>NC_064433.1:111356456-112677956 GCF_023343835.1 Lagopus muta
CTAGATGGCCTTCAGAAGTCCCTTCCATATATAAGGATTCTGTGATTCTATGAAGTCCAGGAGGTGCCTGTGTGATAATTCTCTGATTAAAAAGATTGACAGAGAAACAGAACATCCAACTCCAAAACATACAAACAGAATGGCTGGGAGACTGTCTGGTAGAGTGCAAGATGGTCTGCCTATCTCCCATTCAGTATTTATTATACAGCTACAAAGAACAGTAAATATCTAACTTCCCTAGAAAACCAAACTCACCAGCAGTCCTTCCCTCTGGCTCTATCACAGTTAGCTCCATGACTAAATAACAACAAGCTTTGTGTGACCAACAAATCCCCATCTGAAACTGGGCTTCTAGGCTCACCATGATGGCAATAGTAAGGAGCCAATGGAGAATGTTTACCTGTATGCTTGAGTAAATATTATTTGCAATCATTATTGCCATTGTGTCATAAATGAGGAAGCTGAGAAACAGAAAATCATTTGCCTGGAGTCACAAAGAATATTAATAATAGTATTGGAAGGAGAATGTGACATTCTGATTCCTTGCTGTTGTCTGCACTGGAAAAAAAAAGAAAAAGTCAGTACTTAAGAGAGGATTGGGTATTTCTGTCCCAGAAGCAGAAACTTCCTTTAAGTCAGACTAATCAGTGACTTACAGCAGCTATGTTGGGGGTAGTAGGAGGACAAATGTGCCTAGCCAAGCAGGACTTTCCCTCCACTGGAAAATGCTTCCTCACGTCTTTCAGGCACTTTCTCTGTGGAGTATGAGATCACAGTGGTTGTTTCTGGCCTGTTCTGCTGCACGAGGGAACAGGCTGCAATGCTCTGCAGAGCATAGCTTCACTTTCCCTGTGTGCCCCAGCAAGCTTTCCTGCCAGGTACTCCCCTTGGCTCCCCTGCACCTCTAAGACCTTTCCTGTGCTCCATGGCCAGGAGAGCCAAGCAAGGCTGAGCAACAAGCTCAGTGCAGCAGCAGGCTGTGCCCTGCATGCCAGGTGGCTGTGCTGGACACAGGTTCCAAAGGTACATAGCTGAGTGTGTGAGGTTTGTCTGGTCTGCAAGAAAGGTGGGAGACAGCTGCGTACACAAGAACTTCAAGGTCTGATTTTGTACCATTACTACTAGAAAATGTGTTGTTCGCTTTACGTGGAGAAAGATTGAAAACTGCTCAATTACGTGAATGAATACGAACAACAATACAGAAATCTGTCTTTAATTGAAAAACCCACATGAACGCAGCCAATCTTTTCCTCCCCATAAATGGGCATGGGCACTTTCTTCAATAGGAAAGAGCAATCACAATCTGGGATTGTTAAAATTTCACTGATGTTAAAAAGTGTTCAACAGCAGATTCAGAAGCTTCAGTAAACGACCGCAATCACAGTAACAAGGCACCATAGAAAGAGATCAACTATTCTTGATCAACTGCAAACAAAAAAATAAGCCACACCTGACAGATAAAATCAGGTTATATTTTACGCTGAATTATCCTCTTACTGTAGCAAAGTGAAAATTCTGTAATTCCCAATCAATGCCTCCCAAAATACATACAACTGTACCAAAGAATACAATTTGGATTAATTTTTAGCCATTTTCATTGCTTTTGCTTTACTGTTCTGCTTAAACGCACCATTATCTTGTATCAGGAGTCCATTTTGTTATTTGGAGAATTGTATCTAGAATGCTGCTTATCTTGAAACATTAATTTAAAACATTTTCTTATCTACATGCAACAAACTCACCTATATAATGACTGCAGGTCCAACTCAGAGTCCACAGCCACAGCCCCCAACTCAGTATACCATTTTTCACTCACACTCTTAAATGTTAAGAAGCTGAGTACCTGTAAGATTGCAGGAGCCAATAGCCCCAGTCTGAACTGAAGCTTTATTGTCCTTTTTTTCAACTTGATAAATCCAACCTCAGTCTATCAAGCTGATGGAGAACTGTAAATTATACAGTTTATCTATTGTCTCCATAGCAGCTGTATAATTCACCAGGTCTACATCAGAGCACTGTGCAGTGTTCTCTCCCTCAAATGTCCTGCTAGTCTTCCCAGTAATCTTCACAGGCTTTTCTTTTTTCCTCCCTGGTGGTGTGCCTTTGCCAATACAATAAGCTGAAGCCTGTTTCCAATTTCTTTAAGCCAGGCTTTTGAATTTAGATATAATGCTTATCCGTCTTAGAAGTGCTTTTACAAAAAGAGACAGCGCTGCCAGCCTCAGAAAGGCAACAAGAAGCAAAACCACATAGACACGTACTTCTTTTTTCGTAAGTAATATTTAGGCCAGTCTCTTGATTATCAAACTCCTTATACTCATCTCCAGCTTACTGTTGAAACAACAAATCTTGCAGTCTCCCAACATCAGAATTGTCTGCACACAATGCATAAGCCTTGACCTTCTCAACATTCTGTGTGGCTGCTCTTCCTTTCCTTGAAAGCAGTATCAAGAGCTTCCTTGTTTCTTAAGCAGCCTTGTGAGGACAGCCCAGCGTGATCCTTGCAGCAGATCTGATTAATTTCTCCAAGCAAAATAGGCAAAGGCAGCTTCCTTCAGCCCCTCTCCACGCTGAAGAATTCACCAAGACTAGAGCAAAGTACTGCAGGAACCGCCCTCGAAGGGGCAAAGTCAAATTGTATCACAACAAAATTGCATCCCAGCAATTTCCACCTGCCTTTTCAAAAGCAAAGTCTCAAAATCAACAGGAATTTTGTTCTGGACTAAACTGCAAGAGAAAAGATGGAAAGGGGAAAAACAACAACAACAACAACAACAAAAAGCCTGTATTTCTAAGATACAGTTCTCATAATACGTAGCTGAATTGCATTCCAGTTCATCTATATTGGGATTATCTTCAGCAGTGCAACTAGATGGCCATAAAATGGGTACGCATTTACCCATGCATATAGGAGGGGAAAAAAAAGGCTTTCACACTTTTAGAAAAATGCATATATGCAAGACCTTACACTGAGCGAGCAACAATCATCTGCATCACAGAACTGTAGGAGTTGCAAGGGATCTCTGGAGACCATCTAGTCCAACCCTCTAATAAAGCAGGTTCCCTACAGTAGGTTCACAATACAGTCCAGATAGTATTAATTATTCCATCCTTCATAATTTAATTTGAAAAATTCACTTTTTTTAACAGCACATACTAGATGTTTCTCTCGCATTACAGGGGGAGGAAGGAAAGAGTAAAACTTAGTTCTGAACACATTTTTCAGATTTTATGAGTAAAAAATTCCCATCCAACCAGCAGCGTCTACCTGCAGGTTTCATCTCACTGCCACTCAAGCAGCCGGCAAACTTCTCTTTGGCAGAGCAGAGCGCGGAGCTAGTGGGGCTGGCACAACTCCCCACTGGAGCAATGCAGTCGCCTCGCAACCAGCCCTCTGTTGCAGCGGTGACACAGCCGGTGCAAGCTCTAGCAGCAGGAGTCCGTACATTGCTCCGAGCTCGACAGAGAGATTACAAGGAGTGAAGCTGCTCCCTTCACCTGGCTCACAACCCGGCGCAATAAACGCTCCCTGTAGGAACAGAATGGACTCTTCCTGCCACCAGCATACCTATTCATTTTTTGATGGTTGAGTACACATTTCTCACACTGAAAAAGCGTTTCATTTTGTTGCCTTCTTTCCTCCTGGAATGAGATCAGTAAGAGATTTTTAAGTTTTACAAAACTAGTGTCACTTTTTTTTTTAAAACTTTGTGAACTTGTACTGTATCTGTTCCGGGGATTTGCTTGTAGGAAGGAATGTATGATTTAATAGTGGCGTAAGCTGTAGCACAGAACGCAGGGGATTTACACTTCCTTTCCTTATGCCGTGTCCTTTGGTAACCAGTACACAAAAACCCCACCTCGATTGTTTCCAGACTTTCCCAGCCCCCGTCTAGGAACGTCAGTTATTTCGGATGAAAGAAATATGCAAAAATTCGCCTCCAACTTCCCTTTCCCTTTGCTCTTTAGGAACGCCTCGCATATCCCAGGTTATTAGCCAGGGATGAACCAGCCCCGACCCTAACGCAGGCTGCTGCTTCTCACTGCCCTGACAGCCCACAGCACAGTTCTGTCAGGCGCCAAGCCTCACCAGCACGACCTAGACACGACGGACTGAGCCATCCCCGCTCCTCGGGGGTGGGCAGCCGGCTCCAGGTCTTTCCCCTCGCCTCTTCCCCGCGCAGTGCCACCTCCCCTCCCATGCAGCTCAGTCCTCGCAACCGCCTTGCAACCGCAGCGCCCGCAACGGCCACGGCCACCACGCATCCCCTCCCCCCGCGCTTGGCTCCACCCCCCTGCTCCGCGCTGCCTTCGGCTCTGCCGGAAAGGTTCTCTTTCCGGTCCGCCGCAGCTGTTCGCTTCCGGTCCCGTGCCCCCAACATGGCGGCAGCCCCTGCGCCCAGTGAGTTCTGAGCGCCGCTCGGCCCGTTCCCTGCCGCCGCCCGTCGCTGCCCGGCGTTCTCCTTGTGGGCCGTGCCGGGCCGTGTCCCGGCGCCGCCGGCAGAGTGCCGGCAGCCCCGGGCCGCTGAACCGCTCCCGCCTGGGGTTGAGGAGCCGCCGCCGCCATGGCGCCAGTGCAGCTGGAGAGCAACCAGCTGGTGCCGGCCGGCGGGGGCCCGGCGTCAGCTCCAGCCCCGCCGGCGCCCGGCGCGGTGACAGCCGCCGCCAGCCCCGGCTACCGGCTCAGCACTCTGATCGACTTTCTACTGCACCGGACTTACGCCGAGCTGACCGTGCTGGCAGACCTGTGAGTGCCCCCGGCCCCCTACCCGCCCTGGCTGTTCCCGAGTGTCTTCTCCCCGCCTGTGCCGCAGCCCAGCGTTAAGGAGGCTTCGCTGGGGCCTGACCCAGGGCCGAGTTGGAGCGTGGGGAGGTGGTTGCACTTTCCTTAGCTCCTGTCCCAACAAAAAGCCTCGTTCGTGTGGCTTTGCCTCTCCTCGGGTTGTCTTCCGGGGCTTGGTGAAAGCTAGTGAGTCCCCTGTCATAAAAAGAGGAAAAGGCTGGGGAATGGAAAGCAGATGGGTGAAAGTTGTTGTAGTCAGTGCTCAAGTTCAATGCCTGGTAGAAAGCCCACCTGTAGTGCTTGTAGTGGTGTCAAAATACATGACAATGAAAAGTGGAAAACTCCGTTGTTTTCAAGGGTTGCAACTCCTGAAGTTACCTACCTGGTCCTTAAATTACCACTTGAGTGCTTTCGAGGGAAAAATAAAAGACCATTATTTCACAATCTGTTGTGCTAAGTTTTTGCTTGAAATTGCAAGGGAAAAAAGAAGGCCAAGAAAAGCTTTCCAGAAAGCATTCTGTCTCTGAATAAATGTACACCTTTTTGTTTGTTTAAACAAAGGTTCTTGGAGGGATTGTGTATTTTTTATGAAGTCACATATGGAGAAAACGGCAGGGGAAAGGCAAGCATATTTTCCTGGAAAGCACCACATCTGGAAAATATGCAAGCAGAGTTTTGCTTGACTTGAGGTTAAAAGCACTCAAACTCTAGAAAGGATGAGGAATTTTACTTTGTCTTGAGAAAACTTCCAAAATGCCAGTGAAAAGTCTTTGCTGTATGTTTATGATATCTATAGGCAGTAACTGATTTTGTAGATGTTCTTCTAGGAGCATTTGCCGGTGATGTCTTCGATGTTTGTTTTATGGTGTAGAACTGGTTCTTTAGATTTGAGTGTATAGTTGAGCATAAACTAAGATAAGTGGTGTGAAGAAGAAATGGAGGATGCTTTAGGTACTCTGATTCATCAAGTAAGATTTTAAGCTCTGTGGTGTCTCGTCTAAAAGTGGAGTGACTAGATTTTTCCACTGTATTTCTCCATAAAGGATGGATTTGGCTATTTAAAAGCCCAACTGGAAAGTATTCTTCTCCTTCCCTTCAACAGAGAGCTCTCGCTCCTTTACCAGCATCATGAATGAAAAATAACTTGGAAATGAAGTGCCATTAATAACTCTAGGACATTAGGGTTGACAGCCCCCTTTTTTTCTGCAGTAGTATCTGTTGTGCAGGTAGTTAATAAAGCTCTGGAGTATGACAGTTCTTCACTTCTAGATTATTGAAAGATAAACTCGTTTCAAGCAAATCAGAAACACCAAAGTTAATCTTGCAGTAGGTGTTCTATGATTGCTATTATGTATTAACTAACCCTTTTCATAAATATTCGATGGGAACAGGTGGTGATATTATATACCACGGCTGGCTTAGCAGAAATCTTGAGATTTGAACATTCTTCATAGAATAATGATAAAATGCCTTATATTTGAAGGGCCCTTAAAGAACAACCAGTTCCACTCCCTGCTGTGGATGTTTCCCAGTGGATCAGGCTGCCCAGGACCTCATCCAACCTGTCAGGATACTGATGGCATTCAGGGCTGCAAGTGCACAGCGCTGGCTCGTGCCCAGTATTTTGTCCTCCAAGCTTTTCAATTAACTTGACCAGTTCCAGCTTAACTGTCAGGTTCTGGCTGTTGTCCTGTGGTCCTGTTATACACCTGATTCTTCCTACTTCCCATACAGTACTCTGCTGCCCCTGCAGCTTTAACTGGGCTGCTCTGTACAGCTGTCAAACTACTTCCTTTATCAAACATGCAACTTCATTATATTTAGGAGACATTTACAATCAGGATTTTTGAAATGCTTTTTATAAGTATGTGGAAATTCTTGTACTGGCCTGAAGATTACTAATAAGACTTTTCTTTATAGTGGTACGCAGCATAATGGAACAATGGATAACACGCTGTCTTTTTCCTTTTTATTATAGATTACCAAGAAAGACTGATATGGAAAGGTGAGTTAAAATAAGACAGTCTGTAATACATGTTAAATACAAAACCTTGTTTAGGATGTTAAGATTAATATAAAACTGTTTGAAAGGAATATTTTTCTCCTAATTTTAGATTTTCTGCAAGAAAATAAGCCTTATTTGTCTTACTGTCACTATGTAGTTTCAAGATTTTCTTCAGCATAGACAACAATATGTTGTTTTGTTGTTCTGTTTTATATAGTTGTTGTTTGGGCTTTTTTTTTTTTTGTACAGTTCAGTAACATGATGTTGCTGTTATATCAGGTGAAATCTGTTAAGGGCATTTTTCTCTTAATTACAATGGAACTTGAAGCAATGAAGTGACAGTACGTCTAATAGGAAAGGGAGCTAGAGGACCTAGATTCTAGTTAGCTTGTTGAATCTTGTTCAAAGGTAGTGGTTCAACAAGGTAAAGACTTTTTATCTACCTTTTTGTATTACCCATCTTTCTAATCGTACGGCACCATTTGATACCTGTATATTTTTACCTGTTTGGTGTGGGTTTTGAAGTATAAAGATTAATTGAAAACAAGTAACCAGAACAGGCTTTTTGGTTCATGTGTTCAATTCCCTTTCCTTCTCCCCTGGATGAAAGAATTTGATTTGGTTTTTTTTTGTTTCTTTGAGTGAACTCCGAGATGTTGTTCTTCGTTATTTTTAAATAAGCTTCATTTCTTTTGCTATTTGTGTTAACACCCTTATTGACCTAATTTTCTCTGAAGACATGTAACGGCTCTGTTATTCCTAAGGATGTGAAGAATGTTAATAAAGAATTCCGTGTAACAGGATGGTCGTTAGTTCAGTCATCTCACATCTTCTAAAATTCTCATAACCTGCTCTGAAATAATCAGAATTTCAGGAATTCATAACCTGGAATGGTTCCTTGCACATCTTTTTCCTTGCATATAATATTTTATAAAGAAGAGCAGTCTATTTGCTTGTTAAATTGTCATGGAATCATCATAGAATTGTGGAATGGCCTGGGTTGAAAGGGACTGCAATGATTTAGTTTCAACCCCCTGCTGTATGCAGGGTTGCCAGCCAGCAGACCAATTTATTATCACCATATTTGCTGAAACAATGACATTCAGCTTGGGTCCTGAGCTCCCTCTTACTGGTGTGAGGGCTTCTCCCATCTACACATTGAGCATTTTGTGTCAAGCTGAAAACTGCTCTGCAGGGCACACCTGTTTGAAGCAACGTGTTAAATCCTAATGGAATACAGGTAAAGGAAAATAACACAGTCTTCAGTGCTTACCTAGAATCATAGGAGGGCCTGGGTTGAAAAGGACCACAATGATCATGTAGTTTCAACCCCCCTGCTATGTGCAGGGTCACCAGTCACTAGACTAGGCTGCCCAGAGCCACATCCAGCCTGGCCTTCAATGCGTCCACAGACAGGGGCATTCACAGCCGCTCCAGGCAACCTGTTGCAGTGTGTCACTGTGTCCTGTAACTGAAAGCATCTTGATGTTAAATGTTCACATCCATGTTGAATTTGACTTATTTAGTTCTTCTTAATGAAGTGGCTTTATAGCTCCCGAGGACTCCTGTAAAGAAGCGTAGCTTATCCAGATTATTCTGTTGTGTTGGGTTTTCATGTTTTGGTTTGTTGTTTTACCAAGTTCAAGAGCTGCTGCGGCAACAGTAGTTGTGCTTGAAGCACTGTTTCCTGAAATTAGCCTAGCGACATGGTATATGTATCTGGGCTGAGGATGTGATGGTGTTATCTTCTAAATAAAATAAATAAAAATCATATAGCATCTACTTTTTCTTAATGGCAACAAGCTAAAGGATGCTGTAGGGAAAAAACTGATAGGAAATGATGAATCTTAATATGATGTTGCTTTGCAAAGAAAAGTCTTATTTATTCACATCATTGTCACTGATAGGAATAAACCACTTCCAATGTACTTTTGCAACGAGAAAGATAAGCAGTTGGATTAAAAAATGTAGTGTTAGTTCTGATGTAAAAGTAAAGTTGAATGTTGGGGGAATTCCAGGGGCTTTCTCACTGATAATGTTTGGTATCTTTTCTGTTATCCTCCACAATGGATTACAATGACTTTGCAAGGTTATATCTTCTGCTGTGGGGAAATGAATGGTAAAACTTTATACATGTCTTCCTTAATAAACAGTCCTTGTTCTCACTCTTCCAACAACTATGTGAATGCATAGTTTTGCTAAAGGAAAGCAGTTTCTCCTGTTTTTGTTTGTGAAGCAGTCTGTTACTTCTTAAATCTGCAGCAAGGACTACCATCTAAACAAAAATTCAGAAGTGATGTAAAAATAGGTTATTCATAACTTCAACAGCAGTTATTTGAACAGCAATTATTACACATCTTTCTTGTGAAATATTCATTTCCGTTTCTTGTTTGTGACAAAATGGCTGCTAGTTCATTAATTGCATTGGTACACATAATTTTGGTTTGCAGGACACTTTGGAGATACCTGGTCCAAACCTCTGCCTCAAATAAAAGACATAGACTAAAATAAAAGTTGTTGGTTGTGCCAGGTCATACTCTGTTGAGTTTTAAGCATACCTTCAAGATACATCTCTTGCAGTCTTTGTGGGCTACCTACTTCAGTCTTCAAACAACTTGTGTATTTCTTCTGTTTGCTTTTCTAATGTCAAACTGGTGTGTTTCACTGGTTTAGTTTGTGGCTGTTGCACTTCCAATAAGAGTCTCTTCCTGTCTTCTTTGTATTTCTCCTTTTGATATTTCAAGACAGCAGTAGTGTCACCCATGGCCGCCTCCTCTTAGGGGTAAGCAAACAACTGCTTCAGTTGTTCTTTGTATCTCATATGTTCCAACCGCTAACTTACTTCTGTGTGGCAAATATCTTTCTTGGCTAGAGAGTTTAAAAACTGGACATAGTGCTTCATATGCATTCAGACAGATGCTGACTCCACGTGAAGAAGTGTTTTCCTTGACTTAGGCAGTGGTCATGCTAATACGATTTGCTGTGATGACACATTGCTGATATCTCTTCATTTGTCCGCCAGGACCCTCAAATACAGTTATGCATACTACTGCTACTTAGTTCTCAGGCTGTGCTTTTATGTAAGGCTGTTTGGGTCCAGGTGCAGGACTTTGCATGTCGTTTTGCTTCATCGGGTTTCTGTCAACTGGTCTCTCCAGCCAGCTGAGGTTCCTTTGTTTTGTCCAGTTTGACATCACCTGCAAGCTTCCAAAGACTGCAGTCCTTCACCTCATGTCAGTTGTATATAGAGGTGTTTAATTGTATGAGTTGCCCCAGTACTGACCAGTAGGGAATGTGAGCAGTAATCACTTTTAAGGGAGTTCAACTGGTAGCCAGTCAGCCTTTCATGTTTGGCACTGCAGCCTGTTTTTCATCTAGTTTGCAGTCCACTGGTCCCTTCTATATGTTACCAACCTGGCTGCAAAGATACAGTGGGATGTCTTGTCAAAAGATGCTCAAAAGGCATCTTCTGTTCTCCCCTTGGTTATGGAGCTGGACAGCATATAGAAGGCAGTTGTTCATCAGGGATGATTTGTTCTTGGCAGATCTGTGCAGGCTTTTCCCAGGCCACTTTCATGTTTTTTTGTTTTCCGGGACGTAGCTTCTGGAAAAATTTTCTGCTTACTTCTTGTTAACTGAGCTTTGGCTCTCTGGCATGTAGGTTTGTCTTGAAGATGGGCATGTTGTTTGCCTTGTTTCCAGTCATTAAGACCTCTTATTGCTTTGGCCTTTTGGAAATGATAGAGTTACTTTGTGTTTTCAGAGATCAACTTCCTCAGCACCCTTGGATGCATCCCATCTGCTCTGATGGCTTTTTGTATGTCAGGTTTACTGAAATAGTCCCTAATTTGATGTTCTCCAACTGTAGCTAAGGGTTCACTCCTGTAAGCTCTACCACTAGGCTGAAGGATCTGAAATACCTGAGATCAGAACTTAACAATAGAGCATCTACTCAGTCCCGCAGCTTTGTCTATGCCAGTTTTCTCTTGCACTGCTGAGCACTGGACTCATGTTTCCTTGGTCTTTTGCTGTTTATAGACCTGTAGTACAGAAGTTCTTCTTGTTGAACTTCATCCTTTGCTAGTTTTTCTTCTGACTTCTAATTTTCTATGCTGGTCTCTGCATGCTTGAGCAATTTCTATGTATTGCCCTCTCCAACCTTCTTTGTACTTCCTTTTTGTATTCAGTTTGTTCAGGGGTTTCCTGTTCAGTCAAGCTTTCTGCTCATTGGAACAGTCTTTGTTAGAAGCAAAACTTTAATGATTCTTATTTGTAACAAAGCTGAATTATTTTGAAGGGTTGTTTCTTCTGTGTGGTAATTCAAAAGCTTTTTAATGTGCTGTGCTTTGCTTTTATAGGCCTTGTAAATGTACTGTTTCAGTAAGTTTCATCTTCACTGAAGACTTTTTTTGTGCAGCCCAACGTTAAGTTCAGTGTCTATAATAAAGAACAGAGGAACACAGCAACACTGAAAGACTCTTGGGTTCTTCAGAGAGGGGTAGATGGATGTGAATTCCCAGTGCGGTTGTGATTGAAGGTGACAGTCATAGTTATTGAAGCAAGATTTTGTCAATTAGAACTAACAGACTGCCTGTAACTGCATAAAGTAGGATTAATGAAGCAATTCCTGGAATACTCCTTTCAGTAATTTTCATTATTAAATTGTTGTGGGGTTTTTTTTTCCTAATTTTTGTCTATCTTTGATTTCCAGCTATGGAAAAGCACTCTGAAATTTTCTTGCTATCATGTTTTTTGTCTCCACGAAATTTTGGTTGCTATAACTACTTCTATATTTTAGCTACTTCTATAGGGAATTTGTTTGAAAGATTACTGACATTCTCAAGTCTCACTATAAATGTCTTCCAAACTCCGTTGTGTTTTTGTAAACCTTTAAAAGATTTTCCACATCTTACTTTGACAGTGTAGTAACTATCCTAGTAGAGCTGTCTGTACCTATAACAGCTTGTCTGCCACTTGAAGTTCTAACATCAGACTGTAGATTATTCTGGAATATATGCTGTGTAATGGGGGGAAATTATTGGCTTGATGCCCAAGCTCTTGGATGAGATTTGTAGTATGTAAGGCAGGAGACTGAGCCAGATGGTGTTAGTGGTGCTTCTGGCCCAAATACCTGGTACAATCAGATTATGCTTTATGGATTGCATGGCAGGGTTTACCACATTACACCAAGACTTTCAGCAGAAATAGGCTCTATCTGTGTTATGAGTGTGTATGTTACAGATTAGGCTCAGAAGGAGGTGCAAATTCTACTTGCTGGTAGCTAGTATCTGTTGTGGTGATGAATATGTGTTTTGTTCAGCTATGCTCGTTGCTTTCAACTTAAACATAAACCTTGGGGAAATCTTGGTAGTTCAATTGAGTTCACTAGTGAGTTGTTTCTCTTAAAATTAGTAGTTAATTCATGTGAGTGTGCTTTTCTGTTTCTCCAGACATTCTTGGTTGGTTAAAAATCCCTGTGCGTTGTTGGCATTTAGGTGCTTAAAATAGTGAGCTCAGTCTTTTTTTTTTTCCTATGCTCTGTTTAAACAAGCAATCCATTAGTGATTGCCTACGTTAGCACAATTAAAAGTTCTGATAACTACTTTTTTTCTTTAATGGCACACAGTTGAATTGCAGGTTTATTGTGTGTGTGAGCACCAGCTTTATGTGTATTCTATTGTTTTTTGTTTTTACAGAAAAATAGAAATAGTGCAGTTTGCAAGCCGTACTCGTCAGCTGTTTGTTCGTTTATTAGCCTTAGTCAAATGGGCCAACAATGCTGGAAAGGTGGAAAAATGTGCGGTAAGTTGGCAACAGAGTCAGGTATAAAACAATCTTTTATTAGCATGGGATTTTGGTACCATCTAATTTTTCATTAATGTAGAAGTTTTAAAAAAACCAGACCTGTATTTCACAGCAAATGGATGTTAAATGATAACCAATTTCTTCCTATTGAGAAGTTAAACAGTTCTTAACAGTTCCCTAAAACTCCTCAGTTATTTCAAAAATAAAAAATTATGCATCCTTTCAAGAGTTCTTGAACAGGACAGAGAAGATGGTGATCTCAGTGTGTTAGTTCTTGCTGTAATTTTAGTTCTGTTCTTAGTTAAGTAAGAACAAAGCACAGTGTTGCAAACACCAAGATTTGAGTGACTGTAAACAAGTTGGGTTGGATTCCAGTAGCAGTCACCAGATACAGAGCTGTGAGGCTTCACACATCCTCCACAGCACCAGAAGTGCATAGATTGAAAGTATCCTTGCATGTGAATGTTATAGCAGAGCACTCATTCTTTGTTTTATAGATGTGAGTCCTAGAATTGGAGGGAAGTGACAGAATCATCTCTGTCACATATTAGATGAGCTGGATATAAAGAACCAGTGGTTTGTGCATTTTTGACACGTTTTTTCTTTTTTCCTCTCCCCATCCCCCATTGTTCTCTACAGATGATATCAAGTTTTTTAGATCAGCAAGCCATTCTGTTTGTGGACACTGCTGATCGTCTGGCATCTCTAGCCAGAGACGCTTTGGTTCATGCTCGTCTACCTAGTTTTGCTATCCCGTATGCAATTGATGTTCTGACAACTGGATCGTACCCACGCCTGCCTACCTGCATTAGGGTAAATAATATTACAGTATTACTTGTTGTGGGGGGATCCCCATCAAATGCGCGATAAAGAAACTAATTGCCTGATGTGTGCAAATGGAAGTGTAGTTTGCTACAGACATAGTGCCGAGGCTGTGAAGTGTCAATTTCTGACAGGAGGCACTTCCTATTTGAGCAAGTTATCCTTTCCTAGTGAAGCATTCTCTCAGTTTCAACTAGTTCATCTCTGCAATGAATATAATAGCAAATCTTTGTTTGATACTTTTTGTTTCTACATGGTAAGCAGTCATACTAGAAAAACAGAGTACAAAAATAAGAATCAAACACCTGTTTTCTCAGAGATTTTGACTACAGCATACTGTATTTTGAGATGTAGTGAGCTACGTATGGCTACGTATGGCTGTTTTAATTTGTCCAGGTTGAGCAGTTTTATTTACTGATCAGGCTCAGGCAAGTTGTAAGTAACTAGAAAAAAGAAATTGAATGCCAGATTAAAACAGTCAAATACTGCAGTGGCCTGTGTAATTGTATTTGCAGACTTCTGGTCTGGTTCGTTTTTGTCATTGCTACTGGCAATATATGAGATGTTTGAGATGTATAGATTTTTTTTTTTTTTTAATATTTATTTTAACAGGATAAAATAATCCCTCCTGATCCGATTACAAAAAGTGAAAAGCAAACCACCCTTCATCAGCTGAACCAGATTCTTCGACATCGTTTAGTGACTACAGATCTCCCTCCCCAGCTGGCAAATCTTACAGTTGGTAAGAACTTGAGTCACTTTTTGAAGAACAGTTTATTGAGACTGACTTAGTCGTTACCTTAGTGCTTAAAAACAAAGCCAAAAGATAACTTAAGCGAGATCATTAGATAGGCTTAATCTAGTAAGATTGGAGTTCTGTTTCTCTCAGACATTGAATTATCTTTTTCTCTTTTGAAAAATGAAGATAGTAATAATCTTGCTGGAATAACTTTCAGATAGAAATCCTGTGCAGGTAGTGGTAAAATGGTGTAGAGACTGTCTTGATCTTTCAGCAAGTGTACTATGAAAAGTTCTGCCCTTCTTTCGAGATGGAAGTGCTCAATGCCTGGTCCGTGTTAGGCCATGCAATTCAACTGCTTTTTCTGACATTAATTTAAAAATTCAATTTAATTAAACTATTCGGTATTTCTCCTAGAAACTCTTTGAATTTTAACTTAAGCACATTAATGTTGCTTTTTTTTTTTTTTTGTCTGTATTAATGTTCATCTTCGTGAATTAAATCTGTTGATGTTTGTGCACACATTGTATTCTGTGGCTGATTGCAATACCAGATCTCTTTTCATTTAGTCCAAGTGCAGGTTGATGCTATGATGTTTTTTTTGTTGTTTCTACAGAAAGGGTGGTTATAAACTAGATTATGGCAGAATTGCAAAAAATGGACCTGAAATGGGCCTAGTCTGTACTTCTGACTGAGACAAAGTTAGCCTTGTATAAATTATATCCCCTAGATCTATAGTGAAGATACTTCTGAAAATTGGTAGTAGTAGTTTTCACTGATCCCTTTCTAAACACTTCAATATCACTACTAGAGCCATTTTTTATCTTAATGATGTGTAAATGAATTTTTATCTGAGTCACGAGGTTTTTCAGTTAACTAAACATTTCAATATTAATTTCTGGTTTGAATTTGATTTCTTTTAAGAGCGTATCTGGGATGCTTTTTAATATGCAAGTTTAAGTTAAAATCATTAGAATTTCTATAGGAATATTTCTAAATATCAAGAATTGTAAAGATGTTTATGTGGCGTACTTGGTAGTTGATTGAGAAGACTGACCCACACTTCTTAGTAAGAACTTGTACTTTATTGTCTGCTTTGCTTCTCGCTTCGTTTAGGACCTTTCTTATATAGTTTTGGCTGCCTCTGTTCCCATGATAGCTATGCTCACAAAAATGTAAGGATGTGTATGTCAATTACATAAACAACGTACAGAATCTTTGCTTATGAGCATAAACGTGAAGGATGCGAAAGCGCATTACTTTCGCATGAAAATGGAGTTAAAATATTTTAATGTTAAACAAATGGTTTGCTGTGAAATGTGTTTCCAGTGCTAGATTTTAGCCTAGGCTTCCTGTCTGCGAACCTTTTCTGGATTCTTCCTTGAATATAGCAACAAATTGGAAAATTTAAGCCAGACATACTGTTTGTGTAATCTCAGATATTAGTAGTCAGCTCAGTGCAACTTTGTGTTAAAGCAGTACAAATGCTGACAAATTATTGTGACAGTGCAAGTCAGTTGGGGACTTCTGTCCATGCTGCTTATTGGCGCTGATGTTGCATAAGCAGCTCTCGAAACTTCAGAATTGAACATAAACACATGCAGCAGAACAGAGTCTGTAGGGAAGTAATTCATTGAGACCGCCAGGAACTACTGCACTGGTAATATCAGGCATCATATGATACTGATTGAAATAAAATATTTCTTTTTCCTTAGCCAATGGTCGTGTGAAGTTCCGAGTTGAGGGGGAGTTTGAGGCCACCTTGACAGTGATGGGTGATGACCCTGACATCCCCTGGCGCCTTCTCAAACTGGAAATTTTGGTTGAAGACAAGGAAACTGGAGGTAATAAATACAGAAAACAAAGTTTACACATTCATTTTAACATTGTTTTTCTGTGGTGTTGCGTAAGCCTTATTTATGCAGAGTCTTTTGCATATCACAACTTGAGATAACAAAGCTACATATACACATATCCAATTTTTACCTTACTCTGTATACTTCAGATACCTTATCTGTGGTAGTCTATGACAGTATAATAGACTTACTGAAATTTCCATGGTAAACCAAGAATTGTGTTATGTTGTTAGAAATTCAAGCGTTGAAGTTTCTTGGTACGGTTATCTTTTAATATTTATTTATTTCATTATTAATTCAAATGCCCGTTTTCATGGTATCTAATGTGAATGGTTTTTAATTTATGAAAGATGGTCGAGCCTTGGTTCACAGTATGCAGATCAACTTCATCCATCAGTTAGTCCAGTCACGGCTGTTTGCTGATGAGAAGCCACTTCAGGACATGTACAACTGTCTGCGTATCCTTCTGAAAGTTCCTTCTGAATAAGCTGTGTAATTTAATCTTGCTCTTTTTAGTAGGTGGAGGCCAAAAAATGTGACTTCCCTATTAAGCTAAGGGAAAATGCCTGGAAGAAGAGTAAAAACGATGGAGACAGTTAAGCTCATTTGCTAGCTGTAAAATTTCATTTTACATACTTGATCAACAAACGTAAAGATGAAGTACTTGAGACAGCAGGCTGTATGGTAAGGCAGTGAAGCAGCATACTGATTGTGGAAATAGAATAGGATGCTGACTTGAAAGATACAGGAGGTTACAATTCTTACTGTAGAACCATAGTAAAATGATGATGTTAACTGTACAGTGTGTTAACTGTGTTGCACCTGTATCAATAATGAAATGGGATATAGCTTGTACAGAAAACCAGTGCAGTGACTTTGTATGTGCAAGGGACAAATTACTTGACACTATGAAATAATTTTCAATGAAATAGTCTCTGCAGGACCAAACACATTTATGTTACTAATGGGTGATCGTGAAAGATGGGCTTAATTGTAATCATAGGGTGAACTGAATTTCTTTTAATAATCTTCTTTTTGAAAAAAAAACATGATTGGAGTTGAAATCTCTGAACTACAGCTACTGTGATGCTCTTGCCTAACAACCTGTCCTGGGTTATAAAAAAAAACCAACAAACTTGTGGAAATAGTTGATGCTGATTACATACATTTATCTCTAGATTAGTACATGAGCTTGTTCTCAGACAGCATCGTGCCTGACTTTCATGGCAGTGGACTTGCATAGTGAACGCAGTCTTTGGATGTCTTCTCTTTCCTTAACTCTCTTCCTCAGACTCCTTCTGCCTAGCACTTCAGTTGGAAGTCCTGCATTCACAAACACTAATGCTGATTCGGGAGCGCTGGGGTGACCTAGTGCAAGTGGAGCGATATCATGCAGGGAAGTGCCTTTCGCTCTCTGTGTGGAAGTAAGTTGATTTTAAAAAGCTGTTAAACTTCATAAATGAAACAGTAGGAGCTTTTTCATTTCCTAAATTTGAGCCAGAATTTTCAGAACTGTATTTTCTTTTTGAGCTGGAATTCCAAGATTCCTGCACGCATCTCTTGTGAAGAAGTGAGCGATGTACATTCATGTACATAAAAGCAGTGGATGTAATCATAAAATCAGCTCATTTTCCTGAATATCTAAATAAACAGACAATTTGTCAGTTTTTCACCATGCCTATTGCTTGACTTAAACTAGATAGAATTAAAAGAAAAAAACAACTGATCCAAATGCTCTTCTGACTCCCATGTTGAGTTTGCAGCCATCTAAAACTCCTTGTGTGGATATAGTTTACTAATGTTTCTTCATTTAAAGATTAAACTAAATGTTTTATTCAGTTCAGCTTACATAATATAACTTTTATACAGAGCTCTCAGAATTAAGAATTAGCTGCTGAAAAGCATTTTTTCTGCTATTTCAGTTAATAGCAGAATAGTGTTTTAATTTTTCCCTTTGTTTTAAGCCAACAGGTGCTTGGCAGGAAAACAGGGACTGCTTCTGTTCATAAGGTCACTATTAAGATTGACGAGACTGATGTCTCAAAACCCTTGCAAATATCCCATGAACCTCCACTGCCAGCCTGTGATTCCAAATTGATGGAAAGAGCCATGAAGGTAAAAGTTTGCTTTGTAAGAAGTGTCTATTTCTGTAAATCAGCAACTTAAAAATATTTCTTTTGCTTTGATTCTGTTCAAAGAGCAGTACTATGACTTATGCTAACCTGTCACTGTAGATCACAGGGTGTTAATGTTGAGACCATAAATTGTTGTTACAAATTAGTGGTCTTGACTTTTGTCTTTAGCATTACACCTACTTTTCAGTGCTTAATATACTACTTATGATGACAGAATGTTGGGGCTATGGAGGGCACCAGTGAAGCTTCAGTTTTATTTAGTACTTGGCTTGAAATATTTTACAAAGAGCTGTTACAACGAGCTTCCCTTTTCCATCTTGAAGATGCTGTGCAACCTTCCTATGAAAATCAGCTTCCACACGTGACTTGAGCTGACCACCCAGCAGCATTATTCAGTTTGGAAAATATTGCATTATGATTGGAAAATGCTGTACAAAAGAGTCAATGTAGTTTGCTTGTTACAAGGGTTATGCAAAACTTGATTTTACATGATGACCAATGAGGCCATTGTAAATTTGAGATCTATCGAAGTTAATGCTCGCCCCCTTTCATTCTCTGTGCTTAGAGATTTTACTGGCTTTGCTGTTCTGCTGTTTTATAATTACAGCTAACATTGTTATTCTGGCTGTCTTTTTGTGTTTAAGATACTATACAATACTGGCACAAACAGGTAGATTTGTCTGAGTGGATTGTTATACATTAGTGTACTGGAAATTTGATGTAGTTGTGGAAGTTACAGTAAATTGTTTGTGAAGTCTATATAACTGATAGCAGCTGCTGAACTGAGATACTCCTGTGAATGTTTAAATGCTTGATTTTAAGGCCTTGTCTTGGAAAGCTAATCTTACAGGACAAAGTTGTTCTGGTATACATGAAGGTAGGTACTGATATTTTATATGCTTCTGTGCTGGAGTAAATCTATTCTGCATTTATCTCTTATGCAAGAATAGAATTTGGGTTCAATTTACCTTGAGCAGTTTTCAGAGCAACGTAATGTTAAGAAGAAGGTTTTGTGGTAAACTGTGGCTTTGCTTAGGCAAAATATGTAGGTAAAATAACTGTAAAGTGAATAGATATAAGTGTAAATGCTTCAATTTAGGTTGCACAAGTCATTTAAAGCAAATATGAGTTGGAGATGTAAACTTCAGCGCTGCCAATAGATAGATACTCTTGGGTTCACTGGGGTTGCTCATGTTCACAATCTGCCTCTTCACCTCACTATATTGTCACTCCTTCTAGCAAGACTAAAATGTGTATGTTATGTTTCATTCTACAGCTGCGTGTGCATTTGGGCCATGAAATGTGGTCCAAGTGCTGGAGCACCTCTCCCGTAAAGAGAGGCTAAGAGGTCTGGGATTGTTCAGCCTGTGGAAGAGAAGGCTTCAGGGAGACCTTAGAGCAGCCTTCCAGTACCTAAAAAGAACCTAAAGGGAAGATGGAGAGGGACTTTTTACCAGGAAGTATAGTAACAGGACAAGGGCTAATGATATTAAATGTAAAGAGGGTAGATTTAGATCAAGTATTGGGAAGAAATTCCTCACAGTGAGGGTGGTGACCTGGACCAGGTTACCTGGAGAAGCTATGGATGACCCATCCCTGGAGGCATTCGAGGCCAGGTGGGGCCCTGGGCAGCCTGATCTAGAGAAAATTGTCCCTGCCCATGGCAGAGTGGTTGTAAGGAGATGGTCTTTAAGGTCCTTTAAGCCCAAACCATTCTATGATTTGTGTAGAAGTATTCATACGCTAATTGTTTTGTTTATTTTTCCGTAGCTTAAGCTTGTTATGAACAGGTGCATACTGAGCTGGAAAATACTCCAGCCTTGATCTAGAACAAGTAGATCTGCATAGGGACTGATGACTCTGTGTTTGTTGTATTTTGTAGTGAAACAAATACTCAGGTTAATAACGCTTTTGGTTCACCAAAGTTCTCAGCAGATGAATTCCAAAGTGATCATTATTTTATTAAGCTTTGTTTTTGTGTGCTAGGGCATAAAGCCCATGTGTCAGACTTGACATTGCTTGGAACTTTTTTCCAGATTGACCATCTATCAATAGAAAAACTCCTAATAGACAGTGTCCATGCAAGATCTCATCAAAAACTCCAGGAGCTGAAAGCCATTCTGAAGAGTTACAATGTTAATGACAATTGTACGTGTTTTCTACCAAAATGTGCTTGAAGTCTTTCTCCTTTTATCCCTAGGAATGCTTTCTGTTTTTCTTGTTGTTTCTTGTTCTCATTAATTTGAACAAAAAAAAAATATGAATAAAAATGTAGGGCAGTATGTTCAATATTAAAAAGATCCAGCTTTAAATTATTCTGCATTGCTAATTAAAATACTCAATGATATCTATCTGTAAATGTGGTGTAATAGCTGAAGTTGCTAGAGTATTATGCTGTGGAAGGGTTAGAAGTTGTCTACTGTAAAACTAGCTTGGAGTTGAAAGCAAATCTTCCAGTGTATTAAACTGACTTTGGGTGAGGCTTCAGCTGCTGGTGAAACTGAGATTCAAATTGAGCTTACAGTCTTGAAGCAGTGAGTTAAAAAGTATTCATGTTGGTTTTTTTATTTAGTCTGGCTTTTCTGCGTGGCTTATTATAAGCAGTTTTCACCAAGAAATTACTGCATTCAGTTTCCTCTTCATCTTGAGTGTAATAATGTGCAAATGCTTATACTGAATTCAGAACTACTGCAAGTTAAAAAATTTTCCTGTTAAAAGCAAACGTGTTTGGAGATTGTAATGGGCTGAACTTTAACATGATGAACTTGAATTCTGTGGCTAATTATTAACTTTTTTTTTTTTAACGTAGCATTCATTGAGACAGCTCTTCCAACTCTTGTAATTCCAATTTTGGAGCCATGTGGTCGATCAGAGTGTCTGCATGTTTTTGTTGATCTCCATTCTGGAATGTTTCAGTTGATGCTCTATGGCGTTGGTAAGTAGGTAAAACAAAGTAGGGTTACAAGATATCAAATACAGCCTGTATTACGAGGTTATTCTGTGTGAACAGTTCTGTCAAGTCTTTGAAATTCTGGAAGTGAGGGTTAAGCTGATGAAGCTGTGTGTTGAGTGATCTTAGATATTTTAATTGAATGTGATTAGATATGCGGATCTTTGTGTTTATGATACACAGTTCAGCATATCTTATGAGAAGAAATGACTATATATTGTTAGATATCATTTGCAATTCATTTTCTTTAGGGCTTATGTTCCCTAGGCAGAGCTGGTAATGATTCAAGTCATTTCATGTGGATGTGATTGACCTTAAATATTTGAGATATTTTTCAAGTCTAACTTAGCGTTTCAGATTTCTCTCTTTCTGTGTTTGTTTTGTTTTTGTTTTTAGGTAAAGTTAATTCTTTTGGCTTTTTTGCCTAAAAACATACTACTTTGGTTCCACAAGCATTATGGATCATTTGTTTTGTATCTTAATTGTAGTTGTTAAATTAAACAAAACACTTTCATTAGAAGATCAAAAGCTTACTGTTTTAAGAGCAGTTGTTAAGAGTATTTATTCACTTGATATTCTTACAGATCAAGTGACACTGGATGACATAGAGAAGTGTGTTAATGATGATATGAAGCGGATCATTCCTTGGCTCCAGCAGCTTAAGTGAGAGACTTGAGTAATTCATTTAGTTACTATAGAAGGAGTTACCACGTTTGCGTTTTGGATGTTTGTCCTTGCTTGGCTTTGTGTACTTTTTCTGTGTCCTAAGCAACTTTGAGTATTTGTTGCCTCCTTTAAATGAGTGGAGAAAATTTTTGCAGGGTGATGATTGCACAGTCCGCCTTTAGTTTGCCTTCTTGCACATAGCCTCAGGTGTTGCTTGCTTGCACACTCTGCGTGAAGTCTTCTCACTTCATCAGGAGCAAACCACTTGCTTCCTGAGGATCTCATTTTGTGTCCATACTCATTTTCCTTCTCCTTTATTCCATTTTGTTTCTACGGCTGAATTCTTCTTGTTTCTCAGGAAGAGCAATTTCCCTTTTCACAACACAAAGGGAAAGCCAGGAAGTGACCTAGAATGATTTAAATAATATGTTTATCTTCTAATATTTCTGCCCTGGCAGAAGTATTGAACTTCATATCTTTGCTCTTTAGAGCCCTGAGATTTAGGCGCAAGATACGTTTTGCTCTTCCATAAGAGGTTGTAGCAAATAATACAAATACAACTTACATCCACAGAAAAACCAAATTCCACCTGCTCTTTCTTTTTGGAAATTCCCAGTACTCTGAGCTAATTGCGGAGTGAAGCCTCTATTTGGGGGATTTTGTTTCTAAAAGAGGCGTGATGACGCATGAAGCACTGGCACCCTGGAGAAACTAATCAACCTCCCTTTATCATAAATAATGTGCTCAAGATAATGGTTTGGGTAGTGCTGTTGTTTCTGAGTAAGCTAGACAGTCCTATGAAGTGTCTTTTTGGACAATTAATCTCAGATGTTTCTGTGAGAATAAAGATGGTGCATCCTGTTGGACAGACATTGAACAGCCACGCTTTTCACTGCTGCTCTCAGTTGAAGTTTGACTGAGAAACCACGCCATGCATTGCTTCCCTCCTTCAAGCCTAGGTTGGCTTTCTGGTCTTGCCACCATAGCTGAAATCAATCTGAGTAGACTCAAGTTTAATTCCATGCATCAGAATAAGTTTGTTTGTCTTGCTGGGGTTCTTTACTTCCAAACTTATTCCATGGAATTAGGTTGTTTATAATGTGATCAAGAGTGATATTAATCCATTTTAGGTGACCTTCTTACTGCCTTATTCATCAGCACGTGGGAGCAAAGATTTCTCTATATCCAAAATAATGGGAGATTCTAAATCATATAATGTGCTTGTTTTATATCTTGTTTATTCTTTTTATATTGCAATTTTATATTGGAATATAAATATATATTTATATTCATTCAATAAGTAATTTCAAGGCTTTTCTTCATAAACTAGCAGCTATCTGTGTCCCAAGCTGAAAGAAGTACGTAAATATAGCAATAAGGAAATACAAACTCAGCAGGAAAAAAAAAAAAATCTGTTTAACTGTGTGTAGCTTGCACAGCAGTATTAGATGTTGTTTTAGATTGTGGATGGCTCCTAGTGTGACACTAAAATAATTTAAAACAGTCTCAAAGTACTAATGCCTTTATTTCAATGCAAGGTTCTGGCTTGGACAGCAACGTTGCAAACAGTCAATAAAGCATCTGCCTACAGTGAGCAGTGAAACACTTCAGCTAGCTAATCATGCTAGCCATCCAGTGGGAAACCTTTCCAAACACAAATTGTTTATCAAACTCACTCGTCTTCCACAGTACTACATTGTAAGTATCTGAAAAATACTTCTTGTCTTCTCTCCTCAGGCAATTTGTAATGGTAACTCTAAGATTAGGAAGAAAGTTAATTGCTGTAATCCTTGTGGGTTTGTTAGGCAGTCAGGCTCATAAAGAGGAGTGGGACATAAACATTTGCTACTCAGCAGCCCTCATGTTCTCTTTATATTCCTGAAATTCTAGTCTTTCTCTTCTTGGATCCCTTTCATAGCCACCATATTAGTATCTTAAAAAAGAGGGCTGTGTTTTCCTGCAGAAACTGGGGGAAGAATAGAAACTGATGTAGGCATAACCTCAGTTGATGGTCTTGTTGATTTTGTTATTTTGTTTTAATGCAGGTTGTAGAGATGTTCGATGTTCCTGGCAACCCCACAGAACTAGAGTACAAGTACTACTTCCTCTCAGTGAGCTATGCTGAAGGAGATGACAACCCTGCTACTGCACTTCTGTTACAGCAGTTCAAGCCAAACATTGAAGAGTTGGTACTAGACACAAAAAGTGGGAAACAAATGAAAAGTGGTGTCAAGCGCAAGGTATGCATTTCAAAAGCCTTCAGGCTCGTTCTAAACAGTGGAAGCCAAACACATGTTCTTAGCATCATTACCAGCTTTAGTGCAGCTGTTTCAAAGTTTGTGTGGCTGACAGCTTACACTGAGGCTTAGTACTCAGGGCTGCTTCCCCAGGGAGTTACAGGGAAACTATTTTCCAACAGTTATCGTCTTTGAATTCATGCCAAGCCTTCTTAGTTGGTCTAAAAGAAAGCCAAGGGAGAGCACTGTACAGAGGTAGTTAGCATAGCTTGTATTAGCAAAGCACTGCTATCAGCATGATATGCTTTGTGCCATAGAAGTGTAGTCTTTGAAAGACTCCAGGGAGACTATGGGGACTGATAGGAGTTGCTTCTTGGGGCCAGGTTGACCTGGCTTACTGGTACGTAAATACTGTTTGGAGGAAGGAGGTGATTATAAAATTACTTCAAATTAATTGCTGTAGTCCTGAAGTTGACCCTTTAGGAATTTTTCTCAGTGTGTGTTTCATTTAAAATTTGGATGAATTAGGTTGTTGTCTGACATCTGCACAAAATGTTTACTCCAAAATGTGCAAGAATATTTATTTGTCTTTATTTTAATTCTAGTTGTCCGGTGATCCATGTTCCATAGAACCTAAGAAACCAAAACGGACGGGAGAAATGTGTGCCTTCAATAAAGTCCTAGCTCATATTGTAGCCATGTGTGATACAAACATGCCATTTATAGGGCTTCGTTTGGAGGTATGTATTAAGAAATATTTTGTTTGCTTCTTCTCTTCTGCTGCTCCTGACTCTCTTGTCCACATGTTCTCTAAACAGTTACATCTAGACATGTTCACTCTGTAGTCCCTTTCTAGATGAGTCTGGGTAGCTGACGTTCTACTTTGGGTTGCTCTAGTCTTGTAGCTGGTTCTCTAATATCAAGCACTAACTGCAGAAGACTTCAGAAGCTGAGGGAAAAGGAAAAATGAGAGGATGAAAGAGAGGCTTGTGGGAGAGCATGAGAAAGAACTTTTTACCACATTTACACAACCTGGTTTTTGGCTTTCCAGTGCTAGAGGATATGAAATATCTGTCATCCTTAGCAAAAGAAAATAATAATAATAATAATAATAATAATAATAATAATAATAATAATAATAACCTTTGAGAAAGCTGCACTTACTTTGCTTGACTTTTTTTTGCATGAGATAACCTTTTTCTTGTTCATTTGTAGTTATCCAATATGGACATTCCTCACCAAGGAGTACAAGTAGAAGGAGATGGCTTTAGCCATGCCATACGTTTATTAAAGTAAGGGGATATACTCCTGTATGATTTAATTACTGTACATATGCTTGTGAGAAAAAAGGATTGTTCAGAGATTAACACTAAAAATGTTGTGGGGGCTGGGATTTGGAGGGAGTTGATTTGTTTCACTGTTGTGTGTTTTGCATTCTTGTTTGAAGCAGTGCTGTACAAAGAAGAAAGTAAGAATATGCTCAAAGCCAGCTATTGTTTGTTTTTCTCGTTAGCCTAAAGCAGGGTGCTCTGAAACAGTCTCTGGCAGTCCTCAGTTCTAACACCCAGGCACTGCTAAGGAATCTACAGCATTGTGGTGACTGATGAACTTGTAATTGCAATTTTAGATCAGGTCAGAGACCTGCTTACTCCATATGTTATTAACAATGACCAGTATGTGAGACTGCAGAGGAAAATGCAAGGGAGCCCAGAAATGGCAATTGCATGCTTAAGAACTTGTGAAGGAAACATCTGGGGCCCTTACGATAAAGAGTGACATGGACCTCTGGAGGTCACCTGGTCTAGCTGTCTGCTCAAAGCTGAATTTTCCAGTCACCAAGGATTTATGGCACAGAGACCTCCAACGCTGACCAGAGGGGAGTAGTCATTTGGTTTGACTGTCTCAGCTAATGCTAATACAGCCCAGGATGCAGTGGTCTGGCACTGCTGCACTGGCATGCTGCTGACTCCTGTTCAGCTTCTCGCTCGGGCCCCCAAGTTCTATTTCTGCAGAGCTACTATGCAGCCAGTCAGCTCTCACCCTGTGCTGCTGCACAAGGTTATCTTTTGCCCAGTGCAGGACTGCATTTCTTTTTGCTGAACTTCATGAGGTTTCTGTTAACTCATGCCTTCAGCCAGCTGAGGTCTGTCTAAATGGCAGCCCTGTCCTCCAACGTGCTGAGTGATGCTCCCTTCTGTTTGACATCACCTGTGTATTCCTTGGCATCATATAGATTGTTGAAGTTAAATATTATTGGCCTCTGTATTAACCCCAAGGAGTGCCAACCATATGCAGCCACCAATTTGACCTGGAACTTTTGGCCACAGTGCTTTCTATCATCAGTCCAGTCAGTTTTTGACATTCCTTGGGGCTTACCTCAAGCCTCACCGGTTCAACTTCAGGTTGTGTTATGAAGTAAAATAAATTATATCAATTTTACAGCAAAGAAACAACAACAAATGCCACCAAACCCACAGTTTTCTAAAGTGTAAAATAAACTGCTTAACTTTTTCTACTCTGCTGAGATACATTGTGGTATAAAGGCATCAGTCTTTAAATGCATCAGTCTCTATCTTTTTAACTGCAGACAAGTAAGCTGGATTTAGGGATGGTATATGACATTTCTGAAATAAACTCAATTTGTAGAGAAGTTAGGCATATTTTTACTTTAGATTTGTTTACTGTGTCCTCTAAATTCAATTCTCGCATTGGTATATGAGTAAATTAGTGGGCATTAAGATAATTGCTAGGTTACTCATTGCATTTAAAGTGAACTTGTTCAGAAGGAGACCTGATGCACAAATTCAGGTTGCCACAGAATTTTATTTTCATCTTTTTTAGCTTGTTTCTCTGTATAAAAGCTTTATATTAGCGTGCTCCTACTTTTATCTGGAGATCAGGGCAGTTCAGCGGTTCCATCAGAAGTCTGTAATTTGCAAGTGTTGAATCTGTATAAAAATTGGTCTTAACTCGCTGTGCTTTTATAACGCACTTATCCTTGAAGAGGAGTAAGATCTCCAACTGTGTGGTCCAGCTGTCTGTCTTACTGTTGATTATTCATTTCTTTCATGTCCAGACACATAAGTCCTTCAGGAAATGTTAAAAGGTGTTATTGTTCAGTTTGGGGACTACACTGTGTGCAACTGAGGTCCTCTTTTCTTCACAAATAGAATTCCTCCCTGTAAAGGTGTAAACGAGGAAACACAGAAGGCTCTGGACCGATCTCTTCTTGATTGCACTTTCCGATTACAAGGTAGAAATAATCGCACGTGGGTCGCTGAGCTGGTGTTTGCAAATTGTCCACTTAATAGCACCTCATCCAGGGAGCAAGGTAAGAGAGGGCAGGTAAACCTCGTGTCTTTGTCCTACGTGTTGTCTGCTCCACTATCATTACGATCTTTTTGCGTTAAGGGACAACTATCTACTCTTAAAATTTCTAATGAGCCACAGTGCACCTTTATCAAACGCTCTTGACTGTTGAGTTGATTCTTTTTTATTATTTAAGTATGCTTCCTGGACTCTCTCCACAGTTAAATCATAGTCTGTAAACCTCAGTTTAGAAACCACTTGTTTAATTAGTATTTACTGTTCTAACCCTGTAGGACCAACCCGTCATGTTTACCTTACATATGAAAACCAGTTATCTGAACCAGTTGGAGGTCGCAAAGTTGTTGAGATGTTCCTCAATGACTGGAACAGCATTGCTCGGCTGTACGAATGTGTCCTGGAGTTTGCACGGTCCTTACCAGGTACAGAAATAGCCTCCTTTTCTTTAAAAATTATATTTACAGATTACTATGGTTTTCTCATGCTCTTTTCTCTGCTCTCTTCAAAGACATACCCAACCACTTAAACATTTTTTCAGAAGTTCGTATCTACAATTACCGAAAGCTTATCCTTTGTTATGGAACTACCAAGGGGAGCTCAGTAAGTAATTCCTAAGTCCACTTAAAATGTATATTTGAGAACACATTGGGTGGGCCTGGAGTTCTTAGAATTGCAACAAAATATATCCTGGTATTGTTATTGTGGAATTAATATTATTCAATGTAAAAAAGACAGAAATAAAGGGCGCTGGATTAGTAATTTGCTAGATTCTTTCTTGTCTAGAATTTTTGACAATCTGTTCAATGTACTTCAAACTGTGGGAAGGAGAGTTGATCCTTCTCCTGGCATCATTGATCTGTCAGCATAGCTTAAGGTTGGTGAAGGTTGGTGTAGCAGCTGTATTCAAATTTATGATGTGTTGCTACTGCAGTTATACTGGAATGTATGAATCTTCTAAGCTTAATGTTGCTTTAGAGAAATGACTCAGTTTTTTAAATGTAGTATCATGCTTTTAAATGGGACAATCCCTAATTATTTTGTAGCAGTACTGTTCTCTTGATCAGAAGTCTAGCTTACTCTGTAGTATTTGAATTTACAGCATATTAATGACTTTGTCTACTGTCTGTGTGCTTGCTCACTCCCTTGCACTACATGCAGGGCAAGGAATGAAATAACCACATTTATTACAGACTAATAATACAGTTGAGCGTGCACTGATGCAAAGTAGTTGATGCGCTCAAAATGTGCATCCTGGAAAGTCTTTTTGTAAACATTTTTTACAAGTATTTCTACGTGCATTTTATTGTGACTGTTAGTCTTAGTAAGCAATGAGAGTAGCATTGTAGATTTTGTGTGTCACTTCCTTACATATTAGCTTGTTCAGTTCTTTTTTTTGTGACACGATGGAGGTAATCAGTCCACTTCCAGCAACTCTTGATCAGTTCTTTGTGGTATGAGTCTCTCATGTTTAATTTCTTCAGTCTCAACTCTGTCAGAAAAGTCACTTGTTCAAGTTGATTGACTTGCTGAAGTAACTCTGGTTTGATGGTTGTCAACAATCCAGCTAACTAAATAAGTTATACAAAAGCTAACAGAAGTCTTTCCAGAACCTGAACCGTGAGTTAGGAATCTGAGGTTTTGTGAAAAAGGATAAAAGTGAGATCAGACCAGCTTTCTTGTAATAACCTCTTGGTTCTAGTTTCCAAGGACATTTTGTTCTTAATGTTGCAGATCAGCATTCAGTGGAACTCCATACTCCAAAAGTTCCACATTTCACTGGGAACTGTTGGCCCAAACTCAGGTTGCAGTAACTGCCACAACACAATTCTGCACCAGCTCCAGGAGATGTTTAATAAAACACCAAATGTGGTGCTGCTGTTACAGGTAATGTTTTAAACGCTTCCCTCAGGAGAAGTCCAAGGTGACCAAGAGGTGATTGCTGATTAAACTGTTATCTTCAAAATTACATGTGTGTATTGATTATGAATCTCCTTGGCAGAAGGTGACTTGGGAAAGATAGTACCTTTCCTGCCCCTATTATATCTGTCCCCACCCAGCCCAGATTTTTGCAGACTTTTACTTAACGGTAAGCTGTCTGGTCTCTCAATATCTGTTCTTTTTCAGGTTTTGTTTGACACTCAGGCTCCATTAAATGCCATCAACAAACTTCCAACTGTGCCCATGCTGGGTCTGACTCAACGCACTAACACTGCCTATCAGTGTTTCTCAATTTTGCCACAGTCACCTACACATATCAGGCTGGCTTTCAGGAACATGTACTGCATTGACATCTACTGCCGGAGCCGTGGCGTTGTAGCAATACGTGATGGAGCGTACAGTCTTTTTGACAACAGCAAAATAGTTGAAGGTTTTTACCCTGCACCTGGATTAAAGGTGACTGTTTCCAAGTTGTTTTTAAGTTGGTGTTTCGGGTAACCAGAGATATTTCATATTACTAAGCAAGGCTTATTGTTTGGTGATGATAGAAGACCCCTTTTTGAAAGAAAGGAGGATGGCTGTGAATTGAACTTAAAGATCCACTTTCCACAGAAAAATTCTGTTTATGAATTCATATATTTTATAAACTTTATATACTATGTGTAATGAATGCTTACTAGTGGTTAGTTCTGCTTCTGCTAATGACCTGTGGTCACTCATGTAATACACTGCAAATGGAAAATGACTGTTTACTAACAAAACCTTTTTATCCGCAGACATTCCTGAACATGTTTGTTGACAGCAACCAGGATGCACGAAGACGGTCTGTAAATGAAGACGATAACCCGCCCTCTCCTATTGGAGGTGACATGATGGATTCTTTGATATCTCAGCTTCAGCCTCAGCAACCACAGCAACCACAGCAGGTAGCCTACAGACAAAAGTTAAAAACGTTTAGCTTAGTCTTCCACAAATGCAGGTTTTTAAGATTACTTTCTGGAATAATTGGCAGTGAAGAATTGAATGGGAGACTATAAAAGTGTTACGTGATGGAATTTCCCTTGGGGCAAAACATTAATTTGTCATTTTTTATTCCAGTGTAAACAGCCTGTAGCAGATGACCAGCAGCTTTGAAGTGTCACATGAGACTTGCCATTTTAGAAGCAAAGCTTTGATGGAGGGTGGGAAAATGGCTGTTGAGGATGAAAGATGAGGGGTAGGGAAGGGAGGGGGGAAGAGTCAGGAGGCTTCTCTGTACAGAGTGATGGATAAGGAAGGATGAGATACAGAGTCATTTTTGTCTTGAAAAACTATAAAATAATTAAAAAAAATAGTGTGTTGTGAACAAGGTGTTATAGGGAATTGAATAAAGCATAGATAAAGATCAAACTCTCACTAGTATTCTCTTGCACTCAGTTTTTGTTCGAAATGATGAAAGACTTCTGTTGTGTTAACACTTTCAGCCGTTTGCAAAGCAGGCAGGAGCATCAGGAGCATATCCTCTTACTTCGCCACCCACCTCCTATCACAACACAGTGACACCTTCTCCATCTATGATGCACACACAGTCACCAGGTGAGATGGCTGAGAATTTGTGAGCTAATCATACTGAAAATACACATGCAGCTTTTTGTGCGTGCCTCCTGCTTTCTGATATTCAAGCTGTGTTTAGCTCCAAGTTAGTCAAGTTAATATACTTTATAATTTGGAAGAACAACAAAGCAAAGTCCTGCTGTGCATGTTTTGAAGGGTGTACTTCAAAGCATAAAAAAAAAAAAATGGCAGAAGTGTGGCTATATAATCTTTGAGACTGTTTTATTCTTAAGGTTTCTGGCTTGCTCAGTTAAAACCTGATCATTTTAAATGCCTCCTCCTTCAGAAAAGCTTTTAATCACCAAAGCTTAGCTTTCTGTTTCCAACTGTTACAGTGCAACAGTTGAATCTGTTTGAATTTAAGGGAGGGGAAAATGCCATTCTTCAAGTCAGGTATCTTGTAAAGCTTCGTGTGTGTGCTGAATTCCTCTGGAAAATATAATCTTCATGCATGCACAAAATACAGCCTTTTAGTGCAATTTTGTTTCCTGACTCCCTAAAATGAGGGAGCTGTAGCAATTGGTAGAAAAAAAATGGGAAATGTGTATGTCATGATGTGATATCTTTGATCAGGAAACTTGCATGCTGCGAGCTCACCTAGTGGAGCTTTAAGAGCACCATCACCAGCATCCTTTGGTCCAACTCCTTCACCTTCTTCCCTTGGAATTACAATGGGTCAAACAGCGAACTTTGCCAGTCCACACGGTGAGTTCCTTACTGTATGCAGGGACAGGGAGAACGCATTTGCTGCTCAAAATTAACTCTTCCTGGGCATAATTAAATGGGGGGGGGGAAAAAAATTTCATAATTGACTTAAGTAGCTGTTTTTATTCATGTGTGTAACTGTTAACAGCAGTCAAAAGTCGCTGCATGGCACAGATTGCAATCAGTGAAGGTTCAGGTGGTTATTCTAGCACCCCAATAAAACTGTGGAGATGAACTAAGTGAAATAGATACACAGTAGACAATGTAAGAAGCTTGCTCTGATCAGCTTTTGTAATGGAGTATTACACCAAAGGTACTTTTGCGGAGATAATTCCAAGATAGAGCTTAGATTAAGAACATCTTCAGCTGGAGGCTTCATCCCCAGCTGAGGCTTTCATTTGCTGAGGAGCAATAGAAACATCTATATGCAAGAGCTCTCTTTAGTTTCATCCCAGTTGTGTTAAAGGCATTGATTTGCCTTAATGTTCTATTTTATTTTATTTTGAAAAACACAAGCAGAAAACCCTTAAATTTCTATCTTGTTTTTTTTTCATCTGCCCACTTAGTACAGATGTAAAATAAATTCTGAAAGACTGAAGGTGTCTTAAAATTGTGTAGATTTTGCAAGTATTTTTTAGTTTGGTAAGCCTTGAATTTTTTTTTTTTAAGATGATGGTCTTGTAATATCTGCAGGTACCATAGATCCAAGCTCACCATACACCATGATGTCACCCAGTCAGCGTGCAGGGAACTGGCCAGGATCTCCCCAGGTTTCTGGTCCATCACCAGCAGCACGGATGCCTGGAATGTCACCAGCCAACCCTTCCCTTCATTCACCTATCCCAGATGCCTCTCATTCTCCTCGAGCTGGAACAAGTAGGTTGCATTATTAGCATTACAATTGTGAAACATTCATGTTTAGCATTTCTAGTTCTGGGCATTTTTGGTAGGTTTGTGTCTCAACCTAACAGTGCTTTCTTTCTTTCTTTGTGTAGTAAAATAGGTAAAGAAATGAAGCCTTTATTCTGGACCAGTTCAAGTATTCTATAGCAAACTAGAAAATGAGTTGAATCATACAGCATTAATGTCGGCAGGATTGATGCCTCTTGAAATACAAAAGTTAGTCTTAAACTATTGGGCTATGTGACTGAGAGAAAAATCTTTGGAATGAAAACAGTGATATTTGCCTACCAAAATAACTTCTCATATTATGGAGCTGTAATGCTTCTCTTGCAAGATTGATCTAGCTGTCTTTAGGTCTCATTCAGTTTGTTGTATCTGTGATATCTGCTAGCACACTGAAGAAAGAGGAAAAGGGAACGAGTGAATGTTACTGAGACTTTGCACCAATCAAGGGTTGAAGCTCTGATGCTTTGACTTTGGCTTTGTTGCCTATTACTAGGCAGCTAGATGCTCAAATAAGAAAGATTAAGCTTTGGCCCAGGCTGGTCATTGCTTGAGTACTGATAGCAAATCAAGTGAATGCACATCTGAGGATTCGACTTACATTCTTCCGTACTGCAACTACTTTTTTCTTACTAATAGGTTCCCAAGCAATGCCAACAAGCATGCCTCCACCTCGTAAACTACCTCAGCGTTCTTGGGCTGCATCCATACCTACAATCCTCACCCACAGTGCCTTGAATGTTCTGCTGTTGCCCTCTCCTACCCCTGGGCTTGTGCCAGGACTAGCTGGCAGCTATCTTTGCTCCCCTCTTGAGCGATTCCTTGGATCAGTTATTATGAGGAGACATCTTCAGAGGATCATACAACAGGAAACGGTATGCTTTAGGATGTTTTAACATTGATTTGCAAATATCAGTTTGGAGGTGTTCATCTTAGTGCTTCTGTACTCCACATCTCCAATTAGATACAAACTGAAGCACTTCAGATATCACAAGTGTTTGCTATTAGATTTGTTCTGCTATACTTCTGAATATTCCCATCTCAAGTATCAGAATTTAGAGAAAGTATTTAGTTCAGTTTCCTTTCCATGCAAGCAAGAACTGGGAAGCCTATTTGGTCAAGTCAAATACAATAACTGACGTAATAACTGATGCTTTGGTTTCTGTGAGTTTAGTATGTCAACTGTGAGTTAAGTAGAACAGCTGGAGGTTTACTGTGGATGTCTCTCCTTGGCAGGAATGTCTGAGGAAGTAGTTAGCAATCGACGACGACTCAGTCCTGAATGTTGCTTTAGGGTTGGAGACAAACAGTGTCACCTCTTTGCTTCATTGGCATTCTTTAAGTGATGAAGAAAAAGCCAAACCCTGCAGAGGGTTCATTCTCAAGGCAGATTTACCTGTATGTAAGAATCACGTTTCTTTCTAGAAACAGCATAAGTTGACCTGTACAGTCTTGGGAGTGAATGTGTGTTTTCATGCTATTTAATGAGCAAGTCATTGAATGTGATGCTTCTCTTTGTACAGCTACAGTTAATAAACTCCAATGAACCAGGTGTAATCATGTTTAAGACGGAGGCACTGAAGTGCAGGGTTGCACTCAATCCCAAAACCAACCAGACCTTGCAACTCAAAGTAACACCTGAAAATACAGGACAGTGGAAATCGGAGGAATTACAAGTTTTGGAGAAGTTCTTTGAAACAAGAGTATGTACTCAGATCACTAATGTTGACATTTTTGTGTATTCCTTTCAGTCTCTCAGCATTGGTTCTGCTGAGTTTCTTTGGGTTACGTAAGGGCTGCAAAATACAAAAATTTAACAGCTGTGTATGCTGGTTACCATATTAAATGATACAGCTGTTATCTAAATAGGCAGTACTAATGGGTGTCTTTCTTTAGGTTGCAGGACCTCCTTTTAAAGCAAACACCCTAATAGCCTTCACAAAATTATTAGGGGCTCCAACGCATATCCTCAGGGACTGTGTTCACATCATGAAACTTGAGCTGGTAAGTTAGCCTCTATTTAGTTCAATCAACTTTGGTTACTATATTTGGGAAGGAAAAAAAAAAAAAAGCCTATGTTCTATGAGAACACAAATTACTTTCTGTATATGTTACCTAGTGTTAATAAAGAAGGTTGTGTTTTACTATTAGCTCTTCTGGAAACTCCCCAAATTTCTCCCTTTAACTAATGATTTCAAGAAAGTGCAGGTGTGTTAGTGCACACTGGACACATACGTAGCCTGGCTGGAATCTTTATCACTGTGTTCTTGTTGTCAGCTATCTTCTCAGTTCTTTCAGAGTTATTTTGACTTGTGCTGAACTTGGAAACATCTGTTATTTAGAGGAAGAGTCTATTTTCTAACTCTTCCCTCGTCTGTAGACATATACGTCACTAATGTGAGTCTTTGCTGTTTTTTCTCTGTGATGCTCTTTCTAAACAGTTCCCTGATCAGGCAAGTCAGCTGAAATGGAACGTGCAGTTTTGTTTAACAATTCCTCCCAGTGCACCACCAATTGCACCTCCAGGAACACCTGCTGTTGTGCTGAAATCCAAAATGTTGTTTTTTGTAAGTAGGGCTGTTTTAAAATTTTGAGGACTGCATATCTTTGAAATCACCACTGGTTAGGGACGAAACATAGACTGTGTCTAATAATCACAGTAGCTAAAAACGTCAAGCATGGACGTCTTTAGTATAAAGACTAATATAAGACACTAATATATGTCTTTAGTAATGCCTCGCTCCTGTAAAAGCACAACACCTTCTCATGTTTTGTGCTCTTGAAGAAACACTGGCAATACATCCTAAAGCTGGGCTGCAGATATCTTTGTGTGCTCAACTTTTGATTATTTTGCTCTTTGAGGCACTTACTGCCTAGATAGAGTGATACATAGTAGTGGTTCTGGGGAAGGAGAGCACAAATGAGATTATTAGAACAAATATGTAGGTGTCTTCTCTGAAGCAGTGCTCAGTGTAGGGTGATTTTGAGAATGAGAGAGTGTACCATTCCACCCTCTCAGTTTTCAGACACTTCTGTAACAGAGAAGTTATCATTCAGGTGTAAACTATCTGTAGGTCCAGATTGTTTAACAAAATGAGAAGTTGTGATGAAGTATGTTGTTAATTGAACACGCTTTGTTTTTTTTTCCCTACAGCTCCAGCTAACACAGAAAACAACAGTCTCACAGGAAGCTGTTAGTATTATTGTCCCAATTATTTATGATATGGCTTCGGGTACAACTCAACAGGCTGACATTCCCAGGCAACAGAATTCTTCTGTTGCTGCTCCAATGATGGTTAGCAATATTCTAAAGAGGTTTGCTGAACTGAATTCACCACGACCAGGTACTGTACATGTCCAGTAGATATATTCTCTCCACCCAGACATCTGTGACAAATCTCCAGTGTAAAACTAAATCTCTCTAAGTCTGAATTCTTCTTGGTTCCTGTCATACTTCTTTAGTGATCACAAACTCCTGATATGACAGGCAATACGTAACTTATTAGCAAGCACTGGCAGTGCAGCAGACTTCTATGCCAGAAGGTTACACTGGTGATTCAGGCTGAATATCACTGTCAAAGTATCACTCCAAAGTAATAGAATGCACCTCTTGTTGGCCCAAATCTTCCTGCACAGTAGGAGTTCTTAACAAATGTGCCCAGAATGAATCACGATAAATATTCTGTGGTCAAGTGTCAGTTTTCATGCTTAACTATAAAGTTATTAAGCTTAACAGTAGAATATAAGGGAATGTTAAAATAGTTATCATAACTCGTCCATGTGCTGTGAATGGTGAAGAAGTAATTGGTGTGACTGTATACATCTTTGTCAGTGGGTCCACTAGCAAAGGTGTCTACAGTTCTGCTCACCAAACGTACTGTGAAGTGTTTGAGCTCAATAGCTTGCTCTGAGTGTTCATTGGCCCGTAGGTAGGTAGTGCACTGGGAGCAACTTTGCTTTCCCTTGCTACACTTTTTATCTTTTTTAATATATGACAACACTGAAGAGCAGTAGCAGGTTCTTTGGGCAGTATGTTGTCTGTGAGCATGGTTTGAAAAGCTAATACTCAAATGGCTTACAAGAACAAAAACTTTCAGTTCTGCTGTAGTTGCACACTGAAGAACAAAGCATTTTTTTCAGTAACCCACTGAATAGTTTGAAGTTGTGAATCCAGAGGTTGAATTCTACTTCTACTCTGTGTAATTATTCATCTCATTACGTGGTGATTTTAACTGTGCCTGATGGTTTGTTTTGATTGCTAGAACATGAGTAATGTTTATCTTAAATTGGTGTGGATATGCATACGTTTTGGAGAACTGTGATGAAATTTAATTAACAAGCATTTCCTGTTTGACATGTAGTAATAGTGTAGGTACATAGGGAGGGTAGCTTCAAGCTTGCTTGTTAAGAGTTCTGTGTAGGATAGGGTAGAACAGTTGGTTAAATAGCTCTTTTATTTCAAGATACTTTGTCTAAATAGCAGGTGTTCCTTTTGGAAGGTGCTTCCCCACTGAGTTCCTCTAGGGAGGGAAGGAGCAGATGCTTGTTTTGCTGTTTATTATTGCAGTCAATTGTGTTTAAGGTAAACCCTCCATAGAATCCTACAGCTTAGGGAGTCAAAGCAGCTCTTGAGTATCCCAGGTGCATGTCTCCTGGCAATGGTTAGGTAGATGAGGAGAGACAGTTTTTGTTTGTCACGCCAGAAGTAAATGGGGAGTGCAGGCAGCAAAGTACAGATAGGAAAAACTACAGATAGAGCTTGTGGCCTCAAGCAGGACCTTATCCAGGGAAAAAAGATTGTAGCAAGCTAAGCAGAGGACAATCCTGATAGGCTTTCCTCTAATTTCTGAAAGAAAGGATGAGTCTCTATTGATCTCTCTCACCCAAAGTAGGGTGTTTCCTGAGGACACTTAAATTGCAATTTCATATGTTCTTGCTGTCAAAACTCACATCACTGTATCTGACAAAAGAGAACAAGATGCCTTCTGTTCTTTAACACTGAATGAAATGGGAGAGCCAACAGATGATAGCAGATAGTTGGGAGACTTTTACAGCAGTACATGAGAGATCCCAGATATCCTTTCTGTTGGGACACTACTGTGCTGTGCTCAGGATTTTCCTACCTGTGTTAGGTCTTCTGCTGCCCTATTTGCAATTTGCATGGTTAAGTGAATTTTTCACTCTCAGTCAGAAAAGATGAGGGCTTCCCACCGAGCACACATGATATTATTGACACTGTCATTGTAACCCGTAATCAGTGTTGCCTCATTTTGGCTGTATCTTTTTTACCTTTCTCTCTTTGTGAGAAAGCATTTTGTATTCAGCATAACTTTCCTCCTAATAAAATGGCAGTAACTGAAAAGTAAGTTCTTTTGGAAGAGTTTTATTTTCAGATCTGTGGGCAAGCACATGATGCTGCGTTTAACAGCAGAACGCTGACTCATTGCCAGTGCACTGTCCTGACATACTCTGCCAGTACCTCCCTGGGGGAAGAAAAAAGCTATTTTATTTTTGGGCTGTAGTTACACGTGAACTGAGATGGAATCTGTGTCCTGGAGTAATATAGAGTTAAGCTTGAGCTGTGTGCCTCCATCCCTGTGTCCTGCAGCGGGCTTCCATCTGGTAGGAAAGTCCCTGCAGCTGCAGGAGATGATCCCTACAGAGGAGCTCCAGGGACTTGTGTGGTGTCTCTTAAAATGCTTCACCACTAAGTTTGCTGAAGTCTGGTTGATAGCAATGCAGTGGATGGCACTTAGCCCCGATTTGTATCTTTGCTATGATAATGACTTGCCCTAAACAGTCTTGGGAATCTTTAGTTTGGCAGTTAGGATTAATGCATCCTCGCAGGCTCTGCTCTTATCTCCTTGTTCACGCTGCTGCTTCTTCAGCAGCAAAATTCAGACTCTTTTAATGGACGTTTCTCCCAATATGCAGGAAAAAATTGTGACAGGGTACAGTAGAGGCTATTAATTGTATTCTCTTAGCAGGATGCTCCTCGTGCTGGGCTACGAGGGCAGTAGTGGCCGCGCTTGAAGCACGCCAGCAGGCAGAGCGTTGGCCCAGCTCAGAGGGGGCACGAGTAGCGTGCTTCCTCACCTGCCCGATAGAGTTAAGCCCTGCCTGTTGCTCTGCCGTTGCGTGTGATGCTAACATGTCTCTTTTCCCTGTTCCAGGTGAATGCACAATATTTGCAGCCGTTCGGGATTTGATGCTTAATCTTACGCTGCCCCCTGGTGGGCGTCCATAGACACTTTTAAAAGAAGGCTGAAAATGAGACAAAACAGCAAAAAAATAAAAAAAAAATACAAAAATAAAAAAAAATCTCTCTGAAATTAAGCCTTCAATTAAAAGAGGACGTTTAATTTTACTTTTTTTAAGAGCTAACTATAAAAAATGGCAAACTTTCAGGGATGCACTTTCATCAAATGAGTATCACCACGACTTTTGTATAGTGCTGTTGTATAGTGTGTTTTGATGGGAGACACTTCAGACTAGGAAATAGATTGAAGTATCAGCTTGCTGGTAATAGATTTACTATTCTGTTTTATACTATACAGAGTATGAAGATGCCAAACTTGTTTGTTTTTTGTTTTTCTTATGTTTTGGTGTAATAGTCTTTTTTTAAGGCAGGTCTGTCATTTTTGAATACTGTAAAACTGTGACAAACTTTATATTGAAGCTGTATTTTAATATGACTGCTTTGAATCCTTAAACAATTTATTTGGGCTTGTTGTAAACATGTCCCCAAGAAGCAATATTTAATAAACTGGATTAAAAAAAAAATCTTAATCTGGATGTTGTATAATCTTAAACATTATTCCTCGCTGCTCTAGTCATGGACAGATCTCTTGTATTCACATTCACTTGGCTATCTATTATCATCTTTCCCCTGTGTGCTGCTAACACATACAGGCTGCCCAGAGAGGTTGTGGATGGTCCTTGGAGGTGCTCAAGGCCAGGGTGGGGCCCTGGGCAGCCTGGTCTGGTATTAGATATGGAGGTCGGTGGCCCTGCATGTGGCAGGGGGTTGGAGATTCATGATCCTTGAGGTCCCTTCCAACCCTGGCCATTCTGTGATTCTGTGATGTTATTGTAAAAGCAGGTAAGAAAGATAGAAGCTTGAAGCGTATGCCCTGAAGTTGGAGAGGATGATCCAAAAAAAGCTGAAGACGACCAAAAAAAAAACCAAAACAAAACCAAAAGAACACAGAAGCTAGCTCACATTTAATATTGGATTTAGATAAGTTTGTCAGCAATGACAGAGAGCTCTTATAATGAAAGAAAAATTCTGTCTTTAAGAATTAGCCTGTCATTTAATCATTTGTCCACAGGGATTCATATTCTCCAGTTTTTAATGAGTTCAGCTTGGTTTCCTGTCTTGAAAGTGTAGCATTCTTCAGCCCTGCCTTACTGCGCTTGCACAGCTGTCCACTTAGCTGATGGGTGCATAAAACTAATTTTAGCAGTGATTTAGTGGAGGGTTGTTAGGGCAGTATGGTCAGGTTGTGGTTGGACTTGATGATCTTTAAGGTCTTTTCCAACCTGAGCGATTCTAATCTTTTTGTGGGTATCTTCCAGCTTACCTTGTTGTCTTTGAGGCTCCTGTTGCCCCCACATCCATCACAAGGTTTTGTTCTCTAGTCTTGAATGTGTCTGTGTCAAAGCTCTTTATATTGTAAATTATAAATGTATAAATATTATAAAGTGCATCATTATAAATCATCTTTTCATTAGTGTTGACTTCAGATTTCAGCCTTGAAATGGGTTTTGAGTGTTGGTACTCAGTATTCTAACTTGTATCTATCCTCTGGTTACACAGCTTTTCTGCAATACTAAACTGCTGCAGTTACTCGATTGGAGAGTTGTTGTATTTCTGTCTGTCTCAACTAAACTAATGATATAAAATAGAGAGGCAGTAGAATGATGTCAGAAAAAAGGAGTGGATATTCTGCTGCCTACTAGTCTGGATTGGAGGTCTGAGCATTCCTATGCCAAAAAGCAGCTTTCTGACCCAGGGAAATCCTGCTTTTCTTTGCCCACGCTGGCACAAGAGTGTTCCTGGGGAAAAAAGGCTCCACTGAACGTCAGGCACTTGAAAATGAATTGTGGGGTGAGGTCAGGATAAAAGAGAAAAGACGGTGAAGCAATGACTTGTGGTTACAGAACGATTTTCCCAACCTGAGATTTTCATTGCCAGAGGAAATTTGTTTGTGCATTTATTTCACTAAAAAAAAATCTGCAGCGTCTCCACATCCTGCATTACCTGTAGGTTGTTTTCCATAAACCTGCCCTTGGGGTGAGAAAAACCAAAGAATATGGAGAAAAATAACAGTTCTGTACCAGCCAGGCTTGGAGTGGCAATGTCAGCCAGTGCCGAACGGGAACACTAAGTGATCTGGCTATCCAAAAAATAATGCAGATGACAGCAGTAGCTTTGTGGTTTTCCATATCATAAATGGAACAAGTTGTTCCATCTCAAGTTGTGTTGAAGGTTTCCACTAAAAAAAAAAGGAAGACGGAGGCTTTCCTGAGCCCTGCAAGCACTCGGACAGAGCTGAAGTGAGGTGAGAGTTGTGTTAGAAATAAAGTTTAAATGGCATGCTGGCTGTAATTGAGAAATGTATGTTGAAGTTGTATCACACGGCCTTACAGCCTGTGGGTCTTTCCTGTAGAAATTCCTCCAGCAGCTGATAATTCCTAAGCTGGGTGAATCACAAGCAGTATGGCAATTGGAGGGGAAATGCTTTTTAAGGCTCCAAACATGTCTCCAGCAGCACCACAAACTGAGGAAGCAGTGCTGCAGTGCGTGAGTGTGTGCACTCCCAGCCCTGCACGTTCCTCCAGAGCAATAATTAGAGCCTTCGGTAAGTGACCCCTATGGAATAGATTTTAGAGGAAATGTCCGGCTGCTGCTGGGAGAGATAAGAGATGCTGAGCTAGAAGGGTTGTGATGGGGGCTGTGCAGAGCAGTGTGGCTGCTTTGAAAAGGACAGTTTGAAGGTTGTGGATAGCAGAGCGTGAATATCCTGTTGAGTGGGGGAGTAGCAGCTTCACCAGAGGCTTTCTCTGAGAGAGCAGAGGACTTCTATCAGAAACAGCCGGACACCTGACAAAAAAAATTGTGTGTTGAAGGGCCTGCCTGAGGTTCCTTCCTCGTTGTTAAATATGTCCAGGTAATAATCTGGCAAGCTTGCAAAGCAACCGGCAAACTATAGTTGCTGCTGGTCTGGTGCAGCTCAGTGGGGGCTCCTGTGTTGTTCGTTAAGGTTATGCTCTCAGGCAGTGTGTCCTGGGCTCACACAGCACTAAGGTCATAGGAATATGTCCTGATCTTCACACGGAGCTGAGAAGCCGTTTTATTGTGTACCTCCACAGAAGCAATTCCATGGGATTGAGCAAGGTTAGAATTACCACAGAATTAATAAGGATTAATATTAATAAGGGCTAATACTTTGCCTAGCTTTTAAAGCATCAGCTAGTAGTACTGGCCGGATTTTGTTTAATTACATCTATTCCCTGCCCTTCTCGCACCAAAATCTGCAAGAAAAAAGAAGTGTTGGCATATGCACGGCATCAGCAAGCTATAAAAAAATAAATCCTAAAGTAAAATGTATGTAAGCATTAATTATTTGGCCAGCTTGCAAAGTTGACCATTTCCAAAGGATTTAGCTTTGTTAAAAAAGTGTTTCAGTGACATTATCATGCAAGAGCTGGAACATAACCTGAAATACTGCAGAGATGTTTTCTCTATTAGCACAGCCCAGTCCTGGCTCTGCATGGCACTGCTCCAGCCAATCTCCTGTAAACTGAGTGTGCCCTGGAGGGGTTACAGGGATGTGGGTCAGTTGGGGATGCTCTGGAGAGGCAGGGTCCTGCCCCTCTCATGTAGCAGTGTGGATACAGCTCCATGCTGAGCTCAGGGGAGAACTTTGTGCTCAGAAACATCAAGCTCCTTTTGATATCTATGGACCGGTGTTGCCTTTTGTTAAATCTTTCACACTGGAAGGGCAAGCTTTAGAGATCACTTCTTTCCAAGCTCCAAGTGTCTATACTGAGTTGGTGATAATCAGTGTGAATACATTTAACATTTGAAAGCACGTTCCTTTGGCCTAAAAGTAGATTTGTGAAGTTGTTTTTTTCTCCCTCTACTTCTGTATTTATCTCCTGCTGTAGATGGGTGCTAAAACAAAAGCTGCACTGCCATCGCCACCTCCTTGCTGGCCATAGATTGGTCACAGTGTGGCCTTGCTGGAGAAATCAGCTGCTCAAACAGAGAAAGATTTAAGTCTGAAGGAAACAACCTTTTATCCAAACATGGAGTTGGTGAGCAAACACAACATGTGGGCTTCTGGGCATCCCGAAAGAGGATTATTAGGTTTGTTTCATTTACTTTAGCTGATATGACCTTGAAATGTTAGTAGCATTGGTGGCCTGGTAGTGACGTTAACGCACACATCTGAGGCTCAAGGTGACCCAGGAGGAATGTGTACTTTCCTAGGATGACTCCTGCGGCTGGTGGGCAGATTTCAGATGCAGCAGCAGCAACTGACCCCAGGCAGGACACCAAGGGCTGCTGGTCCGATTTGGTGGGCCCTGTGGTGACACTGCTGTTCTCCTTGGGGCGAGAGGCTGCAGGGGCTGCGTAGTGCCTCCTTCAGGTAGCACAGCTGCTCCTTCTCTGTTGCAGAGCCTGCAATGAAGGTCCAGCGCTTGCTGTGCGAGTTGCAGAAGTTGTCTAGAGGTTGAGTGCTTGTATAGCTATGAAAAAAATAAAATGCTCAGGCTTTGTGTTGCATTTATTGAGAGTATTGGCTTGTCAGTGACCTGCACCTCTTCTGCCTTGCTTTGGAGCTCAGGTCCCTCCAGGCAACACTAGGACAACAGGCTGGCTCTCAGACTGGTTTTAGGAGCCTCTTCATGCCTTCTCTTGCCAGACCCTACCAAAAATTCACCTGGCAACAGCTCTTTAAAGACTTGACTGATGGATAGAAAGCAGTGGAGGGAGCTGGAAGAGGGGCCTGGAAGTGGAAGAGGCTGTGTGAGAAAGTACTTCAGCCCTCCCCAGTGAGATCAAGTTATCAGCTTGGAGAGACTAGTTTGAAGAAGGTGCCACGTCCACATGGGTTTTGAACACCTCCAGGGACAGTGATTCCACCTCCTCCCTGGGCAACCTGTGCCACTGCTCTTCTGAGGAGGAATTGTTGCTAATACGCAATCTGTTGTGCTTCTCGTGAGCAGCTCCATGGCGCAGTTATGCAGCACCTCAGGCCCTGCCTGCTGGTGCCAGCTGCACTGCTGCTCCGTCAGCATGAAAAGAATTGATTTTGCCCAGATTTATTTTTTATTTTAGTTCCCCTCTGCCCCCACAGCTAAGATTGCCCACACATCACACCATACCCCTGAAGAGCGTAAGTTATCAAAAGGTAAATGGTTTAAAACAGTAATAAAGCCAACCTGCCATTTTCAGATTTTGAAGGAAATGTAATGATTTGAATGCCCGGGATGCCTGTTGTCTGCATGGTTTGATTTAGTGCTGAGAGGACATCTGAAGATACTTGTTTACAATTGAGTTATTACATAATTATTCTTCCATGCAAATTCTAGTGCCCAATTCCCATGGAGATGGCTGAGACGGGGAGCAGTGGGCTTTAGATTGCTGCTGTTGTTGTTTAAGGCCTTTTTTTTGTAAGATGATCACTGCCATGGTTTTGCAAATCTGAATTTTGCATTCTGCTAACCGGCACAACCAACCAACCAACCAGAAGGGGGGGCTGAGTAACCTGCATCACTGCTTCATTTCAGCTTCTCACACCTTCGTCCTGAAGGAAAGACACAAAAATGTTGCTCTGGTTGTCTTTGATTTTTTCCAGTTTTTAATCCCCCTTTGAGTTACATAGGCACTGAAGTAAAGGTAAGTACACACAGCCCCCTTTCCCATCCCATAATGGTTGCAGAACTGTTCAGGATTCGCCTGACACAAGACCACTGCACGGAGCCTGCCTGAACTCCAGCATCACTTCTGCTATGGCAGAGACTTCCTTTCTCTTTTATTCTTTAATACAAAATGCAGCTCTGAACCCACATTGAAGGGAAAAGGTATTTTCTTTCACTTTAATTCCCAGCCATAGAAGGATGCCTAAAATACACACAGGCACACACTTTTCTTATTTCAGGTGAGCCCACATACTGGTCTCTAGGACCCAAGTTTGGCTGTTTCCATCATATTTTTGCACAACGAAATTAGGTGATGATTTTTTGCCTCCAGGAACTCCTCTATGCATTGACTGGAGGCACCTTGAAGTATTGAGCAGAATCTGATGTCGAAGCCTTAGGAATGAAAAGCAAATAGCCATGGTTCTGTAGTGAAGCAGCGCTCACTGTTGTAATTCCTGACCTTTCATTTTGGACATGCGCTTACAAAATGAAGCTGTCAGAATCCCATTTTCCTGCTCCAAGTGAAAGGCTGTTTCTGACACTCTTTGCTATTGTCTGGATTGCAGTCTCTTCCAGCCCTCCTCCGTGCATGGCTCTGTGCCGCTTTCCTCCATAGCTCAGGAGTTATAAAAGCTTTTAGCAAAAGTGGCATTTCCTCCTCCTCCGCTCTGCTGTTGTCACAGCTGATTTTATAGAACAAATCTAATTTTACCTTCAGCAAACTTTGCTGGAGTTTGTTTTTAACAGCAGTTCTTCTAATGATAGTGAAAATGTTCCTTTACATCAGTGTTCATTTCTCTGGAGAAAAATATCTTTGTGCCTGGCTTTCTTGGAAGTCCACGTTTTCCTAAAAATTGGAGTAGGTCTTCAATTTATATGAGTACTCTTAACCTCATATTTACTTAGGACATTAAGTATATCAGAAAGAAAATGAAGTAAACACTTCCTTTAACTACGTAATCATAAAATTATTGAGGTTGGAAAAGACCTCTAAGATCACCAAGTCCAACCAGCAGCCCATCACACCATGCCCACTGCCCACGTTCCTCAGTGCCACATCCACACGGCTCTTGAACACCTCCAGGGATGGTGACTCCACCACCTCAATGGGCAGCCTGTGCCACTGCCTCCCTGCTCTTCCTGAGAAGAAATGGTTCCTAACATCCAACTTGAACCTCCCCTGGCACAACTTAAGGCCAGTACCTCTTGTCCTATCACTGTTACCTGGGAGAAGAGACCAACCCCCACATCACTTTATCATCATTGTAGAGAGAAACATATTGCAGTTGCTTTTTCCCTGGCTCTGCTGTACACTCAGTAGGTATGGATGGACTCAGCTGAATGCACATGCCAACAGCACTGTATTTCCAAACCAAGGCTTAGTTTTGGAGGGATTTTCCACCTATTTCTTCTTTGTACATGCTCAGGAATCTTGCCTGCTCTTTGCAGTCTTCCTCCACCCTGTCATTGCCTCGCCTTTCATCTAGTATTAAATGTGACCCTGCCTGTGGCAGGGGATTGGAGCTTCATGATCCTTGAGGTCCCTTCCAACCCAGGCCATTCTGTGTGCGATTCTGTGTGATTTCATCTCATTTAATAGCATTTAAGCACTATATTTTGCAGTTCACAGAAGCCCAGAACCAAAGAGTTTATTTCTGACCGGAGAATGACAAATTTCAGATGCCAAGAAAGCGAGGCGCTTGATGTGGGAATCCTTCATTCTATCAGAATGTTTTTGTCTATTTATTTCTATTGCTCTGGCTCTTATAAGAGATTACAAGGATCTTCTTCAAGGAAAGAAAGGCAGAGGTTGGAAGGCTTTGAAAAAGAGAAACAACAAGAAAAAAATAATTATCACGGTCTGGAAAAGAAGATTGAGCAGCAAAGAAAATAAAGGTGGGAATTTTTTTTTTTCTAGCTGGTTAGGCTGTACATTACAGGAAAAATCATAAAGGAACGTGGCAGGAGGTACAATTAAAAGACTTGAGCTTTTTAGATTCTTTTTTCTTCTCTGCCCAATGGCAGATGAAGGCTACAGTGACTAATGGCTCCTACACTGCTGGGAACGGTGGCAGCTGAGGCTGGCATTCCCCCTGCAGCACAGGGTGAGGGGGCTGTAGCACAGGTCTTATGGGGAGCAGCTGAGGGAACTGGGATTGTTCAGTCTGGAGAAGAGGAGGCTCAGGGGAGACCACATCACTCCCCCCAACCATCAAGCAGAGCCTCCCTGCTCCCAAGGACACACTCACCTCCCAGAAGCTCACACAGGGGCTGAGCTGCACACTGCCTCGCATAGCTTAGATTGTAACACTACATCAGTTTAAAACATCCAGTGATTTTCCTCAGGATTAGCTGCAAACTTAGAGAAGTGCTTCTCTTAGACAATGGTCTCCATTTTTATGTATTTTTTTCCTTTTTTTTTCCCCTGCTGCTGAGGCACTTGGTGACAGAAACCGATTCTTAAGAGTTGAGAGCTGTCTGATCACTTAAGTGGATTTTTATTTCCAAGCTGCTACTGCACATTAGTCAAGAGTTTGATTGATGACCTGCTGCAGGATGTAGTTAGAGCTCCCTTTTAGTGCTGCTGTGCTCAAATGCTGTAATTGAGTATATGGGTATTGCTACAGACTGTATCAATTCCTTGGGCACTCTGACCACAGCATTTTTTGGAACTGTGTTAAATAGAGGGGGTGATCAGGCGAGCAGATAGGCAGCATTGAGGTCCTCCAGCAGCCAGTGAGCTCACAGCAGTGGCTGTACGGTACCAGTTAAATTACTGTGAATTCAGCTGGCCGTACTGCTTTTATCCCCACAGCCTAATGTAAAGCATATGCTCACCAAATTAAAGGCATGTACATTTGTCATCATAAATTCATGCACTGGAGCATAATGAAAGCAGGGTTTAACTACCTTTATAAAAACGTTTGGTGTAACCATTAATTTTGTTTCCCCTATGAAACATTCTGAAGAATTTTATGATGTGTATTCATGCCAAGGAGTTAGCTGTGTATTTTTGACAATGTTGGATGACATCAATAGCATTATGAAATTTGAGTTTCAGAGGCCTTTACTGTGAAACTTATCTTCAAAAGGTAAGAATAGTTTTTAAGTCTCAAAGCACACTGGTGGTGCAGCCCCTACTTAACGATGAGACTTCTATTCTAAAAGCTGTCCCCAGGAACTGTGAGTAGAGCTGCTGCTGGGCATTCCTCATGGACCTGTTTGAGAGTAGAATTCCTAATAATTTTATTACAGACACTTACCTGAATTGCTGCACTTCCAGAGCACTGCCTGTTTGTCCTTGGCTTGCTTCAGTGCTTTCTCCTACCCGAACTGCTGAAAGCCAGTCGGTACAGCTGGCAACAGACTCTGATACGGAGGGATTGGATCTGCCAAAGGTTACTGGGATGTGCTACACCATCACTTGGTCTTATTTAAGAGGATTGTAGTCACCTGGGTGGGCTTTTGGCAGCAGTGGCACCAGTAGCTGTTCTTGCAGGGATTTGGCTTCTGCAGACACTGGCTGGCTGTCATGCATTGCTTCTCTCTCCTTCAGCCGTGAATTGCAGAAGTGCTGGGCTTTGAGTGCCTTGCAAGTAAGTGTAGTTCCTGCATGGAACCACCCCGCATTACTGGCAGAACAGGACAGGCAACAAATGCTGAGCTCCTGATTTATTTTAGTCTTTTCTTCTGTGAGATGCGAAAGCCTCCACTTCCACTTCAGTCACCCTTATCTGCCTCCTTCTCTGTCCCGCCATACACATGCTGCTCCCTCACCTCTCCCTCCACAGAAATCAGAAGTGCCAATCACCACTTCTTGCTCAATCGAGAAATCTTGTTTCCATTTTTTTCCCCCAAGAGATCGACCATGAGTTTCAGCTCCAACCATCCACTTCACCACAGCCATAAAACAGCATCAGCAATAGGATACAAATGATCGTTGTTACTGTGTGTGGTTATTTTGGTTTGAGATGCTTTCTGAGACAGAAGCTCATCTCCCTGCACACCAGCAGTGTCCTTGTTGCCTCCACTCAGACTGTCCTATAAAGCCCAGCAGGCAGCAGAAGAATTGCTCAACATTTGCATTTCAATGTGGTTTCCTGACTTGTACTTTTCTTTTTTTTTTTTTAATTAATGTAACATTTGCATATTTCAGATCCAATTTGGGCTTCCTCTGCCTGTGTGTCACAACAGCAGTACATGGGCTGAGTTGGGTTGCCATGTTGCCACAAAGAAGCCTGGAGTGTTGTGGCATACACAGAGCCAAAATTAATTCCTTTCTGCCGAGTTTGGGCTTTGGAGGATCATCTAGAAAAAGCAGCACGTTGATTCCTTAAAGAACCCTTTATTTTATGGTTCACTTTCTCTTTTCTAATTATCAAAAGCAACGCTCAGGCTTCAACCACCTCAGACTTCTCTCCTTTTTCATGAATGCTGGCACACTATGAGGACAGATACCCAAACTCTCATCCTCTCCCATTGCAAAACTGGATAAGGTATAAAATAAGCCTGAACCTAGACATCTGACCCAGGCTCCCCTTAGATCAGCCACCTGGGAATGGAGTGCTCTTTGGCAGCCAGCCCTCCACCAGCACCAGGAACACCCTGAATCCTTTGATTCCTCACCTTTCCTGGCTTTGTGAGAGTGCTCTGAAGAAACTGTGCTAATTTCTCCTTAGGAAACACAACTGTGGGCTTTTGCTCTCACTGCTGTCCTCCTCAGAGCTTCACATGCCAGTTTCATTGCTTTCCCTGAGGAAGGGTTTGCAAAGCCTGCAATTTCTGTGAGAAGATTTGTGATATGGCAGTTTACATTCTTAGGAAGATTAAACCTAAAGGGAATGATCAACAGCAGGTCTAGTGGTGGAGACAGCGCTTTCATTCCAGTTAACTGAGTTCTAAGTGCAAAAAGGCTATTCCTGGCTCAGGAACCTGTGTTGTAACCACAGATTAGATTAGTAAAGAATCAGTATTACTGTATAACATAACATCTTGCTCCAACTAAAGCACAATGGCTTTACAGTGATTCTACAAGTAGTCTGTCCTGTACAAAGCAAGTGTTATTTAAGAAGCACATTGGAGTGCTCAAAAACACCTTCAGGACCCACTGGGGGCCCACAGCCATGATATGAACAAATGCAACTGCTAACACAGGAAGTGGGAATTTGAAAGTGCCCTTCAAACAGATGGTGGAAAGCAGCAGTAAAAAGTCAAATTAGAGCCTGCAGCAACATCAAGAAGGTGGAAAAGAGCTCTGAGGGATTATCAATGCAATGGCAAGTCCTTCATTTACACAAATTCAGTATTGCAAACTTCCAACTGAATGCACTGTAGCTATGCAGGTGTATCTGGAATGCAGACGTTAAAACACAATTAGTTACACAGTCACCTTAAACAGTAGGCTCCTGTAAAACTCTTTGCCAGTATCTGAAGTGCACTACTAATCTGATGAGGAACTCTGAATCAAGTGAACTAGCAATTAACTAGATGGAGAACAGCATGAAACTCAAGCTGAAGTAAATTCTCACCAAAAAGGCTTTACCACAGCTGATTTTCAGGCAACCAATAATCCACCTTGCTTAAAATAAGGCACTATCAGGGCTGCTAACCTCAGCTTGCAAAACTATTGCTAGTCCTGGTAATAGACAGCAGCTGTAGAGCTTGTTTTATCTAACAAAATGTGTGACACAACAGTACTTGGCCTACCAGAATCACAACATAATATCTTTTACCCCCGAGATACACTTATTCTTGTGGGAGAGATGAGCTCCTCATTTCTTTTGGTACACGAGCTCATCCCAGCACAACCGCACGTTGTGGCAAAGGTGTAACTGACCAGGAAGTTCATGCAGAGATCTCAGAAATGGAGCTTGAGCTTAAGGAACACAGGAAATAATACAACAGGACATAAGAACCAGCAATCAGTAGTGGGAAAATTCAAAGCTTACTCTATCTTAAATGAGCCCACTGTCAGACAAAGACAGCTGGCTGCACCTGCTCCACTCAGCTGGGCAGCAGTACTGAAGAGAAGCAGCCATTCCTACAAACCAACAAACAGCACACACATTCAGGAACTATTCTTTGTTTTATTGAACGATGGAAGCAGGACTACAATCCAGGTATATTTAAATCAGGTGTTGGTCCAGTCTTATCATCAAAAAGTCTGCTTTTTTTTTTTTTTTGCTTTTTTTTTTTTTTTTTTAAATAATATCAACACAAATGGAAGGAATATGAAGCATCCTAACAGGAACTTTTAGCTGTATGCAATGTTATACCATGACCAGACTGGTGCTATTTTGATATTTCTAGACTCTACTGTACAGCCCAGCCACACTATCTCCAAATTATTAAAGCTCAAGGCAAGCCCAGCCATTCTGGCTGCAATTCACATTTAAGCCATCATCATGTGATCCAAATGCCATTTCTGCCACTAGTTTCCTAATCCCATAGAAATATTTCTGCATTTCATATATTACTAAAGAATAATGACTATCCTCTCCAAAGTTACATCATAAATATTTACATCAAACATTTACAACTGGTTCATAATATACAACACAACAGTTTAGCTATAACTCATCACCTCCCTGTGGAGAAGTTTCAAACAACTCTGCTGTCATCATTTCAGTTTATCTGTTTTGCACACAGTCACGGGCAGTGCAGGGCATTTCCAAAACACAATAAAAAACAATGGAATGATGTTACCTTAATAACAGTTACTTTGGGGGATTTTTACTTTCTTAAACAAGTAGATTTGAATTTCTAAATCCAATCTAGTGCTACTTACTAACTATTAAAATAGGCTTAAGAGGAGGAAAAACAAGATATTTAGAAATAAATACACCTTTTAAAATTCCACGATTAACCACATATTTGTTTTCACTCAACTTAAAGGAGATCTTACTCATCATTTCCCTGTGCTGGAATACAGTTTAGTTCAATCCATTCTTATCTTCTGATTCGTCATCCTATAAATAATGCTGTCATACCCAGGATCCATGTTCCAGAGGTTGTAGGAGATGACTATCACAGCTAAAGCAAGGCCTATCATCATCCACAGAATAATGTTGAAGATTACAGAGTAGTTGTAGTTATATGGATAGGCAAGGTTATATGGATTATCTGTATCAGCCTGTAACAAAGAAAATAAGTGCATTATTTTAAAGTCTGCCTGTATACAAAACAGGTGCTGATTACATCAAAAATCCAAACAGTCTAAAGAAAAGAGATGCATTTTTGTCCAGCGATTCTGAATCAGGGCACAAAAGGCTGAAGTGATTCCATGACTGACATTAATGGAATCCAAAGGAATGAGCTGACAGGAGCCTCATGAAAGTCAATGAAGACTTGCCTACATCAGTCAGCATCCTAGTCCTTAAAAAACAAAGCTTTGCTCAAGTAAGGAAGTGATGCAGTTTGGATGCATTCACACTTTCAATAGGCAAGACAGAGAACCAAGTACAGATCCTACCTGTGAAGACTGGAGAATGGAGCGAGTTTTTCTTGTGAGGGGAGAATTAAATGCCTTTACAGCCACCATTTCTACTACTGCATTCCCACCATACAAGTTATACATCTCATCTGCAAACTGAAAGAGACAAAGAGATTTAATTTAAAACTTCAACTGGAACCAAAGAGAGCTTTGTTAGCAAGATAAACCACAACATGTCAGCTTCAGGATTATCAAGACTGGGTTAAAAAAGAAAACAAACCTGATACACCACTGTTTTACAGTTCCACCAACTAAGTTTCAACTGGCTTACATCTCCTACATTAAACAGTTATTCAATTTGTTAAATTCATGCTTTTACACTTCTCCATCACACTTTTGACACTCAAAACATACTGAAATCAGGTCTTAATAAAGAGTTTTAGTTCATCACTATGGAAGACCATAGCTAAAGAGTTAATTTCTTAGAGCCCTGGATGTTTAGATTTATACAACTTTGTGGCAAGGGGAAACAAAACACTGCACCCTGAGGTAAGAAGATTTTCACATTTCACTAGGCCAAACTCAGTGAGACATAGCGGTGTTTTTAAGCGAAAGATGTTTGTTTGGGGAAAACAGACCTATTGAGCTCATGTTTGTACGAGTTCTAATAGATCCCCACTCCTTTATCCAAAACAGCTACCACAGTGAAAATCATTGATGTGATTCTATAGGGTGAGAAGTTTGTAACAACGGCATTAAAAAAAAACAAAACAAAACAAGGGGGAAAAAAAGAAGCAAAACCAGAACCCAAGCACAAGTCAAGCCATTACTAATGAAGTGATAGCTCACAACAGAGCACGCATCAGTAAGCTAACTCCCTTGTAGTTAACACAAAAAATGACTTCCATGCTATTGGTATGAGTTTTGTTGGTTAGACAGGAAGTATACCTTTTGCAAAGTGTCCACAAGAATCTGAGAAGCATCCTTGAATTGCTGAGAGTCTTCCCCATAATGTTTTCCAATTTCTTCCAAACCAGACAGTTCCAGGGAATACAGGTCTGGAGAATGATCTTTGGCCAAGTGCTTGTGTCGGGACAGCTTTGGCACACCGTGGAGGGCAGAAAGAATTCCATTCATAAACACGTCACTTTAGGAACACACTGTCACAACATCAGTTTGCTGGGACTCAGCCCAGCTGCAGCACTGACATTTGACTGCAGATGGGAACAGCCTCCAAGAACAAGCAATGCAATCTGTTCCTATCTTCCATAGACTTCAACTATGGCATTTCTGATCAGCAAGACCAAAACAAGTTATTTTACCTCATTTCTTTCAACCAGTCCTTCACCTAACATGAATTTTTAGAACAAAAAAAAAAAAAAACAGCAACAAGACAGGAGCTCCATAGTGCAAGAGAGAGAAGCTTCTTGCTTTAAAAGATCATAATTAAAAGCTCATCTCTCTGTTGTAACATTTCTATCACTACCACTGTTCATGCCACATAAGTCACTGCATCCTTTTCGAGCAAACGTTAGTGCCATTTTGAAGTAGATGACAGGGCACAGAGCATGTTTTTAACTACCATTATGCTTCTCAAGTAAGAAAATAAGGGAAACTCTGCAAGTTTCTCATGGAATACTTCTTGTGGGTATGGAGAAACAGTAATTTAGGATGTCCTCTGCTCTCAGTAAACAGAACACAAAAGAAGCTACAAGTGACCAAAGTTCTCACTTTCTTCCATCAGTAACAAATACTTTGAGAATGCATTATTTAAACTGATGCAAGCCAGTAATGACACTCCTGAGTGTATAACACTGGTTGCAAGTACCCTGGCCATGGATACGCTACCTTTAAATAATGTGTGTGAAGTCTGAGACGTCAAATGTAACTGAAGTGTTTAAAAATAAAATTAAAAAGTAAGTCTTACCAGGGTTACGATATCACGTAGAACTTGCAGTTCTGAGAGAAAAAGTAAGTCAACCTGGGGACAAAGTCAAAGGTGGATAATTGCTTTGATGGCACCAGAGTTTGAGAATCCTCGTTATGTTTTAACTCTACATATTTTAGAACAGACTGTATCTGTTGCAGCATCAAAACTTGCTACAAGGAAATTATTCTTTGAATAAAGCTTACACAAGAACTTAAACCTTAGTTCTTACAAGTCGATTAGGAAAAGAAGGGGGAGTTCTCAGCACAGGGAAAAAATGGGAAAATAGAAAAGCATCTTAGGAAAAAAAAACACTAACTCTATAAGTACTCCTTATGGCTTTTTTACCTCATTATTCCTGCTGAGTGAGTTGAGAGGAAGGGAGCTGAGAATGGAGTTGTCCTGGAACAAGCGGTTCCGCAGCTGGCGCAGCGTCACAGAAAGATCTTCAAATACAGAGTTTGCCTTGCCCACCATGTACACTCGCTGCAGGAACAGCCATTGTACAACAAGAACAGAAGTTAGAATCATAGAATCGCTCAGGTTGGAAAAGACCTTCAAGATAATCAAGTCCAACCACAACCTAACCAAACTACCCTAACTCTACCAACCCCCCGCTAGCTCTTCACCTCCTCCAACCACACAATAATCATCAGCCATACTTGCAAATCACCCTCCAAAGCAAAATATTTTCATATAGTAACTGTTTTTGCTCCACTCATACAAGTTTGTTTTACCACCTGGAGCATCTGCTATCAGAGGCGAAGCAATACTCACTTCCTCACTGGGGGCCAGCTGCAAGACTACAGGAGTTTCTTCAGAGAACAAATTATGAATAGCATTCGCAACACTGTCCAGACTGAAAGGAACAGCCTGAAACACAAAGCCTAGTTAGATTTTTGGGTAAGACAGAAACTAGTGACTCAGTGATGATCATTTGGAATTATTCATGAATACTGGAGATCTAGTAGTTTGCCAGAGCAACTTTGGGGCAGCTCATCTGAAGCCACAGAAGCAATTTCTGAAACAAATAAAGACTAGAAACCTTTTCTTATTAATGGGATATACAGAAAATATGGACAAAGTACACTTCAGAACTTTCATGAAGTTACAAGTGTGAATATGACTGAAGACTTCTTCATATTTAAGGGCTCTGCACGTTAGGTATGCTACATGGTCTGGTTCTGGCAATCTTCAACCAGTTTTATTGAACCCAAAAAGGAAAGCCTAGCTCAGAGTCAGGCTGGGTTATTCATGGCTACAGCCTGACCATCATTCAAAGGGGGGAATACGTGAACTTCAAGCAAAGTCAAAATGATGAGAACATCAAGCACTATGGTAGGAAGTCTTGTAACCAGAATGTAAGAGTTGCATGACTGCTCCAGATGTGCATACTCACATTCTCAATAGGGTAAGAGATTCCTTTTGCAGGCAGTGTCAGCTTGTCCACTCCTTTCACAGTCACTAACACGGCAGCTCGGGGCCTGTGAAACAGATCGCCTGCTGCAAGCCCAGGCCAGGGAAGGTCCTATTAGAGAACAGTGAAAACAAACTACAACCACCACCATCACTTGTATTTGAGAGGAAGAAAGACAAAAGAACCCATCCTGATCACTACAGCAGAATTAATTGGTGTCTTGTAGATATCTCTGTACAGGACAGCCTGCTGGAAATTCATGGGGAAGTATGTACCACAATAACACTTCCACCTTACAAAACACTTCTCAAGTTAATCATGAAGAAACTGTTAGTTCAAAAGCTATCAGCAAGTTCATAAGAAAGCATGCACTGAGAGCACTGTACAAATATTTCAAGAGATAAATACCATAACTAAAGCAGAAGAACAGGCTTTATTTAGAAAGTGAAGCTTTGATTCTAAAACAAACAAACAAACAAAAAACCAACACCCTCATAAAATAGCACCAAAATGTATTTGGGCACATTAAAACACTGACATCTTGATACTTCAATATGAGAAAGAAATAGAGGGAGGAATGTTAGTTAGACAATTCACCACTTACAAATTTTCAGGCACTGAATTCAAACAAGATTCTCCATTTGTCTAAAAAATATAAACGCCTAAGCTTCATGAAACCAAATTATTTGGGGTTTGGATTTGAAATACCATTGATATTATGAACTGTATCACCTCCCAATAAAAGAGAAACCTTTTACAGCACCAATAGAGACAAAAACAAGGTTCAGTTTGACCTTCCCATAACAAGAAAAGAACACCTCGTGACTGTATTGAGAATTTCCAGCGTGATGCAGAAAGTATTCCAAAATCCCAACCTGCTGCACCATCAGGTTCTTTTCCTAGACTACAGCCTTGATGTAAACTGCAAAATGAGCATTATGGACTCTTAGCACTCTCAACACCAATGTGGGAAGCTGCCTACATTGTAACCTCTGCCTTAGTGACAACGCTGATAGCAGCTTTCAATTTCAGGGTTTAACTACCCAAAGCAATTTGAAGAGCTTCCTTCTTTCTTTATCTTCTAGGATTGAAAGAATAAGAATAAAAAAGAACTATTTCTAAATGGTTCTGTGGATCCATAAAAGCAAATCAATTCCTAGTTTCACTAATGGAACAGAGTGAGTACCAAATCACCTCTTTCTCTTCATAAGCATGTTCTACACGAGGATGACCAGTATGCTGAAAGTCAAGTTCTCTAAATGAGCCAAAACCCACTATTCTGGTGAGCTTCTTTACATGCAACGTATGCAGTAGTGCTCTTTTTCCTGATAAAATATTACATGTATACGTACTGTGATTATTAAGCTTAAGTATTCTTTGTCACTAATGTCACAATTACAAACATAACTGACAGCACAGTACTTTCAGACAAGTTCCTAAATACATTTTAAACAGGTCTGTATTCAAAACAGAGTTACCAGGCCTCTTGACCAGCTGCAATATGGAAGAAACAGGAAACAGCTTCCCTTGCTAGCACTGCAAGAATATCCCAACTTGCTGCTTTGAGTATCTGCTTTCATGGACACTGCTGGAGACACCTTGCCACTAAAAACTTTCATGTGCTACTTCAGTAGCCACTCACCCCTTCTGAAGCCAAGGGGAAGATTCACTGGGCAATGTGGAATAAAGCCATGGGCACCTGCTCACCTGCCATAAGTCAAATATCGTTAAAGCTACACTCAAAGGTCTAATTTGGCACAACAAATTAGGTTTTCAAGTCTTTGGATTATTTCCTAAGCATCCTAAGTGAAACTGTTTGTCTGCTAAGTGCACAGGGGCAGGAACACATGCAAATGGGTCACAGAACAACTGCAGAACACTGCTAAAGGCTCTGCAGGCCTGCTTCCTTCTGTAGCTGATGACTCAAACTAGCCAGCAAGCACTGCCCTTTTTTCTGCTCATGTGACCAACATAACTCTGTGCTTGGAAACCACACTCTGTTAAGTCATACACGCCTCACAACAAACAGGACAATATCTTATATATTCCAACACATGACAGGAAGCACATTAACCGAGCAGCTCTGTAATTCTAGAGTCATTTTGCAGCCAAGACCTCAAACTTACCTCTTCAATAGAGAAGCCCATGAATAACGAAGCTACATCTGGGATCCGATCGCCAGGGATTGGCCAGCCTCCATCTCGAAAAACAACTGACTGAGGTGATCGTAAGATACTGAACTCATCCCCGCACACACCTAAAACCAAGCAAAAAGTGCTGTCAATTTCTTACAGTCTTCTTCATTCATTCTTGTCCTTCTCACAGCTATCCACCTAGGTAGAGTTAAGTAATGAGTAACGTTTGTTTTTGTTCTCTGGAGCACAGGATAAGGTTTCTATATAGCTAAGACTAAGAATGGACAAATCCACATTTGGATTAAAGCAACAGCCCAGTACGTATATGCACAGTCACCAGTGGTTTAAGTGTTACAATACAGACCCAGTGAAGCCAGCCCTCAGCAAAGTCAGGAAGGCTCAAAACACCCTGCTACACATCTGCACAGCTGATTTTTTCCTGAACTGCTTAGCATAGAAACTCTTTCTGTGCAGACAACAGCCTGAGACACTGAACCCAGAGCAGACAAGACCAGCTAAGTCCACCTGTGCTGGCTGAAGCAGAGAGCTGCCAGTAGCAATCCAGCTCCTGCAGAACAGCTCCAGCTGCCCTCTTGGGCACAGAAGGCCACAAGACATTTCTTTTCCATCATGCAGTACTGGACCAAGGCTGGCAGTGCACAGCCACAACCCACAGGACCTCTCACATTGGGATCCCCCTTCACTCTATTCCACATTACCCTCAGTAACAAAGCAGGCTGAAAGTCAGTACTGAAGTCAGTACAGTGGGTTGATATTTATTCTGTAATAAAGTCAGAGCAGACTCCATAAAAATGAGAGATGGGATAGTTCAATTTAACACATATGATGGCAATGCTGTGTGCATGCAAGCACCCAGCTGAACTCATTTTAAAACACACGTGGTGCAAATGCGTCTGTCAACAGGCAAATGCAAAAGGGGGAAAAAAAAAAAAAAAGTGGTACACTGAGGTTAAATGAATGCTAAGAAAAATGACAACCAATCTGACCTTGAGGATGTTGCTTCAAAGCCTGTTGTGACTCTGCATACAGTGTTGACAGTAAACTGAGCCATATTACAACAAACACCACAGGACCAAAGTACTGTGCATAAGTAAAAGGAGAGCAGGAGGAAAATGGGCTGGACTGACAGATGCATAGAGTGTAGATCCAAATATGGCTTAGTTTTACGTTGGTACCTGTTCACTGGATGGCCTGCTGTCAATGTTATTGGCATAGCAGTTCATACCCCCATGCTCTGTGTGGCAGCAATGCTTCCAAGCCCATTTGCTTAAGAAGGAATTCACAAAATTGCTATATGCGTTTTTCATAGAATCACTAATGTTGGAAATGACCCCTAAGATCACCCAGTCCAACCAGCAGCCCATCACACTATGCCCACTGCCCACAACCCTCAGTGCCGTATCCACATGGATCTTGAACACCTGCAGGGACAGTGACTGCCCCACCTCCCTGAGCAGCCTGTGCCACTGCCTCACCACTCTTTCTAAGAAGAAATTGTTTCTAATATCCAATTTGAAACCCTCCTGGAGGGAGAGGCTATTCCCTCTCATCCTATCGCTGTTACATGGGAGAAGCCAACCCCCACCTCGCCACAACCTCCTTTCAGGTGGCTGTTGAGAGCAATAAGGCCTTCCCTGAGCCTCCTCTTTTCCAGACTGAACAACCCCAGCTCCCTCAGCCGCTCCCCATCAGACTTGTGCTCCAGACCCCTCACAGCTTCACTGCCCTTCCCCAGACAAGCTCCAGGGCTTCAATGTCTTTCCTGCAGCGAGAGGCCCAACATCGAAGGTGCGGCCTCACCATCGGCTCAGCCTGCAGCATTTCACACCGAGCTTCCCTCGCCCGACACCACCGAGGCCCGGTGATAGCCGCACCGGTCAGAATGACGGGCCCGAGGCCCGAGGCTCACAAGACTGCAGCCCCCGCCCCGTCCCCACAGCCGCGGCCCGGCTCCCTCACGCCCCGGCCCCGTCAGCTCACCAGCGAGACAGGCCGAAGCCAGCAGTAGGGCCACCCCCAGACCGCGGACAGCCATACAGCCCACTGTGCCGCCAGACCCCGCCGAGAAAACGCCGCGCTGCAGCGCCGCACCGAAAACCCCCAGAACCCGCCTACAGAGGACAGGCGCCGCGACCAATCCGCAGGCGAGGTTCGGGTGGCGGGGCGGGACTCCAGGGGAGTGACGGCGGTTCTGACCATTCGGCAGCGAAACCACCCCCGCCTTCTCACGGGACCGAGCGGTCAGCTGGGTGCTGCCGCGAAGGGGGAGGAGCCTTGGTTTGAATGGCGTTTCCGTTCTGCCAATCAGATCGCGGGAGAGCTCTGCACCATTTCCTCCACTCGCCGTATAATCGGAGGCCGAACCTCACAGGAACGAATGGACAACTGAGTTGTCCAATCGAAGCCTTTCCCCTCCCACTGAGTTGGGAGGAGCTGCGGACCGGGCGGGCGGGCTCTGAGCGGGGGGTGGGAAGAAGCTCTGATTGACAGCTGAACAAGCCAGTCGGGGAGCGAGGGCTCCGTGTTAGAGCTCCGCGGCTGTGGGGCGTAGGCTGGTGCGGAGTAGGTCGAGACAGCCAAGTAGAGAGCATTGGTTGCAAGTGTGAGGGGTAAAAGCGGGGCGCAGGGCGGATAAGGCTGCTTCAATGAAGTTATGTGTTCAAGGCCAGGTTGGACGGGGCCCTGGGCAGCCTGGTCTAGTATTAAATGGGGAGGTTGGTGGCCCTGCATGTGGCAGGGGGGTTGGAGATTCATGATCCTTGAGGTCCCTTCCAACCCAAACCATTCTGTGATTCTCCGAAATAATTTAAATTAAAGGGCTTCATTTGAGTGTTTCTTTCATTCCTTTTCTTCTACTTTGAATTGCTTTCTGAAATCGCTCTAGAAACGTAGCTTATGACCAAATCTTTCTTTTCTCTTGTGTTTTCCAGTTCCTGTTTTTTTTTGTGTGCTTTGGTTGTTCTTTTTCCTGTGAGGAAGTAGGAGCAGTGTGTTTCATTATGAAGCCATGAGGTCCCTGTAACTCTGCTCACTGCTCTCGGGTGCCTGCTGGTATCACACCGCCGCTTTACAGGCTGCCAGAGCTCTAGCTGTTTTTTCTCCAGGCTTCATTGAGATCCCAGCTGTGCTATGCAGAGTGGGTTTTGTAGCCATGCAAGCAGTATTTGTGACCAGGTCTACACGCAGTAACATTACTCTATTGAACTGATTTCTTTTTGAGCTCACGGCAAGTTAAAACAAAAAAAAAAGTAATAAAATGAGACAACATGCACATTAGGTCAGAAATAATATTTATTAAGCCATATACTGGTAGTAGCAGTCACAGAATCAAAGTGCCAGCTGTAGGCAAAATAGCAGAATTGACTGCCTGGGTTAGCACTGTGCTGTGCAAAAACGTCTGCGGCGGCAATTGCTCATGTGGTGTTTAGATGCTGCCTTTGCCTCCAGCTCTGTCTATACTAACAGCATTGAAGATGAAATGATGGTAGAAGAGGGAGTATGAGAAAAGGACTAAGTCAAAGAGCCAGTCATTTGTCTGTACTGGACTGTTGCCTCATCAATTGGGTTCTTTGTATTGCTACTGTGGTTGCTAGCAGAAGTAATCCTCTCAACCATCATTTCTCAAATCCTGCTGTAACTGAGGAATATTTGCATAACTATTGCAGACACCAGGCCAGTCATACTCTGCAGGAGAGAATTAGTTCCTGGCACCGGGTAACCATTCCCTGTAGTCATTCAAGGCCAGGCTGGATGTGGCTCTGGGCAGCCTGCTCTGGTGGTTGGTGACCCTGCACATAGCAGGGGGGTTGAAACTAGATGATCATTGTGGTCCTTTTCAACCCAGGCCATTCTGTGATTCTGTAATTTAGAGCTACAAGGCCATTCTATGATTCTGTGATTTAGAGCTACCAGGTCCAGAATCATTCCCTTTGGTACCAGGCATTACACTGTCACAGAAAATTTATGCACAGAAATGAAGCATAAACTTTTAAACTAAAATTGAGAACATAAAACACTGTCTTCTGTGGCACTTTCTCATCTTGGCATGCCAACAGAACATGTGCTTAACACAGGATGGTTGGACATCCCCTGGCCTGTGTGTTTAGGGAACAGAACAGGTCCAAGAGCCTGACAGGCAGTTTTGGGACTGCTGGGAGGCCAGGAGGTGAGATGATTGATTAGAAGCACATGTGCCTATCTTGGCTGTCCGTTTACACTGCTTGCAAGCAATGAGTCTCAAATGAAGAACTGTTAGCCCCTGCCACTGAACTACTTTGTGATTTCAGCTCTCCTGTCCCTGTTTGCTGATTCTATCTATGTGAGCAGAAACTGCATTCCTGCCACAGTGGTCACCAAGACTAAATTAATCAATGGCATCTCAATTTCTAAAGGGCTCGGGAAAAACAAAACACCCTTTGTGAATGAGTTAAGACCTAGGCTGCATCAGAGCTGATTTCCTGAAGACTGAAATCATATGAAAAGAGTAAATGCTGCCCTCTCTAAAAAGTGGAGGTGTTTTCCAAACCTGTTTATGAAAGAAAAGTGCCTTTGTCTTCTGTCAGTCGATAGCTGACTTTGTTGCTTTAGAAGTGATTACTGGCTTTCTCACATGTGGTACCAAGACACAGAATATGCACAAGAAGCCTGTTCTGTTGTCTTTTTTGCTAGATCCTATATGTTCTTCATAAAACAACATACTCTGCCATGTTTTCATAGCAGTTCTCTCCACAACTTTGTTTATTGCTTCGCCGGGACCTTAGGGCTCACTGGCGGTCAGCATGCCATAGAGGGCAGTCCTCATGCTGCGGTGTTTGCAGCCTGAACGGTGTTAACGACTGGAATAAGGTATCAGTGAGGCAGCTGACATGGATAAGGACCTTGCCTCTCTCCCCCTGTACTTTGGCCTATGCAGCCTTCTCAGCCCATGAGTGATCTGTCTGCATTCAGTGACCATGGGCGATTTTAAGAGATGTATTTTACAAACATGTTGTTCCTGTACACAGCGCTGCAATCTGGCAAGCATATCTTTTTCACTTGACAGGTCTGAGGAAAATGGTCATCTGTAATGCCCACCAAAGAGATACTCATTTCAGTAGTTTCAGCGTCTCATTACTCACTATACTTTGATGAAGTCGGCATAATCAAAACACACTTGAATGTGCTATAATGGCATTGAGGGTAGGCAGAGAGTATGGTTTTAAAGAGACATGATTTAATTAAATGTACACAGCTTCTATAGATTGAGGCTATTGCACTAAAGAGGAAGGAAGCCTGGGAGAAAAAAAAAAAAACAACAGGATTTTCCTGAGAATGTGGAAAGAATGTGATGCATGTGTTCATGATGCATGTGAATTATAGTTGGTTTGGTCATTAAATTTTCATTCATACTTTCTTAATTTTAGCAGAAAGGATTTAAGCAAAGCAGATTTGCCAGCAGACTTCGGTGGATGGTTTCAATAAGCATCACTTCGTAGTGAACACTTTTGGCACCATCTTGTGGTCGAAAATACTGCTGCACTCTCTATGGATTTGTTCTCAAACCAAAAGTTAAATAAAACACAGCCTCTCAAGGGTGCTTTGTTTGGTGTCCGTCCTGCAGGGCCCAGTTCTGCCCCACTAGCAAGCCCTTCTGGTGAACAGTGGCTAAAAGCATCACTGATGTGGATGGCAGTCACTGTGTTGTTACTTTAACCCATCTCTTAGCTCTGCAGAAAGCTATTTTTTGCAGAGCTTGTTTTCCTGAACTTCAGAAAGCTGAACTGACTTGTTGACAAGTGAGATGAACACCAAAGCTAGGGCACGGGAAGAGGCAAGAATGCATAGGTGGGCACAGGGCAACAGAAGTCTTACCATTTTGGTGACCTGATAGCATTTGGTGAGCTCAGGCTGTACTGCATCTCTTTGCCTTACATCTAAGCTCAGAGGCCATGATTAAACACTCATTTTAATACAGCTGCTGCTGTTGCCAGAAGCATTCTGCATTCCTGCCCTTCTTTGTGCTGTCTCCATTACACTGGAGCTCAAGCCAAGGGAGCTTTCCTTCCTCTGGGAAGAGAAAAAGTTTATGAAAAGGTGAAAGAAACAAACTGGTCAAAGAGGCTCTCAGATGTAAACAAGGAAGCAGTCTTAAAAACAGAAAATGGAGGGCTTTGCTTGACCAGCTCTGTGAAGAAGCATTCCTAGCCATTGTGGACTTGGGGTGAGATGGATAATCTCAACTGGTTTGAATGAAGGGACTTGAAATGAAATATAAAGATAAGCCTCTATGAAATGTCAAATAAAAATGTCTTTCATATAGTATCCTAACACAAGCTATAGTTCACGCAGAAAGAAACAGCCTTGAAGTGAACAATTCTGCTAAGAACTGGTGAAACAGTTCTCACGATCTGGAAAATAATCTGAATAATCTGAAATAGTGGAGAAAATTGATTTAAAAAAAAACCTACTATTTTGGAGATGTGTAAAAAATACTTTAGATTGATTAATTTAATTTTGCTTTTTTCTTGGAAAAAATAAACATAGTGAAACCTATCAGAAGAAAGGTCTTTCTGATAGACAGTTACCTTCTAAAGACCGTATTATACAGGTCCTATGTACTATTTTAATGTATATTAATCATGTAACCATGTTGAGTGTGCATTTGCAGAATTCAGTGTTGGTTTGTTTGTTTGTTTGTTTGTTTGTTTTTCTCATGGATCTCTGCACTGTCTGCTCTTGGAGCATGTAAAAATATTTACCTCCCTGCATTCAAAATCTAAATGAAGCCCAAAATGCTGCTACATTCACTAGGAACAATATAGAAGCATCAGCAGCAATGTTAAAGCTGAGCTGGGACTGTGATGCCATAGACATCTGCCCAAAAGGAATAGATGAATCTGCAATGTATCACAGCTGTTCTGATGCCAAAGACGTTTTGTAATTACCTGCTGGAATTGAAGAACAACTCAAGGAAGAGGAAATTTCTAGTTGAAGTAAGTGTATTAGTGAGGTGCCTGAGAGGTGGTTTGGGAGCTACAAGTACATCAAGTGCAGTACCTATGGTATGGTTCTGTGCCACCATGCAGGAATTCTGAGTGTTTAATTTGTTCCCATTCTTTCTCTGACCTCAAGTGAGAAATACAGGGCTACATTCATTGGCAGCTCTGGTTGGAAAAATGTTGCTGAGATCTCAGGGTGGTCCCACTGGTGTCCCACCAGCTGGTCAGTTGCCATTGTAAGAAAGCATTGCAGTATTTTCTCCCAAAGCAGCTCAGCTTGCCTCTGCCAATTGCTCCAGCCCCTGTTTTTACAGTCAAGAGTCCTGTCAGAATCAGAAATGTCACTTTCTCTCGACACTGAACAAGGAGCTTTGTTCCAGTAAGGGTTACCCCCCAAAACTACGCTGTCTCCTTCATTGGAAAACTTCTGCCTAGAACATTCTTCTGTAAATAAATTCAGCATTCCAGTGTGCTGATGCTGTGGTGACACTGTGTTGTACTGTACTCTGTTTGGCTGTTGAAGAGAGACACTGTGGTGTGGATAAATCACAGTACTTGTCCCAAACATGAGAGCTTGTAAAATTCGTGCTGTGATGTCTTGGGCCAATGCTCTGGAACAATGTGGAGATGTTTAGAAGCTGTTGCAGTATTAGTTAATCTATAAATTACTTGTTCTGAGACAGCATTTTTTTGAAACTTATGTAATAAAAATTAAATAGTGATAATGTTTTTTGAAGGAGAGGTATTGAAAGTGCTTTATTTTGCAGACCAGGGCAATAACATGTTAGGCAGCGTCAAAGCATTAAACAAGATGTTTTGCATCATTAGCACTATATGAAATGGCTTAACAAACCAATAAAAGACTAAAAGTTATCACACGATACAGTTTTTGAAAGTGCCAGGCACAATTTTTCTGTAGCAAATAATTTTCCAATAAAGCTAGTTGGAATTTAAAGGAGCATAATTTTCCGATTACTGAATATGATACCAAATATCTGAATACTGCTTTGCATATTCAGTGTACTGTATGTATGGTACATAGCAGCCTACTGAAGTAGAAGGAAAGAATGAGCATTATTCTTCCAACTTTGTAAGTAGGGCAAATAAAGGAATTACATCAGAAGAATGGAACAAATCCTGCCTATCATTCTGAAGTCCTTATGTTAGTTAAATCATGCTTTCTTTTTTTTTAAACTCTGCCAAAAGTCTTTACACAATGCATTCCATAAACAAGGCTGTGAACAGTACTTCTAAAAGAGTGGACCATTTCATAGCCTGCAGTGCTCCACTATGGAAGTTGGTTTTCACACTGTGTGCAGTATGTGTGCATTAAGCCTTGAGCAGTTACAGTTTGGTGTTTAAAGTGGGGCTATGAGAAAGAGGGGGACAGACTCTTTAGCAGGGCCAGTTGTGATAGGATATGGGGAAATGGTTTCAGGCTTAAAGAGGGGAGATTTAGACTGGACGTAGGGGAAGAAGTTTCTTATGATAAGGGTGGTGAGATACTGACACAGGTTGCCCACAGGTTTACCCAGAGAGGCGGTGGGTGCCCCATCCACGGAGACACTCAAAGTCAGACAGGAGGGGCTCTGAGCAACCTGATAGTGCTGTGGGTGTCCCTGTTCATTGCAGGGGGGTTGGACTAGGTGACCTTTAAGGATCCCTTCCAACTCAAACAGTTCTATGATTCTGTGATAAGTTTCATGTTCAAGTTTAGTTTAGGGCAGGGAATGGCTGTTGGCTGGCTGTGACCCGTGTCATAATTTCATGTTATGGATTTGTTTTTGCTTTACTTCTAGATGAGTGCTACTGGGCCAGAAGGGTGTCTGAGACTCAGCAAAGAAAAGATTTCCCACCTTTGGACTCACTTGAGGTTGATGAGGTTACCATTCATCTCAGTTCTACTTTATATCTGCATGCATAGCTACTCTCCTGGGATCTAAAATTTTTCAGATCCAAAATTTATTATTCTTGCTTTGGAACATATTTTTTCTCCCTGAGCCTCTAAAGAATACAGGGTGGCATAGATGAATTTGAGAGATTGTATCAAACTTATTACTTCAGAACCTGAGCAGTGTTCTGAGACAAGAATATATCAAAGTATACTAGTTTTCTCCTTTTGATGCTCTGTACCCGTCTGCTTTTAAAACAAACACTCAATGTGTGCTCATGCCAGATCAAATTCAGCTGTGGTAGTGCCAGGCCAACTTCAGTGACTTCAGTAGGCTATAATTAGCATTCTACTGCTTGTTCCAATTTCTCTTCCAAATTCTGATTTGGGAAACACTTATGTAATTATGAGTATCTGTTAAATCCATGGTATAACCCCTTGTACATACTACTTTCTACATCTTGTACGTAAGCAGGAGGCTGGGGAAGATTTTTTTTTTTTTTTTCCTAAAGCATTTTTTTCTGGGGTGAAAAAAATAGATTCTGACTGATTCCTGGAAGGGAAAAAATAAGACTAGATTCAGTGTGGTGGTTTCTTGTGTCAGGTAAGCAATAAATCCATGCAAAGAAATAGGGGAAAAGACTCCTGGGAATTTTGTGAATTATATTTGTCTTCAATTAATTTTAATGTTATATTTAACTTTACATTAAGTACCCACTTAATGCTTTGCTGAATTGGTATTTCCACCAGATATTATTTTTCTCTCAACATATTGCATTGAAAGAAATTTTGAAACAAACCTCTCATAATTCCCTGAACTCCTCCAAATGCTGCTCTTAAGTGATTTGGCTGATTCTGATTGCTCATCACTTCTTCTTCACAGAAACCCCACCCTCCTTTACTGACAGCCTGGAGAATGCTCCTGAGTCCTTTTCACTGACAGAAACAGAACTTAGAAAATGATGAGCGGAAAAAGAAAATCCATCTCAGTCTAGCTGGCACTGAGTAGGGCAATGGGCTGCTCCATTCCTCTACTGGAAGATGACTTAAATGGAGGGGCAGTCTCAGTGGGGACAGTTTGGCAGTCATTTCTGTTGCTGCAGGGGAAAATCCATTTGGTTTGGTCTTTCCTTGCAGAGAAGGCCCAGTAGAGACTGCCTATTTCCCATGTGGAAGAGCAGGCAACATTTTTGTTCTTGAGTCTTGCTCATGGTGATAAGCAAACACTTTTTTCCTCCTTACTTAAGAGAAATGAGGCTGTGGTCTTTCTCAGGGGGTCCAAAGAAACATAGTGAAATTTGGGCAAGGCTGTGGAAGTGCATGTGATGAATATTTCTCTCAGCTGAGCATAGTAATGCTCTGTTCTGTAAGATTACCTAAGCAGCAAGATTTGAAACAGAGAGGGCTACAAGCAAAATTAAAAATTGTATTAAATGGTGTGAAAAATAAAGCATTAGAAAACACAGTTTTCCAATTGAAATTTGACAATATATTGAGTTTTATTATGTCCTTTTATGTGATGTCTTGTCAAAGACACTAACATCACTGGTCTACACCAGCACCATTTACAGCAGTGGTATTTTCTTTATGATTGCGGAGAACTTTGAGTCAGGCCCTAAATGCTTTGAACCTACTCTTGTCTTTCTTTAAAATCAAATGATGGTTGTTGGAGTGAAGAACAAAAGAGTAGAGACCAATGAAGGTCCCTTTTCATTGTGAGCTAACTGTCCAGAGGTTCTCAGCTTCTGCTGATGCCTGCCCATCGTGGTCATTGCTTTCACTGCAGTGTCCTCACTCTCATCGTATTTCAGTGTGATTTCTCTGCTGATGAATGCAGTTGAGCTTGATTTTGTAAATGCTTTTAGGATCTTGGAGCATTGCTGGACAGCCTTCAAAAGTATGTATGTGACAACATGAGCATCTGGAGGGTTTGTGTGCAGATAAAGCATCTGTGATGTTGGGAAATCACTGCAGTGTTTTTGCCAGACTGAAGTCAAAATGTCCATATCTAATTGAATGGCAGATTTTGAATCACAAACTGGAACTTTCCATGCTGCAAGCGCACACATGGATCTTAGGGCAGAAAGAGTAGTTTCCAGATCAACACAGGGAAATTATGCAGCTAAATCCCTAGCACAATTAAAGAGCACTAAAAGCATGTAAAAACAAAAGTCATTTTTAAAGCTAAAAAAAATAATCACAGGTCGAGCTTTTCCACAGCTTTATAAAACAAATCCAAGGATCATTTCAGTGCCAGGAAGAAGTTTCAGTCCATAAAGAACAGCTGTGCTGTGCTAATTTGCACTGAACAAATAAGCCAGTAAAGTTAAAGAGGACATGGGTATACTAGATTCAACACACCTAACAAGGAGACCGTATTAAAAAGGAGAAGATTTTATTATATAAATGAGCTTGTGTGTTTCCATGCGTTGGAGAAGATGAGTTAAAATCTGAAGTCTTCTTAATTATGCTCTATTATCAGTGCTCTGCGAGGCAGTCTACCTGGAGACTGCACATCAGCTGGTATATGCAGCTGATATAAATATATTCAGGTCACTGTGATGTGAAAGGGGAGTTACTGAGATAAGGAGGATCTGCACATCTCAGCCTTGCTGATTTTTAATTATGCACACATAATGTGTGTCCCAGTATTTGTTCTGTATGGAGCTGTGTGGATCAACTGGCAAGGCAATCAGAGTTAAACATTGGACACACTTTGTGAATTAGCAATAGTTTGCCTGTAAGCCAACCACAGGAGTTTTCTGCCATTAGTACTTGCAATACATTGGTGCTTAGGATGGAAAAAACGGAAGGCTCCAAGGCCTATCCAACTGTTCTGAGTGCTTGACAACAAACAGAGCTGTTCTCAGACTTCTCATTGCTTTTGGGCTGCTCAGTCTGGTCGTGGGGAGCTCCTGTTGTGCTAAGGGAAATGAAGTTGAAGAAGAGGAGAAACTCTATGCTTTCCATGCTTGTCTGGCTCTAGCTCTTGCAAGCTCAAGCGCCCAGCAATGAGAGCCTGGGGGAGGGCCAGCAGCATCTGAGAATCAGCACAGGCCCCCACATCCCACCCTTTCTTCCATTTCTTGTCATGAGAAGCAACATGGCCCCCTCTTCAGAAAGTGCCATCATCCCTTATCCTTGTCCTCATCTGGCCAAGTCTTGAGCAAGCAGCAGGTGGGCCAACCTTGTTTGCTGCGAGCCATTTTTGCTGGGTTTCTCTGAAAGACACTGTGTTTCAGCTGAATTCAAAGCAGCTGGAGAGTCAGGAAAAAACATTTCATGTCCCCTGTGTCTAGCTCTGGCAGTCTGTGTTTTAGCATGTTATTATCTTTTAATTCTCATAGTTGTTGGGCATTGTCCAATCCATAAAATGCAGGTCTGCTTGGATCTGCAGTAAGCATGGTGGAAGCAGAAGGGAAAGTTTCTTCTTTTCACTGAGCTGGAGATAGTTTCAGTTTGAGAGTAAAAGTCTGAGTTGATTCTTTAGTTATCCTAGTGTTGCAAACTCTTGGGCTAGAGAATTTCACAGAATTTATTTCATAATAATTAATGTGAACCTTTGGTTCTTTGTTACGGTATTTATAAATACAAACCACAAACAAGCAGGAAAAGCACCACATGCCTCTGTGAACCCTCTCCTCCCTTCTCCCAGTCTCCAGTCCCCTTACCACATTTTGTATCCCATTCCTTTGGTGGGACATAGACACTGCAGGAGACAGGGTCAATGCATGGTTACTGCTTTTCCTGCTCCTTGTTTGTTACTCAGCTGCTCTAATGAATATCCTCTATGGGTCACTGTCGCCTCTGAGTCAAACCTGTTCTAAAACCTCCTCTCATCCCTGCTTGAGCATCTCCTCAATTGGCCTTGATTGCATTCTACGAGTGACTCATCTTCCCTGCTCTGTTGTCACTCTTGCCATCTACATCTCTTCTTGCTCTGCTCCTGCTTTGACATCCCTCCTTCTCTGGCATCCCTCCTTGTTTGGTGATAGGAAACCCTCTCGTTGGCTCTCTTTTGAAACATGGTGGATCAGGGCTGTCTGTTTCAGAGCCATTGCAGATGTGGCCGTGACTAGCCTAATGCAGCCCTGCATCTCCACCCACACATATCATGGAATGATAGAATCATTCAGGTTAGAAAAGACCACTAAGTTCACCTAATCCAACCCATCTCCACCATTCCAACTGACCACGTTCCTCAGTGCCACATCTACAAAGTTCTTGAATACCACCAGGAACAGTGACTCCCACCTCCCTGGGCAGCCTGTTGCAACACCTCACCACTCTTGCAGAAGTCACCTCTGCAGTCCTCCATGATCAAAACCCTGCAATTTATGCCCAGTACAATGATCCATCCGAGCCGTCCCTGATTTGAATCTATATTGCACTGGCATATGGGAGCACATTCATTCTCTTCAAGTGTTTATTTCAGTGTCTTGTTACACCAGACTGTGGTGCTCAGCACCTGTTGGAGTTAAGCCCTGGATGAAAATCATGGTGACTGTAGTATTTCAGTCTAATAAATCACCTTTCATGTACGTATATATTGTATTTAGTGGTGTGGAAGTATAGGAATTATCCATAAATAAGAGCAAATAATTTGGAAGATGTAAAGCAGTTTAACACACGTTCATGCTTTTGATATTTTGAAAAGTACGTTGATTTGTCAGCATTCTCTAATTTCTGCATGTGTTCATAGATTTAGGGGGCAGTGAACATCACTGTGACATTTCTCTAATTCAAACAGCAATAAGAAAGGTGCATAGGTGTATGAGTATGGCTACATGAATATTGCTAGATAGTAAGACCAGTTTATAAGGTGAAACTCTGGGTTGCTTGACCAAATCAGACCTGGATCCCTATTGTCAGAACACAAGCCCAATTGCCAGGTTTGTATCTCAATAAACAACCACTCCTAGATACTGAGTGCCAGACACGTACATTTAGCAACCCTTGTGTCCCGCTCTCATCTCCAGTTGATGAAAATCTGTTTACAAGCTCAAGTGATCCTGTCTGGTGGCTTCTTTCTCCATACTACTTGGATTATTGCACGGGCTGGGGCATAGATATACATTACATGAGATCGTGCAGATCTTAATTATGGTACACAGCTATCAGCTATATTTGCTATATGCCCCAAATGCTCTTTCTTTCATAGCCATATATTTCAAAGCTTATCGTTCATAGGTAGGCATAAAATGTTAGACCTGCAGAAGGGCTTAAGCCAACAAAAGGTACATGTGGTAGTGAAGTCCAGCATTCAGAGCATCAGCTAGAAGCTGACTGGAGTGACACAGTGTTGTCATCATCACCAGCTCTTCACCATGCCACTCTGATCCTGTATCTGGCTCCACTCACTCCCCTTGGCTGTATGAACAGCAAGGGTACACCAGGCACCCCAGGCAGTCACCAAAACAATGTCCCATTCTTTGTATATCACCCCAAAGACTACCAGCCCATAATGCTGTAACTTTTGATCTATCCAATGCTGTCTCACAGCGCTATGTGCGCTGTTAAAAAGTACAGTTCAGTAGTTGCCAGAATTTCTGAATGTTATCACCCCAGCGATCTAAGATAAACCAAAATAATCTGCCTGAGAAACATAACATACAGATGAGTATGCATGTGCGTACACATTTTTTAAATTTATAGATTTCTTCTGTGATGGAGGCAGTTGCATGCAAAGCTGGCACAGCTCTGTTGTCCCAGAATAGTCCTACTCCAAGCTGTCACTTATTTTAGTAACACATATGGATCCCTTTCCTCCAGCATGGGATTATCTCACAGTGGCTGTGACACTTTGCTATTGTCTCCTATTTTGCACATCAGGGACTGAGATGCGGAGATGGAGTGACTCAATGCCATGCAAGCTGCTTTGTGCTTCTGTGAGTCATTCTATGGAAACACAATACCTATGCTGCTGGTAAGGTAAGGAATGGACTTGGGGCTTCCCAAGACTGCTTGACCTCCCTTTTTCCATGAGAAAGCCTTCTTCCATTTTTCAGAAACTTGTGGCTAGACAAAAACTGCCTTCCAGTTAATTTTCACCATAATGTATAGGAAGCCAACGTTAACAAATGTATTGCAGGATGATAGTCCTAGTTACCCTGGTTACTTTCAGCTTAGTGGGTAATAGACCCTTCCTGACTAAGAAGTGATAGTTCTTATTCATTCCCTACTCCACATGTGTATGCAGCTGAAAATAGCAGACACTAACCTAGCTGAAAAACCTTGGTCTGGGTACTGGGCTTCCCATTTTTGGCCTTGTAGTGAAGTGTCATCTCCAAAAACTGTTCTCCTGCAGCAATCTGATTTGCAGAGCTGTAGCCCTGGGAAAGTGCAAGACTGGCCAGAGCTGTTGACCTCCGTTTCCCCTTCCTTCAAGATACATGGGGCCCCTGAGCTCTTGTACAGCTTTCTGCCCTGTGTCGTGTTCATTTCCTAGCAGGACAGCTGCAGAGCTCTCAGCTGAGCAAAACCCCTTGGCTTATGGGTGCATTTTCCCATTCACTTTCCATGAGAAAAGCACAGCTTTGGTTGGCAAGCACTGGCCAGAGGCCTGGTGCTTCAACTCCCTCCCCTTGTGCAGCAGAGGGCTGGCCTGCTGCCACGCTCTCACATTTCCCAAGCAAGGGAAAACTACTGACCTGGGAGAAAATGCTGGCCACGGACCTGCCTCCCAGTGCCTTTTCCATGAGAGAAGATCACTTGAGGCCAAGTCATTCCAATTCTGTATTCAAAATAAGAGCTTTATTTACTTGCAAATGTTCTGAAACTGTGTCTTTGGGATACGTGTAGTGCTTTCATCTCTGGATCAGAAAGCACTTCGTAAGTGTTGACTTAATTAAGCTTAAGAAACACTCGAGGGATGCAGAAGTATTACCCATATTTTAAAGATGAGGAAGTGGAGACAGAAAGAGGATAAGGATCTGGTGTGAGAATACAGATTGAGTCGCTTGTATAGTCAGAAATTAAAGCTAAATTTGAGATTTTATATTCTTACTGGTGTGCAGATAGAATTGGTGCTAACCAAAGAACAGTTCTCATCTGGGAAAACGTGTGCTCCCTTCCACTGTAAATAAAAAAACAACTTTTGTATTCAAAACATTTTCTAGACTGGATTTCATCTAAAAATGTATATAATGGCCCTCATAAACATTACTAAGTTATTTGTTCCCTATAAATCTGAAGTGCACTTTCTTGACTGGGTACAGAGAAGGGAACTGGAAGTTTAACTTCCCCCATCCTCAATAGTAGAACCGTATTTCTGGTAATAAACCAAACCAGATCAAAGTTTACACAGGTCCAGAAAATTCAATTAACACCTGTCAGTGATCAATATGAGAACAGCTGATGCTTGTTTTCTCTTGTACCTTTGAATTCTTACTTGCATACTTCCCAAGAGATATATTCTGCTAATGACTTTCCTTCTTCACTCATGCTGGTTTCAAGAATTAAACTAAGCTCTTTTTGGCTTGCTTATCACTGTTTGTAATAAAAATCTCCAGGGCTGTATAAATTAAAGCTAGAAAATAGAAACGGATTCTGGAAAAGTGTCCCAGGAAGAGTGGTGGCAACAAACAATTTAGCTTATTATAAGACCATGCTCGATAATTCTATGAAAGAGATTTTGTGATGTTGTTTCCCTGATAAAGGAAATCACATTCAGTGACCCATGAGATCTGTTCTGTTATTAACAGAAAATTTTATTGATAAAGCAATACTCGGAATAGAATTTAGCTCATTTTCTCGGATCAGAGTTTTCTCTATGGGCTAGGAGTGAGCAGCTGTTCTTGTCTATGAAGCGGAGAAAGACAGACTGCATCTAAACCATGGGATCCAAGAATGAGTCCTAGATTCTGGCTCTGGATGAGCACCCTGGCAACGTCCTGACTACGTGTGGAGGGGATATATGGAAGCTCACCTCCCTCCCCAAGTCCTACATGAGCCCTGGGTTTCATGGTTGGTGGGGCAGGGAGTGTTCATGGCCTGCTCATCATGGCGTGCTTTTGAAGCATTTGGGAAATCACAGTGAATGCTTCAGCTCTGAAGCTCACTTACACTGTTGTTTTGATGCATAAAGAGTGAGGAGGTACCATTTTTAGTGTCTTTTCTGTATTGGACTAATACTTTCTCATTTTTGTGAAACCCCTCCAGAGTAGCAGTCTGATTAGTTTCACAAGGTCTTGAGCAATGTTTGTTGGAGACGTTAGGCTCAGTTTCCAACAACAAAACTTAAGATTAAAGAAAACAATGTAACAAACAATTATTTTCAATGTTAAAATATTAATATATCCTTAGAGGTCTCTCTTTTAATTTACTAATTGATTGATGTCCTGGCACTAATGTGTGTATGGACAGAAAGCACATATCAAAGTAAATATTAGGAGAATATTACCTGTTTTAACACTCAGTGCTAGAAGTATTAACTTCAGCTGAGAACACTGCTACTCTTCTCTATTAGCTTTGTTCATCTGACGATGGAATGAAGTTACTCCAAACAATGACATCATCCTCTAATCAGATTTTTACTACTATAAAATGAATTTGAGACATCTGTTGGAAAAAAAAAATAAAACCTTTTTAGCATCCTCTTTAACTACAGAATTATTTCATTCATGCTGGACTATATATCTCAATTAGGAAAAAAAGCATTGCCAAATGAATTTGGTTGTGGGTTAGACCTAACCTATGCAATATGGCTTGGAATCTAGCTTTGAATGCTGGAAAGCATCACATTCTTGTCTCTCTTCACACGAATTCTGTTACTTTGAGGCTTTCCATGGCACAGATCAGCTGGTTGAACTGTCTTCCACCATTTCTCATTATTGACCATTCAGTTCGTGTTGGAGCTGTAAATGCTTTTCCCTTTGAGTCACTCAGTGTTTTTTTTCCCAGCTGGCATATTATGTAGTTGAATGCTCCAAAAGTAAATATGTCTCTAGCTAGCTGACATTTCCCTGTGCGAGAGCACAGGAGGGACCATGCTGTTACTCTGTGTCCCGAGGCTCAGTGAAATACCCTTTTATCATATGATAAGGATACGGTCACTGACACTTCATCTGACTTTGAAACTAATTCCATCTTGCATATGCAATCTTCTTCGAAACTAAAGCTATTGATGATGTGCAACTTGGTAATTTGCAATAAAGATTTATTGCTAGATTTGGATTCAAAGTTTGTATAGTGAAACAAGCATCAGTTTCTTCTAGTGCTCTGTTTTGTTTTGTTCTGCAAGGTTTATGATCACAGGACTACTTGCTAGAGAAACCCAACAGTCTGTGTACACAGTGTGCTAGTTAGAAGTTTATTTTACTAGACAAGTGTGGTGGTGCCTTCGCAGTTATTCATTTCATTTTTCCATAGACCAAGGAATCTGTAAATACAGCAGCTCACCTACATCAGGCAGACTGGCCGGAGCACGATGATCTTCTGCTCAGCATATCTGATGTCTTTTTTGCTCGAATACGCCTACAGTCTATTGGAATGCAAGCTTGGCTGGTGCTCATGCTCATTCCCAGCAGAGGAGATGCTATCACAAGAGCTTTGTTTCAAGCAACAGTGGTTGGCAGTGCTGCTTGCCTTTCATTGTGTCCCACCAAGTACTTTTTTGAAAATCCTGGTTATGCTCCTGCTGATTCCTTATTCTGAACGAGACAGAATGAAGCCACTGGCTCAGGGACAACTGGATTCCTCAATTCAAGGGTCCTGAGATTGAGCATCCCAGCAACACGGTCGGCCAATGACAAGAGGCCTGGCATAGACACTGCTACTCATTGCTAATCATTTATGCCAACTCTGTTCCAAGAGATGGCTGGCTCCCCTACTGCATTCTGGGAGCCAGCCATGTCTTGGAGAGCCATTTCAATAAAGCCACCGTCATCTCTTTTGAGGGGAATAATCCAGTTCATTGGCTTTTTGATTTGAGAATTCAGCTGTTACTTCTGGATTCTCTGCCTTCAAAGAGCTGTAGGAGAGGCTGCTGCATCACGTGTAGGGACAAAAAGGTGGCATTCATATTCTTCAGCTGTAAGTCTTTTAATAAACCACCATCACGTGTTGTCATATTACTTTGCTGGTTTTGTCCTATTTTCTACTGCTGATGTTTATAGCTAAGTGCCAAAGCGCTAGAAAAATTAGTTCACTTATATAAAATCTGATCCTCCCATGAACTGAGCACTTAATTGCTTGCAGGCATTTTCCTAGTATCACCAAAAGAGATTAATATAAGGATATTAGTCTGAAGTGTTAAGCAGCAGCCATCACCACAATATCCAAGGTACCGATAACAAAGACATTATGGGTGAAGCAGGTAGTAACTTTCGCTTGAATTCACCTGACACTTCCCTCTATTACTGTTTTTTCAGTCCCTTTGCTAAACTGCAACTGCTAGGGTCACAGTTTTGCAGTCTGCGTACTCTATGTTGATTATAATTTTTTTGTGAAATTTTTAACTTACAATAGGACCAGTAGTTGATATCCATGTTCTAATATGCAGGTAATTTAATACTTGAAAATAGGTTGTCACTGGATGTTTATTGATTTAAAAATGAAAGATTTTACTGTTTTCCAAGGATGGGATGCACCATAGTGGATTAGTAGTTCATTTGAAAAAGTAAAACCAGCAACAGTATTGCGGTGAATTAGAGTTTAGCTAATACCAAGGAAGATGTTGTACAGGTACCCAGAAAAGATAAAGAATAGATAAAAAAAAAAGATGACTGCAGTTGAGTGTGTTTAGGGCTGTTTGGGGAGAAAGGGAAAAGGAATAGCAGAGGTCCTTACAAGTCTTCTTACGCAATAATTGCCTCATTTGCAAAAATGAGCAAAAACCTAGATTGTATCAGGCTTCCCTTTATCCCACTGTCCACTCACTGGAGAATTTGGTGCACTGCATGGAGACAATCCTCCTGGGCATTTTAGGCAAAAAAGGATTCTGCCTGAATACGTTATCTCCCACCGCTTCTGCTGCTGCCTTTCTGTGACAATCCCATTTCAGAAAGCTCTGTGCCTTGTAGTTCCACTTCTAGGGCTGAATCTTCTTCAGGAGAAGAAGGCCAGAAGCCACTTCTTTGCTTACTGCCTGCCCTTCTTTTGTATGCTGGAAGCCAGAACTCAGCCATGGACATCTAGCTGAAATCTGCTTAGTGACTCAATCTGTGCACGCAGTGCTCCTGGTATGTAGGCTGCCTTTGCAGAGGTACTGGTGTGTTTGTTTACTCAGCACAATGCAATACCCCACAGAGGCCTCCAGCATGGGTTCAGCAGGGTCAGGCCACCTTCAACATGGCCTCTTCCTCCTTGGCTTTGCACTGTTGTTTGTTGGGCTCTTGGTGGCCTTCACCTGCTGCATGCTCTCACATGATGTCTCAGTTCCGAGATGGCCAGAAAACAGAAAGATCCCCATTCCACCCAGGGATTGCTTTCTTTATTATGGGAAACATTCAGTTTTCTGGCAATTGGATGCGGCTTGACATTTTCATTTCCTCTTTTACTGCTTTATTCGCATTGGGGAACTTGGCAAGGTAAAAGTAATGCTTCTCCTAGACTCTACATTCATGAATAGTAGTTTCAAGACATTGTATCTTTTTCATTTCAATATTTTTAAAACTGATTTTTTTTTCATAATACTGTATGCATCTTAAACTGTTATGCTTCCCTTTAATTTCACATACACTGCTCCCTTGAAAATAAGAAAATGTAAAAGTCAATGCTGTGCTATATAGAGAAGTGTTAACTGAGTGTTAATGAGCTGCCACATCGGCTCCAAGCCATCTCTGTAAGCCAGCGCCATAAAATAGCGTTTAAAGGCTATCAAGTCCATTTTGTGGCTGTGAGTCTCGACTGTTGTGCAGTGAAATAGATGTCCCTATTATCTACGTGCCAGTTAAATGCTGCCAGCCTAACGTATGCTTTTCTGTGACTGGGGTGCTTATTTTACCGCTCACACCTCAGCTAGGCACTGGCCTTCATCCTGACCACATCTGCAAACTGAAGAATAGCGAAGGCCCTTGGTTCCAGAAGCATGTGATGGTGGCTAATAGCCTTCAAACCTGCCTGAAAAGCTCTGTTAGCCCCCAGTGGCAGGAACATCACTTCTTCAGCTAGAAATGTGCTATGGAAATTCTGGAAACTGTGGCAGTGACATTAAAAAGAAGACTGATTTACAACCAAAGCTCTTTCCACATTGTGCCACTGGCTGCTATGTTCACGACACAGCTGTCCTGAAAAGTACTGTTGAGGGTAGCCATGCCTTTCTTCTTGAGAACCTCTTTTCTCTTTGCCTTTTCCACCAAAGTGGAAAAGGTGGCAGAAATAACTTCAGAAGACTATAAAAGTAATGTAGGGAAAGGCAGTAAAAGAAAAGAGGGCCAAAGCAGTTGCTCTTTCCAGCAAGGAAGAGGTAAGCTGTGGTTATGTGGCAGTGCAGACATTTTTTATCTATTTCCGCTCATATCCTTTATAGCAGAAGAATACCAGGTAAAAATACATGAGCCAGCTGTATCTGTCAGCTTGTGTCCAGAAGCCTCACTGGCTTGCTGAAAGGTGAGTATTTTCTTGGGCTCAGTGCCACGAATATACAAGTGCACTGGTTCTCTGTGTTAGCATACAAGACATCATACAGGCACGTCAGTTCTGGCATCCTGGAGATCACTGTGCTCTGCTCTGTTGTGCCACAGAAAACAACTATTCAAGTACCAGGGGGAGCTGAAGGAATTTGTACTTGGACAGTCAGTTGGATGGATCAGGAGCTAAGCTACATCATGTGTGAGCTGATTTTTCCAAACAACTCTGAGTAAGCAGGCATAGGTCTTCTGCGTGGGCTCTGTGACTCTCTAAATAGCCTTTCTGGCTCTACGTTAGGTGGCAAATTTTGTTCTGAAAGTATCGTTTTGTTATGAGTTCACTTTTAGTAGCCCGCAGACAACTTGCCATTTAATATGCTTTTCATGTTATGCTGTTAGTGATAGTACTACTGTATTATTCTATAATAGCAGATCTGCCTCTCTTCAATGAGGTAGTTAAATGCACATGTAACTATATCAAATATTTAAACTTACATATGAAGTAGAGAAGCTGATTGAGACCTTGCTATAAAATTTGTTTTTTCTCATTTGCTGCATGCCCGCGAGATAACAATCCAGATTCAAAAGGTTTGAGTAGGCATGCATGAAAGGGAGTTTTGAAAGAAGAGATGCAAAATATGGGATGTAAAATCCTAGAAAACTACAATTGCTGAAACTATTTTTTTTTCTTTTAGGAATAGGTAGAGTGATTTAGCCATTCCTACCCATTCTTACCCATTATCTACCCATTCTTTTAGGAAGGGGTAGAGTTTATGTTGAGGGAACATCACCTCACTATGAAGCCTTCCCAGAAAATGAATGGCTAATCTTCTTTTAACTCTTCTAAGGAAAAATCATTCCAGGCTGGGGAACCTGTTTTTAATTCTGTGCCAGTCAGAGATTTCTTGCAGAAAACAATGACTGAAGATTTCTTGTGCACACACTGGAGAAATTGGTTTTCATCTGGAGGATGGAACATGAGATCCATTGATCTGTTTTTCAGCTCTTTAGGCTATGATTTCTTCTTACCAAGAAACTCTAATTCTCAAATGATTGTAGAATAAAAAATTGTTAAGAGTCTGATTGTGGAAAATACTTAAGTATTTGTATGTGAAACAGTTGAAAACAGCTGACTTCAAGGAAGTGCTGTTCCAAATAGGGATGGATTTCTATGTGTGCTTGGACACATTTCTGATTCAGGGCCTTGGGCTAATTTACATAGAACATTCAACTTAATTAATCCAAATTAACTTAAAGTATGAATTCAAAATGGATTAAGCTTTATACAAAGTGGAATTAAGACTACTTCAATTTTAAAAAGTCTTTACAGGGTTAAATGCACTTTAACTAATCTGCTTTAAATTAAGTCTTCAGTTAATTTGGATTAATTTTTCCAAGTGTCTTTGTGAAAACCAGCTCAGAGTTAGGATCCAGCCTGGGAAATAGTCACAGAAATGCTTTGTATTACAGGAATTATTGCCATGCTTAAAGATGTGCATAATGTTTGGTATGCAGTAAGATCAATGTTCTTTAGAGCCATGCCCATTTCTGCAGCATGCAGTGACTTGAAACCAGTATAAGTGTCTCATTATGAATGAGTTTTCACCATGATTGATCAGTTTATGTAGTATCAGCAAAGAATGTGTAATCAGACTGTGTTCTGACTTTACTGTTTGAATACATGAACAAACACTTGGTGACACAGACTACTGGTATCATCTCTAAGCTCATTCAAACCAAGCCTGGCAGCTATACTGCAATACTTGCCACGTATTAGTTTTGCATTTCTTTTGATGTTTGTGATACTAGGATGTGTTGTTTCCACATGTTTACTAGTGATGTGTTCATTTTAAAAATAATCATTATAATTTTGCTCCCATGTTCTTGGCACAATTGATATATATTTGATATATATTGATACATATTAGTTGGACAGAAAGAATGAGGTCTGCTTCTGTCCAAGACAAGTACAGAAAATGTTTCTATTGAAACTATTGAGAACCAGCTTTGTCAGCACCTCCTTTTATAGCTATTTCCAGCTGCGGAGACAAATGACCCCAAGTATGACTTCAAATAGCCAAGAGGCCACAGACCTACCCAAGTCTTCACAAGGTTATTGATAGATATCTGCCTACAAAGATATTAAGATGTTTCTGTTTATACTTTCTTCACAAAAACATACGTACGTACACACACATGTATATGGTGCTTAGACTAATGAGCAGTAAGTACTGTTTCAAAGGGAAGTTTTTTTCAGGGTATGCCACAAAATACGAAGCTATTCTTTGAGACCCTGTATTGATAAGCCACTCAGTGCTGAAAAAATGTGGAGTGATATCCCACTTACAGGTGATAGCAAAGAGATTATGATGTTTCTGAATTTCTAGAGCCTACTGAATTCTCACCCCACAACCCTGTAGGACATATGTATTTAACGTGGCTTACTTAAATGGAATTACATAAGGCTACAATTTGCCACATTACTTCCTTTAAAAAGTCTGAAATGCTCACAGATGTCATCCTACCTTTTTTTCCCTCTCTAAGTGAGGAACAGTTTTACTCTTGTGGATTTTGAAGGCCTTTTATGAAATTGATGGTATAGAGGAAAGGTTTTTATAAAGCCAGGGTCCCTTGTGTTGCACTGGTTTTGATTACTCTCTGTGTTTTGAGACAGGCTTCATGGTGAGTGACTCGTTTAAATGCTACCTTGTATTTTAGTATTTCATTTGTTGCCTTTAAAGGAAGGGAGATGTCCATAGGAACTGCTATTAACATCCTTTACTGTGCTCCTGAAGGTTGCCTTCCATAAGAGAGATTATTGATTGTGACTCTTTGAAGGAGAATTGGCCAAAAAATAATCCTTCTTGACAGGCTTTCTGCTCGGGATAGGAGCTGAGAGGGGGCAGTTTCACAAAAATAGCAAAAACAGTTATAAGTGAATCAGAATTTATTTCAGTCTCATGAAGGAGTTTCGGGATTACACGGTTCTCATACCACCTTGCTGTGCAAAGGCTGCTTCCTGCTGCAGGGCGGTGTAGGAAAAGCTGCTTTTATTCGTATGAGGAGACTTTTGCATCAGCAAATGAACAATATCACAGCTCTGATGCGTTAGCCTTTCAGTAGCTTGACATGGGAAAGAAGGAATTAGAGCAGTGTGTTAAAGGACGAGGTCTGCTTTCTTGAATCTCAAACGGTGGTAGATTTGCAGAACAGGCCTGTGAAGCAATGTGCAGAGCACGATGTTCATTTTCATATGTCAGTACGTGTCTGCGCTGGAGACTGTCTTTCAGGATCATTTAGATGAAAAGATTGTAGTCAGAGCTCTTCCTTCAAAAACACATGCTAAAAATAGTGGCAGGTACAAGAGGGTTTTTCTTCAAAGGACACGGTTAGAGATTGCCAGAGCGGTGAACAAAGCTGGTTCTCTTGAGACAAGGAGATACAGCATCCTAATTTCTCAACACAGTGTGTATTTATGGAATAGCAAAATCGGGAGGCACTGTGGAAGTAAAACTCTGACCTCTGGCTTCAGGAGAAGGCTGGTCCTGCAGTAAGTAAGCATGGTGCTGCTGGTTTCCACAGGCTTATAAACAATGCTTCACATCTTAACCTTCTTCCCTCTGTCCCTTGCAAATATATGCCATGGATATATGCACGACATATCACAAGCTATTTTAAGTCTTTCGTGACACCAGCAGAGAGGAGGAGGAGGATGTCAGGGAAATGCGGAGGTGTATTTTATTCAAATTCAGTTCATATAGCTCCTGTGAAAATTACATACTGCTGTGAAGAGTGGACAACTCAGAACACCACTCAGAAGCCCTGGGAAAGGTTTATCTCTACGCTTGACTCCATGGTCCTGCACTGGTAAATGTGACTCCACTGGAGGACTGTACTGCAGGAACCATTGCTTTCCCAGAGCAGATCACAAAAAGGTCTGCAATGATAAGCCGTTGTTTGTAGGCTCTGAGGCATTTGGGCTTCAGAATTTGGAACAATAATCCTCTTGGCGCAGAAAACAGAGAGTGTGGGCTCCGTCCATCATCCTTCCTGTGTGTGGATGGGTTTCCAGGAGTTCCCTGAGTGATACCAAGAGATTCATAACTCAGAAAGCTTGAGAGATAAGATGGGTGGCATTTTCTTTGTAAGCAAGCACTTGTTACCAGGATTGCATACTATTAATTTTATCACAGATACTTCTGAAGCAGTTTTTTATGAAGAAGCATTTGTATGGACACCCGTGTTATAGATAAGAAACTGTGTGGTGAACACCACTGGGTAGTTAACACAAAAATGATTCATTCCCACAGCACTGGCAAGTGCAGAGATTTCCAAGCACAGAGGTTTTTTAAGGTAAATGTCTGCTTCTCACTTGTGTTAAGCTTGGTTAATGTTTATCCTCACTCTGCACTGGAGCACAATGGGGGGAAGCAGATGCTGTGCGTGTATCTGAGCACTTCTTATTCTGGGCACACCGAAGAGAAAAAGCCATGAATGTTAGTAATGACAATTCACTTCCAGCAAAGCTTCAGTGTGCTATTGTGTGTCTGTTCTTTTTCCGCAAGTGCCTGCTTCACCTGCCCTAACACAATGAATTTTTAAGTTATGATTTGTGAAATCTTTAATCTTATTTCTTTCTTATTCTTTGCTACAATTCTCCACTTATTCCTTCAGTAACTCGTAGTTTTTTTTTTCTGTAAAGGCCATTTTATTTCAGATAAATAGCCCCAAAGCCCTGTCCTGTTTAACCTTTTTCCTCTCCATGATGACTTTCTTCTTTTCAGCCTTATTGAAGAGAGTGGGAAATCTGTTACAAGCGTAAAAGGAAAGGCTCATTCACCAAATCAGGGTTGAGAAAGTCAGTATGTAACTGTAGTGGCAGGGGTTTTCTCCCAGACTCACGGTAAGAAGTAAGAATAGCAAGTATTGTTGTAGCTCAGTTAGGGAGGTAAGTCTTCAAGAGGGAATAAGCAAACAAGTCAGAAATTACTGACTGTAATTTTGCCTTCTGGTCTAAGTACAGGTCACTTGTGGTTTTCTCTTCATCCCATTTTCTATAAATGCGTAATTCATCAAGAAATTAATCTTAGACTCTTCTCCACTGCTGTAACTTCCTTCTGTGCTGGCTTTTCTCCAACACCTTCTTAAGCATTCAGTGTTTGTGGCATAGTGACTGTATCTATGTTGTCACATGGATTTATTATTAGAAGTCATAGAATCATAGAATCACAAAGGCTGGAAAAAATCCCTAAGATCACCAAGCAGCAGCCCATCACACCATGCCCACTGCCCATGTCCCTCAGTGCCACATCCAAATGGTTCTTCAACACCTCCAGGGACGGTGACTCCACCACCTCCCTGGGCAGCCTGTGTCACTGCATCACTGCTCTTTCCTTTCATAGCATGAGTTCTTGTATACCACGAGTACTTCCTATTAAACATCAATCTGTGATCAAGACTGTGACAAGATATGTTTACAGAAAGAAGAAAGACTTTCTTTCGGTGAAGATTTCTGTGTGATTTTTAATTTTTTTTTTTCTCGAGAATATATTTGAGACTTTCAGTCACTGGTAATGAAATTACAATCTACTTGTCTCTTAAAATAAAGAATAGAACAACCCCCTTTTTTACCTTCCTCTAACAGATCTAGTCTCTTTTCATGTAGTTTTCCTGAAAAGAAGTTATTGCTTCAACATTTCTGATATTTGGGAGTGTTCCCCTAGAGCTACCTCAGAGCGTTTATGATAAAACTAATACTAGAATTATACTGACATATCGGAGGAGCAAGTGGTGAATGTTAGGTATGCAGCTATAAAATTTTAGAATTATTGCATGTACATTGTATGACAATATTGTATGACAATATGATAACAATATATTGTATAGCACTTGTTATATATATATTGCTATGTCATTTTACTGCATTTACACAACATTTGTGTAGAGATGATAATACCTATTTTATCCTTGGATTTTCATCCTCTTTGTGTATCACATATTGTGCAAACCCTGCTTCTCCCTGTTGTCATTTATACTTGGTATTAAATATAATCCTGACTTCACTGAAAATAAGATTTTTTTGCTCAACTTTATTCATGTCTTTAAAATCTGTTTCCATTTAGACTCAGGATGAAAGCTGAACTAAAATTAGTTTCTCAGTTTTAGGACTGGCCCAGGCTGCCCAGAGAAGCTGTGGTGCCCCATCCCTGGAGGCTCAAGGCCAAGTTGGATGGGGCCCTGGACAACCTGAGCTGATGGGGGGCAGCCCTGCCCACAGCAGGGGTTGGGGTGGGTGGGCTTTGAGGTCCCCTCCAGGTCAAACCATGCTGTGCTTCCATGAAAATATTTCAAATTTAAATGTCCAGTTTCAAAATGTGTTTTTTGGAGATTTGAAGTTGTGGGTCTCAGTGATTTGGTTTGCACTTGGTGAAGGAAAAGGACCCGATGACACCTGTATCACTGTGATATCACTCCGCCCATCAGGCTGTGGTTCCCCATAGGACATGCTGATCAGGTATCAGACATGCAGAATTTTTGTTCCATGCCGTGCTCTCAGCTGTGTGTACAGACTGAGTCTAAAGAAAATGGTCACAATGTAAGCCAGCTCTGTGCCATCAACGTTGCCAGAGGGACATGTTTCTCTCATCTTGCTTTCCTTTTGCTTCCCTATGTCAGTTGGCAGTTGTGGAGCTTAGATGGATGTTCCACAGAAGCAGAGGGAATTGGAGATGCAGGCTGTGCTCCTCATCTGGGCCCATGTTCTTCCCGAAGAGTGGGAAGCAGGGAAAGGGAAAAGCCTACCAGAGAAGCAACAGTAAGGAACTGCCTTAGAAAAGCCAACTCTCTGAAGTTTGGAAGTTTAGCAAATATTTGTTTTTGTATCTTGAGGCCAACGATGTTTAAAATGCTTTTCTTATCCTGAGACCAAAGGTGTTTGTGCTTTGATTTAAGCATTCATTCTAGTCTATATTTAAGCCACTACAGAGTAAACTATCACACGAGCAGGGCTCTTGGAAATGCTCATGTGTATCCACCCTCTGGCTTCTATTTTATCACAGGCAACAAAGGATTGAAATTTAATATCAGATAAGCTGCAGAACTGGCCCAGGGGGTTAGTGCTGTCATCTGGGTTCTGAATGCTGATTTCAAGATTTCATGGGGCGGTAAAGGACTTGGTCCAGCATGTTCCTCAAAGGCTCAGAAAGCCCATCCCACCACCGTGCCACAGCCAAAGAGCAGCACAGATAGGCTTCATAGGGAGCCTCCTCCTGACTGCCACAGCCTGGGCAGATTGCTGTAAAGAGAAGCCTTTGGGAAAAACAAGCCTTTTCCAGCCAGATGGAACCTATCAAACAGCAACGAGTTTGGCTCTTCCACTGTGTCCTGCTGGAAACCTGAAAGCCGAGAAGATCCATTTCCCATGCGCAGCCCATCTGCCTTTCTGAGGAGCTCTAGAGCATGAACACGGGCTGCAGCCTGTAAGATGCTTTGGGGTTTATTGGCCTTAAAGAAACCCCACTGACTTCAGCTGTGATGCCAAGTTAGTGCTGTACTCTCAAAACCTTTTGCAGATCTATCTCCACATTCCTGAGATGGTAGCCTGGTCTAAAGGTTGTAATATGCACGTGTCGAAAGTGAAGTGTTTTATAGGGCATCTAGCACCACTAATGGTGTGAGTGAGTGTCTTCCTCTATCACGGAATGCTTATTTGTGAAACAGACAATATTTAGCTACATCAGAGAGTGGGTTTGTAAATCCAATCGTATTCATCATAGAATCATTAAGGTTGGAAAGACCAGTAAGGTCATCTAGTCCAACCATTAAGTTAGAGAGCGGTTTGGTGAGGATGATAAAATACCCACAAGCACTGCAGAATCTTGTTCAAAGAAAGCTTGTTCTTTTCCTGATTAAGCTGCATGTTCACAATTTTTTAAATCCAAAACAACTATCAACTCTGTACTGCAGTTTCAGAGCTTTATTACAAGGGAAGGCTGAGATTCTCTTCTGTGATAGTTCATTCATAGGTGATAAGGAGAATATGGGAGGAGGCAAAGGTTGCCTCATGGTAAGATCTTTGTCCAAAAGTACCCACTTTCTCTCCACTTCCCCTGAATGATCGTAATGATCATTGTTCCACGTCTCCTAAGGGAACATCTATATCAGAACAAACCACATCTGAATTCCAACGCAACTCTCCAGCAAGTGAAACTTACTGCTTTTCAAGTCTCTTGCTTGAACGTAGGAAGGCTGGAAGCAAAAGGAAGCATTGTGCATTGGTGCAGCCCTTTGCCATCACAGAACTGACATTAGGAGTTACACCACTGACACTATATCTCTTTACAACTCAAGCTGTAAGTCTCAACTGCTTTTATCCTACTTGTAATTATCATAGATTAACCTTTAAATGGTTTTTAAATGTTTCATACCAATAAACATTTAAGCAATTCCTGACTTAAATTAAATGGATACCAGCCATTCATGAACTGGATTAGAAGTACATGTCCTGGCTAGAAAAGGTGATGTTTGGTTCTTTCAGACCACTGATCAAGATTCATTTGTGAGCCACAATCAGACATGATTCCTCTAAAAAGCAGGCAAATGCAAAAGTAGCACCAACCATCCCAAGCATTCAGGCTGAGCTCTTGAGCAGCTGGATGAATTGAGCAGCTATTTTTGAGCACATGCACCAGCTGTAGGCGTGCTGCTGTCTGCGTGAATTTGGAGACTGCTGACATAACCAGCAGAGGAGAAAATAATGGGCTGTGGAACCAGCTCACTAGGAGATGAAGAAAAGGGAAGGCACGCATTACATCCCCTTACTTTACTGGTGCCAGTTTTCAGTCTCTGTATGCTCAGTCTATCTGTATACGCTCTGTGAACTGTCATTTTGAAGATTTCCCTTGCTATCTGTTCCTGTAGCCATATTTTTCTTTCATGGTGTTATGGTTCTGCTTCTCTTCATTTCTTCTGGCTTCTCCACAGTGTTCTCATGTGTCCCAGTCACGTGGTTTGGAAGTTGCATCTGTTGCCTGTGAAAATTAGGGATCACAGGATCTGTCCTGTGATGAAAGATGAATTTGGCAAGTATCTGGCCAACAGAACAGTTGTCCAGTGTTCAGGAATCATGCACACCATTTTAGGGCACCATTACAACGTTCAAATACCAGTTGCTGTGGTTTTACTTAGCCTCAGTCACTTAGGTGCAATTCAGAGACATTACTTGGTCTTCTAGTGCCTACAGTCCAGAAGTTCTGAATGTAAGGAGGTCACTGCAGTTTCAACTACCAGCAAATACATTTATGGCTTATGTCTAAGCAGAGTTTCCTTTTTTGCCTACAATTATTTGAAGGCTGTAAGTTGTAACTGTGGCTGTGTTGTAACTCCAACACCACAGTGAACTGATTCAAATCAAGATTTAAACCAGCAAGCACAAAATCTTGGTTCAAATAATTGATTTCATCTTTTTTTGCAGTTGCAAGTTATGCTAGCTATATTTTTAATGAAAAATTAGCTTTCATGGTTTGCTAACCATAAAAACACCTCGATTTATAACAGGAGACAGTACTCTCTGAGGTCTACCACTTGCTAAACAAAGGTGCTTATCTGTGTGCATTTATTATGTTGATAAATTAAGAATCACATTAGCAGAATCTCAACTTTGCCATATTTATAAGTTGGAAAATGGAGGATGGTTTGTTTGTTTATAAACTCTTACATGGCAGTCTCTGTGCTCCTTGCCCATGTCTTAGAACACTGCCCATTGCACTTCTTGTGGCTCATAAGCTAATCTTTCAAAACAGAAGGATTTACTCCATTGCTATCCAAGCACTTTGAATAGAAATGCACTTCTTCAGCAAAGATCTCTAGAAACGTTTCTCAGTTGGCAGCTGAGCACAACCTGTGCCTGGATAGGAACTCACAAGGCTGAGAGCTATCTCCAGCAGGAATATTGTGCCTCCTCAACATTTTTTCCCTCTGTGTAACAATGTAAAGAAGTGGATGGAGGTCACAGTGACACATAACAGTTGAGGCACAGGGCATTTCCCAGGGAATTAATGGCTGGCTGGGGTTAATGGCCCTCTGCTTTGCTTTGGGCCATCAACTTTCCCAGCTACTCATTAATCCCTAGGAAATGCCCTGTGACTCAACTGTTATTGCCTAAGTGGTTAGCATGAATCAACAATATTCCGCATCTGCTCTAGGTATTTAAGACAAGAATGGAAGGTAATAAATGTGCTTTTATTATGAAAATCTGCTGTATTTGCATCCAGAAATCTTCACTTGTCCCTCTTAACATCGATCAAATGTACTGAAAAAGGATTCCTCATCAGCAAAGCGATGTCAGAGGCTGGCAGGATACAGACAAAATGACCCACCTGCTCACTCCAAGGTCTTTTCACTTCAGTTTTCTGTCCCCTGCAGTCCATTAGCAGGTTGTTTTATGCCTCCGCCTGAGTGGGTTTTAGAACATGGACAGTTCTTCACATTAGCTAGTAGGAAGTCACTTAGTCGACAGCTGAGTGTTATGTTCTAGACAGGGGTTGTTGAGCGAGATCCCCCTTACACCATCTGTCTGCTTTTTTGTTGGACAGGCATGGAAGTATGAGAGCATTACCAGAAAACTCTTGTGAGACAAGTCAAAGAGAAGATGAGGAGTGATATGCCACTCTGCCCAAGTGTCTTTGCTGCAAGCAAGGAAATGATCTGAATAGGTGTGATCAAGGCTCTGAGTTGTTTGTAGAGTGAATAATATATAGGCAGAAGAAAAGACATGATCCATCTTCATTGGGGAATACTTTATATGTTGGCTCTTCACCTGTCATTTATTCATCACAATTTTGAGTTGTGCATTGCAGCTGATGCACATAGCACACCCCGAGCTCCACTGTAAAATGCAGTTCCTTCTGCCTGTGTATACTGAATTCAAAACTTTATGCATGCATATACTAATTTTGGTATATTCAGATTCTGTATATAACTTATCAGGACATGAAATTCTGTAATGTTACTATGGAAGAGCTCAAAACCTTTTGGTTTTGATTAAATGAAAATACCAGTATGTGAACTGGCTAAAGAGGAAAGCAGCACTTCAGTCTGAATAAACACACGGTCAGAATGTCTAGTCTTCCTAGGTCTGGTAGGATATCCCTAAGCTCCAGATAGAGGACCTACAAGCCCAACCTAGGCTGCCATTTGGCTCAGTCTCTTTCCCCAACCTGCTGTATACCTTCCAAGAGCTCTGTAGCACACAACAGGACGTCCAGAATTCCCATATCGTGAGCAGACCCCATTGTGCCATTGACTAACAGGCTGTAGAGCCAGAAAGGAATCCCACAGATTCCCTTTGGTGGGAAACTGCAGCTGGCTTCCTATGAAGAAGGCAGGGATTGCTTCAGGCCTGCTATGATCCTTGTAGTGAGAATGGAGCTAACCATAGCACTTGCACTGTTGCTTGACTCTTTGAAGTTCAGAGTCAGTGAGTCCTCCAATCCCCTGCAAGTCCTGCTCCACTGTTGGCTGGGACTGCTAGGCAAGAACATGTGCTCAGCAACCAGCCACCTCTGAACCCAGCACCAACCATAATGCACATAGGTGTGGTGTCTTCAGGCACCCCATCATCCCTGTGCTGACTGGTAGCATGCTTCAAAGGAGCAAAGCAGACAGAGCTGACTCACTTCCAGACCAGAGGCAGACTAGCTGAATCTGAATGACTAGCTTGATCTGAATGTACATCAGAAAGTTCAGAGGAGGCTAGTTATGCACAGATGGGTGCCGGAAAAATTGTTCACAGATGTGCTCTGATCAACCTCCAAAGATCCATTCTGGGGTAAAGGCTGAGTGATGCAGATACCCGCTAAGTAGGAGTGCAAAGCAGACACCAGGTCTACATGCTTTCAACAAAGATTTGGACATTTTGTTCTTTCTTGTTGCCAACATACTGGGAACAGCTGCCCAATGTTTTTCTCTCCAGACCAATTGATTGGTCTGTCTGAGCACCCACAGATCAAATATTACATTATTTTTTTTCCAACTTGGAGGTTGATCTAGAAGAACAGCAAGGCTTTCTGTCTTTCTGGTAAATTCTAAGCCTAGAAAAATTTCAGATAGATCCTATGACAAAGTGCTCTCTGTCCAATGCCTTGTGCCACTTCTGTGGAGGTCTGCAAGGCCACCAGACTTCAGGAAATGCTCTTCTTTGGAGGACAGCCACACATTATGAATTGCATCATGGTCCAGGCTTCTACCTCTGCTAACCTAATGCACCTAAACCTCTTGAGTGTTTCAGGAGCCACCTATGAATTCTCTGATACTCCTACAACCTACAGCAGAAGAGGCAGTTGGGAAAGGAGGAGGGTGAAGCCAAGGACTTACATAAACAGGAAGGAAGCTGGATTCCCACAGAAGGAATATTGGACAAATATCTTAGCAGAATTTGTCTCAGATACAGCTTTGGTATTAGGCAGTGGTCTCCCAAACTAAAAAATTATTGCTGTTACGAAACATGCAGCACCACGTCCCTGCTACCATGTTTTTCAATGTATTCACAAAAAGCAAGCTTAGTGAACTCTGTGAAAATCAGAAATTTAATACTATTGTGTAGTCCAAAATTTTCTCCAGTCACTGGGATGCACTATCCATCACTTTGTTGGGAGTCTGGTGGTACCTTCTTCATTCATCTAGTATCCTCAGCTTTTCTGCCAGCACAGTGGGCTCTTCCAGTCCACCTTCTATATTTCTCTTCAGTAACAGAATCACAGAATCACTAAGATTGGAAATGACCTCTAAGACCACTCAGTCCAACCAGCAGCCCATCACACCATGCCCACTCCCCATGTCCCTCAGTGCCACATTCACAAGATTCTGGAACATCTCCAGGGATGGTGACTCCACCACCTCCCTAGGCAGCCTGTGCCACTGCCTCACTGCTCTTTTATTTCCTAACATTCAACCTGAACCTCCTCTGGTGCAATCTGAGGACATTTCCTCTCATTCTACTGCTGTTAACAGGGAAAATTTCAATACTGAATTTCAGTATTTAAAAGTGTGAGCATATATGTTTTGGAGAGACAGTTCCAGGACAAATCATAGAAGGCACTGACTGTTATTAGTTCACTGAGTTTACCACTTTTCCTCTCTGCTCCCTTATATAAACAGCAACACTTTACCTTCTCTTTCATATTGGAACATGAGTACTCTCATTTCTAAACAATAAATTATTTAAAGTTTCTCTACAGTCAGCATTTTCTCTAATGACAAAATATAGTTTTCTCTCAAAATTGTTCCTTTGGCCTGTGCTCCTGAGCTCCAACTCCTAAATGAAAATGAACGAATGGAATTCAACGGATCGTGGAGTTGAATTTTACTACAAGAATTAGACCAACAGATACATGATTTTTACATCTGGAAAAATATGGGTTTTTGCTTTTTTAATATCAGTTGCATAATGGTATGTGATTAACTATTCTATTTCTATGCTGGGCTGAGATACATTTTTGAAATTTTTTAAGGTGGAAAAACAGATGAACTAGATGATCTTAGTGGTCTTTTCCAACCTTAGTGATTCAATGATTCTATGAAAATATAGGGGACTAAAATGTAACAACTGGTGACATATACAACAAATTAGAACACATACCAGAATATGAGGGTTAAAAAGTCATGCTACTTAGAGAAGCACTGAATGAATATTGATGCTGTGCTACAGACACAAACTTTGCTGATGGGCTCAGAGTCCAATAATGCAAATTCTCAGATTGCAGTGGTAACAACTTCTTCAACAGATAGACTTCCATGTAAAAGGAATAAATGTCAAGGAGACAGATTTGGGTTTCTGTTTATTTTTTAAAAGCTATGAGAACATGTTTCCACAGAAGCTGTGTGAGTTTCATTGTCATGCAGGCTTTTCCAGCTATTGCTGCTTGGCCACCCTGCCAGTGCTGATCAACACTGAATGGATGTTCAATATTTAAAGGAAAAAAAGAACCACTTTACTCCGAAATTTGAAATAACAACTTTCCTTCTCTTCTCTTTTGTAAAATTAAAATATTGCTGTTTGCTTTTCCCAGCTAATGCTGTCTGAAACACATTGTTTCTACCCAGCAGGCCAAATACAGCCTTGTGTAAGTGACCAAATCAGAAGTTGCGGAGACTAGCGTCAGGGCAGGTAAGACTGTACTGGGCAAGGGATCTGAAGTGAAAAAGGCCAACAAAAAAGGTCTTTTTAAGGCAGTGGTCATCACCTGCTGCCAGCATGTCATACAGGCGTGTACACAGCAGGGGCAAGGACAAGTGAAGCAAAAGACGAAGGATGAGAACAAGAGGGATGAAAGAGAGTGTGAGCATCAGGCAGAGATGATCTGGAAGTGTACTGCTAGAGAGGCAGCTGGCCTCAACCTGCTGTCTGAGAAAGGCCAAGGATGAAGGAGGCACAGAGAAATTACACGGAGGCAGGCAAAAACAGAATGCGTCATCTGATGTGGAGAAAGATGGGCTCTGCAGGGCTAATTCTTTGTCTGCAAATACAAGGAAATGGAAACATGCTCTGAAGGGGGATGCAAAACAAAACAAAACAAAACAAAAAACCCCAAAAAACAACAACTGTGTCAGATGTGAACACCTGTTGCATAGCTGCATTTTCACTCCCCTCTCTTCCAATCCTCCACCTCTCCTCCCCACCAGCATTTTACCTTCAAGGCGCTGCAGCAGCAGGGGGATCTCAGCAGCCCACTTGGCCCCCACAGCTCTGTGGATCTTGCTGTGGAGGTTTTGCAGGAGCAGCAAGGCAGCGGCTTGGAGTTCGCTGCCTGCAGAAGGGCTCCCTGCCACCACCTGAGCGAGAGCAAGGAGAAACAGGGTCACTTCTGCTGCAAGAGAAGCGGCTTCCCCCAGGAGGAAAGCAGCTTGGCTCTGCCCTGATGGGCAAGGAGCAGCCACCAGCTTTGCCCATGACACTGCAAGCTAGGAAGAGAACGGCATCCCCAGGAGTGAGGCAGGTGCTGGCATGCTCGGCCATGCTGCTTCCTCCTCAGGGCTTGTGGCACCGGCCTCAGGAGCATCTACTTACCAGCAGACGTGCCAGCAGTGTCTGGGCAGTCAGCAGTGGGCCTGCGAGGAGAAAGAAGTGCTGAGTAAGACTCCAAGACACTCTGTGCCCTGCCACGTGCACCTCTGCTCTCCCTTCTGGGTGCTAACATGGGTCAGCAGAGCTCACGGGGGAGCTTCTGCTCCTACCTTGAAACATGGAGCTGAGGAAGTGGGGATCCAGATCTTCCATGTCCCGCACCGTCAGCTCCCCTCTCTTGGCCAGGGCTTGGACGCAGCGGGAGACCGGGATCAGCATGCCGGTGTACTGGGCTGGCACCACGTACAGCAGCAGCCTTGGCCACAGGAGCTGTAGGGAACGAGGCAGTTGAGCATGTCAGCATTCCTGCCTCCACTCAGAGATAGAGAGGACTCTGAATTTCCGAGTCTTGTGTCCTTCAGAGCACGCTGGAGGACAGACCTGAGGTGTTGGAAGGGGACGAGGAACACGTGGTGCAAAGGCAAGGAGTGGCAGCAGGGCAGAGTGTGACTTACTTTGGAGATCCCTCTCGCAGAGACATCCAGTGACCCCAGGATGTCCATACACAGCTCTTGGAGAGCTCCTTCTTCCTGGGCTTCCTGGGCAGAAAGGTCTCCGGCTGCCTGCACAGTGGTGTTGAAACACCAGTTACTCTCAGTTCTCAGGAGTCTCTTGGGAGGCTCAGGTGTGGCCCCACCGGTGCTTTTTTGCCAGCCTATGAGCTGCACAGGTCCTCCAAAGGAAGATGCTGCCCACTGTCCTTACCCTTCTTCCTGTGGTGCGGCTGAACTCCCTGAAGATGTGCCCCACCACATCCCAGGCTGAGCAGCTCCAGGTGTTAGTGCTGAGCAGATCCTCAATGAAGTGCAGCACGGCCCTCCTCACCTGCCAGAAGTCAATTGTGGGTGTGATTTTCCTGCTCAGAAGGCAAAGGGAAGCCACCTGCTCATCAGGTGCCCTTTGGGTATGAGCAGAGATGACAAAAGCAGAGGAGAAGAGGTGAGGGCCAGGCCTTAGCACCAGGCTGTGCACTTTCCATGCACAGCACAGGGACCCGACCGCTCCACTCTGCCTGCTCTCCTGACAGGAGCCATCGTGACCATGTGGTCGATGCCCCAGCACATCCCTGGTCACCCCAGGCCCTGCCGTATTGGCAGCAGCATCACCACCCCGACAGTGCTTTCCTTTCCCCAAACAGCTCACCCGGGTCCTGGGGTCACTGCACACACGCTGCACAGCCTCTGTAATCTGTGGCAGCTTCTCTGTCATCGCAGGCTCTGCAAGAGATGCACAGAAGCATGCGTGGAGGCACAACTCAGATGGCAAAAGGGATCCCTGGAAGTCCCAACCCGTGGTACTGACCATCAGAGCGAGCCAGAGAACTGAGCAGACCCAGGGCTGCCACGCATCCAGCCTCCCACTCATCGCCCAGCTGCGACTGCAGAAACAGGACCGTTTCCTCTGGGCAGATTCGGGCTGCAGGAAGGAAATCCCGTGCTGTGTTAGTGAGCAATTTGTGCCCATTTGTGAGGTGAGAGAGAGATGTATTGGCCAGAGCACCGGCAAGCATCGCCAGAGCTCCTCTCCTTACCCTGCAGCAGGATGCAGCGGGTCAGCTCTGCTCTGTCAGCCTCACTGTGCTGCTTGACGTCATCAGAGAGCTGTGGGAACAAAGTCCATTTGAGAAAATCATCAGCATTGAGGACAGAAAGGACACTGTGCTGCCAGCTCCTGTCTCCCTTGACACTTTCAGGAAGAGGACACGCAGACAAAACACAGCCCACCCCACACCATCCTGGAGGGCTCTGGAGCAGCCACAGATATGCAGGAGCTAAGGCTGAGCAGCCATCAGAGGCTCAGAGCTTTGCAATCCTCCTAAGGCTTAGCCAAGAGCGAAACTGCTGTGCACACCAGGATAGGTTCCCCTTACCTGATAGAACACGGCACTGGTGATGACCAGAAACTTGTCCTTACGGATGACAGACTGAACTCCCTGTAAGGCCTCCAGGAACATAATAAGGCTCTGCAAGAGACCAGGAAAGGAAGAAAGGGTTGAAGTCACATCTAGCCACTTGGGAGCAGAGGAACTGTTTGTCAGTGGTTTGTCTGCTGGGAGAAGCTCCCACACAGGCGTTCTTGTTTTTCCCCCCTCCCAGCAGCACCAAGAGAGTCTCTCTGCTCTCAACCGAGCCCTGTTTGGGCATCACTTGCAGGCATTTCCCTGCCAGCGGCCCTCTTCTTCCCCATCAGATGCAACTGGATGTCGTCCTCCCAGTTGTTAGCACAGAGCTCCTCCAGTACTCAGAGCCCCACAGTGGTGGTGGTGAAGCCTCCCATCCCCAGGAGATGGGCACCAGTGACTCTTGGCTCCCTCCTGGCTCCTGTCCAGGTTATTCCTTCCTTGACTGAAGAGCTCAGCAAGCCTCAGACTTCCCTTGAGCACCTGTTCCTTCTTTCTCCAAGGGCTCCCCACCTCCTCCCTGCAGCCCCCTGACCCCTTGTGGCACTTGCACGGGCCCCACGTCCACACCAAGCCCTGTGCAACATCTTACCTTGGCCACCCTGCAGGTGTCTTGCATCTCCTGACACGGGTGCACGAGCCAGAGGAGCCGCTCCCAGACGTGCTCTCGGGGCAGCTCCTCTTGCAGGAGGACAGTCATCATGGCAGTCACAGCCCCGAGAACGGCCTGTCTGTCCTGGAGAGGGATGGCAGAGGCCCGGCGTCAAAGGCTGAAGGTCTGCCCTTCCTACAGAGAGGGCTTTCTTTTTCCATTCCCCTTCCCCACACCCCTGTGCCCAGCAGCACATGGGCTCGCTCTCCCTGGGCAGGCAGGTTTTCCCCATACCCTCAACCCCAGCTCTCCCTGCCACATGACTTGCGACTGCTCACTGGCAGGGAGATCCAGCCCCAAGCACAGCCAGTTTGGGGCCCTTTGCAGAGCCCACCCTCTCTGGCTGCACCCTCTTGTCACCCCTCTGCTCTCAACCCTCTGGGCACAGACAGAGCTGCCAACATGGATGCCCCAGCTGCCATCCCAGGCTGGGAATGAAGCAGTGCTCACCTCTTCCTCCTTGCAGTCCTGCCAGTTGCTCACCACAAAGAAGAAGAGCTCATGAAGATTCTCATACATTTGTTCTTTCTCTGTGGCAGGCCAGGGGCTGTGCTTTTTGGAGGACAAGTGACTCTCGATTCCGTCCATCCATTGTTTCACAACTGAAAAAAAACAAAACAAAACAAAACAAAAAAGAATAATTATTAAAAAAAAAAAAGGGAGCCTGTGAGAGTCTGCAGCAAGGTGAGGTGCAAGGGCTGTGCCCAGCCCCCCTGCCCTGGGGCCGGCACTCACCAGCACAAGCAGTGCGCAGGGTCCGGCCGCTCCTCACCCGGCCCACCACACTGCACAGGCCGGCCAGCGTCAGCCACACAAAAGAGATGCACTGTGGAGCTGCAGAGAGGAAGGAGAAGGGCACGGTCAGAGCCTCAGCAGGGAGGGAGGAGGGGCTGCAGAGCCCTGCACTCCCCAGCTCTATGCAGATCATGCGCAAGGGGAGAGACCCCTCTCCCTAGTTGCTATAGATGTCAGGAGGCTGAGGGCACTCTACCACAGATGCTGAAGAGTTTGCTCAGGGTGACGAGCACAAACTCCTTGCACATCTCCCTGCACATCTCCCGTGTGGCCTTCAGGTGGCCCTGGAGCTCGGCCATCACCATGGAGAAGTGAGTCCGGGCCAGAGCCACCAGGACATTGCTGGCAGCCATTCTCACGCTGTCCGTCACGCCCTGAAAAAGAGTCACTGGTGACACACGGCACAGGAGGCTGCCCGAGCCTTCCCTTGGAAGGGCCAAGCCAGCGCCGTCTGCCAGCAGAACACCAGCATGGGCAGGCAGCTCCCTTTGCCTTCGGGAGTGACCCCTCACCTGGGCTGCTGTCAGGTCCTGGGACACCTCAGCCAGCAGCCGGTTCACCACTCCGCATGGTGGGCGGCTGTCCTCTTCCCCCAGGACGTGCTCCAGCTCGCAGTACGCCTGCTCTCGGTCACCCTGCGGACAGGGATAGGTCACGTTTTGCTTTGCCCTTGTTCCTGGGGAGCCGCCCGCTGCCACCCATCGCTATGCCTATGTGCTGCCTGGGCCTGGCACCCACGGGACCAGAACCAGGGCAAGGACCGATGGTTGGACGTCCCCAGCTCACCTCCTGGTCTTGCAGGCGCTGCAGCAGTAAAGTCACGGCACAGGTGGGGACAGGGCTTTCCACCCTGCCTCTCTCCCCGCGACGTATACAACTGGGCATGCAGCCCACACAGGCAAAGAGACCTGGAAGGAAAGAGCAGAGCAGCTGCCGCCAGTGTTGCTTGGAGCCAGGGCCGAGCATGCAGCCAGCTCTGGGAGGAACGCTCCTCCAGCCCCACAGCGCGGGGTGGGCTGCGCTGGCACATGCGTGGTTGGTGGGGAGAGGGGAGAGAGCCTTCCCCTTGCTGGGGTACTGGGGAAACCACTGTGGGCGGCTGCACTCAGCAGAGCAGGGACAGTGCTGCTGGCATGTGCTAAACAGGCATTGGAGTTGACACGTGCTCGGGCAGCACCACGGTGTCCAGAGAGGTGGAGGGACCTCACCTCGAAGGGCTCTCAGCTGCTCCATCACAGCAGGATGCCTCCAGACAGACACAACGCTCTCTCTGGGTTCACTTCCTGCGCGTCCCACAAGCGAACTGAGCCACCGCTCCCACTGCTGCCACAGGGGTGAAAGCGACAACAACTGTGACATCTGGCAAACTAGCAAGGAGTGTCACCTCACAGAGAATGACATGCCCCGGGCTGGGGACCAGAAAGTATGTTTTGCAACCCTCTGTGTCTTCCACCAGCAGTGTTCTTTAGTTTCTGCTTCCTTGAGATACTGTATCTCCATATTTTCTACTTTCCCAGCCTTTTTTCTGAGTCTTCTACCTCCATGACATGAGGGTACCCAAACACGAGGGTAAACCTTGAACAAACCAGAGAGGAATCACAGAATCACAGAATTGTAGGGATTGGAAGGGACCTCCAGAGATCATCGAGTCCAACCCCCAAAACAGAAAATAGAAACACAGAATCATTAAGGTTGGAAAAGAATTAAAAACCATCTAGTCCAACCATCAGCCCATCTCCACCATACTCACAGGCCACATCCCTCAGTGCCACATCCACACAGTTCTTGAATACCTCCAGGGACGGTGATTCCACTGCCCAGTGTGGCAAGCAGGAGAAGAAGCTCAGCTCCCTGTGCTAGAGCTCACCTAGAGCTGTCCCATGGCGGAATACTCGGCTACACTAGCAAGAGCCTCTGCTTTGTAAAGGTTCCCCTTACCATTCCTCCTCAACGGAATGCAGTTAACGCGTAGGCCTAAAGCAGGAGCGAACAAAAATGGCTCTGGAAGGAACAAAGCAAGTTACTCAATGCTGTGGAGAGATTCTGGTCTTTCTGTTTATATTAAATAGCCATGAGGTCCAGCAGTATTCACCTGCCTGCCTATCAGTCTTGCCAGACAAATACCATCACAGAACAAGAAATGCATACAGATCCAAGCTTATCAGGAGAAAATACACCTGCCATCATACTCAACCATGCAGGTTACGTTGGAAGAACTTGGTGTGAAAAAAGGGGCGCAGAATGGAGTGTGAGCTACCCCATGCTAAGCACTGCTGAAAAACTGAACTCACACAAGTGCCTACATATGGGCTTAGTGCTCAGAGTCTGGGTCCTGCTTGCTTGCTTTGAAACCTTTGCCACAAAGCATGATATTCAGCAAGACCCATTCCTATTTGCAAACATAGAGCACATCTTGGGATGTGCACTTCCCCTAGAAGGTCACATGGAGGGAAAATCCTAGCAAGTGAATTTTTCTCTGTCTGCAGACTCATGTAGGATTGTTCTTAAGAAGAGCATTAATTACACCTGGCCACTTCCTCAGCTGGAGCCAGTCAATACATCCATTGCTTTCATCAGCTGCACTGTCTGTGACAGCTAGGAATGATTTATTCTCTACAGCTAAAAACTTTATTTCTTACAAGTCCTGATATCTTGGAGGTAGCATGTTTGGAAACCTTGCCATGCTATGGCCATCTCCCTTCTTCAGCACTCCCACATCCTGCTTGTTTGAGTTAGCCAGTATTCTTAGTTTTGTTTCATTTTGTTCTTAGCTTCTAAAATCATTTCTGTAGAGTGGAGGGGCTTTTTCCTCCCAAGAAAACAACATTACTTAACATGTGTGAGATGCTTTGCATCTTTCAATCAAACCCAGTTAACTAATTAATCCTTGCAACATTCCTGAGAGAAAAGCAAGCATTATCTCATTTTTGCACGTGGGGAAACTAAGGCAGAAAGGTGAAGCAAATTGCTTAAGGCCAGTGAGAGATTTAGGCTCAGAAACACAGGAGTTTTCCAGCTCCTGGTGTTACATTCTGGCAAGCAGCACAAGTCTCCAATGGGTAAAACAGGCTGCAGGCATGACCTCCCCTGCAAGCAATAGTGTTGCTGTGAGGCATGCTCAGAGAAAGGGAGATATGGAGGAGGGACGAGTAGACAAACCCTGTCTCTTTCCTGGTTCAAGTCCTGGTCCCGTTCTAACTGTGCTCTGTTACTGCATGTGAGCTAGCTGCATAGAATGTACAGCAAGGGGAGCTGTAGGATGCAGCTGAAAGGAGTGGCAGCTGTGGCAAAGTAAGGCCTGTAATTGGGAAGCGAAATGAAGATACAGTCCTGCCTCTCCACCAAAGATCTACTGGAGACATGATGTACTGTGCCAGTCATACAGGGGAATAAATAAGAACATTTCTCTGTCTGTCCTAGGGTTCTTCCATCTCAAGGGAGGATGCAAACAACTTTTCTGGTAAATATTTTTTACCGGTACTGTGCTCATTCTGCTTATAACAGTTCCACTTGCTCCAGAATGACAATGAGCAGCTTTATCACAGCACTGGATAGGGAGCCAAGTTCTAGCACTGACAGCCGAGCACTGAGAGACACTGCTGTGGCTTCAGAGGAGCTGCCCGAGCTTTCTGCTGCTGCAGCTCTGCACTGAACCAGCCCCAAATATCTGCCTATGGACCAGCTGAGAGGGAAGTGAGAGCATCTGTGCAGCAAGCAGCAAGGAAACTTTGCTCTACCATCAGCCAACACTATCAAAGGCGTTCCTTAAGGGAAGACTGCTCCAGCACTTTGGTCTTTTTATTAATAACAAGCATTCCTACTTTTACTGAACAGGAGGACTGGTGACTGAGGAATTAACTCATCCCTCATCCCTCCAAACTGTCAAATCTTTCTTCTAGTTATGGAGTCCCTGTTTTAAAACAAAGCGAAAAGAGAACCAAAAATATGGCAAGTGAGTGCCAATAATTTTTATCTCTGCACTGGGGTAAATTGTGCCAAGCATTTTGTGAGAGAAGGACAACAGAGGACAATCCATCAGTGCAGCATACATCAACGTATTAAAAAAAATGCAAGTAGTGGGGAAAGCTTTTAATTTGAATGATATCGGTGCCCACAAGCACGACAATAATTAAAGGTCTGCCAGCACAGCTATTATACATTCTGGTTTAGTGCATTTAATATCTCAGCTGCTTCAAATCAGATCAGCCTGATGGCTGGCAAGCGTGTTTCCACTCTGGATGCAAATCAAAGTCGCACACACCGTTCTGAAGCCTCGCTTCAAGAGTGGGACTTTTTTGCATAGGACAGGACAGACTGTCCTTCGTCCTTGTTGTGCAGCTCTGTGCTGCTGGTATGCTTCCACCTGTCAGGAAAGAGGAGAATGAATGATTCTCCTTAGGGTTAGACATTAGAGACATTATGCCCTACTCGAGAGTCCTTCTCCTGCTCTTCATAACTTCCTTTCTGTCCTTTCCTGGACACATATATACTCTGTGGCATGGCACGAATGCACCTTTCCTTTTGAGTCATCATGAGGGCAAGCAAAGGGATGCAGTCCTTCCTTCCCCTTCAGTCCTGTGCTGGTAGCTGGCAGAACACCTTGGGCTGCGCTGCATTCAGATCATCCTTGATAAGCTTGTTGTGAGGCTGCAGCCATCTCTGACAGGGGAGGGTGAGCAAACAAGAGTTTCCATCTTCTGGTGCTTCTATTCCCACAGAACTGTGGGACCTCCTTGGGAAACTATGCGGCATTTCTTGGTACAGAAACAAGGTGGACTGAAATAAATGATCACTTCCGCAAATAGTAATTTACAGCTCTATGAAAAAGAAGCCAACAACTTGTTTTATTTTAATTTTGAGGAGGTGAGGAGGAAGCAAGAGACTAGCATGCTATGTGACTAGCGTTACTATGAACACTTAGCTTTCATGTCTCCCACTTCCTTCATGCTCTGCCTTCCCTTTCAGACCATAACCTTATGAGGGCAGGAGCTGTCTCTCATAGGTGTTTACACAGATCTAAGCACAACAACCCTCTTTGGATCCTCCCAGTCTACTGCTGTGCAATTGGTGGTGATGTTCTTGGCCAATGTTTCAACCCATATGACACTGAAAGTGCCCCTGAGATCAGAGACAGCACATGCTGAGACCTGGGGAAAGTTAAGGAGCAGAGCAGTTAGGTAGTTGGAGGGCAGCAGTTAGATCACTGGATCTGACATCACCCAGCAAAAGTATGACCTTGTCAGAATTAAAAAGTGAAGGGTTCAAGGGAGTCTGATGGGGAACAGGAGAGAGGGAGGGAGGTCATATGAGGGAATCGATAGACAAACAAATACAAGGATTAAAAAAAATCTGATGGTGGTTTTCTTTGCCAGTTTAGCATCTGCTTTTGTACCAATTCAGTCTTTTGGGAATTACATTTGAAAAATTTTTCCCCCCTAAGAGACATGGTAAATGACTGTGCATGCACTTCTAGGCTATTGTGAAGGCAAGATGAATTATGAAAGCATTTGAAAAAAAAGTTTCATTGTATATTTGCAGTGGACTAGGGAATGGATGTATCACAGGTTCACGTAAGGCAGAAATCCCTCTTTGGTGGTGAAATGTCTCTCCTGCTGTACTAGTTTGGTCACACAGCAAACCCTTGTTTTGAGGGTGCTCTCTCACGTCTTCACTGCTCCTCAGGAAGCTGTGATTTCATTGAGCAGCCTTTCAGTGGGAGACATTAATAAGGGCTCTGTCTGTCTCTTTTCATGCGCACTGTGGGGGCTGATTAAAGCTTTTCACACTCTGTCAAATGGTTCAAAAGTTATCAGGAGCAGGTATCTACCTTGGCAGTTTAGTGCGCTGAAATGGTATTTTTATGGTGTAAGTTCTCCTTGCCTCCTGACTTGGAGTCTTGCAGTTGCATTCAGGCATCAGTCTGATCACGGCAGTGACCATCTCTGAGCCATTTCCCTCTTAGCACCACTGCAGTGGATTACACCAATATGTGTACACAGCATCTGAAATCACACCATCCTTGTCTCCAAAACAAACAGGACTAAAAGCAACCCTAGCCCTGGTCGAGTGCTGTTGGCTAGATTCTGTTGTTAGCTAATGAACAGCACGAAACGGCATCAGTTTTAGTGACTACGCTGTTAATTTTAATAAGAGTTTTGTTTTATGCTGATCTCTGTAATGATTAGTTTAAATATTGCTGCCTGCTATTAATTGGTACTGCGCCGTCTGCCTGGCTGCACGCTGCCAATGCACTGTGCTGCGGCTGCTCCCAGCAGCAAGCTCTGCCAAGCAGAGCCCACGTGCAGGCAGGCTCGTGCAAAGAGCTGCGGTCTGACAGGAAATCAGAGCAAGCACGCTTCCATTTCTGTTGTGCCCTCACCCTCAGGGTGTTATTACCAAAACATGGGCAGTGTGTCTGGTTATACCTGTTCTCCAGTGCTGTAGTGCACTGGCCCATGCTACCTGCTCTTTTTCATTCCTTCCTTGCTTAGCTGCAGAATTTGGTACACTGGGGGTGCCCTGAGCCTTCCTTCCTAGAGGCCTGCTCCTTTTCCACCACATGCTGCTCTCATCATTCCAGCTCTGATGTAAGCTGCTCCTTGGCTGCAGGAGTGCACCAGATTGCTAGTTAATGTATGGGGAGAGTCAAGCACACAGCTTGATTTATGGAAAAGCATCCAAAGCCAGTGCCTGGATGCCTGGATCAGAGCACGTGGAAGCGGCTGTCTAGTAAAAAACTTCAAACACAGGGAGTAAACCGGACACCAAGTTAGCCCACCAGCAGGTTGATGCTAGATGGAAAAACGTCACATCATCCTTTATCTACCCTCCAGCAAGGGTTTTGTCAGGGTGCTACCCTGTCACACTGGTGACTTATCTGCCTGTTCATGCCAATGGTTTTGGAGGCTACCGGAGCAAAGAAGAGATGCAGGATATGATGTGAAGTTAACATCAGGTCCCATCATCTCTTGCCCTAGCCAGGAAAGCCTGCAAGCAGGAGTGGGGCCACACAATCTATTCAATGTTTTTGCAACGTCTGAGCCCACAGCAGCGACATGGCCACAGTCCCTCATAGTCCCTCACAATCTCAGAAACATCACTGAGGCTCTCAGGGCAAATAGAAGTACCAGGGAGCTCCAAAACCTCCCCCAGCACAGTGCTTGTAGCTGTGGGTTCAGGCAGGGTGCTGAGAGGCCTTGGCTCAGGCTGTGTGTTGGGAGGGCTGAGGAGAAGCTGGAGCGTAAAGCAGATGGCATGGGAGGGGATTTGTCCCAAAAGGAGGGAACTGGAGAGGCATGTATCAGAGCAGCCTGAGAGGGGATCACAGCAGCAAGAGCAATAATGCAGATTTTTTGCTCCAGAATAAAAAGAGGGAGTTAGATTGACGTGCAGATATTGCTGCTGGCAGATAGATTTTCCAGGGAGTTTCCAGCAGCACTATTAATAAATAACTTTTTATTGCATACTTTCCATTTCAGAACCATTCCTGTTCTCACTGCTTTTTTTTTCCCTTTTTTCTTTTTTTCCCCCTTTTTCTTTTTAATTTAAAGGAGCACTGCCCCCAGAGTCTTTTGGTGCACCTGTCTTTCTAATGCATAAATTTACCCAACTCTTCTGCAGGTCACCAGCATAACTTGGGGGTAACTTCCGTGTCTTTCAGCATTTGGACATTGCATTTGTTTGCACCCAGCATTGCAGAAAGGCCACAAGAGGAAACTCCAGGGATGGGAAGAAAGCATAATCTGCTGGTTGCTAGGTGTGGTGTGCAGACTTCTGTATGCCCCTTAGGCGTAAAACAGAACAGCCCCCAGGCCAGGCCAGGCCCATTCCTGCTTGGTCTGTCTCCCCACAGAACATCAAAGTTCCCAAACAGCTTCCAGCTCTCCAGGATAAAAGAGGTGGCAGATGCACGTGTGTATCTTTGAAACAGCGTACCTTTGTCCTTCCAGTTAGCTTTCTCTCCTGGGGTTGCTGAAAGCCAAATTTGCTCTCTAGAAACAGCAGGATGTGAATGGAGTGATGCAGCCAGAGACTCTGCTCTTTGGAAATGTCTGGGGAGCTGCAAAATAGCAAAGCTAAACACAATAAATCTTACCTGAATGCCCGCATTAAAATCACATTGGGGCAGCCCATTTGTGAATTACATGCTTGTGATCAGAGAGTAACTTCCATTATTTTTAATGTAATGGCAAAGCCAATAGGCAGCACAGCAGATGAATGGGAAATTGATCATCTCTTCTGGACAGATCCCACTATATTATGAAATCTATGTACATGACCTAGATACTACAGTGATGAATGTTTTGGAGATGTTTATACGTTAGATTAGACTCACGTTGTTTAGGACACAGCAGCTGAATTCTGGAGCCGAGCCTTTGGAGTTTATGACTTGCACTGAGTTTTCTGACTAGCACAGTTCATTCTGTTTTTTAATGGATTTTGCTCCAACAAATATCTACAAATGCTAGCAGCTTTAAAAGCTCACAGATAAAGATTTTTCTTAAGTCCTTTTTTTCCTTTTTTTTAAAGGTCACTATACACAAAAGATTCCAATAATTAAGATCACCTTCCTATCAAAGTCATATTCCAATATTTGATAGACAAGCTAAGGTACTACAAGTACTGCCTCTTCATGCCTAGACCTATGCAATCTACTCTTCTCTCTCCTAGTTTGAAAAAACACTCCTGGTTTGTTTTTTTGCAGATCAGGAACAATCTTATACTGAAGCCCAGACCACACTCTCCAGGCCATCCTTCACTCAAGTGTACCCAAGGTTGGAATGGTGTTTGCTACCTTCCTGGGGACATCTTGCAACTTTTCTCCCACTGGACCTAAATACAGAAGTCCTCCCTGCATGTCTCATTGAATGTTTCCACCCAACAAGGATGTCTTTTTCCCAGATGAAGCTGGGAATATGAGGCAGGTGAGTAGTCATCCTCTGAGGACTTACCACGGTTGTATCTTTCCATCAGAGTGAAGCATTCTCATACCTCAAGCTGGCTTTATTCTCTCATAGAGACAGGCAGGTCTGCTAATACATCTTGGCTGTAGATTTTAAAGCCTTGTTCATCTCCCATCCCAAGTGTGGCTTAATCTTTACTGGGAAATGAGTGTCTTTCTTTTGCATCCAACTCTCCCGTAAGAAGTCAGCTCTCCTGTTTTAATAACGTCTTCCCACCACCGAAGATGAAGGGCTGAGTATTGCTGCTCTTTGGACTCAGAGGCTGCCATGCTCGAGGCTCAGTGCAGTGCATCCTGCCCTGCCAAATGCAGGCAGAGTGCTTGGCGTGAGTTGCTCTGTGCTTTCCAAGAAGCCACATGTACTCTGGGCAGTGGTAAGAGAGTAACCAAAGCACAGGGCTTGAACTACAAAAAAAAAAAAAAAAGAGGAATAAATGTTCTTCTGCCTGGGATGAGGAAGCAGAATCATATCAGCAAATTCATCCAGCCTTTAAAGAAATGCGCTTCGATGTACAGCAGTGGCTGCTTTATCTGGTTCATGAGATGCTTACACCATGTTGAGACCCACCTCTCAGGTTTAGATGAACTGCCAAGACCCTTGGGGGAATACTTGTGTTAAAGCAGTATAGAAGTCTAATCCTCAAATTCCTGACATTTTGATAGATCATGGCACCATTACAATGCAGATTAAAAAGCATTTGTTACCTTTATTGTTTGTTTTATAGGCTAGATTAATGCCTCTATGTCAGTTATTTCGCCAAACTGAATCATGGGTTCAAAACTCCAAAACGTGCATGTGAAAAATGTTCAGTAGAGGATTTGCTATCTAAGATTAAGCTCTATGCTCTCAGCTGGGGTTAATTTAGGACCATTAATAATGTGTGGGTTGGACATAAGTTTTCAGGCACATATTATTTTATTACCTGATCACATAATTAAAATGTCACTTATCAAGGGACAAATTTTAATGAAGTTAAAAGCACCTTGATGACATATTATTATTTGACCTGTTATATAGGAGGATTATTTCTTGCCTGTTACTGATTGAGTTCCTTTAATAGCATGAAAATAACTGGTTTTCAATTAGCTTTTTCTTTGGAGAAGGGGCAAAACCTTCTTCATCCTTCTTATTACCTCCAGGACCCCTGCTAGCTGAGTTACGCTGAGAAGACCCTCCGCTTTTACACTGAGCTCATCAGCTTGCTCAGCTGCTAAGGAAAGGGTAAACGTTAGTCTGCAATACAACGTGAGAAAAAAGGGTCAGGAGGAAAGGCTATAATTACAATGATATCCACTGAAGGTCTCTCAAGTGGAACCGTGTTCAGCTGAGGCTGAGTGACCGAGGAGGCAAAAGAAAAGCATAGATTTTGAGCGACAACAAGGAGGGTGACAGGTTTATCAAGTATGTAAATGCTGCTGGCAAGAGAGTGATCTGGCATGGGGTACAGTGCTCTGTGGAAGCTCCAGGGATGCACTAGCAAAGCACCATTTTACTAGGAGAGGCTTCCTGTTTCCTCAAGATGGTAATAAGAAGTCATGGACTTCTGTGAAATCTAGCTGTTGATTCCATGGGCCAAAACAATCACGGCACCTTGCTGCAGCAAACTTATGAGTGTCTGATTTTGAACTGGAAAATGCTGCAGCCTTCCATTCACAGGCAGGACTTTGAGCTGAATTGTGTATCTGGTCTCTTCATCCATGGTTTCCTGCTGGAGAACATTTACTCCCTCAAAAATTCACTACTAATTTATGGGTTGTTAATGATACCCAGAGTCTTGCTGGTTGAGAGAGAAGGATGCAACTGTCCCTTTGGATTCCCAGGAGGTCCTTGAATGGCTGTGACGAGCACCAGCAATAGGACTTAGATAAAAAGAGAAGTTGCTAACTTTGTCCCAGTGAATTACAGATACAATTTCCTTGAAAGATGAAAGGATTGTTCAACTGATGGGGAATACAAAGCGACTCTCCTCAGATTGAACTGAATCATCTTCGCCCATTTCAACTCCATTGTTCCGTTTCTTAACAGCATGTGATAGAGTCCTAATGTTTCTTGCATTAAGTTACTCTGAAACCCATGACACAAGTGACACAGATGCTCGTTTATATGAGCTTTATGTGCACTGAGAGCCTATTCCCTGAAAGTGTTTAGATGCATAAAAATGCAGAAATACACCCAGAGACATTTTTCTTAACTGCCCAAGGTTACAAATGCTCCTGGACTATCATTTCCAATACATTAAAATCAAATCGTCATTACGATTCTGACCACAGTTGCTCTCAAAATGGACTGTACCACTTTATAGGAAAGTTTCTGTGATATTTCATTCTTCTTACGCATTATTGGGTAAGTCTGGATTTTGGCTCATGTCAAATCTCAAGATTCCTATAGAATAGGAATATAAAGAACATGAAGTCCTCCAAACTGTTGGGCTAGGAGAAAAATGTTTCTCCTAGAAGATTACCTCAGAGACCGATTCCTTAGGATATAAAGAATCTATGTTTATGGATAGGAACTAATTTACCTTTAATAACTTGAATATTTTTTATTTTATAATGACCAGGAGCTTTTACCAGAAGTTAGCAGCTAGCTCAACCACCATCTGGCCATGTCCCTCAGTGCCACATCCACACAGTTCTTGAACACCTCCAGGGACGGTGATTCCACCACCTCCCTGGTCAGCCTGTGCCACTGCCTCACTGCCCTTTCCAGGGAGAAATTGTATCCAACCTGAACCTCTCCTGGCACAACTTGAGGCTATTCCCTCTCATTCTATCCCTGTTACCTGGGAGAAGAGGCTGACTCCCACCTCACCACATCCTCCTTTCAGGTGGTTGTAGAGAGCAGTAAGGTCTCCCCTGAGCCTCCTCTTCTCCAGTCTGAACAATCAAGCAGACTGAACGGTTCCCTCAGCCGCCCTCCATAAGACTTGTGTTCACAGTGTCAATGCCCTTCTCTGCATACGATCCGGCGCCCCGGTGTTCTTCTTGCAGAAGGGTCCAAAACTGAACACAGTAAGTCTGTGTAGGATGGTGGAGAAATTCATTGTTCCTGCCGTTTCAACAGAAGTTTAGCAAGTGCAACCCCCTCTGGTGCCTTATCTCCTGCAGGCAGAAGAGAAGCATTCTGCTGGATGCAGCACTGACTTCCAGGAATGAAAGCTTGGTGCTGCCAGGGCTGGCCCTGCTGGTTCCAGCAGCCTGCAGAAGTCAGTGTGACATATGGCATGCTGCCCAGTGTGGGTTGCACCGCCTCGCACACCCACAGCACAGGAACACAGAGCTGCAGGGCTGCAGCACGTGGAAGCATCAGGCTCTCTGCATGTCTGAACATACAGCAAAAGGCAGAGCACAACTGCAGCGAGAGCCACGATAAATTGCAGGCATTAGCAAGGACGAATTCTGGAAGCCAAAGTACCCCGAACAACATGTGACATCCTTTTTAGTCTTATTTGGAATTAAAATATCCTCTTTCTTTTTTTTTTTTTCTTCTTTTTTTCTTTTTTATTTTTTAAATTCCTCCCAATGGAAAGCATGCTCCATTGTTGGTTAAATAGCATATATTTCTATAATGGCCTTTTAATGCAGAGCTGTTTTTCTTTAGGGCCTTGAATGTATGCAAATGAAAACGGAGGGGAGAGCTGAAGTATAAAGGCAGCACGAGGAGAAAGGAGGGGGTGAACAACTGCAAAGATCAGCTGCGAGGCTGAAGCTTAGGCTTCTGGGGGGGAGTGTGGGTTGTGTGTGCCTGCATCTCGTCCTGTGTGACTCTAACCACCTTACAGCAGCAGCCCTATAGAAGTCAGAGCATGCGAAGGAAACAACCTCTGCTGAGATAAGTGATACAAATCAGAGAGAACGTTTCCATCCCCTCGACTGTGATGCCATCAGACGCAGAAAGTGCTGTTTAAATATGAATGGCATCCTGTTTATGTGTGTATTAACAACATGTATACCAAGAAAGGCCAGCCGACATGCAAATATTGCTCTGCACACCAGCCTGATCCACTGAGGCTGGCTAGAAAAATAGCGTCGGGTCACAAATTGGTAACAATAAGTACAGCCGATGCCAATAATGAGATAAAATCCATATGCATGTGCGAGGGGTGTAAAACTTGGGCTCTGAGACAGGCGCCTCGCAGTGCCTGATGGTAGCAGCTCCCATGTCCCCAGTGTGACAGGCTCTCTGCTGCTCCCAGCTCCTCAGCCAGGTGTCCACTGTGAGTGGCAGCCTTGCTGCACATGCTAAGCTTTAAGCAAACACTGTGATTGTGCTGACATCCCCTTAAAATGCAAAAATGCCATGGAAATGTAGAAAAGGGAAATGGGTTGGTCCTGCCTGACCAATGGAGGCATTAGGGTTGCACAGTTGTGTCAGCACATACGATTTATGGAAGAGCTCTAGGAGGCAGAAATCCCAGTACAGAAGTTTACAGGTTTAAGTATTTTATGATTTCTATTAGGTTATCACTGGAAGGGTCATGGAGGATCACCAACACGTTTCTGTGTGCAGGCTGTGCTTTTCCCCATTTAGCTGCTGTTCCTAGCCATGCTGGAAATTCTGACTAGGTCGACTTCACACGAGCCACCAGCTGTCCAAAAAGTTACTCATGTACATTCATTCAGAGAAAGCCCTGAGGTTTGCCTACAGAGGGTTTTCACCAGCATTTGCACAAGGGACGTCTCTGCATTTGCCAAAGTGGTGATGGAAAACACAGCCCTGCAAGTGCTCATGTGGAGGTGTCTGTAGCAAAGCATGCAGAAGAACTTTTCCTTCCCCTAATTGCCTTTACTGTTTTTGCCATAGAATGAGTAGAATGTGATCTCCAGTGAACGTATTCAGCAGGGGATTTCTTCCTGTTGTGCATCTTATAATTCTCACCTCCTCCCCAACTGCTATGTATGACTGGTCCTACATATTCACGTCATGTGTCTGCTGAAGTTCATCCAGCCTTCAGAAAACACTATGAAAAAGGTCACTGGACCACTCCTGTAAAAGTGAGACAGGCGTCATGCTTTTCAGTTCAACCTAGAATCATTACCCAGCAGAAAGCACTTTGTGTGGAATTTCTCTGAAGAACTGCCTGAAGTCACTCATCGTTGGAGCATGAGTAATCTCAGGCAGCAGCAAGCCCAACAGGTTACAAAGGATGCAAACACCAGCAATGCTTTTAATTAATCTTTGAGTGAGTATTTGATTTCTGTACAAAGGGCCATATCCCAACTGCAGTAAGGAATCTTCTGGGTTTTGCACTGATCTTTTTGCTGTAACTTTTATTGTTTCTCTCTGGAACTTTAAGGTACTGGAAATTATTATTATTTCTTGTTCCTTTGCAGTGTTGCCTTACTGCCCTGCATTGAGAAAACTTCCAAATTGTGCGTATCATCTGAGAGCAGAATTAATAATGACGTGATCTAATGCTGACAAAAACATCATCAGGCTCTGATGGGTGGTAGAATATGGAGGGCCTGATGTGTTAACAGCCTCACTTTCCTCCATTAATGTTTCTCAATCTGAACTCTGAAGGATTTGACTGAGCTGCTGTGAATTCAAGCAAAATGTCCATGCAGTGGAATGGAAGCTTTGCTTAAGCAAGAACTGCAGGATCAAGTGCCTGAAGTTCTGCAGGCCAGTGTTATCTGTGAGGTACAGCAATGTCCACCTATAGCAAGGACCAGAGAAGTAATGGCCTCAAGCTGGGCAGAGGAGGTTCAGGTTGATATTAGAAACAATTTCTTCTCAGAAAGAGCAGTGAGGCAGTGGCACAGGCTGCCCAGGGAGGTGGTGGAGTCACCATCCCTGGAGGTGTTGAAGAACCATGTGGATGTGGCATTGAGGGACGTGGGCAGTGGGCACGGTGTGATGGGCTGCTGGTTGGGCTAAGTGACCTTAGTGGCTTTTGCCAAACTTAATGATTCTGTGATTCTAGAAGATCCTGTCACGTAAAGAGGGACAGCAGGGCATGCGTAGGGTTGACATCACAGAGGTGTGTGAGGGCAGAGTTCAAACTAATTACCAGACCCTGCTTAGCCTCAAGCAAGGCAAAATGTGCTCAGTCAAGTCCTTCTTACTGCTGTCATCATACTAAGAAACGGCTTGGCTTCTAAAATTTAAAGTAATTAACATACAACATACACTGGTATAATTTCACTCTTCATGGAACTGCTACATGAAATACTGCATCTAATTGGCCCTTTGAAAATTGGCATTATACATTCACGTCTAGGCTGTAATCAAGCCATATCTTCTGGTAACATGTTATGACTTTAAAAGCTCAATCCAATTGTCAAATACATGTCAAACATGCTGTGATTAGGAAACAAAAGGTATTTATTTACTTTCACCTGAGCATCTCCACTTCCTCTAATGCCTGTGCTGTGTGCTGAAGAAACGCAAACTAAAGTACAAATGTAACCCCTCAAATTTTAGGGTTTAAAAATGTTTTCAGGTGGCTTCAATCTTTTGTATAGCAATCTGTATTCAGTCCTTGGGTTTCTAGTGTGACAAGAGCCACGGAGGTGGCAACAGCCACATCTGTGGTGTACTGCCCCTCAAGTATCAGCCTGGGACCCACACATGGTCTGGTGCCTTGCCACCCTGCTCTGCCCTGTCTGGCTGCTGAGCTCTGCCCCAGAACAATTCCTTCATTATCCAAACATGGGATGCTATTATTGGGATGGGAACGTGGCAGTGTTAGCTTTATTTTTTCATTAAATTCAACAGACACGACTCAAAAGGTACATTCAGAGCCAACAAGGGCATTACCATTTTGTAGACAATTTTCTTATCATTGCCTTAAAAGTAGGAGGAGATCCATTATAGGACTGTAGTTTAAAACTGTGCCAGCAGAAGAATGTAGACATTATCCAAAATTAACAAGTCTCACCCCTATTTCTCCCACAGGTTAGATGGTATAATTTTCTTTTCTTCTCCAGCATGTCTTGGCAACACCTTTTATCAAGTCTGCTGCTGAGGAAACTCCTGAAACATTTTGTTGTTATTGAACTGGATTAGAGAGGCAATTATCGAAGCACAATTAGCACAGTTAGCAGGTCTGGGGAATATGGTGCACTTTTATTGGACTGCTGGGAGCCACTGCTTTTTTTTTCCCTGCTCCGAGGACCCAGGTATTCTGTGTACCAGTCGTGCAGATGTGTCCATGAGCACTGCAGCTCACAGCTCCTGCCTGCTCACCTCAGCAGGGTCTCTGCATGCTTTGGCATTTGCAGGATTGGGACAGTGGTATGTAGCAGATGGGCAGAGGGAGGGTGTTACCAGGTTGAGTGTTACACTCCTCCTGTAAAACAAAATAAGAATCATTAAGGTTGGAAAAGAGCGCAAAGATCATCTAGTCCAACCATCAACCCATCACCACTATGCCCACTAACCATGGCCCTCAGTGCCACATGTCCGGACTCAAAGTGTTTATTCTCTGCCAGTGTGCAAATGGCCAAAGCATTGCTTCTTGTCACAGTTCTGAAAGAGTAGGCACATGGCAAGCTGAAATTCAGTTTCTAATTGACAAAATGTTTTTCCCTCTCTTTATCCTGTTTTGAGAAGGGATGGTTTAAATGAGCTGAAAGGAGTCTCAGGGTACATCAGCGTCTTATTTTTTTTCTCTACAACTGACTGTGTTGGCAAGTCAGTTTATGAAGGGTAAATTACAAGCAATAGACCAGAGATAGCAAAGTCTTTATTAGATAAAATAGGCAATGCCAGGTATAGCACTGTCTGGGAAGTTATCTGATGCCAGCCTGATAGTATTCCAGCCCAGCGGAAATTATTAATCTGTGAAAGGGGGATGTAAGGAAACACATTAAAAATGGCAGCACCAAAGCTGTCAGTCTGCTCTGTCACAGTGTGACACCCGTGGGGCCTGGGGATGGATGTGCCAGCACCCGGGGCAGAGGACAGAGAGTACAGAGTACAGAGGAGGTGACACGGCCACATCTCATGCAGGTGGCTGTGACGAATCCCAGAAATAGGCATGCAGGGTGGCACTGGTGTATTTGTTCACAGAACTCTCTGAGGTCACTGAGCACGTGCAATTTTACCCAATTAACTCAAATGATGTTGTGTGGCACATGTTCTTGTGGGGCTCTGTCGGTAAAGGCGGGAGCAATCCCTCCAGTTCAGCAGCTGAAGCCCTGATTCAGCAAGGTACTTCCACACATGCATACATTGAAGCATTTGAGAAGTCCCGTTGTTGACACTGGGACTACTTAGGTGCCTCCAGCTGAATAGCTACTTAAATGTTTTGCTGAATATGACAGTGTCTAATAAATGCAGTACAGGTCTCGGGCTTTTAAATGTCATGTCAGGCAGAGCAAACGGCGCTAACGAACACAGCGTTGCTGTCAGAAGGGTGTGTGCTTCTGGGGGCGAGGGAGAGCTGGAAATGGTGCACGCCGAGTCAGAGTGGGCTGCAATGCACAGCACGCTTCTTCCTGCTGCAGGAACCCGCTCTCATCTCTCCTTTGGTAGCAGTTTGCTATTATTTCTCCTTATTAAGAATAAAAAAAAAAAAAAAAAAACCGTGGCTCGCAATTTAAGCTCAAATTCTTGTGATTCTGTGCAGTTCTGTTCAAATTAGGGGCCATCAACATGTCCAAGATGTATTGATCCGCTGAGGAGCCTCAAAGGCTGCAAAGCCCAATGACAATTCTTTTTTTTGTTGTTGTTGTTTCACTAGATTGAGTCAGAAGGCGGGGAGGGGCTGGGAAGGGATATTTTCCTGTCTGATATTGCATTAATGAAGCCAGCCCTTTGTTTGGCCAGGGGCTGCGTGCTGACAAATGCGCTGTTTCCTGAGAGCTGTAACATCTTTGTGCTGTGTCCAGGTGCAGGAAGTAGGCTGCACACTGGGGAAGCCTGTATTGAAAAAAAGAAAAAAAAGAAAAGAAAAAAAAAAAAAAGGAATTTTAAAAATCATTTTAAGATTAAGAAAGCAACCCAAAATCTCAAGACATGCTTAAGATCAAAACAATTCCAGCTCCAGAAAATATCAGAGCCTCTTTTCATTCCAGGGCTAGCCGTCCTTCTCCACTAATGAAGCCCGGTTGAATCGGCTATTATCTATCCTTTTCCATAGATGCTGCCTTGTTTTTTTCTTTCTGAAATCTTCTTTATGGTCATTAAGTCTGCTGCAAGCTACAGATTAGGTAGTTGTGTGTGCGTTGCTACACCGTGTCAGCCTGCTCCGTAGCTATGATTGACAGAAGGCCAGTTTTCTGGCACTGGCAATTAGTCAGGAATTGTAATACTCTGGATGCTGAGTTCTCAGATACTGTCGCATTGGATCATTTTACCCTTGAATTGCCTCAAGACCCAAGCTAACACCCAGCCAGCCTATCAGTTTCATACAGCAGCTCCCAGCTTCAAAATCAATAGGAGGTAAGTGGAGGGTGACAGGGTCCCATGGAATCTGACAACTTAGTATTGAAGCATAGTCTGCACACATAGCAGGAAAATGTGGGACTTGGCTTGCAATAAAAATCATTTTTTCAGTGTGGTGTTAAAGCTTGAAGGAAAAATGCTCTAAATTGATACACTCTTTTTTTTTTTTTAGCCAAAAATATATATTTTTGAGCATTTCAAATAAGATTCAAGGAGGTTAGAGGTAAAAGAGTAGATCACAAGTCATAGATGTTACCTTAGACATTGCTCATAAAACTACAGAGGAAAAGATATCCTTCCCAATCTCATCTGCACTGCAGAAAGCCATTTGTCAATCCGTCTGCCTCATTCAATGTTCCCTCAGCACTATCCACAGCAGCACATGGAGAACTGGTGCCTGAGTCACCAGCACACAGACCAACAAGTGAGCATCTTAATTACTGAGCCGCAACGTCCTCTTTCTCCTGTTCCACGGGTGTTCAAGTCTTCCTGGTGAGTGCAAGTGCTCTGCCAGGATCTATTTCTCCTTCAACTTAAAATGGAAAATCATAGAATCATTAAGGTTGGAAAAGACCTGTAAGATCACCTAGCCCAACCAGCAGCCCATCACACCGTGCCCACTGCCCACATCCCTCAGTGCCACATCCACATGGTTCCAGAACACCTCCAGGGACGGTGACTCCACCACCTCCCTATGCAGCCTGTGCCACTGCCTCACCAAAATGGCTTAATTTGATTTGAAGTGCCATTATTCTGCAAATACATTATTTTTTGTAGAGAAAAAAACAGGCGTACAGAGAAAAAATTAATGTTCTTAGAGTTGTACCATTATAGGAACAGCTCATAGCCTAAGCAGGACACAGAACCTGGCTGAAAGTCTGTTACTGAGTTACATGGGTCTTGAATAAGCCATAAGAATTCCCTCTATAGAAGAGGATATCAGAAATAAAAAAATAGCCAAAGTCATTGTAAACTATCTAAAGCCAAATATGTTCTATTCAGGATCCCACCCAACCTGGCCTTGAACGCCTCCAGGAATGGGATATCCACAGCTTCTCCAAGCAGCCTGTGCCAGCACCTCTGAGTGATATTTTGTCACATTATTGCTTTGCCACTTAAGGAAGATGCACAGTCAGGTGCCAGGAGAAGCTGAGTGCTGACTACAAAGCTAATCCAGGTGTGCTGAGCAGTGTAGAATTATTTAGCTCATGGCTAGCTCTGAGCATTACAACTCTGTCCAATGCCTTCTCTGGAGGAAATCATACACTTATCCTGGTGTTCCCAGCTAGCCAGGGCACAACCACTGAGCACACAGAGCAACAGGATGGCAGCAGCCAGCAGAACAGAGTAAGGCTCAAAGCACTGCTGAAGGGGGTTACATGGGGAGTCACTCTTCTAATCTTACAAATGGGAACAGTACAGCAGAAGGAGCTAGTGTCATGATCAGGACCAGAATCTGCAGTGCTACTCCAGCTCCCTTCCCACCACTGCTTGTGAAGGACCATTCCCAGAGAAAAGCTGTGCACTTGCAGTGTGCCCCAGGCACTTTGCACCTTGATTGCAGGTCAGGACTTAGAGCTATAGAAAAAGAGGATTCCTTTATAAAAAATGGAGGCCTCCAAGACTTCAGAATCATGTCCTTATCTGATCATTCCTTATTTGTCTAGCCTATTCTGGATTTTTTTTCCCACAAAAAAAAAAAAGAAAAAAGAAAGAAAAAAAAGAGACACTTGGATTTTGAACACTGTGCTAGTACATAAATCACCGCCTTTGCTAAGCAGAGGCTCTTTTCTAAATCCAGTGCTGAATGTCTCATTCCATCTGAATCATCAACTCTGTCATTCCTAAGGGATCCTCCCATAGAATCACACAATTGTAGAGTAATCCAAGTTGGAAAGGACCTCTAAAGATCATCGAGTCCAGCTCCTGGCTCCTCACAGCAGCACCCAAAAACCAAATTCTTCATTTGAGAGCATTGCCTAAATGCTCCTAAAACTCCAGCATGTGGGGCTGTGCCCACTGCCCTGGGCAGCCTGTTCCATGCTCACCGCCTTCTGGTGAAGAACCTTTTCCTAATCCCCACCTCACTCCTAGACAAGGCTGTAAAAAAAAAGATTTGAAAAATATCCTGCTGAGCACCTTCTTGAAGGCATGCTTGTTTCTGTGCATTTCACCTGAATTGCTCAACAGCACCTACTTCTCTCCATTCAGTAGACTGCATGTAATGTTACATATGAGTACATGCTCGGGGATTTGCAGCTATCATATCATGAGCCTGTTTCACTCCATACAGAGGGAGCCCTGAAGGCAGAACAAGGGGCATTTTGCCATTTCATGAAGTCTATTTCCCTTCCCTTAGTCTCCAGGGTTTCGTAATTTTATTCCCCTTCTTTTCCCTGGAAGGCCATGCTGTTTCTTCCGGTGTGAGGATACCATCAAGAATACTATAGTAACTCATCCACACTCCCTTCCTATCTCCAGCCCTTCTTACACCCTTCAAGGACAAGAAGAATCGAGTCGAGATGGAGACCAGCAACAGACAGGCACTGAATTAACAGTGAACAGTCATGGTCATTTCAGTGGTTTTGAAAGCACACACCCCTGAGGTACTGAAGGAGTTAAACATTCGAGTATCTTACAGGTCAGCCTGCTGCAGTGGGAGAAGATGCTCTGCTATGCACGCAGTTAACCATTAGATGTCCCTAGTCCCTTGGTCTTGGAGAAGGATGCAGTCAAGTGTGATAGTCGGTGGTTAGCAACATTAGATGGAAGTGGAAAGTGGTCATTAATCGTCTAAATTAACAAGTAAGGGCTGATACAGAGTGTCCATCTGCTTGGGAAGGAGTTCTTGGACTGCAAACACAACCTTCTGTAAATCTAGGTCCTCTCTGCCCTTTGGTGGATCTAGATTCTCTGAAGGACACGGTCTACAGGTCTGGTAGAAATTGAGGCACTACCTGAAAGCACAGTGAGGTCAGGATGCTCTGCATGCTCTCATGGGCCTACAGAATTTTCTTCTCAATTGTTGAGGAGGCTGTAGTTGTTTTCCTCAGTTTGGTTTTCTTATTTAAACAGCACAATGGATTTTCTCTGTCCCTCCACATGGTACGATTAACAGGGATTTTTCGAAACAATAAGATGTTTTCAAAAGGACTTACCAAGTAAAGCTGAGCTAAACAAAGCCTAACTCCTAAAAAGTTGTTTGGGGCTGGATTCGATCTTTAATATGGATCAGGTTGCTATTTGCATTTTCTGCATGAATAAATCAGCCCAGAACAAAGTTAAATAACTTGCTATGGACACCAAACAAGTTAATGGAGAGCTGGAACTTGACTAAATGTTTAAATTCTGGTCAATTTGTCTCTTTCCAGTATTTTCATACAGATGATTACAGAAGAGAATGACATATCTGCTCTTTGCTGTAGGCTCATTGAGCATAATTAAGAATGAAAGTAGGTGTTAGGATGAATGAAAATCTCTAAGGTAAAGAAATATGGGTAGAAAATCTTGCAAAGTACTAATTACATTAACTGTGATTAGTTAGAGTCCTTCCTGTCCTTTCTTTTTTTGAGCAAAAGAGTTGGAGGACTTGTGAACCCCATCTGGTGCTCAGCAGAACCCTATGGGAGTCATAGAAGAGCCAGAATAGCAAAACTAGACCAGCAGCAACTATAAGAATGGCCCTGCCTCTCAAGCCAGAAGTCCATCATCCCAGGAGTGCCCAGGACTGTGTGTGTAAGAGCATGACAACAAGCCCTCCCCAGCACGCCCTCTTCCATCTCTATGTGCCATGGGCACCCAAGGAAACACTCGCACACGGCCACTGCATGCATCAGCAGCCCTGGTCAGGGCACAGCCCTCACATCCATGGCACTGGATCAGGTCTGTTGTGCTTGTGGTTGGCCGCGTCCATCATTAGCCATGAAAAGCTGCAGGGCCACAGAAATAAATAGTCATTTCAAAATTCTCTGATAGTTGCTGAACTTTTTGTAAAATAAAAATAAATAAATAAAAATAAAAATAAAAATAAAGGCTTAACAAAGATGAATGAAACAAATTCTAAGTGTTTGAGATTTATGGTCTATGCAATGACCTTCCTTTGAAACAGTGTCAGTGTCATTCCCCTTGCTGGCTGAGCGAACACATGCACATGCACACACGCTGTCTCTGCAGCAATCCCGGCCCATTTCTTTCTTTCTTTATTTTTTCTCCACCCTGATTTATAAGGACATGCCCTATCTTCATGTCTCAGGAGCAAATAGGTCTTTCAGTAAACATACACAATGTGATTCCTTTTCTTCCTAGAGTCAAAAGGAAAAGGCTCCTTCCCACAAAATAAACAACCCACCCACCCTTTCCCTCAAGCCATCACATTAGGAAAGAGACAACAGGCTTCGCATTGTGCTCCATTGGCCTACAGGCTGCCTTCTGCAGTGAGAGATCACTGGGGATGGCCATCTCCGGAGAGCGCCCGGCCATGGGTCACCTCCAGTGAATTGTGGGGCTCTTGGATCCTGCACTCCCTAGTATCTGGCTTCCCCCTCACGCCCATGACAGAGGCAGATTATTCCAAGATGAAATAATGCCCAAGGAGCCAAATGTTACAGACTGCACAGTCTGTGGGAGATGATCCAGTTCCTGCTTAATTGGTACCAAGTGATTTCTATGGTTGTTGGCTGAAATATCTTTTAAACTAATAGTACGTCATGGTTGTGATGTAAAAAAAAAAAATAAAAATCCATTGACCTAGGACCTTGAAACGTATCCAATCTGCCTTACAACCTGACCCCAAGACCATTAAAGTCAGTTTAAAGTCCTCCTTTGATTTCATCGAACTTTAGATTGGCCCTTGGCAAATGTTTCAATTAATCTTTGCCAGGTTTCATGTTTGTAATGAAATCTAAATTCATGTTAGTTTTGTGTGGTTCCCATTTTTATAACAAATGTTCTTTGTGGCCCTTGTTTCCAATAAAAAAACATGTTCAAGCCATACAGAACAAGTAGATATAAGGTAAACGAGTGGCCATGTGAGACATATACTTTTAAAGGATACCACAGTAATGTCAAAACCATGGTGGTCTTAATCAGAAGGTCCCCAAATTACTTCTCACCAAGGACTCAACAGTTAACACCTTTGCCTTCTGCACAGGAATAATCTTAATGCTGGAGAGCAACAATGGAGACTTGATTACCTGAGGACAGGAAAAACAGAAAAAGAACTGTATTGCAATAAGAAAAGCACATGTGGCCAAAATACAGTCAGTGGCACACTCATCCAGACTCAGCCACATAAACAAGAAGCAACAGAACCAGTCAGCTGCTAGCATACAACTACCTGCACATCTACATGTCCTAGGCTGCAGTCGACATGAGATCCCTCAGATCAGCACGGACATCTTCCCTGTTCCACTGAGGATTCAAAAAGCTTGAATTATCCCACATCAGCCATGGCAAGAGTTTGCAGAGACAGTTGCCATGGATCAGCAGACACCTGATAGTTTGTTAGCCAGCAGTAAGTTCTTCATACATTCAAACTCAGGAAAGGATCTCTTTTGGGATAAGGCTTGGATTTTTAGTGCACATTTGCCTATCACTTCAAGAAATTGGGCCATGGTGCCAGGCACTCAGCCTTGTACTTAGATGCTGTTTACCTCTTTATAACACCTTTTTATTGTTAATTCTTTTTAAGAATGCAGTCAGCATTGCAGTTTCTCCTTCTCTATTATAAATTGTCATTTTGTGTTCTTCACCTTCTGACTGGAGTGATTATTTCAGACTATTCTCAGTGCTATCCCGTTCTTCACTCCAGATTAAGGACTGTTGGTTTGAGGGCTGCTCATTCTGGAATGGGTCTTTGGTGGTATCAAATAAATCACTCCCAGATGGGCTGCGAAAACTCTTCCTTCAAAACACAGATATCAATCAGGCTCCAACCCTTATCTTTTGTATTGCAGCTGCTCTGCTCATCTCCCTCATCCCACCAGAAATGTTTAAAACTTAACCAGAGCCAAGAGAGCTTAAATTAGCTTTCAAGGACACAAGCTCTACATCACATTCACTCCTATTTCATTTGTTTACATTCTCCAGTAATGATAGCCCTGTATTCTCCATCCAGTGCTTGTTCAGGATCAATAAGCACACCTGATGACAGCATGGGTTTCCCCTCGGCAGCCCCCAAAGGGTCACGATGTGAAGGTGATAACTGGTTTTGGTGCCTTCTAGAATAAAACCCTGCACATGCAGAGGACAGGGCACACACCAGCCTCTCAGCATATCTCAGTGGGAAGGCAGGTTGGATGGTACATAGCACGTGGGAGACTCGGAAAAGTTGATTTAGTGCAAGCCTGCATCTTCTGCGGTAACCAGCAGCAATGTCAGGTTCTTGGGGTATGCTCTGCCAAGGGAAATACTTCTGTTGACATGATGCTCAGACTTGGTTACTGCATGGGAGTCTTCTGGAGGATCGTGTAGTGTGGCTCTCCAGTTGACGTCATCTTCCTTCTGCTTTTGTCATTTCAGTCCTGTGTGGTTTTACGCAGAATTAGCGGTATGTGTTAATAATCAAAGGATGGCAGTCTGCATGTTGTGCAGAAAGGTGACAGAATGTACCAGAGTCTCTTTCTGAGCTGCAGTTTGGGTGCCTTTCTTTATCTGAAAGTCAACTGCACATCCTGAATTAACAGAGATAAGCTCCACCGAATGAAAATTCCTTTCAGCCAAGGTTTAAGGCCCCATTTCTTGAGGAGATAGACAAAAGTGCACTAAAAAGTCAAGTCTTATCCCAAAGTACATGCTATCCTGGCTGCCAACACATTGTAAAAGATAGATTTAGCAGATGCGTGTTTTTCACAAACATCAGAATGTTATGTTGTGTTGTGTTTGTTGTGCTGCATTTGTCCCGTGTCGCATTTGTATGTGTTGCATTGTGTTGTGTGTTGTGTTGAGAAGTGTTCTGTAGAAGTTCTTTTGAGAATAGAACAGTCTTAATATAAGGCAGATCCTTCTGTCTGACTCAGAGTGGTTAAAACAACAACAGAACAGCCCTATGAAGCAATAGTTAGTAGGACAAGCAGGGGCGGGTAGTAAAAACAAATGCAAAATACACAGAGCCTTGAAAAACGCAAGAAAGCAGGAAGCTTATAAATACCTGGGGAAATAAAACAAGTCACTGCCCTCATTTAATTAGCAATTTTTCTAATGACAGCAGTTTGTTGACCAGAGTGAAGTTTACATAGGGCCCACGTTAAAAACAAAAAAAAATACAATCAGGAGATAGGGTCATTTTAATCCCCCTATTCCCAGGATGGATATGAAAATGCTAAGCTTGTCCTTTGTGCCCCCATCCATAGCCCAGAGGTGCAGAGATCACCAGGCTTTGCACTTCCTTTGGGGGCTGGCTGCAGGGAGTTGCACAGCTGGCACAGCCGGCTGCAGGGAGGCTGCAGGGACAGTGACTGCAGGTGGGTGTTTGTCACTTCTTGCACATGGATAGATTTGTAAGAACATTGCCAGCAAAGCCAGCACCACTTCCCTGAAACATTTCTTGCTGTTGGCCAAAAATGTAATTTTCAATATTTTAACTCAAAACCCACTCACTGGGAAGCTATAATATAGATTTCCACTCGACCACTCGAGCAAATCTGCCTGTGACTTTGGCTGGGTTGGAAGTAGGGGACCAGGACCCACCTCCAGAGTTCAAAAATTCCTTCTCAGCAAGAGCACTGAGGCAGTGGCACAGGCTGCCCAGGGAGGTGGTGGAGTCACCGTCCCTGGAAGTGTTCTGGAACCGTGTGGATGTGGCACTGAGGGACGTGGGCGGTGGGCATGGTGTGATGGGCTGCTGGTTGGACTGGGTGATCTTAGAGGTCTTTTCCAACATTAATCATTCCGTGAATCAACGGTGATTCGGCACTTATTCTCCTCATGCTCTCTATTGGCAAAATAGGAAACAAGATGGTCCATTTTATTTGTTTGCTTGTATTCACTGAGGTTGAGGTCGTCCCTGGAGCTCGAGAAGCTGGGAAATGTTGCTTCCCTTTCTGCTTCCCTTACCCAGGGCTGAGCCAGACCCAGTGATGACTTAAATGGTAACAATGCAGCGTTATAGAGGTTAAAGTGATGCTGGGGAGTGAGGGGAGAGGGATAACTCTCAAGTGGCTTTAATAGGTGAACATAAATATCCCGGGAGAGCCACAACCATGTAGTTATCTATCCCATCTGTCCATCTGCCACACACATGTTACTGGTTATTCGCACACACAGAACGTATATCTGCAATATGTATATATATTTGCAAAACACTTAACAAATCATCCAGAGACCGGAGGATTTGCCCTGTATGCCAGGACTGCTCATACTGCCACTTCCATTACAGCTATTCCTCTCCAGCACTCCTAGCCTCCTTCAGCACGGCACCTTCATGCTGGTATTTACACGCTGTGTGCTCAGCGCAAGGTTGGAAAGGAAATTGGGAAGAGCTCTCGTTTCCCCACCTCTAGGATCAGTCAGAATGAAAAATTACTTTTTTGTGTGTGTTAATAATAACCAACCCCTGATGAGGAGGCAATTTACCTGGGAGGCACTGCAGCTCTCAGCAAAACAAAGCACCGAACTCCCGCAGCTCTCCCCGGTCCTCCCTGCCCCTAGGGGAAGAGAAAGGGGAAAAAAAAGGCAAGGTGCTCCTCTCTGCCCCCGCCTTACGGCGGGTGCTCAGACAGACGGACAGACGGCTGTCTGCACCGGGGATCGTCGGCCTGAAAGGTGCGAATGGGAAAGTGCCGCATATGTGCCTGGGGCCGAGATAACATTGTCCTGCGAGCCTTCCTTTGCATTTCCTGGCGTGAGGTTTGCAAGTGCATTGTGTGGGGCTAATGGCTCTGTTAAGGTGGCGTGCTGCTGGAGGGAAGGGGAGGGGAAGACAAGGCAAGGCAAGGCAAGGGCAAGTTCGTTGCTTATCAATTACCGAATAAATCCCAGAGGGTTGTAATAAATGATGAGAGGGACCAGGCTTTATAATGAAAGGTTATGAAAGCCTTCTTTGGCACGCGGAGTTAAAGAGTTGAGTGCTTCTGAAACCTATCTTGGATGAAATGGTCCCAAACACAGAATGTTCCATTCACTCCTGGTACAATTCAGACCTGCCCCCAGCTATCTGGACTTCCTGTGCAGCTGTGGCCAGTTGCTGATGGAGATCAGACGATGAGTTACACGAGCCTCTCACCTGACCCTTCACTGACATCCCATCTGTAATACACTGTCCCTCTCAGGTTATGATGGTGCAGGAGAGGCCTGCCCAGTTCTATATAATTGCACTGGAAAGCTGTAGAACATCCTGGGCTCCTACCTACATGCAATCACAGCAGGCACCCTGCTCTGAGTGGCCGTGCTTGAGCGGGGGCTGGATCAGATGGAGCAGAGCTCCCTTCCCACCCAACCATGCTGTGGTGCTGTGGTTGTGGGATGATCCCCTACACCCAGGAGCAGTCTGCATGGCCGTGCCAGTGCATAACAGATTGAGCAGGAGAAGAGACTCACGCTGGGTTGCAGATACCAAAAGCAAGATGGGGGCTGCTGCTTGGAAGTGGTGCTTGGCGGCCTTTGAAGGCAGCGTGATACTGATGATAGAAGGTACGTGAGAGCTGAAGCTGGATCGATAGTGAATTCAGGCTTTGCTGGTGATTACTGGATTTTGAAGGATTGCTCTGATAAGAAAGGTGTTCCTGCAAGCAGGAACAGATTGGATTTTTTTTCTTCTTTTAAATTATTGGGCTTTCCTGGCTTGAATATATATGTCAGTCTCTCTGTGGTATAAATTAGTCTCAGCTGATGATTTAGACCAGAGATGGTCCCTCTGCACATCCTTTTGTTCCTCACTAACTTGTTTATGGCTGGAGTTATGCTTCCCCCAGGGCTAGGGAGATTGGCTTTCCTATCAGCTTATCCCTTTTCTGCTCCTCCTGAGGATCTCTTCTTGAGGAGAAGGCTGCAGAGGAAGTGGTTAGCCAGCTGTGTGCCCATATGGCCGCAACGCTGTGAACACCGTCCCCCAGGAGTAGTTGTATTAAGTCCTCTTTGGATTTTGTACTCCTGGGGTTTAAAAAAAAAAAAATCACTGTAAAATTAATAGTTTTTCACTTCTGCATTTGATTACTGTATGAAGAAAACAGCCAGTGCCCGACAGGTGTTTTTAGTCACCTCCAAACATGAGATGTCACACACAAGTTTGTGAAAACACTCCAAACAACCCTGCCTCAACATCAGTAGAAAGCAATAAGCCACTGCAAGAACCTGCTGCACATGCCTTGTGCTGCCTTTGGAGAAGATGGGGAAGGGCTGGGGTGCATGAAGGCAATGCTGCACTTCGCTAGTACATCCTAATGGAGAACCTCAAATTGCTTGGCAAACGGTGAAATTTCACAGCACAGCACGTTACCGAAATCCTGCCAGATGCTGCACCCATTTTACCAGTGGGAGTGCTGAGGCACAGAGAGGTTGTACAGTTTCTGCAAGGAGAAAGCAGCTTACAATGGACCAAATGATCTCCAGAAGTCCCTTCCAACCCCTATGATTCTGTGATTCTGTGACACCTGGGATTGCAGAGACTGGCCCCAAGACCCACATTTCTATTTTTATTTATTTATTTATTTGCTTGTTTGTTTGTTTATAGTATTGGTAAGACCAAAAATTAAGACATAAGAAGGAGGTGCAAGATATGCACCAGCATCACCAATGCTTCCCCTGCCACTCCTAGCAAGCTGTGGCAGGTACCCAGCAGCCACAGGTGTCACATGCCATATGCAGAAGCTGGAAAGGGCTGGTGATCTGCATCCTTGTGATGTCAAGGAGTGTGAAAAAGTGGCTGAAACAGAAATGAAGGCTGCCACTGCCCTATTACTCCTGGTCCATTAAGGTGTGAATGCTCTAAGCAAAGCTTTCAGGTGCTCTTAAACCCACGCTTCCCCAAAGCTGTAGCAGCCCACACAACATTATGCCGCAGGCAAAACCAGCTGTCAGCAGCCTGGGAGGCCCAGCAGAAGCCAGCTGTCCTCTGTCACATGCGTGCCACTGTCACTCGGCCCCAAAAGGCTGCCTCTGGCAGCTGGGAGCAGCAGGGCACGGCGATGCCGGGGCTGTGGGATGCAGTGCTGCTGGGAGCACAGCGAGCCCAGAATGCAGCCGTTGCCTCTCCTCCCACCACACACAGGATTCCTATCTCGGGGAGGGAGCAGAGATGGAATCCGCATCCTCTTTCTTTTTGACAGACAGGGAATGGAGGAGCGGCAGGTCCCGAAGTCCCTGCCTCAGACTGCAGTATCAAAAGTGTGCTTTTTGCACACTGCAGTATTTAAAGTGTGCTTTAAACCCATGGAATGTATCATTCAGTAACAAACCAGGTCATTTTAACTTGCCTGTCGCAATATGCAATTTTTCTTCTATATAATAAAGTAGAAGCTAAAGATCCAGGATCTATGGCTACGAGTTTTTCATGTTCCCTCTCATCAGTTTGGTTAATTGCTCGTTTCATTTACTAGCTGGGTTTTAACTTTCCTGTGGATCACTTGGCTCTTGAAATTCCATAAGCTCTGAAAGTCAGCAAATTTTGGAAAGTGTTCTCTGGAGGGAAGTCCTGGAACTCGTACAACAGGCATAATTTTCATTTGTGCAGGTTTAGTGCCCTTGCAGAATAAATAAGCATTCACTGTCCTCCAGCCATGCCAACATGTGGTGGGTGTGCAGCCTGCCCTGTGCTGTATGGACACCTAAGCATTTTACCTTGCAGGCTCATACCTCAGTGCACAGGAATTGTGATTGTTACACAGCAGTTGCCTTCCAGATGAAATCTTGCTCCAGATCAGCTCTGTCTGGCTTTAATATAGGTAATAGCAAGACAGCAGTATTTGCATCCAAACGCTAACTTTTGTGTAAGGGGAACTGTGGGAGACAAAGGTAACTTTTTGATCAACCCCTCCAGCATCTGGGTGCCACTACTGGTTTGTTGGGCTAACAGGATAGCAGCAGTCTTGCAACTTTCTGAGAGTAATGTGCATGTAAACCATGCTAATGGATTGCTAACACAGAGGAAGCTCACCTCCATCCTGCTCAATGTGTTTATAAAGCACCTACCCTGTATGTCTCTGATTTCCCTCACTCCTCACTCACAGTGACTGTGCCTCAGTGTCCGGGCATCATTTAAGTGCTGATGCAAGAGCTGTTGCAAAGTGTGGTAAAGCAAAGCACTCAGCCTTACGCGTATCTTTAAGGCAGCTGAGCGATCCCTTTGCAACCAGTGAAACTGCTCACATGCCAGTATGTATTTGCTTTGCTGCCTTAATGCATAGTGCCTGGAACTGAAGACCTGGTCAGCAGTGAAGCACTTTGAGCTGTCATCTTTACTGCTGGTTTCTTCCCCATAGCCTTCCTTTGCAATGCAGACCTAGCTCCGTATCCACATCCAAGATGCATGTAGTTATGGCTGTTTGCTAGTCTCTAGCAGATCCTGACATGCTGTAGATCCCTTTCATGTGGAAAAAAAAGGGTCACAAGAAATCACCATTTAATTAAATAAATGTATCTTCGGCGGATGACCCTTCCCCCAGCTCGTTGCCACCGTGAGAGCCCCACACACACTGCGGCAGCGAGCGGTGTGCCTCGGCACTGCGGCGTGCCCAGCAGGAGAAATTGCTCCTGAGATCATTTAACCTCCCCGGGGAGATGACAGGAAGGAATTAATCTTCCGCTGCTAATCCGCCCTGTGCTGCCGGATCAAGAATTGGCAGCGTCGGGGGTGCCTGCGCGGGGGAACCTGCTGGGGCATTTACCATACGTGAGTGCTCCCTCCCACCGCCTCCGAGCGCGGCTCAGGGAGCGCGGGGCAGCGATTTCGGGCAGTGCCTGCAGTGTGCTGGTAAATGGTCTGTGCTGCTGGGGCGGTGCGATGTTCCCAGCGCTGCTCCAACATCCAGTCTATGCCAGCAAGGTGAATGCTGCGGAAATGCCTTCGCCTCAGTCCCATGACTCAGCCTTGTCACTGAGTTTTGCTGCTGTTTGCCATCTCTTTTATTTTACATTTATTTCTTCCCTGGGGAGGGAAAATTTCAGTAGGAGACAGGCTCTTTAGCAGCATATCTTGTGATAGGACAAGGGGAAATGATTTCAAACTAAAAGAGGGAAGAATTAGATTGGATACAAGGAAGAAGTTTTTTACAGTAAGGGTGGTGAGGCACTGGCACAGGTTGTCCAGAGAAGCGGTGGATGCCCCGTCCCTGGAGACACTCAAGGTCAGGCTGGATGGGGTTCTGAGCAGCCTGATGTGACTGTAGGTGTCCCTGTTCATTGCAGGCAAGTTAGAATAGATGGCCTTTAAGGGTCCCTTCCAACTCAATTCTGTGTTCTATGGAAATGTACTAGTATGACCCTGTGTAATACTTTATAACGGGAGTGGCTCTGCAGCTCTTTTGGAAATGTTTTAATTCTCTTGGTGATCACAGCGGCTTCAATAAACAGTTTAGTATTTGTGGCCAGCCCCCCCTGGAGAAGGGGATCCAGTTTGTAGGAGTGAGGTGGGGCCCATCCTGAGCAGGATCAGCACTTCAGGGAAGTGTTCAGGGGCCTGAGGTTTGTGCAGGTGCTCCTTCAGCACTGGCTGGAACACTGGAGACAGTTCACATCCCAAAGGGCTCCTATTCTTCATTTCTGGGCTGAGACAAAGGGCTTCTGTGTTTCTTTCTTGTGCGCTGAGCATTTCCACTCAGAAATAATACTCAAGCGTGCTCAGGGTGACCTGGTTCTGCACTGCGCTTCCAGGCAGCACAGCTGGGTGAGCTGTGGGAAGGCAGAGGAACCTGCTAGCATCTGGGCCAGGCTCACAAGCCCAGCAAACCCTAAGCTTGCCTTAGGTGCCCGTGCCAGCTCGTGCTTGGAGCACCTGCTGTGCAAGCAGCGTTGAGCCAGCATTGTGACCTGACACTGCGTCAGTAGGCCCCAGTGCTCCCAGCACTGCAGCCTGGAACTGTGTGTCAGTAGGTCCTGGGGCCAGCAACGCGGTCTGTCCCGCTGCAATATGCACCCACTGCACTGCACCGTGCCAGCGCCATCTGACCAGTATGATTTCATTCATGGAATCGTTCAGGCTGGTGGTTGTAAAGACTGAATATACAGCATTGCCATTTGACAGTCAAGTCACACTCCCCATCGAACACAATATCTTTAAAAACAAGAAACCTGGTGTAAAACAGACATAGAAGCAGCAGAATATGGATTTCATTGCAGTATTAGAAGCTGCTTGCAGCAAAAGATGGGAGCTCTGTGAAACCCAGAAACAAGCTGTCTGTATTATGCCTGATATTTATTTTAATTTTGAAGAACTGCAATTTGGGGACTACTACCAAAATACACTGTAAGTGGTATCCTGATGAATGATGTTTTGCCCAGAAGTAACTTTTCTTGCACGCTTCTGAGTCCTGTTTATCACTTCTCTGATGTTTCCAGCAGGCTCAAAAGCAGAAATAACAGAGTAAACCAGAGCTGGCTGTGTATCCGTGGTGAGAATCATCTCCTCTGGCAACGAAGTGTGATCGGTCCCCAGCCTTAATTACTGCCTTTCTACCCTCTAACAATATGTCTGCACTCGTTTTCCAGGGATACGGGGCTTTCCCTTCTAGGGCCTTTGCTGTGTGAATCTTACACTGAGGAGCCACGTTTTTCTCTCCCCCCCCTTAAATCCCTCATAATGCTGCTAGCACGCTGCCCAAGCCCACCCACTGCACACACAGCACAGTACATGGCCAAGCGGTGAGCCCAGGCTGAGACCCTGCCAGCACTGCTGGGAGAAGCCGGAGGTAGCGCCGTGCTGAGTGCAGACAGCAGCCAGAGCCGTGCGTGTGCTGGAGCTGGTGGGTGAGTCCGCTCACTCTGCTTGGCGGCTGCTTCTCAGCAACACAGAGCAGCTCTGTGTTCACAGCCTGGCCCTCGGGTATTTTGCTGCATCGTTGTTTCTTTTTGTTTTTGGTTTTGTTTTGTTTTGTTTTGTTTTCTTGCATTGCTAAAAACCTGGAGTTGAAAAGATTCTAGGAGAATCAATCTCACCTCAGAAAGGAGTATAGCAAAACATGCCGATGCTTTCAGTATCATTGTTAAACTGCAGCCAGATTGCACTAGGATGCGCTCAGTAGCGATGAGGCTTTTTTTGCACTTGCATTATGTAAAGGTTAACGGCAGAAGGGCACATTATCTAAGATACAGGGCAGTATGTATATGTAAGGTTAATGATTTTTCAAATAGAGAGCCCCGAAAAGGGCTGTGCAGGTGTAGCCTAAGGAGCCACATAAGCATCAACCAATTATTTTCACATTTCTTCTTTCCCAGTGTAAGCAGCTGAGTCCCGCACGAGTGTGTCATGACAGATGACAGTGACATGAGCAGACGAACCCCAGGGCGAGCCGCTGTCCTGTCAAGGAAAGGGCAAAGCCAGGTCCCCTAAATACGCCCAAGCTGTGTCACTGACAGCAATTTATGGCCGTGGTCAGGCGCCTGGCGTCTGCGCTCTCCCCCTAAGAAGCAGGTTCTGAAGTATTTTTAGACACAATTGCCACCAATGTTTGTCTTCAGTACAAATCTCTGACAAAGGAGAGCCCGATCGCCCACGACCCGGTGGAGTTTAACATTTTTTGAACCTGGCATTTAAAATGACGCTGAGCTAAACCGTGCCTACCTGTTCCTTAAGGCTGAGGTCTGCAGCAGCATTAAGCTGTCGAGAGAGAGAGAAAAAGGTTACTCCAATGATTTGTCATAACTGTTTACATTCATTGTGATTTGGCTCAGACCTGTGTTTTATCTGGCTCTGGTCGTGTGGTTCAAAACACTGACGATGGAGGCAAACACATGGTTTCCTCCTTAAGGTGAGGCCAGAAACATTTTAGCCTTAAGTGCAGTGCAAAAAGATTGCCCAATCCATCACTTCCATTGGGAGCTGTATAAACAGGCCGGCCCTGTATGGCGCAGTGAGCACACAGCCTGCAGTTCACAGGGAGAGCTGGTTCCTGTTCTGGCTCACACTGCAAACCTGCACTGCAGCGCCTCGCACCTGTGCCTTGCAAACACAGTACCCAGATCCTGGCTGCAGTTACAAACCCACATTGCTCATGCCCCCTTCTCCATCTGAACACCTTGTCTGCTGTCAGGTGATGCCTGAACATTTTGCACTGCTTCGCTAAGCAAACAGAAAGAAAGAGGCTGTCTGGGCTCTAGGACCAAGGGGATGTAGCATTAGCCCAGGGCGTAGTCTGGGTAAGGAGAGGCCAGATAAAGATGTGATATGGAATGAGAGGTGATATGCGAAGATCTCAGGCTTTGCAAGATGCCATGGAAGGAACAGAGAAATGAAAACACATGAGCCACCCACGCCATCTGCCAGTGTTTGCACAGAAATCCCACCAAACCAAAAACATTGTTAGCAGTCCGTCAAAGTTGCTCAGGGTACATCCCACCATCAGAAACACAAAAAGCCCATGTGGCTCCCAGCCCTCCCCCCCAGCACTCCTCCACTATTGCACAGAGTATCAGTAACAAAATTTCCTTGCAACTCTTTCCAAACTGTTGTTTTGTTGGCACTTTAATATCTCAGCTATTGGCTCCACTGAGTTCCACCCCTTTGGTGTGGATGCACAGGAGTGGTTTTATACCACCACGCCGTGCCTTGGCAGTAGTATTATCAGCTGCACCTGTCCCGTGCTCACTGTGAGCTGCCCCATCGCCGTGCCCTGCTCTGCTGCGCCTCCGTTAGGAGCTACCCCGCATTAAAGACTGATTTGAATCCCCTGAGAGCCAGCAAGGATCTTCCCAATGGGCGGGCTGCAATAAAACAGCGCAGTGTAACGCAAAGCGAAGCAACGCAGCACGAAATGCAATAAAAAACCGAAATCGCTCGCGTACAGGGGGGGGTTTCCGTCCGCCAGGAAAGCTTTCCTCCAACAGGAGGAGCTCTTCGCTTTGCTGAGACGGTGCCAAAGGAGTGGCTGCGCTTTCGCTGCGTGACCCCCCCCCCCTCCCGCCTCCGTTTCAGAGGAGAGCAGCAGCTTAATTGATTTGATAACAAAACAAACAGCAGCCGAGGGCTGCCCGAGGCACGGCGTGGCACGGCGCAGTTCGGCTCGGCTCCCGCGGCCGATGAGGCGCCGGGTGTCACCGCGGTGCCGTACCGTGCCGGGGGAAGGCGGCAGCGCTGCGAGGGGGTGCAGCTCCGACCGGGGAAGCGCTGCCGGGGGGTGGCCTCCTTCCTCCCCCGGCTCCCAGCGCGGAGCGCGGCACCGGAGAGACGGGAGAGCCCGCGGCGGGGCTGTCGGGAGCGGAATGGAGCACAGCGGCCCGGGGGTGGCGGGGGGGGAACGCTCTCGGCGTGTGGGCGACAGCTGCGCCCGGCGGGCAGCGGCCGGGGATTAACACACACGCGCCTTTGCGTGGCAGGAAGGAGCGGCCCGGCGCGCTCCCCGGGGGTTGGGGGGAGCCGGGGGGAGGATATGGGGAGGCCGGGCGTGCAGTGCCGGTTGCGGCCGAGAGGGGACGGCAGAGCAACGGGAGGGAACGGTCGTACAGCCGCCTCCCTCGGCCGCGACCCTCCGCCGCACGGTCCCGACCCCGGTCCCGACCCCCGTCCCGAGGGCAGCGTCGGTAGGGGAGGGCGGGAGGCTAAAGCGGGACGGAGCCGTGCCCATGGGCTCTGAGCGGAGCGGAGCGTTGGTTGGCCCCGGGCTTCTCCTAGTCGGAGTTTGTCGCTCGGCTCCGCTCGCGGCGCGGAAACTTTCGGCGCCCGCGGTGCCGCTCCGAGCCGCGGAAGGCCGGGAGTTGCCGGGAGTCCCCGCGACGGCCCACGCGTGTTCGCGGCGTCGGTCGCCAGGGGCGGGCGGGCACACTCGGAATGGCGGGGGGGCCGGGATGCAGGGCATCTGTTGGCTCTCAGCGGAGCCCCGAGCAGCAGCAGCGGCTCGGCTTCGGCTTGTTTTTCTTCCTAATTATTTTTTAAAGACTAGAAGAGTCTTCGGTGTGGCTTGTTTTTTTTTTTGTTTTTTTTTTGTCGGCGTCGTAATGGGGATTTTGAGCTGTAAAACCCGAAACCGGGAACGGTGACTAATTTCGGGGTGTATTTATTCGGTGCATTCATTCTGAGACCGCAAGGCAGGATGGGCTGGAGGTGTGTGCTGGGGAGGGGAGCGCTGCAGGGCTCTGCTGAAAGCAGCCCGAGGGCTGGGCAGCCCTATGAATTCGGGCGACGATGGGGTTCGTCATGTGAGCGCTGATGAATTCAGGGAACGTAAGAGCTGCAGTTGACATTCCTAAAAACAATTAAACCGGTGGGGAGCACTGCTCGAAAATCGATACTGCTGTACGTAACGACGCTGTATGGCTGCAGGCTGATTCCTCCCGTAGTAACGAAACGCCAAGTGGCTGCGAAGCACCGCGATTCCCAATCGCATCCCCGGGCCCCGAACGACGCCGGAGCGCGCGTCCCGCTGCGCCGGGGCGGAGACACCGAGTAGCCTCGGGAAATTAATAACCTCGGGGCTCGGTCGGGGCAGGCATCTGAATAGCTGCCCGAATAGGCAGCCGAGCTCCTTTGGTCTGGGACGAAAATAAACAGGGAGTTAAGCTTTAAATATCCTGTCTTACAAGCGATATGCACTCTGCTGCACTGCTGAGTCGGCGGGGATGGGGATGGGGAAGGGAAGGAATAGGGACGGGGTTGGGAAAGAGACCCGGAGCCGCGTCGCCTCGCAGCCGCTCGCGGATCGGACCGGACACGTTTCCTGCGCTCGCGGGAGACGACAGCGCGGCCCCGCACCGCGCGGTGCTTTCCAACAGGGGGCGAGGGAAGGCCGGTTCGCTGCCGAGCCGGGCGCGGAAAGCCCCCGCGGGAGCGGGGTCGGCGAGGGGGGGTTGCGGGTGAGGATGATCGCGACCCTGTGCCCGGGCAGTCGCGGGATGTGCGCAGCGTGCTTTTATTTCGGTTTCGGCTCGCTACCGGGGCCTCCGAGCCCCGCGGCGCACAGCTGCCTGCCGTAGGCGCGGGCGCACTACGAGCGGCGGGCCGCCCCGCGGGGGCCGCGGCTATGCGGTTTGCGGAGCGGTCGCTCCCCGCTGGTCCCCCTGCGGCCGCACGGAACCGGGACGCCGCCGCCGTGCGCCGTTCTGGCAGCCGGAGGCTCCTCGGTGCCGGCACGGAAGAGGACACGAGTTGAATATCGTTTGCGCGGCCGGGACGAAATACTCAAGGCCGGCGGAGGGGGAGGGGGAAGGATTGTGTTCGCCTGCCCGTGATGAATAATCCGGGCCGGCCTCCCGGCTGCGGCGGCCAAACCGCTCGCGGCTCTGCCAAGAGATCAGCCGCGGCCTCTGCCCGCGCCCTGGGCGCCGCTGGCCTTTCCCCGGCCGCCTCCGGCACGTCGCAGCTGCCGGACGCACGGCGCGGCACCGCCGGCACCACCCGCCACGGTGTGCGGGGCCGGGGTGCAAAGGGAAGGGGACGGGGCGTCCCAGGGCGGGGAGCCCGACGGCAGGTGCAGCCCCGACGCGGCCCCCGTGTGCGGGTGCGGATCGGTGTCGGTGCGGGTTGCGGCGTGCGAGCCCTTCGGTGCGCGCTGCCGAGAGGTGGGCGGTGCGTGCGCGTGGGGCTCGGCGTGAGTGTGTGCGTGGCTCCGGCGGGGGGAGAGGCAGCGTGTGACACGGGACACGCGGCGTGCCTGCGTGACTTTCAGCGAGTTCACGCGTGGGCGAGAGCCGCGGCGCGGGGCCGGGCAGGAGCCGTACCCCGCAGCCCTTTCCCGAGCCCGGCCCGGGACCGCCTTTCAGAAACCGCTTCTCCTCGGCGGCTCCGTCCCCAGATGGGGCCGAGTCCACGCGGGGGCAGGAGCTCCCGGGTCGGTGCGGGCGGGCCACGAGGGAGGGATCCCACGGCGATCTCCGTCCGCGCTTAGGCACCGCTCTGCCCGTTCCCGACGTGCTCCTGTGCGGGAAGAGCGGGGATTTTCCATCTGCCGGTTGCCCGCTGTGACTTCGGCACGAGTTCGGCGGCACCGCTGCCTCCGGGGCAGGGTCGCGCCGCGGGGCTCCAGCTGCTCCTGAGGTGCGGGAAAGGGATGGTGGCAGCTGCGGATGGAAGGGCTGCGGCTGGCGGTGGGAGGCCCTGGAGCCCTTCCCGGGGAGCGCTGCCAGCGCTGTGCTGCCTCGGCACGTCCAACCGCTCCGGCACGAGTTGGCTCTTTCCTTGCCCAGACCCGATCTGCGCTGCGGAGACGGCAAATGCCCTTAAGGGGGGGTCGGTTAAAGGAGCACTGGGGGAGGGGGTTTCCAGCGGACACGCGTGGGCCGACGCCGCCCCACGGGGGGGCCACGGGAGGGCTCGGGGCGGTGTGGAAACAGTGCTGCAAGGGCAGTGGGAGGAGGAATGGCTGCGATCCTCCCGCTGTATGCGTCGAAGCTGCCGCTGCCCGAACGCGGTGCTAAGCGCTGATTTACAGGTAGGGGAAACGTGCTCCCCAAGCTCCGTGCCACTTCCCTCCGGTGGATTCAAATCATATATAAAGAGCGTGAGGTGGCGGTCTCCCGGGCAGCTCCTAGGATGCGCGGCGTTGTTGTTAACACGTTTCAATTTGGGTTCGAGACCGTCAATTACCCGCTGAGGCTCCGGAGCCTCGGGCGGGCAGCACAGGGACGGCTGTACTCAACCATTGCCCTCCCGCACCGCCGAAGCGGCGCTCTCGGCTCCCGCACCGCCTGCGCTCTGCCCCCGCCCGGCGGCTCTCGGCCCCGGTGGGGCGCTCCGCGGCTGTGGAGGGGGAGGAGGGAGGACGTGCGGAGTGGGAAATGCAGGGGCAGCGCTTTCCTGCTTCCGTAACGCTGTTTCTCGGTAGGAAAAACAGGCCGGCTCCGCTCGGCATCGGCAAGCCCATTGGTTTGCTTTGCTTTTTTTTCTTCCCGAGCGGAAGAGACCCCCGTCTCCCCCCCGAGCAGAAGCCAACAGCTCGGAAAGGCCGCTCCAGGGGCAGCGGCGGAAAGACCGCCAATTAGCATCGCATCTACGGGCGGCGAGCTGTTGGTGGATCGTCCGCGCCCCCTCCCGCAGCCCCCAGAGCCCTCACGGGGGGGATCTCCCTCCGGAGGGCTCCTCCCGGTCCCAGGGATGCTGCGCCGGGGCGACCCCGCGGCCTTACGGGAACCCACGCTGTTTCCTCTCTGCTCGGCCCAAACACCCGCACCCGCGGAGAGCGGCTCACTCCGTAGCCCCTGCCCCACCGCCTGCGCTCGGCCGACCCGGCCCGGGCCGGGCTCCGCACGCCTCTCGCTGCCGAGAGCCGCGAGCGCTCCGCACCGCGCCTCCGTGACGAGCGCGGCATCGCAGGCAGCCTATAAATAATTTCCATTATGTTCAGCTGACAGCGCGAGGCGATTAATTTTAATAGCTGTATATTTGCCTGTTTCTCCTAATGCTCTGTAATGAGATGAGAAGCCATCCAACCCCAGATGGCTCCAGCCGCCTCCTTATTTATTTATTTGGTGTGTGCGTGCGCAAAAGAGGGGAGAACCGAGAGCGGACAGCCCCCTCCCCCCCCCCCCCACCCCCAGTGCCGCTCCCCGTGGTGGTGCTTCCCGGGGCCGGGGGACTCGGTGTATTGTCTCCGAGGGTCGATGGGCGCAGATCAGTGGCGTTCGGGGTGAAGGGGAGCGCGGCTTTGAGCCCACCCCATTAACCTGAGTTCCGTATCGGGGCAGCAGAGGGGGTGGGGGGTGGCAGTGCTTTATGGAGCCGCGAAGAGATCCCGCCGGCGGCGGCCGAGAACAGCGGAGCTCTGCGTGCGGCCGTGTGACGAAGCCGCGCTGTTCTCAGCTGGGGGGGTCCTGTATTTGGGAGCTGCAGAGGTGTGCGTTTGGGGGTGGGGGGGAGAGAAGGAGACGGGCTGCTTATCCAGGTGAAACAGCAGCGAGGCGAGCACCTGTGTCTTTTTTTTTTTTCTTTCTACAAGGCGTGCACCGATAATTGCAGCAGTTAATTGCGTTTCTTTGAAGGTCATTGGAAGTTACGGGGCTGTGTTTTCTTTCCCGGCTGGCAGACAATGGCTGAGCGCTGTTTTAAATGTAAATCAGAGGGTATCCGCAGAAACCTGTGCTGTCGGATCGCGGCGTAATGGATTCACTCCGGCTGCGCCTCGCTCGCCACAATACAGCGCAGCGCCGGGCCGAGAGCGCGCCGGGGTTCCTCTGCGGAAGCGCAGTTGCCGACGAACATGGAAAGCATTAAATCGTGACGGAGGGGAGGGGGGGCGGTGCAGCATCGTGCTGCTGCTCGGGACCGTAGCGCAGCCACGCAGCGCCCGCACCGGGATGTTGGGCACCACGAGCCAGGGCTGCGGGGAGGGGGGGCACCCCGCCGCGGGCCGTGCCTTATGCCTTGAGGTCGCGTCCTCAACCCCGGGGACGGCGGAGAGGGGCCGGGGCCGAAAGGTACCGTCTGGCCTCGGGCCCCCTCTTCGGGGGAGGCGTTCTGTAGGAATGTGGTGCGCGAGCCTGCTGCCCCTAAGCCCTCGTTAACCCCGAGGCCCCTGCGGCCCCCGCTCGGCACCTGCACTCGGCTCCGCCGGAGGCGAGGACGTGCAGCAGCGCGGAGCCCGCAGCGAGAGCGCAGCCCTCCCCCCTTCGCCTCTCACCGCTAATAACAGGGCAGCGCTCGGGAGGCGGTGGTTGCGCCGCACGGAACAAACGCTCCGTGATTACCGCGGCGCGCCCCGGGCTGCTGAGGGACACGGGGAGCCGAGCTGAGCCGTGCGGAGCAGCCCAGACGGGAGGCTTCGCGGTCGCCCCCGGGGGCCTGGCCCGTGCCGTCGTAGGGGCCGGGGCAGCCCGCGGGGCCGCGCTCGGTGCCTTTGCAGCGGCGCCGGGCCACCCCTGCGCAGATGGCACCGTGTGACCCCCATTAGGGCAGCGCGGCCGCCTCTCCAGCAAAGCAGTCAGCCCGGTACCGCCGCTTCCCCCGTTGTCCACGGCAACCGACGTATCTGATTGAACCTCGTTGTACGCGGTGACACCCGCATAATGGATCATGCTGTCAGGGCTTTTTTATCACAGGCATTTATTTTGGTCACGGCTGGTGATAACTTCGCTGCTTGGCCCTCGTGGCGGTATAAGCCCCGTTGCCATCTCCCCGCCGAGCCCCCCCATCTCCCGGCAGGGCGATGTGGAGCACGGGCCGCCCCCAAACCGAGGGGCTCCTGTCCCCCCTACCCCTCCGCGCACCGCAGCGAGGGGCTCTCCGTGCCCTCTCCCGTCGGCGCCGGCCCTGTGCCCCTCCCGGCCGGGTTATCTCGGGTCACGCGGAGCGGGGACGGGATCCGCCACAGCCCGTGTGCCGGGGGAACCGGGCAGGAGGCACCGCGCCGCTCCCGTCCGCGCACACACTTCCAAAGTAAATACAGAGGGGCAGGGCAGGGCCTCCGGGAGGGGAGAGGAGAGGCCTCTGACAGGCGATTGTCAGGGCGGAGCCAGGGCTATTTCCAGCCCAGGAATAACAACGCTGGGGCTGCGGTGGCTCCGACCTGCGTGTCCAGGAAAGACCGGCTCGGGGTGTTTGTTTGGGTTTTAATTGGTATTTTGACGGCGGGCTGGCTCCGCGCAGGCAAACAATGACCCCGGGTCGGCCCGGGGGGATGGCAGCACCGCCCCGACCCGAGGGAACGAGGCCCGGCGAGGGTGCCCCACCGCAGGGGCCGGGAGGGGCTGCGGACGGAGGGCAGCGCCGGGGCGGCCGCGCAGCTCCCGGGGAGGAAGCGGGGGGGGGGGGGGGGAGGAGGAGGAGGAGGAGGAGGCGGCTCGGGGCCCCAGCGCGTTGCGGGGCGGGAATGGGGGCGAGGCCGCCGCGTTATCTGGGTCACTGGGGTTAGAAGGAGCGGCCGATAGGACCGGTAGATCTGCGCTCCGCTGCTGCGGAGATAGAGCCGCGATCCGGTCCGGGCGGGCACCGCGCGGTTGGGAGGGAGGGAGGGAGCAGGAGGAGGAGGAGGAGACGGCGGCTCGTTCCGGCTCCCGAGCCGAGCCCAGGTGCGCTGTGGTTTCCCTGCGCTCGGCATCCCCCTCCCCTCGCTTCCCATCCCCCGGCCCCCGCCAACGTTTAACCCTTTCCCACCTCGGCGGGGCTGCAGCTGAGGCGTGCGCCGGCCCGGCCGCGTCCCCTGCGGTTCCCCATTCCTTCCGTGGCAGAGAGTGATCTCGGCCGGAGGAAGGGAGGGAGGAAGGGGGGGCAGAGAAGGGTGGGGGAGGTTGGCGTTGTGGTGCCGAGCACCGCCCTCGAGCAGCTCCCGGGCTCCGGCTTTGTACACGCACACGCACTCCCAGATGCGCGGAGCCGAGCCAGCCTGGGGCCAGCCTTCGCCTGCTGCTGCCGCCGCTCTCGCTTGCAGGCAGCCACCAGCGAAGCTGCTGCTGCTTCTGCTGCAGCCGCCGCCACCGCCGCCTTCCTCCCCCGCCCCACTCCCCGCCGCCCTTTTCCTTCCTGCTCGGGCCGGGCGCCCCCGGAGCTCCGAGGGCCGGCAGCTCCCCGCTGCCGGAGAGGAGGGGAAGGGCTCTCCCCGCGCCCCATCGCGCGCAGAGCCCTTTAATCAATTTCACCCGATTAATTATTAATTTAACGCCAGTCAAGCTCGCCCCGGAGGAGCCGGCAGGGGGAGGGGAGGCTGATGGCAGGCGGAGGCGGCGGGGCCCGCTGCCAGGCGCAGCCCCGGCCCGGCAACTTTCGGCTCCGCCGCTCCAGGAGCCGGGGGGGCTGCGGTTCCCATTGCGGCGGATGCCCCCCTCCCCACTCACGCGCTCCCGCTCCCTCTTCTCCGCTCCCTCCCCCTTCCCCCCGCCCGCCCCCCGCGTAGACACAGCCATAAAAGGGCCCATCGCATCGCGGCGATGATGGATCGTGCCTGGCGGGGGTGATTTGGTGTTGATCGCATATTATCACGGGCAGGTCGGACTGGTTGCTGATGGACGGCTTTCCAGCCAGCCGCTCGGGGAAGCGGCTCCATCGACAAACAGCTCGCTCACTTTTAACTCCTTCTCTCACCAGCGAAGCCAAGCATCTGTCACAACAGCTCTCCGGGCGGCACTTCGCCTCCTCGCGCCCCATTCTGTCTTCGGCCTCCCTCCGCCCCGGGAGAGCCCCGGGTGCGGGGCAGTGCGGGGGGGGGGCACAGCCCGGGAAGGGTTCCCCGCTGCCCTCGACCCTCTTCATTCGGGAGGGTCAACCCGAGCCCTCCCTCTGCACGCAGTCGTGCACGACCCGGGGGGCCCCAGTTGTGCTTTTCTCTATCTTTCTCAGCGCAGGTTGCTCGGCCTCGGGATCGCGTTGTGCTCGGAGAACGGAGGAAGAGAGGTTAGCGGCAGGGAAGCGATAGCTGCGCTCTCCGGAGAGCCGCTCTCCACCAGGCAGCGCCTAGAAATCTATTTAAAGAGAAGGAAAGGCGGAGGGGGGAGAACAAAGGGGGAGGAGGAGGAGGGTGCCGAGCCGGAGCCGGGAGAGAGCTGGAGGAGGCACCGCGCTGCCACAGCTGTGCGCCGCGACCGGAGGAGCACGGGCGGCGGTGGGCAGGGCGGCCCTTTCTCCTCTCACTGCCCAGGGAAGGGACGGGGAGGGGGGAGGCGGAGAGGGAACGGGGAGCCCCAGGGCCGGAGGCGCTTCCTGGCAGAGCCCAATAGGAGAGAAAGGCCGCGGGTTACGATTGGGATTAATTATTATTCTCCAGCAGCCAGAAGGATGATCAGGGCGTCGTGCGGCCCTCGCCTCTCCCCGCTCCCACTCCTTTCTTCTCCCCCCACCTTTCTTTATTTTCCTTTTTTTTTTTTTTTTTCTTCGCTGAAACTCGGCTGCTTCCTTCGAGCCCTCCGAAGATTTAACCCTTTGCCCGCAGAGCCTCGAGGTGGGCGAACACAAAGCACATCGTGAAAGCCTCAGACCGAAAGAATCCCGATCAACACGGGAACGCCGCACGGCCATAAGTCGGTATGGCACCGACGGTGCTGGACCGCCCTAGGACGGCGGCTCTCAGCAGGGAAGCCCGGCTCTGCCTTGTCACCCCCCTCGCCACCGGGTGCCGCCGGGCACATCGCTCCCACACATGGTCCGCATTTCGCACGGCGGCAGCGTGCTTCCTCTCGGCCTCTCGTTGCCGCTCTCCGAACAGAGGGAGAGGGGAAAAAAACAAAACAAAACAAAAAAAAACAACACAGAGTTTTAGAGGAAGTTAAAAATCAGACGAGCTGAGAAATGCTCCGTGTTACACACATCCTGCATCCTGCGTGAAAGCGAAAGCCTGGCATTCCGTCCCTGCTCTATGGTACTGGCGCCGGCGTTGGACGCGGCGAGGTGACCGCTCCGTGCCTGCGGTTCGCCGCTCGCCCTGTCCCCCTGTGCTCTCGCCCTGCGGCCGGGTGCTGGGAGAGCATCGCCCCGCGTCCCCCCCTTTCCTTCCCTTCCCCTCCCGGATCAGGGGCGGCCCGCACCCCGCGGTCCCGTGACCCCTCCGCCGCCGCCGGGCCCGGTGCCCCCCAGCTCCTTGCGACAGAAGGGCCGCATTCTCCCCAGTGGAAGCCCACTCGTTTCCTTGTTGGCAGGAACAAAGCGCACATTCAGAGGGGTGGCTGCTGACGGCTCCCTCTGTATAGCACTGGAAAGCGGGTGGCCTTTGGTTGCTGGCAAGGAAAATTCTAATCAGGGCGCTTGTAAGCGGGGCTTTATAGAAGCTTAGTTACAAAAGGCTTACACCAGAGTAATGCAATAACTATAATAACAGCCAGGGAGCCCTAAAGGGGGTGGAATGCGCTTGTGTCTGGATGATTTTCCCCGCTAGCACAGAGAGGGACTGTTTACTGCGAGTGCCATTAAGTATCGCTGGAAACTCACCAACCGCAGACTTATTTCAATCTACTTTATTGTTGGATCCTCTCGCCCCGACCGACGGGTAGACACCCCGGGGAGGAGAAGGGCCGGGAGCCACCCCGCAAGGAGCCCCGGCCAGAGAGGCAGCGCCGACTCCGTGCTGCGGGATAGGCGTCCGATAAGGGCGAGGGGCCCCTGGGCCGGGCATCGCCTCCCCGGGCTGCGGTACCACCCTCCCGCCCCCCCCCCCCCCCCCCCCCGTCCTCGGCCCCGGTTGCGCTGCGCAGCGCTGCGTTAACGGCACAACGGAGCGCAGCGAGTGAAGAACCGCTCCGCGCAGGGCAAGAGAAATGGGTTTTTAATAGGAAAGGTCCGCGTGCTTGGCAGCCGGCCACCGCGGCCGGGAAATAAACAAACAGAAGAGCGGCGGGTTCAGGTCGGAGCAGGAGCCGCGCTCCCGGCAGCGCAGCCCCGCGGCACGGCCTCACGGAGCCGCCGCCGCCGCCGCCGCCGCCCCCCACCAGCCCCTGGCCCGGCTCCGCAGTGCGCAGCTCCCAGGGCAGCGCGGCTGTTCCCCGCAGCGGGCGGCGGGCCCGGGGCCAGCGCGGGGCCGGGGCTGTTTATCGCGCTCCGGAGCCGCTGCACGCGTAACCGCTGCCGTGCCGCACGGCCCGGCCCCGGGGGGCGGAGAGAGAAGGGCGAGGGATGGGGGGAGGGAACGGAGCAGCGCGATCGCGAAGCGCCGGGAAACCGTCTGACAGCAGAGAGCATACGGGGGGGCCGCTGGGAGCCGGGGGAAAGCAGCGCTGCCGCGGCTCTGCCTCGGCTCTGCCTCCCTCTGCAGACACGCTCCCGGCTCGGCCCGCGCTGCGCCGTTCAGGGGCTGCGGGGACGGGAGGACGGGCCCGGCACGGCCTCGGGGGAGGGGGCGAAGCGAGCGGGTCCCGGGGGCCGGAGCGGGAGAGCCGAGAACGAAGTCCAAGCGGCGGCCCCGAGTAGCTCGGGGAGCTGAGCCGGAGCTGGAGGAGAGCCCGGGCTGAGCGGCCCCGCGGCGGGGGCAGGCCTGGCGGTCAGAGCCCTATGGCGGGCACTGCGGGCGCTGCCCTTGGCTCTTAACGGAACAGAGCGTGGTCTGGGCTCGGGTTGCGGGACGCTGAGAGTGAGTGGAGCTTCGGGCCGAGGCCCAGCCTCCCTTTGGGGCCCTCGTCTCCCTTCCGCGCCTCGGCAGAGAGCGCAGCAACCCCGCAGCCTCCTGTCTGGGTCTCGCAGCCGTGCGCCGAGACCGTGGTGAGTGCGGATGTGCCGTCGGGGCTGGCAACGTCCTCTCATCCTCGAGCTCTGCGATTTTGAAGGGCTGCTGAGAGGGATCGGGGGCATCGCAGAGCAGTGCGAGGGGCTGGGCTGGAGGAGGGCATTGCGGCCAAGCCGGGGAGAGCAGGGAGCGGCCCGGGCGGAGGAGGAGAGGGGCAAAGAGCGGGGGAAGGCGGGCGCAGCCGGCAGCCAGCAGGACGTCGCTTGGCAGCGCGCCGAGGGGCACACTGCAGCCCCGGGAGCCGGGGAAGGGCCGGCGCATCATCGGCCCTTGCCAGAGAAGCAAGGAGTGCTGCAGCCCCCGCATCACCCACGGCTCAGGCAGTCCGCTTTTCCCTCCCTGTGCCGGGATGTATCTGCGGGCAGACCCCGGCTCTCTGCCCGTCCGGAGATTCCCGCACCGTCCTATCTTCGCGTTGTGACCTACAGCAGCGCTCTGATTTATTTTTAATGCGTTCCGATTCTCGTTCCGTTGTCGGGAGCCGCATTGAGATTCATTCTCCATCCCCTGCTTTTCAGGCTCCTGTTCTGCTGGAAGGCCCCGGCGATAGAGTTTAATTCGATTCGATATGACTTAATGAACACCTTTATCTTTTGTTTTTTAGCGGGGGGATTAAGCAGACGCCCGCATCCCGCTCTCGCTGCATCACACGCGTTCCCACCGAATCCTATCTGGCGGCACACACTCCCTGTAACATTTCATTAACAGCCCCCTTGATATATTGATTTTTAATATTTGTATTAAATGTTGTGTAAAATTGAACTCGGGCGTTAGGAGAGATTGTGCGAGTCACAAGACATGCCTCCTACTTAATTGTTATTTTTTTCGGTCCTGGAACAACAGTTGGAAAGAGGCCAGGAGGAGAAGCTGTAAAAAAGAAGAAACCTCCCCGGAGGGGATCGGGAGAGATGGGCACAGAGCGCGGGGCCGCGCAGTGCGGGCACCGACTCGGAGCGGACTCCCGCCTCACCCCCAGCACCGGCCGTACCGACCCCCCCATCCCCCACCCCGGGGCCGCCTCCGCGCTCCGTGCCCCCGGGCCTCGGCCGCCCTGCCCCGCGCTGCCTCCTCCGGCTCCTCCGGCTTGCTCGCCTCCCTCCCCGCCGCTCCATATGGTTTCTCCCCTCCTCCTCCTCCACCTCGGCTCCCCCCCTCCATGTTGTCGCCGTGCCTTTCCCCTCTCCATATTGTGCCTTCGGGGAGGCGCGGACGGGGCGGCCCGGAGGGGTGCGGGATGCGGACCGGGCCTGGTACCGGGGGGGGCGGGACGGGAGGGCTGCGGGCCACAGCCCCGATCCCAGAGTTTCCCGGGCGTGCGGAGCTGAGATGAAGGAGCGCAGCCGCCCCGCGCGTCCCCCTCTGTGTTTTCATACCTCCCTCCCCCCCCCCCCCCCCCCCCCCCCCCCCCGCCACTCTGCTCTCCCCCCGCCCTCTCTCCTCCCCCCAGGAATAGGAGGCATTCAGGGATCAGCATAATTCACCTGCATCAAAAAACTCGCGGGCTATAAAGCAGCGGCTGATCCCCCGCTCAGACGAGCGTTTAGCCGTTCATGCATCATGAGTGTCAAATAAATGCCTGATTGAGGCCCTCAGCGGAGGAATTAGCTTCCCTTCTGCTGGAAGCGCGGAACACAGAAAGTGCTGAGGCATCCTCCCGGGGTGAGCGTGGCTCCGCTGCCAGCGCTGCTCCCCCGGCACTGCGGGGCGGGCGGGTGCGGGGTCCCGGAGCGGTGGGTCGGGGCACACACGGGTTAACGGCGGCACGCCCGGGTCGCAGATGAATTTCAGGCCCCGGTGTGCAGTTTTTTTTTTTTTTTTTTTTAATTTAAAAGAAAGAAAGAAAGAAAGAAACACATGCCCGGGCCGAACAGGCGGCGGTGACCTGCAATTTCCCCCTCTCTCCGAACTGAAAAGCGGCCAAAGTAGCTGAAAGTTAACTTCGGGGCTCGGGGGGGGGGGGGGGACGGGGGCGGGGGAGGGGGGAGGAGGAAATCGCTCCGGGTTGAGATCTCTGTGTCGAGTTTCATCCCCTCCTGACATTGCTGGCCGCGCGCCAAAGTCCTGAGAATGGAAAAGCGAAGGGAAGGGCGGGCGGGGGAGGGCGGGGGGCGCGGGGAGCGGCTCCCGGCGGAGCGGCACAAGGCGCGGCGGCGGCCGAGAGGGATGCGGCGGAGCGGCCGTGAGAGCGGGGGCGCGGGCACCTTCCGCGATCCGCTCGTCCGCTGGAGAGCGTGAAAAGCCGCTGAGAGCTGCCATTGTTACTCACAGGCGATGCGGGAAGCGGAGCCCGCGCTCCGGCGGGAGATAAATCGCCTCTGACGGCGCCTCTTCGCGCCGGGAGCTCCTCCGATCGCAGCGGGCGGACGGACTCAGGTCGGTGCCGCTCCCACGCGCGGGAGTCCCTTTAAATCCCCGCTCCCCTCTCTTTTCCCGGGGCCGCTGCCCACCCCCCTTCCCCGCGCTCCCCCCCGCCGCCCCGGAGCCGCCCGCGGCCCCGCTGCCACCGCACAGCTCGGCGCGGAGAGAGAAAAGTCCGGAGCGCTCGGGGCGGGCTGCGCCTTTGCCAGGAGGGGTCTTAGCGCCGGGGCTTTTGTCCGGGGCCTTCGCGTGCTGCTCTCCGGTGCGGAGCTACTGCGGAAAGTGCCAGGAAGCCCGTGCTGCCCCCGCGGGTAGCGCCGCTCGAGCCCGCGCCGCTCGGTTCCGAGGGGGTCAGGCTGAGCCCTGCCCTTGGGGCCGCCACGGCGCGCCGTGACCGTGACGGCTGCCCGACGGGCCGGTGGGGCCGCCTCCCCCTGGACCCTCCGCCAGCAGCCCCAGAAACGGGCCCGAGAGGGCGGGGGGCATTCCTCCGGCGGCCAGAGCGCTGTTTTCCGTCTGACGGGCACCTGGCAGACGCGGGGCTCCGCACACACGCGTGCGGCCGCTTCGCCCAGCGGCACCGATCCCCGTTCCCGGACACCGGCGCTCGGTGTCATCGCAACATCTCCGCACCACGGCCGCGACGGTGTGGTTGTTCGGAGCGAGGCTGCCGGCCCCCTGACGCGTGGATTCCCGACCGGGAGAGGCTCTCCCAGGTGGGGCCGGTGCGGGCAGCCGGAGCCGGGCAGACAAAGGCCGCGGCGGAGCGGTGCGGGGTTCCCTGCTTCCCCCTGGGCTCGCAGTGCAGTGCGGGTCGGGCTGCGTCTCCGCAATCGCATCGCGTGCACTTGGAAGCGATTGTTTTCCCTTTCCACTTGTTTGTCTCCTGCTAGCCTCGTAAACTGCCTCATGATTTATTACCTAGGCTAAGTGCTTAATTTGTGAATATGAAACAGATTAAAAGGAGATCGGCGTATTTTAGCAGGCAGGCCAGAGCGAAGCCCGGCAGCTGTTTCGAGTTTGTCAGCATCTCCCAACCCCGTGTTAAGCCTGAGAGTGATCTATGGGGGATCCCCGGGCTCCCCCAGAAAGGCCCCCGGTGCCTGCTCCCCAGCGGCGCGCTGTGCGTGTCCTTGCGTGGGAGCGGGCACCCGTAGCCCTCGCAGCCGGGCCCCGGGGGGAGCTCAGCCGGCGGAGGGCCCCGCGAGGCGCGCAGAGGGTTAACGACGCCTCTGCCCTTTCCTTCAAAGGACTCGGCTCGAGATAGAGTAAATACGACCGGGGAAAGGGGGGGGGTAGGCGGGGGCGGGGAAGGGGTGCTGCTCAGGCCACATGATACAAAAGTAAGACAAGCACACTCCGGAGAACAAAGGCTTCCTACCCCCTTCCTCCCCCCTCCCCCCAAAATCTGTCTTAATTCTGCGAGTAAACTTGAGCAGCTCTAAAACAAAGAGCAACGACGACGGAACTCGGAGCCAAGGGACAATCAGAACAAATACCTTTGACGCAGCCCAAGCACGCACTCCCTCCAACCCCCCTACCTCCGCACACCGAGGGCCGTCTCCACGAGGGCCCCGTGCCCCGAGCCGCGCTGTCGGGGCCGCCCCGGTGCTTCCGGGAGGGCTCTGCTGGCCGGGAGGCGGCCCCGGGTCGAGAGAGTGTCACCTCGGCCCCCCGCCCCCTGCATGCAGAGCGGGCTGGCGGCTGTCACGCTTGTCAGCTGCCCCGGAGAGACGGGGAGGGGGGGGTGATGAGGGAAAGCAGCGGGCCGGCAGAAGAGTGCCGCTCCTGAGCTCAGAAGGCAGAAGGAGGTGAAAATCCGGGAGCATCTCTGACCGTCGCTTCGGAATGGGCAGTAAGAGCGCTGTGTCACCCCCGTGGAGATGAGTGGAGCTGAACAGACAGGGCTGGTGTGGAGAGTGGTGACTATTGTGCCCTCAGTGCACCTCAGGCAATGGCTTTGGGGCTGGTGTTGGAGCACAGATGGGGCCAGAGCACCGTATCCTGCGGTATGGCAACCAGGTGTGTTGCTGATGTGTGGCTGAGCCCCGAGAGGGAAAGTGGTGTGTGTGGCACTTGGAGAGATCTCTGCTTGTACGTGTGTGTGAAGATGTCAGAGTGAATGGATGTCAGAGCAGATGTCTGGGGAGTTGCTGATTGGAGGTTGAGACTGGGAAGCGGTTCAGTAGGTTCATGTGGGTGAAGGCTTGGGGACATCTCCCCATGGCAAGGAGTCATCTGAAGAAAGAGTGAGAGTGATGCATCAGCCAACACACGTCCATATGTCTCACTTTAGTTTAAGACCACGTCCTGCTTTCTTATTTGGGACAACCGTTTGTGGCAAACCAGCACAGGAGCAGTTTACCAGGGTTCTCCTGGGCCGTGCATAGCCGCAGTGCCCCATAGAATGACTTTGGGTCAGAGCGAGGCCTTGGGAAGGTGTGAAGAGCAGCCACCAACAACTGGCCCCAAGGTGTCTGCACTCCCTGTGGGTCTTGCACAGAGCTCTTCTCTTTCTTGGTACCATCAGCAGAGAGCAAAAAAGTGGGCTTGTGTCACAGCGATGAGATACAGCGCTTTTCTCCTACAGCAGGGTGCACAAGGAGAAGCAGAAAAAAAGGACAGCAGCAGTAGGAAAGGCAAAAGAAAAAAAAACACAGCATTTTCAGGTTCATGGCTTAGCTTTTATGGTCACCCCTACCTCGGGGAGGGCTGTGAGCCCTGGTTACACTGCTGCAATGCATGGCACGAGCAGTCACCTGGTCCCTCGAGCACCCTTGTAAGGCAGTCCAGGTCCCCACAGAAAATGGTTTGCATGCACTTAAAACTATGTGGATTGGATTTGCTTCCAGCAGTGCATAATGCCAGTTTCATCCTGATCCCGTCTGGCTTTCACTGAATTAATGCCTGGATGGATCTAAGTCCGAACGCTGGGGACCAGAGCGGTGCAGATAGTCCTCCTGCTGCTGTCCCTCGGTGCCCTGAAGGCGTTGTAAAATCTCCTTGGCAGTGCTCTCAGGGGCGATCGCTAAGCCGCAGGAACAGCACCGAGAGTGCTACTACAGCAGCAGCGGCTGTCACATAAACAACAGAACAGAGGAGAGAAATTGTGGAGCGGTGCAGGGCTCAGGATGCACAGCCTTGGGGCAGCGGGCACATTCCAGCCGTGCTCTGTCTCTCTGGGTTCAGCAGTACCGCCTTACGCAATAGCGGGGTTACGGTGCTGGGAGCCCCGGTAAGGGAAGGCGTGCTGTGACACTGCTCTTCCAGCACGGGGAGGGGAGCGTCGAGGCCGGTGAGGTCCCTGTGTAACCTTTGGGCTCCTCGAGGCCTCACTCCCATCGCCAGCATCCCACCGTCAAGGGAGAACAGTGCGTGTTTGTGTGCGTGTGTTCATGTGAATGTAATTTTGTGTCTACATAATGTGGATTATCTCTCTTTCAGTGGCAAATCCATTCGGGGGTTTAGATAAAAAGAGAAATCCTGCAGCCGTTCCCTTGCAAGGAAGGGACATGTCTCTTCCTATGGCTCTGCCTGATTCTTGGCTTAAGCAACCCATGAAGTCCCTTTTTTCCTACTTGAGAGCCTACTGCTCACCTGGTGCACAGCAAAGAGGTATACAGAGGAACACACAGCAGTGTAGATGGGGACGAGGGCAATGGCATGCACTAACAGTGATGATGCCCTGTGTCACTACACTAAGTGATACTAATGTGTGTGAGGGGTAGCCCCATGACCCCCCCAACCCTGCCAGGAAAAGCAGTGCACTATAGGTGCAGGACACCCAACAGGCTGTGCTCTTCTCCAGCCCTGAGCACTGCTGGGCTTCGCCAGGAGGAGGGCAGCCTGGCATAGGAAGAGGTCTCTGTGGATTTCAATGCAAAATGACTCTCCTGCAGTTCTCATTTTGCAAGCGAGGGCTGGGCAGGCTCTGAAAACATGGAAGTTGTTGATGTATTAGTTCAATTAATTTTTTAAATAAGCTGGAACGCTACTTGTTTCACATTTGATAGGAAAACACTGTGCATTTTAGTAAGGAAAGACAGAGGTGAGTGTGTGTGGGAAGCATATTTCCCACAGCCTTAAGAAGAGGGCTTAAATGAGGCATTCATGTCGTGCAAGGCCTTTGCATGGCAGCGGGTGAGATCTACATTAGAGGGAAAGACCTGAACATTCGTATTTGCCCAGTGGCAGCAACATCTCTTGTAGAGAGGGGCAGGTATGTGGGGTAAGGCACTCGGTGCTTCTTAAAAGGCAATAATAGCTCCTGGGAGAGCCCTTCCGTATGGCCTTGGTGCCCATGACCCCCTCTGATGTATGATATTTAAACAAGGGAATGTCAATATTGGTTTTCCACATCCAGCCCCGTTCTGCTCTCCGTAGAAGCTAATGACAAAACCCCCGGAGAGGTGGAGGAGAGCAGACCCCAGTGCTGCAGCAGCTCGGGAGGGAGAGCAGGTTGTAAGGGACTGAAGGGCTGCACAGTCATGGGCACATCGGGGTGAGAAGCAGCAGCCCTGTCCTGCAGCACACTGGGACAGCAGTCAGAGCGATTCATGCTTGCTGAAAGTATAAACTGCGTTTATTCAGGGGAGGTTCAGGTTGGATATTAGGAACCTTTTCTTCTCAGAAAGAGCAGGGAGGCAGTGGCACAGGCTGCCAAGGGAGGTGGTGGAGTCACCGTCTCTGGAGATGTTCAAGAGCCGCGTGGATATGGCTCCTGAGGGACATGGGCAGTGGGCATGGTGTGATGGGCTGACAGTTGGTCTTAGAGATCTTTTCCAACCTTAACGATTGTATGAGCAGATATCCAAAACAGGGCCATCAGGTCTATCTCCTGACACGCACGTCCTTTGAGGTAGGAAAGTGTAAGTCAGAGGAAGAGAGGGCAAGCACGTGTGACTCATAGCAAAAAGAGGGCACGTGGGAAGAGTGAGCGCAGGGAGAGCTGTACTGGTCGGACATGCAGGCTGTGCCGTGTGTCATGGGAAAAATAATTTTATAGACGATAATTTCAGCTTAAAGGGGCAGGCGTGTTGTGACAGCGCGGCACAGAGCGAGCATGAGTCAGGGGACGTGCACAAAGGCACTGTAAGTGAGTGCTGCACTGCCCTCACCTCAATGGTGCTTTATGCCAACACGGCCTCTCTAGAGGCTTTCTAGCTCTGGCCAGAGAAGCTCAGCCTGCTCTGCAGCTTGGCCAGGCGACGCTTGGTGCTGTGAGTTTGATGAACAACACCGTCTGTGTGGAGACAGGCGACTTTAAAAATTGGTTTTTTAATAAAGTCACTATTGCTAATGCCATCTATTAGGGTAATCTGCATAGGGTTTTAAACAGGTAAACGTAATGATGCCATTAGCACTTATGACTTGAGTGAGACCTGTAGCGGAATGCAGCATCCAATCCTGCGGTGGTGTTCGCATGTCAGAGGAATGTTGGCAAATTAATATGGGATCAGAAAAGAGCTACAAAAGTGATTCGAGGTCTGGGGATCGCATCTTATTGCCCGAGACGAAAGAAATCTCATCTATTAATTTATCCAAGAGGAGGCTATGGCTTGGTTTGATCATAGTCTTTAAGTGCCCTAAGTGTCTCTATGGGGAGATTTCTGATAGCAGAGATCTCTTTAATGTGGCAGACAAAGCATAATGAGATCCTATGTTGGAAAATGAAGCGCTGTGAATTCTGAGCAGAAATAGGTGCGTTCTTCTGAAAGCAGTGAGGGGACACAGCCGCCGGTATGATGGAGGCAGGCCGAGGGTTTGCTGTTACTTACAGGTCTTCGGAGCGAGACTGGATGCCAGGCTAAAAGCTCGGCCAGGATTTATGAGCCTGAGACAGGAATGGCTGCCTGAAACTCGCTGGCCCGTGATATGTGGCAGGTCAGAGCACCAATCGTAACAGCCCTTCTTTGGTTTAAAAATCCATGAATTGGGTATTTCAGGTCTCCTGAGCCCTGGTATTACTTGAGGTCTTGAAGGAACACATTATAGGCTGTCATCATTTAATTGTATGCAAGCCGTGGTATTGCCTTTTTAAAAAAAAATTAAGTAACTTTTTTTTTTTTTCCCCCCCAGTGTTTGTTAGACACAGGAGTTAAGCAGCTGTTAACAAACATGACAGCATTTTTAAACACTTTAACAAATTCTCCTTCTCCCATTTGCCTGGCTTTGTTTTGCAGAGGCACAATCTCATTAACGCTGTGCATACCGGTGGCTCTTACATGACATTCCAGTGAAATATGTGAGATGGGATGAGGAGTCCCCATGCCCTCCCATCAGGTGTGTCACCGGTGTTATTCACACACTGTGTGTACTCAGAGCAGGGGAGAGGTGCAGCCCTGTGCAGCTGGGCAACCACTGGCCATGCAGGAGAGTTCGGCCTGCAGAGCCCATGGCCTGGCTGAGCTAGTGGTGGGGAATGGGGAGAGGGTCATCAGGAGGCACCCGGTATTCCTGAAAGTCGTCTCCCTGAGGTCTCATACAATGGCCTCCAGCAAACAGGCAGTGTGTTTTTCTCACCCTGGATGGGGTGGCTAGATGGGCTTAGTTGTCAAAACAGCACAAACTTTCTGCATGTCTTTTAGAAGGGAAGCAATACGGCCGACACCCCCCCCATGCCGACACCCCCTCCTCCCTAGCCCAAGGCGCTGATGACAAACCCTGCAGCAGGTCTCAGAACCTCGCAAATGATGGCCACAGGCTCAGGGGCTCGCCGGACCTTTGATGCATTCAGTGCTTCGTTCATCGCCTTCACCATCAAGGGCCACGACCGCCACGAAAGGTGGAGTTTGAAGCACCCGGGGGGGGGCCCTCAGCCCTCTCTCCGTTTCTCCTTCCCTCCGCCACCGCGAGCCCCCGGGGGGATGCCGTGCTTTAGAGGCGAGAGGGCAACAAAAGGGGACGGGAGGAGCTCCGAGCTCCGCTTTCCGTGTCCGGGAGGCGTTTCGTGCTCCGTAGCGAGAGGGGATCACCCCGAGGAAGTTCAGATCAAGGAAAACCGTTCCGGGCGTCTGCGGGATCGCCGCGTTTCGCAGCGAGACCGGAGGAACGGGGCTTAGCACGGTTCCCTCGGCCGCCCCGCGCCCCCCCCGGGGGCCTCGGGAGAACGAGCGCCGCCCCCGTCCCCCCTGCAGCTCCCCGCAGAGCGCGGCCGCCCGCCCCGCCGCCGCCCGGCCCTTATCTCCGGCGGTGCCGCCCCGCATCAGCCGCTCCCGGCCCCTCCCCCGACCCCGCCGCCCCCCGGGGTCACCCGCGATCCGTCCGGGGTTGCTGGGGGGTGGGGGAGGGAGCGGCCGCGGGGGGGCGGGGGGGGATAAAAGCAGCTGCGCGCAGAACAAAGGTGCTCGGGGGTGGCTGTGGCGGCGGTGCGCGGCGCTGCGAATGGGAGATTTCCGCCGGCGGGGCTTCGGTCGCGCGGTTCCCGTCCTGCCCTTGAACTGCCGAGCGAACGTCTGCGGCGCGACCGGGAGTCGACGGTCGCGGCCCGCCTCGGGCCGTTGCTAAGTGCGAAAAAGTGGGAGATCTCCCGTGTTTACTTTGGGAGCGCGAAGAAATGCGCGCGGCGTTTCTCACGGAGAGCGCCGGAGCTCGCCGACGTTTGCGTGCTTAGCGGCGAGCGGAGGACCGGCCGCGGTGCGGAATATCAAAGGCGGCCCGCCTGGCGCGGCTCCCGGGCTGCGCTCTGCCGGCACCCGCCGCGCTCCGGCCGGGGGGGTGACGCTCCCCGCCGTTCCCGACCACCCCCGGACCGCAGCGGGACGGGGTGAGCCCCGGCCCCGGCATATAGGAGCCCCGCTGCTCTCCCCGCGCTGCGGAATGGCTCCCGACTGCGGGGCTGCGGCCGTCGGGGCGAGCACGGTGCGCGGCTTCTCGCGGCCCCGCCGGGCTATTTTCTGCTCAGGAGGAGTTGTGCTGAAATAACATCGGTGCGCGGCGTAATGATTTATTTATGTGGCTAATAACGCTCGCATCTCGTCGCTGTTTTGTCTGGGCGAAAGACCAGCTGCGGGGCATCGCGTGGTGCTAAGAGCGCCTCGCAGCCAGGAATCGATGCTCCTGAGACGAACAAGTGGACAGCTTACCGGGCTCGGTCAGCCCGCGCAGTCGCTCCCTGGGTAGAGCAGAAGGGACGCGCCGGATCGGCCCCGTGTGCCCTCGGGGCTCTGCGGGCAGCGCCAGGCCTCCGCACATCTCTGGCGAGCGGCGCCCCGGCGCTAAGTGCCATTAACATCACACGCACTAAAATAGGGGGAGAGCGGCGCTGAATTTAATTTGCAGGCTTAAAAAAAGAAAGAAAGAAAGAAAAAAAAAAAAAAAAAAAAGAAAAGAAACAAGAAAAGGGGGAAAAAAAACCCCACCAAAAACAACCGCTCGGAGCAGCCTGCTGCTTGGAGGCAGGAGGGGGCTTCTGGCGGCGGAGCCCTCCCGCTTCGGAGCACATCTCCGGGCAGGCACACTGCCAGAGGGTGTCCCGCCGCCTCATGCCCTCCCGGCCCCGCCGGGCTCTCCCGCAGTGTGGGTCGGCGTGGGGGGGGGCGGCTCTCGGCGGCTGCTTCCTCCGCCCCCCCGGCACGCACGCGGCTCTGCCTTCCTGCCTCGGGGAGCGGGAGGAAACGGGGGGGGGGGGGGGGAGGAAGCTGGGGGGAGCTAAGTAGCGGAGAGGAGAACGTTTTGGGTACGTGCCCCTCACCCCCCGCCTCCCGTTAGCAGCAGAAGTTCACAGCGGAGCGAGGCGTAGCGCGGGGCTTCCGGGAAAAAGGAACGGCGAACATTGCGGGGTCGGGGACAGCGCATGCAATGAGGGCATCACCGCCCGCACGGGGGGCACCGCTGGGCCCGGAGCGCACGGCATCCGGCGGGGGGAAAGCGTCTTGGGGTGGGGGTTGGGGGGGGGGGCAGAGAGAAAAGAGGGCTTTAAAAACCGGGAGGGAAACGCTGTAGGGAGGAAGTGTAAGGCGAGAGGGAGGCGGGGGGAGGGGAGAGCGCCATCTTTTCATGTCACAGCCACCGACACAGCGCCGGGCTCGGCCGCAGCCTCCTGAGCGGCTGTACCGTGTCACAGCGGGCATGCGGCCGGGGGGGGACCCCGCGCACCGCCCGCTCCGCCGCGAAGGAGCGGGACCCGACCGCCCGCAGCCCCATGAAGGGCGCTTTATTCCGCAGCGCTCAAACCCCTCATTGTGTCGGGCAGCATCACCTGCCTCCTCCTCCTCCTCCTCCGCCGGGCCAGGCCGTTGTATTTAATGCCATGCACAGCGCGCTCCAGTCCGACCCCGCCTCGCCGGGAGAGCTCGGCGGTGAGCTCCGGTCGGAACGCGGAGGAGGGGGCGGCTCGGCACAGCGTGGCTCGGCTCGCCTCGACACATCGCATCGGCATCCCCCCTAGCAAGCGGCTCTCCCGGCTGCTCCGGGAAAGCCATCCTCGGGCGGCAGTCGCGGCACACACGGCCCCGCGCAGGGACCTGCCGTGTGCCCGGGGGTGGGAGGGGGGGGGGGGGGGGGCCGCGAGGCGGGCGGGGGCCGAGCCGTGCCCGGCGTGGGGATTTGCTGGGTCGTTGGCTGCGCCTGGGGAAAGGGGGGGGAGGCTGCTGCTCCGGGCTGTGAGGGATTGGAGCGGGGTGGGGGGGGCTGGGCTCGGGGGAGGGGCGGGGGGTGGCTGTGCTGCTGCCGGGGACGGCGGCTGTTATTATTGTGATGATTATTCGCGTTATTGTTATTATTTTTAGGGGGCCGTGCCGGGCGGGGGGCTGCAGCCCCCCGAGGTGAGGGCGGTGGGAGAAGCGGCTCCGCTGTTTCTAATAAAGGAAACGACTTTTATTGAGCGATAAACGCGGGGGAACCGAAGTGGTGGGGGTGGGTGCGCCCGGCGGAGGCGATCGGTTCGGCGGAGAGCAAAGGGGGGAGGGGGGGGCCGAGGCTGCTCGCGGTGGGGGGTCCGGGGGGCGCGCGGTGGTGGCGGCGGCCCCTCTGGGTATGGGGGGGGGTGGGGGCCGAGGGGGAGGTGTCGGCTGCGCCTCGGCTCTCGGGATCTGCCAGGGGCGGCGGGAGACACGTCTCCTGTTTCTAATAAAGGAACCGGCTTTTATTGAAGGATAAATGCGGGGAACCGAAGTCGTGTGGGCTGCAGCCGCCGAGCCTCGTTAGCTGCCGATGTGACTGTGAAGATAAACGCTGCCGAGAACGCGAGCGCCGGCGGCGGGGGATGGAAGGAGGGAGAGAGGGAGGGAGGCAGGAGAGAGAGAGAGAGAGAGAGAGGGAGGGAAGGGGCCGCGCGATCCACGCGGCACGGCCCGGCCCTGTGCCTCCGCAGCGAGAGGTGCCCGGGGAGCCCCGGCCCGTGCTAACGGCCCGGCCTGAGCCCTGGCCAAGTTTCTGCAACTTAGGGGAACTCTGGGGATGAGTAATCTCGCCCAAGCGAGGGGCCGCGAGGGTGCTTTTTCTCCACGCTCGCTCGCTCTCTTCTCCTTTTTTCCCGTGTCATCATCTGCGGACCCAGTCACTCCGAGAACGCGGTTCTGAGAAGGGCGGAGGGAGAGGAAGGGGGAAGCGGCAGCTGCGGAGGGACCGGGGCCGCCCCGCTGCGCACGTCGGGCGGTGCGGCTCACAGATCCCCGCAGCTCATTGCCCCGCGTGGGGCCGCGCGGAGCTCCCCGACGGCAGCGGGCACCCGGCGCCGCCGCGCCTCGCCCTCGGGGGCGGTGTCGGGAAGCGCTTTGTACCCGGGATCTCGGCTTATCGCACGGCGGGCGGGGGAAACTCCGGGCCCGGAGGGCAGGCCCCAGGCTAGCGGAGCAGCGGGTGGCCTCGGCCGCGGCCGGCGTGGGCGCTGCCTGACAGGCGGGGAACGGCAGAGCCCGCGTCCCTCCCGGGACCTCTGCCCCGGGCCCGGGAGCGGCCGCGTCCCCGTCACCGCGCCGGGAGGGGAGCGGTGCTCCGTGTGGGGCGCAGGAGCTCTGAATGGCGTTACGGACCGGAAAAGACCTTTTCTTTTTCCTTTGTTTTTCTTTCTTTCTTTTTTTTTTTTTTCTTTCTTTTTTTTTTCTTTTTTTTTTTTTCCGAGGCTGTTTTCAAAATGAACATTTTCCGCGATAAGAGGTGACCGATCGGAATCGCCGGGGGGAGGTTGTAAGCAGGACGTTGTGCCCCGGCTCACTGTTATCTTATCTTTCACACTTGCAGGGCGAAAAAGTGGCTTATCTTTATACCCACCCCCCTCTCGCCTTAATTGCTAAAAACACTGTGAAGTGTTAAGTTCGGGACTAAAGAATCTCTCCTCGTGTGTACCGCGCGGGTGGGGAAAAAAAAAGCGAGCGATCCGAGCGGAGAAATGAGGGGCTCTTCCCAGGAGAACGCACACGTGTGCGCCCCTCCCTGCCCCCGTCCGGTGCCGCCGCCCCCCGCTCGCTGGGCCGCTCCCGGAGGCCCGGAGCCCGCTGTCACCTCTGGGGCGGAGTGAATAACCCCAGTGTTTGCGAACCCGGCCGCGGCATTGGTATTCAGGGCCGAGCCGCGCAGCGTCTCCTGCTTTTCTCTCCCCACCCCCTCTGAAACAAAACACAACACGAAAACAAAACCAGAAGGAGGACGGAGGTGATTCATCGACTGTATCCAATTATTAACATACAAGCTGCAGGCTGCATGAACACACCTTCGAGCCGTGGAGGTTTCCTCGGCCGCAAAACTCAGAGCGCGGCGGCTGCTCGGCCTGGGCCGCTCGCCCGTGCGTCCGCCCCGTCGGCATGTCCATCCCGTCGGCGCGTCCACGGGGTTTGTCCTTCTCCTTTGTATGAGCGAGAGCGCGGTGCTCGCTCCGGGAACCGATCGCGTCTCGGGCTCTGCTGGGAGGGGGTTATATCACCGCTCTGCTGTCAGCGGAGCGGCCTCGAGCTGCGCGCTGGGTTCGCTGTAGTCGGGCTGCGCAGAGCCCCCCCGGCTGCGGGGGGGTCACGCTTTGCTGGCACCGCGTCAGCGCCGGGAGAGCTGCGGACCCGTCACGCCGGCCGGGGCCCGGCGTGTTTTGTTATTCAGATTTCCGCACTTCCATTAAAAGCAGCCTCACAATAAGCAATGATAAAGGTCTGATTTAAGACACACTCAAGCCGGGCAATTCAGAGCTCAGGACGGTGATCTGTTATTTATAGGCTTTTCCCAGCACTCATCACCGGGCGCGCTGAACACCGCGCTCGCATTCATTCATTTCACCTCCGCGGCGCCGGCTCCCCTTCCCCCCCCCCCCCCCCCCCCTCCCCGGCCCCAGGAGGGCCCCGCTGGGTTTCATCCCCAACTTTCGGGGCGGGGGGAGCTCCTGGCGAGGAGGGTAAATGAGAGCCAGGGTAAGGCCGTCCCACTGGGAATCCCCCGCGAGAAGCCCGCAGTGCCATTAACGCCGGATTTGTCTTTACGAGGAGGTTAAGCGCCCACCATTAACGGGGCAGCCGCTCGGGCGAGCGCATCCCCGCAGCGGCGCGGAGCACCGAGGGTCCGTGCGCGGCCTCCCGCCCGCTCCCGGCTCTGCTCTGCTCTGCTTCCCTCGGGGAGGTGTGTGTGGGGGGAGGCCTCTCCGCAGGACCGCGCTGTGCCCGCGGGGTCCGCCGCTGCGGAGCGGGGAACAAAACGGCACAGAGGCGAACAAGCGGCGGTCTGTTCCACGCCGCCGCGGAGGAAATGGCGTTCGCAAAGAAAGTAAGTTTGGCCAAAGGGGGAAAACGGGAATGCAGCGAGTTCTCCCCGGGATCATTTGTAATCAGTAGTATTAAAAAAGAATAATAATAAAAGAGAGAAAGAAAGAAAGAAACGCATCAGCGTCAGTCCCGCCCCGTTGCGCTGAGGGCAGCCCCACGGCGAGCGGACTTTGTGCTGTGAGCGCGGCCCGACGGCACCGCGGGCCCCAGACGGAGCTGTGCGGGCAGAGCAAAGAGCCGTGGAGGCTCCGCTCTCCTCCCGAAAGGAGCGATGTTAATGAGGTTTTCCCTAGGAAAGAGGGGGTGGGGGGTGGAAAAAAGGCAGCAGAGGCCTTTCCTCCAGCTGTGCGTCTGTAACTCACGTGCGTTCACTCTAATAACTTTTAATGTCTAGCCCTAAAACGTCTTTATAAAAAATAGCTTTACAGCGGCCCGGGCCAGGTGTTCCTCCGCTTGTTAGCGGAGATGAAAACAAGGCGCTTTGCTGTCCCTGCGGTGCGCGGCCCCCCGCTGCCCTCCCTGGCCCTCCCCGATGTCCGCAGCGCCGCAGCGGGGGAGCGCTGTGCGGTACGCGGCGGAACCCCGCGCTGCGGAGTGGAGCTGGGAGGCAGCTCCGCGCGATGCGTGAGTGCTTCGTGCCCCCTCCCCGGGCAGCTGGCGACTTTCCCGAAGTGGCTCGCGTCCCGTTTTTTTTTTTTTTTTTTTTGTTCTATTTGAAAGGGTGGGGGGGGGGAACTTGGATACGAATATCCTCGGAACACTCCCGCTTCCCGTTCTCCATCTCACCCCGTTCCTCCCCCCCCATGCACCCCCCCGTTCACTCCGTTCATCCCCCCCCTCCGGTGTGGGCTGCCCGCGATCAGCTCCCGCAGCTCGGCAGCGCATGGAGCGCGGACGCGGTGCGGGTCAGCCTCGGGAGCCCCAGAGCCGCGGTCTCGGCGAGCCCGAAGCCGGGAGGAGCGGCGGGGATGGGCGTCGCGAACGTGAAATTTACGAGGCGGGCTCGGCGAGCCAAAAGTTGCCGTGCCAAAGTAAATACACGCAGCCGATAAGTACCAACCCGGAGATTAAAGGGCTCCTGAACCCGCGCACAAAGCTTACAGCGGCCGGAGAAACGCCACCGGGGGACCCGCGCTCCGGCTGCCCCCCCCGCATCCCCCCCCCCGTCCGCGGTTTGCCACCCCCGTTCGCACGCTGTAAAAAGCGCGTTAAGGGCTTCCAAAGCCGGATCAGGCGGCAGCGCGCTTTAATAAGCCTCCCCCCGCGCCCTCCCCGCCCCGCGCAATGCAGACGTTGACAAACGCGGCTTTTTTTTTTCCATCCCGGTTTTAGACCCGCGAGAGAAGGGGGCCGGGGGGGGTGGGGAGGGAGAGCAGGGGTAGAAGGGGGAGGAAGTTGGGGGGGACAGGGGAGGGAGCCGGGGGGTTTGCCGTGCTGGGGGATGCCCCTGCGGTATGGGGAACCCGGGGGCGGCATCGCGGTGCCTCGCAGCTCCGTCTGCCAGCGCCGTGCCGTGCCGTGCCGTGCCGCCGGGCTTTTGACAGCTCGGGGTGAGGAGCGGAGCGAGCGGTGCTGGCGGGGAATTGCGGTTCCCCGCTGGCCTTCTGGGTAGCGAGCGCGGGGAGGAGGAGAGACCGAGGGCGGCTTCCCTGCGGGCGCGGGGTGCTCCCGGGAGCCGCAGGTCGCGGCGCCGGGCAGGGGGCTCTGACCGCCGGCGCGGCAGAGCCCGGCGCTGCGTGGGGAGGCGGCTCGATGGGCCGGGGCTCGCCCCGCCTGGGCAGGGAGCGCGGCCAGGGGAGGGGGGAAACTTGCAGAGGGAAGGAGCGGTGGCGGCGCTGCTGCTGTGCTGCGCTGCGCTGCGCTGTGCTGCTGGCGGCGGCTCCCTCGGTGCAGCCTGCCCGGGGGGAGGGGAAGGGAGGGGGAGGCGGCGGCTGGAGGAGGAGGAGGAGGAGGAGGAGGGAGAGAGGGAGGGAGGGAGGGGGATGCGAGGGGGAGCGCAGCGTGCAGCAGACGGAGCCCGGTCTCCCAGCGGCAAGGTGAGGAAGAGCGGCTTTCCCGGCGGACTGAAAGGGGAGGGGGGGGGAGGAAGAAAAAGAGAGAGAGAGAGAGAGAGAGAGAGAGAGGAGGAGAAGAGGAGGAGGAGAATTAAATCCCCAGCCACACACACACAAAGCCGCGGCGGCCGGGGCACGGGAGACGGCGGTGCGGGCGCGATGTAGGGAGCGCGGCGCTCTCCAGCACAGGAACTTCGCCCGGAGCAAGCCAGCAACATGGCGCTGCCAAAGCCGAGCCGGCAGCCGGAATGAGCATCGCGGGCTGCCGCTCCCGCTGCCGCCGCTGAGCCGAGTCGAGCCGCGCCGCGCCGAGCGGCAGAGCCCTCCCCGCGGGCACCTGCCCCCGCCGGCGCCGGCCGCGCTCCGCACGCCCCCGCGGCTCCGCGCGGGGCGCAGCGCGGTGCGGACGGCGGGAGAGGGTCGGGAAACTTTTTTCCTCCTCCCGCACCGGGGAGAACGGCGAAGCGGGGGCGACGGCGTCGGGACCCTCGGCGCGGACGGCGCACGCCGCAGCCCCGGCGCGGCAGAAAGGTCAGTGCCGCCGCTCCCCCGCCCGTCGCCCCGCGGGAGCTCCGGGCTGCCCGCGACTCGCCACGGGTGGGAAGTTACGGCGCGGGACCGCGGGGTCCCCGGTGCGCCTCGTCGGAGGGGAAGTCGGGGAGCGGTTGCCGGCCGAGATGCCCGCGCGGAGCGGGGGCCCGCCGTCGGGGCTGGCGGTGCTCCCGCTCGGAAAGCACTGGGGAGCCCCGCTCGGGCCGGGCCCTGCGCTCCTTCCCCGCCCCGGGCGGGCCGCGGGCAGGTGAGGGGCGGGGGAGAGCCCGCTGCGCTGCGTGCCCCGTCGGGGGGGGGGGGGCGGGGACGACGGGGACGGGGCTCGGTCTCCCCCCCCCCCTTCCTCCCGCGCACGTGGGGAGGGCGGCGCGGGGCTTTCCCGTGCGCGGAGCCGTCGCGGCGCGAGGTCCGGCGGGACGCGGAAGTTCAGGCGGCCTCGGTGGTGCCGTGCGGAGTTGGAGAGTGGCCCCGGGGGGAGTCGGCGTTCGGAGGGGACAGGGCTCGGCGGCTGCTGTGTGGGGCCGGGCCGAGCTCTGCGCAGCAGATGAGCATTTGATGTTCGCGGAACGAGTCCGGGGGCGAGGGCTGTGGAGCGTTCTCGTTCCTCTTTCTTTCTTGGTGTGTGTGTGTGCGGTTGGTTGTTTTTTTTTTTTTTTTTTTTTTTTTCTGTGTGTGTGTGTGTTGTTTGTTTTCCTCCCTCTCGTTTCCGCGATGTCTGTCGGATCTCGGGTTTGCTGATGGGGGGATCGGTGAAATCCCCCCCAGCCCCGACAGCAGAAAGCCCCGAATGCAGCGAGCGGTGCACAAGTGACAAAGTGCGGGACCGGCTCTAATGGCACCGCCTCGCAGCATTAATTCCCACTAATGAATCTTTTCCAGAAACTCCGCTCATTGCTTTCATCTGCTCTCTGGAGCCTGCAGCTTTTGTATTCGTGTTTGTATTAAAAGAGGGAGAAGGGGGGGGGTTGCGGGGGGGGGGGGGGGGGGGGCGGTCCACCAACACCACGTCGCCCCGTAGCCCGCATTTCCCAAAGGTTTCCATTAACTTTTTTTTTTTAATTCCTCCCTCCCGCGGGGGAGTAAGCATGGGGCGCGGACGGGAGTGCTGCGCTCACCCCCCTCCTCCCCCCCCCCCCCCCCCCCCCCCCCCCCCCCCCCCGGCGGTGGCCCCGCGGCGCCCGGGGCGGCCCCCCCTCGTCCCTCCGCCCCTCCCTCCGCCCGCGCTGTGCCCGCGCCGTGCCCGGATCGCAACGCTGCGATCCATTTGCTTTCGCTTCTCCACTCCCGGAGCTGCTGCGTGCTTTTTCTTTCCGTATTTTCTGTTTTTTTTTTTTTTAATTTATTTTTATTTTTTTAATGCATGCATATATGTATACGTTTTCTCCCTGGGGCATGCAGCGCGGCGCTCCCCCTAATTGCTTTTAGAGGATTAGGAGCAAATTCCTTCCCCCCCCACTGCCCCCCCCCCCCCCCCCCCCGTTTCCCCCCTCCCGCTGCCTTCGCACGCCGGGGCCGCGGTTGATCCCCGGCGCAGAGCTTTGAATCACTGTCACAAATAGGTGACTCAGAGTTAATTAGGAAGTATGCGCCGGATCAATGGGCTGCACAGCTCATTAGCTATTCCCCGGCCTTTTGCAGCGGAGGACCTCCGCTCCGCTCTCCGTCCCTCCCGTCGGGGGCGGGCGGGCGGCGGGCAGCGCCCCGGGGGGGTGGGGGGTGGAGGGCAATGCGGGGGGGGGCGCGCGGAGATTCCCAGATGGGAGCACCCCTACCCGGGCATGGAGTGCTCCGAGGGTCGGAAGTACGAGCGTGTGGAATGTTCCCAAAATCAAACAGGCACGGGGCAACGGGGGGGGGGAGAGATGAAGGGGGGGGGGGGGGGGGTGGAACAAAGTGTGTGTGTGTTTATTGGAGCGGACATGGGGGAGAGAAGACAAAATCTCATTTGTCAGGCATGAAGGTGGGCTGTGTGCAGGCTATAAATACACGGGAGGATGGGGTGGGATGGGATGGGATGGGATGGGATGGTCGTCACTTCAGCCACAGCAAGGTGTGGGGAGCAGGCAGGGGCCGCCCCGGTATTGTTTGGCCGCTGTGATAGATCGGTCTAGACAGCGCTCCGGCTCCCCCGCGAGCTGCAGAACCAGAGCCTGAAAGGGAGAGTGGGGGAGTCGCTGAGGAAAAGGTCACCGCGATAGCTTTTTCTTTTTTTTTATTGGTGGTGGCGATGACTGTTAACCCTTAGAGCCGAGGGGGGGACTGTAGCCTCTGGTTGTGTCCTGGAGTAGTGCTGGCAGGGACGCTCACTCCCTGTCCATCTGTCCATCCATTCTCTGGGAGCTCTTTCCTGCACTATGAAAATAGTTCAGTGGGTGAGCATTGCACCGCTGCTTCCCAGGAGATTCCTGTGCAAGCTCCAGGGAGCGTATGGGTTGGTGAGGCGGACCCTCCCATTTTCTCCTGTTCCCCCGCTGAGGCTGCAGCGAGAGCCCCACGGTGGAGGACCCCAGCGAGTTTCCTGCAGGTCCCATCAACCCGGGGCCACGCATGTGTATGCAGAGTGGGTCGGTGCCCCTGTCCGAGCGCTGGGCTCTTGTCCAGGTGCGGTGACCCCGCTGTGGCTTTGGGGCCATTTGCGCTGCGTGTGCGCGTTTCCCTTTGTAGCGAGACGATCGTGGTGGATGAGACGCGGTGGTGCCGTGCAAGCCTGGGCGGTACAGATTAAAAGCAGCGGAGGCCTTTGGAGCGCTAGATAAAAGCCGGCTGTGTGGGATTCGCCTGCAGCGCAGACCATTCCCGTTGCTCTTTGTCTGAGCCCCGGTTCCGGGCGCTACAGCCCTATTGGAAGCACTCCTGAGCATACCGTGGGGCCCGGCCAGCGGCGGCTCAGCGCCATTCGCACGTCACATCTAAATACACGGCTAATGAGATAGGAGCCGCGCCGGAAATGGCAGATTTGTTGCATATCTAATAGGGACCGGCACAAACACACCCAGTGGGGCTTCCCTCTCTTCCTCCCTCCCCTTCTCCCCCCCCCAAAAATAAAGGCTAGGAACGCCAGGCTGCCAATCCGAGAGCGCCCAGAAATCACTTCTCCCATTTGAGTGCATTCTGAGCCACATTGGCAAATGTCTCCATTCTAATATTTAAAGCAATATTTAGAATGTGTGAACTGTATGACCAAATATGGACTGGGTCTCGGAACAATACTGGCTCCTTGGCTGCGTTCCGGTACGGGGTGGACAGCCGCTCTGTGTCGTATGCTGCATTGGTCCCCTACCAGGACTGCCCCAGGCTCTGTCCCTGCCCCCCTCTTGCCTGCCCCCATAGCAGCTAGCTTTGCCTTACTGGGAGCGTGCTTTTCAGGTCTTCATTGTGGGGAAAAAGGATTGAGGCCACCACAACCCAAACTAAGAGCGCAAGCCAAAGCAGTCGTCGCAGTGTGGGGCTGCCCTTTAAGGGCTCTCAGTGGCCGCAGCAGAGGCAGGGACACAGCTGTGGGCGCTCAGCACAGGGCAGGATGTGGCTCTGGTTTGTGCAGGTGGAGGTGGAGTTGTAGAGCTCGTGTCTGGGGCTCGCCGCTGTTTGGTGTGCTGTCATTCCCTCACGTGCCGCAGTAGATCACGTTGTAGTGTGGGCTTGGGAAGAGTGGTGCGAAGCCGAGTCGGGTGCTTCCTTCTTTTGAGTGGCATTGCTTTGGAAATAACGGATGGCCGGAGCTGGCCTGCTGCTGGCACTCGGTTTTGCAAGAGCTGTGCAGTGCCGTGCCTTGCCGTGCGTGCAGCAGGCAGCACGAGGCCGTGGCTGCAGGCAGGGGGAGTTCCCGTGACCGCCAGCTGCCTGCCTCGGGCTCGTCCCCGCGGCCTTTTGCTCCAGCGATCGCTGCTCAGGGCGACCTTCCCTCCCTCCTCCCTCTGTCCCTTGGCCCGAGGACAGGGCCGTCTCCCCTGGCAGCGCTGCTTCGGGTGGGTGAGCAACTGAGGTGGGGATGGGAGGAGGAAGCCAAGAGCTCACAGCGAGCACAGATTGAGGAAAGTTCTGCTGCTTTCTAGTACGGAATTCATTTTCTCTTGTTTGCTGGACAGCAATTGTTGGCGGTGAGGAGGGTTTTTCCCTCCGCGCTTCCACTGCTGGAAAAGCGAGAGCGTGAACACACCTGCCCTCACGCCTTGTGAAATGGTGTGCTGGGACGATGCGAGGTTCTGTGCCCCGAAACCCACCCGGTGAGCCTGTGGGTTCGGGTGCCGCGTGCTCACAGGTTTGCTCGGGCGAGGATCCTGCCGGCTCGAAATATAATTGGTGATCTGAAAGACAGTTTCCAGTATAATCTCATTATGCACCGCAGACTCCCGGTGTTATTTTGTAGAAGGCGGACAATGATCAATTTACATTGACCTGGGGCTGGGCGAGCTTTTAGATGGTAATTGCCATATTGATTTGCATGCAAAAAGAAGACCTGCTAAAATTAAAGACCGGAAGCTAAATTAAACGAAATTTATTGTCTAGGTGCAAACCCAAAGACTTGTTCAAGTCTGGGGTAGAGTTGGAAATGAGGAGAGAAAGCGACTCCGGTCGCGATCGCGTTGGAAAACGGCCGTACGGGGCCGGAGCGGGGCTGCAAAGCCCCATTGTGAGCACGGCACACAACCAGCGCTGCGCCGTGTAAGCCCCGACCGGCGGAACAATCGCCGAATAAAATATCTCCTCTGTCCAATGGAAATCTGGGGGCTGAATGTTGGGATTTGTGGCGCTAAGGAAAACAAAGCTTTATTTGGATAAGACAATTAAAGTGGAAAGCACAGAATCCACCAGCCGCGCTGGGAATCGGGAGGATAAAGAGCCGAGTGTGCTCAATAGGCCGCTGGGGAAGGGGGGGCCGGGGGGCCCGGCATTGTGCTGCGCCCGCCCGCCGGGAGGGGGCGAGCGGCGGCCGCGGGCTGCGCTGCGCGCTCTGCGCTCGGCTCTGCCCCAGCGCTCCGTGTGCTGCCGCTGCGCTGCTCCGGGTGCTGTGGGCGGGCACGGAGTGCAGCGCGCTTCGGTGCCTCGGGAGCTGCCGCCGCGCTGTGCGGTGCGGTGCTGTTCTGCTCTGCGCGGTGCTGGCTGAGAGGAGCTGCCTCAGCTCTTCCCCGAGTGTTCGTTCAGCGCTGGGGAATGCCTCACCTTGGGGCCCGGTGCGCCTTCCGGGATTTGCATATTGCAAAACAGTCGGGCCTGCATCACCGAGTGGAAAAGTCAGATCTCCTCCTCCGTGCGGGAGCGGCTGCGGCTGATGCTTGGCACGGGTCTGCCTGTCTGTGGGAGGGCTGGGGATACTGCAGCTCCAGGTGGCATTTATGCATTGAGGCAGCAGGGACAGATGAGTGAAATTCCAGAAAACTTGCTAATGACACGGAGAGGGATGTGCAGGGCTCCCCTTCTTTCTGCAGATCCCTTCTGTGGACCAGACTTTCTCCACATGAAAGCCCCTGGCTATGGAGAGATCCCACAGGGATCCCTGAGTTCCAGGCAGTCCCCTTTGCTCCCACACCCCTATGTGCTATGCTGCATCTAAGCCTCTGCCACTCATCCCTAGCAGTGGGAGGCCAAGCCTTGCCAGGAGAAGTTCTGCCTAGGGCTGGGTCTCCCTGGCTCCCATCCCTGTGCTCCTTTCCCTCCCATGTCAGCAGTCAGGCACAAAGGGGATGAGCAGAGCTCCGCGCAGAATGAAGCAGCCTGGCGAGAAGTTATGCCGTGCTGCGCCAGGAGGGCTCATCCTCATTCCCCGGGCACACCTCCACGCTGTGCTGTGCCATGCTCTGCAGTGCCAGAGCAGCCCTGTGCCCAAGGGCACGGCAGCGCTCCCACGGAGAGGAACTGCTCCGTCTGAAGTTGCAGCAGCAGGGGAAGCCGGAACAGTTCTTGTGAGCAGGAAGCGACCTCCAGGGCTGAATGTTTGAATGGAAGTGCAACCTGGCATTGTGCAAAAACCCAACCTGGGGTGCTGCTGCCAGCTCTGCAGGACACGGGGCTTGGGAGGCACATGGGAGGCTGTGCTGTGCTGTGCAGTGCTGTGCTGTGCCGCAGAGCTGTGCCGCAGAGCCATGCGCGGGAGCTGGGGAGGCAACGCTGTGGCCTGCCCCGAGCAGCCAGCTTGAAGGTTGTCTTATTTTAGCTCCAGAAATCTCTCTCTAGATCCGCTACCGCGAGGTCTCGCTTGCAATAAACCGTATTGGCTCTCCTCTTTATACAAATTGCTGGTATGAAAGAAAAGGCAGCCTATATGCGCGGAGGAAGGCAGGAGCTGGCGAGATCAGGTTTCCGACCGAGCTCCCGGAGGAGAAGTCAGCATTTGATTGAAGCTACACTTGGTTCTGGGTTCCCAGGGGACAGCGGCCCTGAAACACGAGAGCCCTCCCTCTTTTTTTTCCCCGTTCTCCCTCTCTCGCTCTCCTCTTCCTCTAAAAGCCTTTGTGCTGAGAGAGCCTCGGTAGCACGAATCGCCGCTCTCTCACGAGCGTGGCGCAGCCTTTGCTGACATTGTTTTGTGAGCGGTGGTTTCCACCAGGCCAGCAGATTGCTCGCTGCAGAGAGGCAATGGCTGGCCAATGGCACCGGGCCGGGGCTGCGTGCGGGCTGTGGATCTAGTGGGGATGTTGGTGGGAGATGTGCCCCGGGTGGTGGGATACCCAGTGCGCTGCTGCGGGATGGCACCAGGGGATGGATGAGGTGGAGGAGTGCTTCTGATGAAGCTGGCTTTTCCCCCTGCCACTGCCATTTCCAAACCTGCATGTAAACACCGAGAAAGTGTGCACCAGGAGTTGGTGTGATGGGCGCATTTCAGAGAAATTCACCCCGTTGCAGTTTCCTTGTAGAGACGTGTAGTTTTGGGCAGCGCTCGGTGTCAGAGCAGGCAAGGAAGCACTTCCTGGAACTGATTTATTTTCCCCTCGCTGCTACTCGGCGAGATTCACCTCACCAACTTTTGTGGCTGATAGAGCGATGATTGAGCGCGGGGCGGGAGGCACAGGCCGTTAGACCCCGGCCCAAGCCGCACCACCACCGCAGCGCTGGGTGCGGGTGCGCGGTGCTACCGGGACGCCGCGCGCTTTGGGTCGGCGCTGCTTTTCCTTTTGCCGTCGTCTCCCTTCCGCGGGGAAGGGCGCAGCGTCGGGTTGCGCTCGGGTGCGGGGACGGCCCCGGGGCCGCTGCCAGGGGCGGGCGGGGGACGGGGGGGGCGGCGAGGCCCCCGCCCGACTCCCGCTCGGTGCTCGGGGCGGGGGGCTGCGGGCGCCGGGGGGGTTCCTCGTTCGGAGCGAACCAGCTGCGGGAGTCGGTGGTAGAGAGGCGAGGGCGGACACAATGCTGCTGTTGTTGGTTTGATGTCGAGCTGCGGATTGTTAGTCTGGGTTTAACTATGTGGCGAAGGGGAGGGGGGGGGAACGCGAAGGCTGTTTACGGCCAGCGCAAATAATGTGACAGCTGTTGGAGCGCGAACGGCCCGCGCCTCTCCGGCACCCGCACACAAAGCGCTGCCGCGGCCGCAGCGATTCCCGGGGGGAGAGAGGCAGCTCCCGGACTCCGGGAAGGATGGCAGCGGCGGTCCCCCCCCCCCCCCCTCCCCCTCCTCCCCCTCCTCCCCCTCCGGCCGGGAAATCCCTGGCTGCCCCGGAGCGGCCCTCGCTGAGCCTTAGAGCCGCGGGGCCGTGCGGGGGCCTTGCGGGAGCGGAGCCATGAGGCACGGGCGCTGCGGTGCGTGTTTGCCTTCGGAGCACGTGCTGCGGGAGGAGGAGCTGTGTCGGCCTCCTGGGATCGCTCTGCAGCCGAGATAACCCGGGAGGGCCGCACCCCCGGAGCTGGCAGTGCTGGGCAAAACGCTGCTGCGGCCTCGGCGGGGTTCTCATCTGAGCCTCTGCTCAGCCTGCTGTTACATACATCCGTGTGCATTTACAGCCATACGTATCATTGAGGCATGAGGAACAAAATGCTGCCTGTTCTCAAAGTTTGCTTCTGCACCCAAAGTGCTCTCCTGGCCCTTGTAGAAGAGCTTCGGGAAACCCAAGGGAGCTCACAGAACTGGGTCCTGGCCTAGATTTGTGCATGACACCGTTTTGCTCCCTGCCAAAGCACTCTGTTCTATATAGTGGGTGACCTCCACGTACTGGGGCCTTTTCCTTTTCTCTTTATTATGTTTTTTGGTTTTTTTTTTTGACGAGGCAGCTTTGGGGTGGGAAGTGAGGAAAGCGGGGAATGCTCACTTCTGCACTCTTTTATCTATCTTTCTCCAATCCTCTTTATGTGACGTTATTTTTCCTTTTGGCCTTGGCCGTCCCCATGGCTCTCTATGGGTGATGACGTACTATTAGTGATGAAAGCACTGCTGTTTTCGTGCAGCATTTTAGCCCCCATTTCTCTGCCATGGTGTTGGTGTGACACGTGCAGGAAGACCGCTTGCAAAATGTGCTTCGCCTGGGAGCAAAGGCAGGAAGATAAGCAGGGCCGCACGGCCCCAACACCACCATCTCTGCCTCCTTCCACCGTGTTTGAAGCTGCGATGTTTGCAGGATTACGCTGCAGCCTCTGAGCAGGGAATGTCGCCGGCATAAAGGAAAAAAAAAAAGAAAAAAAGAAAAAAAAAACCGAGAAAAAGCTAATGCAAATTAGAGAAAAATAATTTTCTTTCAGCGATATGCAATGTATTAGTCACTTGTTATCATGCTTAGAGGCAGACCTCATTTGCGCGTCTGCCAACTCGTTCACATCTGCTCAGAGCCGTTCAGGGCATTTTAACCTTGGCGGTGTCGTGTCGTAGTCCCACGGATCAAGAACGAGTAATTAAAGCTCTGAGCGGCGGCACAAACCCATCGCCGCCCATCTGCAGCGCGCTCCGTTCGCGGCTTTGTCTCGGCGCGGAGCAGCGCGGTGGGAGCGGGGCCGGCAATGCGCGGGGGCTCTGCGCCGCGGGGCATAGGCGCACACGGCAACTTTTGCTCTTTTTTTTTTTTTTTTTCCCCTTCTTTATTTTTCTGGAAAAGCCGAGCATTCTGCTTGGGGTTTCTTTCCCCTATTTCCCCCCCATACTTTTTTTTTTTTTTTTTCCTTTCTTTTCCCTTCTGTGCCTTCAGAACGGTGCAGAAGGTGATGCGTGGTTGAGATATGCAGCTGCAGAGATGTTTGCTTCTGTAGCCGGAGAATCGCCAGCGCTTCCAGAAGTGCTCAGGAAGCATTTCCCAGCAGGGAGAAACGTTAGCGCGGTGAGCCCGACCTAAACTTCGAGGCGAGGCTAATTCTTATGCGTTGTTTAGGAGAAACCGAGCTGTTTGTTTGCATGTTGTTGGGAGGAGAGAGAGAGAGAGGGAGAGAGAAAGAAAAGGGAGGATAAGCCCCAACTTCCCAAACACTTTTCATAAGCTGAGGGCTGAGACCGCCCTGGGGAAAGCACCGTGCCATGCTGAGCCGTGCCGTGCTGACCCAAGCCTTGCTGTGCTGAGCCGTGCCGTGCTGAGCTGTGTTATGCCGAGCCGAGCCGTGCCGTGCTCAGCCGTGCTCTGCTGAGCCATGCCTTGCTGTTCTGAGCCGTGCCGTGCTGAGTCGAGGCGCGCCGTGCCGGCCATTTGCCGCAGGAGTTTCGGAGGCCCGGTGGGGCTGTGGAGCCAGGGGGGCAGGGAGGGGAGAGCGGAGAGAGCCGCTCCCCATCCATCAGCCCCTCGAAGCTGTTGCTCCGTAAATGAGGGAACCACAGGCCCTGTCAGCCGCAATTATGCAAAATGAAGGCGTCCGTGATCAATATCTCCCAACGTCCCCGACGGATGCGGGGGGGCCTCCCCCGCCTGGCGTGCGGCGGCGGCCGGGGCTGGGAGCGCTGAGCCGGGGCGGCCCCGAGGGGAGCAGAGGGCGCACGGCCGCGACGGGGGGAGCAACGGGGCTGCGTACCGAGCGTAGCGTTGTGGACGGGAGCGCGGCTTTCCGTCCAACTCTCTCGGAGTTCTTTATTCGTGGGGGCTGGGGGAGGAGGATCCCCCCAGCCCTGAAAGCCCTGAAGTTGCTGTGACAGACGGGGGGTGGAGGGGGCAGCGGGAAGCAGCCGGGAATGGCAACCCGGGGCTGCGCTCGCCCACCGCCCGGCCTCCCGCGGCCGAACAATGGGGGCGGGCGGGGGGAAGGGGCTGGCTCGAGGGGTTTTCTCTTTTATTATTTTTTTTTTTTTGCTTTCTTTCTCTTTTTTTCTCCCTCGCTTTTCTCTCGCTCGCCCTCCTGAAAAGCCAAAGCCGCCCGGGATAAAGGCGACAATGAGCGCTCCCGGGGCGCCGAGGGCGCGGCGGGTTAATGGGGCGGGGGCGCGCGGGGCAGCGCTCCCTCCCTCCCCGCGGCCCTCTGTTACCTGCGGTGCCGCGGGGCCGTGCGAGCGCCGCGCCGCTTCCCCTCCCCCGCCCCCCCCCCTTGCTGCGGGCCCGGCCGTGCCGTTGGCTCCGGCGGAAACCTCGCTCCGTGCGTGTGTGCGAGCGAGCGTGGGCGAGCGCGTGTGTGTGTGCCTCTAAAATGGCGCGGGCGGCCGGGCGGGGAGATGCCGCGGCGGGTGGGCGGCCGGAGGGGGGCCGCGCTGCCGCCGGGGAAGGGGAGGAGAAGAGGGGGGAGCCGGGGTTCGCCGATCTGCGCTTCCCCTCCCCGCCGCCTCCGGAGCGCTGCGGCGGAGCGTGCGAGGAAGCACGGGGAGCGCTGGGGCCGGGGGGGCGTCGTGGTTGCCGACGCGGTGCCGCTCGTGCGGTGCTGCCGACGCGGCGTCCCCGCGATCCCCGGGCGCTCCTCGCCGCGGTGACGGGGACCCGCAGCTCCGAGCCGCCCCTCGGATCGGATCGGAGCGGGCCGGGGCTTCCCCGGGGCTCCTTCCCCGCGGGCCGGGGGCGGGCAGGGCCGCCCGAGGGCTCGCAGCCATTTTGCCTCTCTCTTCTTATTGGCCGCCTCCCCGCCCCCCTCCCCAGTCCCTGGGCTTATCATTAATTGAAAACTTTTTTTTTTTTTTTTTCCCCTCCCTTTTTGGCTGTAACCGGCGCCGAGAGCAGCGCGACGATTCGCCTCGCGGCATATGGGAAAGGGGAAAGCGCTGCTGCCGCTCCGGCGCTGCCTGCGCGGGGCCAAGGCGTGACAGACGGCGCGGGGGGGGGCAGACCGCCCCTCCCTCCCCCATCGCCCTCCCCGGGGCCACCGCGAGCGCGCGCGCGTGTGTGTGTATGTGTATGTGTGTGGGGTGGGGTGGTCTTTCCGCCGGGCCGGAGCCTGGCGCGGCGCGGTGTCCCCCCTCCTTCCACCCCCCTGGACAGTCCCGTGTTTACCCGGCGGCGAGTCCCGGCCGCCGTCCGACACGTGATGGTGCGGCGGGGGGGTTGGGGGGCTGCGGCGGAGCACTCACATCGAGAGCCGCAGAGGAGCCGCGCACGGCTCGAGGTGGATTTCCAATCGGGTTAGCGATCTCGCTGGCGCATTGTGCCGGGCGCTGCGCTTAAATGAAATGCCACACGTCCCGGGTAAAGGTCACACTCGTGCTCTAATCCGAGGAGCCGAGCGGCGGCTCTCGAGCCTGCGGCTTCCTCCTCCGGCTCCGGAACGTGTGGCTGGCGGGGATGCTGCGGGGAGACTGCAACAAACAACCGGCGATATTTTCCCTATTTTTTGTTTGTTTGTTTATTTTGCAAAAAGCGCAGCCTCCTTCTTCCCTTCCCACCGCCCCTTTGAGCACGCGGCCGGTGCCAGCTAGCTGCCCGCTGTCGGGGCTCAGCGATAGGGGACCGAGACCCGAGGTGGGAACGCAGCGGCTCAGCGCAGCTCTGAACGGCAGCCCGCATTTATAAATACCGCCCGAGCACTGCCCTTTAAATCAAACTCCAGATGAGGGCTAATCGAAGGAGATCGCTACGAGTCCCCGATTGCTTCTCGCTCCCCACGCCGGGATTTGCGCAAATCTACCAATGATCCTTCCAGCGGCCTGGAACCGAGCGTTGGGGCCGCCCTCGATTGCCGCCCGCCCCCCCTCCCGTGCACCCGGCGCAGCCCTCGCTCCCCCCCCCAGCGCCCCCTCCCCCCCCCCCAGCCGCAGCGCTGCCGCCCGCCCCGCGGTTGTGCAGTGGAAACTGGCGGTCAGCCAGGCGGGGCTGGAGGTGGAAAGAGGAAAGGCGCCAGAAGGGAACTCGTGCGCCGCTGCGCCGCTCCCCCCGCCCTGCTTCCTGGCTCCCTGCGCCGCGGCCCCGACGGCCGTCCTGCCCCCCTCGACGGCCGCCCCCCGCCCGGCTCCCGGGGCCGCGAGGATTTGCCTTCCCCCTCCTGCCGCCGCCGGCACCGGGTTTTTCTCGTTTCCACGCCAAGAGCGCGTGAACAAAACTTCGTGCTGCTGCTGGCGTCGACGGCTGCCAAAAGTCTGTTGACGTTGCGAGGGAGACCCGAACGCTCCCTGCTCTAATCCGCCGCCCGAGCAGCGCGGTGTGCCCCCGCCTGCCCCTGCGGTGCGGGGCCGGGCGCTCCCGGCTGGGCTCGGCACGGCGTTGCGTGCAGGTCAGTGCTTGCAGACGCCGCTCACAGCTGGTTTCACACGGCGGCAGCGCTGCGGAACCGCGTGTGCGCGTCTCGCTCTTCCCCCCCACTACTCCCCCCCCCACTTCCCCCGTCGCGCATCACCGCCTATATTTAGCCGCGGAGGGCCCTATCGGGCAGGCACCTCCCGGAGGAAATGCCGGTCGCGCTCCGGGGGCTGCGGTGCTCCGGGACGGGCGGTGCTCAGCGGGGAGAGGAGGAGGAAGGGGACGGAGGGAGGGAGGAGGGCCGGACGCGGCCTTGCTCTCCCCGCCGCGCACCGCGCGCTTGCCGTCGGGGTTTCGTAACGGGGCCGCCCCCGCGGAAGGCGGGTATAAATAGAGGAGTGGTGCCTTCGTCGTAGTGCTGCGGGCACCCCCGGGAGGGGAGGAGAGGAAGGGGTGCGACTAGAGGTGCAGCTGCAGTGATGCAAGGGTGGCACTAGCAGACCTCTACCCCGTTGCAGTTCACATAGAGTTCACTGGGTGCCGAGCGCACTTGTGTGCCTGGGGTGGTTTTAGGGGATGGGGCTGCAGCTGGTTACCCTGCACCCCAAAGGGCTCTGATTCAGGAGGCTGTTGTTCTCCGGTGCAGTTCTTTGCTTCGTTAGTTGCCCTGGTGTGGGCACTGTGCCTTATCTCAGCCATCCACATCCAGGAGGAAGGCCAGAGCTGTCCCCAAAACGAGTAGGGTGCGAGGCTCCCAGTGGTGCGGCCACCAGCCGTACGGAAAGCCTTAAATCACTCCAGCCATGCTGCTGCTGCCTCTATTGAAAACATTACGAGCGGCGCATCTGGAAACCAGTAAATCTGTCCAGAAACCGTCTTTGCAGTGAAATAACTCCTTCTGAATGATAGCGCGGTCTGTAATCTCCGCAGATTTTTGTTTCCTCGCAGTGGTTTTTGTGGGCTTCATTATGGGGAGCGAATGGTGCTGGAGAGAGGAGGGTCTCGGTGCTGTGCCATTAATATACATTTGTTCCAGACGCGGAGTTATGCACAAAAGGCCATTCCGAGGGGAGAGGAAAGTGTTGGGGAGCGAACGCCACTCGGGCCCTTACATCCCTCCCCACGTGTGCGAAGTATTGTGCTGAGGTGCAATCTGGGATTCTTCCCCATTAAATGCCAAAGCCACCATTTGCATATCCCGGAGCCTAACAAAGGAAATGAGTTTGCTGTGGAAGCTGCGTGTGGTGGGAGACGCTATGCGCTGAGCTCCCCGCGGTCAGCCCTGTGCGCAGTGAGGAGCGCCGTGCCGCCCGCTTGTGGGCTTCTATTTTTGTGAGAGGAAGAGCCGAGGGATATCCTGTGCATTAAGGCTCCCCCTACTTCTTAAGCCAGCGTTCGGCAGTGGGATGCGGGCTGAAGCGCAGTCGAAAGCGACGACTCGACCTCCGAAGAGCAATTAAAATCTTGCACCGGAATAAATCATGCGCCGCGCTAATCCTGTTAATAAAACGCAGCTTGTCCTGACACTTCGCTCATGCAGCAAAGCAGGATTTAATGCGAGCGGAGGTGGTGGTGGGAGGGAGAGGCATTCCCTTCACTGCCGGGTGTGGGGACGTGGCTGCCTCTCGTCCTCTCATCTGCTGTGGCCAGCCCCAGCCTACTGCTGTGAGCCCATTGCTCCGGCCCCACCGAGGTGGGCGTTTGGGTGCCGGTGTGAACTGCAGCATGCTCTGATTCCATGTACTGGGGAAAGTTTTCTTTGTCGATAGCCCGGAATGGTACTTAATTTTCTAGACGCGCGCTGGGGAAAAGATCCATCTCCTCTGACCTATAAATGCCCTCAATTTGCTCCTTTATTGCAGGGTATCTCCCTTAGCGGTTGGCGGAGGCAGCGCGCTCCCCGCACCAACGCGGCATTCATTATTAATGACCCGGAGGGAGGCCGCCTGCTCCGCTCTGATGTTTGCATTTCCTCCCAGACAAATCTGCTCAACTTTCTTCTTTCTTCCCCCCCCCCCTCCTTTTTTAATAGAATATAAAACCGTGAAGAAAAGCAGCGATTTTTTAAGAAGACGTCATGCTTTCTGCAACCCCCCTGTATGGCAACGTTCATAGCTGGATGAGCAATGAAAGGGTCCGCATGTGTGGAATTAATGAGGACAGGTAAATATTTAAGCTGCTGCAAGTTGTGCAGCCGAGGCCTTACCGTGAGCTTGCTGCCTCCTGCACAGGGATCAGCTGGGTGCCGGGGGTGACGGCGATGCGGGTGCTGATGTCTGATGGAAGTGATGTGTGCCTTTAAGTGCTTTGATTGAAGGGAGTTCTTTGGGGTAATGATGAAACTTTCCTTCTGTTGCATGTCAGCGGTTTTTATCCCCAGGATTTGAAATTTGGCACTAAGGTATATTCTTTATCGGTGCTTGCCGTGATAACAAGTCCCAGTGCTGCAGCACTGCTATGGCACAGATGTGCACCCCCTCTTTAGCATGGAACAGCTGACAATTGTATGATATTAGTGTGTGTGTTTTAATTTTCTCCATTGCAGCATTTATGGGTGATACGTGGAAAGGGCGTGTTTAAAATGGTGTATTTTCTTCTTGGGAAAGAAGAAAGTGAAGAGGAGCAAATAGTAAACATTGGCAATAATTGTGGGCTTTGCAAGAGGCTGAGCCCTGAGATGGGCTCAGTGTGTTCTTGTTCTCAAACAATCCTTCCTTGCTAAAGCAGTCACCGTGCATGGACAGCTAAATACAGTATGGGATGGGGCTGCTGTAGTATACAACCTTGGGCTGATAATGAAGTGCGTAGGGTGCTTTCCAGTAACAAGCTTCTGTTTTTTAATAGGAAAATCCCAGTTAATGATGGCGATGCACCGAAAAGCAGACTGGAGTTGAGGGAAGAAAACCACCTGAATCACAGTGTGGTAAGAAATTATTGCTATCGCATCTGTCCTCCCCACCTGCCGGTGTTCCCGCATGTTGCATGTGGAGAGGCGATTCAAACACAGTTCTGCTGCAGGGGCATGCAGGGATTGTTTCTGTGGAACAGTGCAATGGGACTTTGCTTGTTTATCTCGTTAGCCTCCTGGCTCTGACTTTGTGGTGTGCGCTGCTGTATGACTTCATCCTTCTCTCGCTCCGTTATGAGTAATGCCACGCAGCACACCGCTACGTCTACCACAAACGGTTCATGTAGTCCCTGAGCACCAGAGCTGACGGTCTCCTCCTCTGAGAGCATGTGGTGAGCAGCGAGCGGAGTTCAGTGCCTTGTTGTCAAGCGATGGCTGACCTGGCTCTGTTCTGTGCGCTCTGATGCCTTGCAATCAAGCTGCGGAGGAGGGGGAGCTCCTGGAGGAGGACGACAGGAGGAGGAAGGAGGAGGCTCTCCCTCCTGCCCTTCCAGCTCTCCCCTGAGTTCTGCTCTCCATGCTCCCAGCCTCATTCTGAGTTGTCGGGGCCGGAGGCCAGGAGCTGGTGTCTGCCAGGCACTGGCTCTGGGCATGTTTGGGCTTTCTGGGCTCTGGATCCTCAAGCTTTAGATTCTGATCAATTAATTGAAGATATAGAGAGATCTTTATTGATGTTTGTAGTGGACTGTTTTGTTCCATAGCTTCTCATATAATCCAGCGTGGCCATCCTCTGTGTGTTTTCTGTGAGTGCTTGCCTTGGTGGTGATTCTCTTCAGAATGACAGCGTATCTGTAGTTTGTGCGGTAGCCTTTTTTTATCAGAGTGCACAGCTAACCGTTTCTTCTTCTGTGAAGGTGGATGCAACTACAGCCCATCGAATTGACAGCTTGGCAGCTCTGAGCATGGACAGGTCTGGACTTATGCGAGAAGGACTCAGGGTCCCTAGTAGCATTGTCTATTCCAGCTTGTGTGGACTTGGCTCTGAAAAGTCGCGGGATGCTACAGGTTCTATAGCTGGTCTTGGATTTACTCCTGAAAGAAATCCAGAGATACAGTTTAAGTCTAATGCCCCCGAGGCAGTAGAAAACGCAGCTGTCTCTGGAAAAGGCCCGAATGGTTTCAGCGCTATCTACAAAACGCCCCCTGGAATACAAAAAAACTCAGTCCCAACGGGAGAAACGCTGGGCTTGGACCGAGCCGCGAGCGACAAGCAGAGCCCTCTGGGCGTCAATGGTGCTAGCTACCTACGGCTCCCCTGGGTGAACCCCTACATGGAGGGCGCGACGCCCACCATCTACCCTTTTCTTGACTCACCAAATAAGTATTCGTTGAACATGTACAAGGCGTTGCTACCTCAGCAGTCCACCTACAGCTTGCCACAGCACCTGGCCTACTCGCCTGTCTGCACCAACGGTGAGCGCTTCCTCTACCTGCCCCCCTCCCACTACGTTACCCCCCATATCCCATCCTCTCTCGCCTCACCCATGAGGATCTCGGCTGCCTCAGCGTCCCCAGCCATCCCGCCGTTGGTGCACTGTCCAGACAAGGGTCTGTCATGGAAGATGGGAGTCAGCCCCGGTGCTCCGGTCGAGACGCACGCCTACCCACACCTGCCAAACAGCAAGCAGCCTCGCGTCCCTGCTGCCAAACCAGCACCCAGTGGCCTGGCGCCTGACCCTGCGCTCCTGCTGCCGCACTCGCCCCGGCCATCCCCTCGCCTCCCACTGCCCGCCCAGGTGGGGGATGCCTACGCCGAGTTCCACAAACACTTTCCCAGCATCGCCACGTCGCCCTCCTCCTCCGTCCCCCTCCCCAAGCCCTACCTGAATGTGGGTGGTGACTTCCCACCTGCCCGGCTGCCCAACGGCAAGCTGCCCAAGGCTGGTGAGGCTGCTGAAGGGCCGGCACAGGCAGTGCCCCATGCCAGGAAAGCCAGCCATGAGCGGAAGGATGGCCGCTCGCCCCCGCTGCTCGAGAAGCAGGCCCCGGCCAAGGATGCTGCTGACAAGCCCCTGGACTTGTCAGCAAAGGTTGTTGATGCTGAAGGTGCCGGAAAAGTGGAGCATGTGAAAAAAATGCCACCGACAGTACTGGTGCATGGCCGGGCGGGAGGTGGGCCGCTGCTTCCGGGGGGTGATGCCCAGAAGGAGACCCTTTCCCCTGGGACCTGTCCCATATACCGGCCCGAGATCATCAGCACGGCACCTTCCTCTTGGATAGTTCCTGGACCTGGCCCTGGTGAGGAGAGCGGCAAGAGTGTCACGCTAAAGAACAAGGCACTGGACTGGGTGATCCCGCAGCAGAGGAGCTCCTCCTGCCCCAGGATGGGTGGCACAGAGGCGGCGGTGGGCAGTGTGTCAGGGACTGTGCCGGCAGGGGGACGGCCAGCTTCGGCCTCGCCAGCTCCTAATGCCAACACAGATTGTACCAAGGCGGCCAGGAGTGGCATGGAGAGTGCAGCCTCAGTCATCCAGCATGTAGGGCAGCCCCTGGCCACCTCGGCCAAGCACAGCAATAAGGTGACCAAGCCCTGCGGCCAGGAAGCTGGCTTCAAAGCCACTGAGAGCGCCCTGGCCTCCAGCCCCATCTTCCTGCCGCCCAACGAGGCGTTCCGCTCCCCACATCTGCCCTACCCCAGGAGTTATCTCCCATACCCCGTCCCAGAGGGCCTTGCCATCAGCCCTCTGTCCCTGCACGGCAAGGGGCATGTCTACCCACACCCAGTCCTGCTGCCCAACGGCAGCCTCTACCCGGGCCACCTTGCTCCCAAGCCTGGCCTCCCATACAGCCTCCCAGCTGGCCGCAGTGAGTTCATGACCTACCAGGACGCACTGGGCATGGGGATGGTGCACCCCATGTTGTTGCAGCACTCAGCGCTGGAGATGGGCAAGGAGGAGAAGGGAGAGCGGAGGTCGCGGTCCCACGAGCGGGCACGCTATGAGGATCCTTCATTGCGTGGCAGGCTTCCTGAGCTGCTGGAGGCAGGTGGCAAGGTGCACTATGAGGTTGCGTCCAGCGATAAGGTGGTAAAGTTACACCAGGGATCTGGCCATGGCAAGAGCTCCTCCAAAAGTGACAAGCATCTCTTCCCAGAGCTCCTGCGGGACGAGCAGGACTCTAAAAGTGAGGCAAGCTTAGCAAAATCTGGATTTGCTGCTGAGAGTGGTGGTCAGGCTAACGACCCAACGAAGCACAAGGTAGAGCAGGCGTCTCAGCACAGGGATTTTATTGAGTTTGGAAGGAATAGTGATCTGCATGACAGCTATAATTTTAAGCAAGCCCCAAGCTCAGCGTTGTTCAGTTTGAGGAAAGAAGACCTATCTGCTGTTCAGGGCAAAGAGAGAGTGGCCGTCCAGCCTGCGCCTGCCTTCCTGGAGGCTGCCCACGAGACTGATGGCCCCGCGCTCACTTTTGGCAAAGCGCAGGACGACGCCAAGCAGTTCTGCTTGGGCACCGCGCAGCCCAGCCTCGAAACCAACCAGACCTATACCAAAGATGGACCCGATGACGCAGACTCTGCTGATGGCAAAATACTGAAACCCAAGCCATCTAAACTGGCAAAACGCATCGCGAACTCTGCTGGTTATGTAGGTGACCGGTTCAAGTGCGTGACGACCGAGCTGTACGCGGACTCGAGTCAGCTCAGCCGGGAGCAGCGGGCACTACAGGTGAGTCCTGCGGTGCAACGCGCGGTGCTTGCCATTATTTCTCTGCAGTAAGTCACAGTCAAGTATTACAGTTGGTATCAGCAGCGCAGGTGGGGAAATACAGGGATTCTTTCGCTAGGGCGTGCTTGTCAGGAATGGTTTTATGTAGCGCGAGAAGCCTGTTAATTAAAGCGAGGTTGCGTAAAGAATAGCATGTATGACTTTCATGTATGTATGCACGAGTAAGTTTTAAAGGGCTCTTAATAAGATCTGCTAGAAATGTTAATGTATGTATGAAATGTGTTTGCAGTTGCGGAGGGGAGTCGAGCAGGAATGCAGTGCATGCTATGGCAGCGCTAGTGGTGGCTGTAATCTCTGCCTCGGCCGGCAGTGCCAGCTAGCAAAGTGTGTCCCAAGTTGTGATTAGTATGCCAGGCGTGCCGTGCGGTGCGGAGGAGAGCAGCCATGGAGGAGTGGGGCTTGCGCTACGGTTCCACCACGCGAGCGAGTAGTCAGGAGTAGGGGCAGCACCGAGGCTGATGCTGAGGGATGGCAGAGAGATGCTGTGTAGGAATAGCCTTAAGGTATTTTACTTTTAATGAACAGATGAGTTAAGCCAAATTGTTTTGCATTGTTAAGAAAAGAAGTGGTTGATGCTTATAAAAATGGATGAAATTATCTAAATGATCCATTGAGTGCCCATTTTAATTACATAGATGGAAGGATTACAAGAGGACAGTATTTTATGTCTACCTGCTGCTTACTGTGAGGTCAGTTCTTCAAATTTTTATTACTAGACTCTTACATAAACCTTTGAGTTAAATTTCATTTCCAAATACACAAAGGGAAGTTTGTGGGCCATGGTCGTCTTTATTCATTGTACAGTTTTGTGTTATTTTTTTTTTAATTTCTTTTTGTTTTTGTCTCCTTTTATCTCCAAATTGGAATGTTTTTGTTTTATATACAGTATACATTTATATATATATATATATATGCATATATATACACTGATCTAAGAAAGAATTGTGTGGCTGTTTGCATATCGATGCTAGAACACTGTTTGACAAGTCAGGTGCTTAAAACTCTAACGCTAACTGTCTGGCTCAGCTTTTTCTTTGGAAATACTTTCATAGAAGGTAAGGTAAATGAAGGCGCTTTTATCGCAAGACTTTTTTTTTCATATGAATTCTCTTTCTAGCGTGCAATGATGCGCTTCTCAGAGTTGGAGATGAAAGAGAGAGAAGGCCAAACAGCTACCAAAGACTCAGAGGTCTGCAGATTCAGCCAGGCAGACTGGGAAAACTTGAAAGGAAGCAGTGAAAAGAAGCCAAAGCCTGTCGCTCTGGAAGATGCCATTGCTGACCAAAATGACAATGACAGATGTAAGCGTGTTTCGATGGCTTTCGGAAATGTGTCTGTGTGTCTGTGCCGCAGCAGCTGGGGCAGAACTGGTGTGGGGTGATCTGTGTGTCTTGCATGTGCGAGTTGTACAGATCTCGTGGCTCTGTCTGGCCCTGGGGGTATGTGGTACTGGGGATGGAGCGCTGGAGGCGGGGAAGCGTCAGTAAATAGCTGGTGTTGGCTTTTTTTGCGTTATGTGGGCAAAATCGCTTCTTATTTTGGGAACTGTTGGTAAGCATCTGGCTTCCATCAGTTTCCAAATTGGTTTTCTTTTACGAAGTAATTAAGGAAAGGATTGGTTCCCCCTGCTGCTACTTTGTTTTTAACTGCTCCAAAAAAAAGCCTGCACTGAAAGCATCGCTAAACAAGGGGAAGCGCAGCGTGGGCATTGTGGTGCCCCTGTCAGTGTGTGTGTTGGGCAGCCTGAGGGATGTGTGTGCTGCTGTGGGTAGGGATGCGCAAGTAAGGCCAGTAGGAAATTTATTCGGGCAATTTAATAACTTTGAATTATTGTTCTGGTCTTTGTTTAATGCTTTTTGGCAGAGAGCACGCCAGTCAATCGTGCTTGCTCCGTTACTCACCTAAATCAAGTTACTGTGGCATTGCTGCCATGAAATAGCAGCGTGAATGAGGGTTGGTCTGGCCAGGCGGCGAGGCGGGGGGGTTCTGAATGTCGGAGTGGAGCAGCGTCAGGTTGGGGAGGAGGCTGAGCTGAGGAGCTGGGTGGGAATTCCCTCATCATAGTGTACTGCGGTGGCTGTAAGGAGGAAGGGCAGCACCCAACTGGCACTCTCTCGATTGGATCCAAGAGGAAAGGATGCACAGTATGCTGCCTGCCCCTCACCACCTCCTCCCCCCGTGCTGCCTTCATCAAAGGCCAGTGTTACAGTACGTCCTTAAATCCATCACTTGTGGAGGTCTCCCGTTCCCGAGTCTGCTGGCTACAGCACATCTGAGGCAGAAGTGTGCTCAGTCTTGTTGCTTTGTGCGTCCCTGCTGCTGATGTGCTCTGGTTAGGGGGGAGTTTCAGAGTTTGGCTGAAGCTATAAGCCCCTAACATCAGAACTCCTCTCCAGCATGCCTGCCTGTGCTACCGACAGTGTTTACAGGCACACATTCAGCCCTCAGTACGTTTTTTATCGTGGTGTTTCACCTCCTGCCCCCGGGGACAGCAGCAGATAAATCAGGAGGCCCCTGGCTGCCTGCGGCTCTGCACGGCTCAAGCTGCAGCTCTCAGCACACCACTGCCCGAGCAGGGCCACGCGCACCTCGCTCTTATGCTTGCTGTCTGTGATCAGGGGAGAAATGATGTTTGCTTCCCATTTCCTCCAGTTCCTAACCACGCTGTTGTGTTTGGCGTGAAAGCTTGCTAATGTGCCTGCAGCATGGGGCCAGCTTGCTGCTGCCGGTGCAATGACAGCAGGCTGGGTAACGCAGCAGGCGATGCTTGGAGAGGCACTTGATGGGATGCAGGCTCTTCTGTTAAGGCACCCTTGATAATGGTTGTTTTGCTTAGGTGTGAAGCACGAACACTGACTTATTTTTGAAGCAAATGAAGGCTGTACCTGATTCCTTCAACTTTTGCACTGACTTGGCAGCATTGAGCTTTGCAGCACTGCCTCACTGTGCTATGCCAGAGGTTCGTGCCTGATTTTAGGCAGGTGGTGTACTGCCCTGATATGGGGAAATCTAAGCTGAGGAAATCTAAGCACCTCTAACTTGAGGTGCTTTGATTCTCTCCCATCTTGTTCAGGTTTTCCTGGGCATTATGAGAACAGCGGTGAAGCTGCTTTGTTGCCAAGGTGACTTGTAAATGTTGCTGAGGCAATGCTTCTTCGGTGCATTTCCATAGCACAAACACGATAAATTATAGGATGCATATGTCATGAGTCAGAGAATTGTTCGGAGATCAAGTGATTTAAGCTATTGGCATGGACATGCACATCAATACGGGCATGTGATGATCGCATGTTGGCGTGCAGCACAGCTCTCGGAGTGATGCTGAAAATCATACTGGAGTGTGAAAGATTGAATGCATTCCACAAGCCATGAATTTCCTCATCGGGGAGCATAATTACCCGCTCATCTCATTTTATAGCAGGAAGACGCTGCCCATTTAATCCTTAACCGGGAAGAATGGGACCTGATAGGTTAAAAACCTGGTTTTAAGGCGTGAGGAAAAAAGTTGAAGCAGTTTCTGTGTGTGAAAGTGAAAGCTGCAGTTGGCTGGTGGGCAGCTTCGGAACGAGGTGCCACTGTGCATGTGGCCCAACAGCCTTCTGCTCATCTGTTCTGCTGGGCTGTGAGTATGCCTAGGCAAATGAGAGGTCACAGCAGCGAGCGTGTCCCGTGTCCTATGCAGTTATTGCCTTCACACGATGCAAAAAAGGAGGAAAAATGGCTGTGCAGGGAGACAGCGGTAGCGTGTTTGTTCGGGCAGGCAGAAACAGATCGGGGAAGTTCCCAAGCAGAGATGCTTGGAGAAAAAAGACACAAAACCAACTGGGTTTCCTCTGACACATTGGATGCTCTGGATTTGGTGCTGAAGCTGACTTTCTGACTGTGTCGTGATCTGGGTGCTGGGTGCTGGATGCTGGATGCTGGTTTGTAGCACTTGGGTTGTCAGTACGGCACAGGTATGCATAAAGACTGCCTTGCCTAAGTGAGTGCAGTGCAAGGTAGCTGCGGGGAAGAGGAAATGCTGTTTTTAGCTGCCATGTTATTTGAACAAAAGAACTGCAGCTCAAACACGACGATGTGTTTCCTTGTTTGCATTGCATGGGAGGCCCCAGTCTCATACAGCTGACGGCAACAGGAAGGTGGAAAAAAAACAAAGGAAAGTTTGTGTGTGTTTTTTTTTTTTTTGCTGTGCGTGTGGAACTGCTTCTCGTGAGCCAGTGTACTGAGATGTGGCTCCGGGCAGAAGTCATGTGTGAAGGAGTCCCCTCATCTGTAGTGTCATAGGACAGCAGGCATGGTTTGTGGTGATTCTCGCGGTGCAGTGAGAGTCGCGATGCTTGAGGGCTGAGGCAGGAACACGTTTGAGAGTTTAATCTCCTTGCTCATAGAGGTGTGTTGCTATGAGAACTCAGCATTTATCCTCTGTTTCTGGCTACCTCTTCGCTGGTTGAATAATGAGGATAGGAAGGCTCAAAGCATGTTGTTTTTCACCTAGAGCAGAGAAAAGGATATTGTACTTGTATGATCATTAAGGTTGGAAAAGACCTCTAAGACAATCTAACTGTCAGCCCATCACACCATGCCCACTGCCCACGTCCCTCAGTGCCACAAACACACAGTTCTTGAACACTTCCAGAACTACCACACTCTTGGGCAGCCTGTGTCACTGCCTCATTACTCCTTCTGAGAAGAAATTCTCCCTTCTACCCCACCTGAATGCAGGAAGGCAGATTAAAAGCACAAACAACTTCTTGTCCTTGTTGGGCACACAAGTGCTGCCAGGCCTCCTGTTGGCTCGGTGCTCGCAGTGCTCCTCACAGGCTGCAGGAACCCACTTGACAGGGATCTTGGATGAGCCCCACACAGCACCGTGGCCCCACTCAGCTCTGCGGGCAGTTATGCAACACGGATTAGCGAGCACAGGGGTCTGGCTGTGTCACTGCTCCTCAGCCTGCCAGCAGTGCCAGTGGGGGAGAGCTGTCAGCCAGCACGGATCGGGCGTCCCTGCCCTCTGCCTTGTGTCTCGGCACTGCCTCCCCGTGCCAGGCCCTCCCTCTCTCCTCCGGCAGAGAAGGAATTAATACGGAGGCGGTTGCCTGCGGTGGCAGCGGGCTGGAATTAGATCGCTGCTTCCTGCGAAGCTGAAGATTAAGAGCGACCAAAGCCTCCACGGGCTGCTGCTGCCTGCGACCCTGTGCGGGCTGCACTGGGAGGTGTCTGCCGGCTTCTTCCCAAACGCATTCTTGTTTTGGGGGAAGTGGGGGTGCCAGATAGCAGAGTGGCTTGAACATCCCAACACGTGGCTGGAAAAAGTCAGCTTGTGTTGTGATTTTTCTTGGCCAAATATCTTCTGCTGTTTTATACAACAGCCCTGCAGGCATCGAGCAACTCTGAGGTGTCTGCTGGTGCCTGCAAACTGCTGGGTGCTGCTTGGAGCCTTTTCCAAGATGCAATGAAGAAAAATCTCATTAGGGAGGGGCAATTGCTTCCTGCCCCCCACCCCCCATCTGCCCATTCTGCATTTGAAGGGTATGGTGAAAGCAGCGAGTGTTGGCAGAGCTGCACCAAGTTGCAGCTCTGGGGATAAGGAGGGATGCGCTCGGGCTGCACTGGGGGCTGCAGGTGCCTGGGGAAAGGCCTGGGACCCAAGCATCCATTTAAAATCACTCTGTCCTTAAATTTTGAGGAAGAGGATGAAGCACAGAAAGTATGACAGCACAGTGTTTCTGTGTTGCCTTGCCAGACCACATCCTAGCACGCCTTTCAGTGCTCACCTGGTCGCTATCCCTGGAAATACCTCCCTGAGTGAGTGCAGTTTTTTTTGTTTTTTTTTTTAAGGAAATGATAAGGATCACGTCTGTCTGATTGCTTTATGTGAGGAAGCCTTTTTATAACCTTGGATTCAAGTAGTGCTTTTTTGCAAAATACCATCGCTATTCTTAGTGGTATTCCCGTGTCTGAGTGTGCGTGCGCAGTTTCCCACTTACATCTCCAGAAGAAGGGACAAATGCTTTTAAGCCAGAATCTGCATTTTGATGTGGGAACAATTATGAATTAGTGGAAAAATGATGCATTATTATAATCAGAGAGTATTTTTGAAAAGAAAGTCATTGCAAAGTGTAGCTTGGGTTATTACTTAGCAAGGCTCGGGGGCGAGGTTGCCTGCTGAAAAGGGTCTGTGCTTTCAATATGTAAAGATGTTTCTTTATTTTAAAAAATATATTGTGATGTTTCTATGGCTACAAGCATTGTGAGTTTTGTACTTCTCCAACTGGTGTGTAAACAACAGTGAGAATCCTACTTTTGGGGATTTGTATGGAGCGGTTGAGAAAGCTGCTGGGTTAGGCTGACCAGAGAGCTGTCCCGAAGTATGATTCCATGTTTACTTGCATGCCTCATAAACTCTAACTCGTGATAGAGATGACATTGAGGAGATCAGAGAGCTCAGCTTTCTCACAGTGAATTGTTTTGCACTTACCAAGTCTTTATTCTCTTTCATTTTTAGGTAACTTTGCTAGTGCAGAAAACAACCAAGGTCACTTTCTCGAAGCTCTGGAGGAAAAAGATCTCTCAAATGAGAAATGTTATTTAGAGAGACATTCTATATACGACAAAGCGGAAGACCAGCCAACAGAAGAGATTGGCCAACATCCATGTCCGCGTCTGGACAGGAAGCGTAAACACTCTGGTGAGAGAGTGCAAAATGATGGCAGCCAAAGCGAGGGCTTTGTGGACGAGCTGCAGGATGAATTTGTATCAAAGGCAAAAAAGAAGAAGAGCTCCAAAGGTAAGGTGGCATTTTGCTGTGGTCTCTCTCATGGAATGTCTTGTGAAAGGAACATCCCTTTGGCTTAATGTGTTTCCATTTTTGAACTTGATAGTTGCTAATGTGAGCACTGTCATTGCACTTAAAGTTATATATATGTATATATATGTATGTATATATATGTGCATGTATATATATATACGTATATATAAAAACCCTGGTATACACGGGTAAAGCACTAGTCCTTGGACACTGTAGCCACAGCAGTGCGAGATACTGTAGTGCATGTAACCCTTAATGAGCGAACCTTTAAAATGCATAGTGCGGTGAGACTATATGCCCCGAAAGTGAAATGTAGCTTTTGTTTTAAGTTGAGGGGGCCTTTTGATTAATTTTTAGTTATTTTTCCATTAGATGACTGGCCTGAGAGGGAAATGACAAACAATTCCTCTAACCACTTAGAAGAGCCCAATTGTAATGAGGTGACCAACCTGAAGGTGTGCATTGAATTAACAGGGCTCCATCCCAAAAAGCAGCGTCACCTGCAGCATCTTAGGGAACTATGGGAGCAGCAGGTGTCACCAGAGAGATCCCCGTCCGGCAAGTTGGGCCGGCAAAGCAGGAAAGATTTAGCTGAGGCTGTTCAGCCAGAGGCCACTGCAAAGGTCAAAGACTTCACAGAAGAAAGGCACACCAAGAAAAGGTCAGAGGCCAAAAGCAATAGAAGTTGGTCTGAAGAGTCCCTCAAAACAAGTGACAATGAACAAGGTATGCAGAGACTACTAGGGAAACCCGCTGGCTTTAGCATTTACAGTGACGCATGCTGCCACCGATGTTAAGGAACTGTCGAGAGCTTTATTTTAAAAGTATCTATCTCTCTATCTTTGTGTAAGCACTGACACCTCCTCTGTACGAGCTGCACCGTAGCTGATACTTGGCAGACAAGCAAATGTGTTTGTGTATGTGTGTGTAACTACGTGTTTGTGCGTGTGTGTGTCTTCTGGCTTTAAATAACCCTCTCGTAGATAACATGGAGTTAGCTTGTGTCTCTAGAGGAGATGGGGGGTGTGTATGGTGGTGGTGGGCGAGGGAGGCTGGGAGGGAGCACTGTCAGTCTGGGTGCGGGATCAGAGTGGTGGGGTGGGCAGCATTGGGACAGCTACCAGTGGTGTGTCTGGGAACCCAATGTCTCCGTCACTCTGTGCTCTGCTGGGCTTCCCTGCCTCTTCTTCCTGGGGCCTGAGCCAGGCTCATCATCCTCCCTGAGAGGTGCCTGGATGGTTTGCTCCAGGCATCCTCTTAGCCCCGTGGTACTCAGGCTCTGTTGTGTGGGTCACTCCCTGAAGGGGCATCCCATTTCTTTGGTTTTGTTTCTGACTGTCTCCCCAGTGTCCCCTTTCCCTGCCCTCTCTCCTCCTTTCTGCTCAGTCCCTGTCTTGGGGAGAGGCCATGGTGGGGCAGCTCCCAGGCAGATGCTTGGGCTTCCCCAGGGCTGGCAGCTCCATCAAGCTGGTGGCATTGCTGAGACCCTGTCGAGAGGGAGAAGCAGAAGGAAGGGGTCCTGCTGTCCCACACCAAGGGCAGGACTGAAGCTAGGTCACCCTGCACTGGGGACAGTGTTCCTGGGTGGCATCTCCAAAGCAGTCGCACGTAAAGCTGCCAGCTTCAGTTCTGTCCTAAAGCTTCTTGCCCATCTTTCTACTTGTTATGATTATCTAACTGCAGAAAACCCCAAACTTTGATGCTTACTGTTGGGGAAATTCTCCAAAAGGATTTATGGAGCAGAAGATCAAGACAGTTTAAAAGGTGCTTTGACTCTTCCTCCCTTGCTTTATGTGCTGCCTTGGTGAGCGTGGTATCCTCTCAGACATCCCTGCCCATCTCCTGATCTCCTTTGTACTTCCAGAAAGAGATATCTTGTAGAGATTAAACGAGGGTCACTAACAAGGAGGTGCATTGTGTGAGGATGTTCGGCTTTCCCCCGCAATGCCTCCTGAGGCAGTGGCAGTCTTCTCTTAACACATAACCTTGGGAAAGAGAAAAAGATGCCGCCCCATTCGTGCCCTCCTTCAGAGGCGTTGAGATTCAGTCGTCCCATGACTATGAAAAGCCTTCTGGTTTTGGAAGCCTCTCATAAAACCATAAACCCATCTAAGTTGCTCCTCAATGGCCAGTATGTGGAGGTTCTAGAAATCGTTCAGGTCACTTTGCTGGCCTCGCTGAAGTGTAAGCCTTTAAATCTGTAGTTTACCAGGGTGGGGAAGTTTTCCCTGTTGTGCAACAGAGCATTCACTGTGTGGTGGTCACGCCAGGATGGAGACTTCTGCATGTTCCTTCTCACCCGGGACCTGTCCTCAAATTTCTCTCTCTGGCCTCAAGCAGGTGTTTCTAATGCAGGAGCAGACCCCGTTTCCCTGGCCGTTTCTCTCTGTGGCTGCTCCCACGTGCTGGCCGTGCTGGGAGGCACGCTCCTACAGCACTCCAGCCATGGCCCGCGGTGCCGGCAGCAGCCGAGGCATCCTGCAGCCTGCGGGCAGGGAGCTGGCCCTGCTCTGAGTCAGCTCACCACAAGCCACATCACTCATGGGGCTGGGTTTTTTAACTTGCATGGATATTAAAGGGATATTCCTGCCCGCTCTTGCTGCTCTCCCATCGTGGTTAGAAAGATCTGTGGTGCTGGAAGGACGGCCCCACAGTGGTGGGCTCAGCCCTCAGCTGGAAGGCATCCTGCCCAGCTGCAGAGCCTGGAGGCTCACTGGATTTTGGTGCACAATCTGCACATCATGTGTCCCATAAACTCCCTGACATCTGGCTGGCACACCACCATGTGCATCTTTTTCTAGAAAGTGGCTCCAAAGTGAGGGATTTCTGTTTTCATCTTTAGTCCGGAAAGTCTTCTGCAAGTTGCCTTTGCAGCTCTATTTAAGGGAAGGTAGAAGTGTGAAGAGCATTCTAGATTTTTTGTTACCAGCTGGCTCTGGATCACGCCTCTTTAAATAAAGGTTTCAGTTCTGGGAGCAGCCTGGTGCCTTGTTTGCTCCTGCCACCTCTTCTCTTCTGAAAGCAGCATCACTTCAGAGACTCCTCGGTGAGAAGAGTCTGTTTCAAGTGCTGTGGGTTTTTTCCGCACCGTCTCTCAGTGGTGTGGCATTGTCAGGCTGAAGTGTCCCTTCCTTTCCAGCCGCCCTTAGTGCATCTTTCTGCAAAGGACTTGGTTCTGAGGTCATCTGGCTTCTCTTCCTGAGGGGAATTCGGGCTATAAAAAGTCAACTTTCCTGTCCTTGTTTTGTTGCAGACCTGCTTGCACTCTTTTTCTCATCGTGGCTTTTGGCCCATGAGAACGAGCCCTCTACCAACCCAACCTGTCCTTGAGTGCGTCCTGCCGCAGGCCTCTCTTGTGCTGACTTAAAACCACTGCAGGGATGCTCCCTCTCTCGCTGCCCTCACTGCTGTCCCACCAGACTCCCCCACACTCTCCATTCTCCCTCTCCCCCTTCCAGCTCCATCCTTGCAGGCGCAGCCCGGTGGGGCGCAGGTGCGGAGTGCTGGGTTCCCAGTGCCTGGAGCAGGCAGCCCAGGTAAGGAGCGGCCGCTCCCTGGCTGGGTGCTGGCAGCAGGGAGCTGAGTGCAGCTCTTCGCATTGGGGCGTCACGACTGTTAGCGGACATTAGGTTGCAGGATGCTGTTTACAATTGGAATGCGGCACGCTTGAAATATTAATGATTTGAAAATGTAATTGGTAGATCTCTTAAGCAGTCAAGGAGTTCGTGTTAAGTGCTAGCAATATGTTTTGCTTTTAACGCGCCATGCAACGTGTAATGCCTTTCCTTCCCGTTTAGGCTTGCCTGTATTCCCAGTGTCTCCGCACATGAAGAGCCTTTCATCCAGCAATGCAAACAGCAAAAGGCAGGCTCAGCCAAGCTGCACTCCAGCCTCGAGGTTGGCTGCCAAACAGCAGAAAATTAAAGAAAGCCGGAAGACAGATGGGCTGTACACAGACGAAGAGGAGGATTTCCAACCTGAGTCTCTGCTGCAGAAATACGCCGAGTGCGAGAAGCCATCAGGGAAACGTCAGTGTAAAACAAAACACTTGGCACTGCAGGAGAGGAGGAGGAGGTCATCCCTGACAGGGGATGACACCACAGATATCGAAAATGCCGAAGATAAGGTATCTTTATTTAGCCTTAATTGCCCACTAGCACTCCGTGTGCAGAGCTAACGCACAGAGCGACTGCACTGCGTGCATGCAGGCAGCGGTGCTCCGCGCTGGCGTTTCTGTGCGTGCTTTGCACGTTCTACGTTTGCTTTCCTTACCCTGCCCGTGTTTGATCTGCTGCTGTGGGGATGGAGGAGTCTCGCGTTTAAAAGCCATTGCAGGGCCTTCTTAAGAAAAATTCAGCACCGGCAGAAGGGTGTAATTCTCTGCCGGCAAAATGCTGCATTGTAAAAGCGGGGAGGGAAAAGTAAAAGACAAAACCCCGACACGGTGATGGCTTTGACAGGTGGCGGTGCCGAAGAAGGTGAGGAAGCGCACGGAGCCCACTTCAGACTGCGACTCTTCGCCCGCCAAACCTTACGAGCAGAAGCTGTATGAGCGGCTGCAGCCCGCCCCACCGCCTCCCCAGCCTGCTGCGTTGCAGGTGGCCAGTCCCCCTCCTGAGCCCCCCCCCAGCCGGCCCATGCCGCCTGAGGCCCGCCGTCTCATCGTCAACAAGAACGCAGGCGAGACCCTGCTGCAGCGAGCGGCCCGCCTGGGCTACGAGGTGAGCCTGCGCCCGAGGGTGTTCCAGTGGGATAGGTGGGAGCCTGGTGCACTGCAGGAACCTCTCCCCCTTCCCATGGGGAGGCTGCAAGCACGGGGTGAAGATCTATTAGCAGCCCTGGCTTCCGCCTAAATGCGAACCATCTGCAAACAGAACCCAGGGCTTTTATTTTTTTAGGTGATCTCTAATGAGCCGTGTCATTTTTGCCTTTGTCCCTGGCTGAGGAGCGGGTGGTTTAGAAGCGGGCTTTTGTTTTTCCGTCTTTTCTCCAAGGAGCGATGGGTGTGTGACACAGCACTCAGTGTCCTCCTGCACGCTCAGATGTACTGCAGGAGTGCTGCATGCATGTTGTGCCGGCGGCCTGGAGCTTCCCAGCGCTGCTCCTGCTCACGGAGCAACCCCCGGGTGCTATGGAAATCGGAGAGGGATGTGCTCAGTGGCTCAGCTGCTCAGGACACTTGTATTTGGTATATAGATCTGGGAGGTGTTGTCATGCAGTGCCAAGCCTTGCGCAGCAGCGTGCAATTCCTGGCCTCAGTGTGGGTGGCCTCAGTGGCTGGGTGAAGGGACAGCCTCAACATCAGCACTAGTGGTATCAGTCTGAGCATCAACAGAACTTAAGGTCTTGTTGGAGCCTGGGCATGGCCTCTGTGTGGCCGGGGCTGGAGGGAGGCCTGCAGCTCTGGGAGAGGGCAGGCAGGAGGTTGGGCCCCTCACTGCAAGAAAGACACTGGGGCCTTCAAGTGTGTTCCAAGAAGGGCAGTGAAGCTGTGAGGGGTCTGAAGCACAAGTCTTAAGAGGAGCAGCTGAAGGAGTTGGGATTGTGCAGTCTGAAGAAGAGGAAGCTCAGGGGAGACCTGGGGATAGAGGGGTCTATACAACCACCTGAAAGGAGGATGTGATGAGGTGGGGATCAGCCTCTTCTTCCAGGTAGGATAAAAGGGAATGGCCTCAATTTGCTCCAGGAGAGGTTCAAGTTGGATATTAGGAACAATTTCTTCTCAAAAAGAGTGGTGAGGCAGGGGCACAGGCTGCTCAGGGAGGTGGTGGAGTTGCTGTCCCTGGAGGTGTTCAGGAGCCTTGTGGATGTGGCACTGAGGAACATGGGCACTGGGCATGGTGTGATGGGCTGGTTGGTCTTAGAGGTTAGACTGGGTGATCTTAGAGGTTTTTTCCAGTTTTTATGATTCCGTGGTTCTGTGGTGTGTGTCCTGTGCACAACTGCTTCCAGCTTGGGGCGCTTCTAGCTGGGAGGAGGAGCAGTAGTTGCTACAATGTTACTATGGCAATCTTCATCATTTAAATTATTTAAGATCTAAAATTTCCCATGGATCCAAAGCCAAAATATATTGCAGTGTTAGTTTTGAGTGGGTATTTTCTTCCTGCTTGGCATCTTCAGGGACAAGCGCTCGGTTGCATAGCGGGCTGCCACGGGACACTGGGCACTTTGCTTTCTGTGCTCCACTCAGGTCAGTGGGAGCTTCTAAAAAAATCTGTGATGAGCCAAGGTCCTGTTGAAGCAGGGGCTGAGGGCTTTCTGTCTGCTTTGCTGATAGCAGGAGCTGGCTGCAGCCCTTATCAGGATGGCTGCAGCCAGCAGCCAGGGTGAAGGTCCCGAAAGCCTTGAGCGGACCTGTGTTTGGGTGGGGTTTTCATTTTCTGTCAGAGGGCGGCTGCTCTGGATCTCCCCAGGAGCACAGCAGGGGAAGAGCTCTGTGGCTGTTAGTGGGGATGGCTGCCGTAGTGGGAGCAGCTGTGGGAGCTCTGCGTCTGGCCTGTTTGCTAGCCAGCAGCTGCACTGCTGTGCTCAGTAGGAAGCTGAATCCCCTGGAAAAATTGCAGTGGTCAAGAAGTTCCACAAAAAAAAACAAAACAAAAAAAAACAAGCTGGTGGGTCAAGCTCATTTGCTAGCGTGTGACCTGTGGCAGCTGGAGACGCTTGTTCTCTGCCATCCCCGTGAGCAGCAGAGCCGGTGGTGCCGCGGGGCGGCCGTGGCTCATTCAGAGGCACATCGCTGTGCTCACAGCTAACCCGGGGCTGCGGGAGAGCCGTGCGCTTCCTTGGTTGGAGTCTGCGCCAGGCCCTGCGCATCAGCCTGCGGTCGTGCTTGAATCCATTACGTTTTCACCATTTGAAACAAATGACTTGAGATAATAGTAGTCTTAAAACTGTAATTTACTGTTTGCGGAGGGGGGAAAGAGGAGGGGGAATTACAGGGAGCATAAAGGCTTTTCGGAAAAAAATTACAAGCAGCTTCTGTAATGAATGCGACAGGAGAAAGGCTGCCCGTCCGTGTGCTTGCTCAGTGCTTTTTAGTCCGTGCCTGGACTTGGGAAGTTCTCTGGTAGATTAGGGAATAAGTCCCATTTGGGAAGGCAGTTAAATGTGTGGTGTAGGGGGGGCAAAGGCTCTGGTGGGCTCTCTCCGCTGACACTGGGAATTGCCTTGGGGCCCAGCCCCATGCCGAGCACCACAGGTTGTCGTGTCTGCTCCGGTCAGTGGGTCTGTCTGTACTTCGTCTGGGAGCAGAGCAGAGCACCCACACAGGCGTTGAGCTTTCCTGTTGCACTTTCATGGCCTTCCTCCAGCACTGGTGAGAGATGCTTGTGGAACCCAAAGCATGTTTGTAACACCACATGTCCCCACATTCGCCACCAATGGCTAATTTTTTTGTGAATTGAATAAATCATGTTAAGAAAAAGTTAATGAGGCATTTAATTAATTAACAATGTAGAGTTTTATGGGCTTTATGGTTACATTTTGTGGTTAATGGCATTCTTCTTATAGCTTCTTAATGTAGAATTGCCCGACAGAATTAGCGTTTTTGGCCAGTGGTGGGTCCTCTGCCCTGAAACAAGCCTTTTCCTTCTGCAGAAATAGTTGAAAGGCCCTTTTCTTATTCCGAGCTGCAAAAGCTATTTTAAACGGTAACTGCGTGCTAAAAGTGGCGCTGAGCGCGGCCAGGCTTCTGCTGCCTGCAACCATCCACCCGTTGTGTGCCCGGCAGGGAGGCCTGGTGTGCAGGGAAAGTCATGCCTTTAGGGTATAATTTCACACCACTCTTCCTTGGGAAAGCATGAGGTGAGAGCATCCTCTTCCCTGGGCTGGTTCTTGGCCCTGGGGGCGATGAGTGGGATGATGGTGGCCAAGACTCGGGGCGGAATGGCTTCTGGCTGCTCCATTCTCGTTCTCAGGCTGGTTGGCGTGGGCCTGTGAGAAGCATGGCTCCATGCTGTATCCTGGATACCAGTCCCCAGGTCAGGGATGCTGGGAGCGCGGCTGATTGCGGGCTTTCTGCTGGATTTGAAGCCAGGAGAAATATCTGCATTGTGCGTAGTGTTCGCTGAATTTTTGTCTTTTGACAAAGCAAAGGGCCCCCTGATCCTTGCTGTACTTTGTAATCCTTGGGAGCAGCAAATGCACAATCAGTGCTTTCATTTTGCTGTGTGTGTGCCTACAGCATCACTTAAAATCATAGAATCACTGAATCACAGAATTGTTTGAGTTGGAAGAGGCCCTAAAAGGCCTGTCTTGTCCAACTCCTCTGCAGTGAACAGGTACACCTGCAGCTACATCAGGGTGCTCAGAGCCCCATCCAGCCTGACCTTGAGTGTCTCCAGAAATGGGGCTTCCACTGCCTCTCTGGGCAACCTGTGCCAGTGCCTCACCACCAGTATTGTAAAAAACTTCTTTATATCTGGTCTAAATCTCCCCTTTTAGTTGAAAACCATTTCCTCATATCACAACAGGCTGTGCCAAGGAGTCTGTCTCCTTTCTTCTTATAGCTCCCCTTCAGATACTGAAAAGCTCTTCTCAGGTCTGTCCAGATTGGGTTGAGTTTTTTTGGCACAAATAGAGGAAGACTTGCATCACCCCAAATCTTTGGTTGGACTCCACTGTGGTGCACTGACTGCAGGATGAATGGTGCTGAGTTTACAGCACTGGGTTCGCTGTTTGGAGCTGGTGCCACTTGGGTTCCACCCAGGAATCAGCGTGGGTGAAGATGGGATTTCCCCGGTGATGACAGAACCAGGCTTTTTTGTTTCCTGATAGTAAACTGTCCTTTATTTGTTAAATGTGTTTTGCATTGGGTCACGTGCTTTTTCCTTTTACAATCCCAACTGATGTTAGCCACGATGCTGTTGCACGTGCAGAATCCTGCACTCAGAAGTGCAGGTGTAAGGGCCAAAGCATTGCTGCCAGCCCCACGCATGGAATTATCATAGAGATTGTGTGTGTCGTCTCCTCCATAATCTTTTTCTTTAGAGAAGAGAAGCCCGTGCAGTGACAAATAACTCAGTGTGTCTGTTTTTCGTCCCCTGCTCTTTCCAGGAAGTGGTGCTGTACTGTCTGGAAAACAAGGTCTGCGATGTCAACCACCGTGACAACGCAGGTTACTGTGCCCTGCATGAGGCCTGTGCCAGGGGCTGGCTGAGCATCGTGCGGCACCTCCTCGAGTACGGGGCTGATGTCAACTGCAGCGCACAGGATGGAACCAGGTGAGCAGCACCCAGCACCGTGATGGCCACGTGGGGATGTGCTTCGTCCCTCTGCCTTCTGCCCCCAAGCTTGCATGAAGCCCCCAGGGTTGCAGTGCTGCTCTGCCCCTTGTCTTTGGGGCCAGGCCTCAGGCTCTCAGGGTGATGGAGTGCTGGAATTGTTGTGCCTCAAATTCAGCGCAATGTGGGTTTTTTTTTTCTCCTGGGAATTTTAACAAGTTTTTTTTTTTTATTTTTTTTTTAAAGAGTTTGTGAAATCCCCAGCTGCAGGGCAGGAAGGAATGATACTTGAGCTGCAGCTCCATTTGTCTGTGCTCCAGGTCCTTTGAATTGTGCCAAAAGAGTGGTCTTTGCCTTGTTAGTGGTGTTACTTTTAAGAGCACTTCAGGCTTTTGCAGCGATTGGTTGTGCAAGCCCTATATGTGCTATATAAAAATGTTGTTTTGCTTAGCTGTTAAACCATACTGTCTGCGCGTTGCATATTTTGGATTGATTTTTTTAGTGCCAGTGCTGGCTTTTGTTTCCCTTAAGAGAATTGTAGGGGTATTCACAGAATAGATATTGAGATTGGTTTTGTTTTATGTTTTCCATTTTGCTTTGAGGATGTAGAGCATGTGGCTCGGCATCTTTTCTAAGCTCCTGGTGCGTCTCCTAATGGAAAGTCCTACCCGACCCCTAAGCCTGCCTTTGGCCACCTCTGCGGGGCTGACCTTGGGATAACTTTTCCCCCGAATATGCATTACTTGATCGCAGCTATTCGTGTTGGGGACAGGTCGCTTTGTATTCCGCCAGGCTCCTGCTGCTTGTTATCTCAAATTGTTTATCACATTTGCCATCACCATCCCAATAGCCGGGGAGGGAAAATCAGCATGACTAAGGTCTGCTGCTTTTGTTTTTAAGCTCTTCATGCATTAGCTGGGTAAGGGAGGAGTCTGCAGAACAAAAGTTGGGCTGTGGGGTTGGTCCATCAGGGCCCCAACGGCTGCCCCAAGGCAGCCACTGGAGGAGCCCCCCAGGGGCACCCAGCGCCCCCTTGAAGGGATCCCAAAGCTGTTTGTCCCACTGATGGAATAACTCAGATAGCAAACCACCCGGAGCTGTGCCATCACTGCCACCTGGAAGTGTGGATTGGGTTTCAGTTCAAAGGTGGAGTTGATCTTCCAGAAACAATCTTGGCTGGTGTGAAAGTTGTTTTGGGGAAAATGCGCTTCAGGAGTGCATGGAATAATGGTCTGACCCTGGATTTGCTGTCAGAACTCAACTTGTGCCTCCCTTTGCTTTCTGGTGGCAGGCTTAGTGTTTTTTGAGATTGTGTCCCGTGGACAGTGTAAATCCCAGGTGCATGCAAGCCTGATGCTGCAGTGCGACTACCAGCAGAACTGAGAGCAGAGGCTTTGGTGGGGAGTGCCTGAGCAGCACTGCCTCTGCTTTCACTTGGGCCAGCCTTGTCCATCTCCCCAGAGCAGCTCCCGGCATTCATAAGACAAATCGCATTTTGATCTTGAAGCCTGAACCAGTTCTCATCCTTAAAACTTCTGGGAGAAAAGCGGTGTCAATCTTTCTTTCTCAACTTTGTTGCTTTTCAGGTTCTAATTTGTAGATTCATAGAATTGTTAGAGCTGGAAGGGACCTTTAAAGGCCATCTAAACCAACTTCCCTGCGATGAACAGGGATGGCTATGGTTAGATTCCTGAATGTGTTGCCCCCTTGGGAAGATATTTATGTCTTAAAAGCAAACAAACAAGAAAAAGAAACCCCATCATCAAAGACTTAACACCCCACCCCTGCTTCTGTAACTGCACTGAATGTGCTTCGTTGTCCCCTCCACCACCTCCCCAGTCCACTCATCAGCCAGAGGTATTTTTGGTCGCTCTGGGAGCTCTTGAGTCCCTGGGCAGCAATAGTGAGCTCATTCAGCATGCTGCTTGGGCAGCCAGCGTGAGCCCGCAGTGTCACCATTGGTCAGTGTGTCAGGGGGGCTCGGTTTGGTTCCAGTTCCTGACACTTGGGTCTGTGTTGCTGTGCTTCCCTATGTAGGGAAACAGGCTGCAGTGTTTTCCCTCCTTTTCCCTAAATGTGTGTTGGGGGATGCTGAGCTGTTGCCAGCAGACAACGTGCTGAGGTGGCTCTCTCCACGCCCTCTGGTTGGTGTTGGTAGGAGTAACGAAGCCTCTTGCTGCAGTGTGGAAATCTGGATGGTGCCTGGAAGGCTGTGAGCAAAACCCGGCTGGTCTAAATTGTTTATAATTTTGGTGGTGGAATGATAAACCCCCAATGAAATGTTTTCTTGACTCGAGCAGTAAAAATAGTAGTAAGGGTTGGATGGTACATCAGAGTGGCTGAGATGCGCGTCTGCTGTAGGATGTCACTGCTCTTGAATGTCCCCAGACCCTTCTGGGGCCTTTTTGAAGGGTATGTTTTAAAAACAAACTGTACTGCTGTTAATGGTACTATTAGGGGTAGAGAGTGTTTATTTCATCAGTGCTCAGGGCAGAAAAGATTATATGGGCAAAGGAGGGCAGGAGAGGACTCACAGGGATCTTTTTCTCATGTCAGAAAGTTGCTCCAGCACTCACTTCTGCAACTTACGAATAGGGTGGTACGCCCCATCAAGATAGAGAAACATTCCTTCCTTTGCCTGCCCTGGAAGCAGATGTGGGTATCCTTCACACGATCCCACCGGTGAGCCTGCCAAAAAGCTGTTCTAGCAATAAAGGATCCTGTCAGTGCCCCATTACTGCTTTATCTGCGTGAATCTCTCCCCTTTTTCTCCCTGCCAACATTTTCTTTCCTTCCTTTGCTTCCTTCTATTTATCGTTCTTCCTCCTTCTGCACAACCCTGCTGCACCTTTCCTTCTCATAGCCTTCATAAAATGCAGGTCATGCCAGGGTGCTCTGTGGGCAGCAGAGATGGAGCTGCTCCATCCCACTGCCTGCCCTACTGCTGCCTGGTTGCAGCACCCTGCTCAGCTGTACAGAGGGGAGAGAGGCTCCCTCCTGGGGTTTTCTTCTTTAATAAACTTGGCCGGGCGTTGTTAAATCGATGGAAACACCGGGCAGCAATTGAGGTGCTGTTTTTAATAAGTTAAGCAATCATCTTGAATTCGTTACTGCTTCTAAAGCCACTTAGGTAAGTCAGTTAAAAAAAAAAAAAAGAAAATGACAACAAACAACAAACAAGAAAACCCACAAACCAATAAACCCACAGTCCTTCCCCCACTCCGAATGAAACCAGAAAATCCTAATTCTGAAATAAAATGGAAAACAGTTCACCATTAAAAACTGCAGTAACATGAGTGAGTAGGGGATAGAAATGTACTCAGTGTTGGAACATTGCGTGCACCTTTCCTGTGCCCTGCCAGGTTTTTGGCATGGGATGCTCTGTGCCAATGGGCATGGTAGTGTTTTGGTGTGGGTGAGTGTTGCTGCTGCACATGCACTGAGTGTTGAGGGGAGGCTGCCTGGGCTGCAAGGCAGTGTGGCACCATCTTTCTCAGGGCGTGTTGTTTCAGTGCAATGTTGGAGAGATTGATGAGGGGTGCTCTGACCCTTGGCATGGAGTGAGCCCTCCCTCTGCAGGGAATGAGCTCCACACTCTCTGTATTTGCCTCTTAATGTCTGCGTAGCGTGTGCATGTTAACAGCAGAACTGTGCACAGCTTTCCAGTGAGATGGGAGCAAGTGTGAGTGCTTCCTGTCCCCAGTGTTAATCATCCTACATCACAGCCTACTGGAAAGCACTTGGAATAAGCACACCTGGAATGTATTTCTTCGTGAGATGCTGCATCTCAAAGCTCCCTCCCACCAGCCCCACTCCGCAATAGATGTGAAGGCAGCGGCTGTCCCCTTCTGTGCCCCGGCCCCTCACTGTTTTGCACAGCCACCAATCCCCACTCACTCCCTGGCCACCAGCCCACGCCAATGCAGTCCTCACATAGCAGGGATGCTGCTGCGTGTGGTGGGGGGCTCGGCCCTGGTGAGCAGCCAGCACCACTTGGCACACAGGGCCCAGGGCTTTTCTTGCTCCACTTCCAGATGAGGTTTCCTTGTGATGCGGCTTGGCGAGTTTTGCAGGCAGGCAGCACGCGGTGCTGGCTGCAGCCGTCCTTCTCTCTCTAGACTTGTGATCTGGCAGGGGCAGCCGCGTTTCTGCTCAGCAGCCTGAAGGGAGGGAGAGGAGCGCAGTTGCTGTGGCTGTTTGCCCCTGGGCTTGGCTGTGTTCCGTTCCCTGCTCCTCGCTGTCCTGGGAAATGATGGGATTTAGCACGTCTTCATTAGTCAGGGGCGATAGGTTCTGCTTCCAGACTGCTCCCCGTTACGTATAATAAATTTTAAAGGCAGGCTGAATGGGCCTGTGCTGCGCAACACGCTGCTAAATGGGCAGAGATTTGGAGCTGCAGAGCGACTTGCAGCAAAACCATGTTTGTGAGGCATCGTGCAAACTCCTGCTTTCTGTTACAGGGCTGTAATTATTATACCAGCCCTCAAAACGCGGAAGGCCATGAATAGCTGCAACAGAAATGCCTGCCCTGAGCAGTGTGACTGTGAAAAACCGAGAGGGGAAGGAGCGCTGTGCAAGTGAAACTGACAATGAGACGATTGACAGCTGTATTAATAGTGTTACTCGCTATAAATAACTTTGGTCTGAAGTCAGGAGTTTCTTTTCAAATACATTTACATAATTCTTGAGTCAAAGTGTAACGCCGCGATCTCTTTTTTTCCCTTCTCCCTAGACCTATCCATGATGCAGTAGAAAATGATCACTTAGAAATTGTCCGCCTGTTACTGTCTTATGGTGCTGACCCAACGCTTGCGACGTACTCGGGGAGGACCATTGTGAAGATGACCCATAGCGAGCTGATGGAGACATTCCTCACAGGTGGGTGGCTCCTGGGTGCAGATGGCCGTGGGGTGATGTTTCAGCCCCAAAAAGTCCTACTCCTTGCTTCCTGGTAGGGGACTTGCAGAGCTTCCCTCTGTGTACAATAGCACAGCCAAGTTTCCCATGGTCTTTCTTTCTTCCCCATGTATTATTTTTTGCAAGTTCTTCTTCGTTCTGTATCTCATAAAATTATGCCTACATTCTTCTCTTCAAACACGTGTCCATGTTGTAACATACTTTTAGAGTTTTCCCATTCGTTTTGATTAAAGACACTTGTTTTCCCTACTAACCTCATCTCTGGAAGTTTCCAGTACTCACAGTCAATGAGTTTAAGCACCCACCCATGTACCAGCACAGAGAATACATAGGTGTGTCAGGACACCAGTACTGTAGACTTCCTGGTGTCTTGAATCCCAGTGTTTCTTCACCAACTCAGTGTTCAAATCTCACAAGTTACGTCTGTGTAGCATACTTTGATCTCCTAAACATAGTTGTAGGGAAAAATCTTTTCATCAGTTTCTTTGTGGCCACTGCTTCACCCCCAAATCGATGTCCAGAGTAACTGCAGGCCAAAAAGCGTGGCAAATCCCACATTTCACAGAAATAAAAGGTCATTATTAGCTACTACAGCTTGAGGTCAGGTCCATCTCTGTCAGACCCAGGGTGGTTATGTGATGTCATGTGGTTATATGTGGTCATTGTTTCATGTGATGGGAGAAGGGATGCAGGGAGAAGCAAATTCCGGGCGTGTTTTGAGGATGGCATGTTCATGATGTCTTCCATAGGGTGTGCATCAGGAATATGCTGTGTTTCTGGTGGAAGGCTTGAAGTATGCATGGTGGGACTCTGTATGACACACGGTTTGCTAAACTTGCCAGCTTTTTGTTCTCATCAGTATGTTTTTGTTGTTGTTTTTTCCTCTCCAGAGTATTTAACTGACCTGCAAGGTCGAAATGGTGATGACCCTGGTTTGTACTGGGACTTCTATGGAAGCTCTGTATGTGGTAAGCAAATGTTACCCTTTATCTCTTTGTATGTGGAGACTTCCAATGCATGCAGCAGGTGAGGGTGGAGGCTGGCTTGTTTTTGTGGCAGAGGAAGTTAGGAAGAAAGCAAACCAATTTTTTTTACAGATCATATTATTGGAAGGGAAGCAAGACCTGCAGTGGTCTCTTAAATGTTGACTTGGTCTCTTTATTCAATTTTATTTAGATCCGAAGGATGAATCCGGATTTGATGTCTTGGCAAACCCCCCTGGCCCGGGTGAGGAAGACGAAGATGGCTTTAGCGATGTGTTTGAGTTTGAATTTTCAGATGAGCCTCCCTTGCCATGTTACAACATACAAGTGTGTCTCTCTCAGGGGTAAGAACACATACAGGTTTTGGGCTTGGGATGGCAGCAGCTCATCTCTGCTGCATAGCAGAATGAATGACATTTGAACACAAATTCCTCCCCTCATTCCAGCCGGACACCTGGCATAACATCCCCAAATGCAAGCAGTTCTAGTGCTTTGAATTGGCATTGACGTCTGTAAAGTGTTCTTAATTTTATTTAATGAATAAATTCTGCTTTGCTGAGCGGACATACTTTTGGGATCGTCAAAACACGACAGTGCTACTGCTGTTCTAGGTGCTGCAACAGAACTCGTTTAAACTCTGAATGAAGTCAACACGTTACAGAAGATACTATGATAATAATAATAAGCAAAGACCTGAGAAGTTTTATTCTCTGTTATAGTCAAGATATAAATTAGCTTAGTAAACAGCTACCATTTGTCATTTGAATCATTTTAATGACAGCTGTGGGAAATGTAGTTCTAAATAGTAATCAAGAAGGAGGGCAGGTTTTAGCATGTTCTCATTACTTTGGTGATTGATGTAACTCAAGTTTTCTGAGCAGAAAAGTAGGAAGATTAATTTAAAGAATTGTCTTCTTAACCTGAAAAATAACCCTCCAATGGCTTGTGTTCAGTATCAGCATCTCTGGAAGTCAGAGATGCTGAAACTCACGTTCTAACTGTTGGCCATCCCCTGACTTGCTGCCAGGCTCAGACTGGTGAAAGTTTGAGACGTTGGTACGACTGCTGGCACACGTGCTCACAAGCCTCAGGTTTGCAGGCTCCTGCACCTGCATCCACGGTGTGTGAGCCCCAGGGCAAAGCTCTTGGCTTGGAGGGGGTGGTTTGTTTGTGTGGGGAGGGCAGGCTCAGTCACACAATGGTGGAGCGGTGGAGGGTTGAATAGCTTCGTGTCAGTTGCTGGAACGTGTTTTTCCTTTGCCTCCACAGACCGCGAAACTGGCTCTTGCTCTCAGACGTGGTAAAGAGGCTAAAAATGTCGTCTCGCATCTTCCGCTGCAACTTCCCCAATCTGGAAGTCGTCACCATCACAGAGGCAGAGTTTTACAAACAGACTTCTCTCAGCCAGTTGTTCGCTTGTGCTACGGACCTTGAAGCGTTTAACCCAGAAAGCAAAGAGCTGTTGGACTTGGTAGAGTTTACAAGCGAACTCAAGACTTTGCTGGGCTCCTCGCTTCATTGGTTGCATCCACATGAGGACCCTCCCTTCGACATCCTTTGGTGAACCAACAGGCCGTTTAATGTACAGTGCTATATACAATTACTTCTTTATGTATATGTGTTCAAATGCAATTGTTTCTGTAAAGAAAGGACACTATTAAATATGAAAATATCTTTCCTTTATATAAGAGATCTGAATTCCAGTTGGATGGATTTTGGAAGAATTTTTTTTTAACTTCAGTCAGTTTTTACAAAATTGTTATATAATGTTTCTTTAAATGCACACAGGCTTTGGGATAAGTTTGTTATTACTTGGAACATTTTTTTTTTTAGAGAACACACCCACACATTGACTTTGTTTCATACAAAGCACTGATTACACAGAACATACTTTTTATAGGTGATGTGATCAAAGTCATGTGGCTTGTTTGGGAGATAGGATTCGGTAAGGCACTTGGTGATATTATTTTTGTTTTTTTGTTTACAGAATTACCTGCTTTGGCCAGGTAAGCACTATTGAATATAATTCAATAGTTTGTAATATAAATTAAACCATATCCATACGCATCAACTAATTGTAAGAACTTTTATATCCTAATTTAAAAGCTGTGAAATTTAGTTTTCACACATCAAACCGGATTGTTTATATATGTTTAAACATTTTATGCTCTTTATTTAAAGAAGACTTTGAACTATTTTTTCTGTACCTTGTAAAATATTGAAAAACTAACATATGTTGAAGTTGCTTGAAAACTGTACATAAACTAAATTTTCTGAATTGTGTGTTTATGTTTGAGATCTGTGTTTTAACTTTGTAAGTAAATCTCCTGCCTTTGTATTTATATTTTACAAAAATTTTCTTAAAGGCAATAAAACTGTTGAGAAATGAAGATGCTAACATGACTCCCATTAATTCTGTGCATGATTGTGAAACGAGCTCTGACTTAATAATGTTTATGAAAGGAGGCTCTACGTGCATTTCCTGCAGAGCAGAGCTGAGCTGGCACAGGTGCTTGAGAGCGGTTCGTGAAATCGGAGGTAGAATCTACATTGACTTTCTAAATTCAAGGTTACGAGAAAACATTGGGAGCCCTTTATGGGACAGAGGCTTAAAAGCAGCATTCACAATACTTTCTGCATTGCCTTTTAGTTGAAGAATTGTGAATAGGTTCAATTATTTTTCCTCCTTTGTCATCTTTTTAAGTTGAATTGACTGAATTTTCTTTTCAGTGGTGTCTGCAGAGGGGAGGAAAATAGTACTAGGGTAAATCATTTAGTTTTAATACAAAGCGCTGAGGCTGCGAGCACACTTTGGGCTAACCAAAGGGAGAATTTTTCAGGGAACAGAAGCTCGCTGTCATATAGCTCAGGAATTGGCAGCGAAAAAGTGGGGCTCGCAGGGCTTGGACAGGCCCTGCAGTGCTTCAGGGTGACGTGGCAGGCCCCTCTTCTCCCCCCTGCCCTGCAGGCTAATAGGATACGGGTACATTGTGTATTTTGGCCGGCTCCTCGGGATCCTGAGATGTCCTCCTGAGCATCTCCCCTCAGTCAGCCCTGTGTGCTCTCCATACAGTTGGGCCACCTCCATGCTGGCACTGGGCCCTGTGCTCAAATACAGTAACAGCCGCACGCTGCTGTCATGCAGGCACGCCTGCACGCTAAAAATAGGGTAGCAGCAGGGACACCTGACCGCAGTGAAGTCCGTCAATGTAACGTGGCCATTTTATCCTTGGGGTGTGCTTCTTTGTAATGGCGGCGTACCTGGGAGAGCAGAGGAGACAAGCCAGGCCTGAGGGCCTTGTGGAAAGGCTTCCCTCGGTCCACGGGCCTTGGTATGAACTTGCTATGAACTCCTCCTCTTTACCTCACCCAGAGGACTGGGCTCTGCTGGGGAGCATCCCCTTTGGGCTAAATATCCCACATAACTCTCCCTGTGGAGCAATCCCTCAAAGGCTGAGCCCAGGCACCCATTGGAAGCTCAGTGTGGCCTCTGGTTTGTGGGATCATGGGAGCAGAATGGAAATAATACCAGATCTGCTCCCAGCAGCCAGACTCACCCCTAGAAACAGCTTGAAGCTGGCTTCTCCCTTCGTTTCTGTGCTAAATGCCAGCCCCATAGATGGGACCCATGGCTTGTGCATAAAGGGAACAAGGTGTCAGGGAGCAGCAAACACAGGCAGCTGCCAATCCCCAGCTCTGCGTGCAGGACTGCTGTTAGACATTCAGGTTTGTTACTTTGTTCACGCAGGAAAAAAAGCCCACAGTGCTGCTTTAAACTTGTACAGAAACTAACCGAAAAATAGCACATCCGTTCAGCATTGCTTGCAGTGCATAGCATTTGCAGCTCTTTGTGGGTCTTGTGTTGGTAGGAGCAGGCTTGGCACCACTACACAAAGCGTGAGCTGAATGTCACAGTCATGAAGAGGCATATTAGTTCCTTTCTCAGTCACCACTGCATTTTCTGCCAAGAGGAGGTTCAGAAGAAAAGGACTGGAATCCAACAAATCTAACTCTGTGAACTTGTAGGTGAAAAAAATCCCCAAACATATGTGAAGATGGGGCCCTTTCAAGCAATCTAAGTGTCCCACCCAGGTCTTGCTAATTACGCATTTCACCTCTTAGAGTGCTTTGCACTCATTTCACCTTGCTTGCACATCGCACCCTTCTGCAGGTTAGGTGTGCGCTGAAGCACTGCCAGCAATGCTGCCTTCTGCCTTAGGGCTGGGGTGAAGGCACTGTGTGGTTACTTCTGGCTTGCCAGCCCAGAAAGAAACCTCCACACTGTGTGCACATTTTGCTCCAGCAGACCGAAGTGCCGGTGGCTGGTTGCTCTCTTGAGCCAGGTATGAAGTGCAATTCTGCCACTAAATAGATTTTCCTTTTGTTGTCACATTAATTTGCAGCTCATTAATAGTGACAGCAGTGAGGTACTGCACTGAAGCAGATTTGCATATTCATGACTAACTTATTATTAAACAAATAAGATTTCCCTAGCTTAGGAAGCACCCAGAGTAATGCCACATTGTACATTATATCAACCTGGATGTTTTATTTTCTCCTTAATATGTTAATAGATGCAAAGGGTGCTCTTTTTTAAAATAAATGTGCATCTATGAAATAAGATGTAATTTAAAATATCAGAATCACTTAAATAGTGATCCATTAGCAAACCTGCCAATAACCGAGCAGGAAAACCTATTGCACAAATCAATTAATCCATTCGAACTTCTTGCATCTGTGGGGATTCTGGGGCTAGTGGTAAACTCATCCCATGCCCAAGGAAGTGTGGGAAAAGCTCCCATAGTTCAGCAGCTGCTCAAAACCTGTAGGCAGGAGGAAGAGGGGATGAAGGGTGTCCCTCCAGAGTGCATCTCAGTTCCCTTGCTTCTGACAGTGAAGGTCATTTCATGCATGAATTTTTTTTTTTCTATCAGGCTGTTCAAGACTAGCTGGCTTGCATATCAAGCCCTTCTTCAGTTCCCTGCTGCATCCATACTTTTCATTCCTTTCTGGCTCTTTTAGCAATGTTCAAGGCACTGGGCATAATTGCCTGTGCAGGAAGCAGCTGGTCGTTGCAATGCTCCTCTCAGCCCTCAAGTTATTTTTTCCTGGCTCCAGTTTCCAAAGGTGTTGCCTAACCATGAAACCGAATGTGGTTCTGACCCCTTCCTGCTGTTCCTACTGTTTCTCTGTGAGTCACAGCCATCCCTCCTGCAAGGACGATCCCTTCTCTATCAGAAGATAACTTTATTTAGAATCATAAAGGTTGGAAAAGACCACTAAGATCATCTAGTCCAACCACCAACCCATCCCTACCATGCCCACTGCCCATGTCCCTCAGTGCCACATCCACACAGTTCTTGAACACCTCCAGGGACGGTGACTCCACCACCTCCCTAGGCAGGATGTGGGATCTGTCCTTAGCACCATGTCCCATACAGGGCTGCAGCCTGGTCTCTGCTGCTCTGTGGGCTGCAGCCATTTCAGTGTGCAAAGGATGTAGAGATGTCAACATGCACGGCAGACACTTGTGATGTCAGAGACGGTACTTTGTATTTGTAGCTGTTTCAATAACAAGGAGAAGGCTCCCTAATGAAAATCCTTTTCCAGTGTGTCACAATGCTCCCATTTAAGTAAAGTCTATGCAAAGGTGAGTCCTGACAGGCCTCCTGAAATGGAAAGGGCAGATTATTTAACTACCGATCAACACTAATAACTCTTGGCAAATACAGTATGCAAATTGAGAGCATGTGCTGGACGGGTTCTGCATGGACAGCCTGGCCTGGCTGCTCTCAAGGCACCACCGTGAAAAACAGAGAGGGGCTGCCACTGTGCTGGGCAACCAGTGACAGAGCACACCATTGGAATAAACCCAGCAATTGGAAATGGGATATCTTACTATTGCATCTTAGGGGAAATATTGATTTAAGTGTATTTGTGATGTACCAGTCTACAAAAAACAGTTAAAAAAAAAAAAAATCCCCTTTCTGAATTGGACTTAGCTTAGCTCTACCCCACAGACTATTGAAAGAGCCAGAAAGGAATGAAAACTATGACTGCAACAGGGAGCTGAAGAGGGTTTAGATACACACACTGGCTAGTCTTGCACAGACTGAAAAAATCATGCTCCTTTGTGGGAAATGTAGAACAAAGCATGGAGTGGGGAACTGTGCAGAGTGAGGACTCAGCCTTGGACTCAGTTCTGAGTCACGGCATGGTTTTACACTAGCATGGAGAATTTGGAGCCCCTCACTATAGGGCCAGCTCAGCAAGGCAATGCGGTGATGGGTGCAGTAGCCCTCATGCTGCTGGGGGTGGTGATCTCCCTGCTCCCCCATGAACTGATGACTGTCACAGACCTGGTAGAGCCAGGTACCCTACCGTGGGCACATGGCAAAGGGGAAGGGCCAGACAGCAAAGCCTTGCCCTATTGGTGGCCATGTGGCACTGCCTCAGCTCAGCTGGTGCAGAGGGATGGCAGTCACCTGCCTCCTTAACCTTGGATGCTCAGCACAGCCGCCAGCTCCCGATGGAGCCCTTAACAGCCCAGCGACCAAAAGTGCCTGGTCCCCAAGGGGTTACCTCGCCTGAAGTGGCTGCCGTGTCCAAGGAGCCCTGTGCCTTTGATTAGCCCTGTTTTCAAAGACTTAGAAGTGAGCTTGATTAGCAAAGTCAACAAAGAGATGCAAATAACGCTGCATCAAAAAGGTGCATTGTTAGTTTTCAAGGCAATGCCCTGGGTAGTGGCAGGCAACAACTGCCTGCAGAAGGAAACCATTCACCCCTGCAGAAGCCCTGATGCAGTGATGCTGTTTGGGCTATTTTGTGAGCACAGCAGGGGACGTGCCAGGGGCAGAGCAGGCTGGACACTTCCAGAAAGCCCCTTCCAGGCTATTTTCACAGCTAGACTTCAGCTCAAAAATGCAGCCCTATGCTCAGCCAGTGTTTGAGCATCCAGCTGAGCTTCTGACAATGTCCTTCCAACCCAGAGTCTGCCTTAGCCTCACCTGTGTTAACTATAAGGCAAAGCAGCATGCAAGAGCTGTCACTCACTCAGCTGCTGGCTGGAGGAGGGGGAAAGGGGCTCTGCTGCAGGGCTGCACAGCGACACAGCAGCTCCATGCACACTGTTCTGCTGCCACCGCTGCTGCTGGCTTAGGAGCGCGCAGGAATGCAGTGTCCTGGGCTGTCTGTTTGTGAAGGCGTAAGGTATTTTTTTAAGTACACAACAGAGACTTCTGCAGGGCTCGGTCTTTTTGCAAAGTAAATTTATTTGACAGGTTTAGTTCTTTATCAGGTATTTGTCTAACCCCGTGACACTTGGAAAACGGATTTCTTGGTACAAACGTTAAAACACAGATTCCCAGAGATGTGTATGGGCACAGCCAGTGTCCAAAACATCCTCACTCCAGGTTCACTGAAGAATCCCAGGGATTCAGCATGGAAGCTTGGGACCGCAGAGCTGCTGGGGAGGCTGCACGGTGACCTCACTGGAGCACCATGGTGTTCAAGAACTGGGGAGGGAGATGTCCCGATAGCAGGGCAGGGCACAGCCTGCTGTTAGGACTCGGCTGCCACCTGTTTTTGGAGTGGGTGCTGGCAGCCTGGCTGAGCAGCTGGCGGAGTCAGGGGTTAAAAGCATGGCTTCTGTAAGGGGTGCCTCCATCTGAAACCGTGGGGAGATGAGAAACACCTTCAGCGCCTGAAGGTTTTGTAGCACTGCCGTTTGATCAAATAAAAATATGTGACTCATAAATCAATGTAATTTGAAGCAGATTTATTTAGAAATTGAGATCGGGCACTGAGGGGCTCATTTGAATCACTCTAGCTTGCCATCAGGCCTGGCTGCCCTTGCACAGCCTCCTGCAGCTGTGCCACGGCTCTTCCTCAGGCCCAAGCACATGAAAAGGAGATGCTCTGCACAATGTGTGCATATGAGTGGGTATTCAAGGGACTGGCTGCCCGTCCTCAGCTGTGCAGGAGATCCTATGCCCGGAGCCAGCTCCCATCAGGCCTGCAGCCAGCCTGCAAACACGTTCATTTTTCTAAAATGGTACCCAAGAGCTTGAGCAGCAATACCACCAAGGCATTTATTAATTTTTTAACATCGTTCCTGCTCCCTCCCCTACTCTCTGTAATTTGCATACCTGTTAATCCTTTCCCTCCTGCAATAATTCTGTGACAGATAGGGAAATTATTTCTGAGCAATAATTCCTTGACTTGAAAGCTGTGGAACACCTTCAGTGCTTGGAGCAGAGACCTCGAGCAAGTGGAAGCAGGAGACCTGACCTTGCAGGTCAGGGCACTGAGGAAAGCCAGATGTATTGAGGCTGTGAAACAGAGCCCTGCCAGCCCCAACAGTGCTGTCCCCAAAGCCCCCTTGCCCCTGGCAGAGATTTGCCTCTAGAAAGCTGCTGATGCTGCTGTTCCCTACTGGCAGCATTTCCCCCACAGCAAAACTGCTTCCTGTGAGAGAGGGGAGGCAAACCTGAGCCCTGGAGGGTTTCATTTCTCCATGCAGCAGTGCTGGGACAGCCTGGAATGTCATCCTCTTCCTGCACACACTGAGACCAAGCACCCCGTGGCAGAACCATGCCATGGGGCTAACTCTGACCTACAGGATTTGAGTGGCTCCTGATAACACTGCGTGCGACACACTCCGCTTCTTTTAGCCAGCAAGAAGCTGCAGAAAAACATGTGAACTTAGCAGTTCAATTCTTAATAGTTACTGTTGTCTTTATCTTCTTCCCCCATGTTTTTTTTTTGTTAATTTCATTTTGAATCATAGAATCACAGAATAGCTTAGGTTAGAAGGTACTTTAAAGCCTACCCAGCCATGGGCAGGGCTGCCCCCCACCAGCTCAGGCTGCCCAGAGCCCCATCCAACCTGGCCTTGAGCGCCTCCAGGGATGGGACACCACAGCTTCTCTGGGCAGCTGTGCCAACACCTCACTGCCCTCTGGGGAAAGGATATCTGCCTAATGTCTAACCTAAATCTCCTGTCTTTAAGTTTAAAGCCACTTCTCTTATCCTATCACTATTAGTCCATGTAAAAAGTTGGTTCCCTCCCCCGAATGACATCTCCCCCAGTAAAAAACATAAAGGTGGGCCAGTCATGTGCAGGGAAAGAAAGAGCAAATTCCTCCAGAAGTCCCTGGAAAAGCCCAGCCAATTTTTCTCATCCTCCCACCTCCTCTGATATGAGGAAGAGACAGGCCAGGGGGCAGGGAAGGAAGGGCAGCGGGTAATGAGTAGGTGGTGGGGAGCCCTGGGGAGATTTGCTGCCCTTACTTGGAGCCAGCGGTGGGGGTGGACAGCAGAGGGAAACAAGGGAGAAGAGCAGGAAACTGGGGAGGAAACTTTTATCCCATGATAACCAGACAGAAGAGCAAGCCCCCAGAGAGCACACAACGCTTAGTGGGAAAGTGAAAAAAACCCAGCAAGCTGCATGCTACGCTCTGGAGAAAAAAAAAAAAAAAAAAGATTTAGTCAAGGTTTGAAAGCTGCATCTTAGGGGGCTCTGGAATCAGCAGAGCATCTTCATGTGCCACATGTGACCCTCCTTGCTCCCTGTATGGCAGCGGTTGGAAGAGAGGAGCGATGTTCGCTGCCACCTCTGGGCACAGCACAGCTGGAGCAGCACGGCACAGCAGGGCATCGCCTGACAGGCATGCTGCCGGCTGCCGGAGGGGCTTGCTTAATCAGGCATTTACAGTGAGGTCGAGGAGGTTCCTCTTTCTGGACTATATTAAGGCGCGTGCAACGGCTTGAGGGTGGGGGTTAAAGGACGGCAAAGAGTTGTGAAAGAGCAAGCACGGCAGAGCCGGCGAGTGGCTAAGGCTTTTTGGCAGCGTTTCAGAAAATGGGGTGGTCCAGTTAGGGAGCTCAGGAAATTGTCTGAGCTAGATTAAACATTTTCTAAAACCTTCTGGGTGCTTGAGAGCTGACTTGAAAGTTGGCAAAGTTAAATAAAACAAATGCTAACGCATTCCCCTCAATTTATTTTGTTACGGGGCGAGCACAAAGTCAGCCTATTTTTCACTGTTGTGAATGTCCCCTTCCATCCAAAGGCACGAGTATCCATGCAGTGAGATCCTGTGTCTATTGCTCAGCCGTGCAGGAGGCCACGTGTGACACACAGGAGTTTTTGCACACATTTGAACAACCATAAAATACATCACTTTCAGGCATAAAACGGGATTTCTCGCTAATTGGAGCTTGGGTGTAGAGGAGTCTCTGTGGGTCTGCGGCTTGCTGGAGTCTGGCTTCAGCCACAAAGCCACGAGGCATGCCGTGGCAAGGAGCCTGCCCTGAGCCTGTTTGCCAGTAGCTGCATGCTGTCTTGGAGGAGAAAGGGCTGCTGCAGCTCAGGCGAGAGCAGCACCATTTTTCCCTGGCAGATCTCGAATCCCACACAACAGCAGCAATGACAAAAGCACAGCGAGGTTTCTCTCTGGGGAGGGTGGCAGTGCCAAAACGCTCAGTGCCTGAACAAAGTAGGAGCCCCTTTGCACTCGTGCCCGCCGCGGGCGGTCTGACCTCAAGCTGGGAATGTACCTGCTGCTGTCGCATGGGGAAAGTTGCCTCTGGTGGAATTGAAGACAATATCAGGCACAGAGCAGATATCAGCAGCTTCCTTGCTCCACGAGAATAAGAGGGAACCCGTTTAGGCAAACAGCCCCACATCAATCTTAGCCTGACGTTTTCGCCTGTGCCCGATTCCCCGTGATCTCTGCAAAAGGTAGATTGAACTCTGCTTCATCGACAGAGCCCAGTGCTATCAGTAATATCTGTCTTTGTGGCAGAGCTGCTTTGGGTGAGAAAAGAAAAGCAGTGTGGCCCCAGGAGAGAGAAAGAAATCAGAACATAAATGCAGGTATCAAAGCAGAAAAATGCAGAGAGCGGCAGTAACCCGGGGTATGTTGGAGAAAAAAACAAACTCTTATCACAGTCAGAGCAGAGGAAGCCATCCCACTGAAGGGAGGAGACGAGGAGGACAGCTGACATCCTGCAGAGAGAGGCTCTGAGGCCCGGGGGAGGGCGGCACAGCCCCAAAGGCTTGGCACCAGGAAGGCTGCAGCTCTCGCAGATGCAGAGGTTCGCCCCGCGCTGCTGCTGACAGGCAGCCCAACCAAGCAGCCAAGCTAGCAATTACCGGGCAGATGCGGAGGCTGAGAGCAGGTGTGTGCGCATGGGTATTTTTAAATGGTGCGGTTTACAGACTCCTCGCCATCCGTCGAGTCCCAGGAGAAAGCGAGAGCCTAAACACCCACCTGGACTCCGGTCTGAGGAAAATGAATTATTAAACGAAGTGGAGATTTATTGTCTCCTAAAAAATTTATTAACAGGGCTAGGAGAACAACTTTCTGCATGCATAATGCCGGGTGGCAGGAGCAAGGAACTGAAGTTTTGCCGTTGAAGGAGGTCTGCTCTCAGGCGGTAGCCTGCCTCTGAGCGCTCTGCGGTCAAAAGCGTGCCGGCACCAGATCTGTGCCCTGTCCTTTTCAGCATCTGAAGGACAATGGGGACAGACCGAGCAGAAATGCTCAGGATACTCACCCGTTCAGCACAGAAGCCATTTGGCAGTCACAAGTTAGGAGAACTTTGGCTTAGACCTTTGAAAGCCAAAGGGAAGCTTTTGCCTTGCTTTCGGAAGGAACGACCTTGGATCTGCCCTAGGCATTGGATTTCTAATACGTCCGTTTTTTGAAAGGCAGGAATGAAGAAGCGTGATCTGATCTCTGGCAGAGAAGGAGTGATGCTGTGAGAACGAGGAAAGGAGCACGGATCCAAGGGAGGATTCCCAGCAGTGAGTCAGAGGGGGAACTGTTAAAAATAGTTTGGGGAATAGGGACAACATTCAAAATGAAAACACTCTGTGAAAAGAGGATAAAATAAAATCAGTAGAAGCTGGAGCAGCAGTAGTGAGATATAGCTAAAACTGAAGACAAGGAAGCAAAGGTAGAAGGGAATACAAAGAGAGGATCCCACCAATCATTGTGCTCTAGGTAATGTTTTACCACCAAGGCTTATTGGAGGGATTGCTATTTCTAGTAATCTGCGAGTGCTGTCTGCAGCGGCAGGTGGGGATGAACGTGCTTTCCCTCCTGACTGTATTATGATGCCTGAAATAAATACAGATTTTTCTTTGGAAAAGCTGACAGTTACGTTCTTCGTGTCAGAGTGGGGATGCTTGAGGCAGAAATGCTAAAAGAAAGCCTGGTTCCGACGTGTAGATGTGCACAAGCGCTCCCTCTTGCAGTTTACCTGCATCTGGAAAGAAGACAGAAGATTACCAGTGTAACCTTCAGAAAGCTGATTGCAAGAACATTGTCCCATTAATGCTGCCAGTGGGATTGTGATTGCATTGTTTAAGGTAGCCAGAACTGCCCAACTAGCAAAGCTGAACTGTATTCTGTACAAAAACTCTGTGCTTTGCTTGCTGCCTGAAATGTGGGTCTCAGTAAGAGATGTGGTGAAGACAGCTTGGACATATAGGATCTTGCTTTTCTAGTGACTAGAATTCACCTGTCAGCATTCAGCTATCAGGAGTGACACTGAACAGGCACTGCAGCGCTGGTTTGCAGGTGGGAAGGTGAACCTGTGTCACATCCGAAGAGCATGGCCAGAACTGGCCTGCTGGTCAAGAGCATCTGTGCATAACTCTCCAGATTAGATTCTCAGACTGATTGCTGACAAGGTACGTGGCAACCTGAAGACAAAATATTTTCTGAAATGTAATCACCTTGTTCACCTCTGCTCTAATCACACTCCAAGAAGTGCTTTCTGGTGAGTCCATCTCACGCTGCAGATAGTAAGGAGAAAAAATTCTTGCTTGTGCCTCTACCCTGTGGAATACTGCAAGACAGCAATTACTTCACAAATTTTTATTCCGCCCTTCAGTGCCCAAGCCTATGAAAATGGATGTAGCCATTTGTCTTGTTCCTTCTCCCTCCTTCTCCAGGGGCTCTATCACTCAAGCAAATTACAATTAGAATGAAAGGGACTAAAACCAGCACGTTGCTAGATTTCCCATGGATACATTCTCACTCCTCGTGTGCTACTGACCTCTGATTGTCCACTTCTGTATAGGAAGGGAGAGAGCACCCTGCTCTGACTACACCTGACATTTTCTTTTGAACTTTTATTTTTCCTGCCTGTGGTTGAACCTCCTTTTCAAGCACACAACATTTCATTCATGTGCGTAATGGTGACGCTGGCCACACTGCTCTCAGTGCAACAGAAGCAATTTGCTCATGTTGATTTACTATAATAGCTAGTGTCTTTTCTTGTCCGAGATGTGAATTTTTGCTTGTTTCTACTGAAACACACGCAGATGCATAATGACGTTTCTTCTGCTCAGAGCCGTGACTGAGTCCAGAGGAAGGTATCTTGGAGCTCTGAGAAAAGCTGCAAGGGGAGTCCCACTCTGACCCCGTGGCAGTGGTTTACGAACCAGATGGTAATTTTTGTGTACAGATGGCCTTTAGCCACACTAAGACACATATTTGCAATAGACCTGGCCAGCTGATAAAGACCGTGTTTGCAAACAAACAAGCTTGTTGAGAAAAAAAGGTCCCATTTTAAACTGCGTTTCACTGGAAACCGTATCACAACCAAGTCCAGCCATTCAATTCAAAAGCTAAGTAAACTCTCACCCCACCCCACCTATCTTTAAAATCCCATTATCTCTGGAGCGAAGATGAACAGTAACTAAGCTCTTTGTCAGAGCTGTCCTCTGAGCACTAAGCCACAAGGTATCTACATAGGGTGCTCTGTGGGTGGAGGAGCACTGCTGCTCTGCACTGGTAAAGTGCTCCCACTGTGAATGCAGGCGTAGCAGTAAACCTGGCTGGATAAAGCTATAAAAACAACCCTGTCAAAGAAAAAAAACAATCATGAAGATAACTATGGCTGCCCCAGGGGCAGTGTGGACAGTTATGCATAAGGCAGGCTCGAACCAGGACCTCACAACGGGCACAGCTGTCCTGCTGAAGAGCTCAGTGTAGAGAGCCTGGTACCTTGGAAGGGCTGCCATGTGCCATACCCTGTGGTAATTCATACAGTTACTTAGATGTAAAACAGGTAAAGTGACAAATTATGTGGTGATGACTGGGCATGACTTGAGAACAGAAAATGGGATTTCACTGCGCTTAAAAAGATAAAAGGATAAAATACGAACTTGTCAATATTCTTATTATTATGCGTCCCTTAGACAGGCAGACAACACAACCGAGCAATTGCAGAGGGTGTTTGAGCTGAGAAAGGAAAAAAAAAAGGAAAAAAAGTTCAGATACATTTCAAAGCACCACGGCTCACAAATACACCAAAGGAGTTTTACCAAACTTCCCAGGAAAAAAAAAAAAAGGAAATAGGACAAGAGAGATTTCAAAGAGAGGGCTTTTTTTCCTGGGGTACAGGGCTGCCGGCTGCAGATGCTCACACCCAGCCCTCCTGCATGTCTGTCCTAGGCTGTGTGCAGCTTGGCAATTAAGCCAAGCCGGGTGCTGGGCTCACCAGCTCCATTTCTGGATTAATCGTGGATATAGCTGAGATCCCAGACGTGCACAGAGCAGCTCTGTTACCACAGAGCACCGATTCACCATCGCTTAAAATGAGTGTAGCTTTTTTTTTTCTTTCTTCTTTTTTATTTAATTCCTCCTCTAATTAACAGCAGGTAGCGAATAGAGAAGTGTTTATCCTCCCCCCCCTCCTGCTCACTATCCCGCTGTGTTATGACAGCTGGAACGTTAATTAACGTGACCCGGCAGATAATATTTAATCCAAGGCAGTGCACCACGGAAACATCCAACCGCCTCAGGGCAGGTCACCTACCAGGTGTGCCCTGAAGAAACCCTCCTGCTTGCTTTCAGACCCATGCCAGCGCATGAGATTTCACATTTCTTCCTGTACTTCCCAAAGCACTCCTAGAGGTGTGCCAGGCCTGCTTGCATCTCTCCAGGCCAGGTCCCTGACCACCAGCCCTGCCTACCTGTAGCCCACACGTGGCTGCCATCTCTTTGCAGGACCTCCTGCTCTAGGCAGAGCTGGCACAGAGGAGGCCTGCTCCAGCAGGAACCGCAGCAAACGTTCAGAGAGAAACCACATGGAGTGCAGCTTGATGCAGCCTCAGAATGCTGACACATCCACGTGGTTGCGGAGCTGAACAACAAATAAACAAACAAACATGTGGTGGAGGCTTTTTAAAGGGCTGTGTTACCGCAGCTGATCTCGAAAGGAGACGGGCGGAGGGTTAGCTGTGGGGAAAAGCACCTGACTCCTCTGCTTTCGCTTGGCCAGCTCCAGCTGAGAGAAGCGCGGGAGGAGGCAGGGGCTGAATTACAGGGTACCATATTATTTTTGTAGTAATTGGTGTCTGGTTATAAACAGCAGGAAAAGCAGGAACTTGTTCCCCGGGCTCCAGGATGACAGAAGCCAGGAGAGCCCTCGTGCGTCCCAGCCCGCGTGGCTGTGGGCCAGGCCCATGGAAGTCATGCCTGTACAGCACCCACATGTCGTGCAGCTTTTCCTCCAGAGGCAAAATGCAACACTTCAACGTGGGGTGCTGAATCTGGGCGACTGAGCTGCAATGTTAAATAGAGAGCATTCCTTTAAGATAGCTCTATCACCTGCAAATATAGGAAGATATGGATGTGCTGAAGAAGATTTACAAAACTCCCCCCTGCAACTGAAAGATCAGAATTTCTGTTATCTTTGGAAATACTAATTTAGCAGATGAGTAACCAGATGCTATCTCTAAGAGATTTGGGCCAACGATTTCTAATAATTTTAACAAATAAAAGCAGCATCATGCATGCATGCACAAGCACACACAAACATACTTCTTGAAATGTAGGAATCAAAAAACTGTTCAATCTGTAAAAAAAGCATATACTTTTATTGCCAGGAGCAGCCTTTCTGACCACAGATATCTAAAAGACAGAGTGGTCTTTGGGTACTATTTAGTTCCAAAGGGGCTATAAAAGGCAGATGGTCTCATTAGAAACAATTTATGCATATATATTTCTAGGAGTTGAACACTGCCAGAATAGGTTTAGCTCTTTCACCATACCGAGGAAAATATCACCACTTGCAAATGTTTCCAGTTTGCAAAATAATGACCTATCCAAAGTAGCTAAGCAACTAATTACTCAAATACTAGAAGGTTATATGCCAATATTATCACATTGTTGGTCTCTTGGGCAAACAACTTCACATTCCTCAAGCTGCCATATAGTGTCATTAGACTGTGCAGGAAAGTCCTTTCTTAATAGTACGGGAGCAGCAGCCCCAGTGCCCCTGTGCTTATGCCATCATTTCAACTATTATTTCCAATCTCCAAGTCAAATCACTAATTAATTAGAGAGGCAACTCTGGCAACGCAATTACCCGCAGGCAGTTTCTTCCCAGATGTGAAGCCCTTGTTGGAGATGGACCACGATCCCAGTTGCTGTGGAATGTTTGTGATTTTTCTCTCCAACACGTCGACCTTTACTCTCAACCCTGGCAGTACCTCTCCCATTCCCTGCCTGTGACATGTCTGCTCAATGCATTCCTCCCCCTAGCTCCAAATCCTAGAGTTCAGCCTGAACAGCCTCAGGATGTGAGGAGACAGCCGTGTGCAGGCTTGTGTACTTTTCAGGCCTGTGCACAATGTCTTCAAATGTTGCATGGGGGTACAGCAGGCGAAGCACAAAGAAAGGAATGATGAATTATGTAGAGAAGTAGGGTTTGGCTCAAGAAAAGACAGCATCTCCAGGACTTGGTTTCTGGATCCACTTACACCAAATAAGTACTTTTGGTGATGGATTTTTCATCAAAAATGTGGAGAGAAATGTGGAACAGGTTGACTTTGCAGAAGATGCATAAGAGACTGCGTGGAACATGGGGTTTGTATCCCATCACTGCTTTTTAGGATGGTCTGAAGCAACGAACGTTAACTGCTCTCTCCTGTAGATAGCCACTAGAGGGGCCATTATATGTTCTTAACAAGGGTACTCCAAAAAAAGTCCAGACACCTTTGTGGGACCTGTGTATTTGATTTATACAGGGGTATTGGAGAAGTGGATGTGGTGCCTGTAGCCAGCCTACGATGTGTCTCATGTTGCCAAAGAGGGAAAGAGCTTTTTGGCTAGTATTGCATCTGTCCTTCAGAATAGTTAAGGAGGAACTGCTGAATATTTGGGTCTGCACAAAAAAAAAGCATAAATGGGGGAAATGGGGATGGAGAAAGAGAACAGGTAGGGTATGAGGAGGATCTGCCTGTTTTCCTCAGACAACCTTCTCATAATACTGTGTCTTCAGGATGGCGGCAATCCAGTTCAGACACTCCCTTGGGAGACGGTCACTGGCACTAATTATGTCCATACAGAACACAAGTGTCCTTAAGACATGAAACTATAGAAAAATCTGTGTCAGCATGAGCAGCTGCAAATTATGTTCTAGCTTCCCAAAAATAGCTTTGCTTTTGCCAGGCTTTTTTGTGGTACCCATCCCCATAGCGCCCAGTAGCCTCAATTTGCAATATATGTGTATACCACTTCAGAACTGTAACAAAACATTTTGTCATCCCCTCCCCCCCCCCCCCCCCCCTACTTATTCCAAGTATTGTGTTGGTCATCTTCTGCTCACCCTGCAGCTGTGGGCTCTGGCAACCTCCCTGCTTGTATAGAAGCCAGGATTACCCAACTGAAGCCACATGCCTTAGTTCTTACCTAGCCCTGAAAGACAAGGCGATGCTATTTTACAGCCTGTGAACTCAAGCACAGAGGCTGGTCGCCATATTCTAGGATATTTATGCATCAATGTCACACGGAAAATCTGCAGCAAGCAGGGACTTGAATCTGTATCTCCTAAATCCAAGGTTAGTAGATTAATCATTTCTTTACAGCCATCTGTCCAACCACAAAGTATTTCTGAATTTGTGTTAGATTTATCTAGGAGGAGTTAACCACTGATACTTTTACCTTACAGGTGAAGTAAAAATTAAAGGGGAAAAAAAAAAAGGAAGAAAGTATTTTGTTACATCAGAGGTATATAGAGCTTAAAGCCTCGACTTCTGTGACTTTACCTAACTCTTCCAGAACTCATCTTCAATTTGCTGCAAGTTATATTTGCTAGAAGAAAACAAAATACATAAGCCAACTTATGAAAAAGTTATCCTCAGCAAACAACACGGGAAAATAAAGGGAAAGGGGATGTAAACTGAAGCAAGCTCTCCCTGTGTGCTTTTGAGCCAGCCTATCAGACTGCTGATAGCCATTTCTGATTCAAAAGTGCCATTGCATAGGCTTGGCATAAAGCACCCAGTATATCTTCATGTACTGGTTAGTGCTCTCACCCATGTGAGGTGATCCCCATAGCAACATCCTGCCATGACAATACAGAGCCTCTAAAGGTCAGACTAGAAAACAACAACAGTATTTCACAAAATCTCTAAAACAAATACGATTTTATTTCAGTGACATGGAAATTAAACACACTCTAAATTCTATCGGTCCAAGGACACTCAGGCCTCCTTCCAAAGCACGACAAGGAAAGCTTGCCAGTACTTCTGAACTACGAAGAGCCCACCTGACAGATGCAACCCATCAGTGAAATGGTAAAAAAGATTCGGACAGAATAACTCTGTCCTTCTTCGTGTATAGGAGTAAAAACTGCAGGTCTAACTTTTCCAGCCTACCATACTTGATGAAATAAAACATATCTGCAGAAGATCATCAATGGTTGCACAAAGTTACTGCTTATCCACTAAGCTGGAGGCCAGCAGTGACAACCACAGAATGCAAGCAGAGTGGTCTTTTTTTCACACTGAGCAGCACATCACAGAAGACACAAAGTTCTTATCTAAACTCGGGAAACCAGCTAAGTAGCATTTATTCCTATAAAGCAATGCCATTTGCAGAAAGTTCATACCTCTTTTAGCACCTGTGCCAAGGGGGTTTTTTGCTATTAATGGACCATCAGTCATTGCAGCTCAGACATCTGAATGATTGGGAAGGCGCAGGTGTGTGCAGAAGCAGCAGAAACTACTCTCAGATGATGACTGTATCTTAGGGGTGGGGACTGCAAACTTTCAAACTTTTGTTCAGAGAAGGAAGATTTCCTGACATCTTTGACCCGCGATCAACCATTCACATGCCCCACAGAGCTGCCCTTCCTTTCAGAACTGTTCTGTGCTGCTGCAGCCGGTTAGGGTAGGAAAAGTCAAGAACCGAAAAGCTATGAGAAGACCAGCTGCAGCCACAGCTTCTCTTGGTGGTAGCCCCATTTGGTAAACCACCTATTTTGCAGTTGAGGACAGAGTCACTGAAAGCCAGCGTGCTCTGTTCTTGGCAGGTTAGTGCTCTTGGATGCTAATGCTTCCCAGTGCTCCTGGAGACGTGAAGGTTCACATACCTATCTATTTTACACTGGAGGGTTGTCTCCAAAAAGGCCTCCTTTCCCTGTTCCTTCTACTCCTGTCAGATATGTCTCCGTTAAGTCAACATTACGGACTCAGGATATGAGCTACAGCCAGAGGCAGGGGCAGCCAAATTGGGTTAGGACGCTACTAAATTAGGTCTCAGCCAAAAAAGAAATGAGAGGAAAAAAAAAAAGAAAAAGAAAAGAAGAAGCTTGCATGTTGGTGCTTTGAGCAGAAATTTTTCAAGGGAAAAGTTCTTTTTCTTTTCCTTGGTTCTTGTATTATACTTTGGTGTGTAGGGGCTGTGAAAGCTGGAAAAACACACGCTGGGGACTCCCCTGATTACGACATTATAAGAGGACACGATAGCCCAAGTTTCTCCTCTGTTCTCCTCCTGCCCTATAAGGCCCAGGAGTGCTTTGGGGCTGATTTATTTCTGCAGTGCAGACTGCAAGGTGGTTGGGCCCCTTTATATTTTGGAGTGACTGATTTTTGTCAGAGTGCTGTACAGTTCCCTGCTGCAGCCTGGGATCAGAAGGGCACAAGTCCCTCTTTGTCCCCTCCTTCACTTCAGCCAGGCGTCCTTTCCTGCCACTCCCAAAGTCAGAGGAGAGAATTTGGCCCAAGCTTTTACAGAAGATAAAGCCTAAATGTCAGGTGTCTCCCTAGGCAAGCAGCAAACACTCCTTTCACCACAGAGGATGAAAAATTGAATCCAAAAGAAAGCATGAACCATCCATATATCACTCCCTAGGCTTCACAGTACTAACCTCTTAGCAGCCCAACAAACATCCTGTGCTCAATCCGAGAAACAGTCAAAACACCAGAACGTCTAAAAGGCAGTAAACCAGGTCAAGGAACGCAACCTTGACCACAAAGTGTCACTTGCAAAGGAGTGACCTGACCTAGTGACATGACGCGGGCTAAACCTTACCAGAGGAACGACTCATGGCCAGAGACAGGAGATACGAGCCAGGGAAAATCAAGGCGGAGCTGATTTCTCCACCAATGTGAAAGAGAGAAAGAACTGTTTTGTTTTTGTTTTTTTGTGTCCAAAGTGCAGGAAGGCATAAAGCAGTTGACTGCAGTGTTAGGAGGATACAAGATTTTGAAAGTAAATTCATGAGGGGAGGGAGAGGGAGAGAACAGCTGTGCATAATGTCATCATCTCCAGTACTTGCTGGAAGTAAGCCTTCTCTCTTACTAGAATATATTCTTTTTGGTGTGGGGGTCAGCTCTTAATCTGTTCTCATAGAGCATCAGACACAATGGGATCCTGATGTATGTTTTGCTGCAAAAATGGAAATAAATATTACAGTGGCTTTTTGCTATTCATTAAATATTAGTGGACTAAGTAGTGTTCAGTCTCCATTCTGAACAGAATGCATCTGCCTCTAAAAAAGATCTAAGTGATCTGTTTCTTGATTTGGCAACCACAATACAACTTGCCCAGCAAGCAGAATGCTATTGATTTGGGTAGTGTGAAAATCCATATGCGATATGTTGGATGTACTGGTGGCATGTAAAGGAGGCCAAAAGAGAGCAAGGCTGCATACGGTGCGAGGTGTTGTCTTTGGCAGCATGTATCAGAAGGGTAAGTCTTGTTTGTGTTCTGTGAGACTCGCAGAGGCTGGCCTTGAGTAGAGGTCTGCCTGAGCTGCATGTGAGGGGCAGAGGTTAACAGAAAGCAGCAGGGCAGTGGGGCAGCAGGGGGACATGGGCAAGGCAGTGTGCAAGCAGCAGAGGCAGAGTGCTAGTGCAGAAGCTGTGGACAGCAAGACAGCAGCCTGCCTGGCTCTGTGGCCTGCCTGGGCTCTGTGGCTTGTCTAGGTCTGCAGCCTGCTGAAGCTCTGTGGTCTATCCAGAGAGTTATGAGCAGGGCCGGGCTGCCTGCAAGGGCACTGCCCCACCTGGAGCAGTGGTGTGGCTCAGTCCTGTTTGGAAAGGCATCCTGCCAAGGAGGGGTGGCCATGCACTGTGCCATACGTTGCTGTAATACTTTGTAGAGCTGTAATTGCCACCTCCAACGGTGGCTGTGTCCCATCTCTGGCAGGAGTAAAGAAGAGTTGGCAAGCCAGGGAGAGTACTTCCTGTTATGCATCTAGGAATACAACCTTCTTGTCCTTTAATCTACGTGCATTAATCCTCATAGCCATCTCCACTAAGTGTAGTTCCCTTTTTATAAAGGGGAATTGAAAGCCTGGAAAGATTAAGTGATTTGTTCAAACTATTGGGCAGAGCTAGGAGTGGAACCTAAATCTTTGAGGGCCTCCTGTTGTGCATTAACCATGAAAAGAATTCGTCCCTTCCTGATATGCCTGTGCAATCTCATTGTTTTTAAATTATGTCCTTATGAGGTGGCACAGATGTTGCTGGAGGTTGTATTAGACTTCTAGATGAAGATGTGAAAGAAGAACAGAACGTAGCTTGGATCTCCAAGTCTGAATGTGTTTGCGGGAGTATGAATTGGAATCATCATATGAATGCCCCACATTCTAGACCTTTTCCCCCAGGAAGTAAACCAAGGTGTAGAGTATGATCTTAAGAGAAAGGAAAGATAAAGAAACAGAAAAGATGAGTGCTATAAAATACATGGTAGGAGGGACTTGGATGAGGGTGAAGACATCCATGCTATAAGAGTCATAAGCTGGCTAAATGGGTATGCTGAGCAGGTGACCTGCGTTGACATGTGTCAGCACTGTCATTCCCTGGAGGTGTCTGTAGGGTGCCCACTAATGCAGGCACTGTGAACCGTAGTGAGAATAGATGGGGCCTTTATTCAACATTTCTTCCACTGATGTTGTGGATGATCATCTTAAGCAGGGTTTTGTTGAAGATGGGGAGGAGATTCTGCAACTGTTCACCCTTAAGGTGGGAATATTCTTCCCCTATCTTCAATTATATTATTTGCTTTTAGGTTTGTGGCTTTTGCTTTTCTTTGGCAGTAGCACAGAAGAACATTCCACTGAAGAGAGCTGAATTTTGCCAACAGCTTGCTCAATTGTGGTGGAAAGGGATGGTGCTGAACTTCTTGTTTTGATAAGTGTTCTCAGCCATCTGGAGAACCTCAGCCCAGTTCCAGCAGGATACAGAACCATGACTTGCTCAAAAAAGTTGTTCTTGCAGTGTGGTGATCTTGGGGACATGCTGAACTGCAGCTGAGGAATAAAACAGCCTCAAGTATCTCCTTGCAGCCCTGTTTCCTAAGGTTCCGCATCGTAACTCACACTCCCTACTGCTACTGTCTGAATAGAGAAACAGAGAGCAAGCTTGAAGGGGCCCTTCTCCTGGTCTACTCCAATAGTCATTTATGTTCTTATATGTGATATTAAAATGGGGATATTAGGTCTCTTGTAAAGACATCTACGCTTGACAATTTTGGACCCATACCTTTCAAGACAATGAAAGCAACTGCAGCCTTTCTCTTACCATTGCTATCCATTCTGTTATAGTTATTTCTGGTGTCATGAGACTGAAGCATTATGGAGCTCCTGCTCATCAGATAGCATTTGTGACTGGTCATCTTCTAGGCAACACCTGGTCAAGAGAATGGAAAGACAGAAGATAAAAGCATTATTTGGTACATTACATTTTGTAGAAAAGTAGCAAGATCAGCTCCAGAACCTACCCTTTTTGTAGTCATTTTTTCCTTTTGACTTCAAGGCACTTTTGAAATCCTCCCACAGAAAATAATGTCTTCCAAGGAACTCCAATATCTTGAATAAGAAGAAAAAATTCAGGTATTCCCCCTCTCGTGCTCCGCCCTCTGTCAGTAAAATCTGTGGGTGCAGAGCAGTAATCAGAGAGATTTTTCTTTAAAGGATGAAGAAAGCGCACAAGATCAGAAACCTTTCCTAATGTTGAGTTTGAAGTGTGGTAAACTAAAAGAGAATTGCCACCCAAAGAAAAGCAGATAAAGAGACCAGCATTTGTCTAGTGTGTTGGTCTTTACAACTCATGAGTTCAACACTAATGAGTTATGGGTTGGCCCATGAAAACATAATGTGTAAATTAGGAATTTAATGATGTGTAAGATTAAAAGCTGTGTGGGGTTGCATTTATTTAAGGCTGCCATCTTGTGTTCAAACAGGAATTACTTTATCAGACAATGTCCCTTTTACTAGGTTTAAATTGATTCCGTTATGCGTGTTATGGAGGGTACTCAAGTGCCCGAGACTGCCAGCTGACAATATTTCCCACTAAATGCTCTTTCAGTAGCTCTGTTCACAGCTTTATAATAGCAAACATACTGTGCAAACCATAATGACTTCGTCTTAACTTCCATAAATAAATGAGTGTGGATTTCCCTCCCCACATCCCTCTCCATAAATTTAGTTGCAGGAGAGTTGGGATTCAAGACAAGAAATATAAAAACTGAAGTCCTTACTGCTTCTGTATTTGAGTTGCTTTTGTTACACTTCACTGACAAGTCTTCTACACTGATTCCCAATCTCTTCCCTTTCACACACACAAAAAAAAAAACAACCAAAAAAAACCAACAACAAAAAAGCCCCAAACCAAACCAATACAAAAAAAAAAACCCAAATTTTACCAGTGAAGGGGACCTTTACACATCCATTTGCATTGAAGAATGTGTCATGGTAGCATTTTGCAAACCAGGAATCCTAGTTCTCAGGTCACGGTCTGCTGACGTCAGTAACCAACACAAGCTCTTTTAGAGGCTTGACACTGAGCCAAGCACACATGCTAGAGCTTCCTGGGATGGCCAAGGGACACTCTGGGAAGGGCTCAGTTTTTTGTGTTCTCTGATGAGCAGTTTAAAGTTGTGTAACTCCTTGATGCAGCAGAGAAAAACAAGGATGATGGTTGAGCGTCCTCTTATCTTCGGAGACTAAATGGAACACCACTTCACTCTGATTTGATTCACATGGGGAGCAAAGTTTTAAAATAAGGCCCAAAGTACAAATCAGGTGAAGCATCTAGTTGGGTGCGCTGAGAGGCTCATGTTCCTCATTTAGCGACTTCCTAAGCTTGTGGGCAAGTTCCACCCACCATCCATTGGGTAGAGCAACTTCTTAACAGATGGAAAACCGGTTTTCAGTGCCCCACCCTGCCTAATTTGGGCAGATTTAAGGGCTTCTCCTAAGGAAGCAGCCTGAACATCAAGCAATTGACTTTTCTGATCAGATGCCACCATGACTGTACAGGCTGATACAATGTTAGAGCTAACATGGCTGCTACCTCTGTGATCTTACGGCTTGAGCATCTCTCTGAACTGTAGTAGGGTCAAAACCAGCCTCTGCTCTACGGAAATGTTACATGAAACATCAGCGTGAGGAGAAACTGCACCCACAGAGGATCACATCTGGGTCAAGTGGAGATCTGAGACAAGCATCCTCCCTGCCAACAAGCATTCTGAACTTGTGGCTGTTGAGGAAGATATGTTGGAAAGCTTAGTGATGAAGCTGTAGAGCAGAGCAGTGAGTCTCAGAGGGTAAAGCTTCTGCTGCTAGTCTGAACCTGGGAGGCTGACTCCATGAGATGGATGTGGTCTGGGTCTTACCCCTTTCATTAGCATTTTCTCCTCACTAATGGAATGAGCTGCGTATTTAGCATTTGGGCTCCTGTGAATGCCTTTTGCAAGCTGTATATGTTTTCAAAGTTGGGTTCAGATAAAGACAAATTTGGATCTATTTGTGTTTGCAGTTAATCAGATATGGACTACTCCAGCCTGAAGCTGTCCCTGTGTATCTACCCCACACGTGTGGAATTTATTCTTTATTGCGTGTTTACAAGAACCATTATTTATAATAGCTGACTAGTATAGCTTTTCATATTATAATTGTCTTCTTTAATCAGAGTAGAGGCCATACCTTACTATATGTTTATATGGTGCTTAGCACAGCGTTACTCTAACTCTCGGTGCAAGCTCAACTGAAATATTAGCAAGAAAGATATCTGTAAACATGCTAACAGGACATAGCTCTTATTGCTGTTTTCAGCCCCGTTTCCTAGCAACACAAAAGTTATACAAACACACTGTCTATTAGTCCTCAATGATGAGCTTTTGAGCTTCACTGGTCAGCACGGAATCAAATTTGGCAGATGGCAGTGGTGATGGCTGTACTTAGAAGAGAAAGACCCCAGCTTGTACTTCTACCAAAGACAAACTGAGGAGAAGACATTACCTATGCTGTTTGGCAGCTAACATCTCCCCCAACGAAATCTATGTGATACTGGTTGAGTCACCACCTGTGCTGTCTCTTGTCAAAACAGGAGGCTACAGAAGTGGTGTGAGGTCTTATGTGGGCTCAACAGCAGTTACACAGGACAGGAGGAGGGCGCTGTGGAGATGAAAAGATGACCCAGTTTGGGTATTCAAGGAACATGGGAGAGACTAGAGTGAGAGGCTGGAGACCATAGTCTTGGGAAGGATTTGGATGCTGCAGTGGAAGCATCATAAAGTATAGATGATGAAGTTCTGGGGTGCAAGATCCAAACTTTCAAGGCTTTGTTAGTTCTTCTGCATATGGCACAATTAATATGTGAGTGATGTACTTAGTTTGAAGTGTTGAGAGAATCTTTCAAAAGGCTTGCTGTTCTCTCTGTGACCTAGTGACCTGTTTTACAGAACTTCTTATGAAGGAGAGAATTGCTCCAGAAAGTTCAGAACAGTGTTTACTTATTACTTACTTACACTACGAGAGTCTGAATCTCCAATGCAGCAGGCGCCATGCAAATGTGCTTCTGGTACAGTAAAAGCAGAAACACTGTGGAGGAGGCAGGGAGGCAACTTTTTCTCTTGAGTACTTTATACAAAATAAGGATTTGGTGGTAAGGCAAACAAATCTAAATGATGCCCACAGGGAAAATCTTGGTTTTGGCCAGGAGAAGCTGGCTTCTCTACCTGCTATATATAAAAACCAGAGTCAACCAAAACATTCCTCTGGGCTTGCTTCTGCCAACTCCTAAAGCATCCAGAGGAAATTCGAAGTGGACTGAAAACCAGGGTACTACAGAGGTTGTTCACTTACAAGAATAGTCTGAAATCCTCCTCTGAAGCCGAATGCCAAAATGCCTTGGCAATTCAGTCACTGACTGGCATTCCTGTTCAGCCAATGTGTGTGACTGCTGCTCTGCTGCCTATTTTTAACAGGATGCAACTATTTATCATGTTTCTGGCCGAGATTTTTATAGTTGAGGCTTCTGCCATCCATCAGCTCCAGACAATTTATGTGGAACATGGCTTTCTCTCAGGATCTTTTTGAGCTCTCCAGTCTAACAAACTGGCATGCAACTTTGCCATCGGATGTGGGGGGAGCTCAAATGTTGCTGTGGATTCCAAAGTCTCCATCTGGAGCAGCCACTGGTGCAGGTCACGCAGCTGCGCTCCTGCTCCATCCTACCCGCTGCCTGTGCATGAGGCTGGGAGCAGGCTGAGCCTTCCCTTGTGCTGTGAGCTCTTTGATGTTACATCTATAACGTTTTATGTTAAATTTTAAAAAGATTTGGGTCAGGGTGAGAGAAACAGAAACATCCTGGTTGCTGTTTCTAATGTGAGATGGTGTCGGGGACGTGGTGAAATCTAGCCCCCCTGTTTCCTGTCCCTCACTGAGAGCTTCCTATTGACTTCAGCAGGGCTAGGGTTTTCAGCCCCTCTGCTTTTAAAGCCCTGCTGACATGCATATAATAAGTCTTGAGGTCTACTGGGTGTGCAGGGGATGGGGCATGCTGTTGGGTATTCTGTAATTTCTTTTCAGCTGATGTAATATTGCTGTTGTTAGAAATGCAGGGAAGAAGCAAAACCAAATAGTTTTACCTCTGCCACGACAGACTAAATTAAAGCTTTTAGTGAGTGCAAATTCTAGAATCTTGTCTCTTTTGTGTGATAAGGCCAGACTCAGATACCTTTACATCTGTTCCTTTTCCCCCCCAAAAATAATCTGCCCTGTTCGTGGTGTAAAGTATATGGAACACATGTGAAAATAGGAAAATCTGGTTTGTATCTACCGACAAGAATCAAATTGTATATTTATTTTTAGTAGTACTTTCTTTCCCCCACAAAATGGCATGATGATGGAAAAGACCATAAATTTCTCAGCTGCTTTAGAAAGTCAAGTATAAAATGTTTTTATTTTATTTCATTACACTTGCAGACTCTCACCACAATGCTCTGAACGCAACAGAAACGGCGGCTGAGGAGCCCTCTGTTGCTGTTACACACTATAGAAAACTCATCCCTGCCCCAGCCCTACTCTCTCCGCATCATTTTCATGTATGGATATTAATTTATGTGTTCACTAGAATACAAACGCTCCCCTGTCTCTATAAGTTATAGAAGCAATCATCCAAGGAAGCATCAGAAACTCCTAAAGTCAATTCTGGTGTCATAATTTCATACTCTAACCTGAGATGCCAAATCATGGCTCTTTATAGATGAGAAGCAGGTATGTGAAGCACTCCCTTTTCAGAATTGCAGACTTTATTTCTCTATAAAAAACATTTATACTGGGAAATAATAAGTGGCTAGCATGGCAGTGCAAAAGGGGGACCGGTCACCCCGAGGGGGTGAGAGAGCACGTGGAGTGCTCTTAGGTAGGGGCTGCTCCCTTTGCTCTGCATCCCATACACGTAGCACAGCGAGACTCCCAGGATCAGCCATGGGCTCTGATACGGATGCATTAATAAATAAGCAACAGCAACAGCAGTAATAACGTTGAGTAACCCTCTTAGCCTAACCCATAATGTTATGAGCCAGCTCAGGAGGGAGGGTTCATCCTCAGTCACATAAATCAGCCTGCCTGGCTGAAGCTTTCTGACGTATGCAAAGCATTCATTAACTGCTTTCGACTCCCGATTGTGCAGCAGCTGTCCCTTGGCTAAACTTGACCGTTCCTTGGGCTACTTCATCCCCTCTTCTCTGCTAATTTTACACCGCGCACTTTGGCACCTTGACTTATGATACCTTTCAGCATTTTCCTCCCCAAGGTAACACAAAAATCCTCTAGAAAGGAAGTCATAGAGCAGTAAATACTACCTGGGATAACATTTCAGTAAGAAGAGCTCTTTTATGGACCACCTAAAACTAAGTCTAATGCAACTGTGGGCAACCCTTTCCCGCATTTGATTTGTGTAGCTGGGAATGCATTATTTATTAATTTAGTTTTTAAAGTGGGGAATGGGAAATGTCTTCTGGGATTTTTGTGCTTCGTTACTTCCCTCTTCCCTCCATGCTGAGCTCTGAAGAGGACCAGCTCTCTGTGCTCTGTCCTTACATACTTCCTGAGCCCTCCAGCCACTGACCGTAGTTGGTGGCTCTTGGGTGTCACGTCTTGCTCTTGGAGAGGATCAAACTTCACCCAAAGGTGCGTCTGAATCCTGCCAGCCAAGGGTACTTGCCACTGACTTGGATTCCCAAACATTGATTGTGATCCTTCTGAAACTGCATCCTGGCTGGAAACCACGCTGCTCCTTCAGCCCCAGCATCCACACTGTTTGCTGTTACAGGACTCACTGCAGTGCTCACTAGATCCAAATAATTTTGGATGATGAAATCACCCCACTTACAGAACCTAGTTTAATTACGCAGTGTGAATGTGGAATAAGCAGCGGATGGGACAACCAAAGTGTAATATTTCATGTAAAGCAAATTCCAAAGCAACCAGTTAATAGGGGAACATCGTGGATGTTAAGTAGATTAGACACATCAATAGAATCTACATAAGTGATACCAAATTTAGTAACAGCAGCAGGGAAAACAGTTTTATTTTAAGTCAGACTCTGCCGAGCTGTGGCACCAGGCCTATTTAGGGTTCTGCACCGTGTTTCTTTGCAGCATACAGAACACTGAGTGCATAGGAAGAGTTAAGAAAAGTAAATGGAGTTGAAATTTCTGCAAAATGAATGATGTACTGTACCTATGCATTTTATAGCACTAGGTAAGTAGTTTAATGTCTCAGCCAATATCAAACACTTCATTTGCAAATCTTAGTGTGCTGGGCTCCCTGGTGGTTTGTGTAATAAAATGGGATGGTTAAAGGGCATGTCCTTGCATTAACTATTCTTTCTAAATTTGAAGGGCCCGGCTGTTATGTAAATATTTACTATAATTAACTGCTGGAGTTCACTTGTTGTCCTAGTTTGTGGGAGTTGTCTGAAGTCGCTGTTACGCACAGAGAGCCATACACTATCTGTACGTGGTCACTCTGACCATGACCCAGTGCTGGGGAGAGGAGGACTGCTTAGTGCTGCTCGTTGCACGTCACCACTGCAGCCATGCTCACTCTGCTCCAGCATCAGCCTGCAGTCGTCTCCTCGCCATCCAGAGGCAGCTTAATTGGGTTACCTCTCCAAAGCCCAGGCTCTGGGGCTGGGGAACTGAGGCACCTGCGGGCGCTGCATAAAGCTGGCTCACACCTCGCTACAGGCATTGCTGCATGCTGTTTTTTCCCCTCAGAGCCGTCTCTGCACCGCTTTCCACAGCGCTTCTCCTGGCTGAGAAGCTGCGCTGAAGCAGTGCGGCAGCCTGGAGCCCAGTGTGCAGCTCACTGGCACCTGGGACTTCGCTCAGCCCCAGGTCTGGCAGCAGTAGCCCCAAGCCAGAGCTAATGAGCTCTGCTGGATCTGACCGGTGCTCTGTGGGCCCTCTCAGCTGTCTTCATGTCACGCTGACTAACGCATGCGGAGGATCCTCATTACTTATGTTTCTTCATCGCCTGGGGTGCTCCAGCCCCTCTGACTACAGCACCGTGTGAAAGAAAGGAAAGAAATCAATGCCGAGCGTACAGGTGGAAGCAGGAGAGCAAGGCAGGCCAAGAAGCAGCAGCTGTAGCACGAGGCGCTGCACTTATCTCCGCGCTGCGTGCCAAGGAGCTCTGGCTGCACTTTTCATTCCCCCGTTCTCCCTTAAAATCTCGTTTGACGTGTTTGGCTGCCGCGCGGCACTGGTATGCATGCCTGTGCGGGCTGCTGGAGCTGCCTCTGAATCTATACCCGGGAGGAGGAAGGAGTCTTTAAAAATTAATACTGCGAGGCAGCTTTAGTGGCAGCGCTGGCAGAGCAGGTGGAGCCGCTGCGGGGAGAGCCCACGATCGGGGGGACGGCCCACCGTAGCATCTGCTGGCCTTTGCAGTCTCAAGGATTGAAGCGTCGGTTGTCTCTGACCTCGCCTCCAGAGCTTTCCTGTGTGCCAAGACCCAGGGCACTCCTTTGGCCCTGCTGACGTCTGTGCTGGGCTGGCGCTCGCTTGTGCTTTGGCCGTCGCTGTTTGCTCTCTGCTGGCTGCGGTTCCCTTCGGCTCAGCGGAAGGGGTCTGCACTGGAAGGCAGAGCTGGTGGGAGAGGCAGCAAGGACTTTTGTTCCTTTTCCTTTCCCTTTCCCTTTCCCTTTTTTTAATTTTAATTTTTTTTTTTAAATTTTTTAATTTTTTTAATTGCAGGCTGTATTAAAGCTTCTAGCATTTCATCTCAAATACCTCCAGAACACCTTTAGCAGTCCTGGCATGAAGCTAAAGCACAGGGACGTTGAATCATCTGTCTAAAGGATTCTAGCTGGTGTGACCCCTGCATGTCTGATGACTAGGCTGCGGAGGGAGCCACGGTTTTATGACATTAAATATTAACAGCTGGATATTAATAATGAAGGCTGACAGCTCCTTTCCCAGTTCCTGAGGTTGTTTCTCCCCCCAGCTGCAAGTCCAGCAGGATTTGTGTTTTTTTTTTCACTGCCTAAGCATCATGGTCAGGGCCCCCTGACCTCAAAGGGTTGGGGGAGGTAAGAAAAATAGCATGAGGTGTCCCTGCCATGAATACGAGCCGTCGCCTTCCACCAGGGCCCTGCACAGTGTGAGCTCTGCTGCCTCTGGTTAGCCCTGTCACAGGCTGCTGATTGGAAAGCAATTTTCCGTTAAAGGCAGAGAGAATGTAGGAGGCTAATAATAAAAAAGGGGGGAAAAAAAGAAGAGAAAGCAGCATTGGAAGACCTAACGGCAGATCTTCCTGCATTGCTCGAAGCCAGAGGAGAATGAGCTACTCCAGCACATTTGTGTTTTATTGCTGTTTGGCCTGTGCAAATAATGCAGTTACAAATTTTCATACAGCGCCCTCCAAAATTACATTTTTTCTCTCTTCCTTGCTTTTTTTCTCTTTCTTGGCATTGGCCGTAGTTTTCCTGCAGGCTAGGACAGCCGAAACGCTGCTTCTGTCTGCAGCTATACCAGCCTTGATCCTGAGATAATTTACAAGAGATGCTAATGCACAGGGCACACTGCTCCCTCCCTCCAGCAGCGCTGCCACAGCTGAGTGTCATGCCCACAGCTTCAGCCAGGGCTGGAGGACAGGAGAACACCAGTCCTTTCTTGAACTCGTGATCCTCGAGCCCTGCCCTGCAACGTGCTTAAATGCTGCTGAGAAGTCATCTCAGAGGAATTTGAACAGGGCTTTATTTGAATAAAGAAATAGAGCGCAGAACACACAATAGTCGCTAATAAATCACAAGTTGGTTTTATTTTGCTGGTGCAACTCGGCCTTATTTTTTTTCCGTATTGGACTTCCCTCCAAATTACATTTTCCCAGTTGTGCACTTTTGTTCTTTTTACCATGTGACAAATGGAGGTGCTGTTTATTATTTATTCTTTGGCTTTAATGTTGTGCAAGCTAGATCAATTCAGCTTTTGATAAATAAGTCTGCTTTTTGCAGAAATTACCCTCTTGGATCAGTACTCTTTTCTTCTCCTTCCTCGGCAAAGGCTGACCTCTAACCCTGCCTACTCCACAGAGAAGCCCCATTTATACAGGCCACTATCAAGTTCCATCTTGGTCAAATCTAGACCACGTCCTCTATTCTGACCCCTGTATCAAATAACACCCCAGTACCCTTTTAGGGAAATAGTTTCTAATGTTCCTCATGCCCACATTTAAACAGAGCGAGCTGATGCTTTGGATTGACATCAAGTAACTTGGAGTAAAACTACGTTTTATTCTGAGTAAAAGTAACTCACTGCAGATGGCTATAAATACATGTAGAGAGCAGGACAGAGAGCTGGGGCTGCGTGAGGTAGATCTGGACCACGACAGACATGCTGGGCATGGAGAGAGTCATTAGGAAAAGGCAAGGATGCTTTCAGCTTCTTATCTTTTTCTTTTTAGCCCTCTTCTGTGTGCTAAGAAGCTCCTTCAGCTCAATATTTTCTCACATCTGAACACAATTGCCTGGCTGTCTTACTGGAGACAACATTAGTTATGACTTTTGACTGAGTGTCAATGAGGAAATGGCAGTTTGGAAGTGTACCTGTTGTCCGTGTTTGAGTGGCTGTTCATGCAGTATGGCTGAGCCCAATTAGTGTAAAATCAGAATCCGGCTGCTCCCTTTGGTGTGAGATAAAAAAATCTTCACGAGGAGATTTCTGAAACTTGAAGGTTCGCAAAGTCAGGAAGCGACATGAGGGACACAAAAAGCAGATATGAAGAAGTACATGCAGAAAAAAGACCTGAATCTGGAACACAGGCTTTAAAGAAATGTGTTAAGTACTGGGCAGTTTTGGTAAAAGGATGGGACTTGGCAACACGGGGTTAAAATTGGCTCCCACCCACCCGCACTTAAAGCTAAAATGTGTTCAGCTGAAGTGAACAGTTGGTGATGACCATGTTCAAAAACAGTTGCATGCTTTAGTAAGACTAATCCTATGGGCTTTTCCTCAGCGTTTCCCTTCCAAGCATCTGAGCACATTCAGAAGAAGCCCAGCCTACAATAAGCTCTGGTTGTCTGGGCTCTCACTGTGGCTTCAGCAGTACTAGCAACAGAGTTGGCTGGAAGGAAAGATGTTGAGCACTATGTGGGGTTTTCTGCTGGCATTTTCTTCCAGGATAGGACAGGCTCCTGATGCCAAAATCATAGAATCATAGAATCACCACGGTTGGAAAAGATCTCTAAGATCATCCAGTCCAACCATCCACCTATCGCCAGTATTTCCCACTGAACCACGTCCCTCAGTACAACACCTGTGTTTTTTGAACACCTCCAGGGATTGTGAGTGCACCACCTCCCTGGGCAGTCCATTCCAGTGCCTGACTACTCTCTTAGAGAAGTATTTCCTAACATCCAATCTGAATGTCCCCTGGCACAACTTGAGGTTGTTCCCTCTAGTCCTATTGCTGGTTTCATGGTCCAGGAACTGGGAGAGGCTGATCAGTGGCGCTCTTCTGCAGATCTGTTGGTGCTAGATTGAGACTGAATGTGTCAGCAAGGAAAAGGCCCTCAGAAGGGCGCTCAGTCAGATCAGTGTTCAGCCAGGGAAGCGCCAGGGCTTGTGTTCCAAAAGATTGCAGGATTTTATTGCAACCTTGTCTCCAAAAGCTCAGGTTTGAGATGAGCAACATCAGGGAGCACAGTAGAGGGGTTCAATGTGTGGTTGGGAAAGAGGACTGGTAGGAGAGGAAATGGTAGTCCCTTCCTTACAGCCCGGCGCTCAGCTGTGTACATGGCTTCATGTCAGGGGGCTGAAGGAGTTCAGGCATCATGCTATGAAGGCGAGGGGATGTAGGGCTCGAACATTGGGAGATGGCTGCACTCAGTTTCTGCTAGTCGATCTGTTCCACTGTCTGGAGGTTAGGGATGAGAGGCAAGGGGAAGCTAGACGTGTTTAATTGCCTGTAACTAATCAGGCATGTACACTCATCCTTCCCCTTCTTACTCCTCTGAAGAAAGCACCCTCTCTGCTCTCCTGATTCCTGCAGGGTGGTGGTGAGCAGCTCACGCAGGTGGGGACAACACGACGCACAGCCACTTCCAGCCTCACTGTGTCCCCGCTACCAGCATGGGGCACAAGGATGAGCACTGTTGGGATGGTTGGCGTGTCCATGCCCCTGCAGCATAAAGCTCTGATAAAAAATGAGTAGCGGCTGTGACAAACCGTTGGGACCGTTAGAAGAAGAGCTCAGATCTATTTGTCGTAAATTCACCCAGTGTTGTACCGCAGCCACTGCTGCTCAGGAAGCTCATATCGGGAGAGGGAAAGTGCCTGGAAGGAAGCAGCAGGCAAATCTCTGCACATCCTTGCCTGCCAGCAGCTGGCTGCCCTGCTGAGTCGCTGCTGGGGAGGGTGAGTCCTGGGCTTAAGGCTGTGATCACAATCCCTGGTTTAGGGTGAGAGCCTGGCTTAGAGTGAGACGCAGAAACGCAATATCCAGCGCTGCCCTAGGGAGTGTGGTTGGTTGGCAGCATTAGCAGTTAGGTGGCTATATTAGCATTTTAATCAAATAACTAGATATCATAGAATTATATGTTTGAATCTCTGTAGGCTAAACATAGCTTCAGAGGCAAATAATTTCCATGTAATTTCAGGGTGGAGAATGTCCTTTGGGTAACAGCTGCCTGCTCTGCATGGGCATTAAAGATCCTGTGGCACTTCATTGAAAGCAGGGGTTTGTCTCTGAGGCCTGGCTTAAACCATCCGTCATCACGCTGGCTGTCAGCCCGGCTGCAGTCCTGACACCCCAGAGGTCACGCGATGCCAGGGAGATCTCGCAGCTTCTGTTTGCTGCTGTGGGAGCCACGTGTACAGCCTGCCTGGGGCACAGCTAGGACAGCTTTGCTGACGTGGGTCCGGACGTGCTTTCTAATGTAGTATTATAGGTACCCAAACCCTACAAAGAGGAAGGTCTCCAAGGAGAGGAGAAGATTGTCTGCTGGCAGGCTGACCCAAATGCTGTCCTGCAGCGATACCCAATGGCTGGCTGCATTGGGCAGTCCATTGATTCCTGTGGTGCAGATGTATCTACAGGCACAGATCCAGTACAGAAAGCTCTCTGGAGTGCGTTCAGGCCATGCTAGACTTGATCTTATGTATTTTTTCCCCAGTTTTTCATAGCGTCAGAGATTTTAGAAGTTCTAATGACAAACCATCTGGAATAGGTTTCTTTTCAAAAGAAAAGAATGAAATAGATGTGAGTTGGCAGGAGCTTTCAGGGAGATTTTCCCCACCCCCCTCTGTTTATATATTATGCAGAGAACTCTACAGGAAAATGGGATACATGGAGTTGAGCATTTCATGACAAGTTGTCACATTCTGTGCATAAATTTCTGTAAAGTGTTAGGCACCAGCAGTGGGAGGAGATATTGGGTCACTCACTGCTAATCCTGGGAAGTTTAGGGGACTTTGTGTGTCCTTTAAGAGTGTCCCTTTGATGGAATAAACATCACCTGTCCAGGGTGATTCCTTCACGGCACATATAATCCAGGCGTTTATTCGATAAAGGTGCCTGTATAAAACAGCAATGACCCAACAACACTCCCAGTACTACTATCAGCCCTGTCCCCATTTTCATCCCTGTGTGTTTTTATATCTACTGCAGAAAAAAAATGAAAAACTGAAAGTGACTCTCAGTCCCTTTTCTTCTTAAAAGCACATTACACATGCTAACCTTATTTCCTGTTCTGCTGTTTTCAGAGGTTAACTCTTATTTGGCGCATTTAAGTACCCGTGGAGCATTTGAAGGTCTCTGAGTGACAGATGTTAAAAATGTCTGAACATCTGAGCTCTATTAAGCACTCCCCAGCCAGATGTGAGGGACATATCAGAAGCAGCATCAGAATTTGGATGGTCCCAGCTCCAAACTTTGTGATCTAATCCCACCTCCTTCAGATGCTGTTTGCGGATGATGGGAGAAGGGTGCTGCACTTCTGATGACTCAGCATTTGCTGGGGGAGGTTTGCGTTAGCACACAGCTGTCCTGTAATTATGAGCTCCTGTATTACTCCAGCATTGCCCCTGAGCAGTGCATGGCACTGTCAGCTTTGCTCCCTAGGAGGAGGGTAATACTGAATCTAGCACTACTGTAGGGGGTTAGTGGGAAAAATTGATTTTTCTTCTCTTAGCAGTATTAGGACATAATTTCAGCAAAGAGAAATGTTGCCTCCAATTCCTCATTCTCCTTCCCCTCCCCTATTTCATGTGAACTCATGAAAGCAATATGCTTTCTGAAGGTGTGTTTGGAGTGTTATTGCTTAAACCCACAGGGAGATCACATCTCTCACATACGCTGTGGTTGTTGGTAGTCTGGACAGTGCTTGAACCATTGTACAGACACGGGCTGGATGCTGGCTTGAGTTGCTAACGTCCCCAGATCTGCTGTTTACTTGAACTTATTTTCAGAGATAGCATAAGGAAACAAAGTACTGATAAAAATTGGAGCGCTGCTCTGCAGAGCCCAGGAAGTATTTCCCTTTGACCCTACAAGACCTCTGCCATGTGGAATCCCCCTGAGTAAACCTCACCATTGCAAGTGTTCTCTCTAAACCTGCCCAGCCTAAGGAAAAGCCCCTGGTGCAGCAGACTTCCAAGAACACGTACAGTGCTGGGCATTCAGGATCTCTGGAGTGCTCCTCTCCATAGTTCAAAAGAGGCAGAACAGCTCTAATCAGTCACCCCAGAACTGAAGACAAATCCCCTTGGTCAGGTGGCTTGCTGCTGCCACAAAGATCAAAACACAAACCTTGACTGTAATATAAAATCTCAGCCCCTTCCTGCCACGCTATATTGCCTGGATGAGGAGGAAAGGGGAAAATGTATTTTAATTCCCTTGAATTAATTAGAAATTGGGTTGGGGGCAAGACATCCAGACAGTAAGAGGGGTTATTATGCTTCATAACCACATCCCACCAGGGATGTATTGTTCAGAATTCAGAGCCAACTGGAGTCTCTGGTGTCAGGGTCAAGCCAGTCCATCCTCTGTAACCAAAATAATTCAGCTCAGCATGCTACCTGTGTAGGAGAGAAGGCTCTATGGCCATCAGACCCCAGCAGTCTGAGAAGGCTGATAAGATATTGCTTATTGACATACACAACAGTTCTCTCCAAATCCAGATTCCTGGTGCTGCATTTTCTCTTTGCATATCTCTTATCATGAATGCAGGCAGTTCAGCTTTACTCTTTTTTTTTTTTTTTTCTTTAAATAAAATCTTTCTTTTTCGCTCTAATGATTTAGATGAAATATTGAAGCTCACCTCTGCAGCTCCCCTTGGGACATCTGCTGGGAGGTTTTGAAATTAGTGGGGGATGGCAGCCCCTTAACATTTTGTCTCGTGATCTTGGTGACGACCCCTAGGCTTGACTTTGTGGGAACCGATTCGTGCAGGCATCTGCAAGTAACTGGACTCTGCCAGCAACTCCCATTCTGACAGAGGAGAGCCAGCAGCCAGCTTAATAGGTTGCTGCAGCCACCGAAGTCCTCCGGTGAGGAGCAGCGAAGTGAAGAAAAACAAAGCCTATTCCAGCCACTGCCACAGCAGACAACAATTGAGAGCAAAGAATCATTTTATTGCATGTGGAGGGGGGAATGAGGGAAAGAAAAGGGAATGAGATGGTATTTTTTACACCTAATGGTTTAATGGTTTCTTTCCTTTCTCCCCTTCCCATTAAAGGGGATAAAAATACACAGAAAGAGAATTCCACAGATTTCCATTCTTCTCATAAGAAAAGGCAATGCAGCCATAGCTTCTTCCTCACATTAAGTTTTCAGAAGGAAAGTCAGTTCCCCTTTCTCTGGCTCCTCATAGCGGCATTTTTCTGGCTCCAGCAACCTAATAGGTTGATTGCTGAGCCTCTTCTGTTTCAATTACTTTTGATTGATTCCCAGGTCTGTGTCAGCCACTCAGCCACCATCCCAGGAACAAATCTGCAGTGGCTGAAGATGAAAATAGCTTCCATGACCAGCTAGGAGGGGAGTTCAAGCATCTTTTGTAAGCGTGAGGTTGCCGTAGCCATCCCTCCAAATTTTCTCCCTGGCCAGGCCTGGTCGTGATGAGATTCCAGTTCCTTACAGCTCGCTGAGCTGTGCTTAGTCTCATCCATGGCTGGGGAGGAGGGTGAAAGGAGCTTTAATATCGTCAAGCAGCTCAACTTGCAGCAGCTGGCAGGCATGGCTGTTACCCCCAGGAGATAGGCTGTGGCCTGGCAGAAGTCCCTCTGGGTTTAGGAAGTGGAGGGGGACAGGGAGAGGTGGGCACAGAGCCTGTAAGATCAGTTCTGGAGACTTGGTTTCTGGTTCCTGCTTTTATTGAAGGAGATGGGAGAGGGAAAGGAGGAAAAGGGAGCTGGGAAAAGGAGTGGAGGCGATGGCGACTGGTTCCTTACAGAAACAGCCATCCTCTGCAGTTGCTTTGTGTACATCTGAGTCTTAGCAGCAGCAGCAGCCTCCAGCCTTCAGGCTGGCAGAGGCAAAGGAGCAGCGAGGACACATCTGTATTGCTGCCCTGGCTGAGAGCTAATCTGGCTCCTTGTATAAGTCACAGCAGACTGAGAACTAAAGCAGTCTGGAGAATTGGGGATATTTGTGTCAACAGTAGGATTATATTTCTGTATTTTTAATTTCCTACCGCTGTTGTCCAATTCAACTCAGCATGGGACCACAGAATAACTCTGGTTGGACTTGGGAGGCTCAGAACAGGGTCAGCCCCAGGCCAGACCAGGCTGCTCAGGTCTATGACTGGCTGGGGCTCTGAGCTCCCCAGGCAGAGCCTGAACGGCCTCTTTGGACAGACTGCTCTGCTGCTGGACTGTCCTCAGAGGGAATTTCTTCTCCTTGGATCCCATGTGAATGAGCCATGTTTCAGTGCGTGCTCCTTGGCTCTCATCCTCCTGCCATGCATGCTCTCCTTGATAGCCTTCCTGCAGGTGTGGGCAGGCCTCACATCTGCCCTTCTCTGGTTGTCAGGGAAACCCCCAGACTCTGCAGACTTTCAAAGATGCTAGAGAAGCCTTGCAAGGACATGGGCCAGCTCTCTTGGCACTTTTGGATGTAACTACTGGGTCTCAGGCTACCCTTGACTCAATGCCCATCCACTTGCCTGTAGTTATCCTTCCTGAATCCTGTCCCTAGAGCAAGAGGTGTGGGAGACCTAGGTGATGAAGGCTGAGCAAGAGTTAATATGAACGGACACGCACAGAAAAATGGACACCCAATTATCTCCCGATACAATAAACCTCAGATCTGAGGTATGACAAGCAGGCCTGAGCTCTTCTGGACAGGCTGCTCCAGCAAAGCCCACAGAGCCTGGAGGAAGATTGGACACGGGTGAAACCAGCCACTGTGCAAATCCCATGTGAAGGCAGGACGTACGGCGGGTGATTTGTGCTGGCAAAGGCTTTCAGCCCCGCTGCCGCGAGGGACCCACTCGTGCTCACCCAGCCGGTTACAAAGCCAGAAATAGCCGTGCTGCTGGGGCCCCGCAGCCGCGCCATGGCTGCGCTCCAGCTCTGGCAGCTCACACCGGCCTGGTCGTGGGCTTCTCGCTGGCAGAAGAAGAGCTCTGCTCTCTGAAATGGCAGCTGAGCGCACAGATGTTACATCTTTCATGTCGTGGCTTTTGGTACTAAGCAAAGAAGTCGCGACTGGTTTGCCACCTTTTGTTGTTATTGCTGTTATCAAAGCTGCAAATAAGGTTTCTATTAACACTACAGTGATGGAACGAAAGGGCTTGTCCTGCAGTTCCCGTTTAAAAATAAAAACAAAAACAGCTTCAGAGAAACAGCTTGTGTCCCTTGTGTGAGACGACTATAATTTCATCTCAAATTTCTACTATTGAAACATTTGACAGCAAGTGCTGTAGTCATGAGGATCCAGATTTGCAAGGGCATTAGCAGAACCTAATTTTCTTTGGGTTTACTGAGTGGCAGGTGTGTCAAAATCTTCACCTCTGGGGTGGGCTTTCTGTGACCATACATTCACAGACGGTTTATTCATATTAGATAGGCAGTTTCCTGCACTGTTTTCCAGTAAGACTCTAGAAATAAGGCTCTGTGAAACTTAGCAAGTAATGGTAACTGGCCATAATGTCTAAGTAATTAAATGGAAGATTAAAAAGCAGTAATCTTCCTTCCTCTTTGTTGCTTACTATTAATGGCTTCCAATTCTGCATACTAAATGATTATTAAGGCAGTGTTCTGTTGCAGAAAATCTGTAGCATTAAAATTTGGATTTACCGAGAGCAGAGAGTAGGTTAACTTGAATGGGAAAGGCAAAACAACAACAAGTTTTAGTTGTCTAAATCCAAACAGTGCTTTTCACATACTGGTGATCATCAGTGAAGAGAAGAAAGCCTCTGTGGAATGGGCAGTGCTTTGCAGTCAGCCCTCTGCAGATTGCCTGTAAAGGTCCATGGAAAGCAGTCAGAAGAACTAGTTTCAGTGTTATCATAAACTCTGCCCCACGACTACTGGCTGTCCAAAGGGGCCACATCTGCCTTGGAAAGTACGCTGGGTCTACAAATTAAAAAAGGTTGCAAACCAGGGTACTGTGAATGGCAGGAAGAAAGTACTTGGCATCCCGTCAGACATGAGAAATACCAAATACAGAACGAGGAGCCATGGTGAGGATAGTCACTGCCATATAACAAGGAGCCACTCTTTCCAGCTTCGTGCCTTATAAAATCCAACTGAAATCAAAACCATGAAAACCAATCAAAAATCCAGGATTTTGCCAGTCATGAGCTATTCGGCAATCCCAAGGTCAGGCCAGTGGAGTCTCCATCTCACATCATCATCTGCTCTCTTTATCCCTGTACTGCAGACAGGAAATCAAGAGACAGAGCTTGATCGTTGCAATATAGGCAAACATTTGGGCCCAGACTGCAAAGTAATTAAGTGTGCATTAAGGCCCACTCCCGTTCAGCAAAGCCCTTATGTACATGCTTAAAGTGCCACTGGAGCTAGAGGCACACAAAGAAACACTTACATTCCTTCCAGGATCAGCACTAACTACAGTATAAATATTTAGGAATATATTTAAAGGCTCTCTGGGCTGAAGATAGCTCTGACTGCACAGGCAGGGGCTGGAAGAATTGGGATCTTGCAAGTTGGTGTTGCAAGTTGGGGTGCAGGGAGGCAGATAGCCAACATGGAAAAGGGGCTTTCTGTGGCAGCAGGAGAGCAGAAACGAATGAAGAGAGGGTAGCCAAGGTCTGCAGAATTACAGAGCGGATATTTAAGGTTGAATTTTCACACTGAGACAGTTGCACCTCTGTTGGGGATGGTGCTGGGAAACTGAAAAAGCAGAAGCCAAATTCATAGAATCAGGATAGTTTATTCTTTTCTATCATGATGTATAATTTTCAGTGTGGTTTCAGTGTAATACCCCCCTCTATGTTTAAAAGTACACATGCATACTCATCCAATATTCTTGGTACAAATGACAAACGATGACTTGAGCTCCCCAACAGGGACGAGAGCCAGCTCCCTGCCCCAAAAATGAATTGCAAAGAAGAGGATGGTGCTCAGGGGAGAAAGAACACACCATGAGCTGAGGTGCAGTTGTTACTCCTGGCACGCTGAAGCCTCCGTCCCAGCCAGTTGCCTGCCTTTGATGTGGATCATTCCTCCTTTATCTAACAGCTTTCTTCCTGAGGTGCTCCAGAGCCTTTCACACTCCTGGTTTTCATCCTACCTCTCAAGGTGCCCCAGCATTGTCTTCTTTGAGGGTTTTTCTGCTCCCCTCTGTAAGCCTTCATCGCCTCAGTCCCTCTCCCCAGGTCTCACTTTGTCTCTAAGTGCTTCTATCTTGCCACATGCTTCAGCGACCATTTCTGTACTGACAACTCACAGATCTCTCTCCCCAGCACTACTCATTCAGCCCATTCTCTAGCAGTCCTACCACCACCTCTCTCTGTGAATTTAAAGCCTCTTTCCAGTTTGTCCTCTCTCCTCCTGCATGCCATGATAGGATTTGTAACCAGCTTCCTCCGTGTCCCGGAGGCTGTAACGTGTCCTCTCCATGCCACGCAACAACGTGGGCAGGCAGAACAGGGGGCTCAGCAGGCTGTGTGTTCCTGCTTGGAACACTTGGGGAAACCTCTTGGAGAGCCTGCCTTCCTTCTTGCCAGCTTGTCCTGGCTGGTTTGCCCAGAGGAGAACTCACAAACCCTGCTTTTCAGCTAAATTGCATGCCCCTCTGAAAGAAAGACCTCTATTTAATCATTCCAGCATTGTCTAAAAACCCCAATTCCTTCAACATAGTTACAAACAGTTCCAATTATTTGTAGAAAAGCTTGAAAAGTGTTCAGTGTATTTTATTACCCACAAAAGGTGCCAGCCTGGCAGCCACAGAGCCTTGTCCTCTATTTATCTCCAGAGCTGGACAGTACAAGCAGTACACTCTCTCCAGAATGTCTCCCTGCTCCCATTTTGAAAGGCACATGGTGGCCTATCATCATGGGATGACTTTGGTATTTTCTGTTCGATCGCTATTCGTCCTGTGCCAGGGACACAAGCAAAGTGTGTCAGGCTGCTGGGAGCAGCTGGGGAAGCCACAAAGGGCCTCATCACAAAAACAACTGCCTTCCCAAGAGGGCTTGGTTGGTTTGGCGTATGCAACTGTGTCTGATGCTGTCTTTTCTGGCAAGCCCACATCTCATCCAAAGTTTGTTATGATCCATGAGGATCTGGAGCACAAGTCATATGGGGAGCAGTTGAGGGAGCTGGGATTGGTCAGTCTGGAGAAGAGGAGACCCAGGGGAGACCTTATCGCTCTCTGCGACCACCTGAATAGAGGATGTGGCAATGTGAGGGTTGGCCTTTTCTCCCTGATAATAGCAATAGGACAAGAAGAAATGGCCTCAAGCTGCAAGGGAGATTCAGGTTGAATATCAGGAACATCTTCTCAGAAGGAGCAGTGAGGCAGTGGCACAGACTGCTCAGAAAATTGGTGGAGTCGCCTTCCTGGAGGTGTTCAAGAGCCATGTGGATGTGGCACTGAGGGACATGGGCAGTGGGCATGGTGTGATGGGCTGCTGCTTGGACAAGTTGGTCTTAGAGGTCTTTTCCAACCTTAATGATTCTGTGATTCTATGGATGTGCTGCTGAATGAGTTATGAATAACCAACTGGGGATATATGGAAGAAGCAGATTCCACACTTTCTCATTGAAGCAAAAAAATGCAGTAGATTTGCTTTGCAGCAAGTGCCACTCAAGTCATGGTGTAGAGATACAGTTTGAAAGATCTTCATGTTCCTCTCCCTCCTGTACCAGTTTGCAGCAAAACACACCAAACACACAGATGTGCAGTGACATTTTTAAATCATGCACTGATTTGTAAGGGTATGCAAAGAGAATATTAAGCACTTATAGCTACTGTTCAGGCCAGGCCTTGTATTTTCCTTCTATATACCAATGCTAAAAATACAACAAGGCAAATTTTTCAAGCATGGCCAGTTTGGATGGGATTTTTTTTTCTTCTTAAAATGAAATGTAATTTGGTTGAAGGTCTTGCTTCTTTGTCAATAATTAAACAGCCCTGCACTTGTTGAATAGCCCAGATCGTAGGCACCAGGATCAGCCAGCCTTGACCACAAGAGGATGAAACATGCTGCCCCTGTCTACAGTATGGATTTTTTTTTTTTTTTTTTAAAGAAAAGAAGTCCTTTTACTATTAACCCTTTCAACTCCACTGGTGAAAGAAGGCCTTTCCAGCTAATGGGACACTTGCCCAAAGAGGCTGTGAGTCTCCTCCTTGGAGAACTTCCAAAGCCACCCAGAGGTGGTCCCAACACCCTGCTCTGGGTGTTCCTGCTGGAGCAGCTGTTGGACCCGATGACACCCAGATGCAGGGATCTCAGCTCACTCTGTGACCCTGTGATCCTGTGACACCAGGCAGCCACGTGCACTGAAGGATTTGTTTGGATTTCATCTGCTTTGAGCAGAGTTTCATGTGGGGGTGCTTCCTAGAAACAAACCAGGCACATCTGGTTTCTGCTTGGCCTTTGAGCACTCAGGTAGAATTCAACTGCTGCAGGATTACAAAACAAAGTTAGTACAAACAAAAGGGAGGGGCTTCTCCCAAAGGTTCAGATTTGTATTTTTTCTTAGAGTGTGTTTTTGAAGCGTAACAGCAAAAGATCAAATGGTGTTGCGCATTTTGGGATTTCATCATATCCTTGAGGATGTTGTTGTGAAGTACCATTGAAGATGGGCACAGGAGGGTGTTGGTGCAGAAAGAAGAAAATATTTGGTCTCTGACAAAGGCCTCCACCTTAAAAAGGAAGGGAGAAAGGGAGGAAGGGATGGTGGAAGGAAGGGATGGTGGAAGGAAGGGATGGTGGAAGGAAGGGATGGTGGAAGGAAGGGATGGTGGAAGGAAGGGGTGGTGGAAGGAAGGGATGGTAGAAGGAAGGGATGGTGGAAAGAAGGAAGCGAGCTGCAAAGGAAGGAAGGAAAGAAAAATAAAGAAGGAAAGGAAATTAAAGTGAGGTCTCCATTTCTGGTCTAGAGCAGTCAGGGCAGAGTCTCAGTTGAAGGTATCACTTGCTGTCATCCACAATGACATTACATACTTACTTCAGAATGCTGATGGGCTGCCATTCACTGACAGGTACTGACATGGTGACTGATGCTCATGCAGATGCGAGGGGATGTCCTGCAGGATGAGGGGCAGAGTGAAGGGAGAGTTCTGCTTTGATCTTCAGGCTAAGCTTTCCTTCTCCCTGCACCACTGTTCTCATTTGTCTATTCTTTTGCCCCCATTTGGCAATGTAAGGGGCTCATGTTATGGAGAGGACTGTGTGCCAGGCAGGGGACAGAGAAACAGGAGGAGAGCTGGAATACAAGGGTGCCTACTATATCCCTACTATATCATTGGTAGCAAGAGAGGGAGGATTCCTACAGCAATGGGAGGCTGCAGCTCAGGGCAGGCAAGGTGAAAGACAGCCTGGTGTTAGGGCAGTGTCCTCGAGGTCCTCTTCTGTGGGTCTACAGCAGCCACTAAAGAAGAGAAAAACACCCTCTTACCCACAATGTTTAGCTTTTTTGTCATGCTGGTTCCCAGTTATCTGAGCACAGTCCCGTGTGTACTGTGCCCTAAGCAGCACCAGCAGGGCTGAGGAGGTTGATTCCATCTCTCCAGAGCAACTGGGAATGATGCACCGTCCAAACGCAGCTCCTCCTCAGAATGGCAGAGAATAAGAGCTGGTGCTAATAGAGACAGGTGAAAGCTAGACCTTTACCCTCTCCTTTCCTGCTTTCTATTTCTCCTCTTTATTTATGTTAATGTGTTCTGCGTTGGAGCCATAATTAAATACATATTCATATAGAACATGTACAAAGCTTCTGCCTGAACAGTGAAGCTCTCTGGAGCTTAACTGCTTGAGACTTGTCACAGGAAAACATTTCTCCCTGTGAAAAGAGGCTTCCTACAGCTGGGCTATATTATTGCCTTTTAATATTGCTGGGTCTCCCTACCCCGGGAAGGTTTTTCTGACAAACTCCTCCTGGGGATACAGCTTTTGCCAGTGTAAGTTACACCAGTTTCCGGAAGAAACTGGGGCTTTCATTGCCAGAGGTATCTCTCCGACGGTTGTAATTTGTTCCCACACTCTTTGCTATGCTGGCAAAACTTGAAAGTGCAGTTCACTGTTTTTCTCTTGGTGTCTTTTCTCCTAAGTTAGCTTTCCTATCCTTGTGCTTACCCCAGCTGTTTCCCTGGACACATCTGATCATCTGTTGTCTTCACAATAGCTCTGAGTAATAAGAGAGGTGGGAAAATAAAGCTACTCGAAGGGTCTAATCACATCCTGGTTCCTTGTAACGGAGCAGTGTAGAAGTCTGCAGCCTGCTTCCCTGCAGAAGGGAATGCAGTGATGGAGGAAGGCAGGAAAGCAGAAACAGTGGTTGGGAGTTGATTGTACGTATTTTCTTGTACTGCCTGAAGAACAGATAGGCTTTGGGGATTATGGACCAGCTATGTACTTGGTCCTTAGCTACTGAATATCACTTCCTTCTTATCACTTATCACTTATCCTTCCTGCCAGCAACCGCCCTCTCTGAAAGGATCAGCACCCTCCTCTTTCACCCATGTATGCTTCTCCTCACTTCCTGTAGTCTGGTTCATCTTCAGGCAAGTGAAGCAAGCCCTGGCAGTAGGCTAAAATCTGTGTGTGATCAAGTGATGCACTAGCCCTGCCACCCCAACAGATATACCCTGAGAGAGATTTCCTGTGCTGAGCGATGGATTCGGCCAGGAGCAGCAGCTTCTCATGATGCTCCCTGCATCATCTGCTACTTGGTCCCTGCAAACCCACAATACCTAGATGCTGTCAGTGCTAAAGCATCCCTATGGGCAGGCAGCTGGCCTGGCACTCAGCTTCCTCCAGGCTTTGGGCTTGGTGCTGCAGGAATCAGAAGGTGTTGGAAGAAGCAGCTAAATTTCAGGGCTGGCTGATGAAAAGGAAGCAGAGTGCTTTTGGGTAACTCTAGGTGTGATATGCTTACTTTCAGAAACGGCACTGTTCCCTGAGCAAGACAGTGACAGATCAAGCCTGAGACAGTCATTTCAAGCAGGCATGTATGGGTACCACTACTGAAAGAAGTGGTTCCACATGCAAAAGAACAACCAGACTGAGTCAGAACAAAGGCAAGTATCCTATCACTCATTGCTTTGCTAGATGCTAGCAACAGCAGCTATGTTTTAGCAACCAGTGCACTGCTGTAGGCTGTCCTGTAGCACAGCTGCAAGGAATCCAGGCTGTCCTGTACCAAAGACAAAAGGGTAGATGTTCTTTACACCCAGAAAGTTGGCAAGGCACCAGTCAGCACAGGATGCGTGCCCTGCAAGACTGTGGGTTCCTATCATATGCCCTACATCTTTTACAGTGTAGCACAAAAGCTGAGCCCGCAGTTATTCCATGTCTGAGACAAGCTCACATGAGTTTTCCTGAGTCTGGAGAACAAGATCACTGAGAATATTTTGGAGTCCTAAGAGCAGAGCCAGAACTTGAGCATTCTGCCCTCTTTTGAGAGTTCCCCTTTGAAAAACCCCAACAAAACCCCAAAGCCACAGCAGCAGTACACAGTTGCTGTGGTAAGCAGAAGAAAGCTCTCCTGCTGGCTGCCCTCTCCTGCCTCCCAGCTCTCGCTTGCTGAATGCAGGAGCATATGAGGCCACACAGTGACCTGAATGAGGGAATTAGTCTGGATTAAAATTAACCAAGAAAAAAAAGAAGGAAAAAAAAAAAGGGTATGTGTGTGTGGGATCAGTTCTCGTGAGGCCAAAGAGGGAGATGACCTCAGGGTGAGAGCTGGTGGCAAGAGGGGGGACAGGCTGGGACGGCTGGGGCTGCCAGGAGGTGGCTCAGTGTACAGTCACCAAACTGTGCTGCCCCTGCCAGGGCCGGGCTGCAGTTCTTCACTTCCCAGCCCCGTGCAAGCCTGATATAGAATGGGCTTCTGCAGCTCAGCAAGTGCAGATAAGTGTCTCTGCATGAGCCAGTTGCTGCTGGGTGCTTAATGCTCTGAAGCACGAGCTTAATGCTCAGAAGCTTTCTGATTCTGCCCCAGCTGCGGTTCCTGTGGTCTGGAAATGGTCCACCTGGGCCATGCCGTTCCCTCTGGGCACTGCTGGCAATGCAGAGCCTATGGTTTGATTCCCTGTCTGACTGGAAGAGTGGGTTACGTTCGGCCTCTTCAGGATATCTCTAGCTGAGGTGACGGCATCAAAGACCAAATGGGGTCAGGCTGGAGGGGCTGTGAGTACCCTGATGTAGCTGTAGGTGTCCCTGTTCATTGTGAGGGAGTTGAACCAGATGGCCTTTGGGGGTCCCTTCCAACTCAGATCATTCAATAATTCTAGGAAATAACACAGGATAGGGCAAAAATATGCAAAAATGCCTGGTATTTACCCACCTCCTTTTGTTAGGCATTGCAGACATCCAGAGGGCAGAAGCAAGCTCCAGTGTATTTCATTGCCACATGGGTGTCTTGTAATCAGCCCACACTGTCCTGGTGGTCTCTTACCATGCTGAGCACATTGCTGTCCCTTAAATAATGCTAAAAATAAATAGTGATTATTATTAATTCCTAGGTTTGTTGCTTCACTGGCTCAGGTAGATAACAGTGGTTATTGGTGAGTCTGAAGTCCTGCTGAGAGCATTCCGTGTGGAATTCAGTACGAAATGAATTTCCTTTGAAGGAAAAGAAGGATAATCAATGACTCACATCAATGGCTGGGGATGGGAGCATCCCACCTACAAAACGATCGTGCCCTTCAAGAAGCTTCAAATACTGTTAAAATCAGAAGTGAGAGGAACTAACCCTTCCTCTGCCCCCTCCACTCCAGAGTCAGCAGAGGAATCGAACGCTGCAGCTCCTGATGTCAGAGTTACCTCTGGCAGGAGAAAACACCTTGGGACCCGGGAGGGACTTAAGGACAACCAAGGAAATGCAGAGTGCAGCGATGGTAAATCTTTACATGAATAAGTAAACAAGTCTTGTTGAGAGTGCCTGGAAGATGCTCTCAAAGAAGCTTCCAAACCCCAGAAAGTCCATGTTGCTCCCACCTTACGTGTTTCACTCTGCTCTCTGTTGCTTGCAGACAGCAGCAGAAGCCCCCCTCCTTTGATTTACAATTAAATTAAGAATTACTTTGGTAAAAAGCAGCACTTTTCTCCCGCCTGCTTTGTTTTGTGCCTCCAGGCTGTGCAGACCCCTATGGCTTGCTGTGCAAGAGGCAGCGTCACACGGCTCGAGAGGAGCTGCAGGAACTGAAACCCGTTCTATGATTTATGGCACTAATAAGGCTCAACTGCCATTTCTTGTGGTTTCCTCCCAAGTTGTCTTTGATAATTTCTACTTGCATCGTGTTTATTGTTGCTGCTGCTAGGGTTCAGTTGGCAGGTAACTGTTGCACCGTTTCGCAGGGTCGGCTCTTTTTGGCTCTCTCAGTTATATGGTTGTTATCAATAAATATTTCTGTCTGGAGAGTGCCAGAAGGGGCAGAGAGGCACCGGCCCCTGCTTCAGCCCATCCTGCCTGGTGCTGCCGGAGCAGTGAACTTCCAGGCCTGGCACTGGGAGCCCTCACACTGCACAGAGCAAGTCCCAATGGTGGAGCTGGTGCCTTTTGGTGGTGGAACACAGTTGAAGCCAAGAGGTTGCAATGGCAGACAGTCAAGAACCTACTGTGACTGGGTAGAAAGAAGTGTGTTAGGGGATTGGAAGTGGAGGGACTTCACAGGGAACAGCCAGAGTAAATGTACACTGCGTCCCGTGCAGCCTGCCGGCTGAGTGAGACATTCCGTCTGTTCCCTCCAGTTTCTGTTTTTCTCCTGAGCTCACTTTTGGACAGCTCTTGGCTTCCTTTCATAAACTTGGCTGGAGGAGAGTCTGTGAAAACAATGAAACATTAGCACCCAAGGAGAGTCCTCGCTGCCATTCACGGCGCTGCTTTGATGATTTGCCTGGTAGCATGCGTGCGGAGGATTACAGGCGACGCTACAAAGGTGCTGCTGAAGAGAGGCTGTGCCATTTTCTTTCTTCCTCACGGGATCAGCAGCCCCTGGCTGGCTGCAGCTGTACAGATCACAGCACAGCTGGGTCTTGGTTTCACCTGCTCCATCCCAAGCTGCACACTGCAAGACGGCACTGGTGGAGGTGGGATTACAGCAGTCTGACAGATCACACTGGTTGAAGTTCCATGCTGGGGAAGAAAAACGGCTGCTCACTCTTCTCTGCCTGGATCCATGGGTCTATAAGGGCTGGGCAACAGTACTAGAGGGTCATTGGTAGGCTTGCAAGCGGAGGCAGTGGGCACAGAGATGAGTGCCCAGCTCCATGCTGTTTCACACCTACCCAGACCTTTATAGTGGGTGAAGCAGCAGGTGGCAAGTAACAGTTGGCTTGTCATCTGCACCTGGGCCACAACTCCTTTCCGTCCTAGCCTCTCCCATCACCAGGACTGCTTCTGTTGCCAACTATGCAGCAAATTGAGGGCCACGGTGTTCTGCCTGAAGGGCACTGGAGGGGCACTGAGGGGCCCTCAGCATCAGCTTTTTCTGGGCGAGGTGTTTCCATCAAGGCTTGGCCTCCCTAATGGCAGAGCACCTGAGAATTGGCTCTGCCTCATGCCAATGAGAAGATAAAACCTCAGAGGAAAAGAAAACTAAAGGCATTAAAATATGAAAGCAGCAACAGAAGTTTCACAATGGAGCTTTCCTTATCAGAGTGAGCTGCATAAATCTGCTTTCCAGAGCCTATAATATTTCATGGGTTTGAAAAGCTGGTAGAAACCCATCTTCTTTCTCTTTCCATGGCCTGATTTCTCAGGACAGGACGGTAACTTCTATTGGAGCTTTCCTAGGAAGACATGCATAACCCTTGGCCAGTGTGAGCCCCAGATCCTCTGCCACAGAGCCTCACTGCTCCCCAGAGTTACCTCCAGGGGCAGGCCTGGCTGTGGCCATCACTTTGCATTGAGTCATGGCTGGAAAGAGGGCTTAGCCAAATCAATGACTCCAGGATCAAGTGCTTCCAATACCAAGGCAGTTAGATCCATCTGCTGCTTTTTGGAAAGCAGTAAATTATTGCTTCATCCCCTGCTGCACACATACATACACAAACACCCACAGACTTCACAGTCTGAAGATCTGCTGTCTTTCTTGCTAGAAGGGCAAATTCTACTCTCATTTTCTATGCTCATTTGCCAGTAAAACCAGTTCTTCTCTTATATGAGGTTTTGAAATAATTCTTATAGGTAGGCAAGAGGACCTGTACTTAAAATATCTCAATTTTTTATGGAACTGTACAGGGGGTTTGTTCTGCTATCCCACTGAAGACAAAGTGGGGCAACCAAGACCATGCAGGAGGTCAGCAACAGGATCAATGCTTGTGGCCCTCTGATTTGCCTTCCAGATTGCTGAGAAGGCTCCAAGCTACACTGGTGTTGTGAGAACCAGAAAAAAGGGATAAAACACAAAAGTGCAAGTCTCTTTAAACCAATTATTTTGTGGTAAGACTTTTTACAATTCTGATTCCTTCTAAAATTAAGAAATGTTCCTTTTTTTTTTTTTTTTAAAGTTTTTTCTCTCCTCCTTATAGACCTTTCCCACTTTGTTGCTGAAGAAGCAGGAATAAGAAAGGGGAGGGTAAAGAAGGCACTAGGAAATCCGAGTGGAAATGAGAATAAAAAATGGGTAGGATTCAGCTGCCTAACCGTAGGCAAGAAGAGATATATGAGATACTTCAGGATTCCCTTCAGCGGCAGCTTTACAAAGGCATGGTATCTGTTGTGTCCTCCGTCATGTCCGCAGCTGTGTGCAGATGCTGTGGATGGTCCAGCACATCTAGCAGGCTGCAGGCACCGTGGTTTGAGCAGCAAAACCATCTTGGAATAAAACAGAAATGTTCTAACAGATGCACGGAGTTTTAAGGATTCAGAAAACCACCGACATATTTTGAAGGACTGAAAAATAACATTCTCTCTTGTGCAAGTTTGTGAAAACCTCCTTGGAATCAGTGTCAAGGCAGTAACACATGGTGTGCCAGCTCAATTGTATTTGCTGCCATCTTCCATATATGTACCATCAGCTGACAGGCATACACAGAATAGGGGTTTCCATAAGCTGCTCTTTTTAATGTAAAATTCCTTCTTAGTGTGTTGAACTCATTTCTGCCTTCAGCTTGTAAGATGTTAAATACAGGATGCTGGCCTTTCCCTGGCTTGCCCTCTCTCTCCTATTATACGCATGCACATGCGTATATGAAGTTTGTAACTCATTCTAGCGTTGTGTGAAAAGCATACTTGGTGATGCTCATGACAAGATATTCACTATTTGCCTGAAAATCTCATAAATAAGCATTTACCATCAACCCAATCTAATCTAATCATAATCAATACCAATACTGTGAGATCTTGTAAAACATGACCTGCATGGCAAGTTCTGCCACTTGCTAATTACGCCCTTGGAGGCAGCAGTCAATAGCTCCCAAGGGTTAGATGGTTCCTACTTAGTCAGGTGTTTTCAGAGAGTACCACTGACATTCACTAAGGACTTCCACAACCACAAAAAAACTTCGTACTAAGGCATACAAAATAAAAGGTGTTTAAAAGATAGCAAGTGTTTGGAGGGTTGTTTTAAAACGATAGGGAAACTGGCCATAGAGCCGTGCAGAGCAGGCCTATAAGGAACTGACAGTGTTTTCGGAAAAAAAAAAAGAAAAAAGAGAAAAAGAGTGTTTTGTCTAACCCCAAACCAGCATAACAGCCTGAACTAGTACATAAGTCACTCTAAATACTACTTGTAGATAAATTTTCCAAACCTTTGGCTTGGGTGCTCCAGTGTGGTTATTCAGAAATTCTTACAGCATCTGGTAGAGGAGATCTTGTCCAAATGGGTAAATCTGATGGAGTTCAAGGCAGATAACCTTGTTCTTTCCTCTACATTTACTATGAACACATTTATGGCAAGGGTAATTCATGAAATACAAACATTTGAAAGGAAAAAGGATAGCAGCAAACACACCACTACCTTTTCCTCTCCCGGAGACCCACATACACAGAAACTTGTTTTTGATTTTGTTTCAAGCTGATTGACATAAGCAAACAAGTCCTGTGGTGGAAACACACACACACACACACACACACACACACACACACACACACACACACAGATGCTGTATTTTTGTGCCAGTTTGGCATCTGTGATGACTAGTTCAGAAGAGCAAAAGAGTACGTTGAATGACTTGTCTATGCCATGTAGCCATCCCAATATTCAGGTTTCAATGCTGCCCACTAACAGTAAGTGATCTAATTGTTTTTCTATGTTGTATGAAGGAAAGGGCCCTGGGAATACAGACCAGGACTGTTGGTGCCCTGCACTGTGATCCTTAGTGACCTGCTGGAGTTCCTAGGAGGCCCAAGCAGCGACCACATGCCATAACCTGCTGGAGGGGCAGGTCCTGGCTCCACACTTCACATGAGATAAAATGTAAGCTCATACCAACCTCTGAGAATAAGAAATGGATGCAGCACATCAGCCAAGTGGGTACTCCTATGCTAATTGCTTTGTTTGCATATCAGCTTATGTTCTTTGTGTCACACTACAAGAACTTAGGAAATGTGTACCACTGTGGTTGGAGATTGTTGTCTCTCAGCAAAGATGTGAGAACTGTATGGGCATGTATGGCAAATGCAAAATGAAATGGGTTAGTTCCTTTCACGCCTGAAACTCATCTTGCTTTGCAGTACAAGAGACTGAGAGCTTACATGCGTCCAGTGACTGTATCTCAACTAAAAGACATTTCTCTGCTGAGAAGTGGTAACGTTTCTAGCCATTCTAATGTGGTTATAAGGATAAGTCTGGCCATGCCCTCGTATGTCTCTCCTTGCTTTATCCAGTTAAGGCAGTGCCCCTTTCAGAACGAAGGCAAGCAATGCGACATTTCAGGTACTACAGCAATCTTAATTGCAAGTCATTCTAGTAGCGGAGGTGACTAATGTAATAAATACGTACACATGCATTGATACAGACAGCACTCATTGCAAAAATGACTGCCAGTCATTTCTCTAACCAGGATGTACTATGATGCGTACTCTGCTGTTGAAGTTTTAGTGGTGCCTCTGAATGCCATACAGCTGGGCCCCACTCTTAAAAATAGCAGCAAGGTATGAATAAGTGCTGTTTGGTTCAGCAGGAAAGAAGAAAACATCACCTCAGTAGGAACAGACGAGTCTGGTTAGGTTTTATTTCTCTTGCTGAAAAACTGCAAAGGAATAGCCATATTTCATAACGAAAATTGCATTTAATTCAAAGTGAAACATTCACGCACCCAAAAGAGAAGTGAGAAGAAGGGATTCCATTCACAGGGGGATAGTGGAGCTGAGAGGCTGTCCCTCTAGTCCAGTGGCCTGGCCCACAAGGCACGGTCCTGTTCAGTTCTGGGGAAGGTGTGGGCTCAGTGAGAGAAAGATGCTAACATGACGCAGATGCTCTGAAACATTAAACACTTAAAAAGGTTTGGGGTTTTGAATACGGAGACCTCGGCCTACTTGGTTACCATGGCAAACAATCACCCATAGAAGTCTTTTAACTTTTAATTAAAGATACACAAAAAAAGAGGAAAAACAGTTTAAGCACTTGAAAAATAAGACTTTATGCTTTAAAAGTGTCCATTATTCCTCTTCATTTAGCTGTCAACAGTTTTTGTAGCAGTGCTTCCCTCCCTCTATTTAAGTCCACAGCAGCACTCACTATTTTTGGAGAAAGAGAGACAGTCATTGAGATAGACTGAATCTGCTGTTGTTACATATTCTGGGATTCCGCTCTGCTCACTTGGAGACACATGTATACAGAGGGGAGAGAAAAGGAGAGCAAAGACAAAAATTATTACTTCCTCTTCAGGTGTTGACTTTTACTTGCAGCCTCACTGTTAGAAAAAGACAAGCACAACACATGGACTTATCAGCCCCTCTCTGATCAAGGGGATTTATACCAGCATCTGTTTCATTTAGACATTGCTTTTAGTTGTCTCCTTGATTGCAGTTCACAGCTATGTTGTACAGTCTGTACCCTCCTATCTAGGATAGTTTGATTAAAAGGAAAGTAAAAGAAAGAAAAGGCAGAGAAGCATGTGAAGAGACTACAGAGCTACTGAGAGAAGAGTGACTTCAGGACCCCAAGTCTTCCCTTCCAAGTGGGTTTCCAGGACTGCACTGAAATTGGTGGATGCAGTGATGACTTCCTTGTATCTCCTCACCAGAAACTTACCAGAAGGTCTGACCAGATCAAGTAAGTAAATAGTTTAGACATAAGGAAAAACTTTTTCTCTCAGAGAGTGGTCAGGCAGCGTGGTGCAGTCGCCGTCCCTGGCAGTGTTCAAGAGGCACCTGGATGAGGAGCTTGAGATATGGTTTAGTATCTTGTGGTAGCAATGGTAGTGGGAGCACTGTTGGACTGGATGATCTTGTAGGTCCTTTCCAACCTTGTGATTCTATGATTCTATAATTCTATGAAGTTGACAATGACAACTGTCTGAACTTCTCCTTTCTGTCCACCTATCCTAGGATCTGTATCAAAATGGATGTGCCCCAGAGGATGATGTACATGCCACCAGTCATTGGTTGGCTTTAGCTCCTGCCACATGAGTTTTGGTCCACTGATTTTGGCATTTATCTTGTACACCAGGTCTGACCTTAGCACAGTCCTCGGTTAATATTAGGAAGACTTTCTGATTGAACTAATTTGGTGTTCCTATCTTTAACTTGTGCTGACTTCTCCAAGTAATTTTCTCCAGCAGACTGAGCTGCACTTTCTTACCTCTGTGAACTTTAGCACGTGGGTTTGCCTGATGTGCTCATGTAGGGTGTACAATGCCCTCTTCCGCTTCCCTGTCTACCTCTCTTCTTTTCTAGGAGAATACCACAGTCACGAGAGCAGGGGTACCCTGGGAGAGGCTCTGCCAATGGCACTTTCATATTCCTTAATAGTGCAGTACTCATTAGCACAAACTGGGGAAGCAGGGTGAATCTTGTGCATGAGTGTCTCTACTAGGGTCTGGAAAGACCTGCACAGATCAGGACGCATCAGTGGTGAGGAGTAAGAAGAACCCACCTTAGTATGCAGCACAGCACAACCTTATGGCATTCTCTTGGGAGATAAGTGATGCTGGTTCTAGTTCCCCCAGGCAGAGGAGGAAATTAAACCCAGGACTCCCACATCCTTTATGAGCGAATAAAAAGTGGCTGTCTTCCTCTCAGCTTTGTGAATATAATCATGATATTTTTTTCCGAGGAAGCAATTTGGTAAGTCCACACTGAATTCAACAATCATTTTGGGACAATGGGGGAAAAAAAACACAACATTTTTCAATGAAAAAAAAAAAAAAAACATTCTCTTGACTGTAGTGACAGTAGAACAACCAGACAGACCCCATCACTCTGCCACTTTATTTCCAGCAGCTGTGGGACAGGTGACTCTCGTACTTGCAAACAACAGAGGAACTTTTCTGGCAATGTGAAATCTTGCTAGGAAAAAAGGGTTGTGCGGGAGTAATGAAATCCCCTGGGAATGGCAGATGAAACCTCAGCACCGGTGGGACTGCCTTGAATTCTGACACAATTACCACAGTGCATAAGAAAAAGCTGCAGAGAACAGACCCACTCTGAGGGCTGAGATGTGACCAGTGTCCCAGTTATTATTAGCTACTAAAGGTCTGAAAAGGTTCAAACTCCATCTTTGTAGGAATTCAAAGAGAGTGATGCATGAGGCCTTGCTGACAGCTTCCAGACTGAAAAAGAAAGCAGAGGGAAAAGGAGCATTTCCCTGACCTTCCTCGGTGATTGCTCAGAACTGTGTCTACTGATGGCCGTGTCTAACACTGTCAAGAAGAGCCAAGAGAAGTAAAAATCTGAGGAGTGAGATGTTCTGCTAGCATAGAAAAGCCAGCTGGAGAAACAAAAACAAACGTCACACAGCTGTGAGTAGGAGAAATGCTATTGTTTCCCTGGTAGCCCGTCTTTCTGGTCTTCTGAGAGAAGCGGGTGAGTGTGTGTTTGTGTGTGTGAGTGAGCTGGGAATAAGTAATCAAGGAAACATTCAAGGAGCGGGCAGCGTCCTGAGCATCGTGGTGAGCAAGTGCGTGGCAAACAGTGTCAGCTGCTGGTTATTGCTCCACCCTGCATTTCCCCTCATCTGCAGGAATGCACTCGCAGACGTGCTCCTCCTTGCTGCGCAGCATTCAGGGCTGCAGATGACAAACTGGTGACCTCAGCGAGAGGCAAAACCCGAGCTGCAGGTGCGTGCTCGCTGCCTGCTCTGCAGAGGCAGGATGAAGCGGTGGAGATGCTGCTCAAATTTAGAATGTCAGATCATGCAGCTGGCCGGTTTCCTGTGTTTAGACAGGAACAGAGGAGCCACATGCCCTCTTCAGGCAAACTGAAAGGGCATAGGGTAAAGATAGGCATGCATCCATCCTCAGTAAAGTTACTTTATTAGCAGTGGCCTTATATTCCTGTGAATGTTTTGATTCCCACCCCTATCTAGAGAGGAGCTGAGAATTTTTTTCTACGGTAACAGTGTGGAATTGGAATAAGGGCTGTCTGGAAACATGTAGAGCCTTGACTGGTTGATGGATGCCATCAGTGGGGTTGCTGAAGTGTATGTGATCAACAGGAAGCAAGGGTGCAGATACCAGCCTGTGCAGATGGGATGGCATGGGAGAGCACAGGGGGAATAAGCCTGCTTTACATCTAGCGTGACCATGTGAGCTCAGGCTCCTCTGATCTGCTACTAGAGCTGGTTCTCAATGCCACGCTGCTTCCCAGTTCCTTTATTTAGGGAAGGGAGGGATGGCATCAGGTGAGATGCAGGGTGAATTAGACTGCAGATGGCCAGGCTATATGCAAGAGTGCATATCTGCCTATGGGGAAGCAAGGTGGCCTTTAGCAAAGGGTAGTGGGTCCACACCTCCTTCCAGCCAACATGAACACACCTATACACATATGCATGCTTACATGCAGTCTGGTGTGGTGAACAGTGACAGAATAAAAAGGCTTGCCTGGCCCCAGTGGCCATGAAATGGAATTGCTACTCTACTGGCTAACATGGGCGGCAGCAGCGCTTTTCTTTATTGTGTCTGCTCTTAGTGCTGTGCACTGGGTGCAGTCAATGTTTGGGTAGAGAAGAAGCAGAGAGTCATCAAAATTGCCTGTTTGATCAACTTGACATCAGATTTGTGCACGCGGAGCAGTGTTGATACCTGGTGAGCTCAGAGCTCCTTACCTTCTCTGTGGACAGTGCTGTCACTGACTGGTTTTCCTTCTGCCAGTCTGGGACAGGGACAAAAAACAACATCTTGTGTCACCAGGCTGAACATCACCACCTTAAAGCCCTTTGAGTCCAGATGAAGGGCAGCAGGAGTGTTGATGTCCTCAGACAGCAAACTACCACACCATGAGAGGAAATGCACAGAGACTACAAACACAGCCCTGGAGCCTGCAGCATAATCCCTTTGATCAGCAGGACTGGGGTTACTGTGGGGTCAGGGTTGACACAAAACCAACCAATCAAGCAAGACCACCTACGTATTCAAATTAACCTTTTTCTTTGCGGCAATACAATTTTCTTTAAGGACTATTTTCTGTTTTTGCATGGAGCTCTTTGCCCCACTGTTTGCCTCTCTGCATCATTGCTGTGATAGATACAGTCCTTGTTATTCAGGTACTTAGACTGGTAATGCTGCAGATGGGCAGTAAGGGAAGTTGGCACAGGTTTTGTTTTAAAATAATCTTTTGAACTCAAGGAACTTTCTGATAATCATTGTTTTTTTTTTTTTTCATAAAAAAAAAAAGAAAAGAAAAAGAAAAAAAAAGAAAAAAAGAAGAATCAAAGAAACCAAACCCCACGTCTTTAAATCTTACCTGTCATTTAAAAAATGCACAAATATTCTTTCATTTCTTTTTTGCAGAGGGGTAGCAGAATCAATTTGCCATGGTTATGCCTCCTGCCAATTGTTTAGAATTTCCAGGATTTAATCTTTCATCCATGTGTGTATCCACTATTTACCTTTGAATGAGATAATGCATAATGCATTGGGCTTTATGGAAACAAACCATGAAAAACCACTTTTTTTGAAGAAGAGAAAATTGCACTCTCCCTCTACGGCCTAAAAAAATTAGTGCCGATGTTACAACAACAGTGAAGGCACAGGAATGGACAGGTTAACTTTGTGTGAGCTCAGGAGATGTCAAATGTAAGGGCATGCACATACAGTGCGCTGCGCCTGGATCCTCCCTCTACTTGAGGATTAATGCTGGCAAAGTAGCATCAGTGCTGTAACACCAGCACACGTGGAATGTTCACCATCTTCTACCCCTGGACGGGGCTTGATCTTTGCTAGTGCTTAGCAATCTCAGGGAAGCTTCGAAATTGTACAGCAATACAGTCAGTGTGTAGAAGGAAAGTGCAGAAGGCTGTAAATACTTAGCACCTGCTATCAGTCAAAGGGCCAAGGGCCCTGTTGGGTAATGGGAGGTCATAAAACGGAGGATTTTTTTGAACGATAAGTAGCACCTGATCACTCGATGGGTGTTCTCCGATGTGATTATCCATGGCTTGAATGCTGCTTTGTGCTGTACCTAGAGCTGAGAATTAAGCGACTGAAACGTATGCTGGATTTTTTTTCTTTGTGAAGAAGAGGTAGCAGTAGCTTTGATGTAAATCAGGCATGATGCTATCTCATGCTCTAGGTGCTGGGTCTGTTTGCAACCGTTAGTAGAGAGAAAGCAATGCTTTGACATGCCTTTCCCTCTCTCTGCTTCACACGCATAGAAGTACATCTAGGGAGCCTCAAAGAGTCAAAATCAGCAGAGGTCTTTTAAGAGGTTTTCCTGTTTAAGGAGAGGTGGGTGTAAGCAGTAGATGGCCTTTTATGGGGAATTTTGTCTCAGCTTTCTTCTCATGCTTAGACTTGGCTTTTTTTTTTCCTACTGTCAGGTGTTTCTTCCCAAAAGCTGTCACTGGTCAGAGCTCGCATTAAGTTCCTCCTGAAGCACACCCACAGTGAAACAGCTCACTTCTGGCCTATCTGATGGTATCTGGCTAACTGTGACAGAGGCATAAGTGAAAAGCAAAGAGGTCGAGGGCGTGGAATTCAGTGCGCGGATTGGATCGAACTCCAACACGCTATGCTGCACCAGGAGATGGAAAAATTGGCCATGGCTTGCTAAGCTAGTTCTCCTCCTCTTAGTCTATGGTTAATCCACTGTCATTCCTTCATAGAGATGCCACAGGGGCAGAGATAGCACCAAGAAGCTTAAAAATTTGCTTCAGTCCCTCATTGCCCTATTTGGAAAAGAAAGCTGTAATTGAGGAGCACTGCACACCTAAGGAGGGCTCCCTTAGAGTTGTCCCTGTGGGATAAAAGACCATGTTGTGCTACATTGTGCTGGAAAGGCTCTTCCTTTATTTTTGAAAACTAAATCTCTGTGTCTTCTCTTCTAGGTACAAACGAGGGGGAATTGTTACAGTCACTGTAGGAACATAAATGGAGAACCAGCCTAAGAAGTGTGAGGAAACTGAGGGCAACAGAATGAATTGATCACACCGCACCATGAAGCAGATGGGCCCGATGAGGTGCATCTTCCACTGAGAAATCATTCAGCAATACATGAATGCACTGTTTGATGCCACCTTATCAAAATCAATAATTTGTCTTTCAAAACAGCTTTTTATGTAAGGAAAGGCCAGATGTGAGTTTTATCCAAGACAGAAAAGCCATCCTGAACTTCTCCTCCTCACAGAATTGTAGCAGGTAGCTGGTTCTCTTCTAATCCATCTGACTGGGGAAGAGATGGGAACACTAAGCTGGATCTGAGCTGCACGCAGAGGAGCTCCTGTGTCTGCATGCTGCCCTTCTGATTCCACAGGGGATCTATGCAGGCCCCAAAAGCTTGCTTTGACTTGGGCTTGAGAAAGCTGAGTGTATTAGCCTCAAATAAAGGAGAGTAATTTCTACAGGGAGAGCAATCAGTGAGAGAGTGCTAAAGGGAAATACGGATCTCTGATTCTGGCAGGAGATGAGAGTAACCTCCTAGAAAGGTCTCCCTGCAGAAGGCAGTTTTAAAAATGACCTTGAAGAAAGATACAGCAATTTAATTTGATTCTGATGAGGGTTTTTGCAGAGCCTCTTGCAATTTTATGCATGTTGGCTGGACAGCCCTGCCCTGACAAATGCCCTAGACTGTGCAGAGAGCTTCTGACTCTTCCATTGGACTTGAGAAGGATTTAAAAAAGGATATGCCTCTTGAAAGACAGGATAAATTGTGGCCCATGGAGAGGAAGGCTGGCAAGGCATTCCTATTATGCTTGTAAACTGTCAGCTGTAGGCCCTGATAGAACAGGGATTGGTGAATGAGTGGAAGAATGATTCTGATGAGTGGAAGAAAATTTTGTGGAGAAATCTTCACAATGCTGGGCAGAGGATTAGCAGCTGGAGTGCTTTCATGCCCAACGCAGGTCTAGAGAAGGTCTTCAAGGGACCAAGTTCAGCCAATTCTGGACATTCATCATTTTCCCTTAATCACCTTGTCACGGTGACCAAGTAGCTTTGTCCAGCCCTTCTTCTGCCAGGCGCACTGCTAAACATCACGTTTGAGAACACTCTGTTTAGTGCTAAGTGTTGTTTTTTTTCTTCCTGTCTCTGCATGAAAATAAATGAATTGGCTCTCTAAGAGAGGGCTTGGGAGTATCTGCTTCACAACTACATGCAACTTTCTGAAACAGACGAAAGGTGGAATACAGTGGTGTTCAGAACTCACAGATAGCCACAAACCAAAGAGATCAGCTTAGACGCAGGCTTAGCTAGAAGAGTACTTTCTACTCTCTTTTTCCCTTTCTATGGGCACTGGCAACATTGCTGGTAGCCAACATCTGCCCTACAAATGGAGAACAGTGTATCAGTGCAGCTTTCCTATGTACTGTTTACTTATTCTTCCCTTGCTGCTAGGGAATGGGAACACGTATCTCGGGGTCGGAGCCTGGGGCAAGTAGGAAATAAGACTGTTCCTGTTGTCTTGAAAAGAGAATGTTAGGGTAGAACCCCTCCATCCTACTGTCACCTTGCACAACTAGACAACAACTGTGATGTCTGGTCTCAGTCAAGAATGATTAATGAACGATGTGTGCTTGTCCCTAGCAGATGCTTGTAGTAAGTGTGTTGGCTAATGTTTGGAGCGAAATAAAATACAGCACGTAACAGACAGAGGCACTTGCACTGAAGATGAGTCACACTGCATCACTTTTTTTTTTTTTTTTTCAGGGGAAGGAGGATTTGACCCTCACTAAGTGAAGGAGTTGCTGATTTAGTCAAGACAAGAACAGGATGCGATGCTTTGGTCTGGTGCATTGACATTTGCATCTCTGAGTGAGAATGCTTGTTTTCATTGGAGGAACAGCAAGGCTGCCTTTTGAAACACTTAAGGTAATTAAGCTTTTGGAGAAGAAGTGAATGCATTTTGATGGAAAGCTTTGAGTCTCTCTGGACCTACCAGAATGGCTACGGAAAGACTGGAGCCTTTCCGTGTGTGCATCTTTTTGAACTGTGTGCTCTGTTTTGGGAGTTGCATATTAATATTTACATTTGGATATTATTTTCACCTGACGTAAGAGTGATTTCAAGGTAAATGGCTAAAAGCAAAATGTTGTTGATCTAAAATTAAGAGACCGTGTCTTTCTAAAGCAGGCTAGCTCAGGTCGAGACTAAGTATCAGAAGGGTCTGGAGAGGATGATGACTTTTCCACCGACTAGCACTGGCTAGGGGACCACTCTGGCATACAGCAAATAAGAAAAAGGCACTCTTGAATGCTGAATTCTCATTAAAATTTTGCACAAGACAGCAAAAAGCAAGCTTTTGCCCCAGAAGTATACCCTTTCTCTCCCTCCTCTGAAGCCCCTTCGGACTGCGGTATGGATTGCTGGTGGCTAGTACTTTGCTCATGGACTAAAATGTGTTAGACAAAGGAATGAGAATAGTGTCAGAGTTGTGTGGAAGAATCCTTATGTCTCCAGACATAAGCTCAACCCATATCTATTCATGGATTTAGAAGCACTGTAGAAAAGTGTTACTCAGGCAGAGTCTAAATGCAGTAAAAGCTAATAGTCAGTAGGACACAATGGAGGATTTGATTCTTTAGTAACGTCAAGAGAAATATGTATTCTTCCTCCAAGGAAAATAAAACAAACGCTATCTTTTCATAAGGGATGTGACAATCCTAAGCAAGTGTGCAACCCAGTGCAGTACATGCTCCAAACTGAGGTCCGTGTGCTTCCATGTATCTGCTTCTGAACTTCCATATGATACAGAAGCTTACAGATAGATGTTATGCATTCAAGATTGGGCAGGATCTGTGCCCCTACCTGGAGATCTTTCTTGCTGTAACCTTGTTGTGGTGAACTACTCCTGGAAACTGATGCCATAGCAGACTAAAGCAGCGAATAGTGGGGCATCTGCGAGCAGACACGCAAAAACTGCTCACATGGGTGGCCAGTCAAGTCACTTCTTTGCTAATGTAGATAGGCCAAAGCTCATTTGGACCATATCTATTCTGCATAACTTCACAAAATTTGCTTTTATTCGAATCCCGAGTTGCATTAATCTCAATGAAAGCAGGAATCCTAAGGAGAAGCTACAGGTACAAGACTTCTAAAAGCTGAGGCACACTATCCTGCCTGTGTCCCCATCTGGTTGACAAAGAATTTAAAACGATATCAGGTGTTCAGCTCAAACCCATCTGGCCTTGGGCAACAAGTGGTACTGATGGCATCCAGTCCCCATCAGGGGAGCAACTCTGCAGCAGTACTCACAGCAGTTACAGCCCTGCTAGCTGGGTCAGCAGTATTGTTTGCAAGGTGTCCCGAGTGCACGTGCTGCTTTTGGATAAAATGCAACTGGGACTGTGATTCACCAGCTGCCTGTAACACAGCTGGATATATCACAGAATCACAGAATGATTAAGGTTGGAAAAGATCGTCTAGTCCAACCCATGAACATCATGTCTTTATCTGGAAGCCTCTATCAGCCAAACTATCTTTCCTCACCTCTTGCAAGGGCTGGCCTCCTCCTCTATGCGGGTCCTGACACAGCTGAGGAAGCTGCTTTCAAGACTGCAGCACTGCAGTATTGTCCTTCTGCCCCAAATCTAGCGCAGATCTCAGGTCTGGCTTGAGCAGGCAAGAGGAAAAATGCCTTATAATTTCCCTAATGATCTGAAGCTAAACACAACCTCTTTGACAAAGATGCTAATGTAAATGGGGCCTTAGCTTCTCTTTGAAATGGTTTGCAAAACTGCCTTGTACAAACCGGCTTCAAAGAACAGTTGAGCCCTGCCTCTGGTAGCCAAGTGAAACTGCTATTGCCTCTCAGGTTAAAAAAAAAAGTGTTTGTAGGCAAAGTTTTTTTTTTTTTTTTTTTTTTAAATTGAAAACAGTTTCTGAGGCCAACACAGACAGATCCCCCCAGGGTTGAAATCAGCTCTATGTTTCTCAAAACAGAGCAAAAATAAGATGGGTGTTCCAGCTGACGAAAGTTTTCAGATTTTAATTAACTGGCAATGAGCCATAGAAGACACGAGGTGATGCACCATGCTGGGCCAGCTCGGTGTGGGGAAGCCAGGCTGTGCCTGCACAGTGCCCCGTATCTACTAGTAACTCCTGCCTCTGGGGACTCCACAGGCTGCTGGGCAGCCCCCCCTGCTGTGAACAGCTCATGGGCCTCATTCAGGATAGCTGAAGCTGGGCTGAGGTCTTTCACTCCTCAGTCTGTGATCCCAGGCTTTGCAGCAGCAGAAGGCAAGACACTTTGCCTTCTTGTGGCAGGCAGGAGCTGGTAGATGTGCTGAATCTTCACGCCTGCTGTAAAATGGTGTGAGAGAGGACTTAGACCTCAGTGCTACCTGCCTTAATAGCATCTTTTAGTTCAGTGACCTTCCCTCTGCCCTAGCGCTCCCTTGTCCCTTTTTAAGGACAAAAGAAGAAAAGGAAGGCAGCTTGCATTCTGATGCTGGGTCAGTGGATGCAGGATGATTCAAATTCAGCACCTTCCTCCTAGCTACGTAGTACCCAAGGGACAGTATTTTACCCTGCTCCTTTCTATCACTCTATGCACTTGTAGGGGCTTATGGTATTACTGCAAAACACTCCGGACATGCACAGCATGAAAAAACAAGTTGGAAGGTACATTTAGATGCAGCAGACTCAGATCAGGTAAACTCACAGGATTCACGTGGCCTCTGACACCAGGTGATTGCAAATGGTAATAAACGCAATCCAAATTTAGGTTTGCACACACTTTCCTAGGAAGGGGTTGGAAAATAACAGTGTTGTAACAGGCTAAGTGGTTAGAGAACTTTGTTAATTCAGACATAAACCTGTTTGCATAAAATATTGCCAGAGGTCTGAAATGGCCTCAGACAGTTTACATTTTTCATCACCGCTAGAGACAACTAACCCTTTCACTCCCTAAGGATAATATTGCTTCTCCACGAGGCAACCCAAAAGCCAGTCTCTTTGTCCACAAGAGAAATGCCTCTAATCTAGACTTTATTAGACCGATCATTATATAATGGCTTTAGAAACTCTGGACAAAACAGAGTAGTGGGTTCAGCCGACGGTAATGTCAGACTGCTGTCAATAATCCCTAGCAGATGCAAACGTGTGACCCTTTTTCCCATAATTGTTGAATATTTATTTTTATCTTATAATGTTAATAAGGTTTATTGTGCTGCAGAGAGAGCTGATATCACATGACCTTCATCTTCCTGACTCACAACAAAACCAGAAACATTACACTGCCTGTCACGTCCTGTTGTTTAATGATAATGTGTAGGTTAGTTGCTTTTCTTCTCCACACAATATTATTTATTCCTTTTGGACTGCCTTCCCTTATTTGGAGTTGCCATCGTGCTAAGCAAAAAAAAGCATAACTGAAATAGGAGATTCTGAAGCATCTTTTCAGCATGAGCAGTGGAAACAACAGAAAAATAGAACCAGTTTGTAGACAGCACTCGATCAGTTTATAAATGGCATTAAAAGACGTGATTGCTGAGAAGAGCAGGGACTGGATTTGAAGAAGCAGGAGACACTGAGCAATTCAGCCTTCCTAAATAAGACCTAGATAAAAGCCTGAGTAACCCCAGTCTCAGAAAACAAAAACAGACTATGTGAAGGACGTGGGAGGTAAAACACAGTCTTCCTTTTCCTTGGAACAAAATTAGCTCTCCTCATGTCAGTTGGAGATGGCAAGAGCCCAAAATAAAGGTTTGCATCTGGTCCTTTACTTGTGTTGTGCTGAGCTGGGATCCCCAGTGCAGAGAGCTCCTTTTGGATCAGCTACGCTGGTATTGCCTGGCACAGAAGAGCCGCGTGGATAGAGATAGAAGAATGCAATAGCATGGAGAACCAGACTGTAGCTTAGGCTGCATCTTTTCAAAGTGCTGCAAGGAAAGGTGAAGCTCGTTCATGGGTGGGTTAACAGGATCTTCATTTTACACACCTGGGAATGAATGGCTGCAGTTCCCTAAGCATTGAATATCATTGCTGCATCTAGGAACTGCATCCCACTCCTCTTCAGCAGGGGGAGAATAAAAGTGTGCTCCAGGCCCAGAACCTCCTGCCAGTCCCTGGGACAATTGGTGTATAACACCACTTGATTCTTGTTCTACTTAAGCAGGGGTGTGGAAAACTTCATCAGTGCAACTCAGAAAAGCAAGCCCAATGTGGGGATACGCAACCAAGAGGCATGGAATAGCTGGGAAGTTGGAAATGGGCTGGAAATCATCCTGCTGGAATGAATGGGGCTGATGGCAGAGGAGGTTCCCCACTTTCTGTGGACAGGCAGTCTGGCTTTGCACCGAGTTAGGGAAGCCCAGGAGATGCTGCGTGCTGTCTGTGCCAGAGTTTTCCAGCTGCATTGTTCTGAGTGCAAACTTTATATGCTCCCAAAACAGTGAGGATAAGTCATTCTTGGTTTCGTTACACGCTTTAAATGGAGTGAGAGCCCTCAGCAATTCTAACACATTCCCTTTACAGGTTCATTAATGAGACCTGTGGGAATTGGATTGGATTCTTCTTCACTCTGCTATTTGGACTGTGAGAAAAAAAAAAATAAAATGCAGAAAGGCAAAGCTGTTTTCAAGCCAGGACTTTTTTCCTATTTCAAAACTGAAATGTTTATCAGGCTTGTGCTAAGTCTCAATATTTGGGGTATTTCTTAGAGTTGTGAGGAAACTCTAGGGGTTTTTTTGTGTGTGCGTCTGTGGTTGATTTTACTTACATCTCTGTGATCAATTGTTTACACTGCTTTTTTAAACGCTGTTCTACAACTGAAAATAATGTCTCATGCTATAAGAACAAAGTTTTAGTCCCTGTGGTAGTGAAACAATGTCGTACTTTTATTTTAGTCATAGTGTTTTGTAAGAGTTAGTGAAATGAACGCTAGTGTGCACTTGTGAATTTGGCAGTGCATCCCAAGTGCACTGACATGAAAACCAAGCCTCTCTCCGCAGTGGTTTTGCACCAATGTATTCTCACTTGGGATCATTTTTGTTAGTACAATAAGAGCTCCACTGTCCCCAAGCCTGGTGCAGTTATATCAATGATGAAAATGCTGTATCTGGGTCTGGCTGTCCCCCAAATCCTGATATCCAGTTTTCCTCCCCTGCCTCTGAACTAGCACAAGCCAGGTCTTGGTTTTCAGCCTGTTACATTGATACTGAGGTAGCTAATGCATGACAGATGTCATGATGAAATCATAGATCCAGTGAGGTCACTGGCAAAGCTCCCATTCATGTAAGGAGTCACAAGGCTTTGTGCAGCACCATTTCAGCTCCATGTGCAATACCCAAAACACAGGTCACCCCCAGTTGCAACATGGCTGCTTTCCCCAACAAGGTGATCAAAAAGCAGCAGTGTTCACAGTGTTTGTAACCAGCACTTCCCCGACATCCTTGGGCATTTTCACATAGTGGGCAAATCCAATGGGGCAATTGCCTCCGAAACCCTTCTGCCAACAGTCATTGGACAGCAATGCCCTGTTGCTATCCAGGAACACGACTACCTTTTGGCTCACTCCTGGCCGGCTGCCAGATACCTGGGGACTGACAACCTAGAAACCTTGATCCTGCTGTGTGGGGTTTCACCAGCAGTGCAGGCTCAGGGTTCAGCACACAGCTCTGGGAACCGTGGGGAAATAAGGCTACAGTTCTGCTCCTGAGCTGGGAGATAGGCCTCCGGGCCAGTTGCATTTCTGTGCTTCAGAGCTGCATGCGCTCCCATGCTGTGTGTGTGGTTATGCAAACAAAAGTAGCTTGTGCTGCAGAGCTGCAGTCCCTGTTCTGTGTCATGTGCAGGCGTAAGGAAAGCTGCTTTGTGTCTCCCTTAGAAAAAAAGTACAAGCAACACCAGCTTGGATTTTTGGTGGCCCTCCATGAAGCACTTTGTGAACCACTAGTGGCATACTTGCTGCTATCTGGGAATCCACGGGAGGTAGTGAGTCCCATGGGAAGTGGTGAGAAACAGCATCACGTGCCCTGGCTAGACTCTGTGATGCAGTGGTGCTTTAGATACCCAGGTTATTTACAGCTAGGCAGGGTATCTCTGTCATACACTGTGGTGAAGGGAAGCCAAAAACTACTGGCTATCTAGCCACTATTCATCCATAAGGATAACTTATTTTATCATCAAAATGAACCATTCAGCATTATGGACTGCAGTGGAAAAGATTAGGCCTTCATCATAACTCAGAAGCAAAAGCTAAGTACTGCCCTCCTCCCCCGCCTTCACTGCAATTCCTGTTCCCTGCCTCCATCCATTCATGCAAGAGGAACTTCAGCAGAGGAAAGTGATCCCTGAGCCCCCAGTCCCAAAAAACTCTGTAATACTGAGAATACTGGCTAAAGAGTAAAACGGATATGTCACCAAAACAGTATGGGCTGGGCTGTTTAATGAGATGGATGCAAACCACAAATGTGTTGTTCTGTACAGTCAGACTTAAAGACTTACATCCAGAAACAGAGTATAGGCTGTAATCCTACCTGGAATCCTAAACTTCCTATCTAGAAAGGAAAGACCCTAAAAAAGATCAGTGTGTCTAACAGTTCAGGAAGGTTGTGGCTGGGGTGAGGAGGAGCCCAAGAAAGTCCACAGAACAAAATGACTGAGTACTGGAGAACGTGGTGTGTAGTGACAGACTGGTGGAGACACTCCATCTGTTTAGCTTAACGAAGACAAAGTTGAGAGAGAGGATGACTTGATCGCAGTCTCTGAGTACTGACATAGCGAGCAGAAATGTGATAATAGAAGGCTTTTCAGTCAAGCTGATGCAACTGCAATATGATCCAACTGGAAGCTGGAAGCCGGACAAAATTTTGACTATAAATAAGGTGCAGATGTTTAACAGTGAGGGTAATTAACCAGTGGAACTAATTGTCAAGAACTGTGGGGACAAACACCGACTTTAAATCAGGATTAGGGTTTTTTTTTTCTTTTTTTCTTTTTTTCTTTTTTTCTTTTTTTCTCTTTTTTTTTTTTTTTTTCTCCCCTGAAAGATCATGGAATTGTTTGAGTTGGAAGGGACCCTTAAACACCATCTAGTTCAACTCTCCTGCAATGAACAGGGACACCTACAGCTACATCAGGTTGCTCAGAGCCTGGCTCCAGCTCTTTCAGGAATGACTTTGGAGATGTCCTTCACTGCTTGTGTTTCACAAGAGCTTAGGCCTGTCTTGAGTCAGCCCTTTGGTCATGACGCTGCACAGGGAGCCCATAGCCAGCCCAATGGGCTCGTCGTCTGTCCCACCTCCGCACTGCTGAAAAAGAGGATGGATGGATAGGAATGGGAAGGGAAAGTTATAGGTGTTGGGATTGTTGATCCACCTTTGTGAAAGCCTATGCATTATCTCTGTGATTCAATTACTTCTTAAAAGACATGAAATGAATGAATTAAGATGGCAAATGCAATTGTCTGTCCTGCTAAAAGTATTGCGAGCAAAAGCAGCTTTCAGGAAAGGCAATGACAGAACAACCTGGCTGTGATACCCTGGGTTTGGCTGGGTCAGGGAGCACCCTACAGATTCCCAGGGGAAGAAATGGCCTCCTCCAGGAGTGAAGTCATCCAGGGGAGAGGCCTGGTAACAGCCTACAGCCTTCCTCAGCCTTCTTGGGACTCCCAGAACCTTCCTAAGCTTTCTAGGGCCTTCTGAGGCCATGAGGAGATGCGGGTCACCAGGCCATCGAGCCCTGCCTGCGCTGAGAGCACCATGCTCAGACACGGAGCAGCCAAGCTGACCCCACACCCACGGTGCCCCCACAGCCAGGCCGCTTGTCACCCTGCCCTCCGTCATTTCCCTGCTGCCTCCCTGGGGGAGGCTGCGCGGGGGCAGGGGGTGCCCAGCTGCTTGCTCGCACCTGCCACCGCTTGCAACTGCAATTAGTTGCACCCGGTCGAAGCCAAATTGAGGCCCCTTTCAAGCCGTAACTCTGCGCATTCTGTTTCCAAAGGGAAGTTCGTCTTTTATGTGCATGCAAAACGGATAACACCCAAGGAACTTTTTTTTTTTTTCTTTTTCTTTTCCCCTACTGCCAGTCAGGCGAGGATTTGTTTAAAAAAGCACTGCTGCGGTGGTGAGGTTTTAGGAATCCTTCTGGTTGGGCTTGGGAAAGGTTGACTTGTCAAAGAGCGGGCTCAGCGTGTGTGGCCTGCTCCTGGTGAGGGGTGCTCCCGCAGTGGATGTCTGACGTCACATTGGCAGCACTACATTGCTGTCGCAGCTCTCTTAGGCACTCTGCTCCCCACACCGTTCCCTTCTCCAGCAGCCTTTCCCTCAGGCTCTTTTCCTCCTCCCTCATTCCTCCTCGTTGTTTTTCCCGCGTCCGCATCCACATTCAGCGATCTGCAAATCTCCTTTCCTCGGGATGGCGGTGCGTGGTGGTCCCCAGCCCTGCTGAATCAGTTCTTCCACAGGCAGGGCTCCCCTCCCTGTGATTGACAGAAGGTGCTGATTCAGTAGTGCGTGGGGGATCCGGCAGCAACTGCATTAAGAGGATTTACAAAAAAGATAAGGCGCAGCGCTGAGCTTCCCTCGGTAATCGTACAGCACACAATTCGGGACTGCACTGGGAATTTCGGCGCGGCTGACAGGTACACAGTGCTGATCCAATTGTCCTTACATCCGTTATTAGCCAAAATGAGGGGCAACTGGAATTACAAATGATTTCTGGGTAAACGCTCAGCTCTGATTCGGAATGATCTCTCGGCAATAATCCACACGTAATCCTCAGTACGGAGAGTGCTCTAAAGGCAGCTCCGTGTTGAAGCCTCAATAATGCATGGATGCCCTGATTCACGAAATAAAGGAGGAGAGGGGAAAATAAGAAAGCCATGTTTGTTTTGTAGCCTTTTTTCTGGGTTGAATAAAATTTAGGGATGTACGTGATCACATACGTACCATTTATTAAGAGAAGATTATCTGCTTGGTAATTATTTCTTTGGGAGAATAATTTTACACCTCAGTGACCGTGTAGGACTGTCTCAGGTGGGTCAGATGTATCTCAAAAATAAACAAATGAGCAAAAATCCCCTGTAATGAATTGGTTTGTAATGTTTATTCCTCAAAACACTATTTAGTGTTTATAGTGCCGTCTCTCTTTTCGTCCGTATGTGCTACTGTGAAATATCACCTGACACAGTGACACTCACCATGCCCCATCATCAGACAGCCAAACAGTCCTTGATGTGTTGGTCACCCTCACTGCCACCTCATGAGGTGAGGTGGGAAGGTGTGCTACTCCAGAGCACAATTCCCCAGAGGGGAGTAGGGGTCTCTTCCCTGTTTTTGGATCTTTGTCCCTTGGAGGGGCTGCTGAGTACAAGGGGTAGGGGAGCTGCAGGCAGGGCTAAGGTCACTTGCATATGTATGAAACTAGTACCATAGGGTTCCGGTTTGTGCTAGAATGAGACCAGAATCAGAATTAGAGAAAGACAGGATCTGCAAACAGGTCCTGCAGACAGGACCATCTACTTGTCTTGGTTGTCTTGTGGGGGCATAAGACTCAGGGTCAGGTTTTCAGAAGGCCTAATTCCCCTATGTACCCACTTGATCATTCCTGCTTTGCTATTTATCTCCTTTTAAGTGTGCTCTTCCTACAACTTGATTGCTGGAGAGTGGGCACAGAAGAGTTTGAGTCTACAACAATTACTTCTGTGAGTAATCCCAGAGTAATCCCGAGAGGATTTACCTGTCTGACTAAGGACTCTCAGAATATCACCAAACCCTTCGATACATACTCCAAAAACATATTTGGCCCATTGCTTCCTCAGGTACTTTCAAGGGCACAAGAGGAGGTTTACCTTAATTAACATCCCTTCAACATTTTAGACAATAGGCTCATCTCTTGGCTGTACAACAGAGGAGTGTTGGAAACAATATCTATTCATCATGAATCATATTCTCCCAGCTACCTGCTACAGAGGTGAAAGCAGGCGCTGTCAAATACCACTGAAGAAATTTAATCTTTCACTGCTAGCAAATTCTGAAAAAGCAAATAACATTTTCATAGTTTGTTTACTCATTTGTTCCTTAAAAGAGGCAAAGGAATCTGTGAATCAGAAGAATTTCCATCTCAAAAATTGCTTTGGCAGCCAGTGGCTTGTAATTTAAGATTAAGTGATTGAATTTCATGCAGCCTTGCTTAAAATTCACTACCCCACACGCTGTCACCATACACTTAAAAAAAAAATCTAACAAGAAACCCCAAACATCTATAACGTTACTACAAGTCAGTCAAAAAATGTCCAATCATCTGGGAGGTGACAAAATGTGCTTAATGAAGATGTAGTCTGCACGACTGCTGGATTTTTCCCCTCGTAGCATTCACAGCCTATCAGAGAGTTCCCATTCCCGTGCAGTGCTGGGCTCTCTTCAATCAGGCTTCACAAATCAGTGGAGCAGAAATGCCTCTTTCCCTCCATCACCTGAAGCCAATGCTGATTCATCCTGCCACTCCTCTGAGTTTACTGATTGCTGATTCATTCCCCCCCCCCCCTTTTTTTCCCCCCCACCTCATACTAAGCATCCCGTGTTGAACGCAACGCACTTCGTTTCCAGATCTGACTGAAAGGGAATATGGAAATTAATTGGCTCAGACTGCTAGCAGCCTTCTGCACGTGCCTGTACTCCGTGAGAGGTGCAGTGCAATTGCCTTTCCACTGTAGCTCCTTATCAGCCACCTGTCTCCTTGCGTGTGCTTCCTTGTCTGCTCTCAGCCTGGGTGCTGGAGATGGATGTCCCCTTCCTCTCCCTGTTCTGCAAAAGGGAGGGCAGCTGGCAGGGCTGTCCTTGTGAGGGCTGAAGCTGTCCTCGTTTGACTTAAAATAGGACAGATTTAGTGAATTCTCCAGCTTGTGGTAAATAGCGTGTGACTGCTGCTTTGGCGAGGGCTGCAGAGATGCTGTACAGCACGGTGGAACTTCTGCTGAAATGGTTATTTGTTGTCTCTGCTGGATGCAGGTCCCCACTGAAAGAAAGCAGCTGAGGAATGTCCCTTGGACATGAGAGGAGGGTTCCGGGACCCTTGTTAGTTGGAATATAATCTGGCTCTGCAGCTACACTCCATCCCAAACATTTTTACACCTAGGTTTCTATCTTCCATTGGTTTCTCACTGAATTTTCTCATGGAGCTTCCTCCCAACTGCAGAGAATTTGGGTTTTCCTGGTGAAATATCCCTGCATCTTTCATGCCAGAGTGCTGTTTCTAGCATTGCGGAAGTCCCACTGTCCCATACTGAGCATTATACAGGTATTTTTCTGAGGAGCTGCCCCACATTCCTGTGGAGCTTTTCTATCTCTGTGAAGGTAATAAAGCTAAAGTGGAAGAGGGAGGCCTTATCTCCATGTTGTACATGGGTGAGGTCCAAAAAAGAGCAAGGGAGAATGAAGTCAGAGAGGCCAGGAGCACATACATAGGAGGGGACAGGAGTGGAGGCCCACAGTTTGGACACACAACCACCATAGGGCTCTGGGAGTGCCCCAGCACTTGCTAGTGGGCAATGGGCTCCTTTGAAGAGTGGGTGGTGCAAAACCCAGCCTGACTCCATCACCCTTGGCATCATCCCTCGCATCCTCATTTCTGCAGGCTGATGGTGTGTGCCCTGCTAGGGCCCTGGGCTTGTGCTCATTCATGTTTGTCGGAACCCAGAGGATGACTCACATTCTTGCAGCACCATAGATCTGATGCTGCCTGTGATGTCTCTGGCAAGATGCCCATCTTTCCCTTTTGTGTTTGAACAATCTCTTGCTCAAGGAGCCCTGGCCTGCTAGAAGGACTACCTCCTATCATTAACACAATAGCAAGAAATGAAAGGGCAGGCACATTTGTATGTGGTATCATTTATGCAGAAGACATGATCTCAGGCACAGTGGATGACAAAACCAAATGAGAAACTTTTCTTCTAGTTTTATCACAGTTTCTCCCAGAACCTCTGCTGTTTGCATTCTGGAAATTTACAGGATGAAGGATTTTATCATGATATCTAATTCTAATCTGAAGTGATTTACTGTTAAGTTGAAAATCAAGCCTGTACATATCCCCCTCCAAGTGGTTTCTATGACAGTTTCTATTAACCATAAAAATGTCACTTGCTAGGAAGTATCAGCCTTCTTATAGGCTTTGCAATCATTGCTACCAGATGCACACTTACTGAATGGAATAAATATTCTTGTACAATTAGCCTGGGATGCAGGACATGTCTGGCTATCTCTCCTGCCTCCAAAGTGAAGTTTTCAAAAGCAAACCCATATATCAAGAGATGAGCTCTATCTGGATTTTCTGAAGTTCTTCAGATCTTGCAGCGTTATAATGCTTTATGGATAAAGCACAGTGGTGTGTAAACTTAGGTTAAGTTTTCTTCATTTTAATCTGTATAAGCAACTGAAATACCCATTTTTCATTGTTTTGATCCCATGGGAAAAAATATTTGATGTCTATTCTGTGATTTATAATGTATTTTGAAATACACTAATGGCTCTGTGGCATTTCCTGCTGTTGCACAATCACGGTGAAGCTGGTACTGTCTGGATGCACCATACACACTTTGTCTCCACCTACTCTTTAAGGAAATGACAGGGGGTGGTGATGACTTCTTCCATCTCTTGGATGTGTTAGCAGTGTTGAGACACAGATTTGAGTTAACCTTATCTTCAGGTATGAGCTGAAATGGGAGTCTGGGTTTGTGTCATGCACTGTCAGAGATCTTATCCATTACGCTCAAGGTTTTGGTGAGGAACTCAAGAAATCAGCCTGAATAATGAAAAGGGCGTTTGATCAGCTGCTCTCATGCTGTGTCTGCCATTGAAGCCGTACTCTGGAAAGGAGTCAGAACGGAAGTTGTAGGCTGGATCTCCACCGCTGTGTTTGAATCTGAAGATTGAAATCTAGGGTGCTGCAGAGCAGAGCTGGTGGACTCGGATCGTGAGAGATACATTGCTCTTGCAGCAGAGGAAGACTTGCGGTAGAAAAAGCGCGAGACCTTGTCATTTTCATCTGCTTACAGAATAAGGTCATATTCTGCTCTTTTCTGCACCAATCTGACCACTGAAGTCACTGGATGTGGGCTTGTGTGTTGGGGAAAATATTACTGTGCTGCACTTTGCAGCTGGTGCAGTGAATGGAGATGATATAAGCAAATTCTACAGAGAGTCTGCATCACTTGGTGAAGTGAGCTTTAGAGCCTGGGTGCTTCTGATACAGTGAGGTGGAAAGTAAAGAATCTAGTCCCATTTCTAGAGCAGGGAGTATTTTTGAAAGTAGCAGCTCTGAGGGGGCACATGGACTGTGACTTCAGAAAGGGCTGTAACTGTGCACCAGCTCCAATAGTTATTCTGGTGTGAATGAGAGCAAATGAACTCCTGCATCTGCTCATAATGTGAGCAGAGCCATGCCATCGGTGCAGGAAGCTGTATGTAAGTGCAAGTGGGAGTTGATGTGCTGCTCTGGGCAGTGCTCATGGGAGGAGATAAGGTAGACAACAGAAGGGTTTAGCTCCTTCTCTCCTCTTTGTCTGCTTTCCAAAGGCTATTGCAAACGCAGAAAGGATTTTAAAATGTCTGGAATAATGATTTGCAATCTGTCAAACCTGCTCTGTAAGGAGAATCTGAAGAAACTCATTCTATGAAGCGTAAGGAAAAAAAAATTTAAAGTATGACTTGACTTCAGCACAGGCAGGAGGAACATATTTCTGAGACTAGTGGGCCCTTTGTCTTTTATCTATCACATATGTATATATTCCAGAGCTAAAAGCTGCTGTGCATCCTTCACCTATGGAATTTAGAAATAAAAGTTGCAGTACAGAATATGATACCATTCCAAATATTGTTGTCAGAAGGAAAAGTGCATGTGGTCTGCTTGTGACCGCAGAATCTGTGATGAAGACCTAAAGTTTTCCTCTTCTGGAAACACTGTTAATCGTTTTTTCACACGACAGATTTGGCTTGAAATGATTCCACTGTCCCTCAAAGTCTTGTGAAAATAGAAAGCATGCTATACTAGCATGAGAAAAGATGATGCTCACAGATCTCTAAGAACCAAAAAAGCCAGAGATATTCTCTGTGGGATGAGCTGCTTTTTCACTGCAGCATTAACACATGCACTTTGGAGGCTCTCATCTCGGCCAGCATCTGAGCATGCTCTTGCATTATATCCAATGGCTCAGTAGCAAAAGCACCGGCTTTTATTCAGCACCGTGTTGCTCCAAAATCAATGTCAGCTAAGCATTTTCATTGCTAACAAGCTGAACGTCTTCATGGATATTATTTGGAATAAAATGGGATAGATGGCACCGGAGGTCTCTGATAGACATGAATTCTCCAAGCTGTGAGTCCTTTGTTCCTGACAGAGTCAGATGAGAGAAAGGACAAAAGTAATTTTTGCACGTTTTCATCCCTGCCATCTCTTGTGGCTCTTAAAATGGCTGAATGCCACCAGAAAAACAATGACTTAGCAAGGACTTTGTGTGGATAGATCTAAAGAGTGGGATTTGCAGGCCACACTGAAATAATGCATTGCATTTTCAAATTTCAGTTCAGTGAAAGCTTGGGCATTAATTGGGCCAATTGGTAAGTGGCCTTTTCCATATTTCAGAGTGATAGTAGATACATGCATGCTGTGTGCAAAGGCCCTTGCTGAAAAACATGAAGTTGAGCTAATATGCCTGAAAGATGCCAGACTGGTATAAATGGGAAGTAAAGACTCTCATCTTCTTCTCAAGAAGAGCAGTGAGGCAGTGGCACAGGTGCAGGCACTGTCCCTGGAGGCGTTCAGGAACCATGTGGATGTGGCACTGAGGGACATGGGCAGTGGGCATGGTGTGATGGGCTGACGTGGGACTAAGTGATCTTAGAGGTCTTTTCTGACCTTAATGATTCTATGATTCTGTGATCTGCAGAGCAGGTATGACGAAGGCCCTGGCAGCATGAACTTGCCTGCGTAGTGCAGAACGCAGTGATCAATGGTTGACATTTGCCTCTGTGAGGAGAGAAGTGAACACTCACTAACAACGGGATGGTCCCAGCTTACCACCAACTGAACTTTGTTGTTATCATGCATTAGATTTCCCCATAGCAAATAAAGAATTGGAACTGTAATAAAGTATTGAAATTGCAGTAGAGGCTATACATGACTTTAAACTGTGTCATAAAATATATTTTAGGTGGCTATAACAATAAAAATGTTTGAAAGCCAGGACAGCTCAAGATTTCATCATTTTCCAAAAAAATCCCAAACAACCCAAGCCCTCTCTCTCTCCACTTCTTAAGCAAAAGCATGCACAGCTTCTGTCTGTACCAACAGACTTAATACTGACTTTCTCCCTCTGTGTTCATTTTGCAGGGGAGAATGCAGAGAAAACCAGGAGTTTGAAGAGGCTGCTCGCTGGCAAACCAGACCGCAGCATTTGCTACGGTGGTCGTAGATCAGTCTGCTCAGAGAAAGCGGCCATTGTCAGAAGATTCCCACTCAAGTCCCATTGACTTTATGGATAGTCCTCGGGATCTTGTCTGAGCACATCCAAATGTTTGTACAGCACCTGATGCAAACAGGCCGTCGTCCTGCTTCATTTGTCAAATGATAAATAACATAATAATGCTATAATTGAAGTCATTCATACAGGCAGTAATCATCTGGTGATTCAGTACAGCACAGACTTGTTAGGTGGAAGGCTGTGCTAAGCGTATGCGGAGACTTCTATCTTGCTCATCAGTTTCTGCATGCTAAATATATTCTGAATTTACGAATGCTGAAGTTTTAAGGTGAGATTTTCTATGCTTGGGCTCAACCCAAAAATGATTCATTTCCGTAATGCCAGAATAAAACTGTTCAGGCACTTTTGAGTTATGTAAGACTGAAAGACAAGGTATTGATAATGTTGCTATTAACAGCAGAATCAAGACTCCTTGACAGCACCTATAATAATATTTTTTTATTTATTGAGCAAGGAGCAGCAATGCAGAGGGAGGTAGAAGGCAGGAAACTTCAGAGAGTTTATGCCTGCCAGCGAGCAGCACTTGGTCCAGAAATCAGGCTCTGGCAATGTGCAGTGCACGGCAAAAATACTTGAATTAATGCCTAAGACCTTGCTGATACATACCTCATAGTTAATCTGGTTACGCGGGGTTTATTTCACAGTCGGAAGTTCTTGCGCTGGAAGGGAGTCCTGCTGGGGTTTTCTGAGCACACGATGGAATTAATGAATGCACGAATGCAGCTTGCCAGCCCAGATTTAAATTGCTTACTAGATCAAAATCTGCTCGTTTTCTCTGTCCTTTTTTTTTTTTCTTTTCCCTGTTTTTTTTTTCGTTTTTTTTTTTTTTTTTTTTCTTTTTTTCCCCAGCCTCTCTGTCCTTTATTTATTAATTTGTTTAGGAAAACATATCAAGAGCACAGAAACATCACGAAGGTAGCGAATGCAGATAAATGGCTGTTTTTTCTTGCTGGCCTGAATCCTCGCACGAGGCTTTGAGCTGTGATTCTGGGCACGGGGCATCCTGACAGGGGCTGGTGGGTGGCTGGTGCTGACTGTGAGGATGTGAGGAGCCGCAAACACCAGCAATCCCTTTCCGCAGCCCCTGGGAAAAAGACGGTATTACGAGCCCTACTCTGAAAGGGCAGGCAGTAAACCTGGGCTGCTTTGCAGGAAGGGTCACGTTGTTCCTATCTTTTGGATCCACACTGCCTCTTGTCAGATTTTAATGGGTGCTTGCAAATAGTGTAATATTTTGATTTATTTGGCCACTGGGCAGATCTCCAGCCTGCTGTCTTGACTGTGGCGTTTGTATTTTAATAGGAGTTTTAAGAAGGCTTGGCTAGGGCTATTTAAGGTAGTCCCTGAGCTTTTATGTAGACCTTCTCAGCTGTGATTAGAAGTGCAGCGCCACAGAGATGTGGAGGAAGATTTTTAGGATGTGGAGACGCAGAGATTCTGCAAGAGTGCCCCCAGCAATGCCCTCCTAAAGCTTCTTTCAGATGAGCGAGCTCATCTCCCACTGCCCCTTGCATCCCTTTTCACATTCCAGCTTCTGGACTCCTTAACACTGCATCCAACCGTGCTGCGCAGGGCCAGGATGAAGGCAGCCCTTGCTCCTCCCTGAGCCGCTCAGGCTGGGCATGGTGGAAGGAAGGATGCCTGCTCACCCCTCCCAGCTCCCCAGCACCTGCGTTGCAGGGCCGGACACCTCCCTCCTGGCCCTGGTGCTGGGACGCGCTGCAAGGAGGTAATGTATGGATGCACGGAGCTCAAGGCAGCGAGACGCCTCCCCGGACTCCTGTCTGCATGCTCATGAGCAAAGGGGATAGGAGACAAATGCGGCTCCTTCAAGGTGAAGGGCAACGGTGGCACGAAGGAAAAGTAGCCTGTGCTCTGTGCTGAAGTCAGGAGACCTTCCTGAAAATTCACTGCTTCTCATTTTTAATGATGTCTTAGATGGGAATTTCAGAGCTTGTGAAAACAAGAGGCCGATAAATCTGCAGGGTTAATCAAGAGAGAGACTGCCAACGTATCCAGGTGTCCTGAGCTGTACTATCACTGCTCTTCCTCACCTTTCTCCTCCTATGCTGCAGACACAGCCTGAGAGGGATGGATGGCTATGCTGCATGGTGCAGTGCAGGCACTGCATTATTCACCAGGTTTCCTTGGCTCATCTAGAGACTTGACTCTGAATTTGTCTCCAGGTCTTCAGCTTTGTAAGCCCAGTGTGTCCACACAGCTTTGCCTGCTGCTGGCTTAACTCTGCCTGTTTGGACCCTGATCCCACCAAGGAGGATAAAGCAGGATGAGCACCAAGATGCATTTCTGCTGCACAGCATCCCAAAGGAAGCAGGAGCTCTTCAGAGATGAAAATTTGCTTTGACTTGCGAGACTCAACTCTCCATTAAATGAGGAGCTGAAGAAGTCACCTGCTTGGACTTTGAAGGGTTCTGGTGGTCACCTAACCAACCCTCTTGGTGGGACAGTTTAATTTCTGAAAGGGTACTATGGCCCCAGGCTCCCCAGTCACAGCCCAGAAGCAGCTAAAGCAAGGAGGTGTGATGACTGCGATGGATGGATGGATGGATGGATGGATGGATGGATGGATGGATGGATGGATGGATGGATGGATGATTTTAAAAGGCACCTCATGTCACCAACTGTGCAGCTCTTTGGTTCCAGGTTTCATCATGAAACCCTTCAGAGACATTGAGCTGCATGTAGCACCGTTCCTTCCTCATCTGCCTGTCCTGGGGGCAGCTGAAGGACACACTTGGAGAAGGCAAGCTCCCAGCCTCACGGCTACCCAGGCACCTTGGAAGAGGGCAGGCTGTGCCCAGGTGATAAACGATTGCAAAGCAGCCCATTAATTCAGATTCAATTCAGATACAAAGAACAGCCCATCAGGGCTTCAAACTTCACCATTTTGCTGTACCAAGCCTCCCTTGAAATGCTAATTAAAACGAGCTTGGGGAAAGGAGCCTGCTAACAAGATCACAGCCTCTCTTGGATCGAGCAATAGACATGTAGTAGGCATCCATGTTTCCCCCGTATGCTTATTTTCCAAGCTGAGTTGACTGTAAATGTTGCGGTAATGTGAAACCCACACAGGGAGCGAGATGCAAACACAAAGCAGAAAGAAACGCGAGGCCTAGTCATGGAGCTGGAATAGAAAAACACATGGCAGTCTTCGGCATATAAATAAATAACTGCCCGAAATGAGGGCTAATTAACTTGCAATAAACCGACTTAACCACTTAGGGGCAGCGTTAACACGGAGTTAACATGCAAAACAAACCTGAGTGTTCTCACCTGGTTAATTTAATATGCACTCTGAATATTCATCATGTATCAGATACCGATGCATCCACGCACTGAGTGATGTGGTCTGTCAAACCCAGGAATGTGAGATAATAGGGGTAACTCAGTCGCTGCTGCACAGTGTTAACTTTGATCATTTGGTGCTTCTAAACACATCCATAGATGTAGGACTTTGCTTCTTTTCCTCTGTCAGGGTCACGGAGTATGTTCTATACAAAGATTAAAATCTAAAAAAAGGACATAAAAAAGGGTTTCACTTAAAATAAACAGAAAGAAGATGAAACAGAGAAAAGATGTCTTTGAGAAATGCTGCTCTCGCATGCAGGAGCTGAAAAACCCATTTTATCTCCATGGCCACATTCAGCGTCACTTTACTTTATATTGCACACAATATGTTTCTTCTCTACCATGCATTTAAAAAAATCCCTGTTCCTTGGATTCCTCTGAAACGTTTCCTTGCATCATAAAGGAGCTCAGACCCACTGCAGGTGTGTTTACACTCCCGCATCAGAACAAGTAAATAAAGGAAAGGGGTGTTGGTAGAGCTAGCTTCAGGTAGCTCTGGAAGGTGGAGGCCATTGGAAAAACACAGTCATCTGTTTTTTTGGTTTCTTTTGCAGCCATCAGGCACTACTGCTGCCCTGCTCAGTGCTGGGGCACTGGGGCACTGGTTCTTGCAGTGTTCAGGTGCCCAGTACAGCAGGTGCTCTCTTAATCAGCATCAGGAGCACCACCTTGCTCAGCACAAGGAATGCACTCTGGACCAGTTTCAGGTGTGCCATCACCTTTCTGGTAAGTCCTTGGCAGGGAGTGTGTGCTTTGTAGCTGAGGGAAGACGGTAAGTGATCTGGCACAAAGTGAGCTCAGTGCAAAGATACAACATTGAACATGGCATGAAGTTAATGTGGGGTGGGTAAGCAATGTCTGAACTGGTAGAAGAAGCTGCTGGTACAAAGTTGGCCTGTCAGAGTCATTAAAACCAACTCCAACCGGCAGACTGAGAACTGTGTGGCTAAAAGCACTTTTGCTGTGGTCACCAAGCAACCCAGAGCCAGATTTCCCACATTGCCAAACCCAGTGCTCAGGAAATGGGAAGGGAAATGTGTGACCTTCCTAACTGTTATGCCTCTTGGAAGGAAGGCACTGATACAGAGAAGGTGGTGAAGGGTTGGGGATGCTCAGCGGTGCAGATAGAGACCTTGTCTAGTACTGCCCATAGAATCAGAATTGTTTGAGTTGGAAGGGACCTTTAAAGGTTACCAACTCCCCCACAGTGAACACCTACAGCAAGATCAGGTTGCTCAGACCTCCATCCAGCCAGACCTTGAACATCTGCAGGGATAAGGCATCCACCACCTCTCTGGGCAGTCTGTTCCAGTGCCTCACCACCCTTATAATAAACAACTTCCCTATCTAAATCTCTCCTTTTTTAGTTTGAAACAATTTCCCCATGTCATATCACCACAGACCCTTTCAGGTCTCACTGGAGCCTTCTCTTCTCTTCTCCAGGCTGAACAGCCCCAGCTCTCTCAGCCTGATCTCACAGGGGAGGTGTTCCTCACATCATTTTTGTGGCCCTCCTGTGGACGCGCTCCAACAGGTCCACATCTCTCCTCTTCTGAGGACTCCATATCGGGGCTCAGAACTCCAGGTGAGGCCTCATCAGAGAAGAGCAGAGGGACAGGATCACCTCCCTTGCCCTGCTAGCCACGCTTCCTTGGATGCAGCTCAGGATATGATTGGTTTTCTGGGCTGCGAGGGCACATTGCTGGCTCATGTCCAGCTTCCCATGCAGCAGCGTGGTGTGGAGGAGTGGGAGTGGGATGCACTGTACTGTGGCCAGCACTGCTCACACTGAGAGAGGGAGTCAGGCTCCAGAGCTGTTGCCCTGACAAAAGAATTAAGCTGACTGAAATGCACTCCTGTGAGAAAAGGAGGCAAGCGTGCTGCCAGAAGAGAAAAACAAGGAGTCTGCTTTACAGGATCAGCCACAGACCACCCTTCTCCACTGCTGTGATATTTCTTCTTTCACCTGCCTCAAGTGGATGAAGGAAGTCATTATCCAGGCAGTCACTTCCCATAAAATTTTCTTCAGGACAGCACAGCCCAGTGCCATGGCTTTTAGGAACCGGGAGGAGAGTTGCAGGGCCGAATTGTCATGCGTTATGCTGAATATTTACTCCTTATGCATGCTATTTTATTTTAAATCTAGCGTGTAATATGCTTTGCATCTAGCATGTTGCTCTGGTGTGTTTTTCCCTTGCCCTGCCTGCCTCTTGCTGGCAGCTGCCATTGTGAAACAAAAGGCAGCTGCCAGTTTGAGTGAACATCTCTCTCTTTCCCCGCTTGCTCTTGGAGCTGACACAGTGCCACTTCCCAGATGGGGTGACAGGCATGGATGTAAGGGGTTCACTGCCCTCAGGATGCTGAGGCAGGAGGTGCCTCTGGAACTCATTGCTGGATCTCGAAGCCACGTTTAAGCTCTTGAGCTTGGCTTAGCAGTTGCCAAGAGGCAATGGGCTGTCGCCCTGCCAGCGCACCACCTCCAGCTAGCTCCGCTGCAGCAATCGGCCATTTCACGGGATTTAATGTTGCTGCTTTTGGCAGAGGTGACGGTTTATCACGTAGCACTTTGGCCTTCTGCCCTAAGGTGTGTAACGAAACGTGGGGATTTCCTGCTTCGAACAGGTGTTATCCCAAAGTCGGATGAAAAAAAGCCTGAAAGAAGCGAGATTGAGCTGAAGCAGCAGCTGGAAATTATGGAAGAGATGTTTCTGCTTTCCTGGGGAGCTTTTACCCCGAGCTGCAGTCAGAACATGCTTTGGGGAAAAAATGTTGAACTCTTGACTGCTGTAAATAGCCATGGGTGGGATAATGGCTGTGAGAAGGGAGTGCTTCCTGCTGGGACAGGGGCAGAATGAAGCACAGTTCACTGGAACTGCGGTCACTGGCACGGGTTCAGAAGTTCCTTATCTCTCCTGGCTGTAATGGGGCTGGGGAAGAGGTGAGACACAGAGGGCAGAGAGGTTGTGAGAAACTGAGCAAGACCCCAAACGATAATGTGAAAAGAAAGAGCCAAGTAAATGCAATCCTTGGTTCCAATCAGGAAAGTTAGGAAATGAGATCTGAAACACCCTCCTGGGAGTCTGGTGTGTGCTGAAGCACACTGAAAGAAATTCTCATGCAAGCCATGTCACTGTGATTGTCAAAGAAACTGAGCCCTCACTCCTTTCTTTTGTGGCAATTTTCTTTCAGACAGCTCCTGTCTTTTTTTTTTTTCTTTTTTTTTTTTTTTCCCATAATAGAAATGGATATCCTCACATTATTCACTGTTAGCTCTTTTACTGAAATTATGGGATTTAGGGCTTGTTCTCAGGGATAGTTTGGAAAGGTCCGTTTGTCTGATTTGCCTGGTAATACAGTCCAAAACAGACGTTGTTTTCCTAAAGCACAAGCTTAGTGAGGAAAGAAGCTGCAGAGGACAGGTCTGGAGTCCCTGAGGAGCTGTCAAGGCAGGGGAGAATTCACAAATGCAGGTGAGGAGGCTGTGTTTCTCGTAAACAAAGAGCAAGCCACACTTCTCAGGTGGAGATGATTGCCTCTAAATTAAGGAGGGCTGCAAATGAAGAATAGAAGTTCATTGCCATGAGTGAGAGAGGGTATCTTGTGTTATCTCAGAGCGCTACTGGCTTCTCAAATAGTCTGGCAGGTGTACTGCTGGAGAACAGGAGCAGGGAAAGGGGAGTGTGAGCACTTTTGACTCAACTGTCATAATCCCCCTTGCTTGAGCACCTGGATGGTGTCCACAGGTTTTCTCTGGTTCCAAAAATATGCTGAAAGTATAGTTTATGGAAATGTTTGCAGTTTGATTTATCTGAGCCACCTGCTAAGAAGCAGACTGTGGAGCAGCAGCAGCAGCAGAAGTTAACGGCTGGGTTCCTTCAGGCTGCCTGTGGCTTTCTTGATCTCATGCTCTGCTTTCCGAAAGTTGTGCTGTGAGACCACCAGTGAGCCCCACTGCAAGGATCTCTGCTGCTGTGATGGGATGTGGGGCCCAGACTTGCTTTGACCTATGCACAGGCTGTATGATGGGCAAAGCACTGTTTCGCTCTGAAAACCTATGTATTTATTTTAACTCCTGCAGCACCGATGAGATAACGCAACTCTGACCGGATTTCTGCCATCCTGTCTTCCTGAAGTACATTGATGTGCACCTCTGGGGCATGTGGGCTGTTTCTGGTGCAAGCAAAGAGCATTCCCATGTTCCTGAAACATTCTTCTTCATCCTGTGACGTGGTGACCTTGTGGGTCTCAGAGGTGATCTCAGACATAAGGGAGCAGGAAGATCTCAGGGCTCTGGCATGGATTCTGCAAGTCTTCGGTCCACCTTGCAGAGAGATGCTGCTGAAAAACAGGGGACCTGCTTCCCTCTGACATTCCTTGCTCAGTGAGAAACTGGCTTATGTATGACTGATTCCTCTTGTGAAGTCAGGAGTGACAATGAGCATGAATCAGAGTTCCACCTCCCAAAGCAAATCAGTAGTTTTTCCCTCACGATAGCAAGAACAAAGAGAAATATTCTCCTACAGCCCTTTCACCTACCACGCCTTCAGGTGAAACTATGGTGTGTACAGAAACAACCCCTCCTGCCCTCCCTCCTGAGGGATATTTGTCAGTGGCAACGTGCTGAGCGAGGTTGTGTGCGATGCTGCAGAGCCCCAGCTGACTCTCTGTCCCCAGCCATGTGTCCATGGAGTGATGCGAGGATGCTGGGACCTGCTCTGTGCTCAGCCAACAGATCATGCTTCCTAGACGCTCTCACAGCAGAGCACTTTGCAGCCACTCCACCTGCCAGGGCCTAGGGCTGGGGCCTGGCTTTGAGTTTTGAGGCCAGATCCTCCCCACCAGATCCCCCAAACAGCAAAGTCTTGACTCTGAGTTTTTGGGGTCCAGACCACACAGCCAGGGCAGGTTCACTTCTAAAAAAGCCCAGCTAGAAACACCTTTCTGGAGGGCTTGACATTTACAGTGAAAATGTGCTGGTCCTCCCAGATAAGGTCCTCCCAGAAACTCAGTGACAGTGAGTGCCAGCTGCCTGTATACCTCAACAAGCCATGGAAATCCCCTCCTTTCTGTCAGTGAAGGACTGGTGTGTGGGGAAGGGAATGCTGTGCTGGTGCACTGCTGAAGCCTCCCTTTTAAGATGTCTTATTATGTCTCTTTTATCATGTCTCCCCTTGACCTGCCAGATCTGTCTGCCTCTTGAAAGTGCACCAGTGAGGCTGAATTTCAAGAGTCACCTTGTGCCTGTTACCTGCTTATCATCTCTCAAAGAGGAAAGCAGAAAACAGGGGATGCTGAGGGCTAAGAAACAAGCAGCCCATGCACGTGCATTGCAGGATGATGGCTAAAGAGGGTTGAGGCTTGCTTTCCTTTAGCTGGGGCCATGCTCTGCACAGCCTGGGCCACGTGCCTGACCTCTCAGTGATTTTGGCCTCACTAAAGACTCCGGATCTCACCTGCGGGTTTTCCTTTCAGAAGATGAGAGGGAACAAAACCACAAAGCCTCGTATAAAAAAGCCAAACTTCCCAAGGCAAAACTAATAAAAAGCCTCCCAGCTGTCCCCACTCCCACGGGCCAGTCCGGGCTCTGCAGACAACAAATACCTTTTGTGCTTCTTGCAGCGTCCTGGTTGCCGTGGAACAGCCCTGCCCATCCCACCCATGCAAGGTGTCTGGCAGAGGGCTGACTCAGCGGCAGGCAGCGGTTTGTGTAACCTCCAGCAATCCATTATTGCAGAGGGGCTTTCAGGAACTCTTCCGTGCCAGGCACAGCGAGGGTTATTGATTGAGGAGACAGTGTAAATGCACAGAGAGGCTCCATCCATTAGGGCCGCTGCTCTCCACCAATTAGAAAAAAATCATTACTCAGCAGCCATCAATGGGCTCTGCGCAGTGCCGGAGTGCATGCATTCAATCTATCTTCTCCCACCTCCCTGAAAACTTAATGACAACTATTAGAGCTCCGCTGAATGCCCGGTGTGTACAGAAACAAAAGATTCATTTGGTAATCTTGGTAATTATGACACTATAGGAGAATGCATGCTAAATTCAAACAAGGACGCATGGGGGGAGACGCTGGATTCCTGTGTCGTGAGAGCCCTTGGTGTGCTCAGCCAATCCTTGATCCCTGCCCTGCTGTCTCCCTTCCTCTCCTCCTGCAGCCCTCAGGTGGGCTTTTCAATGTGTTTCTTGGGTTGGATTTCTCCCTGTTTTCTCTCCTCCCCCAAAAGGAAAAAATGATTTTGTGAGAGTAGTTTGGAGTGGGGTGGCTCAGAAAATACTTGAGGCCACTGGATGAGGCACACACCAGGCAATGCTGTTTGACAACATGGCTCTGAATGATGGCTAACGGGAGGATAGGAACTCCCGCTAGCAAAAGCCCGTAGAGCCACTCTTGAGCTTCGCTGGCATCATACATGCAGGGCACCATTTATTTTCTCTGCCAGAGCCCCCTCCTTGCCCCTACTTCAGCCTTTTCATTTACAGGCGGCACAGAAGATTCCAAGTGAGACCCTCATTTGCCTCTTGTCAATGCATGTCACTCCAAGTTATGGGGAAAGCAAAGTCCCAGGAGGGAGTTTTTGGAAGAGCTTGAGGATGGATGTGACATGTCATTGAAGTTGAAAGGAGCAGTTACTTATAAGCGATGGTGCTTTTTGCAGGCCTCCTCTTCTCCGTTCCGGGAAGAGATAAGTTATCGTGGTATGAGGGGCACTGTCACTATCCATCAGCAGTGAGGGTCTGGGGACTGCTGTCAGCCATGCTGGGGTGCAACACCACACCTTCCAGCTGAGCAGCACCTGCTGCACTGCGGGCAGCCATGTGGATGGTTGATTTCATGAGGATGAGGGACAGTCAGCAGAGTGATGTTGCTGTTCCCATTTTAGCATTGTCCCTCTGCAGGAGCTGATCCTTCTAGTGTCAGCTCACAAAGGACCAGCTGTGCTGAAGGGGAGCCGTGGTAATGCAGAGAGAAGATGTCTCGCTCACACTGGCCCAGCTCAGTGCTGTGGGGTGACTTTGCAGGGGGTGAGGAGGCTGAGTCCCCATCTCTAAGATAACCTCATCATTTCTGGGTTCAAGGCTTTAGCCATGAGAATACAAGAGGCCTCAAAAGAAGCTGGAAGTGAACAACACCAGAAGTCTTAGGCCTTCACTTGGCCTCTGGCTTGGACGTGTTGTAGGAAGAATATGGAAGTTCTTACAACACCCAACAGATGGAAAATGTGTCAAAAGGGAAATTACACACACAATTGTAGGATGGCTTGAAAGAAAAAAAGTAATTTCTAAAGACTGATCAGTATTTATTTTGGTTTTACTTGCTCAAGGCCTTTTCAAGTTCAGAATAAGCAAGCATCAGCTGAAGGCCTCAGACTTCAGTCAGTTGTTAAGAAAAATGTAACCTCTCACCTTTTTCAGAATCATAACCAGAAAACGAAAGACATTGAAGTTTTTTTCCTCTGCATGGGTCAGATGAGAAGGGCGCTGAAGAAGAGGTAACCCACATCTCCCATGTTTCACAATGTGAGACAGGCACAGGGAGCCCTTTCCTTGTCAAAGGTCAAATAGGCCTTCAGAAACCTCAGATAAACGACACGTTAGCCTCTATCTTAATGCTATCCAGCAACAGTGATGAAAAGACTTGTGTCTACAAACCTCATGCAAAGTGATATTGTGTATGTTCCGTAGACTCTTGTACTCTTAAGTCTCACTCAGGCAAATAGATTACACAACAGGATTACATTATTATATTATATCCTGTAACGTCAGCAACCAGAAATGACGCTCACACTCTGACTTTATGACCCTCTCATCTGTTACTATGAAGATTTTAGTGTTAGGATGCATTGAAGAACTAATCTCCTGAACAAGGCAAAGGGATCTTTTATGGTTTTGTATGGTTTTGACAGAGTCTATGAACTGGGAAATAAAAAAGTACAAAAAGGACATTCACAGGTTGGAGAAACCCTCTCCCAAAGCCATTGTTGGCTCCAAAAGCCTGTAAAGTGCATAAAGAAATGCAGCCAGAAATGAGATCTCCTTTGCCGGTGCCACTGGATGTAACAAGAAATTAAAACAGTGAATTACTGTAAAATGAATTCCCCTATTTGGATTCAGCCAACACAGATAATGAACTCAAACCAACGTGTCCCAAACCACATGCAGCATTCCCCAAGAGCTGCCCTGACTGTGCCATACAGAGAGAAGGAGTTGATGACAGGTACATTCTCCACACCTTTGGGAACCGGGTAATTTTCTACCTACCTGAACACATGAGCTTCTCAGTCAGGCAAATGGTAACAGGCAATGACAATAGCAATACGTGGAAGGCACTGGGAAGAAGAGGAAGGTTGGCTTCATCTTGAGAACATCCAGTGCCCACTCATTCTTGCTTTTCCCAACATAGTCTCTGCTGTTTGACAAGGGATTGTTCCTGAGACAGGACAAGAAAAGACCACAGCAACCTGCTCAGAAGACAATCACTTCTGTGGCCCCAAAAGGAGATGACTTCTGTTCAATCATCCTTGACCTTGAAGGATCCAATGTGAGTCAGTGCCAGAAAGAGCTATGTGCAAGACTCCACCTGATCTGCTTATAGGGAAGGTGCTGGCAGCTACCACGCATTTTGTGGATCTGGCCATCTGCCTCAGATGTGGGGTAGCTATGCTGAAGGTTGACTGGCAAACCACCTGATGGCCGGCTAACTATTTAAACAGCGAGGAAGACCTTCAGGTTCAACACAGGCCCTGGGAGACAGTGGCTGTTAGCTGAAACATTGTGCTTGTGCAGTGAGTTTTTCCTATGCCCATGGAATGTGGTGGAAACCAAGCTCACAGGTGAACCAGCTGAGGAGCTTTGTGAATTGAGCAGAACGCTGTCAGAGAACCAAGCATGATCTTGGCCTTTCTTCTTTTTGTGACCCAAAGGCAAGATAGCTGCTAAAGTGAGCTACAGAACTCATTATCTAACTGTTTTAAGTCACGGAAATGCTATCCCTGCTTTACTGCAGTAGGTGATGCCGGGCTCCCTGCTATGTACAAATGCGCTTTTTTTCTAAGACTGGATTATCATCCTCCAAGCTTCCTTGTGAAGATCTTGACAATACATGGGGGGGGGGGGGGGGGGGGGGGAGGAAAGCAGATACTGACTTGATAGCACTGGCTATTTACTGCAAACTGCAGGCTTTGGAGGACAGAGGAGGATATATTGGATCCGTTGAGCAGTCGAGCGCTTACTTGTGTTTCCCTGACATTGGTGCACAGAGATTGGTGTAGAAGATGATTGCCTAGAAGTACATTTGCTAAGCTATTTGCTTAAACTACAGTCACTTGGGCACCATCAGAAAGAAGGAAGCCATGAGCTCTTTTGCCAAGAGACTATTGATAATGCTCTTGAAGAGAAATCTTAAAGCTCTAGGACCATTTGCTGAGTGTCCTTCTTCACATTAAGTGAGATTATTTCATTGAAGGGTTAAGAACAGTAAGATTTAGGGTCATAGTTAAAAAAAAACTCCAACCCAATAGAGACACAAAGTCAAAGCTTGAGAAGAGTCATGCATGCTACAACAAATATACAAAATACGGTTATTTTACAATTTTGCCATTGTTAAGACCATTTTTTTTGTTGCTCTGAACAACACAATGATGCTATCATACAGCACCATAGCGAAAATAAGCTGAGATGTTCCTGAGTGGCTGCCTCAGGACAGCAAGCAATTTCATTTCCAAGGCTTTAATTCATCCTAAATGACAGGCGCACATTCTAAATGTCTTCTAATAAGATGACATTTGTCCAAGTTCTCTCCCTGCAATTCCATAGCAGTTTGCAGTAGCTGGAACAAGAAATATGCAGAGGGGCTGCCTGCAGATAAAAGACTGAAACCATACAATATCCTTTGCTGCTTTGTAGGATGTGTTCATTTGCAGTGTATTTTTTTATGTTTGGAAAAAAGTCCTCTTGATTGTCCGGACTGGAAACACTGCAAGTCTGAAGCTCTCAGGGCTTCTTTTCAGGGTTTTCTTGCCATTTATTCATATATTAAAAATATTGCTGGCATTTTAAATATTTCCTACTTATTCTAGATGATTGAGCTGTTCCTTTGGGGTCCCCAAACTTGTTTTGTTAGAGAAAGCACTTGTCTGGCAGAAAGGACAGGGGCCTTCTTTTGGATAGATTCTTGCTTGTTTTTTTTCCCCTCAACCCCTGCAGTATTTACAAGCTATTTTTTAGCTGCAGTGTCTTTCTCTTCTTCCTAGAAAAGTGTGTCCTCTTTTCTATAATTTCCTTTCGCCACCTACAGAGCATTTCCCAATCTGTCAACCATTTACAAATCCCTGTCTGTATTCTCTCATCCTCCTCTGTTGTGCTTTTGTCAGTTACTCCTTTTCTTCCCAGATCTATTTTTCTATTTCCTCATCTTCTTTTTCCCTTCACCATCATCACAACACCCCTCGTTTATACCAGGTGTCCCTCTTTGTCCACATTTACCCTCCGTGCTGTTGTTATGTCCTGCTACTAATTGACTCACTACTGTATGGCTGTTCAGGTCTTGTCCTGACACAGCATAAATGCCTATTTTTGCTTTGGATTGAGGGCTAGGCCACCCAATGTCCTTACTCTCCTCTATGTGTGAGCTGCAGTCTAGGGGTAGGATTCAGCCTTGTCCCTACTCAGCATGAGGAAGGGCCTTCCCACCTTGGGCCCATCTACTCTATCCCTTTCAGGAAGGCAAAGGGGTGAGAAATGGACTTCTTCCTCTCAGTTTTATCACCTCCTCCTTAATAATGTTCCTCTTCTTTCTCCTTGCCCAAGCCTGCTCTGCAGACATCAGATATAATTTCTTTCAGATTGTTCAATGAACTAGAACAAACCCAGTTCTTCTCACCCATTTTTACCTTGGATTAGATTGTATTTCAGGCCTGAAGAAGGGCTTGCATTCCCAAAATCTGAACTGTTTTCTCATCTGTACTTTGTTTAATTCAAGATACTACTTCTTCCTGAAACTTATCCACACTTCCAGACTGAGGTACCATCTCCTTCCCTTAATTGCTGAGACTCGTCTGCTTAGTCTCCTCTCTTGTGTCTGAATTGATGTTTTCCCAGAGAGGAGAGGCTTCTTGCATTCTCTCTGGAGGCAACATCCCTTGTCCTGTCTGTGCTTTCACTGAAATCCATGTTTCTGGAAGAGTCCCTACCGGGCTGTCATGAACAACAACAGAAGACTCACCAGCTCCCTAGAAAACCAGACCTATTTTCCAAAGCAATGGGTTAGAATATCACTGACAAACTCATACTTGCGATCCCACAGATTTTGATGTTGTGATGGTCAGTGCACTTAGACCAAGGTAGCGTTGCAGTCTGAGAGGTCTGTGCCACCCATTGCTACAAAAGTGACTGGGTGTCAAGGCCACAAAGTGCACAAGACTCATCCTGTGCCCTCCTGGCATCTCTCCACTGCAGGCCATATTATGTTTTCCCTCTCTCTGTCTCTAGCAACAGGGAGACCTTATCCATATGGAAGGGTCCACATGTGGCTTTTTCTCCAATGAGCAGCGGAGCAGGACAGCATTTGTGTGTGTGGGGTGGGCAGGAGGCTGAGAGGGGATAAGGGAAGGGGCTGCCCTGAGGAAGGGTATTGCTAGCGTCTGTGAATTGGGGTGTGAGGGGTGAGAGAGGCTGTACCAAGCCCTCTATAGTTTCAGCTTCAGGTGCAGTCTCTCAGGAAGGATGTCACTGTTTTAATGTATGTAAATGGACAAGCAGAGCAGTAGGAATCAGGCAGGGATGAAGGGAGAATCTCTGGCCTTCACCTGGACTCCTGAACCTTCCCAGCTCAAGCCTTTGTCTCAGAGGCTCAGCAGTACCCTGACACTTCACAGTGCTGCGGCCCTTCTCTTGGTATCGGTATCATGAAAGATTCAAATGGCATTGTCCACCTCCAAAGCTTTTGTAGAATGAATCAGTTTTCCAATGTGTCTGCCTTGACACACATTCCCTGACCACTTGGAGGTCACAAATTTAATTAAACCTCTGTGAATAGTAGCAGACCTCACAGAAATAAAGGCCTTAATCCAATCAAGCCACATTTGTACTCCCTGTATTGCATCAAGCATGGTCAAAGCAGAAGGGACAGAGCGTGGTGAGCTAGCAGGGCCCCAAGAAGTTCCCCCATACACAGCCAGTTACGGGTGATAATGTGATTGTGACATTCACAGACAATGTGAGCAATTTCTCAAACTGGAAGTCCAAGACTTAGTATTGCTGTGCCCGGCTAGTACGAGAAACATGGGAAAGATCACAGCTAGTTCTTGGAGTAAAATGGCTAAGGTTTTCAGGAGAATTGTTGTTTCTCAGGTGGAAATAAACTTTAGCAGCTGCTGATACAAATCTCTCACCAAAGTCACTTGTTTGCTTTGTAGTTTGCTTTGTCATTTCTTCCTTTCTTTTTCTGTATTAAAACAACAGCAACAACAACAACAAAAAAGAAAGGCAGAAGCAGCCTGGTGCCCTAGGAAGTACTTTTAATCAACCTGTGCAAAACCAATTAATTTTGCATAACACTCTGCATTACACCCTGGAGGCAATGCTTGATGTGTGGGCCAGGTGATTCTCTGGCAATCAGAGGATCTGGCTAAACTTTTTTTCTGAAGCTGCTTGGAAAGTTTACTTAAGATTTTGAGAGGAAGAAAACATAATGATGTCTTCACAATCCGGTCATCTTCAACCTACGTGTGGATCAATGCTTGCTTTGAAATTTTAGCAAGGAAAGGGCAATTTATATTTTTTTTTTGTGAAAGGATCTGGAGTATTCACTCCAAGTATAGAATTCCTAACAATTCAGGACAGTAAATATTTCAGTGGTCAGATTAAAGAAGATGTAATCTGCGAGTAAAATTGTAAAGTGCTATAAGGCATTTTCTGAGTGAGAGGTGTGTTACTAATTGTCAGAATATTAGTAAATTAGGCCTGAACTTAAATATTTGTAAAAATCAAAGCTTTCTAACAAGAGCAAGGCAGGCATGCAGAGGAGAGAGATGGCTGCTGATGGCAGGTTCTGGTTAGGAGAAAAGGTGCCAAAGTGTGTAGTAAGGTGATGTTAAGTGAGCTTAATGTGTGAGACCTCAAGGGAAGGTGGGCACAGACTGCTGCGTGCTGCATAGAAGACTCCATCAATCCTGTTTAGAAACAGGACCAGAAAATGGAGTGGGAATTGTTATTACTCCTGTGTTACTGAGGTTGCAATAGCAAATAGCGAGCATGATGATATGCATGCTGTACAGGGAGTAAAAGCTCTGGTGCCAAAATGGTCGTAATGAAAAAGCAGCAGGGATACTGGAGGGCAAGCACAACTTCTGCTTTGTGTATTTGTGGGTAAAGCTGAAGTTCTGCTGCACTTTTCCTTGTGCTGGTAGGGGAGGGAGAGCACACGACAATTACTTTCATTGGAATCACTCGGCTTGAAGAACAGGGCTTTAAAAAGGAGAGTGGGCGAGGGAGCGAGCCGTGATGTTTCACAAACTGTTTTGCTGCGTGATGAGCAGCCAGGGATGTGATGCAGCGTGCGAGAGACAGCTCCTTCCAGATCCTAATCCAGGAGTCTGCTGGGGAGAAGGATCCTGCCTCAGCCAGGCTGAGCACACAGAAACCGCTGCTCCTGGTGCTGCTCCCAGCTTTCTGCTTTGCTGGAGTTCAATAGGCTTTGCCCCTGTGCTCATTCAGCTGATTAAAAGTCATTTTTTTTTTAAGCCACCAGCATGTGAGCCACAAGGATCTGTACGTTATTGCTCAGCCGTGCTGTGAGATGCTGTCTAGAAGTAATTAATTGGGCAATGCTTTGGAAACGTGGAGGAAAAACATTTTCAGGGGAAAAAATAATGCAGAAAGGGGGGGCGGGACTTGCATTTTCCCTTTGAAGTGAGGATCTTTCACTGAGAGGAAGGGAGGCACGACTGGAGGAACAAGCTTGCTTGTTATTTTTACGATGTTGTTCTCCACAGCTATATGGATAAACATGTTACTTCAGCCTGTATTGTTCTGCTTCATTTTAATAACCATAGGAGTGGGACACTGTTAATGAGAGTTGGGAGGGGACCACTTTTCTTAGGTGGGGGATGTCTGTTCCTCACCTGACCCCTGCTGTCAGCCAGCAGTGGCCCTGGGAGCTCTTTGGATGGGATGGCGAAGAGCTTTTGCTGCTGCTTGCGGAACAGCTGCTCCCTTCCAGCCAGGCCTTCCATAATCCGGGGACGTTAGCAGGAACCACGAGTTCATGCAAGGGAAAAGGGTGGGGGCCCAGCAGCTGTCAGGCAGACTTATTTATATCTACGTTGTGGAAGCTCGGTGACGTTGGTAATTCCACTGCAAGGTCTCACACCCAGCACAGCATCAGCTGCGCTTCGCTCCCCAGCCACAGATGGCATCGGGTGGTGCTGAACCCAAACCTACTTTTTAGTTGCTTTTAACAGCACAAATCTCCCACGGCCCTGATGTTCCACCTGCCTCAAGCCTGTGGGGTAGACACAGTCACCTTGCCTCAAGGTAGCAGCCCTCAGCAGGCCCATTTGGATCCACCTCTTCGCACGGTGGAGGTGTAAGAGGAGCAATCTGACAGCCGGAACAAGAGAGGGGCATGTGGGCAACTCTGCACAGAGATCACTTGTTTTTGTGTATGCCTGTGTCTCCAGGCAGATCATGCACTGTGCATTCAAAGAGATAGGTGTGGTGTGTATTTGCATGCTTTCAGCAGGTTTGGAATTGAGAAGCATGCAAGCAGTTGACTTTCTGTTTTGCATCGTGGGATGTGGGTATCAATTCATGAAAGAAAATGGCTCGTACCCAAAGGTGAGGGCTGCAGAAACTCCTGGGAGAAGGAATTCTGACAATATAAATAATGATTAGTAAAATTATCTAATAAAAATAGCCTACTGCAACTCTGTGATCCAGCATCGGGGTTCCTGGCAAACAACAGCAGCCTTGTCATCTGTGGCCCTGAGGAGGGACAGGTAGTGTCTCCCTGCCTGCAGGCACCCCAGTCCTACCAGCAGTTTCCTGGTGGTGCTGGCAGGTCATGGCTCTGACATGATGAGAAATGCGAAGGGGCCGTGGGATTTCTGAGGTCGTGAGTGATCTGCAGCACCAATAGAAAAAGAATGATTCAGCATCGAAGGAGCTCACAAGAGGGCTGGCAGGGAAGCGGAGCTGCTTTGTGAATGTGCGGCTTTAGCAGAACACTGTGTTTCTGGTCGAGAGGGCTCGGCTGGGGCGGAGAGTTCAGGGCTGTTCTCCGGGCTGCATTTAATTGCGCTGCAGTGTGGTGCTTTCATGCTATTTTAGGTCAGAGCATGCACTCGACAAAGCCATCAGAGAAGCACTCATTCCCAGCAGCCTTCCTTGCTGCCAACGATCAGGAAAGCTCCTAAAATATCTAGGGCGGGGGGTCCAGCCTACCACCTGTCCCTGTGGCCCCTGGCGCTCAGCCCCCCTGCCTGATCTGTTGGCTAGCGGTGATGCTCATCGGGACGGGCAGCTCAGTGAACTGGCAGAGAGGCAAGGCGGAGGTCATCTGGGGATTCCTGGCCGCGGGTGACAGGCGAGCAGCCTGCCCCCGGCCTGAGGGGGCAACGGGGTGAGGAGAGGGCAGGGTGAGAGAAAGAGCACAAAAGAGCACCAGGCGTGTCAATAGTGATGCTGCAGCACGATCCGGGCCCCTCAGATGCTGTGGCTGACACCTCCGGAGGGGCTGATGTGTGGAGCTGCAGGATTGTGCTTGCTGTGGTTGGCTGTCCCTGCCGGCAGGCACAAACAAATAGCTTATTGCATCAAGGCCAGCGTTATCAAAATGACTTTAAAAAGGCAGCCAGCTTTAGTCTTCCTCTGCTTATTAGAAACTGCAGTTAATCACTTGCTGTGAAAAGGCTTGCCACCAAGTTGCCTGCTCCTCCAGCCCTCCTTTTCTGCCCTTCTCACAAATAAATCCCTTATTCAGCTGGTCCATCCCCTTCAATCAAGCAATCCTTATGCCTGCCACCCACTCTGCCTGGATTAACCTCAGGTGGTCACTCCATTGCAGGTTGCTAGAAAGGCACTGCCTCCCAGCAACCTCTTTTTGCTTTTTATTCCTAAGCCTGGGTTTAAAACCCCCCTGTGTATCCTGAACCAGAAAGGCTCTTTCCCTATAGGCTCTGCTAGTGGTTTAATAGTCTTTTGTTTTTCTTAAACCCAGTGCTGATAGTGTTTGACCCTGCTGATGCTGAGGAGCAGTTGACTGCTGCTGAGTACCCTCTGCTGTGTGAAGTGTGGGAGCCCTGTGCTGTCCTGGTGACGGAGGTCACTCTGAAGGGAGAAACCCTTGTACTGCAAAGCCTCTGTGTGGCTGTCACTTGTGCCTGGAAGCAATTTGAAGAGCTGCCTCGGTGTGCTGCTGGGTCGAGCTGTGCTGCAGGCAGCCTCAGTGTGCTTCTCCAGCAGGATACATCCTCCAGTGAGGCGTGTGGCTTTTGGCTGCCCTTGTGAGGAGTAGTTTGGCATGCTTGGATTTGCGCTGAGCACTGAGGGCCTGCCTGGACCACACAAGGCTAATTTGGGCTTGGGCTGGCATGTGAGAAAATCCCCTAGCAGAGGGAGTGGGTACACTGCAGCTGCGGTGTGTCTCAGCTGGACGCCTCGGGGCACAGGGCACACAGGCAGCGGCCACATGAGGCCCAGTGCAGACTTTCTCTTGGCATCAGAGGGATTAGCCCGCATGACAGCTTTTTTTCAGCCGTTGCATTCTTTCTTAATGTGCGTTGCAGCACAGCTGCTCGCAGAGCTTCAGAGAGCATGCAAGGCTCAGCTCCCAGTCCTGAGGCTTGAAAGAGAATTACAAAGCACCTTTCTCCGTTGCTGCGTGGACAGTTTCCACAGCTCCCTCACCAAGCTCACACTGAGAGAACCACGGTGCCTCACTTGACATCGAGACCCTGTGTGATGCTGAGGCCCCTCCAATCCAAGGGAACGCCGGCACAGCCCGCTGCAGTTTGCTCCAGCAGGACAGTGGGGCCTGCTTCAGCTGGCAGGAGGAAGGCTGAGGTGGAGGGGGTGAGGAGGACAGGCTGCTCCAAGGCCTTTCACTGTTCTTGAGGCAGCTGGAGCTGGACCGGTGCCCACGGAGAAGCAAAAGCGGCTTCACCACAGCTCTAATTTATGCCCAGCTGCCAGTGGCCCTGGGGCTTTTCTGTCAGCCAGGGCTCAACCAGCCGTGACGGCATCCTCCCTGCAGCCGCTCCTCCCGGTGCTTGCTGCTGTTGCCAGCGGCTCAGAGGGCTCAGGGTGCAAGCGGCCCTGGCACCAGTCCCTCCCTGTAGGGGCTCTGGGAGGTGGCAGTCTCCAGGGCATCTGTGCTGCTGCCTCAGTGCCTGCTGGCTGGGTCGCAGCCTGCATTTCAACTCTTCTGGGTGAAAAGCGCTTCCTACTCATCTGGTACACGTGACGGTGCTTTGCTCTCTATATCTGTCCACATGACGTGAGCAGCACACTCCCCTGCAAACCACCCACAGATCACTCTGGAGCCGAAAAGCCCAGTCGCAGAGACAGCAAAGAAAAATGAAAAGCCCCACATTTGAAACTCAGGAACAGACGATACGTGGTAATTTTTCCCGTCTCTCTGCCTTTGCTGGAATTAATCAACAATCTCTGCCTGCAATTGCTGGGAATAATTTATTTCAAGAAATGCAAAGAAAGTGTTTAGGATAGAAATTTAAATTTCCTCTCTCAGCGCAACCTATTCTCAATCATTGTCTGTGTTCAATCCATCCAGATACGTATAAGCTGATGCTCATTTTAGTTGCTCTGGATATTTACATATATTTTTTTCTGTATCGAATCTCAGATCCCAGCTCCTTCTTGGGTGCATGAATAATTGTGTAAAGAAAATCCCCTCAGGGAGTGACTTCTGGGTGAGAACACACAGGGTTGGCTGGGGTGTGGAAAAACCCTTGCAGATGGGAGTGCTGATTCCATACGGTTGGATTCTCACTCCTTATCTCTCTAGCATGGAGAAAGGAGTGGTATTGAGGGGAAAGGGAGCAGTGTGAGCAAAACTGCAAACAGCTTGGTTCTGGGAGATGTTGGTGTGCCAAGTCATAAGGTGCACATAAAAGATGGGATAGGAGTTAGTTGTAAAAAAAAAAAGCACAGAACCTTTATTGCCTTGGGAGCTATTAAAAATGTTTTGCTGTTGTTTTTCTTTTGTTGATAGGAAAATTACTTACATTAAGCTGTGGGAATAATCAAACAAAAGAGCATAAACTTCAAAGGCAGTACTTCATATCCTTAAAACTGAGGAGGCTGAGGAGAGGAAGAAATGAATGTGAGCCATTAATTCTGCTCTGTGATTGTCCATGCATGCACATGATGTGGGTTCCCCAGCTTCCTGCAGCCCAACATCTGTAACTGCATTCCGGATGTCTCCCTGTCCCCCCGTGTAATCTGTGCCCCATGAAGGCTGCTCATCCCCTTCTGTAAGCCCTCCATCTCATGGGCCAACAGCACTTTGAACCGGGGCGAAGGGGAAAATAACACATAAACTTTAAAGGAAGCTCATCTACCACGTGCAATTTGTATTTTACACCTCGTGAATTTTAACTGCTGCAGTTGTAACTTCCCATTAACCCCCTGTGCGTCAGCACTCCTGCCCTGACCCTCAGAGGGCGGCAGCAGCAGGGGGCTGCAGCACCTCTCTCCTCACATCCCACAGCGATGGAGCAGGATTTTCTCCCATTTCCTAGAAGAGCTCAGTCGCTTGTGAAAGCTCTTCCCTTCACGTGTATTCGGGCTGAGTATTAGAAGAGCAAATGCCCTCCAGATACTGCTAAATGGCTGCTTAAAAATGAAACAGCAAACATAAAAGCACAGATGACTGCAGCGCAGAGTTAAAAATCAAAGCACTACTGGCAAGCCTTGCACACCGGACGGCTGCACAGCTGATCTGCAGCCATTATTTATGCTGCCGTTAAAAATGGTTATTGGGACTCTAAAAAAGCCTCCTTCAAGCACGCGGTGAAATCAGAGGGATGCTGGCTGCTATGGCATGCAGCCGCACGTGGGGCGAGCCCTGGGACCTCTGCTCTGTGGCGGCGTTTCATTACGGGCACTGAGACTATTAAACCAATTTCCGAGCGCTCGGGTGTGAGATGTTTGTGGGATTTCCCCAGCTGAACAAATCAGCTTAGAAGTCTGCAATTCATTAAGCAAGTTATCAGCAGAAAGCCGCGTATGCTCTCCTTTTGCCGTGCCTGCAGTCCCTAACTTCCAGCTCCCTCAGCACAGCGGGTTACTTCTACCAGTGTGATGCTCGCAGGAGCTGGGTTTAAAGCTTATTATCATCTCTTATTGAACTGGGTATTGTGCCCTTTTTGGGGGCAGCACCCAGGCAGGCCTACAGGCAGTTGCAGCACACACTTTCCTCCAGGACTGTTACACTGGCTGCTACCAAAGGGATCTCAAGTTCAGTGGCTTTTGAAATCAGCACTGTCAATTCAGAGGTCTGTGTGAGGACTGTGGCATCATTTTAGGATGTACTCTCTCTTCCTCCCTCCTTCCCTTCCTTCCTTCCTCCCTCTGTTCCTCCCTTCCTTCCTTTCCTCCTTCCTTTCCTCTTCCCTCCTTGTAGAGCCAGGGGATGAGCCAGGTCTGCGGGTGCTGGGCTGTGCTTAGTGCTCCATACACAGTGAGGCCTTTCCTTGCAGGGCAGCCTTCACATTTGCAATTTGAATTTAATCCCCTGGGCTAAAGAGAGCTCTGCTTGCCTATTGTTCCTCCAGCTGGCAACAGCTTTATTTCTTTGATGCTTTCAATCCTCGGTCGTTTCCAAGGCACTGGCAGAGATGCTTTTAACACAGAGTCTGCCCAGGACCGTGACATGCTGGTCACGGCATCCCACCCTCTGGCCATCCCCTGGGTACTTAGCTCCCCCAGGGCCATGGGGCTCCCTCCTGCTCAGCTGAGCGTGCCTCTGACTGTGACCTCTGGTCCCCGGGCTGCTCCTTATGGCTCCCCCAGCTGCAGGACCTTCCTTAGGAGCAGCCCTGACACGAACGGCTTGCTTCGGTAATTGCTAATTAGTCTTCCTACTCTTTCTGTGCCAGAAGAAGTAAGCGGTATGATGCTTTCCTCTATTCTTTGCTGTGTGGGTTCACCTGGGTGCCTCTCTAACCCACCCTTCTCACAGGTATAATTGACAAAACTGTGTTCATCATTTATTTCAGGAGATGTCTGTGTAGTGCCAGCCAAGGAACTGCATATTCTGCAAGGTCACTGAATGCATGCTTGACTCTGAAGTAGTTTGGACAATGATTTGAAGCGGATTAATGTCAGTAAGCTCTTATCTGTGATAATACTTAGCTTTGTATTTTGTACATGTGCATCGCGCGGTTACATTGCATGCATCGGACATATTGTGCCGTGTTTGTGATTTGCTATCTTTCAATCTTGGGGAAAAAAATAGGTGAGCTAGGTACTTTTCCAGAAATTGAATTTGGGATTGTTCCCTGCTAATTCATGTTGTTAATTAGCTACAGCAGGTAGCCAATAAAGCAGCATAAATGATTGCAGGTTCCTTAGGAAATGTGCCAATACGAACGCAAATACTGATTCAGATGTGGAATTTTCACAGTGCCTCCCGGTGAAACTCATTCATTAAGAAGTAAAAGCTAGGAGACATAAACGTGAGATGCTTGCAGCCTGCTGATGGACGTTTTGCAACAGGGAGAATGCTGGATCACTAATCATTCCCTTGGCATATCAGCAATGCACATGCCACCCAATGGGAAGGGTGGGCAGATTTCTGCCTGGCTGAGTGCAGCGGTGCTGCTTGCAGCCCCCAAGCCCCAGCAGTGATTTCCCAACCCGCAGGAAGTGCTGCTAGCTTGTACCTCTGGCCTGCCACTGAATGGATTGCCAGCATGAGGCACGGAGCCTCTGGGAGCTGTGCGGGAGGTGAATGCAAAAGCAAGCACAGAAGACAGTCAGGCTCCTGCAGACTTCAACAGGCACGCTTCCCTTCCCACAGAAGAAAAAGCTGTTACTACGTAGAGGCAGCGTTAGAAAAATCACACAGAACACAAAGGGAAATCTGCCTCTGGATTTTTAGGTAAGCTGAAGGGAATCTCTGCAGCCTTTTTCCCTCCTTTACTTTTTCTTTTCTAATACTAGTGCCGCAGAGGACTGTGTCTGTGTGCATGAAATTAGTGCTGCTCTTTAAATACTTTTCTCCCCTCAACACTGCTCTAGTTCCTGGTTCAGTTTTGAATGGAGATCTTAAGTGAAAGCAGCAAAACACCAACTGGCTGGAAAATTGGCCATGAAGGAGAGCAGTTATTAGGAAACAGATGCTTCAGCTGAGAGGAAGCAGGATATGGGAGGCCTTCCAAAAGTGGGTTACCAAGGGGCCTTAGAGACAGACAAGTACCAAAAGCATCAGTTATCCACTTGAACATTTGCATGTGCTTGCTTAGGGCTTTGAATGGCCTGCAACCACAAGGCTGGGATTTGGGTTCCTCTCTGCAGCCTCTGAGATTTCTACACATTGCTCAGCTGCTTTTCTCCAGGTCTTGGGAGTGTCAGGACTAGAGAAGCAAGTTGTCAGTGGGTGATCATTCACACCAGACACATCCCCAGTGTGCCTGGGAGATGCATGTGCCTGTGCTGTGTCCATGGGTAATCACAGGACTTCGTGCACAAGCAGATCCACCTGGCTCCCTTCAAAAGACAAATAGCACATCAAAGCAAATTTTTATCATCACTGTTACACTCTCCAGCCCCCCTGTGAGAGGATTTTAATGCTATCATTTCAGGGATAAAATACATTTTTTTGTGAAAGCAAAATTCTGCCCTGCCTTTTATTTATTTAGAGCAATGCTAATGACTGTAACTGTATGTCCTCTGTATGTCCCCTTATTGGAAACAATAAAAGCAACTCCACTCTTTGGGCTTCAATCTAGTCAATAGTATCATAGAATCATAGAATAGCTTGGGTTGGAAGGAGTCCCAAGGACCATCAAGTTCCAACCCCCATGTGACAGGCAGGGGCACAAACTTCCAGATGTGTCACTAGACCGGGTTGCCCAGGGCCCCATCCAATCTGGTCTTGAACATCTTCAGGGACAGAGTAGTAGACACAAAAAACTAGAAGAAAAGAACGTATCTGTCAGAAAGAAAAGAAAGGATGTTTTCTGTATTTGCTAAAGCTCAGGGAAGGATAAGGGCAGTGGCTACTGCTAGTGTGGGACCAAGGAAGAAATAACGTACAGCTTGAAGCATCCAACTGTGGCCAGCCACAGTTTCCCAAAGCCAAAAGGGGCCCAGGGAAATATGTTTTATTCTCCTTGGGATTAGTTATGGGAGACGGTAAAGTTAGAGTGCCTCTCTCCATATGGCTGGGATGAGAAAGAGGTGACCTGGAAGCATATAGATGGAAGGGGACAATATTTGAGACAGTTGGCTGTTTAACTGAGTGTCTACAGCCCTGCCTAGCACCAACTTAGGGTTATTTACATCAGGAATACAATCTGGATTGTTAGCAGAGACACCTTTAAAGAGATGTGAGTCATTTTATCACTTGCGGGAGTTGCCCTAGAGGAAACTAGTCCGTGATGTAATTTTAATGTTGAGGCAATTAAGTGAATATCAAGTCAAAAAGAAAAACAGGTGATTGTGCCCTGTGTATAAGATACAAAAGAAAAAGGATACCCAAAAGGAGATGATCATAGCTTTATTTGAGGTTGGAGTACAAAAAAAAACCCCAAAGAACAAAAAAAACCAAAACAATCCCAAACACCCAAAAAAACTACCAATGAATTGACAGAAAACTTATCCTCATTTATGGGAAATATGCAAGCAACTGAAAGAGAAAAATCAGCTATGAAGGTAAATAACCACAATGATGGACAAAATGATTGCAACCTCTGCTCCTCTCCTTCAGTGGAGAAAGAATCTAAACCTGCAAATAAATAAAACAAGAAAATTGCCACAAGAGTCCAAAGAAAGGATGGAGGAACAGCTGGCCTCAGGCCATATCTGGCAGATTGGACTATTCCCTGAAAGTTAGTATTTGCAATATGTGCTGGCAATGGTAGATATGAGTACTGATTACCTGGCTGTACTGCCTTCTACTCAGGCTGACCAGAAAGCCATTCTAAAGGGCCTTGCTTGTCAAACCAATGGCTAGGTATTCCCTCTTCTGTCCCATCAAATAATGATTCCCATTTCATGTGACACATGGTCCAGCAGCAGGCTACTGAAAACAAGGTTTCAGGGATTTATCATACACCTTGTTATCCTCGGGGAGCTGGTTTAGCAGAGCACACAACACCTTACTAAAAGGATAACTGTGAAGACTTTCTCCTGCCCAGACATTGCAGAGTTGGCCAAGTGTTGACACACAGAGAAATGGATTTGAATAATAAGGTGAGGGTCCAGTCATACACTTTTTATTGTTAGGGTATAGCCACAGAGAAATGCCAACCAGAGTTTTGACTGAAGCTGAACAGCAGTGAATTTTGGCACAAGATAGACAGTCCTTTTAATGCCAGCCTCCATCAGGCAAACTACTCCTTGCTAAGAACCTAGCCGAATAGAATAGAATAGAATAGAATAGAATAGAATAGAATAGAATAGAATAGAATAGAATAGAATAGAATAGAATAGAATAGATCAGTTGGAAGGGACCTACAGGGATCACCTAGTCCAACTGCCTGATCAGTTCAGGGCTGACCAAATGTTAAAGCATGCTACTGAAGGCATTGTCCAAATGTATCTTGAGCAATGACAGGCTTAGGGCATCAATCACCTTACTAGGAGGCCTTTTCCAATGTTTGACCATCCACACAGTAAATAATTTTTTACTAATGTCCAGTTTAAACCTCCTGTGGCTCAGCTTTGTGCTGTTCCGGCATGTCCTGTCATTTGTGAGCTGGATGCAGAGATTGGTGCTTCCTTCACCACTTCCCCTCCCCAGGAAGTTGCAGGTCACCTCTCAGCCTTCTCTTCTTCAAAAGAAATGCGCGTGTGTGTGTATATATATATATATATATATGTATGTTTTTTTTTTTTTTTTTTTTAAACAAAATTTGTATGCTGATGTCCTGTTTGGCAAGTCTCACCACTTCATTAATCTGTAGCAATATCTGTTGATGATCTGTAAGCTACACCAATGTTCAAAGTCACAGCTGCCTGGCAACCCACTTCTGACAACTAACTATTCTTTTCAAAAGATATCTGGACATGGTTCTGGACAAGCAGCTCTAGCTAGATAGACTCACTTGAGCAATGGGGACGGACCAGATGACTCCCAGAAGTCCCTCTGAACCTATATAATTCTGTGATTCTGTTAGGTCTCAGCATAATGTTGTCTCTGTGTCGAAGGTCATTTGGGAAAATGGACCCTGTGGTGGTGGCTAAATATTTAAGCAGACATAGAACCACGAGTGGCACCCAATGGTTGGTAGGTGTTTAAGGTCAAAACTTAAGCCCTCATTGTGAAGGTGATAGAGAACAGGACTTTACAGAAAGTAAAAGGTGGTACCACATAGCACTGGGCAGATGATATCACAATGGTAACAGTATTCCCTGGGCATGATCAATTATGATAGTATTAAACCTCTCTTGCAGTAGCTGTAGTCCCTTAAATTGTTTTTGTAATCTGTGTACTAAACATGGACAAGTATATTTGATTAATGATATGCAATACATCTTCATAGATCCAAGCCAACAGTGGGAATGCAAACAAGCTAATGCTACTACACCCATAGTGTTTGATCACTAACTACAGCCATTTTTATATGGGAAGATGCTGAGAGAGTACCTTACCTTCTGGAACTGCAATATTAGTATGTACAAATGTATACATATCCCTTATCTGCTCTTTACCTTAAGCCATGTGTTCCTTGGAGGTGAGTAGACATATAAGGAATGTTAGGTCTGGGCATATCTGCCCTGAATGTAATAGATTTTCAGGTGTTGCAAACCAGGCTGCAATCAGTAGGCCAATTATCAGCCCAAGAGATTCATGGGTTAGCATCTGCCACAACTGAATAGCAGAAAGCTGATTTACAGCAACAGCAGCTGGTTCAGCAGACCTGGATTGCTGCAGAAAAACAGCCCACCAGAGTGCCTATGAGGCCACAGAAGATAGCATTGGTTTCTGCTTGTCCAAGTCACAGAATTGTAGAGGTTTAAAGGTACTTCTGGAGAATCATCTAGTCCAATCCTCCTGCTAAAGCAGGTTCCACTTTGTGTCCATTGGCCCTTGCTCTGTTACTGGGCACTGCTGAAGAGATCTTGGCCCCATCCACTTGGCTCCCACCCTTTAGATATTTATGAACATTGATAAAATCCCTTCTCAATCTTTTCTTCAGGCTTAACAGTCCCAGATCTCTCAGCCTTTCCTCATAAGGGAAATGTTGCAGCATCTAATAATCTTTGTCACCTTCTGCTAGACTCTCTCTAGAAATTTCCTGTCTTTCTTGAACTGAGGATCCCAGAACTGGACACAGTATTCCACATGTGACCTCACCAGTGCAATGTAGAGAGGGAAGATTATCTCCCTTGACCTGCTGGCCATCCTCTTTTTAATGCACCCCAGGATACCACTGGCCTTTTTGTCCACAAGGGCACACAGCTGGCTCATGGCCAACCTGTTGTCTACCAGGACACCCAGGTCCTTCCCTTCAGTGCTTCTCTCCAGCAGGTCCCCTAACCTATACTGATGTATGCAGTTATTTCTCCCCAGGCGTAGGACTCTATGCTTGCTCTTGTTGAATCTCATCAGACTCCTGCCTGTCCAGGTCTTGCTGAACGGCAGCATAGCCTTCAGTACAGGCAGCCTCCTCCCAGCTTTGTATCCTGAGAGTGGACTCTATCCCTTCACTGATGAAGATGTTGAACAAGACTGGACCCAGTAGCAGCCCTTGGGGTAGTTACAGTTATGGTTACACTAGTTACAGGCTTCCATCTGGACTCTGTTACACTGATCACAACACTCTGACCTCTGCCATTCAGCATGTTCACAATGAACCTGAATGTTCACTCTTTTATCCCACACTTCTTAAGTTATGGGTAAGGAACAGGGGGAGGGCCAAAAAAGTGGAAATCATGGTGAGGGTATGCTATAGATCGTCTAACCAGGATGAAGAGACAGATGAGGCATCCCATGAGCAGCTGGCAGAAGTTGCATGATTTCTCATGCCCTTGCTCTCATGGGGGACTTCAATTTCCCTGACATATGCTGGAAATAAAACACAGCGCAGACGAAGCAGTCTAGGTTTCTAGAGTGTATGGAAGATAACTTCCTGACACAGGTGGTAAGAGAGACTACCAGGGGAGGAGCCCCGCTAGACCTGCTGTTCACAAGCAGAGAAGAACTGGTGGGAGATGTGTAGGATGGGAGCTGTCTTGGATAGAGTGATCATGAAACGGTAGAGTTCTCAATTGTTGGTGATGTCAGCAGGAGACACAGCAAAACTGCTACCGTGGACTTGTAGAGGACAGACTTTGAACTGTTCAGGACATTGGTAGGGAGGGTCCCTTGGGATTCAGTCCTGAAGGACAAAGGGGTCCAGGAAGGCTGATTACTTCTCGAGAAGGAAGTATTAGAGACACAGGAGCAGGCTGTCACAAGATGAGCTGGCAGGGAAGAAGATCGGCATGAATGAACAGGGAGCTTTTCCTGAGGCTCCAGGAGAAAAAGAATCTACCTCCTGTGGAGGAGGGGACAAGCAACCTGGGGAAAGTACAAAGAATTTGTTAGGATGTACAGGGAGCATATTAGAAAAGCAGAAGCCCAGCTTGAACTCAGCTTGGCTGTTGGCATAAGAGAGAGAAACAAACAACAAACAATAAACAAAGAGAACAAACAACTTTTTACAAATATATTAGCAGTAAAAGGAGGACTAAGGAGAATCTCCATCATTTACTGGATGGAGGAACATGACCACTGAATATCAGGAAAAGGCTAACTTTACAAGTCACACCAGTTACCATAGAATCATAAAATCATAGAATCATAGAATCACCAAGGTTGGAAAAGACCCACAGGATCACTCAGTCCAACCATCCACCCATCACCAATAGCTCCCACTAAACCATGTCCCTCAACACAATGTCCAAACGTTCCTTGAACGCCTCCAGGGTCAGTGACACCATCACCTCCCTGGGCAGCCCATTCCAGTGCCTGACCACCCCTTGGGGTACTCCACCTCCTGACCTGGAAGTCTTGGACAGGGAGCAGAATAAATCCTTCATGATTCAGGCAGAAAGAATTAGACACCTACTACTCCACCTTGCCTGCCACAAGTCCATGGGGCAGGATGAGATCCTCCTGAGAGTGCTGGGGGAGCTGGCAGAGGTAGTTGCAAAGCTACTTTCTACAATGTATCAGCACGTCTGGTCAACCAGAGAGATCTCAGAGGATTGGAGGCTTGCCAATGAGGCTTCTATCTACAAGAAGGATCCGGGAAACTACAGGCCTGTTAGCTTAACCTCGATGCCAGGAAAGGTTATGGAGCAGGTCATCTGGAGGGAAATCACATGGCATGTGTGGGACAACCAGGTCCAGCCAGCATGGGTTCACAAAAGGCAGGTGCTGCCTGACCAATCTGATCTTCTATGATCAAGTGACTTGGATGGATGAGGGAAAGGCTGTTGATGTAGTCTATCTAGACTTTAGTAAAGCCTTTGATTCTGTCTCCCACAGTGTTCTCTTTGGGAAGCTGGCAGCTCATGGCTTGGAAAGGTGTACTATTTGCTTGGTAAAGAACTGGCTGGATGGCTGGGCCCAGAGAAGAGTGGTGAGTGGAGTTAAATCCAGCTGGCAACTGGTTATGAGTGGTGTTCCCAGGGTTCGGTACCAGGGCCTGTCCTGCTCAGCATCTTTATTGACAAACTGGATGAGGGCATTGAGTGCACCCTCAGTAAGTTTGCAGATGACACCAAACTGGTAGGAAGTGTCGATCCATCTGGGGGAAGGGAGGCCCTACAGAGGGATATGGACAGGCTGGATCATTGGGCTGAGTGGAATGAAGTTTAAGAAGAACAAATGCTGGGTCCTGTGCTTTTACCACAACAACCCCAGGCAATGCTACAGGCTTGGGGCAGAGTGACTGGAAGACTTAGTACAAGGAATGGACCTGGGGTTGTTGGTTGATGCTTGGCTGAACACGAGACAGCAATGTGCCCAGGTGGCCGAGAAGGCCAATGGCATCCTGGCTTGTATCAGAAACAGTATTGCCAGTAGGAACAAGGAAGTGGTCATCTCTTTTTACTCAGCACTGGTGAGGCAGCACCTTGAGTACTGTGTTCAGTTTTGAGCCCCTCACTACAGGAAAGACATTGAAGCCCTGGATTGAGTCCAGAGAAGGGCAACAAAACTGGTGAGGGGTCTGGAGCACAAGTCTTGTGGGGAGCGGCTGAGGGAGCTGGGATTGTTCAGTCTGGAGGAGGCTCAGGGGAGACCTTATCACTCTCTGCAACCTGAAGGGAGGCTGTGGTGAGGTGGGGGTCAGCCTCTTCTCCCATGTAACTAGAAATAGGACAAGAGGGAATGGCCTTAAATTGCACCAGGGGAGAAGCAGGTTGGACATTAGGAAAAACTCTGAAAGAATTATCAGGTACTGGAACAGGCTGCCCAGAGAAGTGGTGGAGTCACTGTCGCTGGAGGTGTTCAAAAAATGTTTAGATATTGTACTGAGGGATGTGATTTAGTGGGAAATAATGGTGATGGGTGGATGATTGGACTGAATGATCTTGGAGGTCTTTCCCAACCTCGATCATTCTGTGATTCTATGAGTATGTTATGGGAGACACCATCGAATACAGTGTTAAAATCAAGGTACACAACATCCACTGCTCTCCTCTCATCTACTCAGCCTGTCACGGCAGCAAAGAAGACTACCAGATTGGTCAAGTGTGATTTTCCCTTGGTGAAGCCATGTTGACTACTCCTGATAACTACATCCAGAATAAGCTCTTCCATCAATATGAAATATCAAATGTGGAGCTTATGGCTTTGATAACGTTAGAGCAAGATGGGATTACCCTATATCATAGAATCGTAGAATCATAGAATTATAGAATGGATTGTGTAGGAGAGACCTCAAAGATCATCTGATTCTAACCCCACTGGCATGGAAAGGGTTCCCAACCACTAGGATCAAGAACAACTACAAGCTGCCCATGGCCCCATCCAACCTGGCCTTGAACAACTTCTCTGGGCTGCCTGTTCCACACCTTATCACTCCCTCTGTGAAAAACTTCCCCTTAACATCTAACATAAATCTTTCCTCCATTAGTTTAAAACCATTCTGCCTTGTCCTATCACTATCTACCCATGTAAAAAATAGATTTCTCTCTAGTTTATAATCTTTAAATATTAAAAGACTGTAGTAAGATCACAGAAGACTGTAATAAGATCATAGAATCATACAATCATAGAATCATAGAATCATAGAATCATAGAATCATAGAATCATAGAATCATAGAGTGGCTGGGGTTGGAAGGAACCTCAAGGATCATGAATCTCCAACCCCCCTGCCACATGCAGGGCCACCAACCTCCCCGTTTAATACCAGACCAGGCTGCCCAGGGCCCCATCCAATCTGGCCTTGAACACCTCCAGGGACGGGGCATCCACAACCTCTCTGGGCAGCCTGTTCCAGCACCTCACCACTCTCATACTAAAGAACTTCCCCTTGCCATCCAACCTAAATCTTCCCTCCTTCAACTTAAAACCATTTCCCCTTGTCCTGCTGTTATCTACCCTTTCAAAGAGTTGACTCTCCTCCTGTTTGTAGGCTCCCTTTAGGTACTGAAAGGCTGCAATGAGGTCACCCCGCAGCCTTCTTTTCCCCAGGCTGAACAAGCCCAGCTCCCTCAGCCTGTCTTTGTAGGGGAGGTGCTCCAGCCCTCCAATCATTTTTGTGGCCCTCCTCTGGACCCTCTCCAACAGCTCTCTGTCTTTCTTGTACTGGAGGCCTCAGACCTGGACACAGTACTCCAGATGGGGCCCCAGAAGTGCAGAGTAGAGAGGGACAATCATCTCCCTTTCCCTGCTGGCCACCTCTCTTCTGATGGAGCCCAGGATACCATTTGCTTTCTAAGCCACAGACCTTTTTCTCCAGATGGAACAAGACCAACTACCTCAGCCTTTCTTCGTCAGGTGCTGCTGATGGATGCAACTGGGCCAATGTTGCAGAGCTGAAACTACCCATGGAGTCTATAGTGCAAGTGCTGGAAAGTCAGGCTGTGTACTGTCAGTGTCACTGCGCATGGGTGAGTTCACTGGCTTGATGCACCAACTGGGCTCACTCTGAATGAGGTGTGGCTCATCCAGAAATTCTGGCCCAGTGGTGATGTATAAGCTCAGGGCAAGACCAAAGAATGTGTATGTTGCTTGCATTAAGAGAAAAAGTGGCAATTCCTATAAAATGGAACAAATCCTCATGTATTACCTGTATACTTCCCTGCTGAATGGAGGCTGGGGAGTGCAGCCCTTTCTGTCCTTCAGGAATGTAAACAGAAGGACAGTGGTCAGTGTGGGAAACTACATGTTACACACAGCACTCAGACATAGCCAATATGGATTTAATAAACACTTTTCTTTTCCTATTTGGAGTATTCTTGGATTTGAAGTAGGTGAGTTTATACAAAATGTTATCCAATTGTGATTATAATTAAATTTAGAATTGTTATTTGAGGGGAGTCACGAACACGATCAAACTGAAATATGCATGCTCCATCAGAATAAACAACTTACACAAATGACTAAATATTTAGATAGCATTGCAAAGGCTGGGTGGTAGTACATCTATGAGGGAACGGTAACAGCGCTAATGCTGTTAAATACTTGATCATACACCCCAGCATTGTCCTTCTCTCAGTTACTGTGTGCTTACTATTGTGGCAACCACCCTGTACTGAACATCTGTATTACTTGTATTGCTAAGCAGTTTGCTAATATGCATAATAAAATGACCCTTCCATAGAGAAAAAGCATAGTTAAGCTTAAGAGCAAAGGATGAGGTGATCAGGGACTTTTGCGGAGTAAATGGTGTTGAAGGAGTCATAGAATCATAGAATCACAGAATCACAGAATGGTTTGGCTGGAAGGGACCTTAAAGTTCATCTCATCCCAACCCCTGCCGTGGGCAGGGCTGCCCCCCACCAGCTCAGGCTGCCCAGGGCCCCATCCAACCTGGCCTTGAGCCTCCAGGGATGGGGCACCACAGCTTCTCTGGGCAGCTGTGCCAGCACCTTACTGCCCTCTAGGGAAAGAATTTCTTCCCAGAATTTCTTCTGAACTAAATCTTCCTGCTCTGTTGGATCCCAAATAGGGGCCTGAGAATCCCATGTGTTGACATGAGCAGCTGCTGCATGTTCCATGTACACAGTGATGTAAAAGAATGTGCTGAGATGTCTTGTGCCAGTGTTGCATTCTGGTGGATGTCATTACATAGAGAGCATCCCCAGCCCTCAGGAGAAGAGGGAGGATTTTGTTTGGTGCTGGAAGCAAAAGGGCACATGTTACATGCGGGAGACTGAACTTCATGGTGGCATCTGGGCAGCATGTCCTGGCTGTTTACCTGAGGTCTACACAGTGCTGCGTGAAAATGCAGCTCTATCATCTGAAGGGACACAAAGATTACTCATTATCTATGTTCCTCTTCTTGTTTATTTTCTTAGTAATTAGGTGTCTTTACAATTATGCAACCTACTATTGTGATTTCTTATTGAGATCTGGGGGTCTCCCCTGTGCAGCCCCCTCTGATTTCCCTTGAGGTCCCTCAGGATGATACACGAGGGGCTGCTCACAGGCTCGCAGCCCGAAGGAGACACGGGGCTGTTACGGCACCGAATGGGAGCTCAGCCTTATGTGTAGCTCACTGCTGCTCCACGCGAGCGTAATGGGAGCGAGGGTGGGAAGCCGCGATGGGGCGGGGGGAGCTGGACAGCTGGATGCAGGCACGGGGCCACTAATTCAGCCCTCCTACCTACAAGGAGAAACAGCTGCTGCTGCAGCAAGCAGCGTGCGTGGAGCCGTGCTGCTCGCTTCCAGCCGGAGGCTCTGTGCTCCAGCAGCGCTGTGCCAGCATGGCTCACGCTGGCTGCCGAGCCGCGCTTGGTCCCGCGCCAGCAGCACGCTCCAGAGGGAGACCGCAGAGAAACACAGAATCATTTGCAAATCCATAAAAACCGTTGTGCGCAGCGGGGTCTGCTGGCAGGTGCCGGAGCATGTTTGTAGCAGGTGCTGCCCCTGTGCCATGGCTCCCTGCACCAGGTGAAGTGACAGGCTGTGGGAGTGAGAGCGGGGCACACGATACCCAGCGATTGGCTCTGCCCGGAATGGTGCTGCATTGCTGCGGGACCTTCTAAGCAAGGAACCTGGGAGGGACGGCATGACAGCACTGTGCTGCAAGCTAGGAAAAACCCCACTAACCATAAAATGGCATCAAGACCCCCAGGAGTCTTGTAGAACAGAATGGCGGAGTGTAATGAATAGTCAGACATATGGTAAAAATGAATTAATGTCGAGTTGCCATCCACTCTGCCATTTTTTGCTTTCTGTTTCCCTGCTGTGCTTGTCTCCTGGCATCACTGAATCTTGATTCAGGGAGAAGCAGCCAAGTAGCTTCCCTGTGAAGCCAACATCGTATCCTAAGTTGGCCAACAACTTCACTGTGCTGTCTGCTGGCTCCATCTGGCCGGGAATCTCTCGCCTGTCCAGGTGGAGAATGACCAGCCTCTGCTGTTCATCTCTGTCTTTGCTCCCCTCTGTTGGGGAGCTGCTGCAGCCTCTTCTTTCAGAGACCACTCTTCTGCACTGCCTGCAGCACGGATGGGTTACTGCAAACAAACTCACCTCTGCTTTGCCCTGGGCTGGAATTGGTGTCATTGTGGAAAAATTTATTCTCCAAAAGAGTGGTGAGGCCCAGGGAGGTGGTGGAGTCACCGTTCTTGGAGGTATTCATGAATCATGTGGATGTGGCATGGGCAGTGGGCATGGTGTGATGGGCTGCTGGTTGGACTCGGTGGTCTTAGAGGTCTTTTCCAACCTTAACGATTCTGTGTCTCCATCCTGCCTTTGAAAGGTCTGAGGAGGAAAGCAGAAGGGTGTCTTGGCATTGCACCAGCTGAAATCAGGGCTCCTCTTTTTCAATCGAAACTCCTCTCTGACACAAAACCAGATGTTTTGGTACAGTTCCTATTCTTGAATTTCTTGGAAAAAAAGGAGCACTCAGGGGCTAAAGGACAGGAAACAGAGGTCAGGGAACTTGCTCAGCCGCTGACTTCTCATGTAATTTCAGGCAAACGTTAAGTTGGAGCAGAGGAAGAGGGGAGAGGGACAGAGCCATTAAGCAGTGCTTAAGAAGGTTTGGTTTGGAGTGATTTGAGACCCTTGGTGGAAAAAGCAGCAAACTCCACACCATGCTCACTGCTGAGCCACATGTGGCTTCTCCAGCCACTGCAGGAAGCCTGGAGCTGGCTGCTCTGTGCTGCAGGGCACGTCCCTCCCAGCCCATCCCTGCGGCTGCACGGCCAGGAGGGGTCCCTGCCCCCTGACAGCGTTTTATTACCTGGTTCTCGCCCGCGACCTTGCGATGTATTTGATGCGTATGTTTTCAGTGCTTATTTTCTCTGTGAGCACGTTCCTCCTTTACCCAGCACCCGTGCGTTTTCCCATTCGCAGGCATTCTGCTCCCGCTGCTGACAGCGGCGATTAGACGCGGTGGCAGCTGGGGAAACAATTGGGTACCAAATTAGAGTGGCTCTTCGAGTAATTGACTGATGGATCAGCACTCCTGCTTTAAAAAAAAAAAAAAAATTAATAAAACAAAAGGTTGCGCTGCGTGAGTCACCGGGGTGCTGCGCTCCTGCCTGTGCTCTGCGCTGCTTAGCAGGCAGCACGCGGCAGAGGTCAGGGGACGGAGGTGTTGGGCTCCTTGCCATCCTCCCTGGGGAAAGGCCCTTGGCTGGGCTGTGCGGGGGCAGAGGAGCAGGATGCAATCTAGATGTGCTGCTCTCAGCTTCCTCCCAGCAGGCACTCACTTCTGGGCTGTGCAGCTGGGCAGCTCTCAAGCTAATGCTAGTGACTGGACGGGGAATTCCCCCAGGCCTGGGGTAACCCCACATCCTCTCCTGATTCACAGCATGGGCTGGCACCACAGGTCCTAATGTTGCCGTGGGCAAGCACCTCCAGTTGGCAGGGATAGCATGTCTAGCTTTAACGGCTCTTGGAAGGCTGCACAGATGAGTTTTTTCCTCTGCTTTTGCTCTGTCATTAGCATTTTAACAGCTTTCTTGCAAAAGGGAAAGGAAGAGAAGGGAAAGGAAGGGGAGGGAAGGGAAGGTGAGGCAAGGGGAGGGGAGGGAAGGAAGCAGTGAGATTTCACATTTTCCTAGGATTCCAGGAGCTGGGGCTGTAACAAAAACACCCATTATCCCATGACATACCAGGAATATAAAAACTTTCCAAAGCTCAAGTAGTTCTCTGCTTGCAATCAAAACCAGCTCATTTTCTTTTACTCCTTCCTGACAGAAAGGAGAAAGATTTCTACGTGTTGCAGGTGTGGCACAGAGGAGGGCTCGGGTCCCTCCTTGCCTACTCTAACATGGATTCATCCCAGCAGAAGTACAGGCATCCATCCCAAAAACAGAACCTCATAGCACACCTGCAGGTCTTGGCTGGCTCCCTTTGGTGGCAGCTTCACTGTGTCAGTGTCCTGTCACAGCTCCTGTGTGGTTGGAATGCGTGTGCACACGTTTGTGTCTATGTGTGTGTGTATGGGAGTGCTGCCCCATGTTACCCTTCCCTTCCCTTGGGGCCTGTCTGGTTCCCAATTTTTTTCCTGTTGCTGCTGCTCTAATAAAAAAAGTGGCTCAGCCAATTCTCCTGAACCTGAACACAGAAAGGAGGAGACAGCGAGTGAAAAATGTGGAATCTAATAGGGTTTTTTTTCTTTCCCAACAGACAGCATTGCTGGGGAGTGGGGTGGAGGAGAAATAGTTATTCATGCTAGAATTGAGAGCAGAGAGCTGTTGCTCCCATCCGAGAGAGCTCGTTACTGCCCTGAGTTTGCTTAAAATACAGCTCTAATTACCTGTTTAAACAATAGCTCTGTCCCTTCCTTGGTCTATGAAGACTGCACACATTTTAATTATTGGGAAGACCTTGGCCATTCACCTTTCAGAGGTATTTAATGCTTCCAGTCAAATGCCTGCCCTGATGCACTCTGTTACCATGCCACCTCTCGAACTCTCACCGGCAGAAAACTGCAGGGTACCGCTGCTGAAATGACATTCTCAGGCGGGATTTTTTTTTCTGCATAATCATGGCATTTGAGTTAATTTTGCTTTGCTGGGCACATTAGTCTTTGGCTCCTAAACAAGAATGCTCAGGCCCTCCTCCCGCCTTGCCTTTTCCCCTCTGCGCACATGAAACACAGGCTTAGCCTGCGTCTCGATGTGCAGTTAATATTGTAATCCTATGAATGAACGGCAGCGTGCCTTGAGCAAGAGGGGTTCTCCTCTCCCTGTGCCCAGATGTCTGCCTGTCCATCCCGGTATCACGTCCCACGCCGAAAACCCCAGCTGCTGTTAAACCTCATCCACAGGGCTTGAAGCAGCTGGTCTGGGGAAACTGGGTGAACTCAGCCTGCGGAGCCATACATCTCAGCAGCCTTGGTGTGCAGAGCTCCCAGGGCTTTTTGCAAGATTGGGAGGAGGCCGGGGAGCACCCGGCTGTATCCACCTCCTGGCAGCACCAAGTGGCAGCTTGGGTTTGTTTTTCCCTTCCCTTTAGGAGTTTGCAAAGCATAACGGAGCCTTGTGGGAATGGAGGACACCGCTCTGATTTAGGGTAATTGCCTGCGTGTCATGATTCAGCAAATCAGCCAGCCCTGGACGTGATTAACTGGGCATGATTAACTATAACGACCAAAGGGATTTTCCAGGGGACTTGGGTATGTGCTTCCCCACTGCGCTAAGCCAGGCCCCAGCACTGTTGCTGAGCTCGGTGGGCGAGCGGACAGAGGGATTCAGCCCTTCTCTATCAGATCTCCCTTTGTTTTCGCTGACCAATGAAACCGCCAGGCTGGGACATATCACAATGTTTGCTCAGCTGGCTGCAAAAGGCGGGGGTTTCTATGGAGGAAATGGCTCATTTCTCCTTCAGCAGACCGAGCACCCACAGCTAACCGGGTAGTGAGGGTAACCAGGGGTGTGCTGGCCCCTCTCCTCTGCTGAGGATGAGCAAAGGTAAAGGGGAGGGGAAAACACATCTCTGGATGCCCTAGTTTTTTTTGTGCCCTTTTTTTTTTTAATACCTCGTAGTCTTACCAAAGCTAAGCAAAGGATCCCTTTCATCCGCCAGTCTGTTTCCTACCTTTGATGGCCGACCTTTCATTTCACTTTGAGGCATCCCCCTCAGAAAGCTCATTGCTGCCTAGACAGCACATTTGTTCCTCCCTGGCCGGATGCAGATGTGACCAATTTGCTTCCCTGACACAAAGCACGCCAAAGCAGGGGTGAGGAGGCGAGGAAGGGCTGTGAAGTCGATTTGCACAGCAGAACCAGTGAGAAGAGCACTGCACTATTTATTCGCTTGCTTCCACCGGGGTCTTCAGTGTCCCAGCAATGGTAAATCTTAACTTTCATGCTATGGTGCACCGGGATGCAATTTACTTCAAAGACAGCATAAATCCCTGGCTGCCGCTTATATCACAGGACCGCTCCATAAAAAGGGCTTATGTGCTTTGGTCTCGGGGACAGGTTTGCACTTTTCTGCCTAGATCTAAGCTGACTGGCCTGTGGTTGCCCTAAAAAAACTCAGGGCCACCAGAAAACAGGCTGTCCTTCCTCTCTGGGCTGTCAGACGACTCATCCCTGCCCTGCCAGCACTGGGTGCACTCTTTGCCTTGCCATCTTCCCCTTAGAATTACAGAGTCATTAACACTGGAAAAGACCACCAAGACCATCTAGTCCAACCAGCAGCCCATCACACCATATCCACTTCCCATGTCCCTCAGTGCCACATCCACGTGGCTCTTGAACACCTCCAAGGATGGTGACTTTCCTAACCTCACTGGGCAGCCTGTGCCACTGCCTCACTGCTCTTTCTGATAATAAATTCTCCCTAATATCCAACCTGAACCTCCCATATAGAATCACAGAATCATTAAGGTTGGAAAAAATCACTAAGATCATTGCGCTTCTCAGCAATCCCAGACAAGCGCAATGCCCAGGAAGGCTGTCCTGGTGCGCTGGCTGAGCAAAGATTGAGCTGGAAAACATCCAGTAAGATGCTGAATAATTTAATTTCTTGGCTAAACGTGCGAACCAAGATGTTTTATGAATATTGCTTTTGGAGTGAAGAAGGAGAAAAGAAATCCCTCCTGCTCTCTGTAGTTCAACCATATTAATAATGTCTTATTTGCAAAGCTGTTTATGCATCCCTTCTCCTCTGCCAGGGTGCTGCTGTTATCTGCCCTCATCAGCCTGCTGCTATTAGCTGGCTTCATCATGCGGCAATGCTTCATCGTTAGCCAAAGTTGCTTTATCTTAGCGAGAGAGAAACAAGCCATCCCTCACGGAACCACCCATATTTCATGGCCAACTAAGCAATATTGCAAAAACATCGAGATTCCTCAATTTCCTTGACCATCTATAACAGACGCTGATTTGATGCTGGGAAAACTGATTAGTGCAACCCTTCCTGGCCAGTATGTCACAGTGCTGACAGCACCGATGCCGCAAGCTTGTCCAGCAATAGGAACACTATTACCAAGTGCATTTTTCATGCGGAGAGAGAGAGCATTCTGAGCTGCTTCTATGCACTGAAAACAAATTTCCAAACGCTGGCATGGCAAAATGCCGGGGCTATAATCCGCTCTTGTACAACATTACCTTCAAACCTGTTATAGCCGGGAGTGTAAAATCCCATCTGCCCTCCCTGCTCTCTTCATGGAGGGCTCTCTGTGGCGGGGGCTGTCTGTGTCCCAGGGGCACGGGAGGACACTGTCCCATGCTCAGCCCCTCTGACAGGGTGGCTGGGAGGGCTGAAAGCTGCCATGTATAATTTCAAGGAGACGGATAGGGTAAAAATCGAGATCAAAAGTTCAGGGTTAAATTCAGCTGTCAGGTCTAGATAAGCTTATCTCCAAAAAGTGGCTTAGGAGAGATCTGCTTCGGGCTGAAATGCTTAACTGGTGACCCGCGGGATACTGCGTTGCCTTAGCTCCCAGCAGGGCTTACTTTGCATCTGCATGCCCCCCCTCCTTCCCCCCCCCCCCCCTCCGAGATGCTGATGCTGTGAAGAGGAGGTGGGGGGCCATGGGGCTGCCTCTGCTGACGTACACACTGTCAGTGAGCCTACGTGTCCCAGAGAGAGTGGTGAGTGCTGTGTTTTGGTGATTGCCCAGAGGCAGAAAGGCTAAAACTAGAGATTCTTTCCTAAGACTCTTTTTTCCCCTCCCCCCCCCCCCAATTCTGTGAAAAAGGAACAAAAAGGCAAGTCTGTAATCAGCTATAGGAGTGAAACATTCATTTATCTTAAAGCGTCCTCCAGGAGTGTCTCGCTGATAGCCTGGAGAACCCAGAGGGCTGTTTCCTTAAGGGTGCCCCTGCTTCACCCTCAGGATGATGGGGAACCTGCAGGTGGCAGGGGGGAGGATGGGGAGTGCCTAAACCCATCTCCGTGTTTTGGCTGAAGGCATTGCCAATAGGAGGCTTGCAGGCAAGGGATAGCTCTTCCAGTCTGTGGTGCACTGACACAACAAGGCTCCGTGAAGGGCAGTAAGTGGGAAAAAAGGTCATCTGATCAATCATTTTGCAACCCAGTGGCGTGGTGGCCTTTCTAGGGAAAAATAAATCAATCTCTTCAACTTGTCCCTATTTGTAAAGGCTGTGCAGCAGTTTGCGTGATGCAGCGCGAAGACGCGGCTCCTCATTAAGGAGTGAGGTGCCTGCCCGCCCACTGGCCTGTTGCCGTGGGAAATTAATGACAAAACAATTAAACAAGCCTGGCCAGCTGCCAGCAGCATGAAGCGATGGTGGAGAGCAGGGAGCTGAGGATACTGTGGGCTCAGAGATGCCCAGGTACCCCCAGGACTGTCAGCACCCACTCCTACTCGCAGCCATCCCCAACTCCTTTCGAGCTGCCCCATAACCGCTGGGATGCCCAGGGGGCTGGCAGATCCTGTTGCCCAGCTGTTTCTGACAATGTGCAGCTTCTGGGCAAGGAGGTAGAAATATGCAGCACATACGAGGCTGTGGGAATGCCATATTTCAGCCGAAACGCGGAACGTGTCATAATAGAGATGACAAAGAGACGCATCCGAATGCAATTATGTGAGCCATGCCACAGTGCTGCTGCTACCTTAAAAAGATTCAGAAATGTTTGAGAGACCGAAGAGTAGATGTTTCTTCTCCATAAGAAAAGAAATAAACAGCACTGTTTCAAAGATCTGGGAATATTTGTTTAAATCTTAACATTCCTTACACTCTCCCTTTCATTCCTCACTTAAAGGTAGACAGTGAAATTTTGGCCCTCGCCAAGTATTTTACTTTAAAAAACAATCGTTGAGAGTATCTGAGAATAATGGGAACATTATCGTAGCTTTGCAAACCCAACAGGCCTTCACTGATAGCTTCACTTAAAGAAATCCAGATGTTGCAGCAGTGAGACCCTGAAGCGGAGCTGCCTGCAGCGCTGTATCCAGACCCATCACGTGCGAGCACTAAATGGAGAAAATAAAAAGGGGACACTTGAAATGAACAATTGTTTTGCTTCTCAAGCCCTGTAGCTTTTCAAATCTGTCAAATATTGCTGTGTGAAAGATTCATGAAAGGTATTCCCTCAGGTATATTTACCCCACTGAAAATTCAGGTTAAACCAAGAAATCCTAGGGAAGAACATTCTCAAAGTCCATTTTACATTGTTTTCTTTGCGTTTTGAGGGTCAGAAAATTATTTTTTTTCTGGATGGAAACAAAAAGACAGTTTGTTATGCTGTTACAGAACAAAATGCCACTCAATGTTGCACAACTCATCCTAAAAATGGAATGTTTGGGAGCGTTGCTGGAATGTGGCTCTGCTGAGTTTCTGCATCCTGATCTCATGGTCAGGTCTCTGAGGTCTCAGAGAGGTGCTGCAGAGGGGATCTGGGAGCAATAGTGCGAAAGCCATAAAGGGCAGCGAGACCCAATGAGGTCTAGTGTGCTGCTGCTGGCTGAGGCACTGGAGCAGCAGAGATCCCCTCATACCCTCCTGCCAAAAATAAATGGGGAGCGGGAGCTGAACTCCAGCTGGACCTAGTTAATCCCTGTTCAGATTATCTCAGTTCAATTAGGGGCTGTGTTCTCACGGGCTGATCCTACCAGAGGTCTGGCTGACTTCCTCACCCCTTCTCTGGGCTCCTAAGGTCCTGGTTCTCAGGGCAGCTGGCCCGATGTGCCCCACTCAGCCATGGGTGTAATGCTGTGCTGGTGGAGGGTTCTGCATAGAGATGCTCCACTTCCCTCTTCTTGGCTTCTTGAGCACATAGAATGCACAGTGCAAAGGGTTAGCCAGGACAAGGCAGGGCTGCATGAATTATCCTGATTGTTTTGGGGGAAAAAAAAAAACAAAAAACAACCCACAAAAAATTTGTAAGAGGATTCTGCTTGTAAAAAACTATGCAAGAAAAAAAAAAAAGTGCAAAAATTGGCAGGGTTTTGAGCAGCTGAATCTGAGAAGAGAAGCAGAGGTCCGCAAGTATGACATACTGCCATGGCTGGCATCCAGCGGCTCTCCTGCCAGGGAGGACAAGCACTGAACACAGATTGCGCAGCCAAGCTCCTGCAGGAAGCCTCCGGGGTTGCAAGTAGCAGTAGCTCTGCTTGCAAAACCCCACGGCACAGTGCCTTTCCTCCCGAGCATCCCACGTCCCCGTGCACTTGGCTGCCTGAGCCTCCTCTGGCTGCATTCCAAAATCTCTGGCAGTGCCCAAAATCAATGCCCAGCCCTGCTTCAGTTCCAAGGGAAAACTGGGGAGGCCCCGAGATGAAGGCAAGCAGAGAAACAAAACGCCTGCCCTGAACCTATAAGCAAAGCAGCAGCAGCACAAACAAACCCCTGCACGGCACAAAAGAGACAATAAATAAAGCCAATTAGCCCACAGGCTTAGTGCTGGCTTACGTGCAGCGAGTCTGGCAGAAGGGCAAACCCAAGAGCCACCGGCTGCAAAAGCACTGCTTCTTTCTAGGCTCACAAAAATAAATCCAGCTACCCCAGAGGGGCAGCAGGCTGATACGGTGGGGAGTGGGAGGGAAGGGACAGTGGGAGGGAAGGTCCTAGTGGGTTGTCTGTCAGAGGGGCACCCTTGCACCTGGCAAAAGCCTCCCCACAATGTGCCATGTCCCTTCTGCATCCCTATCCCCATCCCCATCCCCACCCCCATCCCTATCCCTGTCCCCATCCCCATCTCCATCTCCACTCAGCAGCTGCCAAAGGGGGTGTGGAGAGAGAGCTGATGGTTCTGGTACTTAAGGCCAAGGTGATGAAGGGATTAATGCAGCCGTTCGAGACCTTGAACTCTTCTCCTAATCCGGATTTACAGCCATGAACTGGCTGCTGAGGCTATTTGCTGTCCCTTCTCTGCCTTCCAACCTGCATGCCACTTGTGAGAAATGCCCCTGTTGGCGCCCAGAGGGCCCTCTCCATGTGGGTACCTCAGCACAGTCCATCCTTAATAAAAACCGCCTTAAATCCCCAACGCTTTGGGACCCAGATACACAATATGCTTCTGTGCTAAACATGCCACAGCGTCTCTTAACTCCTGACAACCATTATCCAGCTGCTGAATGAGCCTTATTATAAGCAATTTTTGTAAATCACATTGAGAGCATGAAGTCAAGGAGGAGGAAAAAAAAAAAAAAGACGGATCTCAGGTCACAAACTGCAACAGCACCTGACAGGTTGCTTAAAACACAAGGAGGCGGTGCTGGGGCTGAGGCCTTGTCCTCACCTCGCCGCTTCGCCATTGCAAAGTGTGAGCAAGGCCCGCAGCTCCGGGCCTGATAAATAATGCATCCCCTGCGCCGTGTGCTGCTGGATGGGGGCCATCGGGGCGGTGTGAACACGGTGTCTTGGCCATTGCTGATCCAAAGCCCTCCGGCAGCGATCCCAGAGCACAGGGCTGGCAGCAAGCATGGGAAGGGGATGGGGTGTGTGGGTGTGTTCTCCTCAGGCTATGTGATGGGCCACGAAATTCCAAAGGGAAAGCCCAGGAGTGGGAGGGTGTGGGTTTGGGGTGAGATGAGGCAAGAGCTGTGAGAAGAGGTTTTATTTTATTGGATGCGAGGCCATTTTGGCCAGCACAAAATGTCTATCAAAATGAAGAGAGAAAACAGCTCTACTAGCAAACGCCCGGGCTGAATTGGCTTTGAGACTCGTGTAGGTCTGAGCCAATTAAAATGTCATAATAATGCAACCTCAAAACAAAACAGAAAGAATCCAAAAACCCAACGCAGTGCCTGCTAGTCATGAGAGATATGCAGGAGAAGGAATCAGTCCCCAGCTAGGTGTGTTTCTCCGCCAGCTATCAGGGAGGAAATCAGTACGTGGAAAGAGAGAGGGGAAGCAGGCAGCTGTGCTCAGCCCGCAGTGTGCTCTGCACCCACAGCACTGCTGCTGGGGGCTCTATGGGGGTTAGGGGTCCTGGTGGGTCCATGAAGCTCCATTGCAAGTGACAGCAGTGCCTCCCTCTGTTGGACTTCCCAGCCCTGATGAGTCTTTGGGAGAAGGGTGTGCCAGTAGTAATGGAAAGTGCTGTCACTATGGGCACCAACTGATAATCCAGATGACTCATCAATCCCCAAAAGAGAGGGGTGGGGGGCAAAAGAAATGTGGTTTACTGGGACAGGAGGGGAGGTGGAGAACGCTGAAGATATTTCACTTCACCAGCCGCTGAAATCCATGGCAAACCACACAGCTGCCTGGCAGTAGCATCCTCACGTGCACATGGACAGGGTGACATGGGGATGACGGGGGAGGGGGGGGGGGGGGTGAACAGGAACTGCGTCCCCTCTCGCCTGGGGGCCGGCGGCTGCTGCAGCCTGCACTGTGCAGGAGATAATTAGCCCTGCTGCCAGGGAAGTTAATTAGCTCGGGGAAAACACGGTGCTAATTTGCCTACGCGGCTCTGGGGACCGAGGTTAACCCCTGAGCAGGCTGAGGTGTGCTCCAGGCGCCGGGAGGGGGCAATGCCCGCGGCTCTCCTGGCAGGGAGGTCTCAATCCTGAGGGCACCGATGCCGAAGAGCAGAGCACTGGGACCCGGCTGGGGACAGGAGCGGCGGGGCCACAGTGAGCTGAGAACACAAAGAGCCGCTCCCGCCCCGCGAAGCGCTGGAGCCGATGTTCTCGGGGCTTTTACAACCTCTGAGTGATTTTGGCGTGCGAGCTTGTGGTTGTCCTCCATTCCCTGACCCCGCTGAAAGCTGAGCTCGGTCCAGCGCTGATCACAACGTGCGAGAGGAAGAAAGAGAGAAAATCTTCAATGCGAGCTCGCAAGCCTGTCTAAAAATAGAGGGCAAAGCGCTCCCTAGCAATTAGCCAGGAGACGGGTTTATTTGCAGCAGCGCCATCTCAGCAGCAGCGCTCTTGGCAGCGGGAGCCAGCAGCGTCCCCGCAGTGCTGACCTTTGCGCGGTTCCCACGGGCAGCGGGCTAGCGCAGAGGGAGGGCTCCTACCATTCTGTGATTCTGTGGTTTTATGAACTAGAGGGGGACAGGGACAGCAGGCACAGCGTGTCCCATTTCCCTGCTCCTTCCTGAGCTTCAGGCCTTTTCCAGCCAGTAAGCAGCCTGCTATGGACCAAGGATGCTTCCTTCTGCAAAAGCCAGGGACTGCTTACACCAGCTCAGTTAGTACTGCAAGCTTCTGTCCTTGCCCCCACGGCAGGCACAGCAGCCCAACAGCGCACAGGGGCAGGCGTCCACAAAGGCACAGCTGCCCATGGCTGCAGGTGACTGCAGAATGCCTGAGGCTTTTTCCCTTCCCTGCAAACCCACACGCATGTGCATGTCCATGCATGCAGGCATGGGGCTGCATTAGCCCGCGGGAGAGAGGAGGAGAAACAAATGATCCTTGTGGCTGACTTCGGGGCATGCCCTGGCGGACGCTGGAGAGAAACTCACACAAACAGGGCCTGAGCAGAGCAGGGACAGATTGTAGGGGCACAAAAGCAGAAGGCCAAACTCCTCGGCCTGAGAACCAAAAGCCTGGCCGACCTGGGGGCTGCCAGCCCCGTGCATCACTGAGATGACAGCAGAATTACTATTTTTTCTGGTGAGATCCAGAAACCAGGTCACTCGACGTGAAAATCTGCAGCAAATCTGTCTGGAAGGTGGCAACATGTGATGCTCAACAGACATACCTCAGGAGATGTCCTTGCACCACATGGGGATGCAGAGCGCTGGCACCTTTGAGCATGCTGTAGACAAGAGTGGGGCTGCCATGGCAGGAGCTGTGTCTTGGGTAGGAGGATTTCAGCCCCAGTAGTCTCAGCAGGAATCAGTGCTGCATTCCTGAGCGGCTGCTCTCTGCCAGCAATTAAACCGTAATAACACGATAGCAGTGAGCAGATCAATCAGACTCTCTGTGAGCCAGGGGACCTGGCGGGAAGAGCGAGGCTTTCCCCACGGCACAGTAGGACCGGTTCTTCTCCAATAAATACAAATAATAATAATTATAAACCTCAGATCTCTGGCCAAACTGCACAAATGGCACCCCTGCAGCATGCGGGGAGCACATGGACTGTACACCCGGGGCTGTGCATATGTGAGTATGCAGGAGGTGGAGGGAAAGGAAGCGCAGCAGCGGGCAGGGCATGGAGCAGCTCCCACATCCCCTTCTTCCCCGTGAGGTTTATGGGGAGGAAGGAGTTGCACATCTCTGGCAGCCTGCCTTCCCAATGCCAGCCAATAAGGAGTTAAAGAACGGCAGCGCTTGACTTCGTGGGCATGGAGAGACATGTAGAGATCCTGACCCTTTTGCTCTGTGCAGAGGGAAGTTTCCAGCTGAAGCTGCCAAGGCTCTGGAAGCGATCAAAGCCCACAGACCCTCTCTGGCTTCTCTGCTGACCCAGACTGTAGGCACGGATCCCTGCTTTCCCCACAAGCTGCTGGGCAGCCTTCCCCTTCACACCCCTGCTCTGCGGTGCCCAGCTGCAGCCCCATCGCTGACTGCTGCATTCGTCATGACAAAGTTCGTCCCCCTGCTTACTTCCTGCCCGGAGGCCACCGTCTTCCCTTTACATCTAAAGTAGGGTTTGTTGCTGGTTTAAATGACGCCCCTCCCCCTGCAGCCTCAATGCAAATGAATTACAAGTTCATTCTTCGGATGCTCAAATCCTGAGCGCTTTCTGTTTTGCTCCTTATTTAAATCGCATGCTGCTTTGAACGAAACCTTTTATTTCCTCCCAATTATTATTTCTGGTGTGTTTTCCAGAACCCTATAACACGGCATCTGATTATACACAGAGCTCCAGGATGAAGCCCTGCTTTCTCCTGTCATTACAGATGCAAAGGGTGGCTGTGCGAGCTGAGTAGCGCAAATCACAGCATGGCACTGTGCACAGCAGGTCGGGGAGCATGTACTTCCCCTGCTGCCATGAATTAACATCCCGGTGGACTCTGGATGGATCGTGATACAGAGCCATTTCCATCTAATCCTGACCCTGAGTGGGAGACCTGGGGATTTGTGGGCACAGAAGCTGTGGGGATGCTCAGCGTTCTGCAGAGCTCAAAGCACTCGTGGTCCTTGATGGTCACCGTGCAGTCACTGAGCGCAGGAGTGCTGTGGGATAAGAGATCTGTGGTCTCAGATCTGCAGAACCTTCAAGAAGAAGTCTGAGTGGAAGTAGGAATACAGGAAGCTGCTGCCTCCTCAGCACGTCCCTTGTTCAGGCATCATCACACAGACAGGAATAATGTGCTGCCCTGCTATCGCACTGTACCCTCCTTTGGGACCGCAGGCAAACCAGGTTACCCCCTTCTCTCTTGCAATCCCAACCTGTAGAACAGAGATAGTGCTGTCTGCAGTAAGTGTCTGCCAAGTGCTTGAGCGTGAGGGCTGTTACTGCAAAATACCATGCAGCTCTTACCTCGGCTGCCTGGGGCTGGCACATGGGGCAAAGCGGAGCTCATGCACACCAGAGTGCTTTTCTGCATGAGTTCTTGCTCCTGTGATTTAAAAAACAAAACAAAACAAACGAACAAACAAACAAAGAACACACCAAACTAGGCAAAAAGGGATTCGAAATTCACCTAAATCCCACTTCCCTCTGAAAATTTAATTCCCACAATTGTTACAAGTAACACGTACGATTACTGTGGCTGAAAGAAATGATAAAAAGCATTTCATTCTCTCAGCTCGTTTGCTTTCTACATCTGGCAGTGTTTGTGCGCAGGCAGCTTCGCCGCTTTTCTGAGGTAGATCACTTGGAAATGGAAGCTACAGCGCAAGATGCTTTCTTAAACTGTTTTGCAAATGCTTCTGCTTCTAACGACCAATAGACAAGCTAAGGCCCTTGGCAAAAATGATATGACAATAAATAACATAGCAGTTTGCAGTGCTATTATAATAGTGAGAAAAACCTCAGCGCTCCTTATTTAATATCCAGACACTACCTTGCAGCACAGCAGTGTAGGGAGTGCTGGAAGTTACTTTCTCAATGCAAAACTGCACTGCCACTTATGATTGTCCCCAGATGTGCTGTCACTGATGGGGATGGAGGTCCCTCAGACACTTCCAAGGGCCTTCCCACTGCCTAAAGGAGATTTATGTTGGCTGTGATGAGGAAATTCTTTCCTCAGAGGGCAGTGAGGCGCTGGCACAGCTGCCCAGAGAAGCTGTGGTGCCCCATCCCTGAAGGCACTCAAGGCCAGGCTGGATAGGGCCCTGGACAGCCTGAGCTGGTGTGGGGCAGCCCTGCCCACAGCAGGGGTTGGGGCACTTAAAAGTCCCTTCCAACCCAAGCCATTCCATCATGTTATGATTCTATGGCACAAACGGGACCATCAAAGCTTGATGTCCTCCAAGGGAAATGACGTTAAAACTCTTCCAATTTGATCAAGTGGTCAGTAGACTCTTTGTGATTTTTGGAGTCCCAGCAGCATGCCCCATAGTGAGCAAGGTACCAGACGTGGGGCATGGAACACCTGTCTGTGAGGTGTACCAAGATGGATACCACCATTATGTGGAATCTGCAGGCTGTGGGATGAGAATACTGTGGCTTGGAGAGCTCCGCAGGTTGCAGGTGACACAGAGAGTAGGGGAAGAGGCAGCAGAAGGATGAGCCCAGCTGAAGGGCGCAGATCAGTTTGAGCCCTGACCCCCAGGTCACTGGGCTCACCTCAGTCCCCAGTGCCTGCAGACTACTTCTCTTCAGAGCACAGGGACAAAACCTCTGTGCTGCCTGTGGCTCTATTGGGAATTTGCGGGTAAAATGACTTTTCCATGAGACAACACAAGCTTGTCAGAGCTGATTTCTTTCCCCAGAAGCAAAGCAGGTGCTGTGCAAAAAGATGGAATTTCTCCTGAAACCAGAACTTGGAGGAGGATGTAGTGTCAGCCCTGCCTGGCCTCTCACCAAGTGATTAGGTTGAGGGAAGGCTGAGTACAAATCTTTCAGGTGAGCAGAGCGTGTACCTGCACCTTGTGGTAAATGCAGTCAATGGGTGCTTTGGGGCAGCTCAGCATTGCAAAGCTGTCCCAAAGCATCCCATTCTTAAAAGAGTCTGGGTATGGGGCAAGGGAGACAAAAAAATATAATAATAATAATAAAAAAAAGAGCAGCAAGTAGGGTTGCAAAACCAAAATTATTAATAATAATAAACAGATAACGGAAGAACTGGAAGCTGTCACTGGACAGCAAAGGTTTCCAGCTACAAGCCTGCCCTCAGCTTTCCTTGCTCTGCGCTGCTGGGCTAACCCTCCAGGGGATCTGCACAATTTCCTTTTCTTTTCCTCCTTCTTTGAATGCATACATTGTATTCAAACGCAATACAAACGCCCATACATGGTAATGCATGCATTGTATTCAAAGCATTTTACATACAAACGGCATGTAAGCTCTCCTCTAAACCTTCTGGGCTTTGTGCAGCACGCGCATGCATACCCACAGCAAAGCAGAGATTCTTCAAGGAGCTCGTTGTATAAAAGTTTGCGTCATGGAACCAAACAGTGTTCTGCACAGAGGCTCAGGAATGGCACAAGAATTAAGATTTTAATTTTAATGTGATCTTAAATGTTGGTCCCAATTAAGCATATGCCCAAGTCCCATTGGAGTTAAGCACATCATTTCTTTGCTGAGCAGGGAAGGCTGCTGAATCAGGACTCCAGACTGTAAAATTGCTCAATTGCCTTCAAATTTCTGGGAAAAAAAAAAAAAAAAAAAAAAAAAAAAAGCGCGCTCTGAAAGCAATCACAAAATGCATTTGGTATTCAGAGAGTATAAGTGAGTGCAGGGCTTATAATTAAATCCTTATCTACGAAGCTGCTACTGAGTGACTGTACATTCTGGGTAATTTTTAATGGCCTGAAACTCAAAAACCAGCATAACCAATTTTTTTTTTTTTTTTTTAAGAAGACACAGTTAGTTAGTTATAATTCTGCAACAAATCCATTACTGCAAAACAAGCCCCTGATCCTGCCAGCATGGATGCGCTTACTTTTAGCTGTGCAAGTGCAGCTGGGGAAGCCACAGCGGAAGCTCCAGGCGTTGGCACAGAGCAGTGTGTCACAGTGGGAAAAGCAGGGTCAGGACCACCCAAAATCAAACCCTATGTCTGAGAGCACTGCCCAGACGCTCCTTGAACTCCAGCACTGGTGGCCGTGCCCACAGCCCCGTGCATCCCGTTCCCCGCCCACCGCCCTGTGGTGCAGCCCCTTTCCCTGACCCCCAGCTGCCCTCCCCTGACGCAGCTCCATGCCGTTCCCTCGGGCCCTGTCGCTGTCACACAGAGCAGAGCTCAGCGCTGCCCCTCCGCTCCCTGTGAGGAGCTGCAGCCGCCATCAGGCCTCCCCTCAGCTCCTCTGCTCTGTGCTGAGCGCACCGAGGGGCCTTAGCTACTCCTTGTACGTCTTGTCCTCCAGACTTTTCACATCTCTGTAGCCCTCCTTTGGGTGATCTCTCATGGCTTTATGTCCTTTTTGTACTCTGGTGCCCAATTAGATACTCATTACATGTTTGTCAACAGTCCCACTTACACCATGGCAGGACATTGAGGATGCAATGCATGTGCTTGCCTTTCATTATCCTGGGTCTTTTTTTCCCCTCTTTTTAAATTTTTTTCCCCTGGATTTTCCCTATCTGTTCACTTTATTGGCTTTGCATGCTGGTTGCTAGGTAGCTCCCACTCCTGCTTCCTTCTGCTCGCCCTCAACTTACTGCAGAGCTCTCCAGTAGTTCCCGCATCTTTTAATTACATTAATATCTGTTACAGTCAAATAAAAAAAAAAAAAAGAGAAGCCAGGAACAAGCAGAGGCCACTCAGCACAGCAGGCCTCCATCTCTGGGCTTTATCTTAATCCCTCCTTCCTGCTTTTCCAAGCAGAGCCCTCGAGTCCTTTCCTTCTCTCGAGAAAAACCCAGGCATCTCTTGAACTCATTTGCGCACTTTGCCTCCGCCATCCCTGCAGTAACTTGTTCCATATGTTCGTTTGGCTTTGCCTTCTGCCACAGTTCCCTGTTAGCTCCCAGCATTGGAGCCCTCGGATCGCATCGCCTCAGCTCTTTGTTGACTTAATTGGATCATCAGCCACCCCGTGCAGCTCCCCATCCGGCCTCGCTCCCTGTGCCCGCTCGGCCCTGCCCACAGCCCACAGTGAAATGCAGAAATCGATTGCGCCGGTGACATGAAAATAAATGAAAGCCGATAACCGCAGGTGTGCTGACAGTGGCCTTACGGCTGCCAGGGCACAGCCCAGGGTGCAGGGGGACTGCAGCCACACCAGGGAGGGTACGATGAACATGATGCACATTGCTGAAAATCACAGGGTGATTCTAGTTCTTGTGAAAGGTATTAGAGCCCTATCTATGTTTATCGATACTTGAAATCTCAATTGCAGCATCACACTGCTAGAAAAGCTTGCTTACTGTCTCATTTTACTTTGTGACATGAAGACTTTGGTAGGTGGATTACAAGATGGTATGCGGGGAGCTGGCTGTTAGCTGAAGCCGGGGGGCAGAAATTCCTGTCCCTTAGCCATGCATATCTCTGAGGCTCCATCGGAGAAAGCTCTCATCCTCCCCTCTGCTCAGACAAAACCCTCCTTGTAGACACAGCGACGTGTGTCCTCCAGCCCTGGCAGCAGGCTGCTAGCTGTATGCTCTGTGTGGTTCACACTGTGGCTTTGTTAGGATTGAAGCCATGGTGTGCTATGCCGAGCTGTGCCATGCCATGCCGTGCCATGCTGTGCCGTGCTGTGCCATGCTGTGCTGTGCCATAGACACAACAACAAAATGGTAGCCACTGTCATATTATTGCTTTATGCTTTTTGTTAGCTTTAGGTTGCAAACAGCTCAGGTTCAAACAGCTTGGGTACAAACCACGTTACTGTATGCCTCCTTTTTTGTGCTCCCAGCTTCCTGCCATGCACTGAAACAATGGGGATGAGCTGGTGCCTCGGTGCTTTGTCACCTCCTTGAGAGCACCTCCTGCAGATGCACCTAGCCATCACTGTATGCCACCCATATGGTAAATGGTACGTGAACCCTGGGTGCAAGCAAGGTTAAGTGGTGGGATGAGAAATTCAAGGAAGTTACGTAATCAGGACAGAAATAATTGGATAGATGGGACCCTGGGATAAACAGTCTGTGTTTTACAATGAATGAGCAGCTTTAAAAATGTAGAAATCTTCATCAGACTATTACAAGCCTACAGAGTGCTTGTACTTTGTTTTATGGTTTCTTCATACATACAGGACATGCAAGAATAATTAAGGGTTTGCAGTCCATCTTTTCGATATTGGAGTTGGACACTGGAGATCACGATAAATAGTCTGTAAATGATCTTTCAAAACTTAATAGTCTATCAAGTATACATAAAAAAGGAAAGACTTGTGAAGTATTAATGTTATCTCCTTCATGTTGTCTCTTTTTGGTGTTAGGGGTCTAGATTAAAAACAGAAAACAAAGTTAAGACATGCCTAGCATAAAAGTCTGAGCTAACTTCTATGAACTCGGTGTGCAATAGGAAAGCAGCAGGACTAGGAATGATACTGCCGTGCCAGGAAAGAAATGCTCAAAGAAGTGCCACCATCTCACACCTTCCTGAGGAGAGGAAATGTGTTTTTCCTTATTTTTAAGCCTGTGGTTTGCCGAGCATACTTTTAATTTGTTCTGCAATCCTTGGTGGCCGCACTGGAGCACTGCAGCCTGCCTGCTGATGTTGCTAGCTGCAGCCAGGCCAGCTCCAGTCTGCAGGGGTATGCATGGTGCAGGCAGTGCCACACTCCAATGCAGAGCTGGAAGGCGGCTCCTTGGTCTTGCCTGCAGCTCCCCACGGGGGCTAGAACAGCCCCAGCCTAGAACTTCCCACATAGGTCATGGTGACACGTGATGGCTGTCATGCACAGCTCCAGCAGACCACAATCCCTCCAGTTCTTCCCTTTCTGCTCTGTACTACAAATACCCAGTTTTCCCACTTGGGTTCCCAGTGCTCCCATTCCAACTTCTCTTGTCCCAAATTCCCCTTCTCATCCCCCTGAACTTCTCCAGGCCCAAAGGCATGCACATCCCTCCTGATGCCCAGCATTTCCAACCTGTAAGCCTCATCTCTCCCCAGCTCCTGGTGTGCCTGGGGCTCCCAGGCTTTCCCTCCTTTTGGCTTTGACAGCCGAGTCTCCTGCCCATCCAAACAGCTGCATGGATGTATGCAGACATGTTCCAAAATGTTGGGCTGTGCTTCCCAAGGCTTGATCCCGTGAGTGCCATAGGGTTCAGCTTGCCGTGCTCCTCAAAGTGACAGAGATGAGGTTAGATTGGGTGAAACTTCCAGGGATTTCCATTTCTCTTAGCAGCTGTCTCCAGTCCCTCTAACATCTGTCCAGCTGGAAGAGACCACGGGGCTTGCAAGGTTCGTTTTGACATCATCTACCCCCAGCAGGAGCACCCAGCCCCAGCCCAAAGGCCAAGTCGTTCCCACCTGCGGTGACCTCTCACCTCCTGCATCTCACTCAGGCAATCATCTGTCTTGTCCGCTAATTTGGGGAGAACTCTGCCACCATGGCAACAGCTGTGTCAGACAGACTGACACACTACCCGTAGGGCCAGAGCAGCTGCCTCAGATTTTTTGCCGTTATCAAATCCTTCCATTCCCCTCACCCTTTAACTCTCTGAATGCTGATGTTCCCATGGTCTGCAGACCAAACTGTTGACTTTGCTTTCATTGGGGCAACACTGGAAGGGCCTCCAACTTCTCAGCCATCCCTGCAAAGTTACAAAGTCAGTACTGATCCTGGAGCAGGGATGGGAGGCTGGAAAATGAGCTTTGACGTGGGCAACGTCTGGCTCAATGCCTCTCAGTGCACAGGAGTCTGCAAGCACTGTCTGTGCTTTTTGGTCCTGTCTCCAGGACTGGTCATCGCAGGGTTGTTGCATTCTTGCATCCAGGTATTTGTGATGGGCTGTAATCACAATTTAACTTGCCCCTTGGATTGGAAAGTGGTTTCAATCCAGCTTCAGAGACCTGGAGGCCACACTGGGCAAAGGAGGATCTCAGCTTTGGCACTGTGGAACTGCAGAGTTCGTGTAGAGAAGTGGAGAAAGTGAGATCAGACTGCTGAGAACGTGCCTCTTCCGTGAGAGCAAGCACAGCACAGACAGTGATGCAGACCTTCAAAATGCAAATCTTTGGGCTATAAATCCACTACTCTACCCAAGGCAGTTGTTAGTTTTCCATATTTATTTATGATTCATTACAATCTGGATGTTTATAGATCTCCTACTTTAAGTTTTATACGTAATTGAATGAGAGTCCTGGTATCTTTCTGCATGTGTTTATGTGGCTTTCATTAACTACCGTGCAATCTAAGAAAGATCTTTGTTAACCAAAAATAAGGAGCGTTTGTTAATGTTTAATGGAAACAATAACAATAAAATTACACAACGATAATTAAAACCACCCCAACCGTAAAAGCTTCTTCTTAATGAATCGTATTAAGAGAGGGTTCAAACATGTATTTATGATCTGGATTGTGATTTACCAGCTAGATTCTGCCCTCGTATGCCTGTGTGAGGCTCGCACTGATTTCCATGGGGGCAGCACGTGCAGCGGAAGAAGGAAAATTTGGGATGCGTGCTGATTCCGTGCTGCCAGAAGGGAACGTTGTTTCGCCCCGACATTGTATATGCAGAACTAACACGGAGCCCCGCTTCCCCCATCACTGAAAACAGGGAGAGCACGAGGCGTGACGGCGCGGCATGTCCTCCCACCCTGCTGGTGGTTGGCTGTTGGGATCCTTCCAGCGGGCGGCCCGAGCTCCCAGCAGTGATTTATCACTAATTGTTGCAATGGACCCGAGCTGCGAGCGGTTTGCTGAAGAAACAATAACTGATGTTGGCAGGAACACTTTCTCAGGCAGCCTGCAGGACCCAGCCTATCGCACAGCGTGACGTGTTCAGGGGTTGTGTGCTCCGTCTATACCAACGATTCCCCATGAGCAGAAAAGGTCTTAAGATGGGTGCAGTCCTAGCCTGAGTCTGATCTACTGCTCTTGCTTGGGTTAAATGGTCCGTGGGGTGCGTGAGAATCAGACCTCACATGTTTTCCTCAGAAGGACTGAGAGACAAGTCTGTATGCACAAAACTAATAAGACATTATGAAGTTAATGATTTTTAATTAGCCAGATATAGATTTTGTTATCTGCTTAATTTTAGGGCACACGGGGATGTATGCGCAAACAACCTCACCAGGCACGGCGTTTGCAAAAAAAGGTTGCCTCTAGAAACACAACTGTGCACCATCTCTTCAACAGGGAGCAGGACTGCAGTTCTGTTTAACAGAACCCAATGGCTGCATGACAGCGCTGCCAGCTTCAACTCAGGGGAGAATTTGATTATGAAAGTCCACACACAGTGACATGCTTCGAGATCCCGTGTGCTTACCTCTTCGCTTCTGCCTGTCCCTGCACCCTCTCTCTCCCCCTCCCTCCCTCCATCCTTCCCTCCCAGAGCTGGTCCTGGCTGTCCCACTGTCCCCAACCCAGCACCTCCTCAGCCCAAAGCATTTTGCAGAGGGAAACCCAGACCCAGCTGCAAGCCAAGAGGGTGGGGGAGGCGCGGACTGCACTGCTCACACTTGTTTGTGTGTCGCCAGCACAGAGCCTTATTTTTTAAAAAATGGAGCCCCCTAATGTCTATTTAAACCAGTAAAAATGCACATCTCTTCAGCTTTGCAGCCCGAATGCTGGCCCCTCGGAAAGCAGCTCGCAGCGTGTTCAATTAGCAAATAGGAAGCAAGCGCTCTCCTTTCCCAGCACAATGCAGGCTGCAGCTATTATCCCTGGCCTCCCAATTATCTCCGAGAATCTTTCGCTTAATGAAGTTTCTCTCCCTCCCCTTCCCAGCTCCCCAGACTGGGGGAAGCCTGCAGAACCAATTTAGCGCGGCGTTAAGAGGAATGAAACGTAACTACTTCTTTATTTCTGCCTTTTGCCGTTCAGTCGGCAGCTCCCCGCTCTGTTCTCAGCTGTGTCCTTCAGAAGCGCGCAGATCAGAGCATGAAAATGCATATATTGTGGGTGCCGGGAGAGGTGAATCATGAAAACGGAGACAATTCCTTCCCCTTGATCACAGTTTGCCCACTTTTTTATTAAAGGGAGCCTTAAATAAAATCCTCACATCTGAACACCTCCGAAATTGGGAATCAGATCTGGGTTTTGATTGTAATTCCTCCACCACCTATGACAGTAATGGGTCAAGCCAGACTTCGAAGGTAAGCCATTACCCAATGGCGCCCTGTCAAAATCCGACGTAAATCAGCATCCCTGGAGCAGTTCCGAGCCTGACAGCATTTGCCTGGCTGCCTTTTTTTCCCCTTCCTAATTCCTTTTTTCTGCTTTTTCCTCCCTTCTGTGGTCATCACTTTATATTGCATTCTCTTTCAGCTTCAATAGGATACCCAAATGTTCCTTCCACTGCCTTTCCTGCAGATTTTCCCTTTCCAGGGCATGCCTCTCTGTAGCAGCTTTTACCTCTGCTCTCAACAGTTTTCCAGTAATTAAGAGAGAAGGAGAAGAGATATCTTTGCATATACATATTTTTAAATATGCCTGTGTGGCACTGCCACAGTTAATCTCCTATTTAACACCATATTTTTCATGCAGAGAGGTAAAAGTCTGCTTCACCTCAGAACCCCCATCTCTTTCCCTTCAATAACCATGGCCAGGACCTGAGCACCTACCAGAATTCAGGCTTCTTTGGTTTCACACTCCCTGGGACATGGGGTCTGGGACTCCATGAGCTACTCCTATGGAGCCTTTTGGGGTTACTCTGACAGGCAGAAAATCCATTTGGGAAGGAAAGAAGAGAAAATCGCATGAAAATATTGCAGCTGGGGGTCAGCCCTTCCCCTCTTGTCCCCGAGGAAGTGCTGATATTTGTCAAACCAATACCTGGGGTATGAAGTGGAATTTCACTGCCCAGCCCATCCTCCCTGCTTCTATTCCCATCACTGCAAAGGTGTGCTTAGTTGAGGGCATTAGGAATTACAGTTCTCAGAGCAGTTTTTCAAAGTGTAGGGAACCCATTGCAGCCCAAATGCATTTATATTGCCATTTATTCCAAATGTACAGCACTTCTAGCTGCTCACTTTTGGCATCATGAATGTGCCCAGGCCTCTGGGACAGAAGCTGGGGAGCTGCCAGTCAGCAGCCCAACACCTGGAGTTCCTCTGCTCCCACGCCTGGGGGCACGGATGCGGAGATGCTAGAGCAACATAGGGCTCCTAGTGGGGATTTTCACCCATTCTGGTTCCTGTTCAAGGGAAATTGTGTCAGCGTTGGAAAGCTGCAGCTGCAGTGAAGGGAGCGTAGGACCTGGCTGCTGGCTGAGAGCCCCGGAAAGCACTGATACCAGGGGGCAGCCACCCCTGCCAGCCTAAGTGAAGTCCTCCTAGGGAAGTCTGCACTGAGAAAATTCAGCAGTCACCCTAGACTAGGGGGAAAGCGAGAGAAAAAAGCAATCCATCACGGGTATGCTTCTTGCTGTGCTGGCCCAGCACCCCAAGGGGTGGAGCAAAGGCAGGGAAATCAATTTGACTGCAGCCAACAGCGAGCTGTCCTGGCCAGGCAGCTCCCTTCCACATACTGCCAAGGGTATTTTCCTCCTTTTCCTGCCACGTTGCTGCGCGAGTCTCTTGATGTCAGCGTGCCGTGCTTCCTGTTTTGATTCCTTATCGTGCATCTCTCCAGCTTGCTCAGCCAGCATGCAGCTCTGTGCGTGGCCTTAAAGGAGCCCGTGCTTAGCTGCAGGAATGGGCTGAGGGATGCTCTCCCTGTGCACAGATCTTGGGGTGCCTCTTATCCCGTGAGGATAAATGTTCTGACAGGGCTGAGCATAGCAGAGACAAAAGCCAGAACCATGGCAAATTTTATCTATAGCTTTCTGTGTCCAGTTTGAACATTTGTTTTTTTCCTTATATTTAGTACTTTCTTTCCAGATTATATCACAGATATATGTTATTTTATTGTATCTTACTATCAATACATATATTTCCAATTTATTATCCAGCTTACAGCTCCTCCTGTGTGCTGCTGTGACACTTAGTGCAGATCTGACCACTCATACTGCAAAGAAATGCAGGTGTCCAGGTCCTGGCAACCTGCACAAGCTTTGGGTTAAGCCACTTTCCTGGCATTCAACTTTGCTGAATATGGCAGGAAGGGATACAAATCTGTATTGGGCCTTTTGTCCTATTCACATGACTTTGATTGACAACTTTTTCATGTCACTTTGACATGTCCTTCTGATGCACTCAAGAATGCAATCCCAGCCTCATCGGTCTAATTGCAGGCACAAATCCTACCCCTCAGCAGTGTCCCATTCATCACTAGGGGTGATGTGTTCCCAGCAACTTTTAAGTTTGATTTCCTGCTGCTGTAGAATGACAGCAGCATTTTTCAAGAGCAGAAATGAACATGCATCCAGTTCTAGACCAAAAACTGAGCTTTTGTTTTCTGGCAATGTATTTTCTTCTTGTGGTTTGCCTGCTGACGCAACAGAGGGGATTTGGACAGTAATGTCCCAGCTCCCTTGATTGCCCTGCCTGCCACCTCTCCAAAGGATGCTGAGGAAGGATGTGGGCAGGGACCTGTCCTAAGCTGAGGTGTCCTGCTGCCTGGTTACTGGGGCTGGGAAGGTTTGGCTCCCCCAGTTGCTTTCACAGAATCACAGGATGGCTGAGGCTGGAAGGGCCCTCTGGTTCCATCTGGCCCAACCCAGAGACAGAGACACTCAGAACATAGTGCCCAGGATCACACACAGGTGGCTTCTGAAGATCTCCAAGGAGGAGATTCCACAGACTCTCTGGGCAGCCTGTGCCAGTGCTCTGTTACCCACACAGCACAGAAGTGCTTCCTGATGTTCAGATGGAGCCTCCTGTCTTCCAGTTTGTACCCAGTGTTTCTTGTCCTGGCGCTGGGCACCACTGAAAAGGGTCTGGTTCTGTCCTATTTGAACCTTCCCTTTGAACATTTGTAATTACTGATGAGATCCCTTGGAGCCTCCTCTTGTCCAGGCTGAACAGACTAAACTCTTTCAGCCTCTCTGCATAGGAGAAGTGCTTCAGTCCCTTCGTCATCTTTGTGCTCCAATGTTGGACCCCTTATAGAGCGTCCACGTCTCTCCTAACAACTTTCCCAGCATCGTAACCCAGAAATGCAGCCTAGAACAGTACTGTTAAATAAACCAGTGCAGAGATTGATTCCTATCCCCAAGACAAGCAGCACTAAATAGCATAATTGTCAGCATTTCCATTAAAACAGAGACAGTGTGCTTGGATTTTTCTTGGCCCCAGGGAACTAACTCTGCGTCCCTAAAATGCAGGATCTATATGTAACTACGCTGTCTTGCTCTTTTTTTTTTTTTTTCTTCCAATTTAAATCAACTGAAGTAACAAGAAGTCTGCTGCACCAGAGCTGACTTTCATAGGATGAAAATTTATGGCATAGCATGAGGCACAGCTTAAAGGCTTAAGGAAGAGATGGTTGAATGTGCAAAGTTGGTTGGAGTAGCTGTACTTCCAGCAGCTTTTGCAAAGCCAAAAGGAGAAACCCCTCCACAAACAGAGGCACAAGTAGCAGAAGGAGAGCTGCCAACATTTAAATGGTGCTTTGGCCCAGCAGAGCTTTTGGCAGTGAGCTGATGGCATGCCTGGTAGCTGCAGTAAACCATCTTCCAATGTGTGGATAAGCTCCTGAAAGGAAAGGAGACATGCACAGTACCAAGCTCTGAGGATGACCGCATCCTCTTGACAGGTGGTAGTGACTTTCCTCCCCTGGTCTGACTTGTCTGGCTTTCTTGTTCTTGCTCTCCCTGCACTCCATGCCCTTCTTTCTTGCTCCCAGCCTGGAGTTCCCTTTGTCTCTTCCATGTGCCAGTATTGGATGCTGCCCTTTTCTATCCAGGCAGTGCTAGGAGAAACAAAAAATCTGTGTCATCTCATCAACGCTCTCAGCTCCAGCAGTGCTTCCCTGTGCTGGGGCAGGCATGAAGGTAGCTCTGAGAGGGCTGAGGCAGACACATGGTTGGGTAAATTTGTGCAGGGCCAGCCAAGTGCAGCATTTCTGGAGTAGTTTTCATGTAGACAAAGTTTAAGTATTTTCTTCCAGCTTCATTCTGAGAGTCAACTTATCATTTTTTGGAAATGCTTCCCTAAATGATCATAGAATTGCTGTAGCTGGAAAGGACCTCTAAGATTCCTGAGTCCAGCCCATCACACCATGCCCATTGCCCATGTTCCTCAGTGCCACATCCACACGGTTCTTGAATGCCTCCAGGGATGGTGACTTCACCACCTCCCTGGGCAGCTTGTGCCACTGCCTCACCGCTCTTTTGGAGAAGAAATAGTTCCTAATATTCAACCTGAACCTCCCCTGGCACAGCTTGAGCCCATTTCCTCTCATCCTGCTTAACCTGCCTGATCTTCACCCTCCCCCCCCCCCCAAAAAAAAAAAGGCAAAAAGAAGCTTGGGAGTACTAAAATGGCAAGAGCGGATGGGAGAAGATTCATCGCATTAGAAAGCAGATTAGATTAAGCAAACTGTTGAAAATTTATTCTTCTGGTTAATTTTATCTGTAAAATTGTCCTGAAGACTAATATTGTCAATTCTCATTTGGCTCCGTAGGACCCTGCGTGAATCCAAATCCATCCCTTTTTGGCAGGCCTTTTTATCACCAGTGGTACAGTGACATCTAAGTGTCAGGAAGATGGGCCAGTCGGAGCATAGCAAATTGATTTGAGCAGCACCATCCCCCCTTGGCTGGCTACAGATAAACAGTGCAACTAATGCGCTGCTCCCGACCTCATCGGGGCTCCATTTGAATATGATCTAATATGGCAGCTGCTTCACCGGCAGTGATGGGAGTAAAACAGCCCCTGAGAAGTTTTGCTTTGCTCTGGCACTATTACACGGTGGGGCGGAAGATTTTTTAAAAAGAAATGAGTGCAACCACAAGGCCTATGTTTACATGAAGCGTAAGGATACCAGTGTGCAATTAAGCTGTCTTTCCCACAGCTTGCTCTCCAAAACACCCAAGCTCAATTGCTGGTGACATTATTTCAGAAACCACTTGTCATCATCAGGGACTGGAGCTCTGCTGCCGCGCTCCCTGCTTGCTTCTGACACACTGGCAGCTTAAGACAAGTGCCCTTGTTCCCCGTGCCTTGCTCTTGTCTTCTGTACAATGAGTGCTACCAACTGCTTGGGCTTGGCTCCTGAGGGTGCTTTATGCTAAGGGTGGGAAGAAACCCTGAGGGCAGCGTGCAAATCCCGAGTGCTTCCCGGCTGTGATTGGGATAACACCATCGGTGGCCGAGCCACGCTTAAACCTGACCTCCTGCTCTTGCAGAAGGCAGTGACGTGCTCTCTTTCCCTGCCTTGGAGACAGAAAACAGGGCCTGAATTAAACATGAGAGCAGGGGTGCCCTCCCTGGCCACCACGCTCAATGCTTTGCCATGGGCGGATGATGTGCCGTATAATCCCTTTCACGAGCGTATGGGGTCGGAACTTAAAAACAGGGAGTTATTTTCCCTCTCCCACAGAACAGCTGATGCTTTGTAATTTAGATGTGGGAGAAAGGAGTGTGAGGTGCTTTTTCTTTTTTTTTTTTCCCCCCAAACTGAAATTTTGGTAATAAAGGAGAAAATTTCCTGCAAATTTCCAATATTCTGCTCTCGTTGAACTGCGGATTTAAGATGTCATTTTCTTCATTAAAAAAAAATAGGCAAATGGACAACGAGAGAATACTGAGGTGCGGGTAATCGGTGCAGCTTTTCTCCAATATCATCTTAGATGGACAAATAGCGTGAGAGACTATTTTCTGGCAGATGTTTTAACACGAGCATTGTGGTCTCATTTAGACAGGACATTTGGTTCCACACCTGCTCAGCTTCCATCTATTATGCAGTGTCTGAGCGCTGGCTGTAATCTCTGCAGTCTGAGGTTTACCCACTTCTCCTGACTTTATCCAATAGTCAGCCAGGAGGAGATAGTTTCAAAAAATCAAAATATTTTACAGTTATAAATATTTTGTCTCTTTGTTTTAACTGTTGTCTTGCTTCAAACCTTGCTTGCATTTCCTCCACCAGAAGAAACTGAGTGAGAAACGCTGTTTGTTGGGCTGAGTCTGAAGGCTGCAGGGAGACTCATGAGTGGCCTTTCAGTACCTAAAAGGGGTCTTTAGGAAAGAAGGAGACAGACTCTTTAGCAAAGTCTGGGGCTATAGGACAAAGGGAAATGGTTTCAAACTAACAAAGGGGAGATTTCAATTGGATGTATGGAAGAAGTTTTGAACAGTAAGGTTGCTGAGGTACTGGCACAGGTTGCTCAGAGAGGTTGTAGATGTCCCATCCCTGGAGACATCCAAGGTCGGGCTGGATGGGGTTCTGAGCAATCTGATGTAGCTGTAGGTGTCCCTGTTCACTGCAGAGGAATTGGACCAGATGGCCTTTAAGGGACTCTTCCAACTCAAATCACTCTATGATTCTACAACATGCCCCTTCCCTCACCTTCCATTTTTTTCAAGTGAACATCAACGAAAAACTGAATATTTGTGCAGCTTAGTGCTCCTGCATCTCTAAGCTTAGTTTCTGAGTGGTACATGCTTGAGTGCAGATGGCCTGTGCTATAGTGCTGCACTGTGCTCCCACATCAATGGGGAGTGGTGGCATGACATTTGTGTCCAGTCTCCTCTCTCCAGTAGAGACATCCTCCATCAGACACAGGGCTTATGTCACAAAGTTGGCACCAGGACCAGAAGACAGGTTCAGGAGAACATATTTATGACCTAGACAAATTTCTAGTGAACTCACTCCCAAGAGAATCACACTGCTGGCAGTTAGGACTAATGACGACATGACAAGGGTCACCTCCCACTGGGAAGCAGCAGCGTACTCCAGCCACCTGGAAATGGTGGAAAGCAGTCCTGTGTCAGCCACTCGAATTCAGACCATTGCAGGTAACATCTGGCTGGAAAGATTCCTTCCTACTACATTACAGAAGAAATAAAGTTTGTATTTGTTGTCACTTGGTCATATTGATGGCAGCATGGAGGGACTGCTGTGCTGTTGATTTCCCCTGTAAGCATTCAGACTCACCAGGAGAAGATGTTTGGTGGTGCTCTGGTGGGACCATCGCACAAGAACAGATATAGGAGCACGGAGAGGAGGAAAGGATGTTAGGAGAGGAAATCAGGGTTAATCCAACCAGCCAGCTCAATGGCTGGCACGGGTGCATTGCCATCCTTTGTACTGTCAGCTTGCGGCAATATCACGCTTATGCAGAGGGTGTTGCTCTGGGGCACTGATGTAGAAAGAGCCAATCAAGCTCTGTTTATCGGCTTTGCCTCCTCAAAGGCCGAGCTGACACAGCACCGGGGTTTTATTTTACTGATTTAACACCAGGATTTATGGGTCGTATCCAACCGCACGTTGCAGGGCACCATCAAAATACGTATTTATCATGTCGGAAGGGAGGAGAGCAGTGTGCTGAACGCCACGGCCCCTCGCCCTTAAGGCAGCTGAACACAGCAGCCTGTCTGTCACACGGAGATCTCTCCCCATCCACACTGCTACAAACAGACTGGGAGCACTTTGCTCTCCTGTGCTTCCAGGTGCTGGGACTTTGCTGGGTACCAAAGCCACTTGCACCTATGGCAGGGATACGAGCAGCTCAAGGAGGAAAAGCCAGTGGATGATGCTAACAAATGTGTGGTGTTTCCTAGGTTGCACAGGGACTGTGGCTCGTGTGTGAGACACTGCTTCCCCCTGACTGCGCTCCAAAGAAGCGCTTTACCACCCTCAGCAGCAAGCCAGGGAGCGGCTTGGTATGGCGCGGATGGACTGCTAATCCATGGGTCTGCGAGGGTGTGTTCTGTGCCTGACGCTGCTGATGTGTTTGTTCAGCTATTCAGCATTATCTGCTGTGCTTCCCAGCCTCCCCACTGCCAACATAGCTCCCCCAGGCCACCAGGCAAGCAAAAGACAAAAATTGTCTTATTGCTTTTGATACATCCCTGTGACAGGGTTCAACGGAGCCTTTGCTGGGAAAGAACTGGTGGTTTACGTGTTCTTGCTCTCCTCTTTGTTCGACTGCATCAGGAGCAGCTCTGTTTTTCCCCCTCTCCCCACGCTCCATGCACAACTTCCATGAGACCACTTGCAGAGTTTGCCCCGTACACAGGATAAAGTGGAAAGGGAAAACAGATGAGGCAAGCAGGCATACTGGATCTCCAGCTGCCAGCAACAGGGCTGCAGCGCTCGGCGCTCATGAGTCACAGCTCTGGGAAAGGGCAGCAGTGATTCACCACAGAACACAGCATTTACCCGCACACCACTCTGAGTGAATGTCACCGTTTTCGTTATAGGAAAAGAGAGACCAAAGAGGGAATGTGACAAAGTACATCTCATGTTGCTGTTGATCTTTAAGCAACAGTGTGATTAGCGGTGTCTTCTCTTTATATTTCAAAGAGTTAGAACACAATGGCAGAGAGATAAACATCCAGAGGTGTTGCTGCTGAAAAGCATCCTTCTGACAGCACATTACACCCGGTGCCTCCTGCACCAAGAAGAACGTGGGGGTTTTACTTGGCAATGAAAGAGAAACCCCCACGATTTATCAACCATGAATTGTTGCCTATTTGCATTTATTTTTCCCCTACTGAGTCCAGTCTTTTACACTGTGCTCCCCTGCCATCCCTGCACAGCCTGAAGCGACTTTCCCCTGAAACTTAAGGGTCACGACTCCTTCTCTGCTGGTAAGAACCAAATATCCCTCATTCCTCTCTTCATTGGCTCTGGGACCTCATGTTTCTCCACCCTGTTCCCCAGGAGTGTGCCAGCAGCCCTCTGCTCTCCAGAGGCCAAGCTGCTGAGAGCTAGCAAGGAAACCTACATCCTTACTGCATCCTCACCCAGGGAACGTGGCACAGCTCCCTCACTCAAGGGTTATTGGCTATGACAGCTGTATCAGCTTAGACGGGATTAAAAAAAAAGCAGGAAAATGAGAAAAACCCTCTCCCCTTCTGAAATGACTCACAAAGTCACCTTTTTAATGCTAACACACACAAAACGCACTCAGCCACCGATTGCAGCAGACCATATGCTGCCACTGCTACTGGCCAGGTCCTGAGGGATGAATTTTTTTCCCCTTCAGCAAGCCTCCAGAAATGTCATAGAAATTTATATGCTTATTCACAGAGCCAATAAAGCAGAAAACCGGTGTTTCAGCTATTTTTGTTTTGCTTTGCAGATGGACAGTAAGAATCATAAATCTCCTTCTTGCTGCCAGAGCACCCAGCTCGGATCCCCCCTTGGCACAGCTCCCAGCCCTGCCCAACTCAAAGGCTTTGTGAGCCCAAAGGCTTTGCATGCTCCTATGCTGCCACATTGCATCCCAGCCCTGCGCCTCATGCAGAGAGTGCTGCGCTGTAGCAGCCTGCCATCCTGGCTAATAGCAGCAGGCCAAATATTTAGCTAAGATGTGACGATAGTGAGGGGCTCGGCAGAAGGAGGTGCACAGAAAGCACACGCTTTCCCTCCAAAGTCTGTTTTCTCCTTATTTAAAAGGGAGGAAATAGGTCAGCTGCTGTAGCCGCCAAGGTCAGAAGCTCAATTTGTATTTTGGAGCCCGAGAAAGGTGAATGCACCAGAGCTACATCCGTGATGGAAACAATCACTCATTCTAATAAGGCTGGCAGAGGCTGGAGCCTGCCTTGTTCAGATACAATTATTACAGCCCGGGTGTCAGATTACTGAATCTATTAGCCTGGATTCAGCTGTTATTGCAGAGCGTGACAGCTATCCTACAGGCAGCTGCGATGTGCATCACGCGTGACGCTGGGTTCAGCCTGCCCCAGAGGTGCCGTGGGCTGCTGGGGACAGGACTGCCTGCGCTGTGGGGAGAGCCCACGGCGGTGACCCACAGGTGCATCCATCATGTGGTGACAGCAGCACTGCGAAGAGTTGGGAGTGCCGCTAACAAATGGTTTGGTTTGGGAAGAGGGGAGATCCGAAATTGGTAACTGTGGTGCAGGCTGAGCGCATGCCTGGAGGGGCCCAGGGTGAAGGCCTGGTGCCACTGCTGGTCTCCTGCCGCAGGCGGGTCTGGGGGAGCCTAGATGGAGAGCAGGGTAGTCATGCTCCAGGCAGTGTACAGCTCCTCACATGAGAGATGAAAAAAAAGCAGTTGGTAACCAGGAGGAAATAGAAATTAGTGGTTAACGGAGCATTTTCACGCCAAAACACTGCTTATAAATATATCTGTGTTTCTTTAGCATGTATAAGAAGCCTCCTGCACTGCCCTGGTGGATTCCTGGAATCCAACTAGCCAGCCTCAGACTTCAATTCTCGCTGTTCTTTACTTCTACTTGCATGAAAAATTGCTCGTCAAATGCAGACCCAGATTGAGGGCAGGTTTCCTATAAGGCCAGAATGGCAGCAGTGTGTTGGATGTGTTTCTGTGAATTACACAGCATACAGAGACCATAGGTGCCCATGAAGGACCACCATAATATGGTTATGAAATTCCCCAAGACGAAGGGGAAAGGGTTCTCTGTTTGGGTTAATGATGAGGAGTCAGACTGTGAGGAAGGAAAGTGTCTCCACCTGTGGCCATCCTAACACAGAATCACAGAATCATTATGGTTGGAAAACACTTCTGAGACCACCTAGTCCAACCAGCAGCCCATCCTCATCATGCCCACATACCTCAGTGCCATATCTACACAGTTCTTGAACACCTCCATGGACAGTGATTCCACCACCTCCCTGGGCAGCCTGTGTACCTCTCTTTCTGAGGAGAAATTCCTCCTAATATCCAACCCGAATTTCCTCAGGCACAACCTAAAGTCATTACCTCTTTTCCTATCAATATTAAATGGAAGAAGCAGCAGATCCCCAGCTCACCACATCCTCCTTTCAGGTGGTTGCAGAGAATGATAAGGTCTCCCATGAATCTCCTCTTCTCCAGACTGAAAAATCCCAGTCACCTCAGCTGCTTCCCATAAGACATGTCAGGCCAGCTCTGGCAGTCATTTCATTGACTGCATGAGAGCTATGCCTTAGAATGACTTGTCTAGGAAGCACATGGGAGAGGACAACTGCATGTGGTGCGATGAGACAAGCAGGTATTAATGGAAATTCTGCACCGTACTCATACACTTGCGAAGAGGGAGCACAGAGGTATGGCTCCCTGGGTACTGCCACAGAGGTAATCTCATTTGGAAACTGGCTTGCTTAAAGTTCATCAACACAATAGAGTATTAACTCCAGACTGATTTCTAGAGGTGGCTAGAACAAGCAGTGACAGCAGAGCGGACAGCTTTGACACCTTCCTAAAAATCCTGGCATCTCTAGGAGAAGTGCATCAGTTCAGATTGCCCAGAGCTGTGTCTTCTGAGCCAGGCCTGCCAGTCTGCTATGTATTGCTCAGGATGCAAATCCCGCACTGCTCACAGCACTGCTGGACACCAACATTGCCTGGGGGAAGCAGTGCCAGATATGAGCTCCAAGAGAAAGAAATCCTGCCCAGAGGACATGTACAGCCTTGAGCCATCTGACATCACAGCAGTGTCATGCAGTATCTTTTAGCATTTTCCTTAGAGGACAGAGCAGGCAGAGGTGAAGAGGACAAAGGAGAGGATGTGGGTCATGAAGAGATGGGATAGGGAAGATCCCAGATCCACAGCACAATCTTCTGCCTTGTGCTCCAGCACATAACATTGGATGACAAAGCCTTTCCTCATGGCTACTGGCAGGCTTTCCTCCAACCCAATGAAAAAGTGAACAAGGCATCTGCCCTTGCATGCATGAAGGGAAATGCCAAAAATATGTGGGACTGGGAGCTGCAGGAGCTTTGCCTTGTTACAGCAACAGTGGGCAGCAGAGTGTCATATTGTGAGCACCACATTCATCCATGGGTTCCCATGCCAGCTGGGGGGATTCTTGGGAGATAATTGACGTATTACGTATCACTGTGCCCACAGGGGAAAAGTTTTTTCTCAATCCCCAGCACTTAGCTGCTGGCTTGTGTCCTGACGCACGGAGGTTAACATCCCTCGTGCATCTCTACCACAGAAATGAAAGAGAGAGCGTATTTTCTGATTCAGTGGGAAACAAGTGAATAATAATTCTGCGGAGCCATGTAGTGGAAAGAAAGGCTTTGAGCGCAACAAGAAACGGGATTTTAAAATTTCATCTGCACAGCAGAAGGTCCTGCCAATTGAACCGTTTCCAGTAAACAATCTGCTAAGTCTGACAGTTTGAAGGAATACCAGGCTGCCAGGAGTGAATAGGCTGGGATTTTTAAGAGGTTTATTTTTCATCCGAGCACTTTTGTTCGTGAGCAACGGCTTCAAACCTCATACGCATGTGCAGCAGTGTTAGCAGCCAGGCACAGGGCTTCCCCGCAGCCACGCTCCAGGAGCAGTGGAGAGAAGGGACTCTGCTTCTTCATCCCTCCACCGCTACTACTGGGAGGTTGCTCTGGGCACCCTCTGCTTCCCTACTTACTCTCTGCTGTAGAGGGGTTGCTAATTGTTTAAAGTTCCCTAATCCTACTGCTCCCTCTGTGCTAACCCCACTGCATGCCCCTTGCACCAGAGCAGAAAATCACCCGGACACAAGAATTATCACCATATTTCTCCAGAGCAGCTTAATCACTATTCCACTTTGAGCTGGGGACTGGCAATCATTTCTTTTGCATTTCAGAGATAAATTGCTGTTGGAGTAGCTCAAAGAAGAGTAGGTGTGCGGTCATCTCGAGCTGCCTTGACACGTCAACACCTGTGTAATCTCAGAGATAGCACTAAAGAGCCCTCCTCCTATCTGCAAGACCAGCAACTGTCCCTGTTTCCCAGAGCTAACATAAATTGAAATCACATTTTTCTAAATTACTTTCAGAGTTTCCCTTTATGTTTTTAACATGAATAAACACGGCTTTCTTTCAGGTGTATTAGACAGTATATCCTTGTAATGTCACCAGATCTGTCCCAGAGCTCAGGAGTCATACATCAGTGTACCAAATTCCAAGTCAGTGAACTCATCAGGAGACTTTTCTGTAAAGATTATTTCTACACCTTTCTCTCTCTGAAGTGATCTGAAAGGAAGTTGTAGTGAGGTGGGAGTTGGCCTCTTCTCTAAAGTACAGTGATAGGACGAGAGGTAATGGCCACAAGTTGTGCCAGAGAATGTTCAGTTTTGGATATTAGGAAGAATTTGCAGTGGCAGAGGCTGCCCAGGGAGGTGATGGAGTCACAGTCCATGGAGGTATTCCAGAACTGTGTGGATGTGGCACTGGGGACATGGGCAGAGAGCATGATGAGGATGGGCTGGTGGTTGGACTAGGTGGTCTCAGAGGTCCTTTCTAACCTCAATTGTTCTATGATTTCTGTGGTTGCTCTTTGTTTGGCATCCTTTGGGAATGCAACTCTTAAAAGGTTTTCTTTGTAACACTGAAAGTAAGGAAGATTTATCTTCCAGAAAAGGAAAGCTGAAGTTCTCACTTGCATGTGCTTGTGTTTTTGAAGAAAACCACCATGAAGTGCAAGGTGAGTGGTTTCATCACTGGAGCTGGTGATGGCAAGTGATAAGCGGTGCATGGTGCTCTGGAGGAATGCTCTGAGACATTCCCTTGAAGGTGCACCAAAGCTGCAGCTCTGCATGACTCAAAGCACGAGGAGCAGCAGAGTTAACAGATGGGGGGTGAGACTCCAGTGGGAGCCTACTCTCCCCTTCAGTTTCCCTCCATCACTGAAGCAGGACCCTGGCCCTGCAAGTGCTTGCTCACACACAGCGCACTGTGTATGTGATTAGCTCCCCTGCACTCTGGGGAAGCGCGTGCACTGAAGGATGCAGAGGACTGGAGACGATAAAGGCAAACAAAGGAGTGGAGAACTAATGGATTGCCTTCTCCCTCCTGCTGCTCTGTGGAAAGCTTTTATCGGCTGGGCTCTCCCCTCTCCTTCCTTCGCAAACAAGCCTGAGGCCAGAGAGCATCTCTACACGAGGAAAAGTGCTTTGCCAGCAGAGGTGCATCAGTACTGCTTCTATAGCAAAGAGCTTTGACGCAGCCTCTGCCAGCAGCACTGTGCTCCGAGCAGAGCATCCCTGCACTCAGGCCATCACCTAGCATAGCACAGGGCACTGCTCCCTCCTCCCCATCCCTGCTGGGTGTGCTGCACAGCAGTGCAGCTCTCCAAAGCAGCAGGGCTAACCATGCAGAGGAAAAGGAACTGATTCTGCCCTTCTGAATGCATAACTTCCCACATCCTGGATGGCTTTTCCAACACGTGCTGCCTGCCTGGGTTTCCCTTGCCTCCCAGAGCCAGTGTCACCACGATGCCGAGACGCATAGCTCAACAAAATTTATACCTAGAAGCAGCCAGAACAGAGCCTCAGACCTCTCCAGCTCCCTCATTATTTACTGCATTCTGCTTGCTGACTTAATAGTGTTTTGTCCTGTCCTTGAATCCTGCATGGATGGAAGCAGAAAAAAAAAATCAATGTGCCCCGACCAGCAGGCCTTCCTCCTGCAGCACAGGGAATTTCCTGACTGCCAAAGCTGCTAATATTTATTTGTTTCCTTTAAGTTATTAGCATGATGGGGCTAATTGTAAAGTTTCAGGTGCATTAAATCTCGCTTTATACACTCTTAAACCAGTCAGGGAAGAAAAAAAGCAGTAGTTATAAAAACAGAGCACAAATAAATACTAGCCTCCAAAATGAAAGATAATGATGGCACAAATAAAAGGCACACTAATCTGTGCCTACCTCGACTGTTTATAAAGTGCTACCGTTGCGCTAACAAGGTACTAATGCAGAATGAAGGAGTGGGAGCAGAGAAGCCGAAGAGTTATCCGCTGTGGCTTAATTAGGCAGCGATGGCTGAATCACCACTGCTGTAATTAGTGGCACTGGAGCGCCAGCATGAGAGGGTGCTGGGGCAGCTGGGGCTCATCCCGTGCAATAGTGCTTGCCTGCTGCCCATGGCCCTGCTGCTTGCCATGCGCCCTCACTTGCTGGTGCTGCACCTGGGACACTGAGTGTTAAAGCATTTAAAGGTGACATTTAGCAATAAATGGGCTCATCTAGTATTCACAGCTCTTTTATTCCAAGCACAATATTTATAGTCGCTAAATTGTCTTAAATCTAGGGTGTAAAGGCTACCCCCTGACAAGGTCTGCAGGCTCGGGAGATATCAGGGAGCAGCACATTGCCAGAGAATGGGGTGTGAGGGCTGAGTTAAGGGACCAACTCCTTTCTCCTAGTTCCCCCCAGGGCACTGCATGCCCCACATGTGCCCCCAGGAGGGACAGCTCTGCAAGTGGCATGTTAGCAGAGCTAGGTTCCTTCTGCTCAGGGAAGCTGTGCAGCTCTGCTGTTGTGCTGATACCTTGCCAGCAGGCAAGATCTGGAGAGCAATTTTCCATAGAGCCCTCCTCTGCAGGCAGAGAAGCCCTTTGGACATCAAGACTTAGTGCTATGTCACAGAGCTGCCAGCAGCTGAGCTGAGGCTGGTGGCTACCATCAGGATTTCTCCTTGCAGCTCATCCTCATACTTTCTCAAGCCCTAAGGTCCATGATCCCATGGCAGGTAGCATGTACAGGCTGCTGGCAGGCATATGACAAAATCCCACCATAGTCTGGAAGTAGGGTGCAGCTGGTTGGCACCTTGTTTAGTGGAGGATGCTCATGCCTTCAGCTCTGGCAAATGTGGGATTCCCAAGATCAGATCCTGTAACATAGGATGCTGTAAATCTGGTGGACCACTCACACCAGAAAAAAAAAGAAATAGAAAGAAAAAAATCTTTTAGGATGCTTGTGTTCCTTCCTGGGTCTTGATGGAGCAACCAGAAAGCAGGGAAAGCCAGGATATCCCTCTATCACTAGCTGTGAGCAGGGTCCCTGGTTGTGTCTCTCAGCCACAGATGTGCTGCAGAATAAGGTGTCTGCTTCATGTAGCAGGAAGCAGACTGAAATCTCTGCTGCTTCCCTGCACGCTACTGAAGTGCTGGCATTGCAGTGCAGGCAAGGCACAGTCTTGGGATGGGGTAGCTCAGATGTGAAAACAGACTAAGGAAGAGGATTTTTCTGTTTCTCATTTGCAGTGGCAGGAACAACGAGCTGATGCAGAGATGAATTCCCCATCCCCGGACCTTTATAGGAAATGCAGGATTTCTAGCACTGGCAGGGTCTTACTTCAGCAAAAGGCTTTGGCTATTTGAGTGCACAGTAGATAAAAGGCAGTAGCTGGGATCTGCACTGAGCCAGCCTCCGTGCCGAGCCAATCAATCTCCATTAGAGTTCACAGCCTCTTTGATCAATCTCATCTTTAAAAACACCACTGCTTCGGAAGACTCGGGAACTGCTTAATGTTCCTTCATTATTTTTCAAGCCATTAAAAACAGCAGTATTAGCCACCAAATACTTTTTGTCTTGTTTTGAAGTAAAATGGATAAGAAATAGGATGCTAAAAAAGCAGATTAAAAATGATTAAAAATATCAGGGCAATGAAACTAAAACTGTTTGCTCTAAAAATGCTGATGTGTTGTGCTGCTGTGGGCATTATATTCATATGAATGAGAGCAAAGTGCCCTGCTACCTGCGCATGTGATGGACTGTGTGTGTCATTGCACGTGGCTGCCACACTAAATCTGGAAGGATTGCCTTCTGCTTGCTTGAAAATGAGGGTTTCTTCTTTTGTTGTACACTGCAAGTTGATTATTGTACAAAGCAGACTCGGCTGGGATCAGTTTTTGCACATGTAGGTGTCCATGCAGCTCAGTGCTGGTGAGGCCTGGACAGCGTGCAGGACCTCTACCTTCCCCTCTGCTGAGGTCTGTGCCCCAGCAGCACACGGCCTACAGCTAATGGTTCCAAAGCCTAAATCTCATCTGAGCCATAACAACTTCAAAATCACAGAATCAAAGTATATCCTGAGTTGGAAGAGACCAACAAGGTCACCAAGTTGAGCTCTGGGCTCCGCACATGACCACTGAAAATCAAACCCTGTGTCTGAGAGCACTGTCCAGATGCTCCCTGAACTCCAGCACTGGTGGCTGTGCCTACAGCCCTGTGCAGCCCATTCCATGCCCACCGCCCTGTGGTGCAGCCCCTTTCCCTGACCCCAGCTGCCCTCCCCTGACGCAGCTCCACAGCCTTTGGAGCTACAGCTGCCATGAGGCTTCCTCTCAGCTCCTCTGCTCTGCGTTGAGCACACCAAGGGGCCACAGCCTCTCCTCATGTCTTGTCCTCCAGACCCTTCACCATTTTTGTAGCCCTCCTTTGGATGATCTCTCATTGTTTTATATCTTTTTTGTACCGTGCTTATATATCTAGCAAGGACTAGAAGAGATCCTAGAAGACCATTTGAAAGCTGTGCTCTTTCCTATGAGATGACTGTGTGGCTTTAGTTTGCTTCTTGATGAATAAGTTTTACTTGCAAGTCAGCTCAGTATTCAGCACTGCTGTGGATAGGTCTGCTCAGCACTGGGTGGACCTGAAAGCTAAGTGCTTTCCCCACATGTCTGTTCATCGGTAACCAGTAACCACCAAAGTCCACTTCTCTTCAGCCTCTGCTCCATCCTGTGATGGACCCTCTGGGGCACTTCTCAGTTTGCCTGGGTGCTTTGACTTGGTCCTTCCTACCACAGCACTGGATTGGGAAGCAAATGCTGGTCGGCTCCTTCCCTTTCCACACCTTGACTCCCCACCAGTTTCCCAAAGGAAACCGATCATCTTCTTTTCCTGGTTAGACAAGAAAAGATCCGTCCCTACGTATTTTCTAGGTAGTATTTCCTGGCTTGTTTCACAACGGGGCCTAAGACTGGAGCAAAAATCATTTCAGCATGTGTCAAGGTGTAAGGTTTCTCTTTAGCAGGCACACTCATCCTTTCTTTTCCATTCCCCTTGCTGCGCGTCTTGCCAGGTTGGTGCAGAGCCAAAAGGGAGAAAAGGCTGAAATTGAGTGAGAATTGGAATGGTTCATCAAAGCTTACCTGTACCTCATTGCTGGGGCTCACCTGGGTGATGACCAGCAAGGGCACCTGTACCAGGAGCCTTTCCTGTAAGCACAGTTTTCTTGGCTCACTGGCCAATTGTGGACAAGACTGCTCTGATGCAGGATGCTTCCAGCATCAGAAGTACACTGGAGAGGTCTGGCTGAGATCAGCACATGAAAATTGAAACAGAGCCTGGAAAATCCTGGTAACAAGCACCTCTGTAATCTGGGGCAGCTGGAGGCACTGCTGAATCTGGTCATAGTGGACATAGCAGCAGTATGTATGGCATAGCAGGTAGATCATAGAATCATAGAATCGTAGAATGGCCTGGCTTGAAAAGAACCACAGTGATCACCTAGTTTCAACCCCTCTTCTATGTGCACGGTTGCCAACCACTAGGCCAGGCTGCCCAGAGCCACATCCAGCCTGGCCTTGATTGCCTCCAGGGATGGGGCATCCACAGCCTCCTTGGGCAACCTGTTCCAGTGCATAGATGCGGTAGATATTTCTATCTGAATGCGTCATCTCTGCTTATTCACTGGTAAAAGCATTTTCTGACATCTTCCAAACATTCCTTCTGGAACAGCTTCATGGCTATACCCAGCTTTCTTTGTGGAAGTCCAGATACACATCAACAGCTCCCAGAATGACTGATCTACCTTGCTCTTCCTTTAATTACCTCACAGTTTAGTGAAAAAAAATGGCACACTTTTCTTGCAAGTGGAGATTAAACAGAAATTCAGCTCCAGCTCTAAACTGTGCTTCCAGCTTTTAAGCAAACAACTTTAGAAACCCTAAAGCCAACAACCTTAGACTATGTGGAATTTCCCCACCTCACTGGTGTCTGAAGGTGATGAGCCCTAGAAGGACCCCTCACCCTGGCATGAATTATCTGCACTAGAATTTAAAAGAGAAAAAAGAAAAGAGAAATGTTTGGAAAGGACACAGGACCCCAAGCCTTGGCTTCTGCTGCAGCTGAGCAATGAGTGGATCTCAATGGCAGTCAGCACACTGGGTAGGTGCTGGATCCGTGAGCGGCTGCAGCCACAGCCAGGCTTGCTGGCTGGATGCTGGGACCTGGCGCAGACACTGTTGTAGCAGCCAGATTCCTGTGAGCCTGGAGCAGGGCCTGAGCTGGCTCGTGGCTTTCTGGCTGGTGGGATGGACATGGCTCACATCTAGCTAGACCCTGGGGCAAGCATGGGTCTGTCTGTGGTGCCAGGAGGTGCTGCAAACATTCATAAGGATTTAATCACCCACCAGGGAGGGAATCCAGACCTGGATTCACAAAGGAACTAAAGACACATCCATACTGCAGCCAGCAGAGTGGTGCAAAGGACCTCAGATATCCCAGGAACTACAACAAGGGGAAGTGGAGTTCAATGGTGGTTTTGCTGTAGAAATAGATGAGCACATAGTATTTCATCCTCCTGGATGGTGCTCAGCTTTAAGCCCATCTGTGTTCTGTATCCTCATCAGCTCCTATATAACTAGCAGGATCCCTGTAGAGCCAGGGACAGAGTACAAGGGATGCCACAGTCCCAAGGGGAAGGCATCCACTAGGGAAGGTGGAGTTCCCCCAGCAATTAATAATTAATATGCTAATATTATTTAATCATCACTTTATATTTAAACACTTGGAGGGCATATTATGTATGTGCACGTGTGCTTCTCCACTTGGAAAATGGTGCTCGAGTCCCCCAGTGAACAGTGTGTGAATTTCTCTTCCCCATAGAAATATTTCCTCTTGGAAGTGATGATATGAAACAGCTAGATATTAATGAATTTTTAGAAACCATTTTTTAATACTTTTTTTCCCTGCCAAAGCTGTGTTCCAGCTTGAACTTCAGCCGCACTGAGTAATCTTGGCTTCCCGCACGCCACATTTCACCAGGCATAAATAATTTTCCTGTTCTCCCTCTGACAGGTCTGAGGCCCCATGATATGCTTGGAGTACACCTGCCTCAAAGCACGGCACCATTTTCCCCATGGGTCTGCATTTGAAAGAAATGGTTGCAAAAAAGCAGCATCTTAACAGCTTCCAGGGGCTTTGCAGACCCGGAACTGGGCCACCAGCTTCTCACCATGAAGATGTCCCTGGCTCTCAGCCATACAGGCAAAGGCCACCTCCTTCACCCACTGTCACAGTGCCTCCTCCTCCTCCTGATGGGAGCTGCCATCAGCACAGCAGTGCCGGCCTCTGACAGTGTGGGAAATGCTGCTGCAAAGGTGGGAAGCACGCACACAGATGTTCTGCTCCATCCCAGCCTCACTCTTGGCAGCGCTGCACACCGCGCTCCATCCCAGACGTGTTGCTGGGCCAAAACACACACGCTTCGTTTTATTTTTAATTCAGTGTTTTTCATAGCAGCCTCAATTTTGTAATTCCTGCCCTTTCCTTTCCCCTTCCCTTCTCCTCTTTCTCTGATGGCAGTGCACGGTCAGGTTACATCCAGTGAGGGCACGTCTTGCTGTGCATCTCTATTTTTACACCTCCTCCCTGCTCAGCTGCTGGTTTTGATGCTGTAGGCAAGCTGCAAAAAAGCTGCACCCGCTGCAGCTTGGAGTTGTAGGCATTCAGCAGCTCTCACACCACTCTGCATGTCTGCTCCATGCATGCATGCAGCATATGTTTTATCCCCAGGTATTTAAGTGTTCAGTGCCTCATGGGACAGCCAGGACAGCACCCTCCCTTGCCTCCTCTAACAGGATTTCTGCCCGGTCTGTGCAGAGCTGCAGTTTCTGGCTACGCAGGCAAGAGGCAGCCTGCCCTCGCAAGCCAGCAGCAGGCTTGCAGGCAGCCCTCAGAAAAGACCATAGGAATGGAGCAGAGCCTAGCATGGGCAGAAATCCTTTCCCAAGACCCCAGATCTGCTGCTGTTGAGCCCATGACTCTGAAGTGCTCTGAGCAGAGCGGGAGGGGGAAAAAGGCAGCCACAATGTAATTAATGCTGTAACAACTTGTTTCCCCCTTGGAGAATTATACCATTAGCTGCTTCAATTGTGCATGAAATATAAATTACATTACTCAGAGGCATCATGTCTAAGCAGACACAATCCTAAGTGACATGGCTTGCCACAGTGTATCATGCTCCTTGGTCAAAATTAACGGAAGCCCAGTTGCCTGAGGCTAGCAGATACTCATTCAGATATCAAAGTTATAACCACGGCAGTTCAGCTGCCCTCCTGCCTTGGGGAATTTCTCAGGGGAAAGCAATGCAACCAGGCACTATTGTTCGATTACATCTGCTTGCAGGTCTGAGAAGTGCTGTCGTACCCCTGGCAGCTTTGCGTTCCGAGCCTGGTGTTTGGAGATGCCATAGCATCACTGTCCTCATGCCCACTTCTGATTTTCACACATCCAATCTCTATTTATCAGCAGAATCATAGAATCACAGAATCACAGAATGGTTTGGCTGGAAAGGATCTTAAAGATCATCTCATCCCAACCCCTGCTGTGGGCAGGGCTGCCCCCCACCAGCTCAGGCTGCCCAGGGCCCCATCCAACCTGGCCTTGAGCCTCCAGGGATGGGGCACCACAGCTTCTCTGGGCAGCTGTGCCAGTGCCCCACCGCACGCTTAGTGAAAAATTTCCCCAGAGCGAAGCCTTAAAGCTGTTGATAGTAAGAGCTTGGCAAGAGGGTTGCTGAACTATATAGCAGAGTTAGTCTCATCCTCTGCCATGGCAAAGGCTGGAAGTTTTTCCTTTCCAATGCACCCATTTCTGAGAGACAAGAAGTGCTTGTGCTTCCCTGGCTCTTTTAATTTTGGGGTTAGCAGTTGGGTAGAGGAAACATTTTATTCTCCTTCATTCCCCATCTGTAATGAATGATTGCAACCGTGCAGCCTCAATTAGCTCTGTTTGTGAAGAATAATTTGCTCCACTGCTAGAATGATGCTCTTTTTCTTTTTTTTCTGGTCACTTAATATGGATCCTTAGAGCTACAAACACTGAAAACAGGGATGGGAAGGGAATTGCAGTTTCTCTTCTCTGTTTCCAGAAGAATAGCGTTAGCTTTAGTTGCCTTCGTTTGCCTTTGTAAAGTTGAAAACATAGACAAATCCCTGCCTTGAAAAAAACAAAGAAGAAAAAGAGGGCAGTTGTGACAGCTAGTCAGGGAAGATCAGCCAATATCTGCTGATACAAGGCCAAATCCTGGAAGGTGCTGTGTGCCTTCATCTCCTATTTAAATCAGAAGGAAATGAGGATGCTCAGCACTTCCAAGGCTGGGCTTTTGCCATTTCAGCATTTTACCAGTGACATTGTCGTAGAACCACCAACAGCAAGTTGTCAGAGACAATACTCTGAGGTCTCATGCCATGGTGAGGATCTGATTCTGTGCAGAATGTGGTCCAGGCTAGGTACCTCCCACAAGACACGGCTGCTGAGCTGCAAAAAATGCAGCACCGTTTTCTTTGTAGGGGCCATATAGGCGTGCTCTTTTTCCCCCACTAATACACATACAATCTGTCTCAGCACCAGATGAAACTGTAGGCATTGACAGGTCTTACCCAAAGCAGTTTCATTTTTTCAGTTCCCTATGACCTCTGTTCCTCAGTAAAGCAGGGGAATAGAGATCATAGAGGACTTTTCCAACCTCAGTGATTCTATGATTCTAAAATATACACATATGCACTTCATTCTAAGCCACAAAACCTCTCTGACATCAGAAAGGAAATGATCCTGGTCCAAATGGACCTTGTGCTGAAAGGTTGTTTTCTCCGTTCCTTGTCTTACTCTAAACCCAGGCAGCCAAGATTTCTGTGCTCCAGAGAAACTGACACCAAATTCAGCCACTGATCAAAATCTGCAAGTAGGATAATATCAGAAAGAATGCTTCCAGCCCCCTTTTTATTTTTGATTCTTGAAGGACTGAAGGTGCAAGAGGTCTGGTTTCAATAGAAGGAAGGAAGTATTTAATTCAGAGGCACGGTCAACCCCTAACACTGCTGAAACATGAACGCCCTCTCCCCGCTCAGGGATATGCTCTCAGCAGCTGGTATATGCCGTGCAACCACAGTATGAAGGTGGTGATCCTGCTCACAGCTGGAAGTCATTCGCATGAATATGCAGTTGCATGGGGCTGAAGGCTTTGGTTTAATGGTGGGGCAATCCCAGGAGGAAAAATATGACGCAAAGTATGATAAGAGCACACTGTGCAGAGGTGGGTCTGGGCCACAGCAGCCTTTCTGATAAACAGAGACCTGTCCAAGTCTTGAAATAACATTGCACCTCTTCCTTCTCACACTTACTGACTACTGTGAAGCAACCAGACAGGTGGCAAGAAAGAGCAGGGAGGTGGGTGAAAGGAGACTTTCTGTTATGAGAGCAGAGCACCTGACTTGAGAAGCTTTCCCTCCCCCCACAGCTACAGCTGATGCAAATGCACTGAAACGTGTCAATATTCGCAACGTAGCGCTTTAAAAAAAAATAGCTGGAGGAAATTAAACATGTTGCTTCCCGGGAAGAGCAGGGAATACACATTCCCAAGCGTTGAGCAAGATCATCCATTACACCTTTCCATCTATTTTGCTACTTGCCTGTGCATCCCCCGCCCACCTGCACAGAACATATACCCTTGTTCTGTGTACAGCACAGAAGGATTCCATTCACCAGAAAGGCACACCTCTGCCTGTGGGTTTACTCTTCCGAAACATGGAGATGCAGGCGCTCTTTCAGGGACAATTTTCTTGGCAACGGAAGATCCTGACTGTCAATTGCACTTCAGCAGAAGCCAATATAGGAAGTAGTGGTATAAATTCTCATTCTCATTAAATGTGTCTGTCTGACTGATGGACGCCGGTAGAATTACACAGCGGATCCAGATTTGTGGATCTGACAGTAATAAACCAAATTTTCATATAGAATACATGTCTCAGAGGGGTGTCGGACGTGCTTTATTTCCATGAGTTATTGGTGCTGCGTGACACAGGAACAGTGTGGCCACCGCAGAGGGGAGCGATCACTACGATGAGCCCAGCTGTGACACGTGCAACAGTGACCTCGGAGGCTGCATTCACTCCCTGAGAGGTGGGCTCATCCACCTCTGCTGCTTTCTATTCATCATAGATTCAGAGTGGTTTGGGTTGTAAGGGACCGCAAAGTCCACCCAGAGGGGCTGCCCTCCACCAGCTCAGGCTGCCCAGTGCCCCGTCCAGCCTGGACTTGAGCACCTCCAGGGATGTACTCACAACTTCTCTGGGCAGTCCAGAGACCTGTTCCTCTGAAAAGCTACCCCTTATTTCACAAGCCACTGCTGCAGCAGCCTTGGTGGGAACAGGCAGAAAGGGAGAATATAAGCATGGGAGACTCCGAGCTTCTCTTCTAAATGCACCACCTAAGCTCCTGTCACTGGGAACCACTGCAGTAGCCACTGCAACCAGGTGAGTGCTGCTATGACCTGGCTGCTGACCCCTTTTCCTTCTAAAACCAGAGCAAACCAAAGGCACGTGTGCCGGGTCCGGGATACTTTGGATCATGGCACCTCTGCAAGGCAGCCAGGACACATGGAGCTTTGTTTTCTACAGCAACGGCCACAGTTAGATACCAGTGCCATTAATTCATCTGCATGACTGCCACAGGTAGAGTTGTGCCGGAAGGAAAAGTCTGCAGATTTTCCCAATGCGGCTATTTCTCAATAATGTTCTCTGTCCTGCTGTTTCAGGTGGGTTAATAAAAGGTAAAAATATTTCCTTGTCTTACTTTTGCACTTTGAGCTCCTGTTTTGCACACAGTGCTCTTTTCTCCTCTCCCACCTTGGCAATTTCTATCCTCTCAGAGACTAAAAGAAGAGATATTTAGTTAAGATGTTAGGCAGAAATTCTTTACCCAGAGGGCAATGAGACCCTGACCCAGGCTGCCCAGAGAAGCTGTGGTGCTCCATCCCTGGAGGCACTTGAGGCCGGGTTGGATGGGGCCCTGGGCAGCCTGAGCTGGTGTTGGGGGCAACCCTGCCCACAGCAGGGGTTGGGGCAGCATGGGGTTTGAGGTCCCCTCCAATGAAAGCCATTCTATGATTTTATGATTTTCAGCATGGCACTGGTCATGTAGCCCAATTTCCTTAAAAAGCCTGCTCCCAGTCACTGTTCCTCCTTGCCATAGTGCAGTTTTGTGCCCTAAGCCCTCCTCTGGCAGCCTGAGAATCCCAAACCTGTCCTGGGAGAGCATTCCTAGCTCAGCTCACTTGCTCCAGCCGTCTTGCGTCATCCTACTCACCCAGATTCCTGCAAGTGTATGAGACAGCAGTGCTTTTGCTATTAAAGACCTCTTGACAGCACTTTATTCCCTGGTGGAAGTGTCGAATGAAGGCATTGCCAGCCACAGAAAATCAATCTGGATCATGCTAGGTGAAGGGTGCTAGAGGAGCTCACGCTGCAGGACTAATCCTGCACCCAATATGCTGCAGGACTAATCCTGCACCCAATATGCTGCAGAGCCTGGGTATGGTCGTGGAAGATGGGTCCAGACTGTGGCATCCCTGGAATAGGGTGAAGTCAATACCCTGAACAAATGGATGGTGAATGGAAAGCTTAGTCCTTTCAGTATTGTTCATTGCAGCTGCTGACTAAAAGCTGAAAAGATAGACTTAAAATATTATTTTGAAAGCAGGTTGGGCTTCAGTATGATCTGAACTGGATTTATGGCACCATCTTTCCCAGCTTACCCATGGTTCTGCTTTCCTGAAAGTACTCCTGCGATTTCACTGCTCCTCTCATCCCAGCTTTTCTCAGTTTTGAGGCAGAATCAAGTTTTATTTTCTCTTTTGAGCTGCTGGAACAGTCTGCCCAGAGAAGGTGTGAATACCCATCTGTGGAGATGCCCAGAGCCCTGGGTAGCCTGAGCTGGGGAGAGGCAGCCCTGCCCATGGCAAGAGTTGGAGCTAGGTGGGCTTTGAGTTCCCTTCCAACCCAAACCATTCTATGATTCTATGTTTTAGGCCTTGCAGTTATTTCACTATGCATTTCACTGAACAGTCATTCCCTAGATCAGATTTGTAATGCCTCAGAGGAGGAAGGTTCCTCAGTCTACCTTCTCCATGTTCTTGTTAAATTCTATGAAGTGAAATGGTACACCATTATTCTTGAAGCTAGAAGTGCTGGAGCTGTTAGGCAGATCTGGTGAAGTAAAAGGTTACACCAGCGAGGCTGAGGAGCTGCAGGCTTTATCGTGGATGGGCACACGAGCATTGCAAGTAATGGTGGGTGGCTTCTAAACTGTTTTAGAAAATCAAATAGAGAGACCTTTTAAAGGAGTAAAACCACTGGATAAGAACAAAGTAAACAAATAACCTTTTCTGCATCCACCAGAGGGTAATGAGACTGCATGCATTTACCTTTGAGGTAGATTATGTCCTGGCCTGAAAGAGACAGAGCTTTTTTACTGACATTTGCTCTTCCTCCCCACATTTTGCAAGAGTCAGACGGCAATGACTGGGACTGTCGGATATTAAAGGACTTGGCAAAGTTATCACAGAATGTGACATATTTATCAGGAGCTGTGCTTTTCTGAAAACCCTGACTGCACCAACTGTATCTGTTACTTGATTAAAACTACTCATAATAATTCATACCCTCCTGCAGCTTTTGCACTGAACTAAGTGCTGAGCTGTTCTGTAGGAACTCTCCTTGACCGATATGTTTCACAATGCTCTGTGCGATAGATAAATATTATTTTTATATCAAATGCCAGTTTCATTTTTGAGAAGCTAGGCAGAATTGTACCATGCCGCCCTGAAGCTGTTACAGGGTCCAAACAGGCTGGTTTGCTACCTCTGGTAGCAACAGACTGTGTCAGCATTTAATTTGGGAATTATACAATGGTTTGGGCTGGAAGGGACCTCAAAGCCCATGCCGCCCCAACCCCAGCCATGGGAGAACTGCCCCCCACCAGCTCAGGCTGCCCAGGGCCCCATCCAACCTGACCTTGAGCGCCTTCAGGGATGGGGCACCGCAGCTTCTCTGGGCAGCCTGTTAATGCAAACTGTACGTTATTTGAAACAGTCTATATCTGAGACAGGGTCAATGCCCTCAGTGCTTCAGTTGCCTGCTTGCCGGTTTGGCAGCAGGCAGTAGTGCTGAGTGCAAGTGGGCTGCAAGAGTGTAATGTGTTGGAACCATGAACAAGGATGAGTGGCAACAGGGTTCTGGGCACCCTGCTCTGGGTGTCCCTCCTTGAGTGGGGGCTGGACCAGATGACTTACAGAGGTCCTTTCCCACCTCAGCTATTCAGTGCTTCTATGAGGAGGAGAGGGTGGCTCCAAGCAGCTGCAACCATGGACTGGAAGGGGAGGAAATGCCTCAGAGGTTGTGCGACACCTGATAGAAGTGGAAGATCTGCGGAGGTGGCCCAGGATGAAAAGGCACTCACTGCCTCTCTGCGGAGTGTCTTTTTTGGACCAAGCCCAAACTTGAGCACTTTGCAGCTCAGAACCGCCTACACAGTGTTCGCTAAGCTTGTGTAAAGTTAGAAACAAAAATCCGCAGCTCTGAAAACCAGGTGGCTTATGCAGAGAGCTAAATATAGCAGCTGGTGCCTAACTTTGGGCACCTTGCTGCAGAGCTCATGTTTTGCACACTGTATCACCTCTGTTGATGCACATCATGCAAAGGAGAACTCGATTTGCAAATCCCAGATTTTGGGAGCACAGCATGGAATATAGGAAGGAGCAAGAGCAGGAGGAGATGTATGCTAGACAAGGGAGAATTATGCTCATGTCCCAGGCTGGCCTCCAGCTCTCAGCTGACCCAACGAGCTCTGGACAGAATGCAACTGCACTTAATTAGTGCCCTCATGCAAGCTCAGTTCCTTTCCTTGAACTCCAGAGAGGGGGTGGTGGGGCGCAGTACCCTGGAAGGAAGCTGCGCAGGAGACTTGTGTCCATGGCAGGCAGCTCAGCCTCTGCCCCAGCTCTGCTGTGAGCCTGGGGGAGGCGCTGCCCGCCTGGCTCCCACAGCCCGACAGGGTGGATTTATGGCTCTGACCTTCCTGAGGCTGTCAAAGCAGCTGATGAAAAAGTGCTGTCTAGGAACTGATTAGGGACTGGTCCAGATCACAGCCATAAATCTAAGTGCCCCCAGTCCGGAGTTGCAATATAAAGTTGGATTTCTACATCAACCCTTCTATCTATAACAGGCCAAATCTGGTTTCTGAAATGTCTCCTCCACAATGGTTTAACTAAACTTTCCCAAGTCTAGCTCCTATATACAATAGTAACAGTGAATGAATTAGCTATCTCCAGCACTTCTGGAGTTAATCAAGAATAAATTGGCATTTTCAAATAGATTCAGATGCAGCAGGTCTGGCCATAAATCGTTTGTGTGCCTCTATGATAAAAAGCAAATATAAATTTTCAAAAAAATTTAACCTTGCATGGTGTATAAAGAGAATACATAATATTCTTGAGCATAAATACATCCCAAATCAAACCCATTGTGTATACACAGAATACATAATGGGTTTGCTTGAGACATTTACCTCAAGCTGAGGCCAAACTGGCTATCTTTTTATGACCAATATAGATCTTTGCAATACCAGCTTGCACTTGTGTGTATAACATTTTGCAGGCTTAAGTATTCACAGTCCACAAGTATATGCAGATGTGCAAATGATGTACAACACATACCATACACTGTAAGCTTCAGAATGTGCTGTGGGAACTGGGCAGCAATCTCCAGGCCCTGAGAAGCTACAGGGAAGGAAGTCTGGGCTTTCAAGCACATGGTGCTGGATTTCAGATGTGCTAAAAAGGCAAAAAGAGAAAGAAGCTGTGGTATAACTAACAGCAGCAGTCACCTTTGCATGGATAGGGCTGTGGTGAGGTGCGTTCCATCAGGGGCATCGCTCACCTGAACTACCTACTGCAAACCTTTCCTGAAAGTCTGTTCTTCAATAATGGCCTCCTGCTTGAGGTCTGCAGTTTCTTCAGTGCTTGCCAAATCCATCTCACCTCTATGCTAACACGCTGTAAATGAAACTGCAGTTTGCAGGAAACTGGTGCATGCCAGAACAACTGTGCTGCATACTGGAGACTGACTACAGCAGTGATATTTATTCCCTGGTTCCAGTCACAGGCCAGAGAGCAGGTTTATGAAAGGTTAATACCCCCTTATATGGCTGCTGTCAGTCCTCACCTTTCCCAGTTGCTGCTTTTTGACTTTCCTTCTCTGCCCCTCCTTTCTCTGCTTCTAAGAAAGGCAGCTCCAGAAATGCAAAGGACAAGGCATGAGGAAATGGTACCAGTGTTCCCAGCCACCAGTCAGTGAAGGCATGGTAACTAGGAGGCACTAGGAGAGAACGAAGCTTGGCCTTGTTGTCCTCTCCATCTGGACTCAGCAGTGGCAACTCTTATCTGAAGCCCAAACAGGCACTCCAGCTCCAGTTTTCTCCTCTGGGTCAGCATCTTTATGCTCCTTAAATGGCATCAACCAAGTGCTGAGGGACATCCCAGCAGAGCCCCACTTGGTGCCATCTACCATCCAAGGAGGTCTGGAGCCAACACCCTGTGCATGGTTGCATGTGCCTAGGGAAGAAGCACTTCTGTAAATATCCTCCCTTAACCCTTGCCTTACTCACCTGTCTCTCATGTGTGACATTAATAGAATTTGACATTGTGGCATAACCCGTTAGTCATTCTGCCAGACTAGTAATTTGGTCAAATGACAAACTTTCAATCATTCAAACAAATGGCTGCTTCGCTAGGGCATTTGATCAGATGATTAAAACTGGAGGGCATTTGGCCACATGACTGAAGATGTGATCATGGTTCTGGACACTGACGGAACAGGTTTTTATAAAACAGTCAGACTGGAGTGTGATCCTTTATGTGCTGGGGCTTTAGCATGAGCAAACCCTGCCTGAGGCCTACGGCACAGAGGAACGCAGCTGTCCCTACTTTCACGTCCGAGCAGCCTCTGTTGTACCTGCAGTCTGACCTCAAAGACACAGGAGAGCCCCTTCTCACACATCCCGACCTTTTGGGCCATGGAGAGACAAGCTGGGGAAAGGGAAAGGATAGTGAGTTGTGAGACAGGCAATACAGGCAGGAGGAGCAGTGTTGGGTGAGGGCATGCATGCTCCCTGCTGCTATATCTCTGCCTCCACTGAGGCTGTGTTACGGGGGTCTGGAGTGGAGACATCACTGTGACCCAGAGCATGGGCTGGGTCTCTGCTGCTCTGTGTGAGAGGTGGAGGTGAATCATAGACTCACAGAATCATTAGTGTTGGAAAAGACCTCTAAGATCACACAGTCCAACCAGCAGCCCGTCACACCATGCCCACTGCCCACGTCCCTCAGTGCCACATCCACACGGCTCTTGAACACCTCCAGGGACAGTGACTCCACCACCTCCCTGGCAGCCTGTTCCAATGCCCCACCAGTCTTTCTGAGAAGAATTTTTTTCCTAATATCCAACCTGAACGAGCAGAGGAGCCTCATCTCTCCTCTGTAAAGGCCAGGTTTGGAGTGAAACCTGGCCATCCTTCTCCTGTGCAGCAGAAAGGCCCTGGCCTCTGGCTCCCAGAGATCCTCCCAGGCACCTTACCCATTCCTGGTCCGTCCTCTTTATTTATTACAGCAGGATAACTATTTTCTAGGCAGAGAGGACACTGCAATCTCTCTTCTGCGGAGCTGACAAGCAGTGTCTGAGGAGAGATACTATGTTTACGGTGAAGAGCTTCCTGAGTTACAGAGAGGTCAACAGGATGCTTACCAAAAATAAGGTTCAATTCACTGAATTAATAAAGTTCAAGAAAAGATAGAATATTTGATGGAACAGAGGAAAAACTTCTAAGCAACAACTACTGTGATTCATTTAGACGGTATACCCAAATCGTGACATTTGATATTGTGCCAAAAGAAAGCAGAAAAAAAGACCATTTTCTGACCAGATTGCCAGCCACTGGCTCTTCTTAGGTTCACATGAACAAGAAATGTGACCTTTATATGCTGTTGCTGGGGGTAGACCTGGCTCCTCAGAGGGATGTGACAATACGTGATTGCTGGATGAAAACAAAAAGGAAGCAGCTCAGCCAGCAGCAACCCTGGAGGCGTTTCCAGCATCTACCATACTTGGAAGACCCAGTAAAGACATTATGGAGGCTGTTTTCAGCCTTCCCTTTTAACACGAGAACACAAAAACTTCCCAACTGGGTCAGATGAGCAGTCCCTCATGCCCAGTGCTCTGTCTTAAAAGCAGCAATTTAAGGAGAGCACATGAGTCTGGCCACTGTCTGTGACCCCATTTTCTCCATCCATCCCCTGACACCCACACCTGTTGGTGTGTAAGGATGCTGAAAGGCACATCCCTGTCTGTTCTTTCCTTTTAATAACTGTTTATGAGCCTGTCACCATAAGCACACCTTATCCTCCCTATAGTTGTTTCTAAGAAAAGGGGAGGAGGGACCTCATCCTCAATTATGTCATATTATGTCCAAAAAACCTTGTTTCGAAACAGCTATTCAAAATACGCAGGCTAGGGAAGACAAATTCAAGATGTGCCATCTGTGACACAGGAAGCACAGTAAACTTTTAACAACTCATCTGGTCACGTTACAGAAAATTTTTCAATTCAACACAGCACCTTTCCTTCCCTTTCTGAACACATGGCTGGTGGCAATGAGTGCTCTAGGCTGAGGACCACTCTGTGACTATGCCTCATGGCCTGATGGGATCCCCATCTTGGCCAGGAGCTCTCAGGACTTTCCATCTGTGTATGTACTTCTGTCTGCCCTTTTTGGAAAGCCTGTTTTTTATAACTATTCCTCAGCAGAATTCCATGACAAGAGGCTTCTAACTAAATGCCTGGAAGTTTGTGTTTGGCCAGGGGACTGTGAGATTAGCACTTGGGTAAATGACTGAAAGTTTCAACCACTTGACAGACAGTGTTTGGGGAGAACGAGTGCTCTATCTGCTGGAAGGATTTGATGAATTCACCATCAGAATGACTAAGACACAGATACGCACATATGGGAACTCCTTTTCTCCTAATAAATAATGCTCACTTAAGTGCCCCACCAGGGCGTAGGGAAGACTCATTAATTACTGACTCGGCATAGCCTGGAAGTCTGAAGATGTTATGCAAATACTAACTGTTCTTATCTTGTAAGGCAAAAAAGCTGTGTTTAGATTCAAAGTTTTTATTTTGGTGAGGACACAGCCTGTAAGTTTGTTCTGTGGTAAGGCTATTCACACAGCTATTTGAGGCAAGGATAAATCACACAGACCGCGTGCAGTATGGGAGAGAGTTACTCTATGCAAAATTAATGTTGGGCTGGCCTAGCAGAGGCAGTGCACATAGCAAAGGTGAAGTGCACAGTCTTAGGGGGAAGCTGTGCGTCTGCCCACCTGGCAAATTTATGTCTTTCACCTCTAGAACTTCAATTCATGCACTGTGTGAGGTTGTGAGTGAAATGAATTTATTGGTGTCAGTTCGTTCCCTAATGGGTAACAGTTCATGTCACAAAATCAGCACAGATAATTTGTCATGATTGGAAGCCTCTTCCTAAGAGTGGCTCTGTTGCACAGGGGTGTGGAGGAATTAGTGCTGGCCCCTGGGAGCAGTGGCAGAGCTCTGCAGAGAAACCCACAAGCCAGCAGAGAAATGGAGGCCATAGCCAGCTCCCTTATGAACCATGCAAGGGAAAGTTCCCGAGCTGCAAGTTCATTGCTAATGGAAAACAGTCGTGCCCTGGATTGTATGTCATCTCAAAGTGGGAATGAGGGGTAACAGCTATGTTAGGTCAACATTGAAGTCAGTGGGAAAACAATGCTAGCAGAGAACAACAGGGGCAGCGGACCATGTTTGCAGCTGTGCCAAGAAAGAAACATCACCTAATGACCTCTCAGGGCTGATCAAAGGGGAGATTCTGCTGGCATCTCCAGGGGTCTTGACACTGTTCCAAGTGGCTCCATCTTTCAGCTTAGCCTTTAATTCCCTGTTTTGGCCTCCCTTTCTGCCCTGTGGGGCAGAGAAGCCAGGACAAACGTGCTTTAGAGCCTTGAACTGGGTTCAAGTCTGAAATGAGAATGCCTCAGAACTGCCCTTTAGTATTACCCCATATCTAAAACCCTCAAAATCCACTAACTGAGCCATAATAAATAACCTAAGAGTACCCGTGAGCGGCAATTTGAGGTCTGCACAAGGGTGTTCATTCTGGCCAGAATTGCAGTAGTCGAATCTTCACCAGGGATGGTGGTGAGGGCAGAGGAGGAAAAGCATCATAGAAAGCCAAAACACCTGAAAGAGGTCAATTTTTCTCTCACAAGAGATTAATTCCTAGGAGATGACTTAGAAACTACTCTTGCTGTGCCCTGGGAAAAAGAAAGTAGACAAAAAGATGCAAACAAAACAAAAGAAAAACCCAACCAAGCAAACAAGCCTCAATCAGGACTGATTCCAAAAGAGAAGAAAAAATGTATAAAGACAGGCAGCCATCTCTCTCACAAAGCTGTGATGCCCAGGACAGCATGAAGCAGCCTGGCCATCTACTGCCATTTCCCAAACGCTCCCTGAGCTCAGTGTGGCTGGCCAGGAAGCTCCGCAGAAGGGAAACCCTAGGAGCTGCTGGTGCCAGGGAGCTGGAGCTTGGCAGCCTCCATCCCCAGCCTGCCAGGTGAGCTGCAAGGCACAAGGTAGGCAGACGTTTACACCAAGCTCAGCAGGCGGCATGCCATCCTAAATCTGTCTGGTTTTTGGGAGGATCTCATCAAAACTGACATGTTTCCAGCATGTTTCAGTGCCGATGCGTTAGCTTTTTCTACACCAGACAAGCATGCCAGCAAATTTCTGACCAGCTGCATTCCAAACACTAAGCACCAGAAGCCAAATGAGCAGCCAGGGAAGTATGGGGAGCAAATCTTTGCACTGCGATAGCTGCATCCCTGCTGCAATCAGCTCTGAGTTCAACATGGGCAGTGCAGCAAAGGGAAGCTGCCTCCAAGCCAAGTTATACAGAGAGGGGATGCCTACCAGCCTCTGCTTTGTGCTTGCTCTTCCAGAGAGGCCTCAGGCTTGGCTGTTGACACAGGTTCACTTCCAAGCCCTCCGCTATCAATCAGGCATGCATGCACACTTTCAGTAATGAATCAAGCTGGCTTGCTATCAGCTTTCATCAATCAACCCTGTGTGCTCCACAAACTTTCATCTGGGTTGGAAAGAGCAGGTAAAACCAGCCCCAAGACAGCCTGTGAAGAGCAGCTCCCCATTACTGCAGTTCATCAGAGGGAGGGAAGAAATCTTTTGGTGCACAGGTGTCTCAGAGAAACTGGTCAACAGTTAAGGCTGGCAGGTATTAACAATGCATGAAGAGAGATGTAATACTATTGGCACAGAAAATTCAGAAGGCATCAAAGCTTGAATTCTGGGAAATTCTTTCCATTTACAGAAAAGGAGGAATTCTTGCATGCTGCTTTCAAGCCTGCTTGGGAAAATAACACTGTCAGAGTTAAATGGGGTGCCTTCGAACTGGGAATGGGCTTCATGGCTGATCTGTGTGATGAAAGTTTCTGCTGAGGCTCGTGAAGATATTGGACAGAAGAGCCCCACAACAAGAGTAGAGACATTCTCTGGTGCTGCAACATGTCAGGGTGCTGAGGCTTCATGCAACACTGCAAAGGCTGATCTACAAGATACTGCAGAAAATCCTTATTAGCCATCAGCCTACAATCAGCCTGCTTATCAGCAGTTCAACAAGCTCTCCTGGATCACAACATGAAAAGTGACCAATAATGCATCTTTGCAAATGTCACTTTTCTCTCCCAGCCACACTGAACTGACCATTCAAGATAAAAAAAAAAAAAACACAAACCAACAAGCAAGCTGCTCCAGACACATGCTTCATACCCAACCAAATGCATGTTTATCAGCTGCTTCCAGATGTTCTGATGGCTGTATCACCTCCCCATCATGGCAATTGGATGTGGCACCCAGGCAAATTAAAGGTGGCATTTCCACAGGCCTGCCTGGTGCCTGTGCTGTGAGCACTCCAGCTAGTTTCTCAGCACACTTTTTACACACTTGCATCCTCAATTACTTTTCCAAATGAAAGGGAGTCATGCTACTTTAATTAAACATTTAATTGAAGGGAGGGAAAAAAAAAAAAAAAAGAAAAGAAAAAAAGAAAAAAAAGAGAAGTGGGAGGGAGCTGATGTTTGCCAACGAGGAAAGGATAACAGTAAGATATTGCTGCTGCTGCTAAATGAATCCTCACAGTGATGCTTTCTGCAGTGAGAGGCACCCCGGGCTGGGGCGCATGTATCAAAGTGCAGCACAGCTCCCATTCAATTAATGTCTCTGTGTCGATGGGAAGGTTTGTAAGCATTGTTGGAAATGGTTTCTAATTTTCCCTGCAGTTTTTGGCTGGCTTAATTAAACTTACACCCACTGAACCCTTGCATCTCTCCAAAGGCAAGCTGGGTATTGACCTAAGGGATTTTTTTAATCATTTCTATGTTTCCCTGGCCACCTTCAGTGAATTAGCAAAACCAGCTTCTCTTTTATTTTTTTTTCCCTAAGGTTGATCCAGCACAGAGGTGTTTCTGTTTCTTCCCCTTTGCAGCACAGGCAGAGGTGTGCCTAGGCCCTCTCTTTCTACAGCAGCCCAGAGTTCTGTCATAGAGTCACAGAATCATTAAGGTTGGGAAAGACCTCTAAGACCATCTAGCCCAACCAGCAGCCCATCACACCATGCCCACTGCCCACGTTCCTCAGTGCCACATCCACACGGCTCTTGAACACCGCCAGGGATGGTGACTCCACCACCTCCCTGGGCACCCTGTGCCTCTGCCTCACTGCTCTTTTGGATAAGAAACTGTTCCTAGTATTCAACCTGAACCTTCACTTGGGCAACTTAAGGTCATTATCTCTTGTCCCATCACTGTTATCTGAGAGAAGAGGCTGACCCCCACCTCACTACAACCTCCTTTCAGGCAGTTGTAGAGAGTGATACCCCTGAGCTTCCTCCTCTCCAGACTTCCACCTGGAGAATCCCAGTTCCCTCAACTGCTTCCTGTAAGACTTGTACTCCAGACTCTTCATAGTTTTTTTTTGTCCTTCTCTGGACGTGCTCCAGGGTCTCAGTGTTTGCCTTGTAGTGAGGGGCCCAGCTGCAACCTTTGAGGCTCAAAGAAATCCTCTGAGCAACACCACGATATGTGGCCACTTCTTGCCCTTGCCCATATTTGGGATTGCTCACATATAAAATTTCATGGGGGTGGGTCTGTGTATGCTGGGGCCTAAGTTTGTGTTGAGTGTAAGCTGGCTGATGAAGTCTGGTTTGCTGTCAGCTTGGGTCTCAGGAGTGAGAAAATCCCTGTTGGATTTGCTGGTGTCCATGACAGACTGAGTTAAAGGGTGGCCTCACTCCTGCTGGGGAATTAGTAGGGTCTGTTTGCTTATCCAGCCTGGAAAGACTTAGCTTTTACTGTATTTAAAGCATCGTTCATGCTCCTAAATCCTGCAGGATTTTGCTGGTGGGTTTAAAAGTCATGGAAAAGAAAGAGTGAATGAAGACACAGCTGTAGAAACCTCCTCACCAAAGAGCATCCTGTGGCAGATGAGCATTGCACTACACAGTCGCTTGAGTTGTCACTGTGTTCAAGAACTGTGTGGATGTGGCACTGAGCAGAATGGTTAGTGGGCACGGTGGGAATGGGCTGGCAGTTGGACTAGATGGTCTTAGTGGTATTTTTCAACCTTAATGATTCTGTGATTCTATAATAATGAGGGAGCTGGCAGAGGTGATTGCTGAACCACTCTGTCATCTTTGAGAGGTCTTGGAGAATGGGGGAGGTGCCTGAAGTCTGGAGGATAGTCACTGTCACTCCGGTCTTAAAAAGAGCAAGAAGGAAGATCCAAGTAATTACAGGCCAGTCAGCCTCACCTCTGTCCCTGGAAAGGTGATGGAACAGCTTGTGCTGGATGCCATCTCCAGACAACTGGAAGAAGAGGAGGTTATCAGGAGTAGTCAGCATGGGTTCACCAGGGGGAGGTTGTGCTTGACCAACCTGGTAGCCTTCTATGATGTTGTCTCTGGCTGGGTGGATAGGGGGAGAGCAGTGGATGTAGTCTACCTTGATTTCAGCAAGGCATTTGATACTGTCCCCCATGACGTCCTTATAACAAAGCTGAGGAAATGTGGGATAGATGAGTGGACAGTGAGGTGGGTTGAGAACTGGCTGACTGGCAGAGCACAGAGGGTCGTTGGTGGTGGTGCAGAGTCTGGTTGGAGGCCTGTAACCAGCGGTGTTCCTCAGGGGTCTGTGCTGGGTCTGGTCTTGTTCAACATCTTCATCAATGACCTTGATGAGGGGACAGTGGCCACCCTCAGCAAGTTTGCTGATGATACGAAGTTGGGAGGATTGGCTGACACGCCTGAGGGCTGTGTTGCCATTCAGCGAGACCTGGACAGGCTGGAGAGCTGGGCAGTAGGAAACCAGATGAGGTTTAACAAAAGCAAGTGTAGAGTCTTGCATCTAGGGAGAAATAATTGCATGCACCGGTACAGGTTGGGGGATGAGCTGCTGGAGGGGAGCTCTGCGGAGAGAGAAGGACCTGGGTGTCCTGGTGGTCGACAGGTTGGCCATGAGCCAGCAGTGTGCCCTTGTGGCCAAGAGGGCCAATGGCATCCTGGGGTGCATTAAAAAGAGCGTGGCCAGCAGGTCGAGGGAGGTGATCCTCCCCCTCTACTCTGCCCTGGTGAGGCCTCATCTGGAGTACTGCGTCCAGTTCTGGGCTCCCCAGTACAAAAAAGACAGGGATCTCTTGGAAAGAGTCCAGTGGAGGGCCACGAAGATGGTGAAGGGCCTGGAGCATCTCTGCTATGAGGAAAGGCTGAATGAACTGGGTCTGTTCAGCCTTGAGAAAAGAAGACTGAGAGGGGACCTGATCCAGGTCTATAAACATCTAAGGTGTGGGGGGCAGAATGGCGAGGCCGGACTCTTTTCAGTGGTGAGTGGAGACAGGACAAGGGGAAACGGCTGGAAACTGCAGCATAGGAAGTTCCGCACAAATGTGCACAAGAACTTCTTTACAGTGAGGTGACAGAGCACTGGAACAGGCTGCCCAGGGAGGTGGTGGAGTCTCCTTCTCTGGAGATGTTCAAGACCTGCCTGGATGCCTACCTGTGCGACCTGCTGTAGGGAACCTGCTTTGGCAGGGGGGTTGGACTCCATGATCTCTGGAGGTCCCTTCCAACCCCTACGACTCTGTGATTCTGTGATTCTATAATAAAGCAGGGACTGAAGGAGGGCATGCTGGGCCACCTTCACAGCAGAGACTCATCGCAAAAGGAACAACAAGCTTAAGATCAGAAAAGGGTGAGAGCATCATGTGAGTAGGGCTGCCTACCTTGTTATCATTTACAAATAAAAACAGTTTCTTTGGTAGAGCTGACTAGAAATTCAAGAAGAAAATGTTCCTGTGTACCCACAAAATACCATGTGGCCTTGCCCCTGCCTAGGGACAGAGATCATCCCCTTCAGACCTGCCACCACGCTGTCACGCTCTCTGTAGCGGAAAAGCCTGGCTGCCTGCCGCAGCAGGCAGGAGAGCTGCTCACAGCAGGAGCTGAACATGCTTTCTGAGCAGTGTTGTGACTGTGCTGCAGATTAGATGCAGATTAACCCAGCGACCTGCCATCCGCTCTCCCTTCTACCTAAGAATACAAGCAAAGGCAAGCTCATTAGGGAGGACAACAGGTGAAGTTCAACTCAAAGTTCAATGTCAGTGAAAAACGAACATTGAAAGCACAGTGAGTCTGTTCGTACTGCCATAAGCATGCGGTGAGCCCTTGGGGCTGGGGCATTCTGCTAAGGCTCCAACAAACAGAGCAACAAAGGAGGGCTCATCTGCATCATAGGACTCCTGCGCTCTGGCCTTGGTCCTGTCTCCCTCTGGCCAGCACAGAGGCAAGCTACACCACTTCTTGCTCTATCTTACCACAGTTGCTTCTGAGCTGGAGATACTGAAGCATCTTGCCACACAGACATCTTCTGAGCATCGTGGGTGTTTGCTCAGAGTGCTTGGTGACTTAGAAATGCAAGATGCAGCAGGATTGCAAAATAAATTAGGAACAAGCATCAACCAAAACCTCCAAAACTTCCACCCTGAGTTCTAAGCAGGAAGAGAAGACAGATTAGACAGCCTTGGTTTTATCTAGGTAGCAGTAAACTTTATTTCTAGGGCTATTTCTAATAAAAAAAAGACAACACCCTGTGGCTTATAGCACCTTACTAATGACTGTAGCTGTGATACATAATAATTCATACATTTATTCTGTACTCCTTTTCTAACTTAGTCTGTCCAAACAATCCCCAGAGTGGCAACCCACAATATTTTTTTGTTGTATTTTCACAACACTGGCATGGAGACGTGTGTCAGGTTCAGGTGGTTTTGGGCCCTGAGAGGTGAGCATTATTTCTGCTTTGCTTTAGGAAGATGTGAGTTCTCCAATGCCTTATTATGGCTGAGCTCATTCTGCACGTGGCATCCTCTCCAGAGGCAGTTCTTTTTTCTTTACTGAGTTACTGGGCAACTTCTAGCATGCTTTTACATTTTGTTGGCCTTGGCCAAGGGCTTCATAATGTATTATGAGGAGAATCGCACACACAGCATGCTCACATAAGCCTTTAAAAATCCTGCTCCTGCAATGCTGATTACCATGGATTGTCCCCTTAGCTGAAAATGAGTCATAATTGTAGAAAACAGTGCAGAATTTGAACTTAAGCCATTAATGCTAATGTAATATATGGTGAGAAAATACTATTAACATTTGGATGGATGAGCTACAACATTCTGATTACCACACATTTGCATTCCCTAGCTTCTGTGTGATTACAACTTCAGCTTTGAAGTTTCGTTACTGCAAAGATCTCTTCTATTGTTTCGATTTGTTTTCGCGGTGTTCGCATATTCAGAACCAGGGCCAGTTTGTCTGTACTTCTAATAATTTAATATTAGTTTAATGAAGTTAATATTGATTGCACAAAGATTCCTGCAGTGCCCAACCAAGACCTCAGGGAGGGGGGACAAACGATCACAAGAGGCTGAATTCCCAGACATTTTGCAGACTGAGTTTATGGAGATTAAGGGAGGAATCAACTGTGTGAATATTGCCTACTTAAAGGCCCAAGTGCAGCCTGATTGCCCAAGCTTCCAGCACTCTAAGCAGAGCGAGAGAAAAGCACCTCTAGGGGGCAATTCATCCCACGCATTGAGGATACCTCTATGGCAGGGAGCAGAGGCTGAGGCTGGGTGCCTGCCTCCTTCCAGGTGCCTCGATGCCTCCTCCCCAAGGTGATGGAAAAGTGATTGGGTTGCGCAGAGGATGCTGCATCAGCAGATGGACAGTCAGCAAAATGTTTCCTGCTGACTCACTTACTGGTGGTTTCCTCCAAGGTTTTGTCCTCTTGAGAATTTTCTTAGGTCTTTTTCTGGATAACAATGTAAGTCCTCTATTGGCCTGGTTTGGCTGTGCTGTGCTGCATGTGTTCTGCCAGATCCAGACTGAGACTGTGGTTCCGTGGGTCTGAGAAAGAACAGGCAGCATGACAGACCTACATGATGGAATAACAGAATCACAGAACATCCTAAGTAGGAAGGGACTCACAAGGATCATTGAGTCCAACTTCTGGTTCCACATAGGACCGTTCAAGATCTCAATGTTCGTGGTGCCCTTGTTTTAGGAGGGAAATAGAAACAAATTTCCTTGCAGTGCTCAAGAATCTATGTACAAAGCATGTGTTTTAAGCCTACGCTGTGCTGACAAGGTAGAAGTCTTTGTGGTCCCCATGGAGGGAGAGCAGCTGCAGGGGTCACCCAGTGCCTGCTCCTCCAGACATCAAGAGGGCACTGGGAGATGAACTAATGGACTCGAAGCAAAGCTGGGCTTAACATTGCAGAGAAGGGAGCTTTCTATGGGCACAAAGTATGTGGATTCCAGGTCTCACCCAGAGAAGGCTGAAGGCAGCACCTTGATGCTGCTCTGCCCCAGCTCTGGCTCTGGCCAGGAGAAGCGCTGACTGCTGGGTGGTATATGGCAGAGTGTGTGCAAGGGGCTGTTTTTTTTAACCAGCATCTATATTGCAGTTTGAAATTGATGGCAAGTTGTCTTAATCTTGGGACAGGTGTTCTTTTTTATTCTCGTCCCTGTAGCAGAATAAATGAATGAAATAAAAAATGAATAAGAACTTGAGCCTTCACATAATGAATATTGTGGATACAACCTCCTATAAATTACATTCCAGGCTCCCAACGGGTAATGTCTCTTATATTTTACTGGGATACTCGCATGCTTTTTTCAAAGGTTCTCTTAAAGAAAACGCCTGAAATGTTAGCATGGCTCCTGAAGGTTACAGGGATGGAGGAGGAAGAGCAGTAAGGTCATTAGGGAACATCATTAGAGGCTTAAGAGCTAATGATCCAAAGCACATTGACATTAATGTGACTCTTTCCTTTGGACTTCAGGCACCTGGGCACATCAGTCCTTGCTTGTGATATTTAACATGTCTGGGTTTCATGCATGATTATCTATTTTGGAGCAGGAAAGTTGGTTTTTTTTCCTCCATGAAGGGCAAAAAGCAAACAACCAACCACTTGTGCTGGACAAATCAACCCTCATTGCTGAAGATACATTTTCCTAAAGTGATACCACCGTTACATCTGCTGTTGTTTTATTTTTTTTCTTCTATGTTTGTACAGGGAGTAAATAGTTCTGTTGAAAGGCTTAAGGTTTTAATGAAACTAAAAGCCAGAAGCTAAAACTCATTAAACCCCACTGTATTTGACTGTTGCTGCCATCGCAAATGGCCATTTCTACTTCCCACTGCTAATGTAGGATTGGGGAAAAATCCCTGGGCTTTGGCAGAAGGAGTGTTTTTGTGGGTGCAGCACTAGGGAAACTAGGAGCACCAGCTGGATTGCAAGGAGCATGCCTGCTGCCCTTAAGCATCGTGGTACCATGTCACTCGCCCTTGGTGTGGGTGGAAGGGCAAAGATCTGCAAGTGTCCATTAGCAATGGGGAATAGGGGCATTTTCTTCTCCCACAAGTCCTTGTTCAGCTCTCAGAAGGGAGAGCCAAAATCTGGGCTCTGGATAAAGGAGCCATGCAGGGGTCTCCATCCGCTGTGTAGCTGTGTGTGAAGTGTTACCCCCTACTTGAAGCAGCGATTCCCACGTGTGCATTTTGACCTAATAGTGGCTGTGTGACAAGCAGAGATCCCACTTATTTACATTACTCTCCAGTAGTTTAAAAATCAGTTAATGGCTCAGCAATAAATTCTCAGCGGACTTCCCCAAAGAGATGAAAACCCTTTGACATCAGCTCATGAATTACCCCAGAAATCCTCTGAGAGTGGACCTGCTCTCCTGTTCCGCCCCAATCCTGCAGCTGAACAGAAAGGAGCCTGCTTTTTTTTTACGTCCCATTTCTGATTTCTGTTTTTTTTCTGCAGAAAAAGGGGAGCTGAGATGACTTCCCCATCTGCTGTGCTCGGCACATATGGCAGCCATACGGTCTCCTCCCTGCTGCCGCAGTGACCTCTGAGCTGGGAGAGCAGCGAGGCACCGGGCCTCCTCCAATTCCCGGTCTCCCTCTCTCCCAGCAACTTATTTAACTGCGACAATTTACATACGGTGGTTTTACAGCGTGGACTAAGATGCCCCAGGGACTGATTTGAGACTCACAAATCCATCTCAGAGCCTTTTCAGTGAGGAGACAGCGGGGTGGATTCAAATATGCAGCTCCGCTCATCTAAATCCAGGGAAACAAAACCCTCCAGAAATACATTGGTGCAGCAGGGCCAAGCAGAGGCACCTGCCTGGACACATAACCACTGCCTGCTGATAAAAAGTACCCTGCATGCACAATTCACAGTGCTTTCTAGCTAGAGATACATGGCAAGCATGCCACTATATATGCAAATACTGCAGAATGCAGGGGGAGAGCAAACAATAAACTGATCTACTGCAAAGTTTCCATTCCTTTCCTTCTCAAAAATGCAGGAGATTTAGAAAGAACTAAATGCCTAAAGTGGTTGTTTTTTTTTTTTTTTTTTTTTAAATTCTTTGCAATAGGCTGCTTGGATGAATGATCCACATGTAAGCTACATTAATTTTTAAATCCACTAAGAGTAAAGGGGAAATCCAACTCAGAAACTCTGTCAAAACAAAAAATCTGACTGAAAGAACACAGTTGTAGTCACACAAAAACAGTGGAAATGCGTGCTGGGCTTTTGCCAGGGAAGACCTTGAGCACCATGCCGTGTGAAATGGCTCAGAGAGGGGAGGAATGAGAGGCAGAATTCCTTGGCCCCTGCTGCTTGCTGCTTTCTAATGAAAACAAAATATCTTGAAATAATAATGATGAACTTATTATTTTTCATGCATGTCATTGGTTCGATTCCAGTCTCCAAATTAAAATGAAAATGGGAGGAAATCCAGATGTAGATTGCTTTGGGTAAAAATCTGCTGTTTCCCTGAATGCAGGTTCCAGCTGCATGATGCCATAGGCTAAAACAGCAAGAGAAGCCATCCATTTTCATGTCAGTGAATTGTTTTCCATCAAGGAGTCCACAGAAAAAATCAGGAGAGAACACTCCTCCTCCACGTGCACATTCCCATTTCTCCTTGTGTAAGCAAACTCTAGGCATGTTCCCTTTCCATGTGAGGCACCACTTAATCCACTGCCAGAAAAGGGCATTAGGAAAATGGTCTGCACCAGAGGGTGGTGGATATGGCCCCGAGTGCCAGAGTTCTGGGAGAGTCTGGACCGTGCTCTCAGACGTAGGGTTTGATTTTCAGTGGTCCTGTGTGGAGCCTGGAGCTGGATTTGATGATCCTTTCCCACTTTGTGATTCTGGGACCAAAGAAGCCTGCAGGCTGCTGGTTCCAGTGCTGTCACCTTTCATGCTGCCGGGTCCCTCTCGTGCACTGATGTGACCAGCAGTGCCTCAATAGGGGCGTGCTGGAATTTGGTGCATTCTGACAACCTACAGCCTGGAATCATCCTGCAGTTACAAAGCTCCCAACAAATCTTTTTGCCCCACTGTGCCAAAACATTCAGACTTCAGTGCAACCAGCTGAATTCTTCAAGCTCTCGGGTTTCTCGGTTCACTCGCTCTTGCCGTTGGGATGACGGGGAAGATAGACCTACACTTAGATATCAAGAGACACAACCACCAAAACCATAGACCACAGAAGTGATTAAGTAGGAAAATATTTCAAAAATATCTCCGAGTCAGATACGGAAAACTCATGAATAGCAAATGGTTTCAGCAGATATTTTTCTGACAAAGTTTGGGTCTAGGAAGCTCTGTCCTGTTTGATTGGTGCCATACATAAGTTCAGCCATTCATATGACTCCAGCCCTCCGCTGGGGATAGCAAACTGCCCAATGCTCGCAGAAGCACAGCCCTGATGTCCCTGTGCTGGTAAGCCAGGTGGACCATCCAGCAGGCCAAGCTCAGTGAGTTTTGATTTGTTCTTCCATAGCTGCTGTGTGGTACTGATATAACAAACACAGAATCTCTGAGTCAACCGAAATCTGCAAGGAGAAGCTGTTTTCCACAGCTTTGTCAAGTGCTTAACAAGGTTATGTAACTGGACATTAGTTAGGTCTTAAACTAACCATCAATTTTATTTTTTGTCTAAAAGGAGGTAAAGAGGAGGAAAGAGAGAACCATCCACATGTGTCCTCTAAACACACGTGTGTTGTGCCAGTCAAAACTACATGATGTCCAAGTTTCCATTAGAGAATTATCTCTACAGTTGACTGACTACGGCCCAGTGTGATTTTCCCATCTTGCAGAAGTATTTGAGTTATTTGGTTCAGGATTAATCCTGATTAGCAGTGAGTGTATACCTTTGGGAACAAATATTTTTTCTCCTGCATGTGTTTTGTTTCTTTCTCCTGTTGGAGGACACACACTCCTTTTCATAACTCAAGAGCCTGGAAGCACATTCCCCCCCAAAATCCCCAAACACCTCTATTTACCTCATGAAACTCCTTTACACTGTGAGCTTTTCAAGGCAATACTGCAGGATGTTTGAGCTGTGCTTATCAAAACGCATCCTGAATGTCTTCATAGAATCATAGAATCACAAGGTTGGAAACGACCTACAAGATCATCTAGTCCAGTTGTCTCCTCATCACCACTTGCACTAAATCATGTCACACAGCATGTCATCCAGGCGCCTCTTGAACACTGCCAGGGACGGCAACTCCACCACCTCCCTGGGCAGCCATTCCAGTGCCTGACCACTCTCTGAGAGAAAAAGTTCTTCCTTATGTCTAATCTAAACCTCCTCTGGTACAACTTGTGGCCGTTACCCCTTGTCCTGCTTGTTGCCTGGGAGAAGAGGCCAAATCCCTCTTCACCACAACCTCCCTTCAGGAAGTTGTAGAGTGCAATGAGGTCTCCCCTGAGCCTCCTCTTCTCCAGACTGAACAATCCCAGCACCCTCAGCCACTCCTCATAAGACTTGTGCTCCAGACCCCTCACCAGTTTTGTTGCCCTTCTCTGGACACGCTCCAGGACCTCAACATCTTTCCTGTAGTGAGGGGCTCAAAACTGAACACAGTACTCGAGGTGCGGCCTCACCAGTGCTCAGTAGAGGGGGATGATCACCTCCCTGCTCCTGCTGGCCACACCATTTCTAATGCAGGCCAAGATGCCGGTGGCCCTCTTGGCCACCTGGGCACACTTTTGGCTCATGTTCAGCCAAGCATCAACCAACACCCCCAAAATAATAAATTATTTTATATCAATACAATTTTTTAGTCCTCTGAGATCCACAAGGTACTCTATGTCTGGAATGAAGAAACTGTGAACTTTTGTCATATGGGCCACATTCTTCGTGAGAGTTCTAGAATGGTGGGAACAGAACAAGCAGTCTGTGACCAGTATGGCCCCAATGGCACAAGTGCTTTCAGCTTCTGCTTGCTTCTCCTCCTCTTCTCCCATGCCTTCCATCTCTTCTTCAGAGCTGAAGTCTTCATCAGAATCCATGTCTTCCCAGACTTCTTCTGAATCCTCTTCTTCCTCTGCTTCCTGTTTTGCCAGCTTCTTTGCTTGTAGTTCAAACCATTGTAGCCGCGGAGGCTTCTCGGTTCATTCTTTACTCTGCAATGGACTGGCGCTTTCCACAGGAACTGGAGAGCTGCTTGCATGGTTAGGAGGTAAGGGCGCCTTCTTTGGAGATGAGGATGGCTGAGCTCTAATGGCTTGCTGTATAGTTGCATTCATTTCATCTTTGTCTACACTCTCCACAGTGAGCCCCTTTTCCAGGTTCTTCTCATTTAATATTTTCACCTTCTTGCTGATGACTTGAACAGCTTTCTTCTCCAGATCCAGGTGCTTCTTGGACTTCAAGTGATTCTCATAGGTGTTGAAGGTGGAGAATCTCTTGCTGCAAACCATGCAGTAGGTGGCAGTGACTTTGTCCCGCTCCTCAGCCACAGCCCTTTGTGCTAAGATTCTCTCCTGGAAGTTCTCAGCGGTGACAGGAGGCATGTCGGCAACCTTGCGCTTCAGGTTGTAGCAGTGCCAGTCTTCTTACAGTTCTTTCAGAAATAAAATATATTTAACAATAATCTCACCAACGCTATCCAAGCAAGAAACCAGCCTTACCCAAAGGACCAGAAGCTGGGGACTTTATGCACAGAGCCAGTCTCTTAGGCTTTGGCCTCCATCCTCTTTCCCTGGGAATGGGAAGATGCATTCTCCAGGTCAGCCAGAATCTGATACAGTCATCACTGTGAATTTGTCTCACTGTGAATCAAGAGTTTTCTGTCTGGAGGTATTTCCCAATAGTTTTCCTGGGAATGGGGCTCTTCTGTGCAGTTCTCTGGGTTTGAGAGAGCCTTTCATCAACATCTTCCCAGGCCTTGCTTTGCAGTTTGCAGTACATGGAAGAGTCCTGAGGTGATGAGAAAGCTGGAGGCTGAGATCTCCTAAGCTCCGGTCTCTTTCCTCCAAGAGACTTCAAACTGACTTCGGGTACTTTATGCTAGCTATATCTCTTCTGTGGCAAAACTGAGAGGGGATGATCTGGCTTCATGCACTTGTAAAAAGCTTGAGAACTAAGAGCATTAACTTCTCCATGCTGACTAAAAAAAGGCTTGCTAAACACGTTGAAACCAATTGAGGAGCAGAGCCAAGTTAATCCTGGAAAATGCTCACGGTAGCTCCATGACGCACAGCCATGCAAAAGCAGAGTGGTATTGCTAACGATCTGCTCTGAAAGAACAAGGAGAAGATGCAATGAAATTCTGCGGAGGGGGACAGCCCTCGGGGTTGTGTGAGTGGAAGTGAGGGCTGCTGCTACGAAGCTTCTCACACTGCATCTTTATTATTTTGCCCTTCCTCACATAAGATGTTCTCTGTAGGGAATTTCTGACGTTGTTCCATCTGCCTTCTGAATTCAGGCTCAGGGAGGCCAGGCAAAAGTTACTAGAAACAAATGCTTTCTCCTTTGTGGGGGTTGTGGGTTCTGGTGTCCTCCCTGAAGAACATTTTGTACAATGCTACTGTTTGTTATTATGCAGTTGTACAAATAGCACCTAAATACCTGCAGTGCCCCAAACACTGTACTTTCAGGGAATAACAGTCTGCATTTTTAACTCTCTAGCTGAAGCATCAGAAGGCATATTCACAGTGGACTAAATATATTTGGGTGAAATATCCACTCTTCTTTGAAAATAATTGTGAGAAGCTATAAGCTCTTCCATGAAAACAGCTCACTGAAGCAATAGCACCATCCAGCCAAAACATGTGTTCATATCAAGGTTCACATGAAGACATGTGAAGCTCCTGAAGAATGTGCACAGTATAGAAAGACGTTTGCTAGGCATAGCCTTAATAGAGGGCTCTGTGTCAATGCATACAAAAATGCAATGAACACAAAGAAAAAGAAAAAAAGAAGCAGAAATAAAACCTCAAATAGATACAGAATTTTGGAGAGTGGAATGATGGGAAATGTCAGAGAGAATGGGCATATGGGATCCAAAAAAGGCTTGAAAGTTTGAGAAAAGAGCTACTGATGGCTTTAAAATAGGAGAAATTTAAATTAGATGTTAGGGTTTTTTTTTACAGATAGGACAGTGAGGCGCTGGCACAGCTGCCCAGAGAAGCTGTGGTGCCCCATCCCTGGAGGCTCAAGGCCAGGTTGGATGGGGCCCTGGGCAGCCTGAGCTGGTGGGGGGCAGCCCTGCCCATGGCAGGGGTTGGGGTGGGTGGGCTTTGAGGTCCCTTCCAACCCAAAACATTCTGTGATTCCATGATTCTATGGCTGTGTGTGACACCCCTTGGGAACAGGCAGGCTGCCTTTTGGTCCTTTTAAATTAAAGGAACTGAATCCAGGAAGAAACCATCATTAATTATTTCAACACAGTCAGTACAAGGGACCTCAAAACTTTGCTAGTAATTTGAGTAAAATGGAAGTTACAAATGCTAGAACAGGAATCTGCCACTTCTGCTCATTTTTAACATACTTTATTTCCACCAGTGAGTTCTCAATAAGCAAAAAAAACCCTTTCCACAATGGAAATTATCTTCTAGAAAGTACACTGCTCCAGTAATAAACAGACATCACCCATGTGATGTGATGTATTCTATGACATCTGTATCACACAACTTGAATTTCAGACTCCAAATAGTTTATCACACCTCTATTTGGTTCAGCTTCTTTGAATTAGTTTCTGTTGCCTTGCTGTTCAAGGACAACAGCCGGTTTAAGCAAACATTATCCTCCTCGTACAAACAATGCAGAAGTCCTCTGATGGTATTTGTTGGTTGGAATGGTTTCCATAGGGTCCACTTCCTCAAGACCCTGCTTAATTTTCAAATTTGCCCTCCAACCAGATTATTCAATCACATTCTTACAGTCTGCAAAGTCAGCTTAAGCAGCTCCCAGACTTCAACGTGGTAAGACACGAGGTGTCTTCTTTAGTGCGTCACCTACACACCTCAGCTCTCCATAGATAATTGGAATGCAAATGATGAATCTGCAGCTTAGCTATAGAGCCTTTAAGGATCTCAGTTTTCTTATTGATAAAGCAGGAGCTGCCAAGCATTGCTTCATGTGTCACTTTGCCATAAATACTATAGCCTAAGTAATCACAAGCTGGTATTAACTCTCCACCAGACTGACATCTATAGAAGGTGAATTTGGGCCAGTATCTTGGATGAACCCCCCCCCCCCCCCCTTTTGCTGCTGTTCTCCATAGTTGGGACACAAGAGCTGAGAAGGCAGGATAGATCTGACTTTTTTCACTTGCATCATGAATGGCACAGAGTGCATGATATGGGCCCAGGGAAAGTTGTCTGGGTATGCATGTCTCTATCTTCTCAGCTGGCCAAGCAGTCTCTTTTGGTGCATTTCCACAAAGTAGAAAATAAAAAGGCAAAATCTGAGACTGAAATGAATATCTGTTCAGTGCCAGTATTTGCTAGTTTTTTTTGAGAAAAATAAGAAATGCTATTAACAGCTCTAAACAGTATTACTGATTCTTGCTTGAAGGCACCACACAACCCATCTCATGGCATGTTAGAGATCTCATGTATGCATTCATCTCCCTCTTCTTCTCCAGTGAGTCCAAATCCGCCTGCTTGGCTACAGTGAGCATCAGTGGAACCACTTGGTTTCTCGGGCTCACATACCTCTTTGCAAGTCTTTCTACAGCAAAGGCATTTCCATCACACTTCTCCTTAGGCATGTATTTAAGATTGTTATGGGCAAAGCAAAAGCATGGGCTGCTTTAGCAGGACCACAAATACCTGACAATGAGTGACATCAGTGGAAATCAAGGACCAGAGTCCAAAGGTCTGCAAAGTTTTTCTCAGTTTGTGTTCAGATGAGATTTAAATACAATGGCCTCCACTCTTTCCTTCCTTTCTCTGCTGCAAATCAAAACAAATTTTCCTGAAACTAATGGAGTGTATGCTACAAAAAGCATTCTATCAGAGTGGGAAATTGCATCTACTGCTTTCCCAAATTAATGTGCCTCCCCTCCCTCTCTATGACAATGAGTTGATTTGATAGACATCTTCTAACCTGTGTGACCTTCCCTTTGCATTCTTCACAGTGAGATTTCTTCTGCTTCTTCTCCACTTGGTACTGCTCTCTAATCTGATGACAAGGCAAAGTGTGGAACTGGGTGAGAAAAAGTCCTGAGGCTGTTTTCATTAACATGGAGAAAAGATTCAGAATAGCCTTGTTACTTGGACGGTTTAAAAAAACAACAACATAGCAGAGAAACATCAATAGCACTCATTCTGTTGTTTAAGTCAGCTCTGATCCATCCATCAAGAGTTTGAGGACTTTAAGAGGCCATGGGGCTCTACTGCACAGACACGTTTTGCTGCTGTCCTTGTCACTGAGCTCAAAGGCTCATTTTCCTGAGGAAGACATAGAGGAAACTTCTCTAGGAACAGAAACTTTCCTGTTATTCCCAAAGGAGGAATATTCACAAGCAACATTTCGGTTCACATCACCAGCTCATGATAGTTTGGTTGTTGCAAGTTCAGGGCTTGGATATGGCCCTGCCCATGCATCAAGAACTCACATGCCATGGCCGGATTGCACCTCATGTGTGGGCAGAGTTAGGCTGTAGTAATCATCTTTCCCATCCAGGATGACACAGAATCGTAGAATCATTAAAGTTGGAAAAGACCATTAATACTATCTAGCCCAACCATGACATAGCCCAGACCACACGCCTAGCCAGGATCTGACCACTTTGCTGAAGCTGCTGTCCTCTATGATGAGTGATGTTTCATCACTCAAGAGGCTTGAAATGGCACACATACTACTTGTAGAGGCAGACAGAGGCTTTTGTTAATTACTCTGACAAATTCCCTTGGAAAAGCTGCAGCATACAGGCAAGGCATCCAATTCCCAGGCTAGCCAGAGGCTATCCAGAATGCACAAGCCCAAGAACCTGACCAGCATACTTAACAGGAGCAAATTTGCTCCAGACTCTGCATACCAATTAGAAACTAATTTTTGGTGTTACCGTACTAGAATTACAGCTGGTAGTAGCCCTTTTATTGGATGAATCAGAGCTGTCACCCAGACACCAAAATAAGAAAACAGAGCTTCATGAGCAGTCTTTGCAAACTAGCAATGAGTGCTTTGGCAATGACCCCGATTCAATTGTTTAGATATGGGGAAGCTCCTTTGGAAAGGGAGACTGTGACTGGCTAAATCCAGTAATCACTGATCACCACCAGCTCAGTCTTGTTGAAGCAATTTACCAAAATTAAGGTAAGTTCATACCAAATTCATTCCATATCTGTCTGTCCCTCCTTATTACTAACATTTCACAAATAGCACAGAAAATGCAACAGGACAACATTTTACCGTATTTGTTAGAACAGAACACTTCATCATTGTCAGGCAGACAACCAGAAGTCCAATGCTGAGGATATGGTGCACCTTTAAAAGGGCACAAACGATTTAACACAAATGGAAAATAAATCTGGCCTGTCTTAATAAAGATCTCATAAATATACCAAAGAATTACAATGAGATATATCAAGGTAGGAAAGATGTCATTCCAAAACAGACTTTTTCGTCAGGAATGCTGTTTTCCCACTTCACAAAAAACACGGGCAGAAGCGGGGGGAATATGCCAGGTAACAAATGAGAGCAAGAATCAAAACTCTGAGGGACGCAACTAGTGGGCATGGTGGTGATAGGTTGATAGTTGGACTAGATGATCTTTGAAGTCTTCTCTAACCTTAATGATTCTATGATTCTATGCTCTTTGGAGATGCTCATAAAACACCATGAAGTAAAGTCTGCTCACTGTCCCTCCAAATTTACGTATTTTAAATACAAGCATAAATACTTGCACATATATAGCCCAGTGTGTGTGTGAGCGTGCATGTGTGTGCATGCAGCTCCTGAGTCCTGAGAGTTAGAGCTTCACACAGGGAAGAGCAGTACCATCTACCAGCCCACCAATAGTTTCTTACTCCTGTATGAGTTATTACAGCAATGTCAGCAATGATTTTACATTTTGATCTACATTTGTTCAAGCCAGTCAACCTTTTCTCCTAGAATCTCTGCAGCCAACCCCTCATTGCAACCTCTTAATCCTCAGGAAAACCTTGAATTTAAATTATGATATCATCTCCTCCTGTCTGAAACAGCTCTAGGTGTTGTTTTCTGATGGGAAAAACATCTTTTGTATAGCAGAGCTTTGCAGAGGGCTATTGTCTGCAGAGTTAAGAACCTCCCAAGGCCAGAGCAAAAATTAGGCAGTTTACATGCAAAGTCTTCCTGGGGCAATGAAAATGCAGTTAAAAAGTGAGAAAAGATGGCATTAAAGCTTAAGTTTATTGTGTAACACCAGGTATGGATTTCCATAGTATAACTGAGACTGGTATAAGGAGGAGCATGTCTTTCTTACAACAATTTACCCAGCATTCATTTGTTCTTGAAATTTAAATTGCCATCTGATCCAAAACTTGATTCAAAGACGATGCTGCTATGCTTGCAAAAAAAGCTTATATTAAGGATTTTCTGTTCACGTATTCCTGTGCCTTGTCTTCCCATACACATCTGTTGTCCCATTTCCAGTTTTGTGCAGCTGCAAACATTATGGATCAAGGATAATACATGTCCTTTTACAGTGGCACAGAGTAAGGAAGAGCTCAAACATTGAAATAAAGATGCTCTTTCATTGCAGCTCTCTCCAGTTTGACACTTTCCCTCTTTAGTTTGCACTATTTCCCCTTATCTGGTCATTGAATACAAAAATGCAGTATAATAAATTTGGTGAGAACACGCAAAAGGAGATTTTACATCCTTAGCACGTTAGGCATAGTATATCAGTTTTTAATGGAACAGACCCAGTGGTATGGTGGTTTGGGGTAAATACTCAGTTTTTTAATTTTTATGAGAAAAAGTAAGAGAGGAAGAAAGAAAAAGAGAGAGAGAGTTCTTTTGCACCTGGGAAATATGAAACTAATTGTTTTTTCCCTTAAGACCCCGCACAGACAATAACAATGTTTCATGAGCATTTTCAAATAAATATATATTGTGAACCAAAAAAACCCTACCCTAAACCAATTCTGAAGATTGAATCTCACAAACAAATTTTGCCTTTGAGATTTCAAGCCCAGAAACAAAAGAAGGATTTAAAACGGTCAGAAAGCAGTGCTAATTCTGTCACTTCTGAGCAACATTTCTTTTGCTTGTAACAAAATTCTTGAGTTTACTTGTTTAAATTCTTCCTGGATAGCAAGTAGTTTAAGAAGCTTCAATTTCTAGTAGACCTACAAGTTAGCCCACTTTACGTTGTGAAATTAGTTACAGTCACCACCTGCATATCAAAGGAAGTAATACGGTCCTTAGTAACTGAGAGAAAAAAAAAAGACAATTTTTGCTAATGAAAGGATGAGAAAAGATCAACATCATTCTCATCCCTGTATGAAGGAGCAAAATGGACAACCTCCTTCTAGGAAGGACAGATTTTAAACAAATGAGTGAATTGGGAAAAAAAATACCTAATGAAGACTAGGACGCTACATGGACTATACTTCAAGCTGGGAGATATAAAGACAAGCTACCACCCAACTCAGTTCTCCCTCATTTTTGGAGGATACAGTGTAATGCACCTATTTTTTCAGAACTGAAACAAATCTGCAAATCTGTGTCTGATGGCACTACAGGGGGGAGTGCCAGGCATGACCTACAGTGGCTTATAATGAACAATATTATAACCTAATTTTAGCTTTACAAACTTGCAGGTGAAGTAGAGGGGATGAACTTCTTTAAATAAGCCCAGCAAGCAGATAGCCTGGACTTACTCACACACTGCACCTCTTAGGGCGGCTGGTTCAAATTAAATCATTAGCTGAGAAGAACTAATCCTGGTAGGTTTAGAAAACCAGCTTTAAATTTGGCCTGCTAGCAAAATTCTGAATGTATTTACTCTGGATTCTATTTCTCAACCCATATTAAAGCTCCATAGCATAATCAATTATGGGCTTATTGCAAAGCACAATAGGATTCAATCTCCAGGAATGCCTCAGGGTATGTCTTAGAAGGATGATAAAACTAACAGTAATGGGTCTACAGCTTCTAAGGCTAATTTCCACAGTTACAAATTTTATAAATAAATAGAAGGAATGTCAACTCTCAGTCACTCAGCTTGAGGTCTCTCATACTGATAACTCTTCTCAGGCACTCTTCTGTTTCTCAGATATATTCCACTTTCTGTTCACAAGCCCCTGGGACTTGTTCAAAGCATTTCTATTTCTACCTTTCACGTCGCTAAATGGAGCAACGAACAAATGCAACCAGGAATATAGAGCAAGTACAGGAGAGACTGGTGCTCTCCCTTGTATTGAAGTTGCATTTCGAGCTACAACTATGCCAACTGCAACTGTGATTTGATGAGATCTCAAACCATGCAGCATGAGGCAGACAACAGAGGGGAGGCTAGCATGCAAAATACAAGAGCTGCAAGAAGTGACATTGGTTTTCTCCAGTATCTCTCTTTGGTGGCTAGAGGACACAAGAAACAAGACTCCTAAACTTCCAGGCTGTCTGCCGGAGTTCATGGGATTGCTTCATACTGTGTGAAGGGTAAACGTGAGAAGTGTTCTTCCATTCCAATTGCAGCTTCATGGTGGTCTCCTTGTCTGTAGAAGGGTCTGTGCACAATGAAGAACCGGGAAGAAGCTATGGGTGTTAGCAGTGGGTAACTAGCAGGGAGCAGAGGTCCCCACCTACCAATATGTTTCACTATCTAGGGATGTTTTCTTCTTGCTGGAGCTTAGGATGCAGGATGTTGTGGAGACACTGATAAAGCTTCTCACACTCTCCAATTATTACTACTTGCTGCTCTCCAGTGTGACCAAGGCCAGCATACAGCCAGGGGAGACTAGGAGCATATGAAGTATGAGGACATGACCAAGATGGTCAAGAACACAGGGAACCAGGTGGTTTCTCTTCAATACTGCCAGTTAGGAAAAAGGACTTTTGGAGGAACAAATGAGCTTCATGTGTCAGCTACTGGTTACATGGCAGCTGCACCACTGCAGCTCTTCTTAGAGATGCCAACACAGACAAAGGAATATGCTACTCTTACTTGATGGTGTGGTTAAAATCTCAGCAACATTTTGTTTGTGTTGTTATCCTGAGAGGGTTTGCACCAGAAACAATGAAAGCAGAGATACCAGGAGAAAATTTGCTTCAGGTTGCTTTGAAATCCCCCATTATAATGTCATCTGCTGTTAGAATTTTGGACAATTAATGTTGAACTTAAAAGATTAGATTAAAAACCATAGGGAACTAACATGCAATTGAAATGGCCAACAAAAACATATCAAATACACATGACATCTTCAAGATATAATATAATGTAATTAGCAGAAGCTCCATTTGGAATCTGAGAATGTCAAATCCTTGCCCCTGCTTCTTGCTTGGTTTTCTAGCATCACAGTAGTCACTTGAATTGTCTTTCCATGATATCACTGACATACAGTCCTACTTGCTCCTACACCTAGCTGTGAAATGGGGTTTAAAACAATTAACTACCCACATGTCTTATTTGATGCCAAAATTAATTAGTTCCTTTGTCTACGAAGAATTCTAATGCTGTTATTGCCATCAGAGTATTCCTTCTAGACAGTAATTGCATTTTATGAGGATACTAATAGTGTTTCTATGCAGTTACACAATGGCTGTCTTATCACCTACAAAGAGCATCATGCTTTGCATTGGATGTTTACATACAAGAAAAGGAAACCTTGGAGGAGGGGAAATTCCCAAACTCTTTCACCAGGAAACCCTCAGTGAAAGACAAGTTTGCTACCAAAATCTTAGGGGAGTTCTATGTTTATAAACATGCACATATTTCTATCCCTGCACAAGTTCAGCAAAAACTGTCCTGCACTTTGAGACATCTGTATTTTAAAACACTACATACACTTTCCACCTATTGATACACAAGAGCTGTGCATGGTGAAATAGCAAACTGCCTACTCATTATTCAAAGCCTCTCTAAGCCAGCGTTTCAAAAAGACAGATAGATCATTTTTGGAGCCTCTTTTTGTAGAGCTGAAAATTGCCAGAGAGCATTCTGGCTGCTTCGTATCTCGTAAAACTGTGGTATCACATTACGAAGGATTGCAGGGTTGCAAGTCACAGTTAGCACCAAGGCTGATGGTTGAACCCTGTATGTTAAGTTTTCAGTCTATTAGCCCACTTGCTGCCCTTTTCAGCTTCATTTTTAGCAGAATCACACAGACTGGGAATTGCTCAGATAAATAAAGTGTGGTACTTGCTCCCCATTCAAGTAAATCCAGCTCTTTGCAAGTACTGATAGGCCAGTGACTTCGGGAAAAGGACCCACTGGCTCTTTCATCTGTCAGTGTAATCCCCCCTGAATTGTCAGTGGTACCATTTGCATGGAGAGACTTGCAGAACAAAGCAAAATTTTCTTTGTGTCATTAATGTCATTCCCAGTTCTGGGCTCTGCAGTTGCACCTATGCCAGAGGAAGACAATGTCATTTCTCCAGGAGCTACTTTCTGAGACTGCAGCTGTGGGGTGCAAAGCCCAAATCACCAAGCTTGCCCAGGAACGCAGACAGAGTCACTACTAGAGTAAGAAGCAGTGCAGGACAACATGGTGGTCTCCTGGGTCTTTAATATGTCTATCATGTGGAGTGTCGTAGAGCTGAACAATATAGGCCTTTTAATTAGAGGTGGAGGCAGATACCTCATGCATCCATGCCAGAAATATCCAACCTGCCTGCTTTAAATAGCTTTTCATCCATGGCCGAGCTCTTTAAACTTTCTCCTTTTATTAAAACAGCTCAACTGAGACCATTTTAATGTGCCCCCATCTAGTTATTTTATTGGAAAATATTAAAAGTGTGGACCAGGTGAAATTAAATGCTTTGAAAGTGGAAATCAAGCAGTACTTTCAGTTTTTAAAAGCAGCTTCCCTTCCTCGTGCTGATGCACTTAATATTATCCTCTTATTTAAGAGGTATTGTTTGAGCCAAAATTGTGAATAACACTGTAATGGGCACGAACAAAGGAAATGATAAGTAAGAAGAATATAGCTCGTTAGAGAGAGGGTGATTAAAAGGATAAATGGACTTACAAAGGCTTGGGCCATTTTTCTCTGGTTATTAACCAATCCTCTTAGCATTCCCTCCACAAACGTGCCAAGGCTGTGTAGGAATAAAGGCAGGAGAAGCCAAGTATAGCAGGTTCTGCTCTGGCCACTGCCATCAGCAGGTCACCTCTGAGGAGACTGAAAGGGGTGCACAGAGCAGAGCCTTTCTTTCTGGTAGAGCAGCTGTATCTCTTGTGGAAAGGACTGAGGTAAGATGCCGCTTCCCAGACTGGCATGTCCTGGTGAAGGCTTAGCTTGGCTGATGGAGTCAATGGTGCTAGTCCCACCCCTGTGCTAGGTAGTGTACATGCCCAGGAAGGATGGGAATCTATCCACATTGTTTCTCTCCAGTGAATGCCCCAGCTCCTTCAGTTATGGGCAAACCCTGGAAGAGCTGTTCAAACATTCAAGGAGCTTTCCCACACTGAGCAGGCATTCCCTTTGGCATTGAAATAACATACACACTGGTGGTAGAGCAAACAGTGTCTGACACACTTGGTGCATAACACCCTTTCCTTTCTAATCAGAGGTGTGACATGGTGTTGGTAATGGGATCTATCACATTTTTGTGGCTTCCATTATCCAACACGAAGAAACACTCCTCTAGACAAAAGCACAGAATCAAGATTGATTGGACTACCATCTTGAAGGTCTTTTCCAGCCTTCATGATTCTAGGATTCTATGAGCAGGCATGGTGGGGGTGGGATAATGGTTGGATTAGATGATCTAAGAGGTCTTTTCCAACCTTAATGATTCTATGATTCTATGATCCTAAGGTCTGGCAAAGAGCAGTCTCTGGAGCTGCAGAGGGAGTGAGGGAACTACAGGGCACAGGGTCAGTGACACAAAAGGGCATATTCTGGTGTCATCAAACTGTAAAGTCTTGCCATTAAAACATGGCGATCCCACCTACCCTGGCCTTTGGTGAACATGATACAAGATGCAGTGAATTCATTATGTTGTGGTCCCACTGAAAGGACAGCTGTAGACATTCATATCATGGTGCTCTCACAATAAAGGAAAGGAGAGCTGTGGGAATAGTGCCACTGCACTTTTTTAATGAGCAAAGCAATAAGGACATAGTAATACAAATAAAAAATGTAAAATATGACTTCGATTTGACCTAAAGAGGATATGGGATATGGACAATAAATAAAACATTTCTGAAACTAAGGAATAAATCTATCTGTGGGAATTCTTAGGGAGGGGAAAAAAAGCATTCATAAAAATTCACTCCTCTCTGAGCTGCAGCCCTGAACCTCCCATGCACTAGATGGGAGACACTGATAAATCTGGGAGGCCATACGTGCCAACCAGCTCATATGTTTTCAGTGAGCAATGACAGGGAGCCAAATTGCTTTATTCCGATTAGTGAAGGTCCTCTGACTGCAAAATACACTATGTGAAAAAAATATTGAGTTTTAGTTCGCTGACACATCAATTTAAGAGAATTATTGCTCTCACATAGAGGCCAAAGCATGTATCTCCCTTCATGTATGTGCAGTAAAAACTAATTGTCAACTTCTACGTAGGGGTGGAAGGAGAGGGAGGGATGGGAACGGTACCCTCCAACCCACAGCAGCATGGTCTGACTTGCGTGCTAGCTCACATCGCAAGCAGCAGGAACTCCTGGCATTTTGTTTTATTCCTAAGCACAAAATTAGCTCCCCATAAAGGGCCTAAGCATGACTCGCATTTCTGAGCTGTTTTTTCTCTAAAGAATTTTCTAGAAAGCTCTTTCATTCAGCTTCTTAGCCATAAAGTCTCACAGATGGCAAAAGAGACCACTAATGAAATCCACGGCCAGATTGTCTCCTGCTGCGGCTTCAATCCCCTCGCGATCCTCACAGAAGTGATTGTAGGGGGCAGGGTGCCAAGGTGCCTGCGATGGGTGGTCATCCTGGTGCCTTGTCCACTGTGACACCCCATGATGCGATGGAGCCGGCTCAATTATGCCATTTCCCTATTTGCTGTGATGCTCCCCATGCTCAGAGAGATGGGGGAGGGGAGTCCTACACACACTAATACCGCTCAGACAATAGGCATGCGAAATTGATGTTCATGCAATATCTTGAAGTCTCCAGAGATTCGTATTTTAGCTATTGTATGGAGAGCTTTGCTTTCATTGCCTCTCTCCTTCACCTTTGTTTCCCGGCTCGCCGTCTCATCTCCCGCCCTGGCTGGGGCTCTGGCTGCTGCGGGATTGTTCATTGCATATTCAGGAGCTCTACCGGTGCAAAGCAACTCATTTTCATCACCTGAAATCCACACCACGAAGGCAGAAATAATCAAATATTTTGAAAAAAAAAACCAAAAAACTGGTGAAGCAAAACACTGCACATTAATTATTGTGAGGGTTATAGGATAATAGCTAATTATTAATTATGCTTTCCAGCGATTCCTGCCTAGTACTTTATTGAAATCATCACCTAGGCATTGAGATTTGTATTAATTCTTCTAATGCAGCATTTTACAGTTGCAGTATATACTATGTTCCCCTTTCTGCTGGTATGTTTTTCCCTGTTATAAAGTAGGAACTGCTCTTGCCTATGATGAGAAAAGAATTTACATAGCATACAGTGTTGGCACTACCAGAAAAAGAGAAAGGGGGAAGATAAGGGGTTTTTTTAACGTCAGCTTCCTCTTATCCCCAGTAATTTCTCCACTTCTCCATTTTCTCACAGCAGACCGCCTTTGATTTGCTTTCAAAATGAAGGCCTCGCTGACAGATAACTGTAGGAACAAAGGGGCCCAAAGGTGATAGAGGGCCCCAGGGTGCTGGCCGTGGGAGAGGACACATGCACACCTCAAAGGGGCCGTCAAGGAGGTAGGAGAGCTGGGGGAAGGCAGTGTGAGTGCATGCCAGAAGCGAAAGAGAGAGGAAGAGAGGCAAAGAGGAATGGATGAGCAGGCAGTAAGCTAGTGACAGGGTGTAAAATCTGGCATGGGTTGAAATGCTGGACAGATCTGTCCAGGGCAGGGCTGATAGTCAGGCTTAGGGATGCCACAATACTTCTGCTAGGCCATAAGACCTATGGGTCGTTCTATCAGCAGGAGATGAAGAGCTGGAAGCAGGGAGGCAAGTGTTTGGGTTAGAGCAAAGCGTATCAGAAATGCATGCATGGGAGAAGGCCAAAGTACTCCAGGATTTAAAAAAAAAAAAAAGGCTAAATAGTTTCTGAGCCACTACTTGAAAGAGCTAAATAGCATTTAAGCATTCAGTCCTTAACAGCACTAACAGAAAGGGAAAATTCTTAATGACAGCATTTCCTACCCAGTCCTTTATCCATATCAGAAATGCATAATAGGAGTTGGGCAATCTAATGGAGATTAACTGCTCAAAAGTAATAACAAACCCAATACTTCCACACGGTGCTGGCTGCCACCTCAGCTCCCTGTCCCCTGGCAGCTTCCCAAACACACAAGTTCGTACTGTGAATGCTGAATTGGAAAAGCTGGAGGGCAGAGCTCCTGTGGAAACCACAGAGGGAGAGCAGGCATGAAGAAAAAGCTTTCTGCATGGCAGGATTTAAACTAGCAGGCACTTCTGCTGGGGAAATAGCCCCACATGCCAAGATGGAGCCAGGAAAAAACGGCCTCACTGGAGTGTTGTTGATTAATCCTACCGTGACCCAAAGAAACAGCAATTTGCTACTTAATTGTAGCTGGCCACAAAAAGGGAAGGAAAAGAAAAAAGAGAACAGTAAGACAGTGTTTCCTCACTACCTCTAGCTCAGCTTTTTAAAAAATATTATTATTTTGCTTATGGTGACTTATTCTGCATTCAGAGTGTAGATATTTATTTAAATAATAGATATATACCTGCCTCCAGGTACAGAACCTGGCATGCTACAAAGTATGTAAACAAATTAAAGCTGGGCTCAGTGCCCAGTTAAGAAAACTGACTAAAACTACCAGACATCTCAACGCTCAGGTCTCAGCAGAAGAGAAGAGTCACAAAGTGAGTTATGAGTGTAAATAAGCTGTGATGTACCTGTATGAGGGGCGCTGGGGGAGTTGGAAATGGAGAATCTTTGAGGCTCCTTTCAACCCAAGGCATTCTGTGATACTGTGATTCTATGATTCTATGGTTCTAGGAGTCTACTGTTACATCAACCTACATGTTTTCAGCTACATATCAAAACTTCCTTATGAGAAGTCCTGTACAATTACGCAGTGGGAGACAGTTCTTGCTACCTACAAAGAAGAGGCAATTGAGTCATGAAAGAGGAATCAGAGATTAAAGAAAGATATGAGATTTTCCCCAAGTTGAACTTGGAGTTGGAATGAATTACAGACCGCTTTCTCCTCAGTCCCAAGGTCAGAGAGCACAACTCTGCTGTGGTTGTATGACATAAAGCTCTCCTTCTTTCTCCAGTGTCTCACACTGTGCCTTGAAAGTTATGGAAAGGAAACGCAGGATTACCTTGTACACTCATGACAATGTTAGGATCCAGAACAGAAAGCAAAGGCAATCCTGCTTCTGTCTCTCTTGCCTTAGAAGGTCACGATAAAGTAGAAGTCACTCAACAGACTCTGGCCTGGATAATTAAAACCTTTATGCAGTATCAGGTGAATGAGTAAACAGTCTTTCCATGGCGGGTTGAATTCAGCCTCCCCCTGCTTCCTACTTGCAGCTCAGGGTTGCAGGTTTTTTTTCTTTTTCAGAGCATCTTGAGCAGATAATCAGAGCGTGCTGACATTCAGCAGTAATCAATTAGCACCTACTTTAGATTAAATTGAGAATATGTAAATTGGGCTCCTCATCAGGCACCACAGTCAACATTTCAGAGAAACTCACCGTGCTCTGAACATATCAAACAGATGAAATGCACAAGTTGTTCCAAATACTATTCCAAAATGGACGGCAGAATGGGCTATGGCAACCATTTAAGAATTTTTTTTCTTCCTTTTTTTTTTTTTTTTAACCATAGCTTACGTTAAATTAGTCTCTACAATCCTTTTGCCAACCTAAGACAAACTTGACCTTTTATATAGAGTTACTCACATACACAACATGACAAAACACACTGCTTATAAATAAACACTAGAAACTTGACCCCTCAAAAATATGTACTAGGAACCTAAGCCATAAAGAGTGCATTACTGTGTTCCATCTGGCTGTCTTTTGATCCTATGCGCAGTGAAAACACAACCATGACCAGGTGTCAAGAGCTCAGGCTTTTCTGTGCAATCTTTGGGACAATCCCAAATTCCTGCAGAAAGACAAGGAGGATAATCGTTGGTATCATCCCACTCCCACAGCATCCACATCCACTGGTTAACTCAGTTTCTGCTGGGCCCAGCACAGGAGTCCCACCTTGGTATGTGCTCAATAGAAAAGGCTTGCAGGAATCTCTTCTTCAAACACTGAGCAATGATCTTGGCAAGAGACGTACAATTATTCTTATCACTGAGATTTCACAGCAAACTTTCTGTTAGATCCCATCTCAGGTCAGTCTGACTGACCTCTATAAATTAAAAATGGTGGTTCTTCACCACGTCACCTCCATAGTACCCGCCTTCAGCTGATCTCATTTAGAGAGAAAGAATAGACTGGGCCCCACCTAAAGCAGATATTGTACTCTGTGCTCATTAAAAGGAGCATCAGACCTGTGTGAGGATGAAGGAAAACGTGAATCTGCTGAAAAATACATTTATTTTGAGTATTTTTAAAATCCTTTTTGTCTCTTGAGCTCACTGTCTTATACAGAAGGGCTTTTATTGCAGGTTCTGAATACATCGGATTGCCATGACTATGGGGGTTTTGCGTTTCATTCTGACTCAACAAAAGCTGTATGCCTCAGCCCCCTCCTCTTCCCCTGCACTGTAGGTGAGATTGTTTCTCTAGCGACTGGTTCATCATTTTTTGCTTGAATGTATTCCATTTACATAACTCATAAGGCATTAGCAAAAACGTACCGCTCAAACCAAGTCACATGTATGCACACACGTATATATTTGTATACAGCTGTCATACTGTGCCAAGAACAACATAGCAATGTGCAGCAGATAGAATGTACTTGTCCTACAGTTTGTTTTTGTGATTAGCAGGCACAATGCATATCCAACAGATATTAGCATGTCCGGGAAGCACTCACAATAAATTGCAGAGCTACTAATAATTTAGATATTTTTATGACTGTTCAGTGGTGGCTAATTTTATCTAATAAAATCCCATTAAGTTGTTGCTTGGTCCTTTTCCTTCCTCCAAATCCCAGAACGGGACTTATATGCTAATTGCAACCAGTATATGCTAATTAGGTCTAATTTCCATTTCTTAAAGAGATAAGTGCTGTTTTGTGCCAACCAATCATTAAGCCGTCCCACGTTTGGAGCAACCTTTCTGTCTAGCTCTCCCAGGGCAGGAAGAAGCCCCACACTGTGATCCCTGGAGCGAGGAAAGGCAAGGTAAGGCAGGGCAAAAGAGGGGAAGGGAAGGCAAGGCAAGGCAGGGCAAGAGAAGGGAAGGCGAAGGAAAGCAAGGAAAGGCAGGTCAAGGTAAGGTAAGAAGAGGAAAGGCAGGGCAATGTAAGGCAAGGCAAAGCAAGGCAAGAGAAGGCAAGACAGGGGAAGGTAAGGCAAGGCAAAGTAAGGCTAGGGATGTGCTGCTTCCCTGCAAGCCCTCCTCTCGCTACCCACCTATCCATAGTGCAGTTGGGGAACCTCACACTCTCACGCTTTCTGAGTTACACTCAGGTCATTCGCAAGGATATTTTCAGAAAGAAATTGAGCTCATACTGGCAGCAGGTATACACTCTGTGCTCTGCTCTTTCCAAAGGAGGAGGTGGCGCAACCCCTTCTGCAGTGTTAGTGGAGGTAAGCTGCTGGCAGCCCCGAACCCCAGCAGCTTTCCATCACTCCTGACCCACGCAGACTCATTGGAGCTTTGGGGAAGCAATCTCAAGTTTATCATGCTTGAAGGGGCTGTGAGTCTCCTTGTGCTGCCTAATGTGATTTTGCCACACTGCAGTGTAGTTGGAATTAGATCCATATTAAAGATCAGTTAGCGGAGAGGGAGGGAGCAAGAGCCTGTGTGGCAAGCAGCAGTCAGATTTTGAAAAGCATAAGGTGCCTTTTCAACTGCAGGCTGCAGCATCACATATTTTGCTCTTGGGAGGGTGACCTTCAAAACCCTGCGATGAGATTTGTCATGATTTTCGGGCTGAATATGTAAGAGTTCAGATAAATCACACGCTGTGTGTTCAGCTGGCAGCCTTGCTTTGCGATCTCAGGACCAGAGTCTGAGCTCGCTGGTACTTTGGTAAAAGCCCACTGGGGAAAAAATTGCTCCATGGATGTCAGGGGGATGGCTCCCATGTTACGTGGGTGTACTACAGGGCAGCCCCAGCAGCACAGCACCACTAGACAGAGTTGAGGCAGATTGCTTACCAGTCATACCATACACTTCTCCCTGTAAAAGACATTTCTTGAAATTACTTAAAAATGACATTTCCCCTCTGCCCTCCCAGAAAGCTAATTGTAACATTTTACTGTTTGAAGAAGACAATTGCAAAGTCAAAGGAGCTGGGAACATTAGCGATGTTATTGTTTGAAAAAGAAGCAGCCTTGAAACATCATTTGCAAATCTATTCATTATTCTGAAATGCTAAATGCAGTAAGAGGGGGTTTAGCATCTGTCTGCTAACTAACTCCCTTATTATTAGCCAGCGGAAGAAGAAAAACAGGCAAGCAATGCAGTACTTCAGGAAACCTGAATGCTGCAGACATGGAGGGTTCCCAAAATGTACAGATCCCTCTGGCCCTGCCCCACACCAGGGCTCTCCAAGCCTCCACTTTGAGCTGCACTTGACAATTGAGGCCAGACTGGTGCCTTATTTTGATGGCTGAAAAATGAATCCCTGATGTTGTCTCAGGGAGCTCGGCAATGTTACGCCAGGGATGCATTTCCCCACCTATGCCTCACACTAATGCAATTCTCCCCATCACCAAAATCATCATCTGCCTGATTTCCCCTCCACCTTTCTTATCTCTCCCCTCTGTGCATACACACACGCATACACACACAAGCTTCTTTTCACTGGCATGTCAGTCACAGCTATCTACGCGAGAGAAGGCTGAACTTCATTCCTCAATGTCTCCAGAGAGGTCACAAATTGCAGATGCAAATATATGGCAGGTCACTGGGATCTTCTGTCTGGGGCAGTAGGACAAAAGGGCAGAGTCTCTTCGGTGGTGGTACCATCAATACGTAAAAAATCCATAAAAAAATAGGCAAAAAATCCATCAATATGTAAAAATTATGGCAAAGGCTACTTCCTTTCAGTAAAATTAAATAGACTGGAGGGGGGTTCCCGAAAAGCAGATCTTTCTATTGCTCACATATCTCGCTTTATACCTCTCCCTTCTGCTATTACTGATTATTTAACTCTGTAGCTGCACTTTAACTTCAGAAAGCACTCCAGGATACGGTTGGTTTGAAGGAGGCCATACAAAATAAAATTTTATATTTTATTGCGTTGTATTGTTCAGCATTTTAAAGAGGTAAATTAATCACTAAACTGCTGTTCTGCGCTTCAAACTACCAGCTGTTCGGTGCTCTGAATTACAAGATTTATCCTTCAGGATTTTTTTTAATCATTTTTTTCCACCTTTCGTATAAAGACTTTATAGGGAAATAAGAACATGCTGGGGAGTGGAGGAGGGGATTAAGAGACAAAGACTCACACTGTGCTTTGGTCTTCATCCGACATCAGATGACTTGGTGACAGCCCTTCCCCTGTGGGCTTTACAGCTTAATTACCTGGATTGTGGGCTTTCCCATTTCCACTCCTTCCAATCATCCTTAGACTTTATTAGTATTTAGACCATCTTGCTGAGACTGTTGAGTTTTCTCTTCAGCCTGGCAGCTGTAGTGTTAAGCACACACAAAAGGCCTGTAGTAAGCCCTCATCACTGCGATCTGTGCTGCAATCACACAGTACTGGGTCTGACCATGGTGGGGACCTTTTTCATTACAGGTAGAAGGGAGGCAATAAAAAGAAATGTGGTGGAGAGGAGGGATGTTTGCAAATGCTCTCCAGCATAGGCAGTCTATTGTTCTAAAGTGCTCTGGGATACCTAGATGGAAAGTTGTGGTGTATGTTCTGGGACTGGGCTGTACATTATGCAACCCAACAAAGATGGTCCCACATGTGAAGACAATCTGTTGGGTGCCTAGGGAGGGCCTTATGGGACAGGACTTTTGCGTGCCCAAACATCTGTCCCCTCACACATCCCTAGACAAACTCACAAGTCAGCTTCTTCTGGCTTGCCCATAGAGGCGGTGGACGCCTCATCCCTCGAGGCACTCAAGATCAGACTGGACGGGGCTCTGAGCACCCTGATGTATCTGTAGTTGTCCTGTTCATTGCAGGGGACCTTTAAAGGTCCCTTCAAACTCAAGTGATACAATCAATCTATTATTCTATGATTTTGTCCACACATCATATCTTTCTAGCAATCTTCTCAACCTCTTCTGTGGTCAGATCCAAATCTGCTATTTTCCCCTTTCTGTTGTTCTGAAAAGGCTCACATGCTGCATGTCTGAAAAGCTTTTGCCATGCAGCTATGTCGGTGACACTGATGTAATTAACACATTCTAACTGAGAATAGGCTATACAGCCTGTCGCTAGCAGCAGCCTGGGTCAGCAAACAGGTGCAATCACAGCACCTGCCAGAATGTCTCCAGAACAAGCCAGAGGAATGCTGGAAAGAATACACCTTCATCTTAACTAATTTCTCACTGGTCTCACCGTTATATACCCAGCCATTCTGAGGGGAAAAAAGAGCATTTGAATGTAATGAAGATGATTATTTCACACCTACCTGAAACCAAGACAGAGAAGAAAGAGAAGATCTTGTGAGTTTTTGCATGTGCTAGACATTTGTGTAAAACACCATCCAGTATGTTTAGTTAACATAGAATCACTGAATCACAGAATGGTTTGTGTTGAAAGAGACCTCAAATCCCATCCCACCCATCCCTAACCCCTGCCATGGGCAGGGCTGCCCCCCACCAGCTCAGGGTGCCCAGGGTCCCATCCAACCTGGTCTTGAGCCTCCAGGGATGGGGCACCACAGCTTCTCTGGGCAGCTGTGCCAACGCCTCACTGCCATTTGGATAAAAAATTTCCTCCTAACAACTGACCTAAATCTCCCCTCTTTTAGTTTAAAGCCATTCCTTCTCATCCTATCACTATCTACCCATGTAAAAAGTTGACTTCCTTCTTGTTTACAGTCTCCCTTTAAATACTGGACAGCCTGACAAAAAATAGCAAGAAAAGGAGAGGAGAAATCGGTGAGCCCCAATTCTTATCCCACTACCAGAAGGCTCTTAGGATTCCTACTGCCTCAAAGGATGTGTGTGAGCTTAGAGAAGAGAAATCACCTTTCCTCAAATGCAGGAAAGCATTTGTTAGCTGTTGTCTTGTGTGAGCCAGGGTGATAAAAGCAGCTCATGGTGAGAGGTAAAGAAAGCAGTGTAAGGGAAGGCAAGAGGAGAGCCTTGGGCATGACTGGAAAGAGCAATTTCAGTGATTCATGAGGATAGTGTGTCATGAACTGTATAGTATAATGCAAGTCAGTAGGTTACTTGGTCACCTCAAAGCCATCACAGAAAAACTAGCCTTCATCGTGGCATGCTTTGAATTTTAAGCTACTCCCATAAAATCATTTGAAGCCTCTCTAAAACATGCAGATGCGGAAAGCTTGGTGAGCTGGTGTGGAGATAATGTAGAAAGTTTTGCAATAACTTATCAATCTTGAAAATGTCTATGTGATGAGCTTGCTATCACTATGCTTCTTAAACCATCAATAAGATAAAATATATCAGTTCAAAAAGAGTTTTCCATAGTGATAAAAAGAATCTTATGACATTTCAGTTTCCAAATCTTTCCACTTTCTCTTTGTTACTAGCAAGTTAGGATCAGTTTCACATAAAGCCCTTTGGAAATGCTGTCTACAATTATTAACTTCAGTCAAAGGAAGGAAGGCAGCCAAACCTTAAAGAAAATCTATATCAGCTTCTCAAATATTTGGAAAAATGACCCAAATGTCAGCATCCAAACATCGTATGTTTCCTACTGTAATGTTACCTTCAAGAAAGTGGCTTGAAAAGAGCATTAAAGGAAAAAAAAAACCACACAAAAAATACCCCACAAGTGCAGAAGAAGTTGATTGTGGTATTAGTCTGGATTCACCATGAAAGACCAAGGGCTCAGTTCTCCATTGCTTGAATCATAAATTCATAGAGTAGTCCACAGATCACAGTTCCTAGCCATCAGGGCCATAATTGAAAGGTCACCAATAACCAAATTACCCAAGGGGCAAAATGGGAGATTTTCCACTTGACAGCCCAGCTGTGAAACAGTGAAGCCATCAGTGGACATCAAGACACTGGAAAATTCAGTTCAGAGCATCTTCTGGTTGTTTCATAGCTCATATAAAGAAATAGAGTATAGCCAAGGGCTGGCACCAGGTCCCCATTGGATATGCATATTTAGACAAAGAAGAAAAAGAAGCAAAAATAAAAATAATACGAAAAGTCTTTTTTATATTTTTAAGCAAAAGAGTTTTACCCACAGCAAAATCAATACAGATGTGTGAGAAGCTGTTCAGAGAAGCAAGTAAATCACCATAATTACTCAAAGCAAAGCTGCAGAAGAAATCTTCAGGTGAGCTGGACTAGTAAATAAGAAAAGAATGGAGCTCACTAGTAGTAGTGAGGACAGTATTCAGAGACATGCAAAACTCACTACATTTTCTCTGCTTGTCCTAAAGAAAGATCTGGAAATCAAGCACCAGATGTCCATGGTAAGTATGTTCATGTGCTTCTTGTCTGACTTAGGCAGGAATGGAAATCTTTTGACTTCGTGTGTGGACTGACTGCCTCAACTTGGGATGTGGAAAACATATTGCACACACACATATGAGAGATTTACAACAACCATTCACAGACTGTTCTTTCCTATGCAGATGATGTTTATTACCTGATTTTGCTTCATTTTTTTTTTTCTTTCTGAGTAATTATTGAATAATCGACTTACGTCTCACGTAATCCCTTCCTAATTAACCGAAGCAAACCCTGGCGGATCTAATAGAAGACCTGCACAAAGAAATAGCATTCACAGTTCACAATTGAATGGATGGAATTCTCTCTTTAAATCTCAGGTGCTACTGTCCACAATGGCATTTTCTTAATCTAATGCCATATCAAAATTTGATCAGATAAAGAGATGTAGAATTGCCTTGCTATTGAATTTTAGAGGATTAAGAAACCACAACTCTCCTGACCAAACAGATTTCGGAAGAAGGAAACCTCATTCATCTCAGATCTCAAAGCGTAACCCTGGACATAATGCATATTCATGACAGAGGAATGAAGATACAGTCTTCTTAAACACACTCTGGGAACAGGTATAGAGGAAGAAAATAACAAAACAATATGAAATCTGGATTATTTTCAGCCAAAGATTTATGTGCAATTTAAAATCAAATTGGATAGCTCTGTGAATGAGATGTGCTAACACATGATAACATCACAATATGTTGCATGGGACATTTTTCTGAAGAGCTTTCTCAAGCCACGGGCAGTGAGGGAGCACAGGGAAGCTCAGCACAGCTTATCCAGATCAACATCTCTCTTCAAGACTGACAATGAGATTTTTAACAAAACCATTAGTCATTTGATTGAAGGCAATTTGACCAAAATTGATTCCCCCTGATCCAAAGGAATTAATTTCAAACACTGCAGGGTGTTTTCATGTAACATGAAAGGGCTCCTTTTGTGTTGCATGAGATTCAGACCCCACAGATCTGCTCTTCTGCAGCTCCCATCTGCGTATGGAAAATCTTTGACAGTTCCTCATCTGCGTACTCAATGTTTTAGACAAATAATTTATCACAGGGCTCTGGCACCTTTTCTATAACCATGTCGTGACAAATACATGCCACCCATGTTACTACTTCCTCTGCTTTCAGGGAAACATAAGAAAAGGACTGCAGCTGGAAAGAAAAAAATATGAGGTCATAGATACATGCAATTTTATTTCTGAGGGTATGCTCCCTTTTTGCTCATTTCATTGATAACTTGGAGCATCCTCAAGTCATATGGTGGGCTAGAATTCCTTCTTATTTGTACTTTTCTGGCTGCATTAACCTCAAGGAAGGAAGGAAGGAATCAAGCTCTGTGTCAGGGATCCCAGACTGCAGACAGGACTACAGCTCTCCATGCCATCTTGGATCGCTTTGTGACTCAGCACTGAGCAAGAAGCAGGTGAGTGACTGATGATAATGATAGCATCAATTGCCACAGTAACTACTGTTGAGGAAAGCCAATGTGTGTGTGGATCCTAGTCCCAGTCAGTACAATTTAGGACATGGTGCAACTAAGCTTGCCCTCAGAAGCAGGTGGCTGTGCTAAATGGCACTGCAGAAAGAAGCTGGCTCTGCTGAGAGGTCTAAGAAGAACACCATGCTAACACACATGGTGTGGAACATACTTTAGCAGGGGGGTTGGATTCTATGATCTCTTGAGGTCCTTTCCAACCCCTGCAATTCTGTGACTCTGTGTTTCCAAGCCTTCCTTGAACAGCTCTGCAACAAGCTGTACATATCAAACTGGATCTCTATTTACAGGGCTGCTGTGTGTCACCTGCAGCTCCTTCTCCCTCTTAGGTTATGTAGTTTTTGCCACCAAATATTTGCTTTACTGAGGGTATAAAATCAAAATCAAGCTCTTCTCTTGGGGTGCTTGGGGTGGGCCCAGTATTCTTGGATATCATGTTTGGTAGGCACAACGGAACAGCTGTTGTGTCAGGCACAGAAGGCTATGCAAAAAGGAAAAGTAATAGCAGAGTTGTTTTAAAATCCTTTCTGAAAGATAGGCATTGCATCCAGGTCCTCCCCTGATGGTTAGCATCTCTACCTTTGCAGAAGTGAAAGAGGGGTTGCTCTTCGTCACAGAGCAAATAAACTTCTAACTTAGCAGAGCTAGTTCTAAATAAGTATCAACTCATATTTCCTCTGTTGTATATGAAGTGTGCTGCCCCACCAGGCAGGCAGAAATAGGAGATGCATTAGGCGATCTACAGAAAGCAGGCCTCCTATTTTATGATGTTGGCCCATGATGTCAGAGGCGGATGTTGGTGGCATGGCAGTAGAAGATGAACCTTCCAAACAGTATCCTATTACATTTTGTTGCCATGTGACAGATAGCAGCTGTGAAACAGTGGGTCACTCTATTTGGTGCAGATTTTTTATGAATGCAGCATACAGGCTCTTGTTCATTGCTGGCAAAAAAAAAAAATCATAGCTAATGGTGGTGACTATGCTGAAAGATGATGTTCTGACACTGAGAATTTGCTCTATCAAATCTTATGTTATTGTGCTCTTTGTATCTGTTGGAGTTTCCGTAGAAACAAGTAGGAGGCATTATTTCTGGAGCAAGCTATGTACCCGTGGATTTTACTTAGTGGAGAGGTGATTTCTGTTCCTTATTATACGCTGAATACTTCTGGGGTAAAAATCATCAATCAGCAATTCAGAATTCCCATCTCTTGGCTGCGTGCCATGGTTTCTGGCCTAGCAAGTCATATGCCTGTATAAGTTCGTTCCTTCCTTCCAGCCTGACCGCCTTCACACTGCAGCAGCTTCAACAAGAGGAACAACATATGCACTCTTCTGCCTAGATTAGTTTTTAATTTGGTGGATTGCTGCATCCTGTCGGGGAAAGTGTGGATTTGAGTCAGTTTGGATAGCCTTATGAATAAATGCTGCCTGCCCCTGACAGCTTCTCCTGCCATGACATAAAGAAAAGTCAGGTTTTTTACCCTGTTCCATTTGGATAGTGCATGCCAGATGTGCTGTGGCAATACTTATCAGAGTAGATCTCTCAGGAAATAAGTACTGAATGCATAGTTGCTGGGATGAAGATGGGGTAGTTATCACCTTGTGCAGCTCTGTCTTGACAGAGGCATTTCTGGGCATGAGCCAGTGTGCTGTTTCAGCCAGATGAGGAATATTAGAGTTCATGACATACAAGATGAGGTGGACAGCTTTGGGTACACAGCTCTGTAATTAGGCATCTACCTTTCAGTCATATCTGTAGGTCCTTTTTGGAATCATACCTTTTGGGCTTTCATATTCTGTTTTCTTAGAGGACAAAGTGTCATAAGCATTTCTGATACAACCTACACAAAGAATAGTTGCAGTCAGAGAACAATTTGTTCTTCCTTTCTGCCATAGGCAAGAAATTTAAAATTAAAAAATCTCTCTTTCTCCCATTAACATAGAATCACAGAATCATTGTTTGGAAAAAACCACTAACACCAAGTCCAACCAGCAGCCCATCACACCGTGCCCACTGCCCATGTCCCTCAGTGCCACATCCACATGGTTCTTAACACCTCAAGGGACGGTGACTCTACCACCTCCTTGGGCAGCCTGTGCCACTGCCTCACTGTTCTTTCTGAGAAGAAATTCTTCCTAATATCCAATATGAATCTCTCCTGGTGCAACTTGAGGCCATTCCCTCTCATTCTTACTGCTGTTATCTGGGAGAAGAGGCCAACCTCCACCTTGCCACAACCTTCTTTCTGGTGGCCTTCTCAGGTCATTCTTCAGGGTAAAGAAACTGGAGGAATGAAAAAAACACTTTTGTGTGTGTAAAAAAATGGTAACAACCATACTACATGCTGCTTAAATATTTTACTTTGGGTTATGAGTGAACAGCTAACTTCCTATAATTAGGGACTAATTTCTACTAAGAGTTTATTGCCCAGCTATGATTTTTTTTTCCTTTGGTAGCATCTCTTCTGGTCACAGGTCTATGTGTGACCCCTAGACAAGGGGAGCATGCACCACAGCACTTTGCAATTTCGTGATTTTCAGTTGAGTAGCAGGAGCTGGCATCTTTTTGCAGTGACCAGGAGCAAAGAACACATGCTGTTATCTGTTAGAAGATGATGCCTTGTCACAAAACAATCTTTTCTGAGAGTCAAGCACTCACTGCTGCTCAACTCTGAACCACTGCTAACTGATCCTTCTGGCAGTCCTTTCAGTCACTAACACTTTAGGAAGAAGGTCTGGCTCTGCACAGAGAATAATAGGTATTGTATGCTGAGCAGGAAGAAGCAGTGAAAGACAGGAATCAACACAGCAATGGATACAACATTTTACTGGAGTGAACACTGGGCTTAACCCAAGCAAAAAGGTTAAGTACACACACAGCAGATTGCTGTTACAAACAGACTGCTGTACATCTCATGTAAGCAATAAGGCCTGAAAGTGCCCTCATGGAGCATGAATATGCAGTGCAGTGGAATGGCACAGACACCACTTCCATCCCATCTCAGCAGCAGAGAAAACTTTGAAGAAAACACCCCATGCCCCTCCTCTGTAGCAATAAGAGTATACTGGATCTATAGCCAAGCTGGACAGGCTGAAATAGAAGGTGAGAAAATATATGCTATCACTGTTACAATAGTGGTGACTTAAAAATTAAATTGAACATTTGGGGATTTCAGCAGTTTTCAATCAGATATTGAAGTTCTGGGATACTGTATTATGAATAGCAGGATTCAAGGTTTCTTAGGCGAACACTCAGTATTTTAAAAGAAGATGGAACTTTAGCTAGAATGGAGTAAAAATCATCATAATCATCATAAGAATGGAGAAAAATCTTCAGCTGTAAACATCTCTTCAGGTTCTGCCTCCTCTTTGTTTCCCTGTAAATAATTTGCAAAACGAAAGTGGGAATCTTTGGTCCACATGGTGTTGTTGCTGTGCCTCTCACTATCAAGGGAAATTCTCTCTTGGAATTCTCAGTTGGAAAAATGGACAAAGCACTTTGGGATTTATGAAGGAGAATGAATTCAGGTTGTGCAAAAGCAGCCAAAGTGGACCCTTTGCAAGTTTTGAGCCTTCATCTTCAACACAGAAGCAGACGAAAGTGATGTGGACAAATGAGGCAGGTGGTGTTAGCTTGCACAGCCCTGGAAAAATACAAAACTTTGATACAGAGAAGTGTGAATTATTTTGCAGAATCTCAGATTCCTTTTGAAGTTTGCTAGAACCACAGGGCTCTCATCGAATGCAGGCAGGAAGATGCAATGAGGATTGAGTCAGAGCCAGACCCTTTTCAGTGGGGCTCAGTGCCAGGACAAGGGGCAGTGGGTACAAACTGGAAGACAGGAAGCTTTGTCTAAGCACTAGGCAGCGCTTCTGTAATGTATGGGTGACACAGCACTGGCACAGAGGCTGTGGGGTCTCCTTGGAGAACCTTAAAAGCCACCTGCATGTGGTCCTGGGCAACCTGCTCTGGGTGTCCGTGCTGGAGCAGGGGTTGGGTCAGATGGAGCCAGAGGTTCCTTTCAACCCCAACCATGCTGTCATTTTATGAAAATTCAAGTTGTGCTCACCCTTTTGGTATTTGATATTTGGAAGTCTTCAAAATAGAAAAACCTCTATTCAGAGAAAGAGATTTTTTGATGACAGTTATTTTGTTCCGTAAGAAACATCCAGTGGCAGCAAATTAGGTGGATATCTAGCATCATATCTGCAGGTCCATCAGACTGCTGAAAAATTTGTACTTCAGTCTGCTACAAAAAAATGAAGCACAACTGGTAGGCTTCTGACCTAAGAGAACAATCATCCCCCTTTCTCCCTTACTAGCCCAATCACTGCTAAAGCAAGGCTGTCTCCTTTCAGTTCCAGCTGCCCCAGTTATAATCCCAATACGCAGGTGCATGCTCTGCCACGTGTCTCTCATGTAGCCAAAATCTCCTTGCTAGATATCAAAAACCAAACCCTATTGCACACACCTATGATGTAACTAAAATATTCTTAGTCAGGATGCCAAAGGCATACAAACATTGGCAGCGTTGCTGCTTTTGCAATCCATGGTGGCAAAAGGATTGCTGCTAGTTTACAAAACATAGCAGCTTGACACGCTCCTCTTGGTTGTCTGCCAGCTTGCTGTCCTCAGATCCCCTCTCACAGTCCTTTTTGACTTTGACACAGTCAAACTGTGTTACAGACCTGTCCCCTCACTGTCCTCAGGTCCCCTGCTTCTCCAGGTAAATTGAGTGTTTTGAGGGGCAGGTGTGAGGATGCCAGTGGGATGTGGATAATACTGAAAGCTGAAGGAATATGATAAAGATTTAGGGAACAGGTCTGGTTATAAGGCCTGGGAATGGTCAAGTAGGACAGAGGTTTGGTGGGTACTGCAGAAAAAGGTTGCAGCCCTCCCAGCTTACCCTGTATCTAAACATGATCTTAATTAAAACATGGAGGGCAAATCCTTCCCTTGGACATGTATCCATAAGGAACTCCTAGCAGCTCGGTAGGGGCAGAGTTATCTTGACTCCGAGATAATTAAAAAACAACTTTTATAGCATCTGACTAATAGGATTGCAGCCCTCCAGCAAGCCTGAAGGAACCGTGGGCTTATCAGGAATGCCAGCTCTTATGTCATCATTAACTAATGACCAACTGCTCATGCCCACCCAGAGATTAAAGTAGAAATTTGCACATGTACTGCCTGCTTATTCTTTCATTTCTCTAATTGACTTACAAAACAGAAATGTGCAGCAGGGCCCGATCCCACATTCATAGCAAATTCCTATGAATGCCAGTAGGATGTGATGGCGTATAAAAATTTTGTAAGCCTGGAGAACCAGTGTATGAGAATGTCATACTTTAATTTCTCAAATGAAAAGGTGCAATAAAGTACCAGTGTACTATAAGTGCAGATGGTTCTAAAGGCTCTCAGAAATACCAAAATGCTCAGTCATCAACACCATGGTAATCACACTTTACTTCATTGTATTTCTGCATGTGTTTAACCTTTTAACGCAGAGTTTTCCATTTCATTTTTACCCCGTTCCTTTATCATATATGCTTAATGATGAACTGTGTCATATGAACAGCTTTGAATAGATAATCAAATGTAATGCATTTTTTTGTGAAAATGGATACTGTAAATACTGGGTTAACGGCCGAACAGGCCCACTTGCAAAAACATGCAGCAAGAGGTGCGTATCACCTCCAGGAGGGGCAGGTGTGAATCACTACTGTTCGACTTCTGTGCATGAAGAAGGTAAAGTTTATACAAGCTTTTGTAAATCATAGAATCACAGAATGGCTTGGGCTGAAAAGGACCACAGTGATCATCTAGTTTCAATTCTGCTGCCATGTGCAGGGTCGCAACCACTAGACTAGGCTACCCGGAGCCATCTGGAGAAAGCTTGAAAACTTTCAGCGAGTAATAGCCAACGAACAAGAGAATCACAGCAAAGAATAACGCATAGATGCATGTGAATGCTGTCGTGGTATAATGATCCAAGAATCTTGTTTTCCTGTGCAGATTTATGGAGCAACAGATCTGAGTGCTGCATGGTTTCCTTGTAACTGAGAACTCTTAATAGCTAAGGCAAGGACAGAAACGTAGGTTCACATAGCCAGAATAGCAAGTTAAAGTTTGGTCAGTTGCCTCCAACCTTTGAAGAAGTGTACTAGTTGCTGAGAGGCCCTTTGCTCTCAGATACTCTGTTTAAATAAGAAAATGTAGTTTAACTACTTGAGTTTTGTTACAGGGTAACAAATCAGACAGTTAACAATACATGTGCCTTAAAGGGCATTCGGAGAACTGTTGATCTATTAAAGAGGAAATGTCTAAGGTAATTTCCTCCTGTGGAGAGAATTGGGTCTGAACAGCTAGTCTTCCTCAAACTAGTGAACCATTCCTCTCTGGCTGCTTCCTCCTTTGAATTCAGCTAAATTCGCTGGATGGCATATTTTTTCCACAAACAAATCAGAGAAGAGACTCTCTCAGACTTACTGATTTCTGAATCTGTCCTGCCCTTCATTGATAGTAAAAGTACTGAATGTGAAACCAGGCTTGCCTATTAATTCCCAGACAAAATCAGCCTGCAGTATGTCATCTCCTGAGTTGTCAGCCTCTCAGGGTGGGGATGGCTTTTACTTGTATTATCCAGCACCAAACTCTCCTTGGCAGGACACTGAGTAAAAGAATTAAACAACATTATGATTAGCATCTCCAAAGGGACAGTCATTTGTTACAGCTAAAGAGAGGACATTTATTTTCTATGCTGCTTTTGAGTACTGCTTCCTTTTAAAGGATGTGAGGCCAAGATCTTTGCTGGAACTAAGTCCAGTGACATCCTGGTGAGCAGCACCAATTGAAGATCTATCTGCTGGTAAGGCTGGTAAGGGCATCACTAGTCTCCATTTTTGGTCTCAAACTAAATGAGGAGAGGTTTAGAATGGATATAAAGAAGCAGCTTTTTATGACAAGGGTGGTGAGGCACTGGCACAGGTTGTCCAGAGAGGTGGTGAATGCCCCATCCCTGGAGACATCCCTGAGGTTGGGTGGAATGGAGCTCTGAGCAACCAGCTGTACATGTCCCTCATCATTGTGGGAGAGCTGGTCTAGGTTGCCTTTAAAGGTACCTTTCAACCCAAACAATTCTATCATTCTATGATTCTATGCTTTTGCCCTAAGATGTTAAGAAATAAAGAACAGCCTCATAGATTAACACCCAACTGGAGGATGGCATGGAAGCCAAGTAGATGGTATCTGTCCCACTCTGCTGGCTCCTTCTGCAGACTAACCCCAGGGCTCTCCAGGAACCAGGAGCACCTGCATCTGCAAGCCAGATGCCTGAGTCAGGGCATGGATGGAGGCAACTTTGTCTGAGTAAGCTGGTAGCAGCCCCAGGTCAGGGAGGAACAGAGATGAGAACTGGTCCAACCTGCTAGAGTTAGGGGTTCTAGCTTCACCTCTGGTTTCTAGCCAGTGCAAGTGACAGAGGCAGAAGCTTTCTCCACAGGGTTTTGGGAAATCGTTCATGGAGAAATACTTCCACGCTCTTTAATCTGTTAATGTGAGATAAGACTTGGGATGGGCCCCAACATTCAGACTTATGGACGAGTTTAGCCAGCCATGTAGATTGCCCAGTGGGATAAACATTAAAATCCACCACATCTCCACATCTTCAGATTGTTTTCCTGTTGTGAAACCAGATCAAACCTTATTGAGGCTGTGGACAAAGTCTGAGGGTGGCTGGATACACTCCCATTCCAGTGGAATCCATGTGAGATCCAGGGCTTCCTTATTGCCTTGACATAGCAACAGGAGAACACAGGGTGAGAGAAAAGAAAAAAGGGTTTGTTTTCAGCAGCACAGCTGAGAGCAAAGAATTGAGCTTGTGGTCATCAGTCAGTTCCCCCTAATTGCTGACTGCTACAACTGCAGACTCTACAGAATGTGTGTGCGTGAGGGCAGGGGGGGGAGAGGAGGAAGTCTGACTGAGGTGCAGCCCTGCTAGAGGTGGGACTACTGTGACAAATAACAACTATGCTTGTTACACACAGTGCAAGGGGGGGGAGCAGTCATATCAGGTGAATGCACGGAGGGTCAGGCTTATTTGAACTTGGGCCTGATTCTTCTGTTTGCTCTGTTTACAATAGGGTGATAACAATAATGCAAAAGAAGCCTCGTAATAAACACTCATGTCAGTGTATGGGGGTCAGTTTCCTTATCCTTTGCTACCATCTCGTCTGACCTGTCAGCTTGCGGACAACAGTCACTTCAAGCCCTTTTGCGCAAACACTCAGATGCTTTCACCTCCCTCCTGACTGAGCCAACAGGTAACGCACAGGGCTCCCCAGTTCACAGGATGGTGTGCTTCAGAAAAACACAGGGAACTAAGCCTCTGGAGCTCAGGCCTGCTCCCACTCCCACCGGAGTAAATTCAAGGCACTGCTGGGAACTCAATGAAGATAATTCAAGGACATGGGACAGCTGACAGTGGTTTGTCCAGACAAATGTAAACAAAGGAATATCTGGATTCTTTTAGATTAAGATTTCCCTGTCCTTGTCATGAAGAGGCTTTTTCCCCATGGAAGGAAGGAAGGGAAATGGTGACAGATTCGCTGCAACTCAAGGCATTTTTATTTGGTGGCAGTTCTGGTTTAGTAAACCTGATCTGGCTGAAATATAACTCAGCTTCCCTCCTTCCTCCCAAGATTACTCTTTGGGGGCTCAGTTCCCCAAGCTGGTTTACTGAGTGATCACACAGCTGCTGGGAGAGCGCAAAGGAGAGGACAAGGAACCCTGAAGATCTATGCCAACCCATAGCTTAACAAAGCCCTCTGAGGTGCCTGCATGAAACCAGTATGGACTCCTCCATTCTTAGGTGTATCACATCAAAATAGATGTGCCAAGTTCCATTGGCCAGCGTGGCTGCAGGGGTCCTTCTGGGACCTTTTTTATATCTGTGCTAATTTAGAGTTAAAGGAACTTTCAGGTTGGGTAATATCCCTACCTTGCACGTTCACCTCTAGCACTTTGTCAGAATTAGCATTTCTAGGGAGAATGACCTTTGCTGCTTGGCTTCAAAGGTACAGCAGCAGAGTGCTAAATTTATCACCAGAAAGGATCAATCAAGCAAGAGAGATTAAAATGGAACTAAAACAGTTCTGTTTATTTAGGGTGAAGATTTCATCATGCAAGGTCTTTCACTTTTTCTCTAAATTATACATGTAGATCAGTACATCAATGCCTCCTTGGGCTCCTGCCAGTATTTTCCATGCTGAAAATGCAACTTTAGGACAGCTAAAGAATCATAGAATAACAGAATCATTACAGTTGGAAAAACACTAAAACCACCAGTCCTTCACATCATGACACTGCCCATGTCCCTCAGTGCCACACCTGCACAGTTCTTCAGTACCTCTAGGGACAGTGACTCCACCAACTCCCTGGGCAGCCTGTGCCACTGCCTCACCACTCTTTCCAAGAAGAAATGTTTTCTAATATCCAATATGAACCTCCCCTCATGCAATTTGAGGCTATTGCCTCTAGTCCTATTGCTATTACCTGAGAGATGAGACTGACCTCCCTTGCCACTACCTCCTTTCAAGTCATTGTAGAGAAAAAGGCACATATCTAAGCAAAAAGAGGCATGACCTTCCCTGCCACCTGCATGCGTGTGAGCAGGGTGAGCCTTCCCAAACACACACCTGCTGGCTCGCATAGGCCCTGCCAGTGAAACCTGTTCACAACCAGGTTTAAGACACATCTGTAGGGGGGCATGAAGAGGGAGCAGCAAGGTGCTGAGAGCAGCACAGCATGCCAGGCTGCTGCACGCCTCGCTGGGCAGACTTCTCGCAACGCAAAAGAGCAGTATGCTTCTGCAGGGATTTAGTTTGGCCTATGTGACATCCTGCCTAGGCAGCTTTTTCTTACAAGTCAGGATTATAGCTGATCCCCTCAGCTGGCTGGGCTGAGGTGGATAAGAGAGCCCTGAGGCTATAGGGGAGAAGGCAGCTCTCCATCTCCTGTGTATCACCCTCATTCCTGGTAAAGGGCACAGACAAATTAGTCAACCTTAAGGGTTATTCTAATTTATAGCAGCAAAGAATGGGCCTCTGGGAGCCATTAGATGAGGCAAGGGTAATTGGAGAGCTAACACCCTTTAGCGAGATGTCCTTCTCTCAATACTTTGTACACGGGAAGTGCCAGGAAGAAGCGGAACGGCACCAGTTTGGATAAATTCCCTGCTGGGCAGATCCTCTGCCCTTCATCCATGGCAGCATTAACACCTCTTGTGTTAAAATGCATCGGCCTGTGTGTGCAGTGTGGGTCTGTTCTAAGACCGAAGATAACTCACATCTCTCCACCTACAGAGTACTTTCTTGTGGAGAACCAGGGTTCAATTGGTACACAACCAGTTCCACTCTGGAATTTCCCACAGCCGCTCCTGCCCCACTGCTTGCAGCGGCCAACCCTCACTTTTGATCTGGAGCATCTCTTCTGCTGTTTTGCAATGGCCTCAGCCACACGGAAGACAAACAGAGCAGGGCATATTACCCTATCTATCCCCTCTGTTCCCAGGATAAATCTGTAGGAAAAGTGAGCAGAAGGGATCATATAACGCACTGAGAGGCTGTTCCAAGACATTAAGGTGGAAGCTGATTTCTGTTTGAATGGTAGATACATGTGAGCTTAACCACACCAAGTGCTTCAGGTACCCTTGCAACAATTAGCAGTTTTGCCTCTTCCTGCAAGCCTGAGAATTGACTCATTAAGAGTTTATTTAAGTACAGCTAGCTCAACAACCAGCCATTTGGATGTCTGATGCTCAGAGGTGTGCAGCAGAATATTGTGCAGCAGAGAAAAGTGAATGCTATGACATAAAATCAGCTAACATGGGTCATTTACAGCCACAGACATTTCTTGCATTTGTTTTAAGAACTACAAGGACCATGTTATGCTACAAATACAGTAGCTTAGATCTAAAGTAAATTTCCCAGGAATTGATTTCCAGTGATACCAGTCCAAACGAGATAAGTATTAGGCTCTTATTCCAGATTTACACCAGAAGAACTCACAGCAGAATGTACAATTTTCTCACTGTAATATCTAATGATCAAATCAAGCAAAGATGAAATTTGACAAGCAGCTGGTTTGATACAATTTCTAGGTGCAGAATCTAATTCTCTGCCTCTTGCAATTTACATAGTAATTCAGACCCACAGTAAGCAACTTAAAGCCTCTACTAATCTAAGCCAAGGGTGTTTCATACCCAAAGTGGCAAAAGCAGAAAGGATTGTGCGATGCGCGGTGCGCTACAGAATCAGCTGCAATGACACTACTTTGTCTCCTTCCTTGTGAATATTTACATCTGTGAATGTTCTGATGCTGCAATCATGACAATGGATCTTTCTGTGTAAAAAAACAGAGCTACTACAGTTTAAAATAAAATAAAATAAAATAAAATAAAATAAAATAAAATAAAATAAAATAAATGGTGAGATATTAAAAACGGGTGCTTTGGAAAACCATTTCGGACTAAACACAATCTAGATGATATACTGCAGGTTTGCTAATAGCATTCCTATGGAGATATGGGAGTCACAGAATCACAGAATCACAGAATCATAGGGGTTGGAAGGGACCTCCAGAGATCATGGAGTCCAACCCCCCTGCCAAAGCAGGTTCCCTACAGCAGGTCGCACAGGTCGGCATCCAGGCAGGTCTTGAACATCTCTAGAGAAGGAGACTCCACCACCTCCCTGGGCAGCCTGACACTGCTTAAAGTCCACTGACAAGCAAACGTAGCTTTTTTCCTTATTGCTTCTAGGAAGTGTTTTGGTTGTAATTAATGAAGATTGATTTTCACAATGTGATAAAAGTATTACAGTGAATTGTATAACTTACTCATATCACGTGTAGAGCAAAGTTAACCAATTAAAAAATAAGCAAGGAAAAAATTAATCAAAATTGGAAAGTACAAGAATCTTGCAACCTTCAATCTATGGCAGCCCGAATTCCCCATGCCCCTGGCATACTTCTCCTATATTCCTCTTAATATTCAAATGAATCACTTGCTGATCAACAGCAGCCTGCTGTTACTGCAAGAAGTGCACTGCAAGAAGAAAAGGCAAGTGATGGAAACCTGCAGATTCAGTGTCAACAACAAAAATGATAGTGCTTACACTGAAGGGAAAGGTTGAAGCCTGGCCTCCACAGAGCTGTGCAGTGAGAACAAGATGAACTACACTGCAGCGACAATTCAATTTTCACTGGCTTGTACCAAACACCACCCAAAGTCATGGAGCACAATGTCTTCTTGAGAGCCACTCTCGTATATTAAGGAAAAGAGAGGAACTGCAAGGAGGCTATGATGACTGTGGAGTCTGAAGAGACAACAGAGAGAGCACATCATTCTGCATGCTGTGTTTTCTGGATTCAAAATATAATGGTTAGTCTTTCCCCAGCATCACCTTTGTGATGATGGGATGTATGAAGAGGTGCCAAAGTGTTCCACTCATGGAACAGTCACGGAATGAGGAACCTCTCATTGGACAGTAAAGACATCATCAGGGTCTTATCTCCAGTTGCTATAGGCTGGCATATGGCAGCTTCTCTACCTCCTACAAGTATCACTCTAAGACTGAAAAAAAAAAAAAAAAAAAAAAAAAAGAGTTAAAAATTAGTTTAGAAACCCAGTTCCCCCAGAAAACAGCTTGGGATTGCTTTATCACACATTTGGAAAGCTGTTACTCCAGATTTTGAGGAGCTACAAAAGGAGCAAAAAAAAGCACTTGAATTGTGGATTCACTGTCCATGCCACAATCATTTTACATATCTTTGAATTGAAGAGCACAATTTGAACTGGTCTTTGTTTTTTACAATACACACAAACAGGCTTCACCTTAGAATTAAGCAGTGGTGATTTCCACAATGGTGCTTGATTACAACTAATTCCTATCACTAATAAAGGCAACATGCATTTCTCCAGCAATGTGGCAGATACATTCACCTGTTGTCCTGTATTCAGATGCATCACAAAGAAAAAGACTGTAATTAAAAAAAAAAATCATAGAATCATAGAATGACCTGGGTTGAAAAGGACCTCAAAGATCATCTAGTTTCAGCCCCCCTGCTATGTGCAGGGTTGTGAACCAGTAGACCAGGCTGCCCAGAGCCACATCCATCCTGGCCTTGAATGCCTCCAGGAATGGGACATCCACAAATTATACTCCCCTGGCAGTTAGATGAAATAGCAAATGGAATAGAAAATAAAACAAGTCTGACACTGCCCCCTCTTTCTGAAGTTTTCTCTTGCTTCAGCAATAGATGGCTGCAGCGTTGAAGGCTGGCACTAGTACATGCAACCACCTGCTGCTGAGCCTGGATTTAAGCCATAAATTGTAGTTTAAATGTTCTGAGTGGTGGAGTCAGTTTCTTTCTGCAGCAGCGCAGAGGTACATGATCTGGCTGTGCAGCACAGCGTGACCAGTGCATGGCAAGAAATGAAACCAAGGAAGTAAGACAGAGGCAATTGCACCACTTAGGTTGGGGATACATTGAGGGCAAACACATAGAGTGGGGCTATTGCCTCTTCTGCAGCAGACCAGACATGACAGAGGATTGCCAGAGTGTGCTCCTCTCTTTCCTGACTCTGGAAGCTGAGACTAAATATATCCCTAAGTCTTCTGGATTGTTTTAAATGAGCACTTAACAAGCTCGTGTTGGGGAAAGAGATGTGATCACAAACTGAAGCAATGGCCATTTGCTCCTGCTGTAAGCTGCACAGCAGCTCACACAGTCCATGCTTACTGTCACGGAACATGTGAGCCCATGTCTATGTGATTTTGGACCCCTCAGTCTGCACCAAAACAGGCTGAAACCTCAGTCTGTGTCCCTCAGTCCTGCCCTGCATATTCTGGCAAGGCTCTGAATATCCCAGTCAAGCACTCCCTTGCCTAAATTTTGGTAGAAACAGAGCCATGAGTGTGAGATACAGATCAGGAATATAAAAATAAAACATCCAACCAAGGCTGGGGGAGGTTTTTCTGGAGTTTATTTAATAAAAGCAAAAGTAAAATATATGTGAATAAAAAGGAGCTCATTTCAGCTGTCTCTTTAAATCCTTCCGTGCGCCTCTTCTTCAGCACAAATCCTGAAACACGCCTGCCTCCTTTTACAATGCAGCAGCGTTGCAGTTTACATCCAGTCCTCTGAGGCACTTGGATGTTTCTGAGTATTGCCAGGCAACTGGAGCTCTCAGTGACATAAAAGAAAGCAGAGATCTTCTGCAGAAGATAATTAGTATCTAGACGGATGCTCCGAGAACCCGATTCAAAGAGAGATGTGTGACTCCTCTGCTTACACACCTGTATCCCTGCAAGAGTGATGCGTAAGTGCTTACTAACTTTTCTGGTGAGAGCATTAACATTTTTTGTGATCAGGCCCTTTCTGACACAAACTGCAAGTCAAACAGAGAATTTTAAGAGTGAAAGCGGAGCTTCTACACAAAGCGCTGTCTTTACCCTGAAACACAAACGAGCTCATGTCCTGATGAAAGGCTAAACGCTGAGCATTGCTAGGAAGATCAGAGGATTTCCTCACAACACAGTCTCAGCCAGCTTCAATATTTTGCTTCGTTTTGCACTGCAGTACAAGCACCCACCAAGCAGCAAGGAACAACCAGCGGCAGGCACCAGCCCACTTCCCACCAGCTGGCTGGGGAGCCCATGTTCAGCCAGAGATCTGCCCAGACTGCACATTAGCTGGGTCCCCACTGCTGTCACTGATGAGGTGACATCAGGCAGCATGGCCACTCCTCAGCCAGTCAGCTGCCATGCCAGTCAGTTGTTTCACTCACCCATATGAAGATCAGTTGAGTCATCACCCTCAAGGCAAGCCAGGCAGCGGGCTCGCCAAAACCAGAGTTTCTGATGAGGTAGGGATGTCCCTGAATGGTTTCATCATCAGATCAGCATTTTCCAGTGGTTTCCTTAGTAGTAAGGTGGTGAGAAAGAAAGCATAGCATCTGAAGTTATAAGGAGGATTAGAAGAGTGCACTGACTAAGAAGGCATCCTCATCCCGTTTGCAGCTATGTCAAGAGATCCTAAACATAGAAGTCTTCTGTGCCCCACGTATGAGTTCTTTACCTCGTGCAAGCAAGCAAGACAAGACTGGCCTGAGTGGGATGGAGGTTTTGGGACCACACCTAGCTCATAGAAACTTGAGTTGGAGCCAGCTGTGGTACACGCCAATAAAACCTGCAATCAGTGACAGCTTTCATCCCAAATGTGCCCAGGCTGACTTCCCTTTCAAAATAATGGAGGTTGAGACTGCAAGCAGAAATGTAAGCAGGCTTATTTTTAAAAAGATGCTTCAGAGCACAACTCTGGCTTTCTCTATGAGACGCTAGGCTTTCCAGCACAGCGCAAACTCCCAGGTGCACTCACTGAAACAAAGCGTGCAGCTCGGGGATGAAGGAGGCTGGATGACCAAACACCCCTTCCTTGCCAAAGAAGGAGTGAGGAGGAGGGTGCACACCCTGCACTGAGAGCCACTGTCTATTTTATTTGCTAATGACTGAAACCTATGGCAGACTCATACTCCTGATAGGATCTCAGAACTCTCTGCTCAAGACTGGAAGTGGTGTTGCAACAGAGCTGGGAGAAATGTTATGGCTCTATTGTTTATTTCTTTTGAGTTGAAGGTTTTAGGTCGGTCACTAAAAGATCTATTATTAATACTACTATCTATTATTGTATTGTTACATATTATTAATATTTTTATCTATTATTATATTATTATCTTTCACTAGTATTTCCAGGTCCTAACACCGTAACAAAAGTGTTTAAGACAGAATTCATCCCTGAAAGTCCTCCAAGGCCTGGATATCCCTGCAGAGATATAACTGTGGCCAAAGGAAGGATTTGGCTGCACTCTGTGCTCTCATGGTCCCATCAATATTTGTTTGCTGTGACTTGCACTCTCATGACTTTAGGCACAATGGAAGCTATTCTTTGAACATGTCCAAAATCAATTGACCTTGATTCCAGTCTAGGGTGAGAATTAGGCAAACCTGGTATTTTCACTTGCAGATTTATTTCATCATTATTAAATTGTATGCAAAAGAATGCAACTCAGTAATGTAAAAGCTTGCTTTCCACTTCTTTTGTTTCAGAAACTTGGTAAATATACTTCTCTCCACAAGACAGTTTTCCCCCAAGCAAAGGCCTGGCATGGAAACTTTAATCCAGAGGAATATTTTTTCAGAAAATTATAAGCACAAGAAAACCACTGTAAGATAAGTGCAAGTATAGCTTTAACATTCACCATCAGCAAAGGCTTTAATAAATTCTTGTGACTTTGATTCTTACTCCAGAAATGATAAGGTAAATTGCTGTTCTACCTGAAAACAATGCCACAGAAACCCAGTTAATGATAAGCAATTGAGCTTCCTTATGGGTTACAAGCATAACAAAATGCCTGGTGTGGGATTTTTCTCTGTGTTTCCCCTTTGCTGTTTGCTCACCCTCTTTTAATCTTGCAGTAGTTTCTGCTTATGCAGCATACAGAAAGCAAGATTCCTCACTGTACAAAGTAAAGACTCGATTGCTCTTAATCTGATTCAGTGATTATTGTGCATGCATCCTTTGCTATTCTGAGGAATCAGCCCTGAGAGCTTGTCTATGGACAGTAACACAGAAGTATTCTGTGAAGGCATTTCCTGAATCATGTCTGACAGGCCACATAAGCTTATGAAAACCCCCCAAAGGCTTCTCCTAGCCAAAGCACTGCCACTCCATCATTTCTACACTGCCGCCAGTTCTTATAGCAGAGCAATAGCAATTTTTTTAAAAGAGGCAAAGGCAAAGGTTTGGTGTTCATTGGGGCTAAGAGCCATCTTACTGCCAGAGAGAAGCAGAAGAACTGACCCAGCCTGCCTGGATGCCTAGAGGCTGCACTGCAGAGAGATCCTCATCTGTTCCAGCAGGACAGGCAGACGCTAGGATGTGTCCCCAGCTGGCATAAATCACAGCAGCCTCCTGAAATCAATGCAGTTATGGCAATTTTCATAGATGCGTAGATTTGCAACTCAGTAGGGAGCATTGTGATTTACATGTTGGTTATAGCTATGATCTATTTTATAAATGAGGACTTGTACCACTCATAAGGATCAGGGATTCTCATCTTTTACCTGGATAAATTCTACACAGCAGCTGTTCAGCTGCAGAGAATTTTTAACCTTGCAGGAGTATAGCTGGGCCCAAAGATCCACATGGAGTGGAAAAGGTTATCTACACCTTTATTAGAGACTGAGAGAAGCAAAAAGGAAACAACACAAGGTACTGCCTGGCGAGGAGGACTGGGCCAGGCAGCAGGAGAGAATGGGCAAGGAAAGAATGACAGCTAGATGGGAAACAGCAGCTCAGCATGCCCTCTTCAGTGTGCTCAGGAAACCCAGAGACCTCCCCTTCCTCTCTTGTCCAACAGTGCAGTTTTCCTGCCATGCACCACCTCTGCAGAAAGACACCAGCACTTTCCTCATCCTTGTCTGCTCGATTCTGCCACTCTGCAACCATGTTAACAAACATGCATCTCACGTCCTTGATAGAGATGCATTTCTGATCACCCAAGACACAGTCTGACAGTGTACCCTCTGTCTTCTCACTGCTCCTCAAACCACTTCACTGTGACCATATGCTGTCCCATACTTACTGCAAATTCTGTCATTGCCAGCATGAGTCCCCTGGGCCAATGGTGCTGGGGAAACTTTCCTTGCCCCACTTGCTTTTCTGGCTGCACTGCTCCACATACTCCTTGGCAGCTAGAAGAAGGCATCCACAGAGAACAAGGCAGCAGTTTTTGAGGGACAATACAGTATTATCCTTCTTCTTGCAGCACCAGATCAGCAGGGAGGCTGCTGGAGGTGTGTTCTGAGACCTCTCCCAGCTCCTTCCAACCACTGGCTGCTTCCCAAAGCTTCTGCATTCGTTCACATTCATTCCATTTTCCCCATTCTATTTGGCCCTTCCTACCATCAGAAAAACAGAGGTACTTGAATGCTAAGAGTCACTGGGAGAGCTCTGCATAGAGACTGAAACTTGTGTTTTTCACCATGACAGCTAGGAAGAGCTTCCTTTTGTGTTGCCTAAGCACACTTCTTTATGAGTGTGCAGCTGTGGGGGTGAGGGGCTGGCACACCAGGCGAGCTATACAGCAGCCTGACAATGCCTTAGGACTGATGGTGAGATCCTGACAGATAGGATTAGTACAGGGGGAAATGAGGAAGCCTTAAGAAACTTCCTCCATCCTCAAAGACAGAAGAGAAACAAAAAATGATGGGTCTAGTCCAGTGCTTGAGGTAACTGGCACAGGTTGGGTTCGGCTTTGCTGGGAAAACATGTCAAAGCAATAATTCTAGAGGTAGTCAAATAAGCTGTGGTCATTTTGCTTTGTCTCACAGAACAAAAAAGGACTGGCTTGAGTGCAACAGTCCATGTACACTGTGGGGAAGCAGTTTATGGTGTGAAATCTTCACAGGGAGAAAGGGAGATCGTTGAACGCATCTATAGCCAACTGACAGTCGACCATCTTCCTTAGTGTGCAATCCTCTGCGTAATCTTAACTCATCCAACACAAACCAATGTAAACGAGGTACAAAGATGCTTTAGTCTCAGTAGGGCTGGGGAATTTTTGAGACCTTAGTGAGAGAAAGAACATGAATTTGTTTCATGCTCCAGCCTCTGGGCTGATGTAAATAGGCTCAGCTTCAGAGGCATTGATTGATGCTTGATGAGAACTGGCAATCTGCAGGGCCTTCTCAAAAGCACTAGGGCTGCATTTTTGGGGTGTTGCAACTGGGCCTGAGCTGTCATCTGCTTTATTCTGATAGCTGTGGTTACCAAAATAGGCATGGGCACTTAGCTGAAGGATTTCTAGACACCAAGATAAAGCAGTTCTTTCCCTTTCTACACAGTTGAGGAAGAACACACTCTAAACTTTCTCATGTCAGGCAAAATATGTTGAACTGCCTTTAAACCTTGCTCACAAATATAGCAATCTGAGAACAAAGCCCGATCTCTCCAGTATCTTCTAACCCAGTCTTTACTCCAGGCCAGAACATACAAAACAGCTCCTGAACTGCATTAAGCACACGAACGGAGTGCCTCTCCTTCCATGATTAATTCAATTCACAATGCTTAAAGAAGAGTCTATAAACACATACACACAGGCGTAGCAGCAGTCTACCAAATTATGCAAAGCATTTACCTCATTTTTAGTTTTGCAATCAACCCTCAATTTGATTAGCAGCATGCTGACGCTCACCTGGGAGATTGTTTAAAACCGACTTTTGCTGCTGTGAAAGCATGTTTCAGTCATCCTCCACTAATGCAGCAGCAACCTCCCAAGGCTCAGTGTGGGAGGGCCTTCCTGGTTTACATCTGCTCTAAATCCAACTTAATTTCTGTGCCAGGTCAGCTTGGACACAAGGAGCAGAGGGGAACAATAAACACTCTCTCCCCTTGCACGCACACATACGCATATCCTCCTGTGAAAATCGTCTCCATCTCTGGAATCTCTTTTGCCCTTTCCCAAATTGCAGACTCATGCCAAAGGATTCAAAGCAAGGCACAGGGACTGTGATTCACAACCAGTTATTTCCTAAAACTGTTGATTTCTGATCACTGTTTAATTCATCCATGCGCTGCTGTTAATAATTACAACATGACAACCCAATGGCAGCCCAAAATTCAAGTTGACAGTGCACAGAATCCAAAGGAAAAACACGGCAAGCAGATGAAGTAGGGATGCACACTGCACACTGGCCTAACTTTGAGCGTGGAAATGGGGCTGAAATGGTAAAAATATGGCATACATTTATAAAGTGACTGTAGCTTGACTGCACAGTGGAACTGACGGTGGCATCACTGGGGCATGAAAGGAAGGACTCCTAAAGGAAGTCTGGAAAGGAGCTGAAAGTAATCTGAATCCCTCTGGAAAGCATTAGGAAGACATATGTGGCTCTGAGTTTGCTTACTACTACATTAGGTTCTCAGAATCAAACCGGAACAGAGGATAGGGACAGATCCAAAACACAGCTGTTGACATATCAGAAGGAGTTACTTTGCATACAAAATTAGCGCAAAATGAATTATTCTATTTAAAAGCAGAGGTGCTACAGAAATCTGCAGGTCTGCTCTGTGTTTTTATGTATGTGCAGGGAAGGCCATCGCTTAAAAAAGTAAATAAAACTAGTGTTTCAAATCAGGATAAAAAACCCGAGATGGCAACATTTCTGCAGAACCAGAAAATCTGTACCTCTGCAACACTGAAACAATGTAAGTATAGAATATATATAGAGAGAAATATGTAAATATAGCAGCAAATGTTGCAGTAGATAAGTCCAGATTTAAATGAGGAAATCAGAGTACGACATTTTCACTTGCACAAATGAAACAGTTTGACAGTATCACAGTGAAATGGAAAAAGCAAGAAGATAATTGTTTCTCATTTTCCCATTTTAAATTTTGACACATTTCCACAAAATAATTACATTTTGACAAAAACACCTTTACCTAGAGAAGCCCTCTTTACTGATCTTTTTTTTTCCAATATGTTCTACTGAAAGCTTCCCACAACAACGCTGCATGAGGCAAATTTTTGTCTTCTTCTACACCGGTGAGCTTGCCTAGGAACCTTTCCTTCCCTTGATTTCCTAGCCTGCTGATACACAAATTGAACCACCTCTTCCTTGCTCGTGCGTTTCAGGTCAAAGAAGAATGTCACACAATTGAATCCATCTGCTTGCCCATGGATTATGATAGATCTCCTATTTTCTAATATAAAAAATTCAACAGTGGCAGCTAAAACTTCAACAGCTGATTATTTTTTATTCCTGGTTTCCCATCAGGTCTCTCAGTGAAACACTGCTCCCACACTCAGTCCCCCAAAAGCCTCCATATTCTGCCTCTTTTGGTATTAAAAGAGATGTGGTGTTCTTTGCTTTTCTCCTCCAGTATAAACAGCTGTAAGGACTCCTACAGTGTGAGGCGCTGCCACAGCTGCCCAGAGAAGCTGTGGTGCCTCTTCCCTGGAGGCGCTCAAGGCCAGGTTGGATGGGGCCCTGGGCAGCCTGAGCTGGTGGGGGCAGGCGTTGGGCTGCGTGGCTTTGAGGTCCCTCAGCCATTCTGTGATTCTATGATTTCTACAATAAGGATGCAAAAACAAAGGAGAGCAGCTGCAAGTGAACAGTGGAAGACACAGATGACAGAAGACTTCAAATGCTTCAGGCTGCAATAATGGAAGCCCACACTGACCCAGGAATCACCTGAGGAGTTTGGGCTTTGTAAGGCTAGAAGAGAGACCAACAGTAGGTCCACAGCCAGGGGCTGTGGGCAGTATTCAGCAGGCAGCGTTTTCCCTTCAGGATATCAAAAGAGTGCAATTTTCATCATTGTCTGAAGGAGATACATTACCAGGGCTCTATCTGTTTCTGCTGATGATGGAAGATATGAAAGCATTTTTCACAAGCAATGCACATGCCCCAGCCATGTCCCCACTGAGTAAATGCTTTCACTCTGCCTAATTCCTTCTCACAGTTCCCACAGAACATGGCATTTTTCACTGCCTCACCCCAACTGTTGTGCAGTATCATTCTGTGCTTCCAAACATCTGACACGTCATCTCTGTGATGGATTAAAGTGTTTGCACAGATTATGCAGGTGCCTTGGAGGCTCTGGAGCAAAAGCCTGTCTAGCTCTGAAATTTTAAAGCATGCTCTAAGTTCCTGGAGATGCATGTAAAAATGAGTGCATTCTAAAGCTGAGCCATGTTAAAATTCAAGTGGAGCATGATTTCTCCGGGTGACTCACACCAACCACATTGTTTGCTTCCTCCACTGAACACTATCAGGTGTTCCAGTCATATCAAGTTCCTCCAGTCTGGAACATTGAGGCTCTGCTTGCCAATGGAAGCCTTTTGCTCCCCTGGCACCATTCAATCTACAAGACAAAATTGGTACTGAGCAGTTTTACACAATCTGGCTGTAAAGTGCCAGCTTCAATGGCAAAGCAATAGATAAAACCAAAACCAGTCATGGAGAGGAGCCCAGAGGAAAGTGTCTGGGGATGGCTCAGCACCATAAGAATCGCCTGTGGAGAAGAAATGTTCGCATGTCCTCTCCATCCTGGCTACTTGAAGTGCAGGGCAGTAGGAACACTGTGCAGGCACTACAGCTGTACATCTTCACTGACTGCTGGTGCTGACCTGGTTTCTGTTCTTGAAAGCCATCCGCTCCCTTTTGCAATTCTCCTGTTAGGAACAAGATGGCCCTTACAAAACCTCAAAGTTCTCCAGGATATGGAAGAACCAGGAGAAAAAGAAAGACGTGGACAAAAACTGATTATGAGGGACAAAAATGAAACAAAGAGATGCTGGTAGGTGCTTTGCAATGTGGGAGGCTGAACTATGAACTATATGGTCCAATAAATCTACAATCTAAATTGTCAGAGTTCTGTGCCCATTTGTGCCCCTTTTCTTAGCTTTGGTTTTCTTTCTTTTCAGGCATATGATACATGCAGCACCAAATTTTGCATTAATGTATGTCACGTGAAATTGTTTACCTGAATACACAGTGCAAAAATTGCAAAACTTGACCAGCAGAGAGGTTTGTAAAATCTATGATTTTTATGTAAAACGTTGTAAAATCATCTCTGTACAGAGGACTGCGTTTTGATATAGTGTCTCTTGTATAGCTTAGAAAACCCTAACAATAAACAGTACAATGTACAGCATGCATTTTTTCCAACTATTTTGTGTATGCTCCTTCATTTTGCATAGCATATAGCTTTAGGCTATATTACATTACATTTTTTCCAAATGAATCCATTTTTTATTACACAAACCCATTAACATTGCTTTCTACATGTGTGCTTCTGTGGATTTCCCTTAAAAACAAAAGAAAACAACAGACAAAACCAAATGAATAAAGCCTAACAATAGTAAGTTTCTGAACTAAGCTTTAAGGTATTGTCAAGTTCAAGGATCCTTCTTTCCCCTCTGAAATCTGTAAGATTGACTTTCCTCTTGCTCATATCACATTTAGATTATTGTAGCTGTATCATCTCATTGAAGACAGTCAATGGATACCAGAAAACATGACATCAAAAGTAATCCTCCAAAACCCTGCCATGAAAATACTCATACAACCTGCACAGCAAGAGTGAAAACACGCGTATTGAGGTGGCCAAAACAGGTAGGATTTATAAAGTCTGAATTATATGATGTTCCCCATATCTCTGAAGGAGATCCTTCCTTTCCTGGGGTTTGCTGAAGAGTGGCTGCCACCACTGCCAAACAAGCAGATAATAGCAGAGCACCTGGCTGGCTTAGCAGATCTGGACTCCAGTGGAGCAAGTGCACAGGTTCCAGCTGAGATGGCCAGCATAACATTACTCTGTAGGTCTTGCGAATGCTAGTGGACCTAGCTAGCTAGTGTTTTTCACTAGATGTTAGTGAAAGGTCTAGAGGTCCCCAGCCCTGTGCTGTCCACCAGTTTGATGAGGACTACACTGTTTTTTTTTTCTGATTGTGCAGGGTCCTATTATAAAAATCTTTTTCTTTTTTTTTCCTTTTCAAACAAAACATGACCCACTCTTAACACTACAAAAGAAATAAAAGAAAAACACAGGAAAACATGAAAAGTTCTGCATAATGAGTGTAAGAAACAAATGTTTATCATTGTATGAATACCTAATTAGACCAAACAGCTCAAAATCAAACCAGCAAAACTACGGGTTAAAGCATGCAGCGCTCCGCACAGTTGGAGCTGCAAGGATGCAGGCTAGAATGTGAAATGAAAACCCTGTGAAGGAAGAACCATTAAGCAGTCGAGTAATAAATCCTGCAGAGATGAAGGTATGCCTTAGCCGGGCAGCCACTCTAATCTCTTCATTGCACTCCTTCTGGTACTCCACCCATTCACAGTCCTGCATTTAAAGTGTAGGCCTCCAACCTGTGAAGACATCTACTCATCCTTTAAGTGAGCAGAATGTGTGGGCACAAGGTAGACTTTTCATAAAAACACTGACCTGCTTTGTCCAAACCAGGGTGGCTTGTGTTGGCTAACGTGGTGCTCAGGAAGAGAAAACCCATGATTGTCATTCAAATTCCTGGGAGGCCAGATTGTTCTGTGCAGAAACTGCCTACCTTTGGTTTGGGTCAGAATCTAGAGCAGTACATGGCAAAATGCTCAGAAAATCTGTTGTTCTCAGTGGCTTCATGGTAGTATCTTGTAATCTATTCTTCCAAGCAATCAGAACAAGAGGCTTCATCCAAGTCCAGATATTCAGATTAGCATGAAAAACATCACCTGAAAGAACAAGAGAGTAACAAAGAACTCCTGGTGTTGTGAAGAGCAATGCTGAAGGAGGAGATGTGTACAAACTTAATAGAATATACTTTGTGCAGCATGCTTGCAGGAAGGCTTCAGCTGGAAAGAGCATCCAAAATTTCCTGTCCCTGGGAGTTCCTATTCTTAAAGGTTACTGCTCTGGCTCCATTTCTTTTTTAGCATTTCATCCAGCAGATAAAAGGTAGTGTCATATGAATAAGTTTTCAAAAGTGTTCCTACCATCTCTGCCCTATCCTCAGCCTTTTCCTCAGAAAACCCTTTCTTCTGTTGATGTAGTTTTAAGTAGGTGTTCATTTCTGCTCTTCTGCATAGGAAAAATGGCAAGAAATTCCCTCAGAACCTTCTTGCAATATAGCAAGAAGTCTTTTGCAAAGACTTTCTTCCACAGTGTATCTTCTACCTTTTACTGCCAAACACAGCAGATCCCTTCCTGAGCTTCTGGAGTACCCTTCTCCCAGATTCTGCTGTTGTTTATTCTTTGGGGAATAAATGGCCTTGGGATCTGACTTAATATTTTCGTGATTGCTCCTTTGCATCAAAACCTCATCTTGCACTTGGCCTCTCTACATAAAAAAAAATATGGTTAGAAGAGCTACAACTATCCACTGAGCCCTGGAGATAGGAAAAAAAAAGGAGATGAGTTAAAGCCATCCATCCGCTGCACTCACATTTTTCTTGGAGTGACCCAAGGTGGTGTATATGGGCAACAGGAGAGGTTCAGAACAGAACCTGCCTCACTTTAAAAGTTGCCACAGTCTGCTTCAGGCTTTTCATCTGGTTAAGAGCATACACTGAATTTTCTAATGCATCCTTGTCAGTGATGGGGTCTCACGCCTTTTCTCTACCTTATGCTATTTTGCAGTTGATCCTCTTCTGTCTGAAACCACTCCTGAATAGCATTTACCTGAGCTGTCCCATACACGAGACTGCTCCAATAATGGGACAAGAAGCGATGGGACAAAGGCTGGAGGGAGGCAAGCATACTGTCCAGATCCTCAGCTCTTAAATGGGCTCACTTGCAATTTTGCTGCCTGCATTTTAGTAAGAGATTAGCTGCCTTACTCCACTAACCATTTTTGTGCTTCTCAGAGAAGCGTATTCTTGCATTTGGCTCTTTTAAAGAGCAAGCTGGGTGCATGCTAGATGTGGTATTCCCCCCCCCCAACCCCACACACACACATTTAATTCTGCTTTCTGAACTGTGCATTTTGAACACTTTTACAGAGCACCACATGCAATTAGAGACAGTCCCACAGGGCAGAGGTGCAGGCTGCATTTTGAGATATTCCTCTGCCATAGAAAATAAACAACAGCCTCCGAGACTATTTCTATGCCAAAATAATTTTAGCACTTCGCTGTCACACAGCAAGCAGTCTGGGTGGGGAGAGAATACACTAAGAGGTGCCGCTGCGGCAACCTCAGGAGGCTGGTTATTTTAAAATGCACCAGACAATTAATTAATTTTCCTTTAAAAAATGTTGTAAAAATGTAGTTCGAGGTATTACACTTTCATAACAAAGTCTCTATTATAAATGAGCCTCTCCTCTCCAGACAGGGCTGTAATTAGATTGCCTGTGGTGATGATGAATGGCCAAGGTGAATTCATTTCTGGGGAAATGTGCAACAACAGCCCATGTGCAAAATGCAGGACTACCTGTGGTTGCCACCTGAGAAATCTTCCTGCCACAACCCCTCTGTCAGTGTGGGGGAACAGAGGCTGCCTCAGCTGGGGCAAGCAGAGTGCACGCAGGCAGAGGCTCTGGCGCTGCAGCTGAAATTGGAGAGATGTTTGTCAAACTGGGGTCAGTCACATATCATACATATATCATAGAATCATAGAATAATAGAATGGTTTGGGATGCAAGGGACCTTAAAGTTCATCTTTTAAAGTTCATCTTTTTGCCACTGGCAGGGCTGCCCCCCACCAGCTCAGGCTGCCCAGGGCCCCATCCAACCTGGCCTTGAGCGCCTCCAGGGATGGGGCACCACAGCTTCTCTGGGCAGCTGTGCCAGTGCCTCAATCATTCTCTGTTTAGTGATGTTGTTCACAAAAGGCATCAGCCTTTGGTCCACCAGGACCAACAGCTTAAGCCTTGCACTTTTGCAGAAGTTTCCACTTTCTCTAATTAATTACTTTGTTCCTCTCTCTCTCTCAACTTTACTGTTGGCCATCACACAACAGGCAGTGTCTGGAAGTGAAGAGCTTCATGCAAAAGCTGCTATAAAAAGAAGAAATTGTCCCCAAGAAAGGGACATTTCAGTAAATGGTGAAGGTGATGCAAAATGAAAGATGTGCTGAGATCATTAGTTCTGAGAACACTGAAAGGACTGAAGAGGTAAAAGCTGAAACATAAGAATTATAAGCAGCATTGTCACTTACAGTTACAAAAATACTTGTGTGGACAACATCATTGGCAGAATGAGGCAGGTGATGGCTGCAGCAGCACATTTCTGCTCTGTGGGCTTCTCAGCATTAATAAAAACAGCCTGCTTGCAGGATGAAACAGTCAAAAGGACTCTGGCTCTCCAGATGGTTGGTGCAGCACAAATGCTAAACCTCAGAAAGTAATAGTGGTTTGAAAATTACAGGCCACCTTAATGCACAGATTCTTTCTAATCAAGTTTCTATGGGTCTCCCACTCCTTCTTTGGCCCTGAATGCTTTCTGAACAATCCCAAAACTCTCAGCATCAACTAAAGTAAGTGTGACAAGATTCTCTGATAGGCAGAGTAAGGTGTCTTTCAGCCTCATTAGAGGAGGGGAGGGCTTTCCATCCGTCTTCCAGTTTTGATGGAAATAGTATATAACATGTTTAATCTTTGTGGAACAATAAGAACGAAGGGACTGCGGGTCTGGATCGCCAGCTAAGAGCTGATGATCGAATTTAATTGGATAGTAACAAAATTTTAGAGCTGAGACAGCTTGTTTACATCTATTTAATGTCATTGCTTCCTGAATTCGTCTATGAGGGAGGGCTGCCTGACTGCTTCAGACAGATAGCAGACTGGTTTGTGCTGCTTCCAGATTTATCGTCTCTTCTGGCCATCAGCAGCCTCTTTCCAGCCTCTTTTTAGCTTCCGTTCTTTTGAGCCACGCTGAGGTGAGCTCTATCTCTGTTTATACTGTGGTCTTTCACCTCCTGCTACTGCTGCTCTAATCACATCTTTTGTCGCCATTCTGGCTCTGTACCTTTGGTTTGCCATCCTATAGACCTGTGGCAGTTTGCACTTTCTTGTTTCCAGAGCTTGGTCTTTCCTTGCTTGCAACTCAGAAAATGGCATTCTGTTTTAGAGAGGGATTTCAGGTATAAAGATCTAACTGTGCAAGGACCTTGTGAACTGAATCTCAGGAACATGGAATTTCAGAGTGAGCTCATTGCTTTATGGGAGTGGGCTCATAATACACTCCTATTTCCCAAAATTTGCTTTTCCTTGAGCTGTAACTGCTTGCTCCCCAGCACACCTTTAAAAGGCAGATGGGATAGGAAGATGCATTTGTTCAGTTTCATGCAGTGTTGCACAGTGCCGTACACCGGCAGTGTTGGAGCTCACATGCAGCAGTCTCTGACTAAGCACTGTTTAACTGGTAAGTGGCAGTATTTGCAAACCTGAGAGTTCAAGCATGAGAAGGAAAAGGCATGCAAGTATAGAGGCAGACCACGATGCAACTCAGAGCATAATGCATGTGTCTGATGCTCCAGAAAGTACCAGTGAATTGTAAAGTACAGTAATTGTGCCCATTGACATTCAGGTGGTGCGCCAAACAAAGAACTTCCACAGTTCAAGGGGAAAAGCTATAAGCCAGTATCACTAAAGTGCTCCTGCAAGAAACCTGAAGTCAGTGGTCTGCTGCTCTTCCTTTATGCAATCTGTTATAGGCAGGAAGAGATTGTGAAACCTTTCTAAGACTGTAAGAATAGTCTCCGCAAATGGCTCTGCTACCACTGCAAATGGCTCTGCTACCACTGCATTACAGAAGTGGGGAGATAGCAGTAAGTTTTTAAAAGTGAGAGGCAATTGTTTATGGAAAGCTGTAAGAGGAAGCATCAGATATACCTGAAAAAATAATGGCAGAGAATGATTTTCAAATTTAAATGCTCAACAGAAGGCAGTTGAATAAATCTAACTGGCTTTGAATCTGAGTGATTCCCAAATTTCATCATTCGGGTTCTGACGGGAGGACTGCTTGGCCAATGGGTGCAATCGTGAGCATTTCCAAATCCTTCAGCTAAATGCTGAGGAAACTGAATCAGGATAAATAAAAGGTCTCAGTACATATACACATACACATACAGAAATAGGTGCTGGCATAGAAAAGGAATTCCAACCCTCTGACTACTGGCATATACATGTCGATCATGCTCACAGAGTCTGTGAGTAAAAGTTATTACATAAGGTTTAACAATTGCTTACATGAACTTCTAATGATAACCTGCTGCCTTGTTACGAAATAATCAGCTTTGCAGAGAGCATGAGGCTCAGTTACTACTCTGAAATGTCCTCTGAATCAAGTTCGGGAAAAGAGTTTTGGATTGCTATGTATAACAACTGGTAACAGATAGATGTTGTCAGAAAGTATTAATAGGCTAAAGAAATGAAGAAAATTGTTCCTGGAAACAGTAGAGAATAACAAAATTACAGAATCATAGAATGGCTCCTATTGAAAGGGACTTTAAAGATCACTGAGCTCCAATCCAACCAGAATGAGGATCTTGTTAAAATAGATCCCACTAAAAAAAATTCTTTGAAAAAGAATTTACCTTTTCAGAAATCATAAGAACACACAGGAGAGCCATGCAAGTTCCATACCTGTCTTTAGCTGGTCTTTGGAGGTTTAAAACATTACTGATATACACAACAGAGCCTTTCAGTGTAACAGAGCCTTGGGAGATAACACTAGAGGGGACCTCCTCTAGGTCCTCTAGGGAGGCTAAGAGCAATAGCGATGTCTGATAATCACTTCTATTGGTGAAGACTAACTGGTGTACAGCTCTACCACAGAAGATATTGAATAGTATTCCTCTGGCATCGCATTTTGTTAGGCGGAAGCATTGACCAAAACTGGCACGTGGCAGGTGCCATGCTGCTGTGGGACTGGGAAGAGAGACTGCAGTCACCTAGCTGTGACAGAACTTCTAAAGATGGGTGATTGCTTTTGGTTATAGGTGAATTACAGGATGTTCTTCCCCATCCCCTGGGACTCTCAAACCTATATGTGCTACTTTTACAAAATGAAGCCTCTTTTTCCATAGGGGAGAAAAGAGAATACCCTCCATACAATTTTACTTTGCCCATAAGGGCATCAACCAGGCATGACGTGTTCATGGCAACTAACAAGGTTTGTAAATATACCATGTCTAGGAAGTCACTGTTGGCAGATGTTTTTTCTCCATCACTGCACACAAGCTTTGTAAGGAGGAATACCCTTTAAGCACAGTAATGAAGGAAAAAAATGCAGTGACGTCTTGCCACAGAGAAACAAAAGATATTTAAGAATTTAGAGCTTGGGGAGGTGGGCTCATTTAGTAAATTAAATATGACCTTTTAAATAGAAAAGGAATGGATGTAGAACAGGCATCCCATCATCTGCATGAGACAAAAATGTTGCAATCTAGCTAAAAGCACCTCATTTTTTTTTAAATTCTAGGTTTATAAAAAGCTGTGGGCAAGTAATTTTGTCTGGTTCCTATGAGTATTAATGTATGCAACCATCCGCAACAAGAAAAGAAGCTGTGTCTAATAATAATCGTGATGCATTCTCAGCACTAAGGGAGAAAATACAGCCCTGCTACAATCAATACAATTGCGGAGGAGTCTGATTTCCCTGCTACCTCCGTCCTAGTGCCCTTACATTTCACTGGCTGAACTACCTTCACAGAGCTCCAGCAGGCTCATGCCCAGCTGAGGAAATGAAGCACCCACTGCAGTGGATGCTGCATCTCTGGCTCCCAGAAAGCCTTGTTTCCTTCCCAGGCTCAACTTGACATGGTATAAGAGCATGGTCAGGATGCACGGTCCCATACAGGAGCTGAGAAGTGCTCCTCTTCAGCTCTTTGAGGCCTACACAGACATAGAAGGTGAGCAATTGCCCAGTACGTCCTAAAAAGAGATTCTTGAAGGAGCTGCAGAACAAGATATGGGGCTAAAAATGAGATCAATGCCTATGACGTGCAAGAGCTGTGCAGCCATTGGTGAATCCACTGGACTGCTTTAGGTAAAAAATAAACCACTATCCTATATGTTTCCATCACAAAAAAAAAAACAACCCCTACTGACTCTTGCTTGGACATAAAACAAATTTACTCATAACATTATGGGCAGCTGGGAAACCAAAGCTGCCACTCATTGTGTGCAGGCTGCCTCCTGCCCTTTGGGCCTGCTGCTGCCTTCAGCTGTCCAGCCCGTTCAGCTGCTGTGTCTTGTCACAGTCCGAGCCAATGGTCTATCAGAGCAAGGGGTTGCCAGGACACATCCAAAGAACCCTAATCTACCTGCCCTCCTGGCTCTGCTTCACATCCTGTGAAAGAACACGACCTCATGGCTGTGCTTCCAGCACTGTGAGACTAAGGGTTTCTCTGTGCTGCTGTGACAGAGGCCTCAGCACGCCTCTGAGTTCTACATGCCCTCCTTTTTTAATAGTAGGTTCTTTTCATACCGAGTTGCCTGACCAGAAAAGCCTATTCCCACACTGATACTGCTTCAGAGGCTTCATTTGTACCTAGAGGTTTGTCCTGTGCCAGCTCATGACCCGTTTTAAAATGGAGCCAACCCATTCAAGGAATGCATAAACTTGGTGCCCTCTGCAGTCCGTGTAACACTGGTTTCCAGGAAGAAGGTATAGTGAAGGAGCTCAAAAGAGCTTCAAAGAGTCAGCCCCTTCATTTCTATGTTTACTTATTCAGAAAAAAGAAAAAAGAAGCTTAAAGCTCTATTAAAAATAGCAGTCATGCTGTATATGCTGACCTTGCATAAAAATGGTAATCAAAGAGCCTTCTTAGTATATGGCCCTGAGAGAACTGTATAGAGAGAGAGGAAAATACTGTCTGTCCAGTCAGTGACAGGAGAGAAGTGTTACTGCCAGTGATGTCATTCTGAGGGAAAAAAGAGAAAAAGAACCAGCTGAAAATGAATCACAATACTAGAAACATATCTTTTCATATTAAAATGTTAGTGAGTACAGTCACTTAGAACCCTATCGCTGCTGGATAGAAGTCAGCAATACTTTCTGCTATGCCAATTCATGCTGTCCAAAGAGCTTTTCCTTTGACCCTGCTCTATTTTGGACTGATCAATTCCCAAGTGTAACTTCCACTTGGCGGGACTGAGTGTGCAGTTTCCCAGCAGTGAAAAAACAAAGGGCCGGGACATAGAGAGGAGACACTGGCCAAGGGTTTTTCCTTCTATTTGAGAAGTCTGTGATCAGTCGTGCCTGGCTACAGTGCATTTTCTCAGGAAAATAGTAAAACTGGGACCTCTCTCATCAAGCAATAGGCCTGCAGCTCCAGCTCACAATGCTATCAAGAAGAGGCACCTTTATCACGAGCACTTTACCTTTAAATAGTACAGACTGCACCAGACACAAGATATGAAAAAAAGAAGAAAAAACAGAGTGGCGGACAGCACTCTGTGCCTCTGCAAGGTCTCCACTTACACACAAACCATTTCAAATCAGCCAAGTTAAACACTGACCTGCACTATTGCCACACTCGGTACATTTCCCAAGGACACAGTATAAATGCTTCCATCAAGGCACAGCCTAATTTATTTGTTTGCTTCTCTCCTTGCTCACGAGAAAGCATTTTTGTTTAAATGGAGAGAATAAATAGTCTCCTGACCCTTCTCTCTGCAGCACATGCTCCCGCGCTAGCCTGTGTTTATGAGGCTAATGGGGGAGAATGCTGTGGGAGGCCCTTGTTAAAACACTGGCAGCACCTTCCCTTTCATAATGCAGTGACTCAGGGCTGCATTGTGTTTGTAGATGCAGGAGGAAGAGGAGCCTAATAAAAAAAATCCATTATCAGAGCTTTTTGTGCAGAAGGACAGCCGGTCAAAATGCAGGGAAGACAACAAATACCTTGAAATAAAGAGCCCATGATGGAGATAAATAATCATGGGGCTCATTCAACAAGAGCCTGCTGTTCAGAAATCCACTGGAACAGCTGCAGCTTACACGTCATTATACTTCTGATCAGTGAGCATTAGGAGCCTTTTTGTGAGTCCCTTGTTTGTTATATTAATCATTGCAAAAACAGACTCTGCAGACATAAAGCCAGGCAAGAAATGTGGGGACTGTCTTCACCCCAGCTTTGCCAGGCACCTCAATTTTAGTCTTTTTTAATGTACCTCTTTCATTTTCTTTTTTTTTTTCTTTTTTTTTTTTCTTCTTCCTTGTGATAAGAGTAAGAAATGTACAGTCCTCATCACTTATATCGCAGTGTCATAGAAACACAGAATGGTTTGTGTTGGAAGGGACCTCAAAGCCCACCCACCCCAACCCCTGCCATAGGCAGGGCTGCCCCCCACCAGCTCAGCTGCCCAGGGCCCCATCCAACCTGGCCTTGAGCCTTCAGGGATGGGGCACCACAGCTTCTCTGGGCAGCTGTGTCAGCGCCTCACCACCCACTTGGGAAAGAATTTCTATCTAACATCTAATCTAAATCTCCCCACTTTCAAATTAAAGCCATTCCCCTTTGTTCTATCACTATTAGACCATGTAAAAAGTCAGTTCCCCTCCTGCTTAAAAGCTCTCCTCAAGTACCAGAAGGCCACAAAGTGTTCTCAGAGACTTTTATTCTCCAGGCTGAAAAAGCCCAGATCCCTAAGTATATCTTAGGTAGATAGAGGGCTCTAACCCTCTCGTAGTCTTTCTCTCCTGCTGTGGACCCTCTCCAACAGCTCCACATCTTTCCTGAGCTGGGTCCCACAAGCTTGGATGTAGCACTCCAGGTGGGGCCTCAGGAGGGCAGAGGGAAGACAATCCCCTCCCTCTCTCTGCTGGCCACTCTCTACTGATACAGCCCACAGTTGGCCTTCTGGGCTGCTTTCTGTTTTTTAAATTGTCTATCAGTAAAGCTTTGCATGATGTCAAGTCTTCTGATTTGGAGATGCCCATGGACATCTGTAGACATGAAGGTAGGGTCTCAGGTCTTACCTATAAAGCTTAGTTCTGCACTGCAAACATGCCTTCTGGCCTCAGCAATACTGTGGCGCTGTGGCAAAACGCTGTGGGGAGAAAATGTTTTTCCTCCATCCATTCTTCTGGGAATGTGCTGAAGAAAAATAAAGTGTCCCTGAGAATCAAGGGGGAAAGAAGGTGCCTGGATTTGACTGAAATGAGAAGGATGCATCTTTCACTCACAAAAAGAAGAGGAAAGGAGCCTGGGATTTTTAAGGAAGCAATAAAAATGGGCTGGGATCCCAATTACTTTATTCTTCTTATAAGTATCTCCTTCACCCTTTGGATGTAGGGCTTGGGCGAATATCATTTGAGCCCCTATGCAAAGTATTGCTTTGTCACACCTACAAGGTGTCCTTCCTCTTGCTTACCTCATGGTGGTAGCCCATAAACAACACTGATAAGGTAGCAGCAGCACAGCTTCCTTCAGCAAATACTTTGTTGGACAGGAAAGGGCAATAAAACGATGCCTGCTACTTTTCTTGTCCAGTCACCCAAGTTCATCTGTGATTTCATGTCACCGTGGTTCCTCTGCAACCACAGATTTTGTATTTGATGCTTATCTGAGATGTATAGAGTCTTCTGTAGACACAGACAGCTGCCATGGAATGAGTTGCATTCAGTCCTTTAAGACTTCCTGTGGAGCTGCACAGATCCAGTCTTTGAAATTAAGGCCAATTCTGATGTAACTGCATGAAGTCCCAGGTTGTGTGGCTCTGTCTGCATTACCAAATTGGTCAGCAGTTCCAGTTGCTGGCTCTGGGTTTACTTTATGTTTTGCCAGGCTGAACAACACCTATCACACTGAGAACCATACTGTCTGGAGAACATCTCACATAACATAAGCAGACAAGTTCCAGCCTGGGTAGGGCTGGAAGGAAGGATTTTCCTCATTGGATTTTTCTGGACGCCACTGCAGCTGCAGTGAAGCACCACGAGGGAAGCTGAACATCCAAGCTTGACTCTTCGCTGCATTATTGCTGAATGAAAGGATCTCTCTACTTTTTGTATTTCACAACTGCTTGGCTTATCAGGAACAGATAGAAGAACACAGTTTCCATTACAGCTGGCATAGCTTTGGAGCACATCTTCCAGAACTCAGCTGGAGGCTCTCCACCTCTGCCTGGTGTGCCCCCACATAATGTGATCATTCCAGTTCCCCAGGTAGGGGACATCTCTGCAGAGACAGCGATGACTTGCTTACTGTTAGGATGCACCCTCCATGCTAGGCACTGCTTTGCTACCTGCATGCTGAGCAGAAGGGTTTATTCTGAAAGTGTTTGGTGGGGGATCCTCTGGATGCTGAACACATTCCTGCAGTTCTTCTCTGATTTCCTATCTCTCTCGGGCTATTATCTTTTCAATGGGGTAAGCATGACAGTGTAACCTATCTATGTTAGGAACCTGAACAGGAAGTCAGCAGTTAACCAGAGCCAAGGATGCAATCAACATGTAAAAATACAATGTGACGTGTTTCCAAGATATTTATTTAAGATCCTTTGAGAGATAAAACAACATTCTTTTGAAAAATGATGTGATATAATTAAAAAAGCCTATTCCACCCCCCTTTGCCATTGGTTATTCCCTGCTCTTATTCTCCCTCAGTGCTCCCTGGCAACATACCAGCAAATAAGCAGTATCAATCACTTCCATTTGGTTTGGTTTTCGTTTTTCACCCTTGTTGTTTAATTTTAAAATGCCCCAAAGTTGTTATTATGCTCCCCCACTCCTAATAAAGAAGGAAATAATAATAAAGAAAACAACAATGGGAATTAGTTCTGACTTGCTTGTGACTTGCCAGACTAAATATTTAATCACAAACCACAGTGTTCCCTATCATGTTCTGAACCCCTAACACCAAAGCTGGTCTTTACATTGGCACCTGGGTAACTACAGCAGGGCAGGTAGTTTCTGCAAAAGTTATTCATAAAAACAATTTGCTATTTAGGAGGGCAAATAAGGCCAGTGGGATTTGCCACTTCCCCTCAAGATAAACAAAATACTCACTGCCTATATTAACCTTCTAGAATACAGTTAGACACATCGTCACCTTTACCAGCAGATCATAAATGGACTTCTCATCTAACCCATTAGAAATTTGCCCTAGCGACCTTTCTAGAGATGCTCTTTTTCCATTGGCTTTTGCCCTATGTAATGGAAAAAAAAAGTCACAATCAAGCAAACGCAAACTATGTAAAGAAGCGACATATTCCCAAGTCAGAAAAGCATGGCTAAGAAAAGTGAATTTTATTTCTACTAAACAGGTTACACTCTGGCATTGCTGGAACAATTAGCAAACATTAATTCCATAGAAGAAAAGGTCTCCTGTGCTAGAGAGCAAACATTCAGCCTCACTTTCCATACTGACTGTAGTTCAGGGTAACACTGCTAGTCCAAAACCTCAATAGAGGGATCTGTTGTGCCTTGAATCCATTTCTGTCTCTAAACAGAAGGACCCAGGAATTGGAAGACCTACACATTTGCCTTCGTGTAGATCTGTGTGGCTTCTCCAGAATGAAGGACAGAGTACTGGTGAGAGTGGTGCCACCTCTGCCTGTTTGCACCACTGAGACTGCAGGCACCAAAGGTGAACAAAAGAGCTTGAATCAGAGGTGATGCAAGCCAACAGAGGTCTGGCTGTTGGCTTCAGGTACAATTGGACTGAGCCTAAAATAAAGATGCCATGAATCTCTGAACTGTGTTCAGCCTCCCTAGTCAACTATCATAGCTGCTCTGATGTGTAGTTCAAGACCACAGGGGATTCAGCCCCCTGTTCTTCATTGCTGCCTCACACAACAGAAGGAGCCAAGACATTTAAGCCTAACACTGCAGAAGGCAGTCTGAATACAGCAAATTTTCTGCACTGGCAAGCAGGGGAATCGCCTGCCTCGAAGTTTTTGTTGCTTCTGTCTTTTGTCTTGCAGGCATCTTCCTCATCTCCTCCACCTAAGTGGCGTGCTTTGAAATTCACAATGCCCTGGGCCTGTTCCTGCACCTAGGCTGGCTGAGCAGTATGCAGAGAGGGGACACATCTGTGAGGAGCCAGGATTACTCCCCCCACGCTGCTGTCCAGCAGTTTCCCTTCACAAGAGGGGCTGTGCAGACAGACAGTCCATCCAGAGCTCGGCCAGCTTCCATTAGCTGTTAATTGCCCAGTGAAAAGACTTGCTCGGGGCTTCTCTGCCTTTTCCATGGTGTGACCCCTTATTTGAACACACAAAAGTTGTATGACCTCTCCTCCCATATCTCCAAGAAAAAAGAGGACACAGATGGGGAGTGTTCAATCCCCTGCTGCAGGCTGTAGCCCAGAGGTTAAGGGACTCGGGGCTAGGACATCTGCATTTATAAACAGCGTTTTTAACACTGTGGTATGAGTAGCGCTGAGCAGAATAGCTTGGTTTTGAAAAATGCTGCCAAAGAGCACAACCTGTTAGGAGACATGGCTCCAGTAGTAGCAATCCAATCTAATCTACCTGCTGTAAAAGTCTGTTGATCTGTGGGTCAACAGCATTCTATCTAATCAACATTTACACCCTGTCTTTGACAGTTTCCTGCACCTCAGGCACCAGCTGCATTTCCTGTTGGATCCCAAGGACAATGTTGGACTATGCTCTGCTGCAGAGCTAGCACTGACCTGGAGTGGGGGGTGGATATCAAAACATGCCTCTCCCACTATCTCTTCTCTCCATGGGTCACAATGACCAGGGAAGATGCCCTGCCCCACACAGCACAGCACATCTGATAGCAGGAGTCTCCTGGCCTCTTGGATGGAAGATATGACAACCACAGCCCTCAGTGTACAAGCACTGTCTCTGCTGCGAGGTGCAGGCATCACTCAGGAGGCCCAGAAAATTTTCTCTGCCTTGCCAAAGCAGTCTGGCAACAGAGCTCTCACTGAGATCTTTTATCTTAGTGCTAGGAGCTGGAATTAATCTGAGGATTTGGGAATTATCATCATTTGTCACTAAGACAGAACACAGAAAGTTTCGTAGAGCAGAAATATACATGAACTCAGTTGCTCCCATTGCATCACTCACACAGACCTCTGCAATGCACATTTTTTCTTCTGCGTTTTATTTTCATGTCTGAGTTAGACCTAGCTGGCTCCTTGGAAATGCATGTGTATGGGCAAAGCCAGCATGTATGCTACAGTGGCTGATGCTGCACCTCCCACTTGAGCTTGTCTGGAAGTTTGCCACAGGAGACCCATTAGGGTTGCATCTTTACACCAGAATCATAGGGGTTGGAAAGGACCTCTGGAGTTCATCTAGTCCAACCCGCAGCTACTGTGGAAAATCACTGGCAAAGCAAGGACTCATGAAAGATGTCTTGTTTTGCACTGGCAGAGGCATATGTTATACTTACAGCATGTGTACGTGTGTAGGGATTATACATGCTGAAAAAGGCCAATTTAAGGATGCACATGTAATGTTTCTTTATGTACCTAATTTGACTTCTCAACCTTCATTTCTGCATTTTGTAAAAATGAAAAATGGTCTTCTTGTGTATGTGATACAAGAATATATATATTTCTTGTTCTGGTCTTCAGTTCTTCTATCCCCAAGAATAAAGTCTTCATGTCAGCATCTCCCTGAGCTTCGCACATGAATGAGCAATATTCAAGATACAAAAGGATTGTGAAATCTCAATTGCAATCAAAATTGGCCTGATGACAAAGAAATGTCACTGGAATGGAAGTTCTGAAGAAATTAAGCAAATCTTGTGAGGAGAAACTAATGCTGTCTGCATGCTGGGAGGGCAGGGACACGGGCCAGAGTCATAAGAGCACACCGTCATGTGGGCGTGGTGCTGGGCTGGCAATGGAAAGAGCGATCAGCACAGCCCTGTTGCTCTTACCTGCACAAGGCGCTGCAGGTTGTGAGGCAGTCACAGCCCGCATCTGCCTGAGCCTGAGCCTGGGAACATGCTGAGACCCTGTGGTGCAGCCCCTTTCCCTGACCCCCAGCTGCCCTCCCCTGACGCAGCTCCATGCCGTTCCCTCGGGCCCTGTCGCTGTCACACAGAGCAGAGCTCAGCGCTGCCCCTCCGCTCCCTGTGAGGAGCTGCAGCCGCCATCAGGCCTCACCTCGGCTCCTCTGCTCCACGCTGAGCACAGCGAGGAGCTTCAGCCATTCCTCACACAGCTTTCCCTCCAGATCCTTAACATCTTTGAATGGAAACAGCGGCTCCCAGAGCTGCTGACAGATTTTTCCCTAAAGTCAGAGAAACCTCACACCACTTAAGGGATCCACGCAATATGGCCTGGCTCCAAGCATCACTGTGGCTCTGGAGGTGGGAAGGTGTTAGTACTGGGGAATCATATCACAGAGTCATAGAACGGTTTGGGTTGGAAGGAACCTTTAAGATCATCTAGTTCCAACTCCCTGCTATGGGCAGGGACACCTCCCACTAGACCAGGTTGCTCAAGGCCCCATCCAGCCTGGCCTTCAGTACTTGCAGGGAGGGGAGTGATGCCACCCATGCCTCCCATCTAAGAAGCCAGTGCTGCTGAGCCCTTCTACTGGTGCAGCCCAGCAGATGTGAAGAAAATCCACAGGTCTGCCGTGGACGCACAGAAACCACACACCTGGCACCCCTTTAGGCCATGCTCCCAACCCACAGCTGGCATGCAGAGCAGCTCTCTGTGGCACCAGCAGCCAGCAGCCCACAGGGACACAGGCATAGTTATTGCAAGCTGAAAAGCAACCAGAAAACAGGCATCTGCTCCGCTTTGATTTTAAAAGAAGCCCGGTCCCTTTTTCAAATTATTCAGCTCTCAAATTTCAAAGGCAGGGAGGAGACATCGTGTGCAACAATCCTGCTTTATTCCCTCCCTGTAATTTCTGGTGTGGTTTCTGCTCCTGGTGTCAGGGAGTAACTTTTCAAACAGAATTAAAGAACAGCAAGCACTGAGCGCCTCTGGGTGAACAAGCTGTTTTCTTTACACCTGAAGACATTACAAGAGAATCCCAGACTCTATTAACACTGCTGCCTGGCTTTCATGGTGGCAGAGGAAAGCTTTTGAATATGAACTCTGTCTGCTCAGAAAACAGAAGTTGGATGAGAAACAGGGAGAATACATCAGTCAAAAGAAGCCCATTAGTGCAGACGTGGAAGGATGCAGGCGCGATTGAATGCAACTGCAGCCTGTTCGTAAATGTTTGTAAATACTGCTTCGCATCACTTGGGTATTGCAAATCCTCTCAGTTTCTGCTTTCCCAGAATTCCTGCTCTCTCCTGAAAATTCCCATTGGCTTCAAGCTGGCATCTCTCAAGGTCACACCCGTCTACTATTCACTATTAAATCCACCTCCCACAGCAGAAACCATTAAAAAATACATCAGGAATCAGGCCATTCACCACAGAACCCATTTCTCCTGTTTCATGATAGGATGAGGAGGAATGGCTTTGAACTAAAAGAGAGGAGATTTAGGTCAGATGTTTGGAGGAAATTCTTTTCCCAGAGGGCAGTGAGGCGCTGGCACAGCTGCCCAGAGAAGCTGTGGTGCCCCATCCCTGAAGGCTCAAGGGGCAGCCTGAGCTGGTGGGGGGCAGCCCTGCCCATGGCAGGGGTTGGGGAGGGTGAGCTTTGAACTCCCTTCCAACCCAGACCATTTTGTGATTCTGTGATTCTATGATTCTCCCCATGTGTTTACTGTGCTCTTAGCTTTCACAAAAGGCTCCTGATCCTGTACTGGGCTGCTGGGTGCGACTGTGTTAAAAACTAACAGGTTTTGGTTAGCTTTGTTTTAAACAAAACATGAAAATCACAGATTCCAGAACTCACAAGACAAAATGCAGCTTCAGTTGTCCTAAACTGTCCCAGCCTGTGGCAGGTTATTTGCTTTGCCTCTTATGGCATATTCTGGCTCTTAAGGAGGTCGGACTTGCCTTGGTTTTCTTCTAGAAAAAATGTTGTAATGCTTTCTATGACACTTGTTTTTAAAGCAATTCAAAAAATAAATATGACCATCTGTCTGCACAGTTTATTTTTATGAGTCTCAGAGAATTGTATTAATTGCTTAATTTATATTTCCATCAGGTTCCATCAATTAAGAGGAATCAGTGGTATTATTATCCTCGTAGAATACTGCATCAGTCAAAACTGAAGCAGAGTCAGAGGTCTAGCTGTTAATCAGGTCACATTTCACTTCCTGTTGACATTTTTATTTCCCTTGCAGAAAATATTTGACGTTAAGCCTTGGATTATGAGCACTGTTCACCCAGTGCAAACAGCACGGTGGAGCAGTTCTGCTGCTGCAGTGGGGAGGTGCGCACAGAGTTGCTCGCGAGGCACCTCTCTAGGCAGCGCAGGGTGGATTGACAGCCATTTGTCTGGGTGATAAATGGGAAATCACTCCAAGGTGAAGGTCAGATTTCCATCCGCACCTCAGAAAGCAAAAAACAGACCAGCAATAGCAACAGAGGTCATTCTGTTGCAGCTCTGCTGCAAACTGAGCAATTTGAGGAGTTGCTGCCCTCAGAGGCTGACCAAGGAGGCAAAAACATCGTAATGTGATAAACACAACCAAGATTTTACAGACAACAGACCAACAGTGGGATTGGCTGATGGCAGAGCAAAGAAGAGTGTGACTGGGGTCAAGGTTTCATTTTAAAACAAAGCATCACGCAGGAAGGACAGTTTTGTTATTAAGGAAATTGGCTAAGAAATGGGGAGCCTCTCAATTAGTCAGCGCTTGATATTCACACACTTCTTGAGAAACCTTGACTGGGTCATTTCATTCTGTGGGAGCAAATGTATGCCCAGTACAGACGTAAGATGTGCCAGCTTGAAGGAGCTGATGCAGGGTGGCTGCAGCACACTACGCAATGTGGGGAAGCACAGCCCCTCCCTTTGCCTCACCAGCTCCTTCCTCAGTACTTGCTAACTTACATCACCATGACATCAAAGACATGTCTCGTGGCAATCCTCTGATTTTCACTACTGCACACACTACTGCTTGTTTGTAATCTGTAGTAAGGATGTAAAAATACTTTCTCCTGGTTCACCACACTGTCCAGACTTCCAGAGAAGTTCCCAGTACTGCCTGTGGAATGTGAGCAGTGTGTTCTGCTCCTGAAATAGGGCAATTTATACCTCAACAGCAGAACATGGATCATAGAATCATAGAATCGCTCAGGTTGGAAAAGACCTTAAGGATCACCAGGTCCAACCACAACCTGACCCTAACTCTAACAACCCTCCGCTAAATCATGTCCCTGAGCACCACATCCAAACAGTTTTTAAATACATCCAGGGATGGTGACTCAACCACCTCCCTGGGGATCCTATTCCAGTCTTAACAACCCTTTCTGTAAAGAAGTGTTTCCTGATATCCAACCTAAACTTAGCCTGGCACAACTTGAAGCCATTTCCAACAACCAGGCTCAGTACACCAGGTTTAACTCCTCCCTCCTCCATTCTCCCTTTAAATGCCTTCTCCTCTCCTTTTATGTATTTTGTCTCACAGTGTGTAGGAATAGAGATGCGTCAGTTGTTACTGCTTCTTTCTGCCATGCATTCCCAATCAATTAGAGTTGAGCATATCATCCGAAAAGGAGGATTTTTTAATTAAATGTTTTGCTTGCACTAGCACCTGCAGAGGGAATCCACTGCTGATGTAAAGAGAGATCACAGAAAGAAAGGAACTTTCTAAACTTTCTATTTTTGTGTTTTAGCATTTTACTGACAACTTTCAAGTTCGGAATAGTTTGACCAAGTCCACAAGTGGCTGAGCTGCAGATTAGAAAGGAAGAAAGGCCTACACATCTGTGCATTCTTTTTTCCCAGTCAAACCTTGGAAAAGTTTCAGCTGCCACTAGGAAGCTGCTTTTTCCATCTGGAAGCTCTGCAGGCGAGATAAGTTTTTGAGGGAATGACAGTGCTGCTTTCCTGTGAGGCAGGGAGGAATGTAGATCCGTGTTGCAGTGCAAAGTCCATTCCTATGGAGTGTAACACACCTGCCTAAGGTATTCTGCTTGCAGCTAAACCTGCAGACGCAGCTCCTTTCCTGCCCTCATAGAGCATGTTTGAATAAGGTTAATGCTCCGATAAGAAGACATTTCCTCTTATCCCTGTTTGCTTTCTGTGGGGTATGTGGTGCTGCATTTCCTTTAAAACAGTGTCTCAAAATTCCCTCTTCTTTGGATCACTCTAAGCTCGCTTGTCAGCACTGCTCAGAGACTACTTTGACTCAGAATAAAAGTCTTTCAGATTCCATGTGAAATCTTTATTTCGCTGAGTATTTTACGTATCTGAAGTACATGCCTGGGGAGGAGAGGGAAGGAGAGGGAAAGCTCTCACTTCTGGCATGTGAAAACGTGCGGCTTTGCTGAGGCCAGCAAGAGTGCTTGAAATCACATTGCAGCTCTGTAACATTTAGAAGTGTCTCGCAGTTTCTGGCTGCCCAGAGCCATGCTTTGTGCCAGCCTGAATATTGCAAAGCTGTCACTTGCAAATCTCCTGATACAGGTAAAGCGATGGGTAAATATTGGCATCACACGTTGTTAACTTCTGTATGGAAGAAAAAAAGAAAGAAAGAAAGAAAAAAACCCTATATCTGAAGTTTAATTGTGAAACAGCTCGTTTGTTCCTTTTTGTAGTGTTGCATAAGAGAAGCTGAGTGTGGAGGGAAAGCAAGTGCATAAGTCTGTATTTTCCCTTTTGCATTACCTTCAGAAAAAGGACATGGTTTCTATTACATCTCTGGCTGCAACAGATGTAGTAAGATAATTTTTTTTTTTTCTGTGTATGACTATAACTTCTTAAAAACTGCCTCCCCAAGTTGATCAAGCAAGTCATGAAAAATGGCCTGTTTATAAAAATGATGATTCTGATTGAGTTAAAGCACTGTAAGGCAGGCAGTGCTGTCCCTAAAGAGACAAAAAGAAAGGCTTTATGGAGAAATATCTTGTTTTCCTAATAGCTTGGTTTGGAAACAAGTTTATAAAACACATTAAAATTCCCCAGGGCCTTCAGCTCTGTAGTGTTTCTAAACAGTCACATTTACCTTGACCTTACAGTTGCAGGATAAAAAGGATTGCCTCCTTGTTTAGTCTTGGGAATACAATACTTACCATTTATGTAGCACTTTAAATCTTAAAAGCTCTAGAACAAGGAACCAAGATTCGCTGCCACCCAAACAGGGCAGTGGATTCAAGCACGTTTAACATCCCTCATAAAATGCCCCTTTCCTGCTTACCTGAAGAGAGAACCTGCCCTGTAGGATTCTTGCCTGCCAGGGTCAGAAATAGTCAGCAGTGCCTCAGCAGGATGCTGTGAGACTCAGACGGCCTAAGTCAGCCTGGTTCACACAGGTAGGTCACGATGAAGGAACCATTTTGACTGTGTTCAAAATAGTACTAAAAACTGACAAATAGAAATAGGATTTTCCCTTCCTCCCTTCCTCCTTTCCTCCCTTCCTTTCCTCCTCTTTTTCTTTGCCTTTTCCTTCCCTTCTCTTCCGTTTACTTATATAACAATGATATTTTGTAATCCTTTTGCACACTTTTAAATCTACTTCTCACCAGCTTTATACTTGGAAGTACTTGGAAAAAATAAGGGAAAAGAGGAGCAGGTAACAGCAATGTAACAAGCTAGAGAGACCAGACCTTGTCAGGTTCTTATATTATTCTTAATTTCACGGTCTACGTGTCTCTTGCTGTCCTCACCAATGCCTTAGGATTTTTACTTTATTATTTTGACCTAGCAAATTACTAAGAAAATGGCTGAATGTGAAGCTAGAAGGTGAAATTTCTTACTGTTGTGGCATTAAAGACATAGTACTTGTTTTCCTTGGTCTCAGCACCAAGGCAGAAAGTTTCTTACTGACTTCATGACTTCTAAAGACAAGTAAAATACTGTATTTTCTTAATCAGAAATTCAGTCAATGTCCATTCAATATGTTCACGTTCACTCAGAATATCCTCATCTCGTAGGGTCAAAAATGTGGACATCGAGGTGTTTCTGAGGCTCTCATCTCCTTCTCTATCAGGTTGCTACTAGAGAGATGGCTCACCTTCTCACCCTGAAAGGCAGTGTGATGGCAGCATGCTCTCCAGGGCAAGAGAAAACCACTGCCTCATACAGGGAGAACCTATAGTTTCTGAGAGGGCTCCAGGAAGTCTTGGGCAGCTGTAGGGGACAAAGTGTCCCCTACTGCCCAGGCACTCCCGTGGTAAAGATTCAAAACAAAGTCAAAGGAAAGTGTGTTTTAAGGACAGTCCAACTTGAGAAAAGTGACAATTAACAGTAATAATAATACTACTACTAATAATAATAGCACAGGCAGGAAGCATTAGAATCATAGAATATCCCAAGTTGTAAGGCACCTAAGGATCATCAAGTCCAATTCCTGGCTCCACACAAGACCATCCAAAACTGATATTCTCTGTCTGAGGGCACTGTCCAGATGCTCCTTGAATTACGGCACTCAGGGCCGTGCCCACTGCCCTGGGCAGCCGTTCCATGTCCACTGCCATCTTGTGAAGAATCTTTCCCTGATATCCAACCAAACCTGTCCACATTAATATGGACTGTAAGATATGTCTATCATTCCACAGTCCAGGTGACTAGACTGTGTATCTCATTTTCACTCCTATACATATAGGAGTGAATACAATTATAAATTGTATAATTTTAGCCATTATTTTAGATTTATAACAGCTTAGAATGCCGGCCTCTCAAATCACAATGGGAATCTCTCAGATGTTCACTTAATCTGGATACTAACCTTCAGTTATAATGCATTGTTATTGTTTTACCCACCTGAACCATTACACAGGATTTTTTTTAAACAAAACCTACAGTTGGAATAAAAAAAGCTTTTTTTCGTATTGGCCTAATTTTCCAGATGTAAGATGCCACTTCCAAAAAGCAATGAGTATAAAAATAAAAAATTATCAGGACATTTTGTGCATTATGTAGCACTAAACTCAGAAGAAGCAGCATCGACTATAGATTTAAAAACTCAGTAGATCCCTGGGAGCCGCTATGTCATCTTAGAAATGCAATTAGGGTTCAAAGCAAATTTTAAAATCAATGTCCTTATGACTCATCAGCAGCAACCTGTCCCACAGAAGGGAAAGCTGGCAAAGAAGTTGACTAATGGATGCCTCTCTTGTAAGGCTGACAGGGCAAATAACTTCACAGCACATTCCAAAGTGCTGAATGGCTGAGTGAGAGGGAAGAGTGGTCTCCTTTACTATCCTTTTGTGCTTGAAATTGATGGGGATCCAAACCCCTCTGTAATTTCCCTGGGAACCAATCCTGAAAAACATAGAACTCATCAGTAAAATATTTGACTTGCTGAATGATCTCAATCATGTTTTCCATAGCCACCAGAATAAAGATATTGTGGCAACCTTTCCAGATAAAATCAGATGGTAAAGAGCTGTGCCACAGACCTAACATGTGAGTTCAGCACGCTTTTGCCAACAGGCAAAGGCCAGACTGTAATTACTGTGAAAACTTCCAGACTCCATCTATAAACCTAACTGTGTAAGCTAGGCAGTAGCATAGCTTACTCTTTCAAGGAATTCCTCTAGACCTAGTGAGCTTGGACACTCTTCTACAGACCTAGAGGAAGCTCTCAGAACTATGGTTTGATTCACAGGTGGTCCTGTGCGGAGCCAGCAGTTGGACAGGATGATCCTTGTGGGTCCATTCCAACTCAGGATATTCTAGGATTCCATTAAAGTTATAGCCTGGCTTTTTCCATGCATAGCATGTGCTCATTAGCCAACCTTTCTGTGATAATTCTTTTTCCACAGCTGTGTCCTTTACATTATAACAGGCCTCTGTAACTTTTAACTCTTTTTTCATTGAATGATTTTGGTTGTGTGTGTGTCATCCTGAAAGGATGGGATGCAGACATTCGGTGGACACAGTCAGATCATGTGCTTAAGTGGAGCACAACATCTCAAAGAAGTCAAAAGCAACCTGAATCCTCTGCATTCGTAGTCAGAAAGTGGGATCATATTTTTCTTACACCACACAGAAGAAAAACCATCACATGACAAGGACCAATGAGGGCTCTCCTTCACTGTATAAGACGTCTTTGATCCTGGCTGGATGCTCCCCATGACAGTGGCATCTCTTTTTGCTGCAGTAAGTGTGAGCTAATCCCAATAACTTCATATAGCACTTATGTCAAGAAGGAATCCCCAAAGAGGGTAAATTGGAAAGGAAAATGGTCTCGTGCTCTTGACATGCTTTATCTAGAGGTATCTCATATGGAGAGGTTAAGCTGGAAAGGCTTATTATGGCTATAAAATCTAGCAAGGCTCCATGGGCAGATGTCATTGTCATTATTCAAAAATATAGCATCCCAAATCCATAATCCTTTTGAAATATTGCAAATTCAGTGCTTTTCTGAGCATAAGACAGAAGCATTAGGGTTGTTGTGTTGAGAGACAGGACAGGAAGCTGGACAGAGGACACCTGTCCCTATCACTCAGGGCCCGGATTAAGCCAGGGCATGTTGGCCTAAAGCAAAGCCTGAAGATATCTTTCTGTTTGGGAGCCTGCCTGGCAGCAAATCTCCTGGAACCTCTCAGATTAGTACTTCAAATGTGCAGAATTTCAGCATGGAGGAAATTTGCAACACCCTGGTTCTGAGGCTGGGCCCCAAAGGGGGGAGAATCACCACCATCCCCTCCAAAGCTCCAGAGATCCAGATGAGGAAGCAAGTGCTGAGCAGTGCCCCAGGAGGACAAAATCCCTCCTCTCAATTTAGGCTACCACCATAATCAGAAGTGACCTCTCCCCTGTGATGATGGGTGCTGCCTGAGGATAGAGATGAGCCAAAAGATTTCTTAACAAGACCACAGCTGGGTTTGTTTTTACCATCAGTAACCTTTATTGCCCATGTTTCCTTCCTGGCAAGTATGTGACAGCATGAGGTAAGAGCACGAGAAGCAAGCTGAACCTCTGACATGCATGTAGGGACATAGGAATTGCTTAGGAAGCAATTGAAGTTGCATAGGAAGTAACTTCAGGAATACAGTGCAGCATTTCTTATTTATTCACTGTGTATGTGCTGTCGAGGCATCATGCTGGTCTCTGCTTCTTGTTAGCTCTGCAGTGGCACACCAGGTCCCAGCTGGCAGTGGCTAATTGCAATCAGCAGGTGAGAAAGGCAGCATCTTGGCAGCTGAATTGGCTCCAGCTCTGGGACACCTTCTGGGAAATAGAGGGAACCTGGAAAAACAAAGGGAGAGAACTTAAACTTGGACTTCTGTGAAAAGTGTTAACTGAGAAAGACAGCAACTCACAGGACAAACCACACTTGTTTTTACTGGTAGTTATAATGGAGCAATTCAGTATTAAGAGACAGGAATCTTTGAGCACTCACCTCTAGTGGTTTTTGAGACACAACCTAATATCACTTGATCACTTTGGAGCATGGCTTTTTTGTAAGATTTTGAGCATCCTTTGTGAGCTCAAAGGTCAATGAGGGTATAAAAAATGTCTTGCAGTTCAAAGATGGCCAGAGCCTTGATGTCTGAAAGGTGCCCACTGGCATCAGTGATCCACTTGTGGTGTCAAGTAAGGGGCAGATTTCCACTTCACTGTGGGTATTACTGGGACCTGGGATGCCAAAATCAACTTGTGGCATGTGTGTGCTCTATGTCCTGTAGCAGTGACTACTTCCAGGTGATCTTGTTTGGTTAAGGAGATCTCTTCCACCTCATGAATCAGAACCCATAGCAGAGGAAATGGTGATTAAATCCGTGAGGAGAATTGGCTGCTTTCTTGCCTTGAGAAGTAGATCCTTGAGGGTCAAGGTTGAGGCACAAAAGCTGAGAAACTTGCCAGACAGCAATGTCAGCTTCTTTGTTGATAAATCTGAGATGACTTCCATTTCCATGACTAGCAATATAGTATCTTGACAGGTGCTCAGTTATCACAGCAGTAGGTACGCTATAAGACACAGAAAGCAATGGATGACGGATATATGTTTCACCAGCTCTGCATTTTAGAAGGGTATTGTGAACTCAGGATTCCTCTGTGTGGGCCATTCCTTGCTTGTTTAATCAATGAGAACAAAGATTTCATTTCCACAAAAGGACAACGCACTCTCTCCCAACGGAAACCTCACTTAACCTCACATATAGGGATAGCCAGTATACAGGATACGCAGTATTTGCATATCTGCTGAGCAGTTACACATCAGTGATGCTGTGTAGCTGCTGAAATGAAAAGACACCGAGTAGCCTGTGAAAAATGAGAGAGATACCTGGATTCTTCTAATGCAAGCAGCAGGTCTGTGTGTACTTGTTTGCAATTTTGACAGTGTTATGAGATCATCAAGGGCAAATTCAACTAGATACAGATCAGTTCATGGGCAGAAAAAACAATTAGTGCTTTATTATCATCCCGTTCATATGCAATTAAAATGGAGTCGATTCTCCTTCAGATAAAGATGCATAAATAACCAGAGACCATTGATTTGGGTGCTGAAGTAGACAAAGGTATGCAGAAAGTCACAAAAGATCACCTGTCAGTTCAGTCACTCAGACTGAGATGCTGCAGGATGAGTTGGCTGGGGCAAGAAGAATGCAATGGGAAACAGCAAGCCAAATGGTAAGATAAGATGTATTCAGCATTTTTTGGTTGTTGTTTCCAGCCTCCATTTTAACTGCTCTGAGTTTACAGATTGATTACAATACATTTCTTCCAAAGAAACATCTGTTTTGTGGGTAACTTTAATCACGTCCTGGTGAATTCCCACGGGAGTTCATCTGTGTTGCCAAGTAATTTTCAGTGAGAGCAAAGATGGTCATGGGACTGTAGCTAGGAGTGCACAAGCGGAAACGATTGTCACAGTCCATTCTGTGCAAATTCAGTGCAACTCTGTTCCTTGCATGGGTAGCTCAGAATAAAGGAAAAGGGTCAAGAACACAGATCACTTTGTCATGAGAATATAGCTAGTACCAGTATATGTGCAATTGCTGACCATCAGCACCATCATGCAATAGTATTGCTGACCACCAGCTGATGTGAAATGGCACAGCACATTTGGTGCCCACTGACTGCACCCCAGCATACAACCCATTAAGCAGCTCGCTGAAGCACTAAGTTCAGATACGCTGGTTTGAGGCAGCTTCTGCTGTTGAAATTGCTGGCAAGTGGCCGGAACCTGGCATTTCTTGGGTCAAACTACATATTGGCCACTTAGCTGATGTCAATTGTCCCAGCAACCACGCACTGCAAAAACAGGCTTCTGCCTGTCTGGGGTAAACAGCGCTAGTGACACTCCTTAAAAATCAAACAACCTGTCTGGTGAAAGCTTTTAGAGCCTTTCACAAGCTGCAAAAGAGCACATAAGTGATCAAAGGCAGTAGGGTGGGTGCGTTATTGTTCTCATTAGAGCATCATCTGCCAATTTATTGCAGCAAGGAGCCAGAAAAAGCACAGTCTTCTGTCTGGGAAATAAAACCAAAACAGTGCTATTACCATTTCAGGTACTGAGAGGCTAAGTATTGGGGTGCCGTGGATGTTGCTCTCACTGGAGCCTGGCTGATAGGAGCAAAGGGAGGAGGAGGAGACTGCTGTTGTGGGGAATGCCTGCAGAAGCACAGAACACTGCTGCAGCCACCAGCTCGGCAACCAGATTGTCTGACCATGGAAAAGACATCAGCTCCTCAGGATTTCACTATAGTGTAGAAATGCAGATTCATGATGGACTGTTAATTTCTGCGCCTAAAAAGAAATGCATCACTGTCTTAGACACATGCTTCCAGTCACACGTTTATTTGATAAAGAGATTGATTTTTTTCGCCTCTTCACTTACTTATGGCCTAGATCCTGTCATCTTTGAAAGAAGCAGTTTCTGTAGAAGAGGGTCAAGCATCTCAGCAGCTCTTGAATTAGGAGAAACTCATTCTTTCTGTCCATCCACATGCAGCCAACTGACTCCTGTCCTTCTAATGGAAGACTAACAGTTTTGCTGGTGGAAGACATTCTAATGCAGACAATACCATTTATTACTTGAGGGGTAGGGGCCTGTGAGCCGTTCATTTTCAACACAATATGTGGCCTAACCACCAGTTCATCCCACGACTTCCAGAAGCCAGCACTTTGGCAGACCCTATGCAATGACAACTGGTGATCCTAATTTTGTTCCTTAATAGACAAGCAGAACAGGCCAGGGAGCGCAGGTCACAGCACTGTGAGCAGCTCTGTGTGGCCTCTCCCTCCCTGCTGCCATCAGCTTGTTGTGGGAGCAGTTGCAAATGTAATATTGCAGCCCTGAGATGCTCCAAAGAGCTGTGCATGCTGCACTTGAGGGAGGCTCTTTGGGGGTTGAACTCGATGATATCTAGAAATCCCTTCCAACCCCTATGATTCTATGACTCTTCCCACCCACTGGGGAGGCCGTGGCATTTATATGAACAGAGGCAGCTATTCCGCTTCTAAAACAAACCTATTCCACTCCTAAAGCATGAAGTTTGGAAATTTATTACATAAATAAATAAATAAGATATATAAATACATAAATAAATATGTGTTCACCCTTCTCTGAGATGGACCTGAGATGTTTCAAGATGGACACCTCTCACCTCTTTGCTTTCTCGGCTGGTTTATGTAAAAAGGATGGGCTTGCTGCTCAAGGGGCAGAGTCATTCTGCAGTGTAACACTGCCAGATCAGCTAGAGAGTCCTCTGGGGAGAGTGAAAGCACTGCCACTCTGGTGTGGGGATCTGATCTTTTATGAAAGCACACACAAATCAGGTAATTACATAATATTCAGATAGCTAGCACTTTCTTTGTATTTAAACGACTCAGACAAGATCAAGCAGTAAAAGCAGAACATCCTGCTTAAAGCATCTTAGGGATGCAAAGCAATGCCCCAAACAAGAAAGCTTAGTTTTTAGCCATGTGCTTGAGCCTTGAGCCAAATGAGAAGTACAGATGAGGAGTGCATGGGCTACTCCAGCATCCAGGCCTCCCAGGGCAAAGGAAAGCTAGAACTCTTTGCTTGTGTTTCAAGAGACACATCTATGCTGGAACGTGAACGCAGTGTTTAATAAGCTTACACAAAGTTGTCTTTTATTTCTTGTTCTTTAAGAAGAAGGAAGCTTTTTTTATGTCTAACAATGGCTATAGCCAAGCTGTACAGCTCATGAGGGAACAAGTGAGATGCTATATTATTTCAGCAGAGTAGACATCGCTAATTACCTTCTTGCCTTGTAGAATGTCAATTTAGCAGAAAAAAATAGATCAAGCTATTCTTAAGTACAGTGATTAAAGTGATCAAAGGCTCATAACAGCATGGAGTGCAGCAAGGTTGTAGCTGTGCTCTAAAGCCTACATTTCATGATGGAAGATAACACAAGTCAAGGTGAAATGTAAACATGAACATTTTGCAAATGCTCACACTCAGTTCCAAAAATCATCCAAAATGTGGACTTTTGAATTTAATAACAGATTCAAATCTCAAAGCTTTGGGTTTTTTGTTTGTTTGTTTGTTTGTTTGTTTGTTTTTCCCAAAGAAGAGCATAGCTTGTAGTGGGAGATATTCTTTCTTCTGACCTTTGATCCTCATTTTGCCATCATTCCACAGACATTAATATTCAGAAATATAAGGAAATCTTGCATGCTTTAAAAGACCTGGAACAACTTCTCTGTCAGCATTCAAACCAGACTTCAGATTTTCCTGAAGCTTATGCAGCCATCCACCTATCTAACTGGGATAGAAGGATGGATCCTACTGCTTCGCTATTCTTAACATTTGTCTTCACCATATGATTATGCGGACTGAATACTAAGTACCTCATGCAGAAATGAGAAATAAACCCACAGGAAAGTCAAAGCCTGGACTCTTCAGAACTTTCTTCTTCTGTACATGCAGTACAGGAGGGTGATCTATTCAGGCTCCTAGCTCTCTTCACTGGCCCTCAAAGCAACCCATCTTCCCAATTAAGACAGTGCTCCTCTCATAGGAATTCCACAGAGACATCAAGAATTGGGTGGAATAAACCCAGATAAAAGTGACTTGTCCAATGTCATGTGGGGAGCCCATGGTAGGATCAAAAGGTACCCTGTTTCCTTGGCTCCTAAGTTATTCCATTATGTTCAGATTATTTTGTTGGTTTGACTCCTTCCTGAACAAACTGGCAGATGAGTTTCTTTTCGAAATTTATGAAAGATCTGCAGGGAATAAACAGATGAAAATCATGAGGAATGACAGCATCCTGTACAGCCTATGGCAACAGGAGAACCTGTGTTAAGTTTGATAGGCTTGGAATTAAAGCTGTGAACCCCCCCCCCCAAAAGATAATTTCCTGATTTCATAAAGAAATCTCCCAGATGAAAATTGTTTTGACTGAGATCATTTATCTGAGCAAATGGAGTCTAATAAGTACTCAGAGGACGTAAGTCAGATCCCTCCAGACACTGTTGCATTAGTTTACAGCAGGACTAAATTCGACCCAACCCATCTAACAGGATGTTTGCTAATCAAAATGTCTTTGAGGAATTTTAAATGATTGCTTCTGCTCTTGGCCACGTGTTTCCTCAACAGATGAAGGGGGCAATTCCACAAAATTTTCACAGAGATTACTGAGTACTCGGCAGAAGACAAGACTGACTGGTGAAATATATGCAGTGTTGTCTTCGGCATCCCCATAAACTGTTACAAGACAGAAACTCGCTTAGACTCTGAAACTGAGCAAAATCAAAACTTGAGATGCAGTAACATAACCACTTGTACAGAAAGGGAGACTGCAAAGAAATCGGAAATGAGTAATTTTAGAATCTGTTTGTTAACAGAAAGAACTGTTTTGCTCATTTCCATTTTCTGTCCTGGAAGAGATAATCCTCCAGTCTTTCATTTCTTACCTAGAAACTCTTCTTTGTAAGATATAGCTGACATTCCTAGCACACCTCAGTTGATTGTGGAGTCAATCCTGTTGTTCATAAAGACCAGCATCTTCAGGACGTATGTGCTAAGGTAACAGAAACACTGCTGAATTCTCACTGTCTACTACTGTGGGAGCTCCAGGTTCTCTGTGTAACATAAAAGTACTGGTAATATTAGAAAACTTGAGAGGAGTTAATATTTTGGGTGTAAAGGAGAGGATGGGGGCTGGAGTCAGTTCTCCAATTTCCTCCCTGTCTGATACACACTTGGCAATTAATGGAGAATCACGAGAATTCTTCCTTTTCCTTGGCAATTGTTACAGGCAGAGGCACTTGTAGGGATATGTGGGGATATGCAGACATACATGTTTTTGGCATTTTGATAAAGCGTCTCCATTGCTCGTTGTTCTGCTACCAAGAAAGGGAGGGCAGTTTTATTTTTCCTGTATGTTAGATTACAATTCCTGGAACCCCAGTTCCCCTCCCATTTCCCTTTTTCCTTTCCTGGCTTCTTTCCCCTGGGATTTGACAAAACCAGCCTTAGACTCTGGGTTGCCCTTAAAATCCCTTCTCCTGCTGCCTCTGTTTGCATTTGGAATATATGGTAGTCCACAGTAGCCATGCTAATAGTCATGCTTTTGTACTGCATGCAGCATGACTTCTGTTCTGGAGGGCAGAAAGCAGCAGCACAGCTGTGAGAACAGCAGGGAAGGTTCTATGTTTTTGCTGAGGTTCCTCATGCAGCCCTCCTTAAGGGAAAGGTTTCCTAAAGGGAGCTGCTTGGTTTCCCGTTTCCACAAGGAATTAATGGCTGCTGCTCAAGCTGAGCCATTTCCCCTAGTTATCAAAGGCTGTCCTTCCAGCATGCTTTGCTGGCACGGAATGCCATGATGCAGGATTAAAACAGATTTTATGAAAGTTTCTGAAGTTCTAGCTGAAAATTTGCGTTGTAGTAATGGTGCAGTTTTCCTATTTCTGATCAAGCTTTGAAGCTAGCAAAACCTATTTTCCTTGTTTAAATGTGATGCCTTATGCTAGACTTCATATAGTACTGGTTGGAAAGCCCTACCAAAGAAAAAGGCTTTGGCTCACACTACAAGTAAAGTTTTGGTGAAGAAGGCAGTGGTGAATGTAGTACAGCTAAAACAACTCTGTTTCTCCAGCTCAGTGCCCAACAGGGAACTGGTTTACTGTATTTACATTTGCAGAGTAGTTTCCACCACACTTAGCAGCTTTTGGTCAACATTAAATAGCTGCAGTTGCACTCACTCCATTACATGAGTCCTAGCTCCCCACCACCTGCATTGTTAGATTACTTAGCCCTCTGTAACTTCTTGGTTGTATGGACATGATAAGAGGAGTGCCAGTGTTATGAATTGTCCAAAAATCATGTATAGTTTCCAAGAGGATTGTGCTGCATGTTCTATGAGAAAGGAAGACCAATCCGTGTTTAGAAGTTGAACAGTGACAGCTGCAAGAGCCATAGTTAAGATAGCATTGCACAGAGCAGCTCAGGTAGCCAGTATCACCAGAAAAAAAGTCTACATTGGTGTCACTGGGCACCAATTGGGAACCACGTGTATTTACAGAAAGATTCAACTTTTTGGAATCCTTCTGAAGAAGGATTTTGTCAAAGCTAGCAATTAAGCCAGATCTCTCACTTACCTTCACAGTGCTTAAATTGAAAGAATGCACTTGTTCCCTAATTGCAAAATAGCACCAAGGATGTGTGAGTGTCTCTGACAGTTGGATTGCTGAATGTTGGCATAATCAGCAAACCCCTTGACTGCAGGCTTTCAAGTGTCCAGATCAGCTCTGGAGTTTGGAGAGAAAGAGTATGTTGAGGAGGAGAAATCTGGTGAGAAAACAAGCAGTAGCTCACAGTTCTTACTGTCATGCTAAGCTGTAATTTTTCTCCCCCCTTCATCAAATCAGGTAATTAAGGGAAGGTTATCCAAAATCAACTTACCGATTCCTGAGTGCCTCATACTTGTATTTAGTAAGGCAAGATTTGCACTGCCCTCTAGAAAGTCTTCAGTTCATGAAGGTCTGAACAGAGCCCTGGAACATACTGTGACAGGGTTGTGCAACGTTTGCTTGTGCTGCTTGCCCTGAGGTCAAGCAGCCTCTTTGGAAAAGCCACTTCTTGTACTCCCTGCACCAGCCACCAGCGCTGAGTACACAAACACCTTTGATGTCCCTTTTGCAGTGCCTCCCACCCAGGTATCTTCAAGATGCAAGTAAATATTAGTTATAAAGCCCTAATGCAATCCTGTGAAGTGGGTTGGGTTTCTCTCTGCCATACCAAGAGGGTTGAACAGACGTGCCAAGCTGGCAAATGTTCTGCTTGAGATTAGAAAACATTGCTGTGGAGCACAACACAATTGGTAGGATATGGCGCTGTTGTAAGTACTGCATCCTGCCTTCCAGTCTCTGCCTTTTACTGAAAGAGCTGAAGGATTGAGACTGAACTCTCTTAAAGCTCATGTGGCCTTTGCTGAGCCCAAGTGCAATGCCTCCTTCATAAGGCATCTACCTGCCTATTTCCCTGCTGCCCTGATAGCATTGTTGCTGTTACCTTGAAAACCTCCACTCAACTGCCACCCTGTCTCTCAGCAGTAGGAAATCAGATTTTCCATCCCTCAGCACCACTCCCTGCACTTTCACGTCTGAAGGGAGAGCTGGGGAAGGCAATATTATGTTGAGGGTGGGGAGGTCGCTGAGGGTGCACCAGCTGGTCAGTAGAAAATCTCTGAGGACTGAAGACCCCAGTATAAGCATCTGCTCCAAAACAAGCATCCTCCAGTTCAGGTTTCCCTAAGTGGATGGATCCAGGCTGGATGTGGCTCTGGGCAGCCTGGTCTGGTGGATGGCAACCCCACACGTAGCAGGAGGGTTGAAACTAGATGATCATTATAGTCCTTTTCAACCCAGGCCATTCTATGATTCATTCTATGAAGTGCTTCCTCTTTAGCAGACTGGCCCAAATGAGAAAGGCAGTGCTCTGTGAGACTTCCAGGCTCTCAGGGCCACTGCCACACTAGGCAAACTGGACAGTTCCAGAGCGTGGGTCTGAACACTACCCCACAGTTGTACACTTGTTTTTTTCTTCTGACTGTTATCAGCTATCTGATAAAAAGTGTTATTTGTCTCTGGGGATCTCACTTTGCATTCACAGTGGCCCACCAGCTGTGCAGACCTGCAAATAGCCTGTTACAAACACACCATAAAAACAAACACCTGCTCCCGCTTTTTTAATACTGCTGTCTCCTTCTATTGCCATTTTCTGTTCTTTATGTTTGGTACCTACCAGTCTGTCCACACACACGCATGCTCACGTACAGACACAAACCAATTAGCACAAATCAATTAGCACGCCCTCTTTCCTGTGTGAATGCAGCTGTTCCTCGGGCAGACACATTTCACAGACTGGTGACACCTCCGCAGCTTATTTTGGGAGCTGAAGGTTGATGTTTCACACGCTGGCCTCAAAATTACAGAAACAAAATCTCTGCTCTCAAATTCTCAGGCCTTGTTCTTCACACTTGCCAGCAAGCAATGCATGCAAATCCCCAGTGAGCAATAGAGGGTCAGGACAGGTCTTCCTGCAGGAAGGAGATGCAGACGGGACACAGAGCTATAGGAAGCAGAACTGCAACAGAGATGCTTTGGGATCTCAGAGGTGTGAGCTGCCCTGGCTACAACCTCTGCAGAGGGACAGATGTCAATGCCTGGTCTCAATGCCATCGAAAGCACACCAATGACAGAGTGCACAAATGTAGAAGAGTTGGAGGGACAGCTGAGGGGTTTGCAAACTGCCAGCTCTGGGACAAGACCTGTGAGCTTCCCCTCTCACAGTGGTGTGAGTAATTGTGGTGTGCTCATTAAAGAAATATATATTTTTCCTGTGATTTTTCAGCTAGTCACCACTGTTTGATGAAGCTGCTCATTAATTATTGTTTACGGAAAGATATTTCCTTCTTCATCTCCCTGAAAGACATTCCATTGCCCCTCAGTACACAGCTCAACTCTAAATTGCACAGAAATTTAAGATATAAAAATGCCATGTTTTCCAGGGTATGAAGTGGCTGGCCCGGGTTTGCATGCATAGTGTTGTGTGCTCTGTCCCCTTCTCAGCTGCAATCAATACCACCCTGATTTCTTTATCATGCCTGATGTGGGATGGAGATGAGCAATCCTGTTCATACCTCAGCTTTGGCATTTTGATTCCCAAACAGCCCATTCACTAGTAGCATAAAAATAATGTAAAAACAAATACATCAAATAAATGTAGCTTGAAGACACCTCTATTACAACCCTGATCTGTATTCTGTAAGCAAAATATGTACTGTGCATACAAACACTGGGCGAATGAAGGGATATGGGTATTAACACTGACATATCAAGCGGTTCCTTCATAAGACCATATTATCTCTGCAATCACCTAGAAGCATTTGCATTTCACAGACCACGTTTTCCAAATGGCACCTCTCACCATTGCCTCTTGCTGTTCTCGGCTGATGTCTAGGCAAAGAATGAGGCCAAATGGGCAGTTTTCAGACCAGTGGTGGGAAGTGGTTGGAGCTGATAGCTGGGGGTCTCCTCCTTTGAGGGTTCTGGGGAGGTTCTGATGCTTCTGGATGCAAAGCAACACTACTGAAAGGTTGTGTGTTCAACATACAGGGTTGGCAAGTCACTAGGCAGGAAAAGGTCAGATGAATCATGAGCAGAATTCAGCCTGCTCTTCGCATGGGTTGGGTGACTTTTTTCATCTGGTATTGTTTCTTGCAAAGCGTTTATCAGGACTCCTGTTTGCAGCACTCCATTCACAGGGCACAATTCCTGGCTGAAGTCACACGGCATTTTTATATCCCTCATCAGATGAAAACTGCATACTGGGGAGGGAGGTTTAAATAAGCCACCCATTTTGCAAACTGCCTCCTCCTGTAGTTGTGCTGACCGAACAATACAGCACCAGCAGCTCAGGAAGTTTGAAAAGCACCATAATCAATTAATGGATTTTTTTCACTATCGACCCACTCCTAAATCCTGGCCACTAGTTCAGATGGGGCAGTTAAAATGCTAGTAAAACAAAACACCGGTGTAAATCGTCCCAGCATCACTTCAGCAAGCTGCTTCCACGTACCAGACAGGCTCCAGGCCTTCACTGTGTGCTTTGGACTCTAGCACAAGAGAATTTACATTCTCTTTGCAGTTCCAATGAGACACCTGCTACTTCTCCTAAGTCACTGTGATGACACTTGCTCTTAAACAATGCCTGTACCACTCAGGGTACTTTATCTGATGAAACAAAAACCCAAACCCTCTTTTTCAAAGCAGGAAAACACTTTGGCTTGAAGACAATTTATATGACACCGCACAAAAACACAGCTGACTAAAATTTATAATCCTGAATTTTTTACCTACAGATAAGCAGAGCAGGAGGTGACTGGGACATCTATGCAGGATGTGGGAGGTTAGAGTTAAGTTCCCACTCTGCCAGGGGAAACATGATCCACTGCTCCCATCTCTTGCTAGGAGCGTCCCTACCCTCTATCTTCCATCTGTCCCAGGCTGCCAGGCTGTGGGTGCTCGCAATATGCTGTTGCAAAACACTCAACTGTTTCTTGGCAATGGGAGAAGAAAACAAGGGAATGTCCACGTGAGGGCAGAGACACATGCATTTGTACTTGGTAAATAGGTAGGCATAGTTTAGCTAGAGAAATAAACTAATTTAGCATTCAGCTGTATGTCTCTCCTAGCACACCTCAACAACTGGAGTAATTGGGCCACAGTTAAAGGAACAAAACCACGGAAAAGAATCTTCCCTACACCTGCAGAAATGCTTGTGGCCTGTCTGAGGCCTTTTCTGATGCTTCACCTTCAGTAATGGGAGAGTTCAGGACACAGAACCATAGAATCATTATAGTTGGAAAAGACCTCCAAGACCACCTAGTCCAACCATCAGTCCATCACACCAGAGCCATCCTGAATTTTATCTTCAGAGCACCACTATGAGCTTTGCATTCACAGCTGCACCCTTCACGTGCCTGTAAACTGGCATAGATGAATTACACATTTAGAATCTTTCTACAAAAGCCTATCAGTACAAGCAGTAGGTTGCCTTGTAATAGGCTCATTTACAACCTCCTATTTTGTGGGTACTCTAAACACCCCAGCAAGCACGTGCAAGAGAATGAGAGAGACAAGATCATCTCTCTTTAGTACTTAAGACACAACACTTATACTAATGTTAATCAAGTAATTATTTCTCTGTCAGGAAAGATCTGTAGATAAACTCCAGCCCACTATCGGAAATGGTTCTGCTGGCATCAGTCATTGCTACTTCCAGAACAGGTGTCACTAAATATTTCTCAATTATTAATAAGCCTGAAACCAGGTGAATATGTATAGTCATGTCACAAGGGAAACTGCTACATTAGAAAACCCCTGAGTTAAGCAGGATTGCCTGATAGCAAGTTGGAAGCGCTTCCTGTTTGTGAGGTGTGAATTTGTACCATCCTGTTGATACAGCAGGGCTGAGAGTTATCAGCTGACAGCACAGGGTCTGATCCAAACCAGATTCATGGATCAGGAATTTTTTCCTCATCTCTCCCACAGATACAGAAGGAACCACAAAGGGAATTAGTGCTATATCAGTTGGTGCCAAGAAGAGAAATGTCCTCTCTATCCAAAAGTCCTGTTCCCAAGACATAAGCCAGCTGATGAAGGTTTAAACTCCTTTGGGTTCCCTATCTTCACCCACCCCAGGTTTGTGTGCCTTTCTGGTCTGTTTTCTGGGCTGTTATTTTCCATCTTGACTTTCAAGCCAGCATGGAAAAACTTCTCATGGAACACTGCGCGACTGTATTCTCTTTAGACATGCTGCTGACACCGTTCTCATGTATAAATAGGGCCACACATTCTGAAGAAAGGTCTTCCAGGGTGAATTTTACCCACCACTTGTAGGTTGTGGAGAGTCACTACACATAGCCTGTTATATTTGCCTTCTTCACACAGCCACAGTGTGTAACAGCATCTGAGCAGACATGAAAATCAGCCTCTTGAGCGCCACTGCAAACAGGCAGAGCTGCCATACACCCACCCACCATTGAGATATAGGCATTTCTACAGAAAACTGGTGCCTAAATCACTTGGCAGATCCTGTGCACAATATTTATAGAAAAATGACACCTACTCACATTTATGGAATGTGAGTATGAATGGATAAAAATGTTTGAAGAATATATTGCTGGGCAGGCGTGTGAGATCCAGGCGGACAGCCTCCGGTCTCATAGCAATTGTGCTTTGCTGGTGGTCTTAGCATCTCCACATCCATAAATGCTCACCTGTGATTTCCCACTTGAAGCATGAATTCATTTCCAGTTTCTAGCAGCAGAACCTTAAAAAGAACAGGGGGAGTAATTATGTGTGAGAAAACAGATAGCCCCATGAAAAAAGAAATCAGGGAAAACCCACACTCTAGTTTGCTCTGGAAGAGCTGCAAAATAAGTGTTTTCTGAGACCCTGGGAGGGTGAGTTAGGAAAAGAGTGAGAGATCTGAGAGCACTGACTGAACTGGGACCATCAAAGATGGAGGGCTGAGCTCTGACCTGGCACCTTTGGCAGCCATGGTAATGAAAGTTTTGTGCACTGAGTAACTATGCATTTAATTTGAGAGACCTGGGCAGGCTCTTTAACTGTTATCTTGGAGCTAAAAAGTCACACAATCGCTTCCTCAAACAACGATTTGTAGTCAGACTGTGTTCATGTTAGTTGAAGGCAGATCACGGCCACACAGGACTTCAAAGATAAGATAACAAGCAAACACACAAAAAATGTGGTCTGCCTTGAATTCCTCTGGAGGGTCACCAAGGCACTGCAAAGCCAGCTTTGGGCTGAATAAGCTGACTTACCCTTCAGTAAAATATGGCTTTCTTCCTGCAAACCTCAGTACTTCAGAAAGGAGAGATGCTTGGGACAATCTTGTCTTTGGAGCAGAGGGGCAAACAGCACCTCCACATTGACATTTTCATGTGTGCAATCTGCTGTGTTCAGGGATAGAACTGCTTGACCTGAACCACACTGCTATGCAGAAAATGGAAGCAGGGTGCAGGGTCAAAACAAGGGTGCTGTACTACCCAAGAGCAGCCAGGGGTGGGTGAGGAAGGAAGAAGTAAGAGGAGCAAGGCAAGAAGAAGATGGTTCATTGGATTGACACTTTCTCAGCTCTTGGTGGACATGAAATTTAACTCTGACTCTCAGAGTTTAGTCCTTCTTCCCAAACCTGGCCAAGCCCTGCTGACACTTGTTTATGTTTTAGGAGCCTTCGCATCATCTAGTGGCAGTGAGTTCCATAGTTTAATTACGCATGGTATGAAAAAGCTTTCGTTTGCATTTATTTCAAATCGGCTCCTTGGTAATTTCAAAGTTCCCATTCTGTCCTATCTAATTTGGAGGATGTGTGCCCAGTGGGTAGACCATAAGACTGGATCTCTGAATTAATTCTATTTCCATCTCTGTCATTCTTCTAAAAGAGAAGGTATTATTATTCATTGGAGAGAGCTTCACCTTCAGCCAGCTCAATTAAAATTATCCCAAGCAAATAGTGATCTGGAATTTGGACTTAAATGATGTAGATGAATCTAACGTTCCCTGTACTCCTGCAGAGGACAGGTAGAAGCTAAACTGGATAATAGAGGTAAAAATTTGATTTTATACTTCCAAGGCCTGGATTGATTGGTGGAATTGAAACTGCTGCCATCATGTTACAAAACAACTTCTCACACAATAGCAGACCCCATTACACAGCAGAATCCCTGCAGTCAGGGAAAGATAAGTCAAGATCCCACATGAAAAGAAAGGATGTGTAATTTCTAAAAACACCAATTTACATACTGGCCTAAGAACCATCTGTCTATCGAGCTGCTGTAATTGTGCAATTTGCTCCTATTGACACGTCTTCCTGTAACTTGTGGCTTTCCAGTGAAATACCACAAAAAAGAAAGAAAGAAAGAAAGAATTCAGCTAGGCCAAAGAGAGCTTCATAATCTGCCTGAAACCACACAGCTGAGAGAGGGAGGAGGAGATGCTCACAGATGTAAAGGAGGTACTCGAATTGAAAAGACATAAGTGTCCATGTTAATTACAGTCTGGGCGACATGCTAGTCCTGGCAGCTCATCTCTCCCTTCTCTTGACTTGGAGTGAGGACACCAGGGGTGGCAGGAAGAAGTGGAGCCTGGGCTGTGTTGGGGCTGGCGGCCATGCCACCACGCGTGGCTGGAGCTGGCCAGGCTGCATTCCCCCATGGGGGTGAGGGCCAGGAAGGGTGCGTGCAAACCTACCCAGCAGGCCTGGGATCAGGGACAGCCGCCACTGGGATTCCTCTGGGCTTTCTCAGCTTCCACTGTCCTAAAAAAGCCATGCTGGTGAGGTACGCTCAGGAATCCCCACTGACTCTCCATTAAGTCGCTAATTGGAGCTAATTATTGTGATGATGATTTATGAGCGGTGATAATGTGCTTGGTGCAAAAGAGACTGCAGAGCAGCACCAGTCCCCAGCCGGAGGCCCTGGTGACTGAGGGACGTGCAAACATCACAGTCAACATCTCTGGAAAGGCAGCGTTCCCCAAAAGCACCTTGTGATGTGGGAAACAGCGCAGGGAGAAGGGAAATGGGCATCTAGGACACTTGGGCCTCCCCCCAGTGGTGCTGTCCTTCTGCTCCAGCTGCTCGGGAGAGCCACCTCTATCACCTCGGGATGTGTTCCCAGCAGGAGCAGAGGAGTGGAATGTCACGATTATCTGAGTGGTATTAAAAGCCTCTCCTCCACCCACAAGCTCATCAGGGGAGACCCAAGTGCACAGGCGCTGCCTGACAAGTGTAAGATTTGCATGATTCATGGCTTGTGTGTTCTTTTGCATTTGCATTTTTTTTCTGCCTGAAGACCTTTGCTTCTTTTTTCTCCCTGTAGAAAACAGTAATCTTCACCATGGCTGGTTGCACTGCACGATTCCCTTTTCCCCCACGGCCAAGATCTACACACGTTTCCCAAGGTATTTTAAAGATGGGCTGGCTCTGCATAGCACTCGGGTAAGGAGGGGAAGAAGATAAAGAGAGCTGTTTGCTTGTTTTCTGGCAAAGCGGAGTGAGACACTGGAAATATCCCCCTGTTTAGGCTATACAAGGCTCTTCTCTCTCCTCATATAGCTCTCTGCCCTGGGAAATGGCAAAAGGGGGCAGCTGTCTGTGGGTCAGGCCACAAACTCAGTCGCTCCTCAGCCAACAAGTACCTGACAACCGCCATCTCCCCATCTTTGGAGAGTCATTTCTCTTACAGAAAATGTTCCCCTGCTCCTTCTCCTGTAAATGAAATGGGCTAAATCAGTGCTGGCATCTCCTGCAGAGCCCCTTACTCAGAGTGCTGACTAAATCATTGAAGGTATCAATTTTTTTGCTTGATTTTATTTCATTTTATAAAAAAGTAGAGGAGAGGGGGCTTAAAATTCAGTTGACGACAGCACGTTCTGTGGTAAACGAATACTCTCCAAAAGCATTTGCAAATCTGCAGCAAGGCCTCATGCATCAGAAAACCAAGCAAGGGCCTGGCTATAGAGATTTATTTTTTTCTCTCTTTTTTTTTCTCCTTTTGTACAATTCAGTCCAAAAGGAGAAAAAAAAGGCTAATAATATGCAATGACAAAATTCACTCTGTAAAGTCAAGTGAGGGGTGGCTGAATTCTCAAGAAAGAATGTCGTTAAAGTCCACAGCTCTGAGCAGGGACTGTTCTCCTGAACCAGGCTGTCCCTGGGAGGCTCTGTGCCCTCGGCCAGGCCCTCTCCATTCAGTTCACACGGCCACTGGGAACGGACCAGGGGGAGGAAGGCTGGCCAGGATTATTTTTAGCCTGTCAGCATCCCTTTAAAGTCCTGCACAATACATCAATCTGTGGTGAATCCGTGCCTGAGCAAAGACTGATAGTTTGTTTTAAAAATTGAATGCAAATAGATGGCAGTTCAAAGTTCAGCCTGCGGGCTGCTGTCTGTTTGCCCTCCGTGCTGTAAAGATTGATCACGCCCTATGGGAAGGCGGTCAGAAGGAAAGCCGGGCCCTGCTGGACAACCCCTAATTTTCATGTCTGTTACCCCAGCCTTGCCTCATCAGGCCAGAGCAAGATTGGGCAGATACATGAGGGATGCTTCACATTGCCTTCCCGTGACAAAAACGGGCCCTGGAGCGAACGTGTCACTTGGCACAAGGAAGAACACAAAGGGTGAAACATCTGTGATATGGGAGTAGAAGAAAAAGATGAACACACCCATCATGAGTAACTCAACTGGTAGCTTCTGCGTGCCCACTTCGGCATTGCACTTGTGGAAACTTTGCTCCAAATTGCAAAATGTCACAAGCCACAAGGCTAATCGCTCAAAATGCTCTATTTAAACACCAATGGTTTCACCACATCACCTCGATAACTTGAACAGATGTTGCACAGCATCTTTCTGAGGTATCATCAGACTTGCTGTGGAAAACCCATCAGGTACACTGTGATCACAAAACACTTCCCACATATTTTCTGGTGGGGCTTTCTCCTGCACATTACTTGAAGTGGAGTGAGGTGGCCCTGCTGCTCCTCAGGTGCAATGAGTAGGTCAGGAAGGAGGCAGGCAAGCTCTGCCTTGGAACTCACAGGCCAACATTCTGCCTGAAATGATGCACTGAGATGTGGCAAGCTTTGTTTAAAAACAGGTAACTTCAGCCAGGAGTCCTCAGAGACAATAATGCATCTGTTTGACTTCCTCAGTGGATCAGCTGCGTGTTAATCATTGCTTCTGCTCCCCCTTTGCAGCTCTCCCTGTTTGTATGCTTGCTAAAAAAAACACGTAGCCAGCCTTCCCATCAGGGAGCGGCTTGGGACATGTTGCCTGGAGTGTGACCTCCAAGTGGGCTGGGATTTGAATGTGAAACCCGCTCAGTTTGATCTGGCAGGAACTGCCGTGCTGCGCAGCATGTATGTCTTTAGTAAGAAGGCATGCCTTCAAACCCAGCCTTTTCAGAGAAATGTCTAAGTTGTCAGCTGCCATCTTCCCAGAGAAAGATCTAAAATTAGAGAAAAGCTGCCCTCCACTGCTGGAGAACACTGCTGCTGACATATGAAAGCAGCAAAGAAAACTTCAAATAAAGGTCTTCTGCTAAGGCTCACGTAACAAGCAAGAAAGGCTTTGGGTCTCTCCCAACCTGACTGGCGTTTGTGGGGATCTGATTTAAATAGGCAGCTACAAAACCAGTGCTCATCTTTGTCTGCCTAAGCGTTTATACTTTGCCTGTCATCATAAGCACCATTATTTTGATGGAAGCCTACAGAACTGAGGGTTTCTCTTTTAAATACCTTTCTTAGAAGTCCTGTGGGATGCCAGGAGACCCTACTCTTTTCAAAAAATCAGTGAAGTAGAAAGAAATCTCCCAAGAGGAAGCAATGGCTTGAGACTCTCTGGAGGCTGTGACAAGACACGGACTCTGTTTCTAGAGAAGAAAGGACCAGTCTGTAACTGCAGCTCTGCAGACCTGGTCAACCATGCCACACAGTCTCAGTCACTGCTCAGCCACCCCAGTCTGCGCTCTGTCCCCATGGCTATGTGGTGTTTATCTGCTGCACAAAAATTAGTGGGTTAGCAGGGTTGAGCTGCTCTGATAGTCGGGGAAATGGTATGGAGTTGCACCAGGAGAGGGTCAGGTTGGGGGTTAGGAAAAGGCTCTTCACAGAGGGCAGTGGGCATGGAGCAGGCTGCCCAGGGCAGTGGGCACAGCCCCAAGTGCCAGAGTTTGAGCATCTGGACAACAGTAGGGTCTGATTTTTGGGTGGTGCGGCGTAGCCAGGAGCTGGACCCGATGATCCTTATGGTTTTCTTCTAACTTGGGAAATTCTATGACTATGATATACTGTCAGTCCAGGAGCCTCAGGAACACCCTGTGGTGCTGGTGGCATAGCAGGGCAGGTGAATCCAGGTGAGAAATGAGTGCAAACCTTCTGCTACCTGGAGGCAAAGAAGACACTACAAGAGCACAGGATTTGGCTGCAGGTGAGGCAGGATGGCAGGCAGTATGCTACTTTGCCTTCTAATCTGTGCATCCTAGCATGCCCCAAAATCAGAGGTCCTGCTCTAACACCATACACTGCTATAATTCACATTAAAGAAATCAGAAAACAAACTAAACAAACTTCCTTTTTCCTTCTCTCTCCTCTATTTCCAAATCCCTGTCACCCTGGGGAAAAAAAAATGTTTTCCAGACTATGAACCCCACAGTTTGTGAACCAGCACAGCAACAAGAGAAGGAACAAAATTTGCAGCCGGGCTATGAGTGCAGGTGACACAGCCACAATTGGTATCCCATAGGATACAGACCATGAAAGGTGGGATTCCATGGGAGAAAGTACTGGGAAGCTAATGGGGAGCAGGATTAGATTGCCGGAGTTAAAAGGGACCAATCTTCCAAGGCAGGAGCAGTGGACATTTGCTGTCTTGCACATTAAAGTGCAACCAGGATAGCTTATCATCACCTGGCATCATCCCAATGCTGGTATTACTGTTGTTTCTGCAAATGGATTGGATTGAGTTATTAAAAGGACAGCCAACTGTGTGCAGCCAAAAGTGCATAAACTTTTAGCATCAGCAACGTTTTAGACCTGAGACAAAAGGCAATGAATACACTGGGAAAAAATCCATTTACTGCCTTGAGTTTTTTCCTCCTGGGCTGACCTATGGGAACAGTCTCGCAGGAATCCAAACTGTCAGCAAAGCACGACCACTTATATGCTACATAGCAGGAAAAATGGGACATGTTGCTTAAAGTGAAAAACATAAGTACCTGTGAGCCTGTGCCGGCTCAGTGTGGCGTAGCTGCAGGGCAGGGCTCAGGAAGATTTGCTCCACAGCCACGTCCCATCTCTCTCCTTCTCTTCCTCTTCTCTTGTGTTCATTGAGGTCTGTATGTCACAAACAAAACTGGATTCAAAATGGGTTATTTATTTTAAGCCAAACTACTCAGATGAAGCTCTTAGGATGTCCACAGACTAAAATACCTGATCCTTAATCTCAGTTTATCCCCTGACTTTGCACTTGATTTAGGAAGATGCAATCCAGTGCTGTGGAGTGGCTTCAGAAGCAGTCCTAGACTCTGAGGCCGTGAGCCAAAGGCTAATGGCTCTTTCAGCAGGTCAGTGGAGCAGCAATAAGGAGAGAAACTAGCAAATGTGCACGGGTCCAAAGCATGGCATTTGCTTGCAGGTACTGCTGCTGAGGGCTGGGTGTTTCACTAGAGATGGCACATATCTGCCCTGAAGAGACAGTCTGAATCAGACAGTTGGACTAGATAGCTTTTGAGGATCCCTTCCAACTGAACTATTCTTCTCCTCTCCTTTCTTTTCCTTTCCGTTCTCTTCTTTTCTGGCTGCTCATTGGGCAGATTATGGCTGCCCTCAACGGTGATCACAACTGAACCATACAGTTGGTACGGTTTCCATGTCTCCTGATGACCCTTTCACAGCAGTCTGTCTCAGCTGGGATACCATGGCATAAATACTCTTCTCCCAACCTCCCTTTGGTTTGCTCTAGCTTCCCAGAGTGTACTTCAGCTTGCACAGGGAGCAGATGCCTCTGGGGAAGAAGATGTGCAGCTCAATAGAGGTTCCCCTTCTGGTCCAAACACCATGGCTGATCTCAAGCTGTCACAAAACCACTCTGGCAAGGGAAAAGGAGCAGAGCTGACATAGTCTTGAAAATCTGTCCCACGGATAGTTTGCTCACGCTGTTGAAATCTTTTGCTGCTCTTACAATGACCCTGCATGCACAGAGACACTCTTGTCCCCTTCTGCTCCCCAAGGGCACAGACTCCACCCATCCAGAGAGCTGCCATGAGTGCCATGATTAGCACCAATGGGGTGCAGAGGCCGTGGCAGGGTGGGGAGCTCTGGGCACTCAAACAAAGGGAGAAGTGGACACATTTTAAAGGATTTTCTGATATTTGTTTAGCTTGGCTGCTATACTTTGCTGAAGAAAAGGGAGGTTTTACTAAAGCTGGAACAAACAGTAGATCAGAACATTAAATAAAGGGTTAGCAAACCTGCCAGTAATGCTAGGTCAGTTATGCTGATGAGGTCAAAATTTAATTCCACTGTGAAATCGGAAATTTCAAGTACAAGTGTTCACATCAAGTCAAATTATAATATCTACCCAACCTCTGAGCACTCTGAACAATTTCTTTCACTGTCATTCACCTGACTGGTATTTGCAATACCGAAATCTACCCTGGAAAGAGAGACAGAGAACAGATTTTTTTCTGTGTAGGGCATAAACAGGAACAAGCTGGAAACTGTCCACCCAGACCATGGTGGGTCCTCTCAAGGGCTGACAAGCTTTGCGGTACCCATCTGAGCACCTCCTCTGATCTTCCCTCCATTCCTGTGCATTCCCTCAGCTCCTCCACTCAATTAAGAGACATCTAAAGGTGCTAGTTCAACGGGATCAAGAGGAGAAGAGAGTCAGGAATATAAAGAGAATGTGCCTAGAGGATGCTGTCTTGCAGAGCGTGCTCATGAGCCAGATGGAGTGAGAGGGAGCACAGAGCTCTAAACTCTCTGCTGTCAGGGTATTCCCCTCTACTCTGCCCTTGCAAGGCCCCATCTGCACTACTGCATCCAGGCCTGGGGGCCCCTAGCACAAGAAGGATGTGGAGCTGTTGGAGCAGGTTGAGAGGAGGTCCACAAAGATGATCAAAGAACTGGAGCACCTCTCCTGCAAAGAGAAGCTGAGGGAGCTGGGAGAAGGCTCTGGAGAGACCTCATTGCAGCCTTCCAGTACTTGAAGGGAGTTTATGAGCAGGAAGGGGACCCAATTTTCATGGTCTGACAGCAACAGGACAAGGGGAAATGGCTCTGAACTAAAAGAGATTTAGATTAGATGTTGAGCAGAAATTCTTTCCCCAGCAGGCAGTGAGGCCCTGACACAGCTGCCCAGAGAAGCTGTGGTGCCCTGGAGGCGCTCAAGGCCAGGTTGGATGGGGCCCTGGGCAGCCTGAGCTGGTGGGGGACAGCCCTGCCCACGGCTGGGGTTGGGACGAGATGGTCTTTAAGGTCCCTTCCATCCCAAACCATTCTGTGATTCCATGATTCTATGATCAAGCATCCACCGGGTGCAGAACACTAGCCAAAGCAAATAAAGAGTAAGCAATGTAATGAAGTCATGTGGCTCCTATTCCAATAGCATACCTCTGCCTGAGGAACTCCCGAATATTGAATGAAAATTAGGGTGGTCATCTTCTCATTAATCCCATGACAAAATCAGTATCAGGAGTGACTCTTCACAGGGGTGAGTAAGAGGCTGGCAGTGGCTATGCTCCTTGCTCAGCGTCACGCTGCCCATCTACTGCAAAGCCAGGAATAGATCTAGTGATGCACAACATCCGAATTTGTGACTTGTGAGTAGTAAATACTGTAATTAACAGTGCTCCCAAAATACTCCCGGGGTTGTGAATGCTTCTTCATTCAAGTGATCTCCCATTTGCCTAACTGAGTAAGGGCACAGCAATTGTGCCCCAGAAGATTTTGTGAAGCATATTACATTTATATCCTCAAATTGCACATCTAGTTAAAACTGTCTTATAAGTCACTTTCCTAACTGTTTGCATTATAAACGTAATACCAAGTTAAAATGAAATGAGCAATTAGCATGCATCCCTTATAATATAATCTAAAGTTCACCAAATATATCAGCAATGCTATGTAACTAAGCAAACAGGATAGATACAAAATTAAACAGGATATAGATGCATTGTACAGAGGAGATTCAGAGGTGGAAATGAGTCACATCTCTGTCAACAGCACAGCTACCAGCTCCGTGTGCTGCATAGAAGCAAGGCATTCAGGACAGCAGTGGCTATACAAAATATTGGGTGCCTCAGCTGTCACAGTAGCACTCAATTGCCCTTAACAACACAAAGTGCCACAAACAAAGCTCAGAAACCACTACTATTCCTGCAAAGCATTGTCAGCTATGAACACATCCAGCCTCAGGACTGTTTTTGTCCTGCTCTCATGACAGATGTTGACTTCATCCAGTGCTACATTACAGCTAGTTGCCTAGGATGCTGCTTGAAGTCCTGGCTGAATTCACCAAGCAAGGGATGCTGTGTATTCCTGCTGCCCTTCTCCAAAGAACAGCAATACCGAGAGCCACAGAGCAGCAGCCCTGGCTAACTTTCATGGGCTCCTTTCCTCATCCTTGGGCACGTGAGGTGCCACACCAGGTGCCAAGGAGATGTCCCTTTCCCTAGGAGAGAGAGTTACTGCCCCCTCTTTTGTAGGTAGTGGAAGAGCTGATTTTGCTCTGTGCTATTTTGCACATTGATTGTTACAGAAATGCATTCAAATATTTGTAAGGTTGATTGAAAATGTTGCTAAATCAAACTGCTCAGATTTAGCCACCAGAAATTAAATCAGATAATAAACAATCAGCATTTCATTCCCACAAAAGAAGGATAATTTTGTAGGATGTTTGGTTTATATTGTCTATGCACCTGCATTTGGAATACCAAAGTGAGGGTTGATAGCAAATTGGGCTGGCAGACAGTTTTTGAACATAATTATTCAAAAGAAACAATCCAGAATCAATTTAATCATAGCGCAACTGATTTTTAATTTCCAATGGTACAAAAAAGTGCCATTCACGTTAGGCTTCTCTTTCCTTTGGTTTGTAATCATGATCGTCTGCATTGTAGCCAAGCTAATTAAATAAATGCCAAATATTTCTCACTATGTAATACAGCAAAAAGGAAAACAAAATTAAAGATGCCTCCTAAACAGCAGAATGAACAAAAGCTCATGGCTTGGCAGACCCCTGGATTGATGTTTACACACAGTCTGGACTTGTTTAGCAGAGGTGGAGTAACATGACCATAACTGACCATTGGGCATTTAGCAGTTGTACGTACGGCGTGTGAGAAGAGATGTACTGCTTTACAAGACCCCTGCAAAACACCATGCGATGATGGGTGTGTGGGAAAAGCAAAGCAAACTGCCCCATGGCAGCTCGGTCCTGGGAGGGAAGGGCTGACACAATTACAATAATTTCATCTGGGACAGCAAGGCATCCCCAACCTGCTTTTATTCTCTAAGCGATCCTTTTTAACCAGTTTTGGTGTTTGTTCTGAATGTCATTTTTGTAGCTGGAAGCTACCGAGGCACAGTGATCTTACAGCCCTGTATCCTCCAGGGACAGAAATCTGAGATGAGACAAAACTGGATGCTCGCCTTCTCATCCTGCTTTTGATTTAGGGATGGAGGAATTAGATCCTACCTTCACTCACGGGAGGAACATTAAAACCCTTTTCCTCTCCCAGGCCTGCTAAGCGGCACCAGCAGAGAAAGGCAGATCCCACCAGCTCTACCACATCTATTGAAGATTGATAATTCCCATCACAAGGAGGTCGCTGGTGCCTCCTCTTTTCGCTCGCGTTGGATAAAAGCTGTGCTCAGCCGGGAGGGGACATGCACCAATGCAGTTTGGCCTTTTCATAACTCCATGCAGAACTAAAAATGAACTATTCTCACAAATGACAACCAACACAGCTCAGCAAGAAGCAAATAAAGATTTAAAAGAGCCTATTCTTTTTCCTTCGGACAACACATTTGGGAACGTCAACATCCCCAAACTAGCCTGTAGTATTCCCAGGCAATGCTACAACCCTGGTTAAAAATAAACCTGTTGAAAGACTGACCTCGTCTCACATTCACTGCCGGAATTTCCCGTGTCTGCTAAATCCAGGGTATGCTCAGCAGCAGCACATGGGGAAATGCTGCTGCACGTGGGGAAAGAGTCCCATGCTTTTTTATCCCTCTTTCCCCACGCCAGCATCGGATCCTGATCTGCTAGGAAAGGGCTATGTTGACTCAGCAGGTGGGATGTGGTGCATAAATATGGGTGTCCTGTGCCACCCGAAGTACCCTGTGATACCCAGCCACTTCCCAGCTGCTGCCTTTGTGCAGCAAGACACTGACAGCATGAGGTGACATCTCCCCAGTGAGATCTTGCTGAAGTGAAAACATGAAATGTAATAGGAAGCTTCTAATACAGTAGAAGACTACAGTAACTTGTGGGAAGAGTGGTGCAGGCACCCTCTGGCTGAGAGTTGGGATCTCTCCATTTGTGATTTATATCTTTTCCTGAGACCTAGGAGGATGATAAAAGTTGCCTGGATCTCTTAAATGGGCTCAAGCCCCATTCCAAACAACTGATTGTCTTGAACAACACCTGCACAGGGAAGCGGTGCTAGATCCCCAAACCCAGGAACAGAGATGAATTCCATGTGGACACAGTTGGTATCTGCATGAAGCTTATGACCCATGGGAGTCTGCTGGGGAAATTGGGCTTCAGGGAGAAGATGCACATTTAGGAGCAGGGCTCGCTTGCTTTTCTCTGACCCCCCCAAAGATTCATCGCTTCCTCAACACTGTGATAACTGGGTCACTCTTTTCATGTTTTCTTCCCATGAAGTGTGTCCTCCCATCATGTAAATTTGTGCTGGGTATGTCCTGGCCTCTTTCCTGCTACCTTCCTTTGGGACTGTTAAGAAAAACACTTCATTATGTCTTTTTTTCCCATTTACCAGTGGCCAACATACTCACAAATTATGCTTGCCGTGTCTTGCGTGTAAATTTGAACACTCCTCCAAAGACCTTTCTGTGCATATCTGAAAAATTTCTTATTTACCTTAACCTCTTTGCAATATTTCTTTCACACCTTACTTTGGCTTTTGTATGTTTGTGTGCACACATGCATGTCATTCTTGCACTCCATCCACTCTACCCTATAGCTCCTCCCTCCCTCCTCTGATGTGTTACACTTTGCATAGGTCTCATCACATTCTGCACTTGCACACCCATCCATGGTGCACTGTGTTAACTCCTGCACTATTTATTACTTCATGGCATATGAAACGTGCATGTGGACTGTGATTTACGTGCCACTGCTTTTCATCTCCTACCAGCACATCTCACGTCCTCACTCTCCTTTGCTTTGTGTCATTCGAATTCATCAATAATTGTGGATTTTTTCCCTAAATAGTTGTCATAGGAGTTGACATTTCTGTCTCTGTTTGGGAAACACATCTGCCTTGCAAGAGGATTTTATACAACCACAGATGTGCCTCCCTTTTAGGCTGAAGCTCCAAACACCTCCAAGGAGCCCACAGACACCTGGCTGGGCACTGATGAGCTCATGGCATGATGAGCCAGGCTAATGCTCAGAGCTCTATGCCACACCGTGGGAGACATAGTGGTTGGGCTGCCCCATCTAAGGCAGGTGGGATGAGATGATGTGGCTGCTCATCTCTGTGCTCTGCAGACAGGCAGGCTACCTGCAATTTGAATCACTGCCACCCAGTCCCATATACCATTGTCCTAATGTCCCTTATCTCGCTTATTTCTTGGCATTCCTCCGCAGCAATTACGCCTTTCCTCTCCAGTCTCCCTTGAAGTATCCTTTACTATTTACCCACATTGATTTTTTGCGTCCCCTTTTATTTATGCCAATTGTGCCTTGAATTACAAAGTGAATGGCAAATTTTTAGACTCTAACATGCTCCCGCTTCCCTCTGTGTGCCCATTTTCATTTCTGCCTTTTTATACTACAGATTCCTCTTCCTTCTGTAAGGCTACTTTACAAACTTCCACAGGGAAGCCTTGAAGTGGATGTGCACGTATTTTTTTTAATATGTCTATCACTCTAATAAGAGTGTTTCTAAGGCACTAAGACTCACTAATGCTTAATTTTATCAGTGGGTAGATGCATCCTCTTGTACTCCCTTGGGTTCTCCTCTCCCTTTCCATGGGTTTGGTTAGAAAAAAACACCAACAACAAACAAGTGAAAAGAATGCCAATCCCAGGACATGGAAACATCCTCCTTACCCTGTATTTAAAATGTTCAGGTCTGACAATGCCATTTTGGGGCAGCACAATAACTGAATTTAAATGCTGAAATAATTGCATGGTAAAGTTAAGTGCTCTGAAGGCTTATGGGCTTACTAAGGGTTGATGGATAGTATTTTTGACACAAGCAGTTCTGATGTCATTAGAGTACTTTGCAGAGATCCTACAGAGAATATATGCTAAGTGTTGGAAATGAGCAAGGAAAGCATCTGAAATTCAATTAATGGGCAAACTTTAGAGAAAATCACCTGACAGGGCAGCATCCAGGAATTACAGGTCAATCACAGGAGCCATAGGCATCCCAGGCCTCCCGAATAGCTCCTGGAGCTCACATAAGTAGTTTCAGCCAGCAACTGTGACTTTTTTATACCTCATAAAATAGCCCACTCTTTCTGTTTTGTTTTGCTTTTTGAGGTACAGTCAGTGCCCAAACCGTATTAGATCTCAGGAAGCTTCATCCCAAACCCAACAAGAGCAAGCATACCCAAGTCTTGGTTGCAGCACAGATGGACAGGCCTGTGCAGCACAGGCAAATGCTTTCCTTGGCTGAAATCAGAAAAGCAGTGGAAAACGATAGGCTTGAATCACTAGAAAATGTAAATGTACTTGAAGAAAAAGCTCAGATGTCTATGTCTTTGGTTTATTTGCTTTAAACATGTTTCTTAATTTCTTCTTTCTCAAGCACACATTTCTTTTCCCTTATTGACAATGGTTCTGCCTCTCCTTTCTTTTCCCTATCTGCCATTGCCAAACATTGCTGCTAACTGGCACCAGAAAAGCAAGAGCAGGGAGGAACAAAGGAGCTACTGTCAAACAAAGCAAGCACAAATAGACGGAGTTTTCCTGTGGTACTTCTAAAAACTACACAAAAACCTCTTTCTCTTCCAAAAGAAACCATTTTATAATGAATCATTCATTCCACAGGGTTTTTGTTCAGCTGATGAACATGTGTAAGGCACATTTAAATCAGTGCAGGTGCTGTGAGATGAGGGTATATCACAACACATAGAAAACATGTCAGTTCTGGAACGTTGCACAGATTGCAGCATCTACCCTGCTACGAAATTACTTGCAACTGTAGTTTCAACCTTCCCTTTCAGCAGCAGATTTTATTCATTGGTCATTATGATGCAGAGCTTTCCATACCAACAAGCATCATTCCAATAGCTTTTATGGCTCTGAACCAACCCCTGTTTGTGCCCAGTGTGTGCTGATGACACCAAGAGAGCTCCCTCTCTATCAGCCTGAACTTATTCCTTTTGAGAAGAAAATCACACTGCTTAACAGGCTTCAGGGAAGAGCACGTGCGGCCTCATGGGCTTTTCCATCAGGTCCCACTGAAACTGGATTAAATCCTGATGGGTGGTTTCTCAGGAAGCAGCTAGCAAGAAAGTCCTGGCTATACTGTGAGACATCACAAGTGGGAATGGTCAACAGTGACTGAAGACCGGGGCCCATCTCTCATCCGCAGTCAGGCTTGAGCCCCTTGAAAGAGCTTCCTTCCTCTTAAAGCTAGTTTGCTCCACACACATTAGTAGGTGCTGCACCTTCAAGGATGGGTTCAGGTGCCATTAGCTAGCCAGGCAGCATGCTGATATCATGGAACCATAGAACTGTTTGAGTTGGAAAGGACCCTTAAAGACTGCAACTCTCTACAATGAACAGGAACATCTACAGCTAGATCAGGGTGCTCAGAGCTCCATCCAGCCTGACCATGAGTGTCTCCAAGAACAGGGCATTCACCACCTCTTCACCATCCTTGCAATGATCCCAGTACAGAGAGAAAGACTACAGAAAACCCAGCCAGTAGAATCACAGTATCACAGAAACACAGAATGGCTTTGGCTGGAAGGGACCTTAAATATCGTCTCGTCCCAACCGCTGCCATGGGCAGGGCTTCCCCCACCAGCTCAGGCTGCCCAGGCCCCCATCCAACCTGGCCTTGAGCACCTCCAGGGATGGGCCACCACAGCTTCTCTGGGGAAAGAATTTCCTCCTAACGTCTAATCTAAATCTCCCTAATTTTAGTTTAAAACTTTCCTTCTTGTCCTATGACTAAATCCCTCCCCAGCTTTCCTGTAGGCTCCCTTTAGGTACTGGAAGGCTGCAATGAAGTCTCCCTGGAGCATTCTCTAGGCTGAACAAGATCAGCTACCTTAGTCTTTCTTCATAGTAGAGGTGCTCCAGCCTGCACCAGCATCTACACATCTTGTGCTGAGGGCCCCAGCCCCAGACATGGTACTGCAGGTAGAGTCTCATGAGAGCAGGATGCACAAGAGCAAGTTATTCTCTGTTTTGCTGAAGCAGCCAGGTTGAGCAGGCAGCACTCAGATCACTGGCTGTTCTATAAACTCACAACAGCAAGAGGTGCAAGCTGGAGGGAGCAGTCCAGCCCCCTGAGCCTGTTTCTGCACCAAGGTAGGATCATCCAGGCCCACATCACTTACAGTGTTGGTTGATCAAACCTTTCCCGAGGTCTCCTGCAATAAGATGGATCCAGGTGTGGGACCACTAGCGCACGTACCCTCAAGCTGTGAGCACAAGATTCAGCTCTGCTCTGAAGGAGGTAAAGGCATCATCTGCTTCAAGTCTGCTCCCAGAAAGTGCAGACATTTCTCCTTCTGCAGACATTTCTCCCCTGCAGTGTGCCCTCCTCCATGCTTCACTTGCAGCTAGTCTGTAGGACTCAGCTCTATGCTGAGTGCTGGTAGCACAGAAGCCAGGAGCAGAACCTCTGCTACCTTTTTTATTCAGAGGAAGGTATTTTCTCAAGGCCATGAATGTATTCTGTCGGCACATTCTGTTCCCCTCTCTGTTTTTTCAGCATCCTTTTGAAAACTGGACAACAGCCGCAGAAGCAGCATGCCATGTGACTGCCTTTGCCTCTTGCACCACAGACACAAAGCCCACCCCTTTCGTTCTGTCATTTTCTGCTCTGCACCACACATGTCCTATTAGCCCTGCTTGCAATGGTGCTCTGCTGAGAGTTCATCTCGAGCCATTTGCTTTGCAATCATTGGATTTATATCAAGCTTGACCAAACCTCAATCTAATTTGCAACTGTGCTAAAGTACTTTTATATTTACTTTAGTAATGAAATAAAATTTGAGTTCTGTTTTTAGACTGATTTATTTCAGCATCTCTACTGGTACAATATCTCATTTGTGTTTCACAAATTGCTAAGGTCAGGAACAAAATACTAAAACTGTTTTCTGCAAATTACTTCTAAAGAGGACGTTTTTCCCTGTATGCCCGCACACAGACATATCTCTTCAGAACACGAAACTGATTTTGGTGCTCAATCTGACATCTATTAACACTGCCTTATCCTTACAGACATCTTCCGACTACCCAGTCCTCTTATGTGTCTTAGACGGAGCATCTAAATATTGTACTAAATTGAATACTTTCTGGAGATGTGGACAGAAGTTATTGATAAACATGCCATTTATGTGATCAGAATGTGGTCAGCTATTCTGCAGCATGGCAGGAGTGTGAGATGTTCAGGCTGGATATTAGGAACAATTTATTCTCTGAAAAAGTGGTGAGGCAGTGGCACAGGCTGCCCACTGAGGTGGTGGAGTCACCGTCCCTGGAGGTGTTCAAGAGCTGTGTGGATGTGGCACTGAGGGACATGGGCAGTGGGCATGGTGTGATGGGCTGCTAGATTAGATGGTCTTAGAGGTCTTCTCCAACCTTAATCATTCTGTGATTCTATGAATCTATGATTTTACATCCCTGTCAATCCCTGTCCCCAGCCCTGTGCTGGCCAGCACAACTGGGTCTCCTCTCAGTATGAGAAAAGTTCAAGGGAAGGTGACTCCAGGAAAAGGATGGAGAGGGACATCTCGGTTTTGAAACTCATTTTCCCTTTTGGTCCATCAGCCTCCAGATTTATTAGCCTTCCCAATGAGCTGTAAAGCCCATCTATTTCCCTGTCCCAAGCTGAGGCTATTGCTGAGGGTGTGAATTGAGGAGGAGTTATTTATGGATGGTCCTTTGTCTAACTTTATGCTGCTATTTTTAATTTATGTGGTAGGCGCCCAGTGTACTGCTAAGATGCCTAGAGATGCATTTTAAAAATTTGAATACATAAATAAATAAAATACTCTGCACTCAACCAGACCTAAATTATGCACTACGGGGAGAGAAGCAATTCAATAGGCATTAGAGAAAGGACCAAAGGAGCATGGCAGATCAATGCTATTTGCAGACCCAAGAATCCTTACCCTTGAGCAAGCAATGCAGAGGTTCTGCAGCTGGCAGGCCAAATTTTAGGTGGTGCTGCAGCCCACTGATTGGCCTTGCACTTGAGGGCTGGGTACTCATAGATAGCAACCCTAAACATATAGAAGAACAGAGCTCTTCCTGAAAAAGCTGAATTGGGCAGATGTGCAACTGGAGCAGCATGTGCTGAAAGTCAGGGTGCTCTGAAACAAGAGGCATGCTTGGATGGGGCTTTAGGGAGCCAGGATTTTACCCATTGGATTAAGCAGTTGGGTAAGTCAGGTCCAACCACTGGATGAATTTAGTGCACCCAGCACTTAAAGGACAGATGTTTAAAGAATCAAAAGAAATAAAGCAAATAAACAAGAGCTGACCTAACAACAGGATGACTCTGATGCATGATGCAAATCTCACGGTGTGCAATAAATATGGCATACAGCTATAAATGTACATAATTATAGGTAGCATATCATTTGTGACGTGATGCAATAAGCAGCATATCACAAATGTAACAAGAGCTAAGCTGGTGTGTAATGGGGGAATCTATAAACATATATAATTATACATAATAGTGCTAAACTATGCTTATAATATACTGTACTTATTGGATATGTAATCCCAGATAGCACAAACAGTGTTGTGTTATGATATGCTTGACTAAACTATATAACTAGGGCATAATAAATATGTCCATTTTATACCTCTTCATGGCTGCATGGTTTTAACTCAAATTTCAGGGAGCCTGGGCAGATGTGAGCACCTCTGTGCTGCCTTGCTGTGACCCAGCACTGCCCAACCAGAGGGGCTCAGGGCTGTGCTAGGGACCAAGCAAACCCTACTGCACTGAAAACATCCAAACAGTGAAAGCACCAGTGGATAAGCTTCTGGCCTGGGTTTTCCTCAGGCAGGGAACCACAGATTTTATTAGCTGAGCTGTCATTTCAGCAAGCCAGCTTGGTTTACTTTACCAGTTTAGTAAGCATGGTGTGGAATTTGGTTAGCACAGGCTCTCACTGAGGCGGCTATCACTGTGTGGATACTGCAGTCAGGAGCATGGATATAAAAGGTAGCAGCACAGCTGGCTTGCCTGGGCTGTGTTGGAGGCCTGGTCTCAGCATGCAAAAGCAGTTTCTCCCTTTCAAAATGCATTCTTCCTCTGGGTTGTTCTGCACGTACTTTGCCTTCTGTGTTTTGAAAGCCAGGTTGGATGGGGCCCTGGGCAGCCTGAGCTGGTGGGGGGCAGCCCTGCCCATGGCAGGGGTTGGGGCGGCGTGGGCTTTGAGGTCCCCTCCAACCCAAACTGTTCTGTGATTCTATGATTCTAACTAACCAAGGGTTGGACACCCCTCTGTGGGCAGCTGAGTTTGCTGCCCATGACCACTTTTGAGGAGTCCTTCCCAAAACCTGCCAAACTGCAGCAGAGCCAGCCCATGAGCAAAGGAGAACCTCTGAGCCCACATGCTGACCCTGGGAATCAGCATCCACCTTGGGAAAAGTGCTGCTTCCTGTTTTCTGATTCCTGGTGATGGGCAATACCAGTTTGAGCAAGGGATATTTGCCAGGTGTGTGGTCAGAAAAACTTGCAAGAGATGCATGGAAGCTTTGACTGATGGCACTGATCTTGTTTGCTGATGTGAAGCAATGGCCATCTTCTGTCTAAAAGAGGATGTCAAAATGCGTTGCACAACTCAGAAGTTTTATACCTTCTGTTTTGAAAGAAGTCATTAGGAACCAGATGGCTTAGGGATTTGGTAACAGAATATGAAAGCTTTTGTCTCTTCATCGACCATTCATATACGACCTATTGTATTAGTCACAGAAAATCATCTGATTACTCGCTGCTGTCTTATGCAAAATGAGATCGCCATCCTCTCCTGCAGCCTGGCTCCAGCTGAATAGATTTTCCAGTTGAAATGGTAGGATTTTGTTCCAGCAATTTGACTTTCAGTTCATCAGCTTTTCCAGTACCAGTACCCTCCTCTACTATGAGCTGAGGTCCTGCTTAAGTGAAGCTGAGACAGACTGCCTGTGGCATGGGGTAGGGGCAACTCCACACGTGTCCTCAGGTGTGCATGCTTCATGAATGAAAGCAACTTATGCAAGATGCTTGGCTAATGCTCCTCAAAGAGCAGAGCATGTAGGAACGGGCCTGTGCCTTTATCATGACAGCTTCTAATAAAAACATGACTGGAAACGGCAGAGGTGATGAAATTGGTGAACAAATATGTGTTTTGGCAGATTAGTTTACAGGAAAGATCTCAAATGAATGAATTGTGAGGGCAGTGAGAAAAGCGATGCTGCAGTACATGCTGCAGCAAGTGTAGGAGTCACTCACTGTCCTGCTGCAGCAGGCTGCCACACTTCTGCTGATCCATGATGAGAGCCTGCAAGGAAAGCCCCGAGTTGTGGTAAATGCATGAGAATCAGAGGTAATCTCAAGGACAAAGCAATTCAATCACCTGTTGCACTCAGTGGAGGTGTTGTGAGACTTTTTATCTCCATTGTGCCAACAAGAGTGCAAGGGAGGAGAGCCATAAGAGAACACCCATGACTGTGTCCATGATCCATACAGTGCTAAAAACAAGAAACAAAACTGAACACGTGCTGAGAAGGAAACTGCATTAACATAGCTCAACAGGGGCTGTACAGAAATCACTGTAAATATTTTTTGGAAACATAGGAAAAGAGGAGCGACATGGGACAGAAAAGCAGATAGAAGCGTATCTTCAACCAGGGCTTCTCCCTCAACGGAGCCCTGCTGTCTCTCAGTGCTGGCTCTCAGTGGGGGCAGCTGAAATAACCAACCTCTGCAGAATACATGCATTCTTCCAACCTGGAGGATGGGACCAGCTTTAGCGTAGTCCTTCAATGCGTGGTGACAGACAGCACCTCACACAGGAGCACTGTATATCTAACTTGCTAGACACAAATGACAGCAAACTTGTGAGACCCCTTTGGAAAAGCACTGGACAGTCCAATCCAGGGCTGCATGACAAGCCTGGACATGAAAGTCTCCATGCCCAGCTCTCTGCCCATCACCACACTTCCTTCAGAAGTTCCACTTGCCTCAGTGGCTCTTCTGAAATAGATGGAGCTTCTGGCAGCTCGGAGATGCACCAAGAGCAGGCAGCTGAGAATTGCAAGGCACGAAGAGTGAGCTGAGGATTGTGGCACATTAAAAAAAATGGAGGGGCTACGTTTGTCTTCTGATTTACAACAGAGCACAGGGAACACTTGGGCTGTGCAGCTGTAGCATCGCAGGGAACAGACCACCTCTCAAACACAGATACCAAAATATACTGCAAAGCAGAAAAAGGCTGACATGTTTTTAATGGAGATAAAATTTGCTGTCCTACTCCCCTTCCTGTAAGTCTCAGTAATGTAATGTAAAAAGGAAAAAGAAGGGGTATGATCTCATGCTTGGTACTTTGTCTAAAGTGAGATGCTGATCTCAGTCCAGCTCTCTGGGGGGAAATCTGGGCTCAGCAAGCATCTGTATATTCCTTATAGAGGAAGCCATGTACCGAGGGCCCAGGCCGTCCACAGGCAGCCACTGGGGTCTTGCATCTGATTTCATGGGCAGCAGAGATGGAGGGGCAAGGACTGGGATATTTTTCATTGGTAGGGTAGTTCTTCCCAAGTGGGAGAGGAGATTAGGGCAGATTTAGTGAATAAAAGGAAGAAGCTTTTTACAATAAGGGTCGTGAGGCACTGGAACAAATTGCCCAGAGAGGTGGTAGATGACCCAACCCTGGAGCGGACTGACACTCAAGATCAGGCTGGACAGGGCTCTGAGCAAACTGATGTAGCTGTAGGTGTCCCTGTTCATTGCAGGGGGTTGGACTAGGTGACCTTTAAGTGTCCCTTCCAACTCAAACAATTCTATGAATCTATGATTTAGTCTGGCTGCATGGCTACATGTCACCGAGGGTAAAATAGCTCCATGACCATGGAGACAATGTGTTCAAATTTCACTTAAAATAAAAATAATAAAAAAGAGAGAGAGACAAATAAAAGCAATAGGGAAGCAATTACCAGGAACGTCAGTATAAGAACAGCTGAAAATACATTTAAAGCCACCCTGAAAGACTTGGTTCTCTTAGGAGCAGCGGGCATCTCGAGAAGTTCTGCTTCCAAAGCACAGTGCTATGCTACTGTTGTGTCCTTACGTCTTATTTTTTGCTTTTCATCCCAAGACCACAGAGGGCAGGGGGGGAGCCAGTGGCTGTGGGGCATTGAGGCCAAGGTGTCCCAGCACCACACAGAATGCCAGACCATCCAGCTGGGTTGGCCACCAGCTCCCACCATGCCCGCCTCAGCACTAGCATTGAACATCGCTGGCATTTCTGTCCCTCTCCCATCTGGGCGCGTAGCTGCGTATTCATCATCCTTAGGTTTTCTTTACTTTAATCTCCCCCATTTGCATATACACGCATCCAAATGATAACAATTACCATAAAACAGTCATGCTGTCGCCCCACCAATAAAAATTGCTTTGTTAATCAGGCGACTTTCCACGGCAGCGTGCCTGAAAGACCTCATTTTAAACTGGCAGGCTGAACAGGGCAGCAGATAAATTAGCCTGTATATGATTGTATGCCGAAGTACATTGATTTAAGATTTTTCCCATTCAGCCTGACAACTTGTCTAAATAGGCTCCTGCGTGAAGAAGACAGCTTGCAGACATGGTGCAAGTGGCAGGGCATTGCAAATATAATATGGTGCTGTGCAGAGCAAGTCAGCAAAAACGTCGGGAAGGGACTTGCTGGGTCACACGAGTGAAACAGAGGGTTAAAGACAAACAGAAGCAGGAACTCTGAACAGTGCAGCTCTCAGACTTCATCCCGATTTTCTTCTTCCATTTCTAATTGCTAAGTCACTACAGGGAAAAAGCAATTACCAATCTGCTATCATTCACCATGTCATCTTCAGGTCCTCATTAGCAGCTCCATCAACAACCTTAGCATTTAGCTCCCACCCTGCAGTTCTGAGCATCCTAATCATGCTGTGAAGGTCTGGGGTCTGAGGAGTGGGGAGCAGAGCCCACATCTGCCTCTGCAGCTGGAAAATAGGTGGCACTTTGGGGTGGAACACCAACAGGGAGGGACTGACAGGGATCTGGACACCCCTGGTACTGTGGGCTCCCACATGGGTCAACAACAGGAGCATTTGCAAAGGAGTCACCAGCAAGATTGTGAGCACCAGCCCCACAAGGGCAGGGAGCAGCCACTGCAGGTGACCGGATGCACGGCACAGGCTCTCACACCTGCATCCTGTCTCTGCTGGTGATTGCAGCACCGGCACTTGGGGAGGGTGGGGAGCTGGGAATGTCACCCTGATATACTAATTAGCATTTATTTGATCGTCCCCCACTGTAGGTCCTTACTAAAGTGTTTCAGACACGAGGCAGTTTTCTATGGCAGAGCAATACAGTCAGGAGCGATGTAATTTTAGATCACACATTTGAGCAAATAAATGGTCTAGCATAAAAAAAACAAAACAAAACAACAAAAAAAAAAAGAATATGAGAGAAAATAAGAGTGTACCCTGAGACTCCAAAATGCACCACTCCACAAGCTCTCCTTGCATTGAGAATTGGGATCCTCTTCCTCTTTGTTCACTGACTCTTGCAGATGTAACACATCCTTTCACACCACCCTGATCCAAAGAAGGGCTAGTTCACGATGACTGTCACAGGATGTGCCTCTTTCCAGGCCATTTTTTTGCTGGAATCTGACTTTTAACTTTGCATGACCTCCTGAGTCAAACCTTTACCTGCAGCATCTTGATTTTTTACTTTGTCCTTTCTGTCAAGAGGCTGTCCTCCTCCTTCCATGATTTACCTCCTGTTCCTGACAAGCTTTCATTCTTTGTCAAGCGCTAGCTGTAAACCTTTCTTTCATCTCTCCCAGAAGGTCTCAACCCAAACCCTACTCATATGCGATCTTATCACAGACCGTGCTCCTACAACCATACAGGCATTTCCGCAGCTTGAGATCACTCGCCAGCCCCTTCCACTTTGCCTGCACATGCAGAGAGATGTATGTACATCTCCTTTATTTCCTGTTGACATAGCATGCATCACGCCCGGGTTTCTGCTGTGCAGTTTCACAGCTAATCTCAGCTAACTGCGAACAATTAGGAATGAGCTGCTTGCGGCCAGGAGCAGAGGAGCTCTTTTTTTCTGGCACCAATTGTCATTGCTCGGCTGCAGTTAAGCCTGCTTCACATTTGCCTGGCTTACAGAATCACAGAATAATTAAGGTTGGAGAAGACTGCTAAGATCACCTAGTCCAACCTCAATCCATCCCCATCATGCCCACTGCCCATGTCTCTCAGTGCCACATCCACACGGTTCTCAAACACCTCCAGGCACAGTGACTCCACCACTTCCCTGGACAGCCTGTGCCACTGCCTCACCGCTCTTTCGGAGAAATCATTTTTCTTAATACCCAACCTGAACCTGTTAGGAGTTTGCAGCTTTGTCCCTCCTCCTTTTGTTCAGTACAAGATGGTGTGGGTGCCATGGGCTGGAGAGTTGGAGATTCCCCACACTGCACATTCATTATCCGCCATATAGCACACAGACAGCACCTCTTCCCTTTAGTGCACTGAAATGAAGTTTGATATTACTCTCTGTTCTTTGTTAGAAGCAGGTTTAAATTACATTAGAGGCTTCGAGATCTGCAGTACACGTCATCCCCCCCATCACACAGGGCAGGGAGAATAAACACTGCCAAGTTTGCTGCCTAATGACTCACGCACAGGGAAGATTTCACAGGGGGGGTCGGCTCCTGGTCAGTGCCCACACAAGTGCTGGGGCACTGCATGAGCCAGGCAGACAAAGCCAGGCTCAGCCAAGTTTTTTCTTTGTGGAAAATAGTGAAATAGTGAAATTAAAATAGTGAGGAAAAGAAGTGGGAGATAGAAAGCCAAATTCCAAGGACATAATTCAGTATTCAGGTAGTTGCATCTTCAAGTTTCATCACATATGTAGGGGATTAAATGCACATTAATCACTGACAAGTCTCAGGATAAATATTCAGTTACATGAAAATTTTCTCCAGATGTACATTACAAGGTAAATACCTAAGGGGATGTTAAGGAATGGTCAATATCAGGAACAGTTACTGAGAACCGAACAGAACATTTACTGGGAACTGAATAAAAGCTGAAGTTCAATTTTACAACAGAATCTTTGCTGCTAGTCATGTAATTCCTGTGAACAGCTCCCTGGCTTCAGTGGATTTAGATCCTACCTAAACAGTACCCAGGTTTTTGCTCACCTCCCATGCAGGAGCAGCTTCATCTTGGCTGTATGAGGATGCTGTCTTAATATTCAGCAAAGGTATGGTTTGGTTTTTGCCAGGAATTTTTCCTTTGCAATAAAAGCATTTACTTACAGTGGAAACCCTTGTAACGCTTCTATCCCCTTCCCAAAAATATCATACCTTGCACTTTCAATGGCAATAAAGTGGCTTTTGTGCCTAATCTTATGGCCATCATTAATTTTGTCAGTATTTCTCACAACTCCAAGCATCCAGTTTCCCCAGCCACTTCCATTATTCGAGAAAAAAGGGAATACTTCACATGTAGATAACATATTTCAGTCTCCTTGTCAAACTACTTGGGATAGTATCCTTTATATAGTGGTTTACTATTTATGATATTGAACGTATTTGGCCTATCTCAGGAATGCTACGTCTTTATATCAGAATTCAGCAGCGCACTAAAAACACTGAAAAGAAATCCAAAAGTAAGAAAAAGAAGTAAGTTCTCTACCAGGTGTTGTTTTCAGTGGTTCGGTCTTGCATTTAGAAAATGGCATTTTTAGCAAGGAGAGAAGTTTGAAATTGGCCAAACTTAGCCCCAGGTTTTTAGCTATCTTAATTTTTTTCCTTTAAAATAAGACAAACATCCTTCTTAAACCCATCATATGCAATAGGATTCAGAGCATTTTAGAATTCTTAACAGATCAGACAAACTTGAAAACAGAACATAACCAATTTGCAAGAACCCCAGTGGAAAGAAAAAGTCCTCCTCTTATGTTTCAGTTAAGCTGTGCTTATTATTAAACCAGGCTCAACACTGAGTAGCTCAGTCACAATTTGGGAATTCATGGTACTATTTCATGCTGTATTATCAATTACCAGATACTGATTTCTCCTGCGATCCCCACAAGCATGTTTTCTCTCCTCTTCTCCCACAATCAAATCCACAGCTGTTTTCTACACTGTAAAACTGTTTTGTGCTCAAGCCATTCTTTTCCCCTTTTCCTGCTGACTCAGACACCTCTTGGAGCTGAGTACATCTCTTTCAAGGCTCCCCAGCAGCATTCCAGCAGCACATCTGCTGGCAATGGCTCAGCTCCATCCTCCTCTGAGAATCTGAGAGCTGGTAACTCAGCATCCTTACCAGTTCTACGGCTACGTATGCACATGGCCCTCAGAAATATCCTAGGTCTGACAGAAGCCACATACTCTACCCCTCTGCACTGCTGGGCAAAGGTGCTCCCAGGTTCACAAGAGGGACGGGGTGGTGGAGCCAGGACAGGGATGGTCCTCTGAGTGAATGCTGGAAATGCATTATGTAGTCCTAAGAGTTGCCTTCATTTCACAGCATGATTGCACACACTTAGTGTAAAGTACCTGCTCTTCCATTTTACAGAAGTGTTTTAAAACTGCACTGTGCTAGGGAAGACCAAATTGAAATTGCTTGTATCAAAACATGTGCAATGCATCAGTAAGTGCAGCATGTTCCAGGATGAATAGGATTCACTTTTCAAATGCAGCCCAGACCAGAATGACAAAATATTTTATAGGTAGTTGTGATGCACAGTCAAAAGCTAGAGGAGCCAGTTAGAAGGATTGGAGGCAGCTAACGGTGCACTGAGGGTACAGTGCTAAACTGGACCAGCAGGTCCAGTTCCCCTTCTCATTCATCATCAGTCTGAGTAGGTTCATCTACCCAACCATGAAAAGAGAAAGAAGTGAGGTGGGTGCAAGTGGGCCCATCAAAAGCCGCTCATTTTGCAGCCAGAGCACCCGAGGCTGTGGGGATCAAAGGGAAGTACTGCAAACCACCTCTTCTCCATTCTGCCCAGCCAAAACCTTGTTTTCCAGCTGAGCAGAGTTCCCAGTAGCCCAGCTGAGGCCAATGGGCACCCTAGGACTCAGTGGGGCTGGGCTGGGGATCACACAAGGCTCTAAATTTCCCAATGAAATGTTTGCAATGGTTTGTGAAATGACTGTTTGCAGAAGAATCACATATTTGGTACAGCTACAAAGAGCCAGCACTGACCCAGGAGAGGTGTTTCTTTTACCTGCTGGCTTGCATGCCCCATCTGGTCCAATGCCCAGCTCTTGAAGGACACAACAGAAATAAATCTGTTGCAATCACTGTCAGGTAGTCCTGTTTCTTAAGTTCAAAAGGACTGAGACTTGTTAGCTCAGTTTTGAGACCCTTGGCCCAGCCTTTGGAATACTGGATCCCACTGAGTCAAATTTTGAGATGCCAACACCTTAAGAATCCTGAGATGTGCAGGAGGTGGTGGTGCTTTATCCACTTTCCTTGGTGGGAAATTACATCACTGCTCCATGCACTGCTGAGTCCACCCTTCCATGAAAATGCCAGGAGGATTAAACAGCTTGCATAATTTCAAAAGGAAGCAGTGAGGGTGAAAATAAATACACATTGAAATAGTATAAAGTGCACTGGTTAAAAAGAAAAACAAAACAAAAAGCCACAGTCACAAAGGTATCTGGGTCTGCTGGCAGTGCTGGGAGCCAGATGGGACTGGAAGCAGGCAGGGTAATGCCAGTGACAGCAGGAGCGGTACCACCATGCCACTGAGCCCTGGGGGTGCTGCAGACATTGCAGTGATGGAATGGGCAGATAACCACAAAAAAAATGATGGCTTAGGTATTTTCAGAAACTATTCTGTTTTTTTTTTTTTAACCTTGTGGGGTCTGCTCCCTTTTTGTTTTAAAGTACCAAACACTGACCTGCATGTATTGGCAGAAAGCGTGGAAATTGTACTTAATAACTAACACAATAACCATCTCTTACAGACTGTTCTAGGGTGAAATAAGTGAAATAAAGAGCTTTTCTCTCCTGCCTGTGAGGCTTTGGCTCAAGTTGCCAGGGGACACAGAAACAAAGTGCCCTCAGTTGCTCAGAGACCTTGTACTGATGAATTTGCCCATTAAAGAAATAGCACTTGAGGAAGGAGTTCCCACCTTGCTTGCCTACCTGCAATAAAATGCCACGCATTTTGTGGGATGGCAGAAACACGAGGTGACTGTAAAGTCAGGAGGCTGGTGTCCCTGGATCAGCCTGGGTCATTCCCTTCGCCTCTACTGAGCAGAGCCCCATTTCCACGACAAACAAAAGGAGCATCAGAGCCAGAAGCCTCCACGCTGTAATGACATTCATCCCAGCGGGGCTCCGCTCCCAAGGAGAGCAGGCACCAGGAAATTATGTGCAATACATTTCAGTGATTTACAGCTCCGTGCTCGTACAAGCCCACTGTCAGCTCTAGTTACCTTACAGGCAGTGGCAGCTTCAAGCGATGTGGAGATTTCTTTCCCAGCTCACAACACACAATCTAGGCGGCAACATAAGTCCACAAAAATCCTAAGTCAGAAAGGAAAATGTAATTTCAAGGAGGGAAATGCACATCACCCCAAAAGACAGAAAAATCTAATAAATTGCTGGGAATTAAATCCTCTCCCACAACCCTGACAGTGAGAGGCCGGGGTGAAATGGCATCGACAGTGTGTGGGACAGAGAATCGACTCGTGCCCACTTTCATGGCTACACAGCTAAAGAAGGGCTGCTATGAATGAGAAGTTACTTGGAGGCAAACAGCACTTATTAGTGAATCAACAGCAAGCGTGGATGAGACAGAGCTAAATCCAGTGACAGCCAGTTGACTCAAAACGCAGATTCATGTGTTTTGAGACCAACATGTTGAATCATTAAATATGCTTCTGTTTCTCACTATTCTTTATCATAGGGAATTACAACTCACCTTTCAACTTGCAAAAATCTTAGTTAATTTTTAACTTACCTTCTTTATCTAACGAGAACTAAGGTGAGTTCTGTCTGTCACAGTGGGCACCTCTCCAACTTCTGCTTATAATTTTGACTCGCCTTTCAGATGTCTCTTTTGCTCAGCATCGAACTTTGTGCCTTATCTCTTCACAGGGACCTATTTTCTTAATCACCCAGACTGAGACCGTTTTACTTTCAATGCATTTAAGTTTTAGACTGATGACTGACCCCACAAACTCTGATTTTGGCTGCTTCAAAGCCCAGAGGATGGAAATTGGATGTTTTGTATTCATTTTTATTGTCCTTGTTGTACACATGATTGAAGGACTAGGAAACACCAGGGTTCCCTATATTTCTACATGAGTCTTCTAGATGAGCCAGAGCAGAGCAAAGGGTAGAGTGCTTCTTTCACAACTCCTACGTATGTGAAGGCATACATCTACACCTGCTTATAGCCACAAATTCTTTGCAGCTAGACTTCCCAGGATTTCCTGTTTCCTCTTGACTTTATCAGACTTGGCAGGGAGAAAATACTCCAAACAATGTTTTCATTTTCCAGTTTAATTTCTGATATTCTTTAAAGGTGGTCTTCTTTAGAGCTGGACAAGGAGCATATTCACAGGACATCTAGCAGCTGCCTTCACAGCTACTATACAGTGAGCTACTATTAGTTTAGCTACTATACAAACATGCAGAAAGACACAATTGCTATCCTGTAGGGGACATCTTTCCTACACACCAGTGACACACATATGCATACAGACATAATTTAGATGTTGGGGGAAATTTTTCACTCAGAGTAGCACAGGCTGCCCAGAGAAGCTGTGGTGCCCCATTCCTGGAGGCACTCGAGGCCAGGTTGAATAGGGCCCTGCGCAGCCTGAGCTGGTGGGGGGCGGCCCTGCCCACGGCGGGGGTTGAGATTGAGTAATACATCCCCACCAGTGCATGTGGAAGTCCTCTGTGCTTTGTGCTCGTGCTTGCTCTGCAGCAACACAGACCCTTCCCCCTTCTTGTCACTGCCAAAGTGTGGGTAACAAAGCTGGCTCCTTCCCTACCCCTCTGCCTTTGCTTGGCTCTTCTGATCCTCTTCTTCCTGAGCGGGAGTTGGCAATTCAGGAGGCATTGCGTGCTACAGCAACAGCCAGATGTTTGGTCTTGACAGGCTCAGCATGAGATGAGATTGAAACAGCACAATAAAGATCACACTTAGGAGACTCCCCCTCCCCATTTTTTATCTCATGAAACTTTTTTTTTTTTTTTTGAGGTACAGATGAATATAAGTACTATCTCAACTGTTGAGTTAATAACATGTAAAATGCACTCTTTGCCATGCACATAATTAGTCTTGCATTGCAAACATGAAATATTAATAAATAAAAATTAGCACCTTTGTTGTGGCTGTGTTTCAAACTGCTTTGAAAATTAATTAATTCCCAGCAGCTCGTGTGAGGCAGAAAACCATTATTAGCCTAGTTTTTACACACGGAGGCGGAGAGCTTTCTCCAAACCATAAGCTCCTTGTACAGCAGCACTGCCTTGCTCTTTAAATAGCACTGTTGACTACTGGAGCTCAGATTACTTTGCAAAGGAAATTGGCTTCCTTTCCTGGATAGGGAAGGAGCTGGGAGGAGGGTTGTCAATTCAGAATGGGGGAGGTGTCTCCTCCACAAGCACTGGGGAACAAGGAGTAGGAATGGCTCAGGCCCTGCCCAGCAGCAGCAGGCTTGTGTCCTGAGATGTCAAGCAGCACAGGGCATGCAGTCTAAGCAGCAACTGCTGTGCCAGGTTTTCTAGTGCGATTATATGGTTCCTCTTGGCCAAGATTCTGGAATCTGTCAACTCAGCCCAGGCTCAGCCCTCAAAGCCTGGGCTAGGAGCCCCGAAGCCCCTTCCTGGGGCCAGATGCTCCAGGATCAGTGATGGGCGTCCCATGCCACCATGCAGCTCCCTGCCAAGAGGCTGCTTTTTGTATGATGAAGATGTTTTTGGAGGCTCCTCACATCAGCAGAGCAGCCTGAGAGTCCTAGCCACTGGCCCAGACAGCTCTGCAACATGCCCATGTAGCCTTGCTCCATACGAGCTGCTTCTTGCAGGGACACAGCTAACAGTGCAAACAACAACTGAGTTTTCTGGGGCTGGAATTTAAGACTAAAATGCTCACAGCGTTCACCAGGTCTTAGTAAGGAGCGTGACCCCCCAGAACCTGCCTGGATGCCCAGACACAAGCTGCCCCTCCCTGCTTACAGGGAACGTGAGAACTCCCAGGGCAAAAGGCCCGGCTGCTTCGGTTCACTTGTTTGTTTGAGGTAACTGCATGGAAGAAGGGAAATAAAAAAAGGGCACTCAGGGTTGCTGATGCCAGGTAACAAAGGCCACTTTCAGCAGGGCTGTGGCTTAGCTTGGTCTCAGCTCACCTTGTGCCGGATCTTCTTCTCACAACAAAGCACTTCACACAAGCCTTGTTCCCAGCCCGCTTTCACATTTTTACTCAGCCTTGGTCCCCAGTCTGCTAACAGACAAACTGCTCTCCTTCCATGCTGGTAGCAGGCAAAATGAAGCAGGCCACCCCCTACAGCAGTTTCTCGGGCCGAGTAAGTGCTTTGAGTCAAGTGCAGGGGACTCTATGCAACCAGAGGTTCAGTTTAACTTCTGTGTCAATCCTGAGGAGAGAAAAGCTTTCAGAATTAGAAATAGTTTTTGCAAAAGTATGCTACCATTTCACTGGAGCACAGCTGTCACCAGCTTTGCTTCTGCAGGAGCACGGGCAGCAGTCAGATGTTTGCTATGTGAAAACCTGTCTGCTACATATAACTAATGTAACTCAAAAAGGGCCCAGCATGTTTTTCCATCTCAGGAGAGGCTTAGGGACCTCCCACATCAGCAGGCCAGCTCTAACCACTGCCTGCAATAAGTTCCTGACTGCTCCTGAGTGCTCTCCATGACCCTGGCACTCTCAGGTGCCCACCTTGCTCACCTACCTGACAGCCATGAAGTGTGAGCAGGAGCAGCATGGAGCTTTTGGCTATGACTTTCCACATTCTGCCATATGGAGAGGGAGAAATAGGGTTTTGGTTGCTGGTAGGAGGGGTTCCTCCTTCCCCTCTGTTCTAAGCAGCAGGCCTGTGAGAAGGCACTCACTTATTACTGATCTCAGTGGGAAAAACCAACAGGGTTTCAACATGCATTTTGCCAAAAGGAGAAAGATAAAAATGAGAGAGGGGAAATGCCCACACTGAATTAAAAGGGCAAAGCAGAGCCCCAAAGGACTGCTGGTGGTCTTCCCAGCACCTTCAACCATCTTCGGCCTCTGGCCAGCCCAGGTGTGCCCAGCTGCACTCTGCAGCCTCCTTGCCCAGTCAGGACAGCACTGGCAAGCACTTGTGCTCACAGGCTGTCTTGATGACGGGTCTTAATTTGTAGAAGAAACCAAAACAACAGGGAGCAAAGGCCAGCAGAGCTTGTGAGATCGAGTGTTCAACTGTCAAGTGGTCCAAACACTATGTGAGACCACACAGTGAGAGGGCAGAGGCTGTTGAGACACCAAACCTGGCACCCTTTCTTTCTTCAGCTTTTTTTCATCTAGCTAACAGGTTTGTTCAGGTTTTCCAGCAGCACCGTGTAATAGAAAAGTAGCTGCTCCCCTTTCCAAATGTTCATTTAACTTCGGTTTACCACAGCATTCATTTTATACCTTTGGCGTACTGTTTTGTCCAGACTGCCAGACAAACTAACGTCAAAGAGTAATCAGCATGGATGTCTGAAAACTCCCTGAAACACAAAGCAACTCTTAAGGCATATTTAATAAAATAAATAATAGTGAGGTTATCTATAAACTGTCATATCATTCCGAACAACAGTTCCTCGGAAGAGCCCAGGGTAATTCTTGTGAAACAAACAAATATGAGAGTGTTGACAAATGGAGTGTTGATAAATGTAAGAGTAACCTGGACAGAGTTCATTGGAAGTGTTGTGGGTAATGCTCAGGAATAATAATATTTTTAAAAGAATAATCTATAGAGGCAAGCAGAGTGGAAAGTAAGATGGTCAGAAAACTAGAGACAATTCATTTGTAGAAAAGGTGATCCCTGAATGTCAAAGATTTACCTCACTGTGGAAGGAGCTGCAGTTTCCAAGCACTAAATGTTTTGCAGATATCCAGACACACAGCCCAAAAGCTCACCTCCATCAGTTCAATTCTTCAACTCTCTCCTTTCTGATAACTAACATGGTTGGGAAACTCAGTGCCCAACCCTGACCTATGCCAAATTTTTTGGGAAGACCAACAGTATGGAACTTTGGATCAATATTGTAAGAAGTGCTTTGAGCTCTGCTATCACTTTAGAAAGGAACAAGGTACAAAGGGCAGCACTTTTTGCTGCCCTTCTCCTCTCTGCCCTGCATGAAACGCACGAACGTCCCTTGAGGATCCAGCGTTCCACTCCTGAGAAATTCACAAAGCAAGCACGGCAGGGGTTCAGGAGCTCCCATCAGTGTGCTCTTTTATGCAGTTGACACAAATCTTTTAAAATAAGATCTAAAAGCCAATGCCAGATCCCTGCACAGCTCAGCAATACCGAAGCATCTGCCTGAAGCAAGTTACAGAAGGGAGGTGGCAGTTTCGGGAGCCTGAGATGACGGCGTCATCCTAACTCACTCGGGAGAATCCCCCGTGGAAAGCAAATTCCTTGAAAATTGCCTGGAGTCAGAGATTCTCTCGTGCGACATATTTGCACGCAGCCTAGGTCTCCTTTTAACATACTTTGCCTTTTGTCTTGTTTTTTTGGCTTCAAGCAACAGCCCAAATGAAATGCTGGAAACAATGACAGCATTAAAGGAAAATGTCATGCCTATCAATATACGCCTTTGTGGCTGTAGGAGTGGAGAGCACCGTGATGTCACTGGTGGGAACAGCTTAAAATTTTCCATTGAGAAAAGGAATCCAGCTTTCATAGAGCCAACACGTTCCAAAAGATGTGCCATGCCATGCGGTCACACAGACGAAGGTTTCGCAGCAGTGCAGCACAGGCTGGGAGGCTGATTTAATTCAGAAGTTGCAGAAACAACTTGCATTTATTTACCACGGGAGCATGTAGCACAAGCTGCCATGTGCATAGAATTCAATTCTGTGAGCAAAGATGTTGAAGATAGCACTGTCTGTATGTTGACAAATTACCATAGGCCAGGTCTGGACCACTCAACTCTGCAGATGAACCCTTCCCTGGGCTGTCCAGTCTGACTGTGTGACTTTGAATTGGATCTGGTTACAGGCGATCTCTGGAGTTTGCTCCAGCTCATCTGGGAACACGCCAGGGGCTGTCCAATGGATTCCAGCTGATTTCAAGGAGACAGCAAGGAGATTGGTCTGCTGTGTTGGTGATGGAGGTGTTAATTAGCTGGTTTCTCTGAAGTGCCTTGCAAACAGCAGAGTGATGTTTCAGAAGGATCCTCATCACCCCCCAGCAGCCAGTTAGTTGCTCAATTATCTTAAGTGCATCATTTGACATCTTCCTGAATAGTGGCTCTCTCCTGTGACAGGTATTAGAATTTAGATTCAAGTAAACAGTTCTTGAGTTTGAGAAGAGCCAAGACTGTGATGTTTACTTCCAGATCTGGATGTCATGCTCCTAAAATGCCCAGGCCACTGGGTGTTGCTGGTTCCTGGCCGGGGAATAAGCAGAGGTTTCATTTCTGGGCTGGGGTGAAAGCTACTGAAAAACGCTTTAGCACAAACCTGTGACTTCCCCACCTGGGAATGAGAGCAAGAACAGAGTCTCAGGGAGTGAAGTTTGCCAAGCCTTCTGGTTTTCTTCTCTAGGAGCACAATTTCTGCTCTTTTCAGGATAAAACCTGAAGGAAAATTAGGGCAATTAACAACATTACAACAAACTTTATAATGAGAAAGCACATGCTCCTGTCAACATGTTCTGGGATATATAAGGACTTCCATGATCTACAGGGCTTTTATTGCTGCTTTTGTTGGAATGCATCAGTGGGTATGAACCAGGCCAAGCAGCAAGCCTGCTTTCCTTTGAGGTCATTCTCTATCTCTGCAGCATTGCAATTGCTGCACACACACACACACACAGACGAATGGTTGAGGTGGGAAGAAGCCTTTGGAAATTGTCTGGTCCAACCATGCCATGTAGTGACACAGAAAGCAGGTTGCGCTGGTCATGTCCAGGTGGGTTTTGAGTATCTCCAGGAAAGGAGATTCCAGTCTCTCTGGACAGCATGTTCAGTACTCTGTCATCCTCACAGCAGAATAGTTTTTCCTCACGTTCAGACAAAGCTACCTTTGTTTAATTTTGTGCCCGCTGACTCTTACCCTGCCACTGAACACCATGAAAGAGTCTGGCCCCATCCTCATTACACCATCCCTTAAGATACATTGATCCCTGATGCATTGATAAGATTCCCTCTGTCTTCTCCAGGCTCAGCTCTCTCAGCCCTTCTTTATAGGAGAGATACTCTGCCACTGGACTCTCTCCAGTAGTTCCACATCTTTCTTATACTCAGAAACCCAGAGCTGGACACAGTACTCCTTGCACTTGCCTTTGTTGAACTCCATCATGTTCCTCTTCACTTAACTCTCCAGTCAGTCCAGGTCTCACTGAATGGCAGCTTTCTGGTGTGTTGGCCACTCCCCCCAGCTTCATATCATCAGCAAAATTGCTGAGAGTGAACTAAGTCCCTTCATCCAGGTCACTGAAGAGTAAGCTGAACAATACTGGACCCAGTACCAACCTCCAGGGGACACCACTAGCTTTAGGCCTCCATCGGGACTCACCAGTGATCACAAGACCCTGAGACTCACCATTTAGGCAGTTCTCAATCCACCTCACCATTCATTCATCTAACCCACACTTCCTGAGCTTACCTATGAGGATGTTATGGGAAACAGTATTAAAATACTTGCTCAAGTCAAGGTTGACAACATCCACTGCTCTTCTTTCATCTACCCAGCCAGACATAATAACATAGAAGGCCATCAGTTTGGTTGAGCACGGTTCCCCTTTTGTGCATCCGTGCTCACTGGTCATGATCACCTTCTTTTCCTCCACAAGCTTGGAGGTGACATCCAGGATGAGCTGTTCCATTACCTTTCCAAGGGCAGAGGTAAAGCTGACTGGTCTGCAGTTCCTTAGGTTGGCCCTCTTGCCATTTTTGAACTGGAGTGGCAGTTCTGGAAGGAAACTGGCTTTCCTCTAGTCCTCAGACACCTTTTCTGTTCTTCATGACCTATGAAAGGTAACGGAGAGAAATAATATATGCCAACTCCCTCACAATTGTGGGTGCATCCAATTGGGGCCGATAGATTTGTGGGTGTCAGATTTGCCTACATGATCTCTAATGCAGTCTTCCTTGACCAGTGGAAAGTCTTCCTTTCTCTAGAATTTCTCTCTGGTCACACAGATCACAGAATCACAGAATGGCCCAGGTTGGAAGGGACCTCAAGCATCATGAATCTCCAACACTCCTGCCACATACAGGGCCACCAGCCTTCATGTTTAATACCAGACCAGGCTGCCCAGGGCCCCATCCAACCTGGCCTTGAACACCTCCAGGGACGGGGCATCCACAGCCTCTCTGGGCAGCCTGTTCCAGCACCTCACCACTCTCATAGTAAAGAACTTCCCCCTGACATCCAACCTAAATCTTCCCCCCTTCAACTTAAAACCATTCCCCCTTGTCCTGCTGTTATCTACCCTTGTAAAGAGTTGACTCCCCTTCTGTTTGTAGGCTCCCCTTTAGGTACTGGAAGGCTGCAATGAGGTCACCCCGCAGCCTTCTCTTCTCCAGGCTGAACAAGCCCAGCTCCCTCAGCCTGTCTTTGTAGGGGAGGTGCTCCAGCCCCCTGATCATCTTTGTGGCTCTCCTCTGGACCCTCTCCAACAGCTCTCTGTCTTTCTTGTACTGGGGGCTCCAGACCTGGACACAGTACTACAGAGGGGCCTCACAAGAGCAGAGTGGAGGGGGACAATCACCTCCCTGTCCCTGCTGGCCACCCCTCTTCTGATGGAGCCCAGGATGCCACTTGCTTTCTGAGCTGCAAGGGCACACTGCTGGCTCATGTTAAGCTTTTCATCCATCAGGACCCCCAGGTCCTTCTCTGCAGGGCTGCTGTCAAGGACTGAATGCGTACAAGTCCATGGTGCCGGATGGCGTGCATCCCAGGATTCTGAAGGAGCTGGTTGAGGTAATTGCTGAGCTGCTCTCCATCATATTTGAAAAGTCGTGGCTGTCAGATGAGGTCCCAGATGACTGGAGGAAGGGTCACATCACTCCCATTTATAAGAAAGGGAGCATGGAGGACCTGGGGAACTGCAGGCCAGTGAGTCTCACCTCTGCACCTGAGAAGATCATGGAACAGATCCCCCTGGACTGCATGCTTGATCACATGAGGAATGAGCGTGTGATCCGAGACAGCCAGCACGGCTTCACCAGGGAAAGGTCATGCTTGACCGATTTGGTGGCCTTCTACAATGGAGTGACAGCATTGATGGACTAAGGGAAGGTGACCAATGTCACTTACCTGGTCTTTAGGCTCTGGGATTCCTGAGGGCTGGCCTTAGCAGTATGCATTCAGTTATTATCTTCACCAAGGCACCCATTCAATTCAGCAGCAAGCACTCATTTTCCTTAGTCTTCCTTTTGCTACAGACGTATGTGAAGAAGAAATTCTTGTCCTTGACATCCCTGTTGAGATTTAATTCCAAATGGGCCTCATTCTTCCTCATTGCATCTGTGGATACTTTGAAATGACCTAGGCAATTCGGAGACAGGGTTCAGAGTGCCTGTTTGCACTGCAGAGAGCAGCATGGCCCTGCACCAGCTAAACTGGCTCTGAGTGAGCTGCCCGAGGCAGGGAGGACATGACCCACTCTGGCACACCTCTGCAGCCAATATGAAACGTAGCTGGCTGAGATCTTTGGCAGGCTGGAGCATTTGTGCAGGCAGAGCTACATTCTGCTTTGCTACGTGGTGCCTAAACTGAGGTCTCAGCCTTTGGAGCAGATTGGAATACCCTGCAGCCCTCTGCTTCTAGCTTTCTTTGTGGTATGACTGAGACCACTGGAGAGAATGCTATGGACCTGTATATTCTTGCAGCTCAGATAGTGCAAATCTTGCAACATCCCTGTGAACTGATCTTTTTGTCAGGATAATGACCTACCCCAAAAGTCAAGTTGCTACAGCTTGAATTCATTGAACACTCCTGGTTGTAACGAAAGGGCCATCAAAGCTTACATTCCCAAAGCGTAGCTGGATCTGGCTTAGTGAGCGCAATGAAGTAATAACAATTCTTTCTATCATTAAATTCAGCCAGCTCAGTTTGGGTATGTTCAGGAAGCAAACCAATTGAGGCTGAAGTTAACCAGGCACATTTCAGGGTAGATTTGTATTGTAAAATGCAGCAATTCTGGGTTGTTAGAGTTCCTTCACAAAACTCCTGTGCAATACTAGCAAGTGGAGGGTCACACCAAATGTCTACCATATGCTGCACATATCCAGTTTCCTCTCACAGTTTTCATTGTATTACATTCTGATTTTTTTTTCCTTTAAGATTTAATTCCCTAGACTGTTGTTGGAAGTATACGGAGTTACAGCAATGGAAGGAATTTCACCTGTTCAAATCTAGTTTGAGGGATCCAGGCATAGCTGGTTTTTCTATATTGCATAATAAACATTCCACCTCTTATCCCTCCAAGGTATGGTAGTCATTTCTTTCATATTCTTGTACATATCCACAGTACCCATGGTTATGCTACACGGGGTTACGGTGACACAAGAACTGTCAGCTTACTTAACAGAAGTATGTAAATGAATGTCACTACCACCTCTAATGTCAAGCAAAAGTCAACACAAAAGATTTTATTCCACCAAAAGTCTTGGTCTGCAGGTCACTGTCCCCCTTTCAGCCTACCGCAGCTATTCCAGGAAAGTCAACAGACCCTGGCAGGTCACTTCCTCCAGGTGGGTCAACAAGTGATACTGCTGACTTCGTTCAGACTTTAGGAGTATAATTGTTCTAACTGGGAAAGTGTACGCAGAGCAAATTTCATTTGGCTCAGACACACTTAGCCAAATTACAGCAAAAAACTTTCTCTGTTATGTTTTCCCCTAAAAGGATAAAGACTAAGCCAAATTGCTGACTTGACCAAATTTTTAACAAAGTACATCAGCCAATTCCATAGTTAAGTTTCTCACTTGGAATTTCTGTACACGCTGACAAAAGCTCACCTGTCACAACCTGTGGCCCACTGTCAAACGCCACAGCTTTCAAATTTTATGCAACTTCCTGATGCAGCTCCTGAGATTTAGGCAGAATTGTTAGTTTCAAGAGTACTGTTCTCAGAAAAGTTGTTGATGACATTTATCAGCCAAAAAAGAAAGCAAAAGACATCACGTCAAGTAGCTTAAAATAAACAAATAAAGGCTTGGGAGGCTACTTCCATTACTCCTCACCCAGGCAACTTTCCTTGAAAGTAACCCCTGTGAACTATTCCAAAACCAAATTACTTTTCTTGTTGTAAGGAAGGCAGAAAGATTCAGGGTGAGGACTGTTAAGAGCTAAATGGGTAGTTTTACAGTGATGCATTCTTTCTCTCTTTCAGTCTTACGAAGAGCACAAAGTATTTTAAACTCTCATGTGATGTGTAATGTAGAAGTTTGTTCTTACGCTTAGTTATCTGCTCATAGACATGGTAACTTTGTCAAGCTGAGATATTTCTGCAGCTATTAGAAAAATGGACATTTTAATATTCCACTTGAGCACTGTAGAAATGTGAATGCCAAAAGCTCTTGAATAAGAACTTGTCCTTCAGATTAGCAATAGGAACAATAGCTTTCTTGAATCTATAGCTACAGTGAAACATGAGTAAACTTTCATCTGAACATCCATGGACTATGGAACAGACAGGTGCCAAAAGGAACATGATTTCAATTTCTCCATTCCTTCCAATTTTATGGAACATGTAGTACAGATCTCAAGAACCATGGCTTCAGCTAGACATTTGGCTGCTCATATCCAGGCAGCACTACACCAGCATTCACTTGGGTTACAAGGATGAGGAGACCATACAAAAGACTGTATGGGAAGTGTACAGGTACTCTCCAGTCAATCTCTATATGCTTGCCATACTTAAGACCACTAGTTACACTCAAACTAATTCCAAAACAATCAATAGATTGCTTTGAGACTTCTCTCAACCCTGAAGAAACTTTCCAGTATTTCTTATTTTTTGATGGCTAATTAGAAGATATGAACCAATGTATGAAGATGGTGTCTTTTCAGCAGCCATTTTTCTTTTCTTTATCCTTGTTTATTCAGTGGTGTTTTAATCCAAGTTAACTATGTCTCTAGCAGCAAATCATGTTCTAAATGACAATTAATTATGCTAGCAGGAATATAATTGGAGGGAGAATATCCAATCACTTCTACTTGCTGTAGCATACACTGACCAAAAGCAGCAATGAAGAAGACACACTGCAGAGCACTATTTGAAAGGAGTGAAGTATTATGGAGCATACCTGGTCCGCATAGCATAAGAGCAGCAGAGATTCCTCCCTTGGAGATGAGCACAAGAAACAGCTGTGCCATTAGATCTGCTAGAAACTGCTGCCTGATTTGAAAGTGCGCATAGGATCATGAATAAATCATTAACGTCTCACAGTGGAAGTCTTCATTGGGCTCCACACACATCCTTGGTGGCTCAGTAGAAGATGTGCAGTGCTTCCTTTATCAACCTACAAGTGGAAACATGGGGTATGCAGGGGAGGAACACGACTATGTGCGAAGCCTTGCCGAGCCTTGGGTAGATAACTCCAAATTGTGTGGTGTGATGGATACACCTGAGGGATGGGATGCCATCCAGAGAAGTCTAGACAGGCATGAGCAGTAGGCCCAGGTGAACCTCATGAGGTTCAACAAATCCAAGTGTAAGTTCTTGCACCTGAGACATGTCAACTCCTGCTATTAAAACAAGCTGGGGGGATGTAAGGATGGAGTGTTGTCCTGACAAAAAAGACTTGGGGTACTGGGAGACGGGAAGCTGGACATGAGCCAGCAATGTGCCCTCACAGCCCAGAAAGTCAACTGTATCCTGGGCTGCATCCAAAGAAGCGTGGCAAGCAGGGTGAGGGAGGTGATCTTGTCCCTCTGCTCTGCGCTGGTGAGACCTCACATGGAGTACTGCATCCAGATGGGGAGTCCTCAGGACAGAAGAGATGTGGACTTGTTAGACCATGGCCAGAGGAGGGCCTCAAAAATGATCCAAGGGATGGAACAGCTCCCATAAAAGGATGGGCTGAGAGAGCTGGTGCTGTTTTCTCAGTCTGGAGAAGAGAAGGGTCCTGGAAGACCTGAGAGCAGCCTCTCAGTATCTGAAGGGGGGGAAAGAGGCATAGGGAGGAAGAGGACAGACTCTTTAGCAGGGTCTATAGTTATAGACATGGGAAAATGGTTTCAAACTAAAAGAGGGAAGATTTAGACCAAATATAAGGAAAAAGTTTCTTACAGTACTGGTGGTGAGGCACTGGCACAGGTTGCCCAGTGAGGCAGTGGATGCCCCATCCCTGGAGACATTCAGGGTCAGGCTGTATGGGGCTCTGAGCAACTTGATGTAGCTGTTCATTGCAGGGGAATTGGACCAGGTGATCTTCAAAGGTCCCATCCAACTCAAACATGACGGGGTGACATAGCCTCTCCATTCCCTGAGCCCTTCATCTTGCATGGAGGCACAGCACTGTGGATGCCAAGTGTCTGTCAGCCTTTCAAACACCCCAGCAGACAGGCCACATATCAAATGTGCTATTTGCCAGGGCACACTTTTATTGATTTTTTTTTTTTTTTTTTTAAAGAGCAAAACATTGGCAAAGGTTTATCTGATTGCCTGTCACCAAAATCAACACAGAGCAAATCTCAGGCATTCATCCTGTACATTCTCAGCAATAACAGAGAAAGCTTATTTAAATTCACTCACCTCACAGCAATGTTTCTGGGAGAGCTGCACTGTATCAGTTTTTGAAGCGCTATGCAAGACTGAAACACCAGGCAAACAGCACAGCCAGTTCTGGCACTTAGAGAGGGTTATCTGGGGTTCAAGAACTGCTTCATGCAGAAGCAGGCACTAGCAGCTATTGCAGCACTGCTATTCTGTATATTTCCCAGAGCTGAAAAGTACTCAGATGGGACTGTTCATTGCAACTCTTCCTCCAGCCTTTGCATTGTTCAGGCTCTCTTTTCTTCAGCCCGAACAATTTGAAACCAGAATGATGAAAAAATAGTGCATTATGTTTTCAGCAGTCTCACATCTGCCACAAGGAAAAAGAGCAAGTCCTTCTCAACAGGAGGAAAACATCCCCATCCACTAGATCTAGCGGACAGCTCTCTTTCAGCAAGCCTTAGGAAAAACATGCTCCTAAAAAGGCAGTAATAAACTGAGATTCAGCCTGAAAGAATGCAGGCTGGTATGTTTTTGGGAGGAGAGGGAGAACGGAAAGGGAGGAGTACAGAATAAGAGGCACTTGAAGTCGTGAAAAAGCTGAGAATCTGTAAACAAACTGAAAAACAGTGAACAAAATGCACTACAGCTGGAAACAAAGAAAAAAAGTCCCCAAGCTTGGGGAATCTGTGCTGCATATGCACAATGCAATTCCTAGTCTGCAATGAGACTAGGAAAAAATAATTAAGGGATTTAAAGCTGTTGATGGCAAAAAAACCCCGTGCATCTTTATTTTGCAATTTTACAGAAGACCTGAGGGTTTTAAATCTCTTGCAAGCTCTTGATGAAGCTTGAAGCAAGAGTCTTGAAGCCCCAAGGAGTCAGGACTGGTATCCTGTGCCAGGCATACTGGCTGCACCCAGGGGGCTGTGGTTTGAGGGATGCTACAAGGAAATGAGGCCTGGGAATTTGCTTTTTGTAACCATGATGCGTATGCACAAAAAGCTTCCAGCATTACACTGAGTTTCAAGAAGCATATGTAATGTAATATGTTTATCTTCTTGAATTTGTTTCTTCAGTGTTGTGCTGTCAGTGCTGTCATAAATCTACTGGGCTTACTTGGGCCCTTTGGGCCCTGTTTTTGTAAGATCCTCTTTTCCTGTTGCAGGTATGTTTTAAGTCCTGGGTTGAGCACCAGAAGCTGCAACAGCAAAGATCCGTGAACCACTCCCATCTCTGCCTGCTACAACACTGAGCAGAAAAATAAGATGATCTCATCAGCACTTGCTCGCGTCACGAAAATGCAGAGGGGAAGACAGAGTGCTCAGAAAAGCATCTTGACTCAGCATGAGCACCCCTGTGTCACAGCAGGTTTCCTTCTGCAGGGGTGCAAGTTGCTATGCCAGTCAGTGTGGAGTTGGGGTGGTATTCCTAGTGGCAGGAGCCTGGCTGTAGTTGTTTCAGCAGGTTTCAAGAGCCCAGCCAAGCGTTTCCCCCTGGGCTGCGGTATACAACATGGAGAGTTGAAGCTGGTGCTTTCCCACTCAAACATTATTGATCTGGCCCTGGAGGAGCAGATGAGTAGCAGGAGTAAAACCAGAGCGTTGCCCCCAGGCAGGGATCTTGCTTACACTTCTTACATACACACCAAAAAAACCCAACCCAACAACATGATTTTGCTTTGGGAGTCCATGAATGTCTGGATATCCCAGGAAGATTTTTGAAGCCATCAGCCCAGGTTAAGCAGTTTTGAGAAAAGAGCTGGTATTTCCAGGCAGAGCGCGCACTACCTCTTGGGCTGTGCATGCCTTGGGGGTGGGTGTGCTGGGAGACACAGAGCAGCGTGCTGCATGCCCCTTCATGCTTACCTTCCAGAAACAGGGCCTGGGACCAGAGGGAACATGCTAGAAGAAACACGGTGCAGACAGACCTCATGATGTCCCAGACCCTGGAAAAACTTCAGTTGAAGCTTTTGTTTCTATAGTCAAGGCCAAGACATTGATCATAGAAAAGCATGCATTGTAGCTCTTACACCCACTATTCTTCAGCTTTCCTACCCAACTTCTAAGGATGCTCGACCAGCCTGCTTTGCTTCAAGAGTGTAATACTTAAGCGAAAGTGAGGTCACATCTAACGGGCATAAAATCATACATTTTATAGTTTATAACAATTTTCTCCCGTCTACATATTCACATGTGCCACAGGGTTTTCTCAAGGCCTTCTCTCCACAGCCAGGACACTGAAATCATAAAATGATCTAATGCATTTTTCTTCGCTCTCATTTCAGTGTCCCTGCCCTTTTCCACTGTATTTCCTACACATGAAGCATGCTTTTCAGTACTCATTTTCAACACTTTCTTCTCTGATGCTGCTTTAGCCTACTCCTTCTCCTCATTCTTTCTTTTTGCCTGTCTTCTGTTTATCAGTCCGCCTTCCCTTCTTCTGTCCTATTTCAAAATCTCTCTGCCAGCCAGACCTGCTATCTCTAAAGCATAATGCTGTCAGCTGTAATAGGACATAACCTATCTCCCATGGCTTTCATCTTCACATCTTTTTTTTCCAGGGGGGGAGGGGCCGCATTCTCTTTCTGTTCACAAATCCCGATTCCTGTTTCAGTCTCTTTCCCTGCACTTCGCTTGAACTTCTCTTTCCATTGCTCACCGCACACATTCTACTCCAGCCCCTCCTTGTGTTTCTCCTCCACTTTTTCAACTGTCTGTCACAAGACAAACAAGCTGCCTAATCTACCATCTAGCCACTATTGAGCTTTCCAGTCCACACCCACTGCTGTTGTAAGTGAGCACCTAATACATAGTAAGATTGGAATCTCTCTCATTCTCTCCCCCCCCCCCTTTTCAAACTGTGCTGAAAAGATTGATATGTTTTTTCCAGCAGTTCCGCCTCCGCCTTCCATGCCCCTAGATGTCTTGGAGAAACAGAGTGCCAGGGACGTGGATTACAGAAAACTGTAGTTAGCACTCATTCTTTTAAACACATGAGAGTTTTACTGTCTCTGTCTCCCAGAAGAGGAGATGAGGCCCTGATGTAATGATTTTTATGCCAACGGAAAGACTGATAGTAAACTCAGCAGGAGCAGGACATGGGACAAGAGGGGTTGCAAAATGAAGTGTGGAAATAGAAATGGATGTGGGAGAGATGTGTAGAAGTTACAGGAATTAAAGGGTCATTAGAAGAAGCACACAGATAGAGTGGTCTTCTCCCTTGTACTCAGGATCTCCCTTGAAATCTGTATTTCTCTAAAACAAATCAGCAATCCCCGGGGTCAGCCTCCAGGGGCTGACCTAGAGAGCATGTTAAAGGAGGATCCATTCCTTGTGACTTCAGCTATTTATTTGCCACAGTTCATAAGAAAGCCACTTTCCCACAGTTGCTGCTTTCCTCAAAGATGCGTGCTATTCTGGGGAAAAACAAAACAAACAAAAAAAAAAACAAAACCAAAAACAAAAAATAAACAGAAATGTAGAACTTCTGCTTCACCCATACTGAATCACAGCAGAGGCTCATGCAGGTCTGGAAGGAATTTGATATCCCTGACAGTAGTAAAGAGGATCCTGCTTCTCTCCATCCCAAAAACTTCCATAAAACCAGAAAACACAGAGACACTCGTATTGGAATCCCTGGTCTTTCCACAAGGCTGAGGGCTTGGGGATGTCTTCAGTCCCACAGTTGAAGACGGACAAAGATGAGGTCATAGAATCTCAGGATGGCTTAACTTTGAAGGGACCTCTAAGGTCATCTAATTCCAGTCCCCCTGCAGTGGGCAGGGTTGCCAACACTAGATCAGAATGCCCAGGAATCAATCAAGCCTGGTGTTGAAAACCTCCAGGGATGAGGCATCCGCACTTTCTCTGGGCAGCCTGTTTCAGTGCCTCACCACCCTTTGAGTGAAGAATTTCCTTCTAACATCTAACTGAAACCTCCCCTCATTCAGTTTAAATCCATTTCCTCTTGTCCTATCACTATCTATCTGCATAAAATAGTCAGTCTCCCTCCTGCTTGTAAGCTTCTTTCAAGTACTGGAAGATTACAATCAGACCCTGGAGCCTTCTCTTCTCCAAGGTAAACAATCCCAACTCCCTCAATCTTTCATCATGTGAGAGGTGCTCCAGCCCTCTGATCATCTTCAGGTGAAGATGATCCTCCTCTGGACCTGCTCCGTTGTCCTTCTTGCACTGCGGGCCTGGACACAGTACTCCAGATGTGGCATGACAAGGTTAGAGTAGACGATCACTTCCCTGTCCCTGCTGGCCACCCCTCTTTTGATGCAGCCCTGGATACCTGTGGCCTTTCAGGCTGCAGGTGCATACTGCTGGCTCATACTCACCATTTCATTCATCAGGAACTCCAAGTCCTTCTTGGCAGGGCTGCTCTATAGGAGTTCATCTCCCAGTCTGTACTCATATCTAGGATTGCTTTGACCCAAGTACAACACCTTGCACTTGGCCTTCTTGAACCTTGTTAGGTTCTCGGGGGCCTGCTTTTCAAGTCTGTGCAGCATCCTTCTGAATGGCTTCCCTTCCTTCTGTTGTATTGACAGCACCACTCGGCTTGGTGTCAGCAGCAAACTTGCTGAGGGTGCACTTGATCCCACTGTGTTGATAAAGATGTTGAAGAGCACCAGTCCCAAGACAGACTCCTGGGGGACACCACTCATGACCAGCCTCCACCCTGACATAGAACCACTGACAACAACCATCTGGCTACAACTATTCAGCCAATTCTTTATCCACTGAACTTCAAATCCATATCTCTTCAATTTAGAGATAAGGATATGGTGTGGGACCATGCCAAACACCTTGCAGAAGTCCAGGTAGATGACATCAGTTGCACTTCCTTTATCCACCAATGCTGACACTCCATTATAGAAGGCTACGGGATTGGTAAGTCATGATCTGCCCTTGATGAAGCCAGGCTGACTGTCCCAGATCACCTTGTCATCTCACATGTGCCTTAGCTTTTCTTCCAGGAGGATCTTCTTCATGACCTCTGCAGGCACAGACATGAAGCTTGCTGGTGTGTAATTCCCCAGATCTTCCTTTCTCCCCTTCTTAAAAATGGGAGTGATGTTTCCCTTTTTCCAGTCACCAGGGACTTCTCTGGACAGCTATGACTTTTCAACTATGATGGAGAGGGTCAGTCAACACACGTCCCTCAGAAGGCATGCTTCCAGCCTGGGCAGGCTTAGCTGCAGGCAAGCGCTGCTCCAGAGCACAGAAGATAAGCACAGAAAATGCAGGCAGAAAAAGCATCCTGAGCTGCCAGGCAACTTTTTTAAAAAGGGAAAAGGAAAGAGAGAGAAAGAAAGAAGCACATGGAAGAAGGAAGGAAAAAGAAATAGGGTTGTAGAAAATCATTCAAAATCTATTAATTAACCCAAATTCAAATTGGCAGTGTGCTTGTAAGCAAAAACTGCCTTGACTTGTCCTATCTAGTCACCACAATGTGTTAAGTGTATTACTAGTAAGTGATGTGCATTTTCCATAATGTTCTTGCCATCAGAATTAAGTTCTGATGTAAGTTGAATTCTCATCTTTTCCTGCAGCAGGAGCTAATATGGAAACAATGAAAAATTCAACACACGCTCTTTCCCCTCTCTTGATTGCTAATCCTATCTACTACAGGCCACATAGTGAGGATTTGCTACACGTACATGACCTTAGTTGCCTAGAATCAGAATATTAAGGAGAAATATAGCAGGTTTTTACCACTCATCAAATAAAGCAGTAACTAAGGCAGCATGTCTGCTGGCAAAGCAGCAGTATATAATACTGTTTTCTTTATGCTGGGGAACTCAGATCTGCCAATTCAGAGAAATTGTGGTTTCTTAGAAATTAGAACTTCCATCTGATTAGAAATGAAAATATATTTTTTCTTTCCACAAAAAATGTCTTCCCCTTTTGGACTGATTTGTTGGCAATCTCTACACATCAAACTTTAACCCAAAGAGTTTGTGTCTAATGTAGTTCTGGACACAAGGTGCATCACAGAGCACAGGTTAAGAAGCATCCTCAGAAAAGCCCCTATGCTCCAAGTGGCAAAGTATAGCTTTTCTGCAGTGCTCATAATCCACTTTTGCACACTGCAGTGAACTGAAGGGGCACCAGCCAAAGTGGCAGATCATGCACCATGTTCTCAGTGTGTTTTGGTGTGCTTTTCTTTCCCTCCATAAGAGCATCTTGATTTCCTAGTGGAAATTGAGGGAGACTTATGTATCTTCGTACGTGCTTGCCTCTCATAAGTAATGCAAAAGACTTCAGAAATGCATTTGTGTTTCCTCCACAGAGAAAATGGAGAAGACTGAGGTCAAAAAAAGCTCACCGTCTCTCTGACATTAGTTAAATTGTGGCATCTATACTTAACTTTGCTCTTTGTATTATTGCTCCTTACTACTTACATCTGCTGCCTTGAGGCTGGAGCAAAGGTGTCTCATTCTTTAACAACAGTTAAAGGAAAGGGAAGTAAAGAAAAGTGAAGACTAGTTTCTCTAGAATTGAAGCTATGAATTGGGAGTGAATGCTCAGACTGCATGAGTCATGCTGCTTTTCCAGGAAGGGACTCTTACTGTGTGCTGGGGACGGACCACATTTTTGTTATAACCAGAATGCTGTCGCATAAGCCATGCACTGGCCCAGCCCGTGTCCTCTGGGTAACTGAATGCAAATGAGACGGACTGTAACTCAGCCAACAGACACTGAATTACCAATCATTGAAGGCAGCCACGCTGTGTTCCTCATGCTACGTGCTGACAGCCCGCAGACAGCGGGTTCATTGGATGGTGCTGGCCTCCTTTCCCCGCTTCGAGCTGCAGCACCACATGTAAAGGAGCAGGAAGCAAGGGAAGTTCCTCTCCCAGATGGGTATACAAACAGTGGTTGCATCGATGCTAATAGAAAGGGATCCTGTCCAAAATAAACAGCCAGAAAGGCTGACTTCAGGACCCGAGGGAGATAAACGAGTTTGGAAGAGCCCAGTGGATTGGTTCGCACCCTTGTTCCCACTACAGCCCCCCCTTCAGAAGAAGGCTGCATTTGCTGGCAAAATCAACAGACAATGCCTTCTTCTCTGTCCTGATGGTACAAGATCCTGCCTGCACCCGGCTGTGTTTTCCAAGTGGCTGCTCAACAAGAAGAGGAGAGGTGGAGCTGGACATGGCAAGGCTCCAGTGCCACAGGGAAGACAGGAAGGGGAGACTGGTTGGGAAAGCCAGTGCCATGCATCAACCCAGCAGAGATAATTGGGAAAAGTGTGGAAGCAAGAGAAGTTTGGTTGTTCCTGCAGCGCAGCCAGATGCCATCTCCCATGGGAAATGAGCCAGGCCAGAAAAGAGAAGAGCTGTGCCAAAATCTGCACTCCTCTGTATCATCAACCTCAAAGAGAAAAGGCTTCGCTCTTGTCAGTGGTCTTTGGGGCATATCTGCTGAGAGAGGCTCCCCTCAAAATACTTTGTCTTTTTACCCACTCTAGAGCAACTCTAGAGTGCTGGTGGAGACCAATCCCCCAAGTTCACCTCCCCAAGTTCTTTCACAGGTTGTTCCAGTCCCTTCTGCTCACCTGGCTCCCAGCCCTCCAGTTAGGGCTTTATTTTGCATGGCATCCTTTAATTAGAGGGCAAGGCAGACCTTGTGGTGGGGGTGCTGGCAGGGAGGGCAACTCCTGAGTTCCAGTGCTTGTGCCTAGACCTGGGGCTTGGCATGTGTTAGTGCCTTCACAAGAGATGAACCCAACACTCAAGGAGATGAGCATTCTCGTTGCTCTTTTCTCTTTTCCCTCCCATGTAATCTATAAATATTAAAGCCTTCCACACTGAGCATAATTGCTACCACAGCATACTTGGCATTGCTGTCCCATAACACCCTGCAGCTCCATGGCTGAGGTACTCTCCAGGGAACTGTGACATTGCACATCACAGCCATCCCTTAGGCAGAGGCTGGGAAGCCACCTGGCAGTGGTGGCAGCGTAATAGCATAGCTGTTGGCTGTGCTACAAAGGAGCAAAGTATCTTGGTCTTGAAGACCACATAGAAGTATCTGCTCTTTGTAATGGCCACTGTGAGTGGATGAAGGCATCCAAGTCCTGCTCCATGTCTCACCTGAGCAGTTGCCACTTTCAGTGAGACTCAGACTCATCAGCATATAAATGTCTTGAAGACAGACTCAAGACTACACTTTCACAACTTAATACTATCAACATGAAAGCAGCTGGCAGCAGGGGAAGTCCCACTCTGCCTCCCGGCAGCGTGTTCCCAATCCTTCCTCTGCACTGGCACCACTGCTAATGCAGCCACGTGTTCTGCTGAATGAGGGAATTAGTACAGCTGGAAGCTTTTTTGTGCACGCTGATTTTCAGCTGGATCAGTGCCCTAGTTTGGTAACTGCACGGCTGCAGGAGTAAGATGGTGCAGGACAGGACAGGATCAACCCTTTTGGTGCTGCTCAGCCACTCAAGAAACAGCCACGTCTGAGTCCTAGCATTCATAACGTTTTGAAATAGCACATGTGTTCTTAGTTTGGTCTTATTTATAAGACTTACAGGCCTACATTCACCTAGATGTGGAATTATTTTAGTTTTCGCTAAATACTGAAAGAACAATACCAGTGAAAGCTGAAAGTAATCCATCTTCTGCTTCATTAAAACCAGATTTCTCTGCTTGTTTACACAAGGCCATTTTTGCATTACACTGTCAGCATCAGGAACGCATACGGTATGATGATGATTCATGGTCTGATTTTTGGGTGGTCCTGTGTGGAGCCAGGAGTTGGACTTGATGCTTAGGGAATCCCTTCCAACTTGGGATATTGCATGATTCTATGAACGATCTGCCTTCTAAACACCACCCTAATACAATTCAAATATGGACTGGTGATCAGCCATCATACTTAACATGTTTTCAAGAATGCAGGGCCTCCACTACAGAAGTACGTGGGTTAATAAAAGAGGCCAGGTTTAATTACATGATTCAAACAAGGAAATATCATGAGATCACCTAATATGCTGTTATTACCTCTTGCAGTTGGGTTCACAACTGAGACCTTTCTGAGCAGTGAAATGAGATTGGTTTACCAGGAATTTCAGTGAGGAAAAGCCTCAGAGAGTTGGGAAAGGGAACTGGGCATGGCCAAACCCCTAAGGGAAATGACCTTCAGGGAACATGTGAAGAGAAGGGAACGGGGAGCCAGAGCAAGCAAGCAATGTTTAAGAAAGGTGGTTTGGGCCATCCTGAGTGCCACTTGCTGGCAGATACTCAAAGAAAATAAACGTATAAGGTGAGTGGGGGTTTGGCTGAAAGAGTGGCTGTGGCAGTTTTCTCTGGTAGGCTGCTCACTGCTGCAGGGACAAGCTCCTTTGTGATGAGTTTGATCTCTGTATTGGGTCAGTAGCTTTGTCTGCTTCAGCACTGTGTATGGGTAGTTTCGTAACGAGCCCTGCAAGAATGCCAAGCAGCCCTGTACCTGTCAATATACTCAAACTTGTGCATATTTACATAGCTCTTCAGTTAGTTGCATATGGCCAGGCTCAAGAAGTACACTCTATGAGAAAATATATGCATTCCCATTTCAAAAGGATCTGATAATATGAATGAAACATGACCCAAATGAACAAAATGCACGATGTCCTGCAGGTTACTTATCCTGCTTGAAAACTGAAGAAAACCAAGCTGCAGTTTCAGACTTCCAGGGGCATACACTCATTCCTGTCAGCAGAAAAAGAGGAAATTTGAGTAAGATGAAACGTGGTATCTCAGATGTACAGATATTAAGATAAAAAAAAATTGCTTTTGCTGATGTCTAATCAGAACCTTCTGTTTCCTTGGGTCTGTATTTAGATCATCTACCTGCAGAAGAGACAAAGGGAGCAGAATGTTACAGTAAAATATTGGAAAGCTAAAAAACTCTTTCTTCAAACCTGGAAAAAAAAAAAAAATATCACTCTCAGATGTCAATAAAGTCTCAGTTGAGTGCAGTGTAAGTGAAAGCAGCTGGCCAGCCAGGCTTCCTACAGATCCATAGAAAAAAAGTGAAGGGGTGTAGTCTATCCAGCATATCTCATCTCTGCATTCACGCAGCCTCCATCCGTGCCACATCTGCTTGTTGGCAGACAAGTGCTGACTTGGCAGGTCTCTAATCTGCCAGCCTTCAGGTGTTGTGATAAACCACGAATGCCATCAGCATGGGCCTCTGATCAATCTCTTCTGCTCCACGTTTCGTGGAAAGCCTTTGTGCATGGGCAGCAGCCCTGCTGTTAAGGAGCAGGGAGAAGGTGCTCCACTATTCCCTTTTCTTTGACATTTGTCAATGACAAAGCAACAGCAAGGGGATTGCCATGCTGCTGCGCTGTGCTCTGCTCTGAGTTGTTGCTGCAGACACTCTGCCTGCCTTTCCAGTTCAAATACAGATGAAGTGGGAGATGTGTTTGAAAAGTCTCAGTCTTAAGTACTGTGTCTAGGTCTGTGGGATGTCAACTCTGTTGTTTGCAGCCTGCAGTTGCTAAGCTAAAACAGAACAGAACAAAGAGAAAAGAATTACATTAGATTCATATGTATGTAGATAAACATGATAAAAAGGTACAACACCCTAATTGGTACTATGACAAACCTTACAAACATCATTAGGCAGGCTCATTTGCTGCCCTGTGATTTAATACACAGGCCCTTGTTATCTCTCCAAGCTTCTTCTGTGCCGTCTCTTACAGAACAAAATTCACAAGCACAAGAACTAGAAAGTGTTTTCCTCATTCCTTGCCTCTAGATCTAGTAAGTATAAGTCTGTTTGACAGTAGAAGGAATACTACTTATAAAGGGTGTTGATTCTGGCAGTTGGCCGTTAACAAGGTATACAATTACTGCATTCCTATTTGCAAATTTCCTTCTGGAAAGGAGTATATAATTTAATTCCTTAAAACTAATTTTGATCCAAGCCGGTCATGCAAGTCTGTGATCTGTAACAAGAATGATTTGCAGCTTCAGCACTAAAACATTTGGGTATTTCTGGGTGTCTGAAGGTAACAACAACAAATAAAAAATGCATGCAAAGCTGGAACTGCGTTTGCAGTGCTCACCTTCCCGGCAGTCTGCTCAGATTTTATGGCAGGTTATAATCCAGTGTGGTCTTGCTTCTTCCCCTCTGCGTATTATCATCTAAGATCTTTGAGCTCTTTGGAACATAGCACCTAGCACACCGTGAGATACAAATAAAAAGCAGTGCTACCAGACAATCCCCTCCCCTGCTCAGTGTTTCAGAGAAGTAAGTGCAGGAGAAATCACTGCTGACTTTTTCACGAAGAAATAAGACAAAAAGGCACAAGGAAGAGAACAAGGTGCAGATCTTAACTCCATAATAACAAGGTCCTAAGTGTAACCTTCTATCTGGCCACTAATGGTAGCGCATATCTCAGTGAAAATACACTGATGTCTTCTCTCGAAGCACATTCCTGGGGAAGAAGGGAGATCAAACCACAAAACAGAGATATCTTAATCTATTGAATATGCTTTGCAAGAAAAAGCTTTTAGAGAAACAGGAGAAAGATGGCAGCCCAGTCTGATCCAGCCTCACTCATCTCCTTCCCACTGGTGTTGACCACAGAGAGCTCTTTGCAGCAGCAGAAGGGCCCTGTGCACTGGAAAGGATTCAGAGGAGAGATGCAACCCACCCAGCAGGGGGGTCTGCCAACACAGAGCTCAGCAAGCTGGTCTCAGGCTTCTTAGCTGCTCCCAAGTAGCAACAGATACAGCAGCACATCTCTGGCAGGCAAGGGAAAAAACCTGATGGTGCGAAGAGACATGACTCAGCACAGATCTCTTGTCCATTCAGGCCAACAGCCAACTCCCTGCACACTTGTTTTCTGCAGCCCAACTCCCCAGCACACTTGTTGTATACAGGTATGCATACAGGTATGCTGGGACACCAAACCTTGACTTTATCCCAGTTTGTTCTTTTGTGTACACAAAACCAAGAGTTAACTCATAAACTATAATGATAAATATGCAATTTCCACTTCTATATATTAACTGACGCATCCAATGAAGAATGTCCTTGAGGCTCCTTGGCTATAATCCATTTGTAAATGCAAACAGTCCTGAATCTCATCATTTATTATTCTGCTAATGTCTACCTTACTGTATACTGAGCCTGTTTAGTTTCAGCAAGCTAAAAATTACAGCTGCTTCTCACAGTGTATCTGTTTACTCCACTGGATCGTGCACAGCTGCTGTGGTTCTGCAAGTTGACTTTCTGTTCAAGTCTAGCTTGGAAGGAAAGACACAGATCAAAATGTTTGACATCAATAAGATATTTTTAAGTTAGATTTGCGTCATGTTTCGTTATCACTTACAGGTATCAGAATCACTTTACTGGAAGAGACTAAAGGTTTGTGGGACTTAGCATCCAATCAGGTGCACTTGAAGATATGCAGTCCTTCAGAAGGAAATGCAATCTCCTAATAATGAATTTGTTATCCAGCATCACTGATGGAAATTGTTTCCAGTTCAGCATCTAACACAAAATCCAAGGATGAAAACTTTGTCATTTTATCTTTGCTTACTGCAGTCATGTGCCAGTGTTTATGTAATTGCCCAACCATACTTTATGCAAGTTGTTTTCCTCAGCAGTGCTAGCCAACAGCAACTCCCCTCCTTGCCCTCTGCATGAGATAAACAGGGGGGATAAACAGGGGGTATGTGTTACTTTCCTTCCCCAGCATGAGATCATTTTCTTGATCCTCTCAGATGACTTAAAAAGGGGAACTGCAAAGCATCCCCCCTCTGCTGGCTTGTTGGCCTTTGTCTCAGTCATTTCTTGTCCAGTCTGAATCCAGATTGCCCAGGCCACAGGCAGGAGCAACCCAAAAGCAGCAGGGTGTAACCCACATGGGACAAATCCTTAAAGTGCAGTGTCATCCTGCTACAGCCATGCTCTCTGCTACCCGCAACTGCATTTCTAAGGAAGTTCCTCCTTTACACCGCTAATGCTTTGTTTCATTTTCACTGGAAATTCTCCCTTTTTAGGATGCAAACAGAACGAATGCCACACTCACGTTGATCCTGCACTACTGCAATGCCAGCTCTTTTTCTAATGTTACTCATCATTTAATTCAGCACCCCATTGCCTCTTATGCAACACTTAACAGCACTGTCTGGATCTGGGAGAAGTTACCAGGAGTTCAAAAGGAGCAGTGTTGACACAGTGTTAGCTGGTTTAATTCAGGGTTTTACAAGCACTTCTAAACCAGGTAGTGACATGTTTTTTGGCTGGCCGAGTGCAAGGCAGAAGTGAGGAACAGAGCAGAACAAGTTCCTTCTTCCTCTCACCATTTGCATTCAGGAGAGCAAAACATCATCTGCTGCAAGGCATTGCATCTGATGGGCCACACAGACTATGACAGTGCTGGCAAGCAGAAGGAAGCCAGGATAATCCCTCTGTTCCTGATTTTTCCCTGGCATCTTCCCAAGAAGCGAGGGGTGTTTAAAAAACGTTACCAGTAAGAGCAATCACCACTAAGCTAAATCATTCAGCCTTAAGTTTCTTCTTTACCTTAGAAGGGAAAGCCTTCTAATACCATTTTAAGCATACCCATAGGCTCATTCTTTTTGCTATGCTAAAAACATCAAATAGTATAAGGTTTGGAGTACCTATGCTTTGCTACAGTGTACTAACATTTGAGCTGAAAACAACTCCTATGCTAGGGAATGCAATGGAAACAAAACAAAAATCCTTATCCTTAAAAGCCAAAAGAAAAAAAAACAAAAAAACAAGTCCTCCATCTGAGGGCAAGAAGACAGAGTGAAATTTCAGCACATTTAGAAACTTAGCATTTCAGCACCTGAAAGTGTACTTTTGAGCACCTGAAAAAGTGTACTTTACAGAATGAGATACCTACATAATGAAGTTATGCTCTAGGATACACACACATTTTATTATAATTATCAAGTACACTTTTCTCATAAGAGCTTACTCCATGTCAAGCCTTTACTTGGTCCTACACAGCAAACAATATAGAGACCCAATTCTAAGGCACGTTTCCTTCAGCAAATAGAAAAAAATAGAATGAAAGCAATACGATTTGCCTAGCATAAACCCAATTAACTTCTAGTTACCAAAGCAGATTAGGGAGGAGCAGAGGAGACAGGAGAGGCAAGTGTCCCACTCCTATTCTGAGGGAGAGAAAAGAGCTGCCCGTGCACAGTACCACAGTTACCTCCTGAAAAACAAGTCATTCCTCGGTTCTGCTCCAGCCCCTTGAATTGCTGCCTATAAGCAGCCAAGACTCTCATCTTCTCAGATTTTGCTAGAGGCACTGACCTTCACGCTGCTGCTCATCCACACCTGCAGCACAGAGCGGCTGGGGACAGCTTGCCAGCATCAGGCCACGTGCAGTGCATTTACAGGCATCTGTCAGTCCTAGCGCTTCCCAGCACCGCTGCTACCCGTCACTCCCTTTGGAGAAATGGGAAAACAAACAACACCAACACCACATCTCACACATCCAGAAGCATTTCTGTTAAGGCAGTGTCGGAAAGAAGAACAACAGATGAATTTCTGATGTTAAAAATATCATTTAATTAACGAAACATAAATCATACCAAAAAGTTAAAGTCACTTTTAGTCAATACATTCGCGTTTATTTTTTAAGAATATACTCTACACGTCTGAGTAAAAAAAAAAAAAAGTTTTAAATAGACTTCAACCTGGAGCCCTTCACCCTGCCAGCCAACACCGCGGGGTCGGGCACCCGTCCCGGTGAGCGGGCAGCTCCGTGCCACCCCGCTCGCTTTCATCGGCTTGTGTGGAGCCTCAGATGGGCCAGCGGGAACATGTCGCCGGCTCAGCGACCAGCCCGTACAAAACAATAAAGGGAAAAACAAACAAACAAAAAATAATAAAATTAATGAGCTAGTATCGATTAATTTACGTCTCTCTCTCTCTCTCTCATTTGTGCGTTGATAAAAAAAAAAAAACAACCGCAGTCCCGCCGGCGTGCCAAGGAGCCTCGACGCTTCGCCTCCACGCCCTCCGGACAGCAGGAGCGCCGACCAGGAGCCGTCCCGAGGAGGGAACCCCGCTCCCGACGGCCTCGCTCACTGCCCCCAGCTGCCGAAACCGATCTCCTGCTTGTACCGGTTGGTGAGCACGTTGGCCTTGCGGGTCAGCTTGGAGAGTACGGTGTGCAGGCCGCTCAGGTGGTAATGGAACTGCTGCTCCAGGTCCTCCTCCCCCTCGGCCTCCTCGGCGGGCCCGCCGCCGAGCTTGTCCTTCTTGCGGGCCGCCTCGTCGCCGGCCGCCTGCTGCACCACGCCCCACTCGATGTCGTTGCGGATGGACTTGAGCAGCACGTAGTGGCTATACATGTCCCGCCGCGAGAAGTAAGCGTCGCCGGGAGCGGCCTCCCGTTCGGGGCACACGGCTCCGGCCGCGTCCAGCTCGCCCAGCAGCAGCGGCACGTCGCGCAGCAGGCTGGGCACCATCACCGTCTGGTCCATGTTATTGACGGCGCCGATGAAGCGGTTCATGGCGTTGAACAGGGAGTACTTCTGGCTGTACGAATCGCAGATCTGCATCCTGCCGCCGGGGCTGGCTGCCGGCCGCCCGGCCCTCCGCCACGCACCGCACCGCTTCGCCGACGCCCCGGAGATCCCTGCGGGGAGGTGCCGCCGTGATGCGCTGCACTGCGGCCGGCCCGCCTTCCTGCCCCGCTCCCTCCCCGCCGCTTTATCGGCGGCCTCTTCCCTTCGGGCCGCCCCTCCCCGCCCCGCCTCCCTCCGACAAAAAAAAAAAAAAAAAAAACCAACAAAAAAAACCCGCGGGGCCGGCCGGCACCCACCGCGCTCCGGAGCCGCCCTCCGCTGTCAGCGCTCCGCCGTCAGCCCGCAGCCACCGCCCGCAGCGCTGCTCCCATCCCCGGCGCCGTATTTATAGCGCCGCTCCTCGCGGCGCGGCGGGCGGCGCCGACCGACTGACTGGCCGGCCGGCCGGCTGACTGACGGGCGGGCGGCGGGGACACGCGGGCCCCGCGTGCCGCCTGCGTTCTCCCCGCCCGCCCATTGGCTGCCGGCCGCGCGCGCAGCGTGACGCCCGCGCCGCCCGCCCAGCCCGCTCCGCGTGCCCCTCTCGCTGCCGCGCCTCCCCCCTCCGACTCCCTCGCCGCGTGCGGGCCGCGAGCGGAGGAGGGGCGCCGCGCTCCCCTCTCAGTCTTTGTCTGCCGGCCAGAAGGCCGCCACAGCCGCCCGCCGGCGGCGGCGCCGGGGCGGCCTGCATCACCCCACAGCCTCACCTCCGAACCTAGCCAATCGGCGCCCCCGCTCCGCCGCCCCCCGCCCAATCGGCGAGCGGGGGGGGCCGCGGCCAATCAAAAGCAAGAATGGGGAAAAAAGAGTCTTCCCCCCCCCCCCCCTTCCGTGCAGCTTGCGCTCCGGCTGGCGCGTCCTTGGTAACAGCCTCCGCGGGTCACGTGGGGCGGAGCAGCACGGGGAGGGAGGAGCGCGTTGCCGTGGTAACGGGTCTGCCGCGCGGGGCGGGGGGGAGCGGTGAGGGGGCGGCGCGGGCGGCTCGCTGCGCGACCTCGGGGCAGCGCGAGCAGGGCCTGGGGAGCCGTGCCGTAGCTCCCCGCTCCCTGTGTGCTGCCTCACATCTCACGGTGTGTGGCAATCGGTAGGGTTCGGTTCAAATTCGCCATGTTCTGCTCAGCTCTGATAACGCAGAGCGACCGGAGCAGTGCAGCAGCATAGAATCGCTCAGGTTGGAAAAGATCATCGAGTCCAACCACAACCTGACCATACTGCCCGAACTCTAACAACCCTCTGCTAAATCATGTCCCTGAGCACCACATCCAAACGGTTTTTAAACACAGCCAGGGATGGTGACTCAACCACCTCTCTGGGGATCCTATTCCAGTGCTTAAACGCCCTTTCTGTAAAGAAGTTTTTCCTGATATCCAACCTAAACTTAGCCTGGAGCAACTTGAGGCCATTTCCCCTTGTCCTGTCACCTGTCACCAGTGAGAAGAGACCAACCCCGCTCTCACTGCAATCACCTTCCAGGTATTTGAATAGAGCAATAAGGTCTCCCCTCAGCCTCCTTTTCCCCAGACTAAACAGCCCCAGTTCCTTCAGTCTCTCTTCATAGGCCATATTCTCCAAGCCCTTCACAAACCTTTTGCCCTTATTCAGACCTGCTCCAGCACCTTCATGTCCTTTCTGTACTGAGATGCTGAACACAGTACTTGAGGTGAGGCCTCACCAATGCTGAGAACAGAGGCAGGATGACTTCCCTAGTCCTGCTCAGCACACCATTCCTGACACAAGCCAGGATGCCATTGGCCTTCTTGGCCTCCTGGGCACACTGCTGGCTCACATTCAGCCAATTGTCCATCGGTACCCCAAGGTCCCTTTCCATCAGGCAGCTTTCCAGCCACTCCTCCCCAAGCCTATAGGGTTACCTGGGGTTGTTGTGGCCAAAATGTGGGACCTGACAATTGGCCCTACCTTCCCCTCCCCTCCAATACAAAATGACATTCACATTTGTGGCTTTATATGCAAGCAACACTCACTTCACATATCCCCTTATTTAGTGCCTTTTGACCATGCATTACCCGGAATGAGGATCAGCTGGAAGTGCCTTATCTCATGCCCTGAGCAATGAGGAAACTTGCGTGCTCCCTGTGCCCTAGTACAAGGCTAAGGGGCTAACAGCGTCATGCACGTGGCTGTTAGCAAGATCCCTTGCTGGCACGGTGTCCCCAGTGGTGCCAAGGAGAGCTGGGGGTGCTCAGGTCTTACAGAGCAGGGCTGCCTCCCTGACAGTCACAGGGACATTAGAGCTGCTGCTGTTTCTGAGCAGTGCTGCCAGCGCCCAGCAGTTCTCCAGAAGAGGCTGGCAGCTCTGGTGGTACTGTTTCAAATGGACAACAAAGTGCCTTTGTCAGCAGCGGGCACACTGCAGTCTGGCAGTGGCTGCATTTTGGCACCCAGGAAGCTGTTCTGCTGCATGGTGTTTGCAGAATCAGACGAGGTCGTGTGTGGGTGAGAAGCGATAAAAAACGTGCAAATGTTTAGTGTTACATTCTGAAGGCTGGGAGTGCCATTTGGGTCAGCCTTGTAAGCGCAGTATTTCTTGGGAATTTCACTTCCTCTTGCAATTTGTTGTAGATCTTACAAGGCAATTATAGCTGAGTGTAGGACACGGCAAGTGCTTTCATTCTGTTCCTAAATGGTATACATTGCCCAAACTCATGAAATGCTTCCATCATTTCGGGTGGCAGGACAGATGCATGCATCTAGCACTTCCTTCCCACCCTTCCCCTTTCCCAAACTCTGAACTGGGGAAACCCGTCATCTCTCATCTGGATGGAATGTATGTAAATTTATCATTTTAATTGATGTCTCTCCACGAGCTTTGTATAATCAGCACTCGTAGCTTAACATGCTAATGAACAGGGTGAGTAAAAATCTAATACGTTAAAGGAATGCAGACCAATTTGTCTGAGTCCTGCTGAGATCTGTGGCATGACTTTTGCAAAGATTTACTTCCATCTGATTTTGCCCTCGTTTCTTTTGGTCCTCTGTGAGAGGAACGATCCTCCCGCACTGATAGAAGCCTCTGGGAAGGAGCAAAGAGGGGTCAGGAAGAGGACGCTTGGAGAACAGAGCAGAGCTCATAAATCCCCTTTCCCTTGGGCAGACACACAGCTCTGCATGAGACAGAGCAAGGGTTCTGCTGTGCTGCATCCCCACGGCTCGGAGCAGCATCTTGCCTGTGAGGTGCAGAGCAGCAGCGGGCTGCAGCTGGAGCCTTGCTGCAAGGAGGAGCATGGAGCCGGGCTGCTGGGAAGACCCCCAGAGCCATCCAGCTCTGCACCCGGCACTCGGCAACCTGCCAAGCCCTGGCTTCCTCAGCAGCATGCCTGGAAATCATCACAAGTTTGGCTTCAAGCTGTTAACTGGGGGCCGGAGTCCCTCCCAAGTGGTGCTCAGCTACCACCAGCAGGTCAAAGCAGCCTGAAATCCGCCAGAAAGGAGGTGACGTGATAAATGTTCCCGTTGTGTGTTCACACTGCTCTTGTGTTACCTCCCTCTCTCCCACCTTCTGCCAGTCTCATCTATTCCCACCGTAAGCCCGTCAGAGTAGACACGGTGATGTGCGGTGCCCGGGACAATGGTGATCCCTTTCATATGGCTCCTTAGCACTCCCATAATAAGCCTGATAAATAAAACATGGGTTGCAGACACGGATTTACTGGAGAGGGCTAAGTGGGCTGTAGCTCCCTCATTAGTCTCTCCCGGTGCAGCATGCGTGCTCCTCATTAGGTGGCACAGTAGCAGTTGTGCCTAGTCATCTGCCATGCAGCCACAGCCGCGCCAAGGATGCACCAGGGATCCGAGGGATTTTTTCCTCCTCTGCTAGTAATAGGAAGTTACAAGGAAAAAAAAAGGCCTTCAGTGTGAAGAGGATGAAGGGGGTCAGACTGCAATACCGAATCTTATTTTCTGTCCCTTGCTTCTCAGGAAACAAACGCAGAGAAATCCACCTGGTGGTGTTGGTATCAAAGTGGTGTGAGTAGAACTGAGACTTTGGACTGCACGAACTCTGATTTTAAATAGCTTTGTTTCCCTTCAGTCTTAAATGTCGCTTGTAAACTCTTGTCTGCGCTATAAACTTCATCCTCTCCCTTGCATTTTTCTTCTTCTATTTAAGGGAAAAGAATCAATTTGGCTGGTTTCAAGACCCTCAAAGCTGGGGACTTAGGAATCTGGGTTAATCTGAGCAGGGTTTGTGGAGGTTTGATCCAGCTTTTCTTTCCGGCCATCATTTAAATCCCTCCTACCTCCTGCATACAAGCTGCAACTGCATCATTGTAGTAACCCTGTGACCGAGAGGCATGAGAGCCTCCTTTGAGACTGCAATCTCACTCTGAACAGCTCTCCAGCGGGTGCTCCTGAGTGGCAATACATCATGCAATTTTCTCCTTTAGAGGTGTGCAGTGTCATCTCGCTGCCCTGCCTGGCTGGGTCTGGCCTGGGTGCAGGCACGCCATGGCACAGATGTGGCACTGATGTGCCTGAGTTCGCAGACCTGTCAGCAGGGTGGGGATCACCTTTCAGCACTGCCTGTTACGCCTCCCCACCAGCATTTCCCACGAGGTCTTTTCAATATCCTTACTGCCAAATGGAGGGATAGCAGGTCTTTGTGCGGCAGCCACAGATGAAAGTACACACAGGGTCAGGAACAAGCCTTGCCCCTTCCCCTTTGCAGTTGCGTCCATACTCTGACACATAAGATACCCGTTTCAAATGGGAGAGGACTTTGTTGCCATAAGGAAATAATCCTCTGTAAACCTGTGAACCTGTAAACCTGTAACAGTATTTAATATGCACAGATCCAAACAAATGCCACAATGATGTACTTTTATGGACAAATATTATATATTAAGCCTTGATTTATACATCTGTGTGTAATACGCTGGGTTCTGAAGAGAGCCTTTAATCTCTGTGATGAGGCAGCACACACACTGAAACACCGAGTAAATCCGCACAGAAGTGATGCACCGAGTGCAGCATCCATCAGAGAAAATACACAATGCTGTCCTTCTGTAATGTGTGCAGTTTGGGCATGGCACTGACATCAGGAATTGCATCACCTGCAGCACGTGTGCAGTTTCTGCTGCCTGTCCCCACTGCAGCTTGTGGAAGAAGTCCCCAGATGGAGGGTAAGCCCTCTGCCTGCCCTTCCCTCCCAGACTCTGCCGCACCTTGCCTTTGGCCTGCTTGCCTGGGTGCTGTGGGGGCCCGTTTCCCTATTTCCCCTTAGTCGGTGTGGGAGATAACGTGGGCATTGTCTCAGCGCAGGGTTCTGCATTTAATAATCTCACCGGCTCAACTGTTTTTATCTGAATCTCCCTCCTGAACTGATAAATCTAAATTGCACATTTTCTAAACCGCTTAGCTTAGGGGTAAATCTTGCAGGTATCCTCAAATGACTAGCTGCGTCTTTTGCACCTTTCTAGCACCATCTACTGTAGCTTTATTGCAGGCTTACGATTCCTGCAGGAGCTGCCTTCATTCCAAGGAGCTGATGGAAGAATGTGAGCTCAGTTTGGCTTGGAAAGGCCCAGGGCTGGGAACAATGGTGGAACAAATCCAATACACACCTGTCCCACAGCTCACCTTCCCTCATGTTCAACCAGTGATGCAATTTTCAGTGCTTGTCTTGCTGTTTGATACATTTTGCACTTGATTAGATGGAGCAGAAAAGATGTGCGCCAGATTTTACTGAAGCTTTCTGTGCTAGTTGATGGAAGAAGAACTTGGGCTGTGGCAGGAAAAGGGGTGGGAACAGAGCTTTGTCTGGGGAGAAGAGGGGTTGCATAAGAACAAATCTTCCAGTTGCTGCCAGAGGATGCAGAAGGCCTGACATCAGCTTGGATTTCTACCACCTTTTGGGGAGCTATGGGATGGGACAAGCAGCAGTGAGATTCTCCTGTTGAAGTATTCTCTCGTTACATTCAGTATTGAAAGGAAAGCTGCTCTTGAAGGATCTCTTACTTTACCTGGCAGTTCAGAGATGACGCTCTGTGTCCTTATTGTAGGCACTCCTGTTAAAATGTGTTTTGGCTGGAGGATGTTTTATGGTAAAAGATGTCTATTACAACCAGAAATAGAACCAGAGCTCTCTGAGTGCAATGACTGTTATGGATTCGTGTGATTAACGCTTCGTTGTTAAAAGCACCTAAAGCTGCAAGTCCAAGTCACAACTAAACTGTGCTAAGCGTTACATAAGGCATATTTTTTTCTTAATAGATCTGTTGATATGAATATTTCTGTAGGTACGTCAGGTATTATTTTTGTTGTTATTAATCCCCAGATTAGCCCTATGCAGCCACGTGCCAGGAGAATTAACTCGTTTCAGTGGTTAGTACCATCTTTTTCTGCAGCCCTTGTGAAAACGGGAAATGAAGTGGGTTTGGCAGCTTTGCCTGTGAAGTCGTGCAGCAAATCCACAAACTGAAGACCATGGGGTTTTGTCCTGGTTTTGTTTCTTGCTGAAGTTCAGAAGAGAGTTAAATTAAATCCATGCTCTATCCTTATGAATAATTTCTCCATGCTCCCATTGTGTAAGGGACAAGACAAGAGCCCAAAGATTACCCTCTTCAGCAGTACAATGCGTTTGCTAGCTTGAAATTATTACAACAGCATTTTTTCATTTGCATGGTTGGAGAGGATCTGTTTTTGCAGGAAATTTGTATTTCAAAGCAGATTTCTATGTTCATCATTATTGGTGGTTTACAAGATTTCTCCTTCCCCCATCCCCCCCCCCTCCATTTGGGGAAGTGGGAACAAATGAAATAAACCCATCATAAAAAATAATTTTGTCCAGGTGGAACATAAATCAGCCAAAAAAATATTATTCTACATGGCAAATAAAAAGCATATGCTGTATTATTTAAAGCACAGCCTCCATATTCACATACAAAATTAATGCTACAGTGGGAGGTAAAACTGATGGAGGCAGACAATGAAAATATTAGGAGTAAAGCACGATGCCAAGAACAATTCAAGCAGAGCCACTTGCAGGGTCATGGCCATACTCCATTTCAAATGGGCATGGAAATACACTGTGGGTTATTCTTCTCCAGAGATGCACAGATAATAAGCACCTGCTCCCCGTGTCTACCCTTCCCTTTTAACTGTTGATTTATTGAATGTTTCTGAAAGCTGCGGCCAGGCTCGTGAGGAATACAGACCACAGTGCCTGCGGGAAGAACTGGGAGCGGACAGAAGCACTCTGGCAGACACCCCACGAATAGATACCACGGGGTGCAGTGCCGAATGGGGCCCGGAACAAAAGCTGTCTTTTGTTTTGGATCTAGACCAAATGGTGGTTTTGGAGGGCATGCATACAGAGTTGAGCAGCCTACGGCACAAAAAGTGACGTCTGCGATATCTAGGCAGTTGACTTCCCACAGCATCAAGGAAAGTCTCAGAATACCTACCTATGTATGTATAAAGCACCTAATTGCATGTGTTTTAAAGTCATTTTCACAACAGCACTAGCAATCCAACCCTTTCACGTGTGTGTTTATGCTATATTAGAGACAGTAACACCAGTAATTTTTTTCTAATGATCTTCATTCTCACCAGGGTCGGAGGTCTCACTCAGTTTCCCTCCTGAACTGAGAAAGGGCCTCCCTAAATTAGAGCCGAACGTAATCTTTAGACAGCATTGAAGCTGGATCACTATGAAGATGCTTTGAATTGCTAAGACTTTTTTTTCCTTCATAATTTAATAGCAAAATAATTGCAGGGAGCTTGCTTTCTGCAAGTTTTGATAGTTCACTATTCTTTACTATTTTTTTCTCTGTAGCCGGAGTGGAGCTTGAGGTGCTCCAGTCATGGAGGTCGGGGAGATTTAATTCCCCCTGCTTGGCTTAGGCGTGTGCCCATTTAGAAACAGAAGACTGAAAATGCTGTTTAACTAAAAATTTGAATCTGGAAATGTAGGGCTATTGAGAATCATTCTGAACTGCATATTTTGTATGCATGGTTAAGAAAAAGGGTTCCCCGTAGCAATTGGAGTAACGCATGGTTCAGCTCCTCCATGACACTGGGCAGTTTATTAACCTAGAACTACAGAATCACTCAAAATGACATTTAGCAATGCTGAACTTCTGACACAAGTCCCCCAATGCAAGGAAGCAGAGGGGCAGCCAAAGAGCCAACCGCTGAGCCCAGCTGTGTCTTTCAACAGCAGCGGGAAAGGGGCTCCAGGGGAGCGGGATCAGGCGGGTAAAAGAGCCCCGTGAGAACAAGAAACCCTTGCGTTTTAACCCCAGGTCTCACTGCCTCTGCGGGCTTCCATGGGTCACCTCTGATCGGGGATTTGGGAGTGAAGCAGCCACAGGGAAAGCCAAACTTTGGACACGGCTCTCTGAGCTCAGTCCTGAGCCCTCAAGACTTCCGCATCCAAAGGAACTACATACAAATTGTTTAAAAATCAAACCCTAATGATATGTGCCAGGCTCTTTCGAGTTTGTTTGGGTTTTTTTTCAGATGAGGTTATAAATAATTTTGTCATTTTACAATCTAGTGGCTCTATTTCCTCCTGTTTTCTCTCCCTCCCAGTACGTTGTGCAGCCTGTTTTTGACTGTCACCAACAAAAGCCAGGTTTTTTTACTTCTTTGAGTACTGGACTTCAACAACAGAAGCAGTACAGAACAAGGCAGAAGATTATCTTCTCTCACGCTAATTTCCCCACCAAGGTCTGAATTTATAAGTATTTGCATTATAACTCCCAGAAAATGAAGCTGCACCATGAAACATGACTGGAAGGCAATACCTTCAATGCTCCCCAGTGTTTTTCCAAGTGGGATGCTGACTAGAAGGGTGCAGAGTAGCTAGGACTTTTGACTCCATGCAAATGGGTTTCTTTGATAGACAAGTCTCAAGAAAATGTCTTCCCAGCCTGACCTTCCTGAATGCTCTGCGTGTGCTCTGCTATGTAAATGGAAAGGAGAATTGGGGTACGGGTCTGGCAGGAAGCACAACCGCACCTCCCAACACAGGGGGAGATGAATTTACTCTCAGATGTCTTTCAGCTTGAGTGATCTCAACCAATCCACTAATCTCAACTGGCATAAATAAGGCCACTAGTGCCATCCAGCAGAAGCACTATCTTTTAGCTGGCTGTGTCCCTTTAAGCGCTGATACACTTGAGCTGCGTTTTTGCTGTAGCCAAATGGGACTAGATTGAAATCAATAGCCCCATTTCGCTTGTCACTTACTTAAGCTTGATTTGAACCCATGTTTGTAAAGCTGAAAGGCTTTTCTATTCCATCAGTGTGGTGCCTTCTACAGCCGGCCCACCTGTGTGAATTTCATATTCCTTTATTTTAAAAAGAAATACGATGGATAAGGAAAAAAAAGAAGTTAGTTTTAATGTGTGTAACTCAACATATAATATGTATAACCTCTATTATTGAGATGGAGATAAAAGGAGACTGCTTGAAAAAGAGACATATCTGCTCAGAGCAGAGAAAGCCTTTCATAACTCATTCGGAGTTATTGGTCTTTCCCACAATATTAGTGATAAAAATTGATTATCCATTCCCACTTGTTTCATGATCCATAGTTATTTTTTCATTCCTATTATAAGTTGGTTTATACGGAGTGAGACCATGTTATTTAAATGACCAAGGATGAGCGCAATACATCTTACTTGCCACAAGTCCACACCAGCAGAAAGCAAGATTTTTTCAAGTCAGCCTCTTCCTGTCCTAAATGCAGAAATTGTCTGGGCCTGGCAACTGCCAAGCCTTCTCCAATCCAAGGAGAAGATAACCTTAGGTTACTGTTATGTGCAGCTTTAATCCCCAAAGTTTGGGAATCATTGCAGCCTCTTCATATGATGAGCTTCCTATGGAAGGGTGATCTGGGACTGCCTGCCCAACACCTCCCAAAAGGCAGGGGAGAATAGGAAGGGTGGAGTATTACAAGGATGGAGAGAAAAGCTGAAGGGATGGACACAGCTCAAAGTTTCTGCAAAACCTTCTGAGGGAAATCTCTGCTTTGGAAGTCATTCTGCAGCACTGAATGGCCATTTGGGCTCAACTGCAACCAAGGAAGAGGACTACAACGTCTCCAAGGGAGTCCCATCTTTTTCATTAGCACCCAGAGCCATATAAACTCTATTGCAACCACGCTGAGAGGAACATCACTCTTGGAGTCTCTACATTCCTAAGTGTTAAAAGAACAGAGCATTTGGATATTGCCTATTCTATCTTCAACTTAAACCACATTTTTGAGATTAGGTTTTAGATACGGTGCAGATGCTACCCCTAAAACAGGATAAAGGTTACAGTTGTGAGGAGGAGTTTATTGATGTGACCGTAACCATCACACCCTTACAAAAAAAACAAACCAAACCAAAACAAAACAAAGCAAACAACCCAAAACAAACAGGATGGGAAGTTATTGGCCTGCCCAAAGATCAGTGCCTTCCTCAGCTTAGATTTTGGTTATTTGATCCAGAATGGGATCCCAAAGATTCCACCTTTTCCTCCGTTACTCCTTTTCGCATAAGCAGCTCTTATCTGCATGTAGAAAAAGCAGAACAGACTCCTAATAAAAAGACCTCGCAGCTTAACTGCGTAGCTGGTAGCTCCTCACGCAGTAAAACAGCAGTGTGCAGACTGACATAAAATTGATAGGAGAGGTGTTTCCCGTGGGACTATTAAATGCAAATTTCTTTTAGATCAATGAGGGGACGAGGCAAGTTTTTACACACATTTGCTGGGTAATCTCCTTTGGAGAGAGGGCTGCTCGTCTCGTCTCACCCGGGGTCCGGAGCTCAGGAGGGCAGCTGCAAAGCGAACAACCGATGCCAACAACAGCAATCGAGAGAAGAGCCAGCCGCACCATTTTGGTCGTTTAAGACCAGCATCGAACCCCGCCTGGGCTGCAGGGCCATCCCCGCCGTGTGAAGGTGAGGAGCAGGGGGTGCTCCGAGCACGGGGACACGCAGGGCGTCCAGCCCTGGGAGCCGCATCAGCCCGAGTTGGGCGAGTCGGGAGCAGCCGGGCCGAGCCGCGATAGCCGGCGCTGCCCCGCCATCTAGTGCCGCCCGCCCGCATTGCGCTCCTGCCTCGCCGAGGGGAATCGGGCTTCTTAGCAAGCCGGAATTGCGGGATCTCCGGCTTTCTCTTTCTTTTTTCTTTTCCTTTTTTTTTTTTTTTTTTTTTTCTTTCCCATTCGTTTGCATCAATATTTTATGTGCCGTAATGGCTGGATAACCCCGGCGCAAAGAGACTCTATTTCACATTGTCAATAGCAACGGGAAGGGGATAAATTACCAGCGGCCACCCGCGCTATTTGTGGCTCATTTGGAAACTTCTTTAGCTGATTAGATACCTCCTAAAAGTAGATATCTAGTGTCATTCGGAATCACTGGATCGCCTGATTTAGTGCTGAAGCTGCGGAGGGAGCGAAGCCATTAGCCGAGCACTCAACTTGTTTGGCAAATGCGGCTTAGTCGTGCCCGACGTGATTTACATATGGAAGCTTGGGAGCAGAGCCAGGTGAATAATTTTCAGTGACAGTGAATAATGACCCGGAGCAATTTTTGTGGGTCCTCCCCCTCCTTTGGTAATTGTCCATGAGTAGGTCGTGATTTCCTCAAGTGTATTCGTTTTTCTGAGTGCATTTGGTGAATATTTCCAGTGAACGTAGGGATGCCTGCAATGTGTGAGCGAGCAGTTTTTTGGGGAGCCCTAGAATCAATGGGCTAGAAGTAGAGTAATGCTGTGCTAAGTCCTTTGGTCAGGAAACACAAGGGCTACTCGTGTACAGATCTATGATTTACTTCCAAAATCCATTCTCCCTGCTCATGTAGGGTATGCTGCGTCTGCAAACTCAGTGCCATGACTTTTTTAAGATTATAATTAGATATGAGAAAAAAAAAAGAAAAAAAGCTGGGGATGTGATCCAGCCTAGTTTTCTATTAAGTACAAATTAACTGTTGGTAAATGTCTTGCTTTTAGTTCTGATTCCAGTTCACCTTAGTCACATCCAAAATGAAGAAGGCAGAGAGGTGACTCTGACCGCCTCACAGTCAGCTCTGGGTGTGCAGAACTGAAGTCTCCTGATTCGTGAGTGGAAGTTGGCAGTGAGGGAGAAAGAGACAGGTTGAACTTAGAATTTCTTTTCCTTTAGAGAAAAAAAAAAATCACTGTTGGCAAGCAAGTGCTAGAAACTGATTTAGAAATAATCTCTGATTTCTTTATAAAAAAATTCCTTCTGCAGTTGGATCCATGTATACATCATAGGCACAGGAACTTGTTGTGGATGAGTGTCAGCATTATTTAAGTAAGGATGAGTACAAAAATCTCATGCTAAGTATGTTAAAAAGTGGATGGTGATGGGGCAAAGTAAAACAAACTTATTTGAGGTGGGTATGAGCCATAGTGAGGAACGAGTGAAGAAAATGATGGTAAGGTGACGAGCTGTATTCAGAACCGCCACCCCCTGTTCCATGGGAAAACAAGGCAGCAGCTGAGCCACCAACCAGAAAACTTGGCAACTTTCAAGGAAAGCAATACCACACCCCATAGGCTTGGTGAGCTATGAATAACACCAAGGTTCAACTTTACATGCTAGCACAGGATATACTGTCATCTACAATTCAAATCTTTGCTTAGGAGTTCATTGGGTTCATTATCAAGAGAGAACAACAAAGAAGTGTTTGAAGACTAGAGCCAGTGAGACCTGGTTTTCTACAGATTTATGGCTTGAAGCTCAGCACCTAAGAGGACTTTGTACTGCCTAACAGCAGTTACGCTCACATCGTACATTTTCCCTCCTGGGAACACTAACAGGGTCTTTTCTACTCAGATTTCCACCCTCTTGTAACTCATAGAAAGTTTTTATCTTTGACATCTTTGGCCCTCTGTCACAGTTGCTTAAATTGACAGGTGAATTTAAGAACTGTTGAGGTTACCAGGACTGAAAATCAACCAAAGTGATGGAATTAGCCCTGCTTCCTTAGCAAATTCAAAGCTAATCAATACTAAGTTAGAGGGATGAAAACTTCAGACTTCAAAATGGAATCAAACAGCAGCAGAAAGAATGACCTTTTTGAAGCCAAGCAAGCATTTTCATTATTATCAACAATAATGACTAATAAAGTAGTGACAATAACAGCTGACCTTTTAAGTAATAGCTTACATCTCAAAGTGCTATTCAAGGTTCTTTTTTTCTGCTTTCAGAGTAATTTTCTCCAAATGCAGTACGACCTATATATAATTTTTGCAGCATTTCTAAAGGATAGTCTCCCTTTGGATAGGACAAAGGCAATCACATGGCTGGCAATGCACTGCACATCAGTAGTGGAGGGAGAGGAAATGTTAGACAAAGACATTCAGGTGGAGTCTCTTTCCAAAAAAGAAAAAAAGGATTTTTTTAATGCTAAAGCAAGAAAGCCAGGACCTAAATGGTACACATCTTACTCACTGTTTTCTTGATGAGAGTAGGCAAAAAAGTGAGGATTATTGTAGCTAACACATCCCAAAGCCAATGGCTTGTCAATACAAGGAGCTGAGTTAGGGTCGGAGTTGTGCTGTGAATGCCTAATCATGGCAGTTGATTACATAAGCTGTGCAGTGATGTGCCACTGCACAGATTGTAAAAGATGCACAGCATGCTCCAAATGCAGCCTCAAAACCAAACTGGTAAATGCTCCAGTTCCAAGGACTTGGATCATAGAATCACAGAATCATACAATGGCCTGGGTTAAAAAGGACCGCTTAGTTTCAACTCCCTTGCTACATGCAGGGTCACCAGCCACTAGACCAGGCTGCCCAGAGCCACATCCAGCCTGGCCTTGAATGCCTCCAGATGCCAAGGATGCCTTCAAAGAGGTAGAAATCACCATCAAAAACCCTCCAGAGGTGTTGCTGCTGAGATGCAATTCAGTTCAGCTTTTGGGACAGCGTGGCTATTTTTTAATGTATGTGCGTACAGAAATATTAGCTATTGAGTCACACATGTATGAGGATATATATACAAAGACAGAGAAAGACAAAATTACGGAGTGCTGTTTTTTAATATTTAGAGATTCTGAAATGGGTGGTGGTTGTATATTGAGAAGAGGCTGAGCTCTCTCATTACTCACCTGCCATCAGCACACAGATGTGCTCCCTCTGCAGTTTAGCAAACACACAGAGAGGGTAGTGTGACACTTACTAATTAGCTCCTCTTTGCAGCATTTCATTAAGATACTGTTATTGTTTTTGGTGTTATTATTGTTATTATTGTTCTCCCACCGAGCGTGCACAGAGAATGACTGAATGGTTTGGATAGACGCAGCGTGATTAGGAAAGAAAAGGCTTTCCGTGCTCCTCGTTTCTCCCCATCCTGTTCCCTTCAGCAACAAAAATAAAATCCCGTGGTTTTCATGCAGAACCTTGTGCAGGATACAGGCACCGAATAATTAAGCATTCCTTTCCTACAGCCCAGCTTAGGCCTTGTCTGTAAACATGCAGATAATACTGCTGCAGAAAGGAGGCATTAGCAGCTGTGTTAGCTTACCGCTATGCCAGCGAGTGCGGAAAGGAGCTGTACACAGTTGGCACTCGCTCACTGAATTGATCTTTGACAGGGGGTCGAAGCCAAGAGCAACTGAAGCCTTAAGGATAGGCATAAACAGCAAAGTACCATGGGCTGGTGTAAGGGTCAACACTTGGATAAGCTCCATAGAAGCATTAGGGGGGGAAAGGAGTAGCACACCTTCAGCTCTCCGTGGCTTCATGTGGAAAGGTTTCCTCCTGCACTGTGTGGATGTCAGCACCACAGAGCTAAACCGAGCTGTAGGACTTCAGAGATGAAGACAGATAAGGAAAAGGCTGAAACATGTTTGCAGGTAACACTGTCAGGAACGCCCTTCCAATTTCTTTTTGCCAAGATAACAATATGTGAATATGTATGAAGCGTTTTTGATAGGAAATACTAATTGGGTGTAAATCTACTGGAAGCACTATAAACGAGCTTTACAAAGTAACTTAGAGGGGTGAGAGACCAATTTTCATTGAATTGCAGTGGGATTTGTGCACCTGTTGTTTCACAGTCTTGAACAAAATTCTAGAATTGCTGGGTTTCCCCAGCATCAATACTTACAGCTTTCTTCACACTGTAGTAAAAACATCAAAGTCCTCTAACTACAAATCAATATAATGGGCCCAAACCACCATTTTAAAATTGCAGGCTACTATATTCACTTAAAGAAAACGTTCTTAGTCTTTTTAATCCCCATTCAAATAAATCCAGCAACTACTTTAAAAGGCATATAATGACCCACTGTACTCAGCCAGCTCTGCGTCTCCATGAATAACTGGAGAGGAAAACAAAAAGCAAAGCTCCAGCCAATTGCCAGATGGGGAGATGGCACAATCTAGTAAATTAAAGTAAGATGGGGGACAGACTGATGCCCTTTCAGAAGTCAGATTTTGCTAGTTAAAGAGGACAGTGATTGTTGTGCAATGATAAAATCCCAGCTACCAATCACCCAGAGCAGATTTGGACCTAAAAGAGCAGTCGGTATCCAGGAGTTACAGCCTGACATTAAAAGTCCATAAATACTTTAGCTGACTCTGCAACCCTCCTGTGCTTGAAACATGAGTTATTTCCCAAAGGGCCTGGGCACGTTACCGGAGGGTCTGGGCAAGAGCACAGCTGGAGCACATGGGATGACGAGGAGCAGCACGGGTGTAACACAGTCGATATGAGCTTTCTCGAGGTCAACAGCACGTGTTTGACCCTCTCAGAATGGAAACAGGGGTCCTTTGCACTGCCCGCCCCTGGACATCAGGCTATTTTCTCTCCTTTTTCACGTCAGCGATTGCAGTGACTGCGCAGTACTTTCCCACCCTCCCCTTGTGTGCTTTCCTTCCTGGCACCGTGGGAAATGCGGCGTCCACTGTTTTCGTGAACGCTCCTGAAATGGCTGCATGCTCATTTTTGGGAGCTGTATGGGAGGGCTGATTACACTGCCCTTAAAGTTGAAGGTTTGCTGCTGGTTGCAGCGCTTCCTCTTTGGTTGTTTCCTTTCCCATTTTCCCTTTTTTTTTCTTCTGGAGAGACAGCACGTTAGGCTTTATCGTTTTCACATGGGAGTTTCTGCTGCCTCCAGATCACCAAGCTGTGTGGCACCAATAGTTGCTCTCACTGTTCTCTGCTCTCTGCCCTAGCTACCAAAGTTATTTTGTATCCAAGTGAATCAATTTCTTTAGTAAGAGGCTTGGGTTGCACTGCTGGGTGTGAACATATCGACCTATTTCAACCTCTTTTGCAATTTCTACATTTCCTTGTTTACCCCTCTCACTCTCAGCTTGTTCACTGTAGCTAATAACAGTGGCTTTATTCCCCTCGTGGCTGTTTTCTCCAGACGTAATTAAATTGTCTGGGATTGGCATTTGGCTTGGCTGAGGTTTGGTTGGCATCTTTTTGGCTGCTTCAGTGCCCTCTCTCATTTGGGATTCTGATCCCCACGCTGCCCCCGCATGGCACACAGTCAATGGATGCTTTTGCTCCTGCCAGACTCCCTAGTGCTTGGAAGTGCTCCCCTAGGCTGGGAAGTATTTCTGACTCTCAGAGCACTTCAGAAGGGTATTTCAAGTCTCAGCCTCAGCTGCATGCTGGAGCCTGTAGCACACCACAGTGGTGTACCAGGGTCCCAGTCCCCACCCTGCTTGCCAGGGCTGCCAGCCCCCTCACACCCAGCTGCAGCTCCGCTTTGGAGCTTTCCTTCATCCTCTGGCAGCTGATAAAACCCTGCCAAAGCAACTGATTCGCCAAAGATTCTGGTCCCCTCCTGCTTTCAGTGTAGTTGTCAAAGGGTCACAGCACAACCAGGTCCCTCTCCTGTCCCATGTCCTCTCCTTCACCAGCATGAAGCTTTCTTTCTCAAGTCCCATGTGCTACAAGCTATGCTATCTGCTCTCCTGTTTTGCAATACTGCTTTTAATCCCTTAATTTCAGGTTTGGGAAACCATACAGGTGGTAGTAAGAATGAGGCTCACCTTTACCATGACATACCTTTGTGTCTTTTTTTGCCTCTGTCTTTTACAAGGCTACAGTATGTCCCCTTGCTCCTGAGAAGGGTTTCATTTCTGTTCCAGCTTTGAGTAACATACACCCTCTTGGTTGGGCCCAACAGCACACATACATGCAATCTCACGACCTACTGCTTTCTGTTGTCAAATCCACTGACTTTAGTAGGCTTAGTGGGAAGTAGCCAGTCTAGTGATATCTCTTATTGGAAAGTTTGATGTTGCAAGTTTTAGTCTTTGCTTAAAATTTTGTGCTCTTCTACTCATTTGTGTGGCTGCAGTTAGCTTTGCAGTGACCATCATTGTATGTTTTCATAGTCATATCCTTAAACATTAGCACAGTGTCTTCTTATTGCACATTGCTCATCTCATTCTCATAACAATTACTCACACTCTATCTTAGCTTCCCAACTTTTTCCTTTCTGAAGTTTTGGTGATTGCTTCGAGCTGGAAGAATTCTACATGTGCGCCAAACTTGTGTTTTTATCATCCCTAGCAGAAAAGACTTTCCTTCTTTTTGTGTGCGTTTTTCCTCTGCCTGCATTTGTAGAACCATGGGATCATGAAGGTTGGAAAAGACCGCTAAGACTGTCTAGTCCAGCCATCAACCCATCACCACCATGCCCACTAAGCTTTACTTTGGCGTTTCCAGCCACACGCTCTTTGACCCTTTCGAGACAACACATTCCGCTGTGTTGTGTTTGCATTGTGTCTTGGCATGGGTACATTGCTTGGCCCAGTAGGGTCTTGGTGTCTGTGCCCAGGTGGCCTGTGTTGTCATTTTTGGAAGCCCAACAGGGAGATATTCTGCACACTTGTGGGGTGCTATGTGAAGACTTCTCAAGAACTGATCACCTTTGAGTTATGGAGTTTCTTTTATATGCCAGATTAAGAAGGGTAATTAAAGCTGATATTTCTTTTGACTCTGTTTAAAATATGTATGTTCTTTTTTCTAAGTTCTTATGCGGGACATTGAACTTCGGTAGGCCACTCACTTAAAAGTGTTGTCTCTGAAGTCACGTTTTACCCTTCTTACCATCACTCAGCCTTGTAGCTGAAACCACTACTGAGAATAAGTGCCACTCACTAGGCTGTTTCCCAACTTCCTACCCTACCTCAAGCCAAGAGGCAAGGTTTAATTTGGATTTTTTCCAAAGTATCCTTCCACCTTCACTACATTTAATCTTTTAAGCCTGGTACTTGATCTGTAGGATGCATTTCTGAAGTAAGCGAAGGGAAAGTTGCCAAGTAGCCCTCCAGTGGCACTGTAGTCTAGCTCAGCGCTGTTTGGGAACCACTTCCCAGCTCCCTGTTCAAGGCGCTGTGAAAGTCAGCTGGAAGCTTGGTGCTGAACAAGAACCAATTAGGAAGCACAGGAGCTTTAGGTTTACTGCTGGGCTTAACACTTTGTTGGAGATTACCTCTGTGTGTAGAGATTGAACCTCGCACAGGCTCCTCCAAGCAGCGCTGAACGAGACATCCTTTATCATTGCCATAGTGGGAGATTGTGTTATTAGCAAGATTAGTTGCCCTGATCTCAGACATGAGGGTGATATATTAATTTTGCCCTCTTTCGATTAGGCCGCCTTCTCCCCAAGGCTCATTAGTGAGAACAAGATTTACAGAAGCAGCCACTGCTCCTGTGCTTATCTCCTCAGCTCCTTACTAAATACGTTCCTCGGATGAGGAGAGGGAACCCACAGATACACAGCATCCGGCATGACTTGTTTTCCATCTGGCAGATCAACCAATAGAAACCAGACTGGGACCAGAATCAGGGGACTGCCCTTCGCTTGCAATCAGTTTCAGAGCTGTCTCAATGATGGGCTAATGAGGTTCACCCGCTGCCAGACACCTCCCTGCGACTGAGAGCCACTGTACTGCAAAGCAAAGAGAACAACTTTGATACGTTCCGGAGGTGACACGGCAACTACAGCTGTGAGACTGGAAAAGAAAGCACCAGAACGCAGAATACAGGCTACTGCTTGTCATTTAGCATAGGCAAACGTGAGCACAACTGAAACAACAGCCTTATCCGATTAGCAGCACCTGCAACCGACAGAAACAGATCTGCAAAGGGAGCTGTCAGCCGCTGTTGCAACACCACTGAGTGTGCTACAATACACTGAGTGGGAATAAGGAGCAGTGGTGTAAGAGGTGCAATTGCAAGAGCACTGAAGGGACGCTGCGGTGCTTGCGGGCCTGAAATTAGATCTGCCCATCTTGTGCATGGGTGCATGGGAGGTGCAAAGTGGGATTGCGATAGGGCTCTGCTTTTCCATAAGGCAAAAAATGTATTCAAGTTCAGCCATGATATATGGGTTTATATACAATGATATTATTACTGTTGTTATTGTGATACATGGCATAATAACTGCCTTTTACACATATACCCGACATGAGTACCATCACACACTTATTTTCTTTGTTACAGAAAATATTCAGCATATTAAAATGTCACCAAATTATAGTTTATCTGATTGTATTTTTTCCATGAAGGGTAAGTGGTAAAAATAAAGAGTATTGATAAACTGGAAAGGCCATGTAGAGTTTTTCACAGCTAGGGATTCTTCTGCTCGTTCACTTGCACAAAACAGAGATGAGGATTGCATGGGGGCTGGTGCTTTGTACTCACCCTCCGCAGCACACATCTTAAGGGCAGCTCATTAGGCTGCTGCCAACATATGTGGTTCCATCAGGCAGCTGCTGGCAGCGAGGCTATCTTGGGACTGTGCCTCAGACTCAGGGCTGTGACCCCATCTCCTGCCTTCCCCAGGGGCACTGACCTTTGTCTTAAGAAGCCAAAGTGCTGAGAATCTTAACTGGGAAAGAAAAAGCTGAATGCCAGGGGTTTGAATGCAGTGTTGAAAACAGCACTGTCTGCATTGATGTAGGGCTGCAAGGGGCTGCTGGGATGGAGGAGCAAGGCTGACCTGAATCCCTGCAGTTGGGCTTGGGGTTTCTTCCACAGCATGGCTGAAGTTTAACCAGCTGGAGAGGGACCACGGTAATTCCAGCATGAAGGAAGAAGTGGACCCATCATGTCATTCTGGCAGGCATGGTGTGGAAGAGCTAAGTTTGCAAAGATCCTTTGGGTGGTGATGCAGAGTCAGGATGAGGGACGCAGCCTGGAGCAAGAGGAGACACTGTGCCCTTGCAGGGTATACAGTTCTTTGGCACCAACAAGCAACACAACCTCATCTAAGGATACATGAGGACCTGCAAGATAAAGGGCCTCCTTATTCATCTGGTGCATCTGACCTTGTCTTCTTTCTGAAGCCCAGCAGTGGCATGACACCAGCAGCACCCTTAGCCTCTCACAATCCTGATTGCTGAGAGCTGGCCGGAGGATTCACCCCACCTGAGGCTGACCACCTGAAAGCAATAATTCCAGAGAAGGAGGCAAGGCTGTGAGCTGCAATCTTTGTAACTGATGCTTTCAGAAATGAGCCTTTTGTTTTTCTGGATATCCAGCCTGGCTGGCTGCCTGGAGCCTGGCAATTGTCCCCGTCTGCCTGCTCAGCCCCTCAGCAGCAAGCAGCCCCCAGGACCTGGTGGCTTTGCTCCTGCACCCGCTCTACTCTGTGACCTCACCTTCGTTGCTGTGTGTGGCTTTGGGCACAGCAGAAGGACATGAAACTATTAGAGAGTGTCCAAGGAAGGGCTGTGATGACGATGAAGGGTTCTGGGGATAAGATATATGAGGGACAGCTGAGGTCCCTGGGTGTCATCAGAGAAAAGTAGAGGAGCTGAGGGGAGGCCTGATGGCGGCTGCAGCTCCTCACAGGGAGCGGAGGGGCAGCGCTGAGCTCTGCTCTGTGTGACAGCGACAGGGCCCGAGGGAACGGCATGGAGCTGCGTCAGGGGAGGGCAGCTGGGGGTCAGGGACAGGGTCTGCACCACGGGGTCTCACCATGGAACGGGATGCACAGGGCTGTGGGCACGGCCACCAGTGCTGGAGTTCTGGGAGCGTCTGGACAGTGCTCTCAGACATAGGGTTCGATCTTTGGTGGTCTTATGTGGAGGCCAGAACTGGAGTAGGTGATCCTCGTGGATCTTTTCCAACTCGGGATATTCTTTGATTGTGTGGTTTCCAGCTTCAGCCATTCCTGCCAAGATTACCCACCATGATATTGCAAGAAAATGAATAACGGAAAATGATGGGCTCCAGAGTACTGTATGAATCCATGGGAGACCCACCTCAGCCTTCCTCAATTCTATGTATTAAGATCCTACCAAATCTTCATCTGTTTAGTTCATAGAAAAAAAAACAAAAGTCAAGCAAGACAGGGCAACTCTCCCAAAGCAATAGCTGCAAAGGCGTTAATTTAAATATGCCATTACTGTACCCCAACACGTAATCCTTATGCCCAGATACTGTAAATGTGGCGGGTAAGTGATTAGTTACTCAAGTTCCAAAACTAATCCCAGCTGGCTGACCTTTTAAGAACCTTTTAAGTTAGAAAAAAAATCTTTTTTTTTTCTCCCTTGTAAAACTTTCCCCTAGAGCTCTCCTAACCCTTCCAGCAAAAACGGCTCAAGAAGAGGTAAATCACTTACTGGTGTTAAATGGAAGAATGCTTTCCTCCCCTTGATGCTGAAATCAAAGTGCAGCACATGGATCGGCCTCCCCCTTCATCCCCACTTCTCCACAGCCAAGTGCTGCTCTGCCATCATGTAGTGACCCCGTCCAGCAAGAACTGAGGGGTTGTTGTAGGGATTTCAGCCTCCCTCAGAACATGACTGTGATGAATAAAAATTAAAGTTTCCCCTATATAATTTTTTTTAAAACTAAGTAACTACATCCAAACAAATGCTTGCTGAGAACTGCTTACAGCTGCAGCTAGGCATCCACAATCTACAAAATGCTAAGACTGAGGTTGCCTAAACCAATCGTAACGTGGCTCTGCGCTCACTGAGATGACCTCAATGGAGTCTGCATTTCCAAATACTCTCCTTTCTATCTTCTGCCCATTTTTTCCAGCCCTTACACGCAGCCTGTGCTCCATGCATGACTGTATTTCCCTGACGCATCCAGAAGGGCAGTGCTGTGATACTGTGCGATCGCCCCCAGGCAGTACAGCACTGCATGCCGAGCACTCATTGCATTCTGCTCACCTGGGAGCTTCATCTTGCTGCACATAATGGTGAAGCAGCAGAGATGTGGCCACACAGAGACAGACGTTCAGCAGAACCAGCTGTTAAAATTCACATCGGTCCAAAGCCAGTGCTGCTCTTTCCCCCCAGCCTCTCCCACCTGGCTGCCGAACAGCCTTAGATGTTGTATCAGCCACTTCCTGATAGTCACACAGATGGCTTGTGTCCTGCCCTGCCAGGCTCCATGGACACATTCAGCGAAGGGTAGTGACCAGCGCTGGCACATCTCCAGCGGTGCTGTAAGATTTGCACCCAGAGACACCCGTCTTTTTGGGTGCTGCACTTCATCTCCTTGATGAAGTTGGTTCTGTCACACTAAGCCAAGCAAATTAATCACAGAATCACAGAATCGTTAAGATTGGAAAAGACCTCTCAGATCATCTAGTCCAACCGCCCACCTACCACCAATGCTGCACATGAACCCACGTCCCTCAGTGCCACACCTACGCTTAATGGCCTTTCATTTTGAAGCCTCCTGCTCCAGTGCTCACCAGCAGTACGAGTGCCTCGTGTTTGTGATCATCCCACAGCCTGCATTTTCAAACAACGCTGGCTTAGAACAACATTAACCTGAAATGGATTATTAGTGGGTTGACTGCTCCTTGGGGTCTAATGATAAGCATTCATTAATTCTCAGGGCAGGAGAGCTAATTACTTTTTTTTTTTTTTTTTTTTTTAAAAAAAAAGAGCTTGCTAATTGCCAATAACATTTTTATTGAATTGGTCTCATAAAGCCATTTTTTTTTTAATTTCTTTTCCATACTGTAGCAGATAAACTACACCATCCAAACAAACTGCAGGCTGAGCTTCTTCTCTGTGCAGAGGGGAAGCCATCCTCTGCACTGAGGACCAGAGACTTGTAGGTAGGTAAAAGCAACGGCATGCACAGTAACCCATGGGCTCAGTGGGCCTGCTTCTGTAGCTGGAGGAAGAACTAACACACCCAACACGTGCATCACAGTGAATCCTGGGAGGAAGAAAATTCCAGGAGACTTTTACTTGCTTTTAATTACAAATAACTATCAGCCTGAAGACACCGAATAATCAACAAAAGGATTAACCGGTTCTTTTGATATGTAATAAAGTACAAACACAATGATGAAAGTAAATCCCACATAAGCACAACAAGCCCATGGGAACAAACGGCTCTCACAAAGCCTCAGGCCATGCCATGGATTTAAGCTGGCCGTGAACATCACTGCATGTGCACCACAGGCTTTTTGCAGTCTTGCAGTCCCTACAGCACGTTGAAATGCTTCCCACTTAAAACCATTTTGACTGAAAAAATAGAGGGATACATTTTTGCCTTTTTCTCCCGCTCCAGAATTTCTCCTACAGGACAACAATCATTTCTTGTACCGTGTTTTCTGTTTCTCTCATGCAGACAGAGCACACAAAGCATGGCTTCCTACCCTGCCAGACAGCCTATTGGGAACAATTTCTCCTCAGAAAGAGCAGGGAGGCAGTGGCACAGGCTGCCCAGGGAGGTGGTGGAGTCACCGTCCCTGGAGGTGTTTGAGAACCATGTGGATGTGGCACTGAGGACATGGGCAGTGGGCATGGTGTGATGGGCTGCTGTTGAACTAGATGGTCATAGTCTTTTTCCAATCTTATTGATTGCATGATTCTATGATAAACCCAGATCAGGAGTGTTGTTAGTAAATCAATTTGCTCGTCATCACTCACTTTTTATTCAGGCAGATGGTGATAGGACAAGGCTAAATGTCTTTAAACTAAAAGAGGGGAGACTTAGGTCAGATGTTGGGCAGAATTTTTTTCCCCAGAGGCGGTGAGGTGCTGGCACAGCTGTCCAGAGAAGCTGTGGTGCCCCATCCCTGGTGCTCAAGGCCAGGTTGGATGGGGCCCTGGGCAGCCTGATCAGGCCCAGGTCGTGACACGCGGTTCCTTCACAGTGATGCTCATCGATACAAACCTTTTCAGCTCACACTGGTAACTTTATCTGCTACTGCTTCATCCCTGCCAGTGCCGTGTTGTGCTCTCAGGGGAGAAGTAATTTGGCTCTAGCACCTGGCTCTGTGTGTGTGTGTATTTTCAGAAGAACGTGTGATCCTCACTGACACCAGGATTGGTAGTGATGCTGGGACCTGCTCCTGGTTGTTATTCCTGGGGGACACCTACCTGGAGGTTAACAGGGGAGAAAAACATGGGTAGCTCATGGGTGAGATCTTCCCAGTGTGGACAAATGCAGTAAGAGGCGTTGCTCTAGCATCCTATGGCCCAAGCAATTGCTCAAGCCACTAGTGTTTTTTCATCTGAGGGCATGGACTGCAGGTGCAAGCGCTAAGCCCGAATCCACAGGGCTCATAAGTGACTTCAGTGCCAATTGACAGTGCTTAGTGTTTGTGGGAGAAAACAAATGCAAGGCAAATAAATCAAGCAACAACAAGAAGCAAGGGCTAATGAGAGAGCAGAACAAAAGCTCGGTCTCCACTCTACCCCATGCAGTCAATGTTTTGAGTTAGATTTGAATCTCAAGGACAGCTTGATTGGTGGGAAAGATGGGGAGAGAAAAGGGAGATGGAAAAATTGCTTTTGTGAGCGCTTCATTTGATCGAAGGGAGTTATTTGGTTTGTAGGAGAAAAGGAATAGAAATGCTTCTATGAGATAAGCAGGATTTGGTGTGCAACAGCTCTCAGCGCGAGCTGTTCAGATCTTGAAAGTTCAGCTCCTCTTCAGCTCTGGGTGAGCCCACAGCTTTCACATCAGGCACGGCAGTGCGTCTGTTTGAGGCAGGGAAGCGCATTTCCGCAGGATACGTACCATGACATTCTCTGCCTCCTATACCTGCATGGTGGTGAGGGAACAGCTCAGGCACAAAGGACTGGAAGTCAGGGCATCCCCAGCCACCAGAGGATCCTGCAACAGAGCACACTGCGGGCTCCCCGACACGCAGTGCTCCTCTCACACAGATGTACTCAGCCTTTGCGCATGAGAAAGAGATAAAGGCTCTTCCACGAATGCAGCAGAGATGGCTGTGATCCCCCCCTCCCCGCCGTCCCTTTTCCCCCACCCACACGCTCACCAAAATCAAAGAGAAACGTGGTGCAAAGGACGGGATAATTAAACGCTGCAGATTGTATCAGTCACAAGAAGAGAATTTGCAAAGCAGAGGGAATGTATTTGTCACATGGCGAAACCAGCTGTGGAAGGCTTTTCTCGGAGCTTTGAAACAATTCCAGCTCTTCTTTTTTTTTTTTCCCAGGGTAATAACATTTTTCTGTCAAAAGCAAGTTGGTTGTTAAAATATGCATAAAGGCATGTCACTCCAAGCTGTGCACTCGTGTTTCATTTTCACTTCCCCCCTCAAAAGAGTTTTGTTATGACTAAAGAACAAAAAGGAAGCAGCAAGAAATCTGTAATGGTTCCATTTATTAATACATATATCACAAATACTCACAATATCAATGCATTCTCGTTGGCATGCTAGACAGAGGCATTATTAAAAAAGTCCTATTGTTTTTTTAAAAAGGTTTTAGATTTTTGCTTTCCCCCAGAAATATTCCATATGCCTGTTGGTGGTGGTGTCTGTGAGTTTTTTGTTGTTTCTATTTTGATTTGATTCAACGATGTACTTGGTGGCTGCAACCTCAATGCAAAAAGAAGAAAGAAAAAGAAAGAAGAGGAAAAAAGTCCGAAGGCCGCGGTACAGCACGGTTCAATTAGTTCATAGCTATCTAAGAAAAATAAAGGGAGCAAAATTACTGCCTTCACAGTAAGCGACAACACAGCTTCATAACAGTATTACACAGGATCAGGTTCAGAGGCAAAATGCACTAGACGAAGCCTACTGGGATACGCACTGGGCATACAACACTGAGTAAGAATCAAAGATGTCGAAGAACACCAGGAGGAACGGTTCCCTTCAAGCACAACATTTTAACATCGTTTTCAAGTATCTTTATGTTATGTTACCGATTCCTTTGTTTGTGGGGAACGGGAGCGGGGAAAGGGTGAAAACCTTAGTAAAGCATAAACGAACCGAGAAATTAAGATAAACCCAAAAGAATACATAGTTCATATACCGGTTTATATGAATGTGTGCAACACTTATTAACCATGGCGAAAGGCTAATCGTGCCCTCCGGTCACTACATGCACAGCCTGATCGATGCTGTTAATGAATTACCTGTGTTAACTTACAATGCAACTACAGCGTGACCAAGAGCGCGCCGTCCTGGCCCGGGGGTCGGCTCTGGGCGCACGGCGGTGCTTCACAGGATGGTACACTACGCATGGGACAGGTCGGGAGGGTGGGGGGCGAGTGTGCGCGCGCACGTGCTTGCTTGTGGGGGTGTGCGTGCGTGCGTGCGAGAGACAGTGTGTGCTATAACATTCGTGTCAGTCTTCCTTGAACGCTGCAGTTCCTGATCTCGGGACAGGCGCTGGGCTTCACGCTTCTGAAAGACTGGATGAAGGGACAAAAGACAAGAGGTGGGTCGGTTTGGGTGCCGGCAGCAGCTATTGTGCACTCTCTGTTCAAGAAGGAAGCTGAAGCGGCAAGACGGTCAATCGTACATCCTCCCTCCCCCCTCCTTCTCTGCCCCCCTTTCTTTTTCAACCAGACAGAACGCTGGAATGAAAAACACAAAGCAAGAAATCACATGGGAAAACTAAAATCTTGATTGTTATGTCACTTGTCCACTACCTTTAATAGAAGAAGGAAAGGCTCACCTTGTTACACCATCTCGTACTGGTTAGCAGTAATAAACCGGGACAGGCAGCACGCCAGCAGCATCCCAATCAACTGTTTCAAACAAGAACGGAAGTAGTTAGGTTGAGTGAATGCAGAGCAAAGGAGAGGCTGTGGTAAGCAGAGACTTCACCTTCTGGTGCTATCGCCCACAACAGAACTTATCCCCTGTCCTCTGATCAGAGAAATAGCATTAAAATTTCTTGTCCTTCCTCATGGGATCTTCCTCTTGATCTGGGCTCTTTTCATTGGTGAGTGGAGACAGGACAAGGGGAAACGGCTGGAAACTGCAGCATAGGAAGTTCTGCACAAATGTGCGCAAGAACTTCTTTACAGTGAGGTGACGGAGCACTGGAACAGGCTGCCCAGGGAGGTGGTGGAGTCTCCTTCTCTGGAGATGTTCAAGACCTGCCTGGATGCCTACCTGTGCGACCTGCTGTAGGGAACCTGCTTTGGCAGGGGGGTTGGACTCCATGATCTCTGGAGGTCCCTTCCAACCCCTACAATTCTGTGATTCTGTGATTATCAGAGCCTCCTTGTTTGATAGCACATATTTTACTACTTTTCCATCCCGCTGCCACTGCCAGCCCAGCACAGGCAGGATACCTGATGGGCTGCTGCCTGGCTGCATTTCACTCATCCACTCCACTCAGTTTCTGACCCCCCCGGGCATTTATGCTTTCTTTACAAATGATGCAGCACTCGATAAATGAACACTATAAATCTGGAAATTAAGAAAAAAAAAAAACAACAAGCCTTTCATTATTCCCCTGGATATAACTCAGATTATTGAAAACAGATCCCTCGTCTCCACCCTTCAATAAACTCTCAGTCATTTTAACGTTTTGCCTATTGCAATTTGTTAGCGTTTCTTCCATATGCTAACAGCGTTAATGCGCTATACATAATTCAGCCTCATTTTTCTCATTTGGACTGGTCAATTAATTAACTCATGAGCATATCCAGATTGTCACAGTTCATCATCAGCCACGGGGCGAGGCGAGGGGGCTGCCTCTGTGGGAGTATCAGCCTCTCCTTGACCTTGCTCCAACCAGCTGCAGTGGCTCTTGCTAACGCTTGGGGCGTCCCAGCTGCTCCAGCTCCCAGCTAGCTTTTTTGGGACTGGCCTGTGCTCAAGAAGGCAGACTCTGCTGCAGGAGTCTTGCACAGCTGAGTGACTCAACACATGTCGCAGCTGAGCTGGCATAAGCCCAGAGTGAGGCCAAGCTGTGGTACCACCCATCCAGATAAACTGCTTTATGCCCCTAAGACCTCATATCTCTGGTCAAGCCAAACTTCACCAGCTGGAAATTTGCTGCTACCACTCTCTTTCCTATTTCAGAGACTGCCTGATTTCCAGCCAGCACAACCGCCCCAGGAGCAGCGTGGCACAAGTGGTGGGTGTCAGATCACATCCCGCCATGACTATGCTAGGCACCTCCACAGGGCATGGAGTCATCAGCCTGAATCTCTACCAGCTCCATCCAACACACAAACACCAATTTCGGCACCAAGTAACAAGGATGATACGGCTTTGGTTATAACTGGTCTTGGGTCACAGGTTCCTGAACAGCCTCCAATACAAATCTCAGCTACTAGGTTTTGGGGGCTATATTTTCACAGATGCTGTGAAAATATAACAGATGTGGGTGCCAAAAACCCTCCACAGCTTTGAAAATCTCACTTGATAGTAAGAAGACATTTTAGCCACGTTGTTGCCTTTTCTGCTTCATGTCTTTAGACAGATGCTCCTGCAGAAAACTTGGTAGCTAGAGTGCTCAAGGCTTGCCTGTGACCGGTGACGCCAACAATTTGTTGTTGTTGCACACAGTGTGACACAGTGTCCCTTTTGGTGACGGACCTTGGTGTCATTTACACTCAAAAGATTTGGGGAAGGCCAGAGAAGGTCTGGATGCCCTCCGAAGGACAGCAGTATGATAGGCACGGTGGTCAGACTGACAGAAAATTCAGCTGGAAACCAGTAATACTAAGCTGCTGGTAGATCCTACACCTACTCTTCGCAACGTTATCCAGCAACTGACCCAGAGGTGGTTTTGTTGTACTCGATCCCGTGTTTGCAGTCTGAAAAGCTTGCTGCAGAAGACCTCCCCCAGCTAACCTCAATCACTGATTCTTCTCTTTCATGCAGGCTGCAACTCTCTAGTATGTAGCTGGCAAAGATTCACAGCACTTGCAAGCTCATGATCATGTTTTGGTGTAAGCAAGTGACTTGTAAGATGAGTGACAGGTTACGCATGAATGCACAAATGTCTTTCTGATCTCTGGTCTGCTCTTTAACTCTTGGCCCTGATTATTTATGCTGGTTTATGCACTGAAGTGGTTGCAGTACCATAATATTCAACTTCTGTATTTCAAAACAATAGTGTGCATATCAAGCTATTGCATACACTGATTTCATAAGGCACTCTGAGCTATCGCTAGGACACAGCAGAGCTGTAAGAAATATCTTAGAATTACTTTGAACACATAGAAGTGTGTATTTTACAAGGTGTGTCTTCTTTCTCACTTTTTCCTCCCCTCTCTTCTAAGATGAGCTTTGACTCCTGAAATACTAAATGAAAACCAGAGGGTTCACTCTGATACCTCTGGTCTTGCCATAGGAAACTTGAAAACGTGGACAAATTCTTTGGGGTAGAGCAATGGAAAACCAACACCCCTCAGGCATACCTTCTTTACAACCATCCTATTGGCCAAAGTTCATTCTAGGAAGCACAATGCAGTACATGCATTTTTCATTTCCCCATGGTATGTAGGACTAATCTTAGACATACGTTAGATGTGATCACTAAAATCTATCCACAACAACTTCCTAGCAATCTTATCTCTTTTCACACACACAAAGACTGTCTTTCACAGGAATTAACAGTGAAAGCTGTCCTGCAGGGCATATTTATATCTCATTAAACTGAAGAGAAACTGAAGTGTAATTTGAATTTCTTCTTTATTTTGGTTCTCGGTATTTTCACCATTTCTCATTCACTGGAGCCACACTGAAGTCTACAAATACACATACATTGAAGTAATGGTGAATTCAACTGGGTAACTGGGTACTGGGTAACCTAAAATGACTTCTTTTATCTGTCAGGAATAATAGTGTATGTAGTTCAATGATTTACCTTGCCATATTCTCAATCTGCAGAGTTTCAAGCAACCAGGGTCCCTACCTCTGTTTTAGAAGACATGATGTTTTCCATGCCATCGTACCCAAGTCAGCCTCCTGTGCACTGATACATCCTTGGCACAGGTCATATTTCCACACTTGATTCACAGCAGTTGGTCTTCAGAAGCAGCAAACTTAGTCCTATGTCAGATTTCAAGTCACACATTGGATCTCGATGCAGGTCCAGCTCCCCAGCCCTTGCAAAAGGGGCAATACTGCTCTCTGGGGGCTGTGCCAGGACCAAGCCAAGTATCAGCTTCCATATATTAGGCAGGAGTTGAATTAGATGAGGTGGATGATGCCTGTGCCAGAACTGTGTCCACAATCAGTAGAGATACCCACATGTGAGAGGGCAGGCAGGTTCTGCACTGCACAGAGGGACTGAAGCTACATGAGAACTCGTTTACAGATGGGAGCTGTATATACATGCTCAGTGTCTGATTTCGAGCATATGGACAGCACCTGGATTCCAATCCTTCAGTAGAGAAGGGAAGAATGTGGCCCCAACAGCACACTGACAGTTTCCTACTCAGTGACCCTAAAGCAAACGCAGTCCATAACCCCTGTGACAAACCCTCTCTCTTTCACCCTGCGCTGTAGTTTTCTCTAGGAAAAAGCTCTTCATCATCTATCTTGCTTGCATTCTTTTATTCTCTGTAGGGCAGAACAGAGCAATCATTTTGCTGCTCTGAAGAGCACCTGCTAACCTGAAATTATTCCAGCTGGAAGTAAGCTTTCGCATCTGATTGTGAAAACAATCAAATGGTGTTTTATTATTATTATTTCAAACCCAAGAAGCAGTGCCTGCTTCTGAGCATGCAGACAATGTCAGCAACACAGCAGATTTTTTTTAAACTCTGACTCTGACTGGGAGATCCGTGCCAAGCCTGCAAGATGTGTAATGCTGTTACATCAGCTTTCCCTGTTTTGGAGAATCAGCACATTCTTCATGTTAGTCAACCTCACCAGCTAACAAATCATCTGAAGGAAAGGCCCCTGGAGCATGCTTTGCTGTAGAAGAGCTACACGATCTAATTTCTCTTTTATTTAGATTAAAACTATTCTCAGTAGGAAGAGCGAAACCCCGCCTACAGCTGGAACACTGCCTGGCATCACTGCCAGCCAGGGTTAACCTGAAAGCAATTTGTAAACACCATTCCTAATCGGGTCCAGCAAAATGGGTTAGTCAGTAAATGACAACTGTCCGCCTTCTTCACACACCAGGAGAGCATTTTTCTCCCCTGTAACACCTCTCTTCTCCTTTTCACACATTCACAAACACCCTGAGCAGACCTTTCGCACCCTGGGATATCTCCTCAGCGTGCCAGAGCTTGTGTTTAGGGAAGGCAGTGACATCCCAGCTGGTAGCAAGGCTCACATTGCCATTAGGCAGGGCGACCTGCCAACACCACATCCAGACACACTTTGGGTTTCACTTGGAGACACAGCAGCAAAGAGCACTCCCTGCTGTGCTGCCTGCAGCGCTGGGGCTCATCTTCCCTTAGGCCAAAAGCCTCCTTGGTTTTGGAGACCAAGCACTATATACGTTGCCTGCCCTTGCTGCAGCACTGCCTTCCCATGTCACATTCACAGACAACGGATGACCCAGACTAAGCATCTCGACACATCCCAGAATACTAACAATTCCAGCCCAACTCTTCCTACAATCTCTCTCTCAGCTGCAAGCAACTTTCGGACACGAAAAGATGTTTCTTTGTCTATCCTATGTATGGTAGACTGATTAAAGTGTTTCACATGACATCAGTCCTGACTGAGGAACTCGCCCCAGCAGCATATGAATTACTCAAAAAGTTCTACTTATTCTATTTTTTTGGAGAATTTGAGATGGACTTGGCAAACCAAGTTTTATACTCATATAAAACAGGATGTAAGGCAAAGTGTGGGGCCTCTCACGCCCAATACTACTCCTTCAAAGCAAGAAGGAATCAGGTTTCCAGATATGCCCAATGTAGAGCCAGCAACAGGTCTGAGCCCATGCATTTTCAGGGTTACCTAGAGCATATGTTGACCAAGAGGACACGGTGGTCTTTTTCTACAGGGTTTGGGAACACTAACTCTGAAGAACCACAGTAACTGCTGAGCAAATTAAGCCCCAGAGAGCTCTGACTGTGCAGCCAAGCGCAGGATGACCATACGGGGCAGCAAGGACAAGAGAGCAACTACATCCCCTGCATTAATTCACTTGCCCATCACCTGTAGCAGCAGTGGAAAATCACTTATTTTAGTGCAGCACAGTGTAAATTTACATCTTGCAAACTGAATTCATGAGTTTTAAGAAGTCAAATAATGTGTCGCAGCAGTTCATTTTTTTCATGCACTGGATAAACCTGAATCATTCAACAGATACACTTCCAGCGTTGCCTCAGGAAACAGATCGTTAATGCCGTGTGAATGAGGCAAGTAGAAGTTGCACAACAATTTTTGAATATGGCACTTGCAGTCATACCACATAATATCCACGAGAGAAGGCAGCCTGCCTCTCCTAAGTAACTGGCTTGGACATCACATACATTGTCACACAGTTTACTGCAACGTTCTGAAAGCAGTTTCTCACTGCTGGTATATCCACCCCTCTCAATCTTGCCCATCTCCAAGAAAGTCCTTGCCATCACACACAAAACGATGAGCATAAAGGAGCATAGGACTTGCTGAAAGATGTAGGTGTTTTCCTGCCACTTCTTGATTAAATGATTCTGACAAGCCTTTCAGTTTCCCCAACTCATGGCTAGGAAAAGGCAGTTTGGATACTAGGGACAAGTAAAAACTTCTTTAGCTCTCCTCTTATCCTTCATATGCCAAATATATATTTTGGTGCAGGCAAGGAGCTGGTTTAATAACCTGGTTTTGGCAGATTTCTGTTCCAAGAGTTCGCAGCTACAAGGAAAAAAAAATCAATCACTAAACCCAGTGTCTCTTCCAGGCTCTTTTTCCCCTTCTCCAGGCTGGGGAGGCCTGAAATGCCTTATTTGTATTCTTCACTCCTTTAAAAAACAGTAAGAGTGCTTAGAAGATAGAAGCTTATCCAAACAATGGACAAGCTATTTGTCTTCTTTGCTGTTTATGCTCCATTTAAGCCAATGTTTTATTGGGTTAACCTCTATTTGACCCAGTGAAGGGACAAGTTGTTTTCCTTGAGCTAGTCATTAGCTCTACCGTAACTGATATTCCCAAGGAGAAACTTCATTTAAGTTGAAAAAAAGAAAATCAATGAACAGATGACCTCAGGACTAACGAGCATGCTGAGTTCAGTCCCTTACATAATCCCTCCTTCCTTGAAGTCAGGATAAAGAGAGAGAGGGGGGAAAAAAGTGGGGGAAGGAAGCATTCATGCACTTACCTGTGAGAATGCAATTCCAAAAGCAACTCCAGCTATAATTCCCATATTTGTCTCCATAAAACTGGTCACCAAATCGTAACAGCCCTGGAAAACAAACATCATAATTCCTTGTACAGATCTTCCCTGGCACGCATGCATGCATACACACACACACCTCATTTCAGATGTTCTTGGGTTAGATGATATTTTTTGCTGCTGTTTCCAACAAAGTCGCCTTTTCATTTAATAGGATTTCTGAATGAATGATGGAACAAAATGATGTGACAAAAATGGCTCTTTTTACCAAAAAACTGCATTGGAATAATTTTGAAAGCTAAATGTTACGCTGCACTCATTTTTATAGGTCTTATTAAAGGAACTGCAGTTTGCATTGATTGAATAAACATCAATATAGCTTTGATCTGAAACCACAGCAGTAACAACATATAGTAATATTATAATACAATATAGGTGTCAAAGATGAGTAAACAAAGTTGATCTCCTAATATTCCAGATGTTTAATACAAGCATGCTTCATGTGTCAAGTGAGGCATTCTACTTGCCATCATCTGTCAGAGAGACCAGGGCATGACATGGAGCAGCATCCAAACCATCTCTAAACCATCTAATGAAGTCATCAAACATTTGTATGAAGCTTCCTTGTCTGTTTGCTCTAGGACATACAATAATCTGTCCAGCTCCCCAAATCCGATTTTATATCTCTGGCTCAAACCCTGACTGCACCAGCTGACCTGCTCCCTCATACCTCTCAGTTCACAGCACATACCACAAAATTCATACATGTAGCTGCCCTTCTCTGGGACAGGCTATTTTGAGATGTCCCCATCATTACACTGACTTTATATGAGTTTCTCCACTTGCCTGCTGTTCCTTAAAACAAACAAAGAAACAAAAAACTTTGAAATTAGTTTCCCTAGTCTGTGGTCCCTACAGAAATCTTTTTTTCTTTCATTACTAAACCACCTGCCCACACAATACAGAGCCATCTCTCAGCCCTTCTGCCACCATTACACAAAAGATCAACAGCACTCCCAGCATAAAGTCAGTCCCAAGGCATTGCATTTAATGTTAGAACTTTATCCACTTTATCAGAAGATGGAAATGACAGAAATAAGTGTGAGTTCCCTTTCCCAGTTTGGCCTCCAGTCCTGCTGGATATGCATCTCTGCCATTTGCCCACTATCCACACACACACTACTTTTGCAAACACTCAAGGATCTCTCCCTGTTATTTCAGAGGTGTCAAAAATGAGTAAACAAAGCTGATCTCCTAATATTCCAGATGTTTAATACAAACATGCTTCAGGTGTCAAGTGAGGCATTCTGCTTGCCTTCATCTGTCAAAGAGACCAGGCAAGATATGGAGCAGCATCCAACTCTATACCGTTTGAAAGAAATAACAGCTAGAAGGAAAGGACAGTGTCATCTGTTGCAGACAGGCCATTCATGGCCTAAAAGATATCATTTCTCTAACCTCTTCTGTAATATCAGAAGACATTTTGTTTAATCCTGGGAGTAATGAAGTGGTAAACCTAATAACCACTACTAACCAAGGACCAGCACAGCCATTATTCAGTTGTGAAATGTTTACGCATACAGATTAATTATGTCTTACAACACTGTACAGTATGTTAAATTCAAGTTTGTATATTTAGCATATCAAGCAACTATAGCTCTGTGTGTGTTCTACATATTATGAAACAAGATTAGATTTCTCAACCAGATCTTTCATGTTCTCCTAGCTTGCCTGAAATCTCTTCTGTTCAACAACCTTTGAGAGATGCAACACCTAACAGCAATGGTAATTTGGAGGCATCAGAAGATCTCCTTAAAAACACATGCAAGAGAGATAGGTGTCATCACTCTCCCCATCTGAAGACTGTTTTTCCAAATCACAATATTCTGTTTCCTGAAGTGCATTGCATAAGTACAACTAATTGCTCAGTTCTTACAGTGCATGTGAGGAAGAGTGCAAGAAGCACTCAAGAGATGCATATGCAGTACAAATGCATGTGAAGCTGTGTGCATGCATCCGGATGCTGATTCGGAGGACATAAGTTACAATCTAGCAAGTATTCTTGACAACATCCATCTTTTCCTTTATTAAGATTTTAGAGAGAAATAGTCCCTGAGATTTGTTGGTAAGAAACTCTGCAGATTAAGAGCACTACAAGTTAATCTTAATTACAGGTTTTAAAACTAGTTGTTAGTCCCACCTTAGATGAAGAAACTGGCAGACTAAATGATATACCTAAAGTCACTAAGCAAGACAGTGGCAGTGTTGGCAAAGAAAATCTGAGAGTGTTTTCTTCTAGTTCTTCAGTTTGATCTTTAGTTAATCCTCTTGGATAGCTTATCATTATTTCTCATAAACTACTAGTAACTTGATTAGCTCTTCGAATAGAAATTGTCCTACTGATCATTTTGCAGGATCCACCAAAAATCTGTATTTCAAATATACTTTTTCATAGGAACAGTAACAAGGATCTTCTGCAGTGAGGAGAACATGCATTTTCATTTTTCTTCAAAACACACAGAGCAAAGTGCCAGAGGGAATGGCTTTTGATTCTTATCTGAAGTGAAACCAGGAGGCCACACAACCTTTTCTCACAATTTCCTTCTTATTTTTCGTGTCCCTTTCACATCTCACCTTGTTCGAGCATTAAGGACAACTCCAAGATCTGACAGATGCTAAGTAGAAATCTTTACAACTTCTGAATACAAATGTCTACCTCAGAAAATTGGACACAGTTTTTCAGAAGTCACAGGACTTTCCAACTGAGGAATCAACAGTTCTATTGGGTGACCTGGGCATTAGACAGAAGACACAAGCTGAGGAGTAAGCGTGGCTAGAAGTGACTCACTAGCACTGGACTAACACAAGTTCATTCATCAGCTGCTCCTTACAAAATCTGTGGGTGGCCTTTGCCAAGAGAACTCACAAATGGACAGAAAGTCCTCAGTGCAACACTACACTTGGCAGTGAAAACGAAATGGCACCTGCACAGTTATGCAGCCTGGAAAGGGTCAAAGCATGTGGCCGTCCCAAACAGGACCCCCTGTTAGAGGACAGGACACCTTCCGAGGATGCATACACACCAGAATGCTTTCCTGATCCACCTTTATCCTGCCTCTCACCATTTTTCCACTTTGATGAAAACAGAAAGTTACTACAAGTTCACAGAGTGAAAATGAATGGCCTTGATCATCCTTTATATTCTATATATGTATATATATATCTTATGCAACCCAGCAGCATTACTTTGCTGGCGACTACTGTGAGTTTCATAACAGATGGATGTCGCTACTGCTCCAAGTACATCTGCAACAAGTGGCTCTCACTAAACTATTACAGAAAATAAACTGTTCAGAAGAGAAAAAGTCATTGGGAAATAATCCTCTTCTATCCCTTTGTTAATATATGCTAGAAAATGTTGTCCACTTGACTGCTTTTCAAAGAAAGATGTTGCAGGCTTGCTCAGCCACCATTCCAACTTTTTGATCCACAGTGACTGAAGTGAAAAAGACAGAAACAAAAAACAGAAAGGCATGTCTGTATTTTCTCCATTTTCCCTAATTTCTTCTTTTTCCCTTCTTTTGTGTATTCAGCTCTGAAAACAAAAATAGCAAAGAAAATAATCCTTAAGTCAAAGTGAGGTACGCCACAACTTAGCTTGGTAAATAGGCTACAAACACTTCATTTTATCAATAAACTGTCTGTTGCCTCTTGCAAATTTTGCATAGAAAGAATTGATGATCCAGCAGTACTTCAGGGTAAAACTTGAGTTGTATCTCTCCAGTGCTGCGTCTGCTATATGTGCTGCATTGTTTGCCCTTTACTCTCCCCTTCCCTGTGTCTTTATTTCCCAGTTATTCCTTTCCTCCCTGTTTTCCTAACCTGATTTCCTACTCCTGTTCTGCTTTCCCATAGTTATGCCATATGACTGATATTTCTACTGGAACACAAGCAGGAATAAAACCTATCCTTCCCTCCACCTCGCTACAGAAAAGCACAGCACTCAGCAGCAGAGTGCAGAGAAGCAGTGACAGACCCGGCTCTTAATGGCAAACACGTGCTGCATGCACTCTTGGCATGGTCAGCATTGCTTCTGTGTGCAGTGCAGTACTCGAATCAGTGTTACAAGGAAGGGGAACAAATTTCCTTCTTATCAGAAATGTCACTGCAACCAGACATTTGAGAAAGGTCAGATTAAGGAATTTGAAAGCAAGAGTGAGGCAAAGCCCCTCGTTACCATCACTCCACCCCAATACACATTCTTATCAACACCCACGTGAAATGAAATGCCATTACAAGTAGCCGTATGCTCCACTGACATACTAGATACTTTCATAACATTTTCCACTGGCACAACATTTCTAGTACCTTCTGGTTTACTTTAGTGGCAGCCACGGTCATATTGCGCAGATCCTGAGTATTGCAGTCACTGGAGTTCATGCAACAGCTTGTAGGGATGCCATGTTTGAAGAAGTAAGGGCTGGTGCTCCAGTTGGTATAGCTCTGAATGCCACAGCAGCTCAGCTGTGGGAAAAAAGAGGTAGGTTTAACAAGCAAACGAACAAACAAACAAACAATGACAAACTGGATACTGAAATCTTACTTCAAACTTTCTTGAAAACCATCTCCCACTTTCCTCAGTTTTATACTTACTTGATTTCTGCTGCTGAACAAGAATAATCAGAGCCTTATACCCTTTTTACATCCCACCCATAAGTACCTATCAGTAGCTACATCTGCTTTCTTTTTTGGAAAAAATACACTCAGTTTCTTCTGTTAATTCATTGCTCTCCTCTGCCAGCCATTCATTGTGCTTTGTGAACAAAACAGCTGCAGTTGATGAATGATGCAGGATACTAGATAATAAAAAAAATCTGATCCAGCTCAGATTTACAATGTTTTATAATCCTAATGACAGATTCCCTGAAGAGTAAGGGCTGCCCAGTGTCCACCACTCTTAAAGAAAAAAACTGTCTCCTAAATGTAGTTCAGGATCTGGGGTCAAACAGTACAGGTTTCATCTTTATTGGGCAGTTAGTACTGAGCTCATTAAAATTTAGCAATCTTGTACAAGCATGTCGGATGCAATACTTTTTATTTCGATTTTTGCCATTCTCTAATTTGGGCTCACATCGGTTTATCTGAATCAATTGTAAAAAGTTTCCATCCCACTGGTATATGTTTTCTAACATCAGCCAGGCACAAGATTAGAAGTAATTGCAATCAATTTGACAAAACAACAGCATTAAGAGTACACCAGTATGGTGCTGTTGCAATATTGTTTTTGAAATATTGACATTTAGTATTTCCTGATGCCTTAGGCATGACATCCAGCAAATCTCCTGAACAAAATAGGGCATGCTTTGTGAGGCAACTATTCTACAACTGGTAGACGCTCAGGGCAAAACCTAGTTTCACTGGTGCATATGGTAAAGTTCCCATTAACTTTGCCAGAGCAGCATGTCATCTCAAGCATACACAAGCCTAATTTCATATAGTAAAAAACCAGACATGCAAACAGGCAGGGCTGTAGTCAGAAATGCGAAGCAAGACCAAACCTTAAAGGCTGAATTTTGCTTGCAAAATACAGCTCGCAGATTGAGACATTGGCACTTCATGTTCTGTGATTGAATGTGAAAGTATGCTTTGTCTCTCTTTATTCATTTTTAATATCCAATTTCAGACTTACACTTTCTTGTACATTATCCACTGCATGGCTCCGCTCATCATTCTTGTTGTAATTCTGGATTGCTTCAGTGTATGTCCTAAGGAAGGTATCCTTGATCTAAGAAGGCGAGGAAGAAAAAACCACCACCAGTGAAAAATGAAAGGCGTAACATCTGAGCACTAATTGCAGGAAACAAACACATTTTTAAACCTAAAAAGGCAAACTGAGATAGCCCTTCAAACTCTTTTTAAAGAATGCTTTCAGAGATGGCGGAGGTCCTTCTTTACTGCCAGGAGTCTACTGATGGTATTTTCCAAGTGGGGTATATTCAAGGAACACTACCCCAGCAAACTGCTTTAATTTTAAAAACAGAATACTGATGGTTTGGGTGTTAATGTAAAAAAGTTTTGGGGATGTTTGGGGCTTGTATGTACTGGTTCAGTTGAACTATGGCTCTCTAGAAGCAAAAACAGACAGCAAAAGGATGGCTCCACAAATCACAGTTCAAAGCAGATGCTTCAGGATCACAGATCCTTGGCATACTACCCAGCTAAGGTTTTAATCTTTTTTTTCCCCCCAGATCAAGAGAAAATCATTGGTTTCAAGGATTTTCTTTCCTTTTCAAGCTAACCAGCAACCAAGGAATGTGCAAAAATGTGACCACTGAAAGCAGACAAGAACTGTTAGTGGTTAAATAGGGAAGTCCCTTATGAAACACTAGGAAGATGTGGAGAGGAAGCAGGTGGATGTACCACCATCGGCTGCAGGCACCCCAGGAAGTCAAGCCTGCCAGGTGTGTAAAAGGGGGTGATAAAAGGACTTAACCTATGAGAAGGATATCTTTTGTTGCTTTTTTTCCCCGAATGCTTTGCTTCAGCACTGATTTTTAAAGAGGTTGCGTGAATCTCTTTGCTCAGGGGTATGTGATGAGAGCTGGAGTTCCTTGACACAGCATGTAGCAGTGACTATGACGCCACAGTCCCAGGACATGGCCCATGCAGGGGGGTTACAGGTCACAATCTACTGCCCCTGGACAGAAGAAGATACGAAGCCATCATTCTTACTTAGCACATCCTAAGGAACTAGGAGGGCACCAAGTACCTGGAGAACATCTCTAGCACACATGGTGAAATTGAGATCCCTCAGGGCAAAAGTCAGGTACATCACTGCAAAAGGTGCTTCCAGCGGGGCGGTAAAGGGGACAGGTAGGAGATGATTTGGTCAATCCATGCTGTGGTGACCTTCACAAGAAACTGCCTCTGCCAAGGAGGAGCAGCAGTGTCACACACCAAGGCTGCCAAGGCCAGATAAAATGGCAACCTTGAGCAGATGGACAGGACTTTCAAGATCAAATTAAAAGCCACCCACCACTTGTAAGGAACCAGATGAATCCATACTAAGGAAATTCTCATGTCAAAAGAGGAGACTAAAAAAACTAATAACAAAGAGAGGAGACTAAAAAAACTAATAACAAAGAGAGGAGACTACGAAGGTCTCTGGGGTTTTGTTCTGGTTCAGCATTAATTGCATATAGATTCATGGACTTAAAACCAGAGATAGACCTGATTACAGTGGATGAAGCAGAAGTGCTACTACAAATCATGGCTTTTTAAAGCTTCTTCCTGTCCCAGTTTCCTATCTCATGCTACTTCTAATCTCTCCCTATTCCCAGTATAGAAATACTACCCTATTCCACCTCCTCCCTAAAAAAAAAAAAAAAAGATTTATGAAACATCAAACATGCTCTGATGCAAAAGTACTCTGTGCCTTATATAAACAAGTGCTTGCCTGGCTGAAGAAGCTGTGTTTAAGAAAAGTATTTAATCTGTTTTGCCGTTTTCAGCATACGCAAAAGAGTAAAGAAGATCTTACGTGATGGACACACAAAAACCGATAGCTCCAGAGTAAATACCACACCGCTGAGGCTGAGAGCTCTGGCTAAATCCCTTCATTTGGAATCGCATCATTTTTAAGAGCTGTACACGTTATTGTTGAACATCAGCCACATCCCTGGAGATGCATACGGAGCTGCTGAACTCAGCCACCTACAAATTGTCCATGCTCCAGAGCACTTCTCAGCAGCTCGTGCCCAGGGAGGCACTGCCACATGCAACCTCAGCACATTTCCACCTACCTCGTGGCGAAACACAAACCCTGAAATGCCAGCCACTAGCTCAGCCAGGAACACCAGGGACAAGAACATGGCGTACTGAAAAGAAAGGAGGCATGACAAGTCAGAGTGTGACAGGCTTTTCTTTCTGCACAAATACTGTTCATCACAGAGTTTAATCTACAATTTCTGCTCTTGATACCATTTAAAGATGTTAACAAAGTTTATTTGAAGGCAATTCATAGGCTACTGCACGAATATGTAGCATGTATTTATGCAACTCACAAATTACATGCACTTTCCAATTACTAGCTCTTCTGACCTTTCTGTTCCCGTATTTCTCAGCGTTTTCATATAAATTAAAACACACATTCCAGATATGGATCACAAGTCACTAGGGTTTTGATCTTGCAGTAGGGAATACAAACAGTCCCTTTTTGTTTGTATGGCCCTCTGATAAAGTAAATAAGCTTCTCCAGATGTTTTGGCTCACGTTTATCCATCTCTTGCTGCTAGATTGGGATTTCTAGCCTGACTTCTGAAGTTTCTCAAAAGAATGAACTGACTGACTTCACTGGAAACATTCTCATGGGAATACCAGACAGATGCCCCTAACATTTTGCTGAGCCAAAGCCCATGTTTGAATTTGAGCAGCATTTGGATTCAGAGCTAAATAAACCTTGAGAACAGTAGCTTTCAGTACAGCTCCTCTCACAAACTATGAAAAATACATGCAGGCCAAAAATATTCAAAAAAAAAAAGCAAAGAAATAAATGCAAACTGAGGTGGTAAAACATGAAGTTGGGTCTTAATCTTCTTGTGGGAAAATGACTTTTTGCAACATGTTCTAAATACTCAACAGTTACTCTAAAAAGGAAACAAATTAAATTCAGTCCTGATGGAAAGAAGGAAATTTAATTTTAATTGAAGGTTGCTAGAGAAGGGACGACAAAAGTAGAGACAGAACAAGAAAAATCACTCTCCACAACTAATGCTGCTGTCACATCACTGTCTGTTTTCAGGCAAAGAAATAAGGTTTTGAAGTATTTCTCATGTACACAATGAAAATAGAATGATCTGCCTGGAACAGCACCATGCCACACTCAGTTAGAGGACATACCTTTAAACAAGTTACATGACTTATGGAGCAACCAGCAGAGCCTGATTTCCTATGGACTTTTATCTTGTTTCACTCTTTATTTCTTTCACATCTGGACTGCAATAACTGACAAGCCTATACACACACCCTGACAACACATCACCAGCCAGAAACAGCAGTGCACCTTCAACAGCATCAGGTATAGGTGCACATACCCGCTGTCAGTCTGCAGCTCATGCTTATGCCCCACTGTGCCACCACCTTAGCAAATTAACTCCCTTTACAATGCCCTTTTTAAGGGGAGAATCAGCTCATCTTCTTAGGAAATTGGCCTCAAAATACTTTGGCAGCAGATGAGTTTACTGTCAAGCGCTTTTCTATCATATCAGTGTTTCATAAGTGGTATTTCTACCCAACAAATGACTACATATGTACATATGTAAGATTTTGCTCCTGAATATTCCTAAAATACACAGTCTGTGATACAGATTTGTTTAACTACTAGTAACTTTGCATTTTAAAGTGAACTGGAAAACTCAGAGAAACTTATAGTGAGAGAGGTTAAACTGGACTGAGCGATGACTGCTGTACCTCTGCTTTGAGTAGCTCCGTTCCACAGTGCTTTTTGGAAAAACATACAGTACAGAGCTTTGTTTTCTGGGGTTGACATATTTTATTCGAGTGAATGTTAGGAAAAAAAAGCAAGGCTGGCATGCATTTAGAAAGTATCAAATATTTTTCTGTAGATTTCACACCAGAGTATTAAAAAGATCCCCTTAATCTATATTTCAAATGCATTTCACATTTTTAAGACTGTAAATACACCTGTCTGGCTCACATAAATACAGAACGGCCATAGAATTGGTCACGGAGTAATTCATCAGTGGCACTTTACCCTTGCTCTCAGCCACACACGAGCCTGTATGCTGTGCAGTAGCAAAATTCATTCATACTCAATCAACAACTAGCTTTGGCAGGTATTTTTTTTCACTTCTTTATCCAAAAGAAACATGTGTTGAACATTAAGATCCATAAAATCTAGATTCTGTGCCTAAAAAAACATGTTAACATCTGGTGAAGCTTGGGGTAGGAGCAAGAAATCATAATGTATTGACAAAACCCTTTTTCTGCACTTTGGCACTTCAACACACTTACCAGTTTCAGCATCCATGGGCTGCCACGACAAGTGGCAAAGCAACCGAAAAGCCCGAAGACAATGATTGTGGTACCCGTCCCAATGAGCACATAGGGGGCATTGGTGGAGTTCTCCGCAATGAGAGAGATGTACGTGCCTAGAGTGAGCTTGCCCCAGACGCCGACTGCAAGAAGGATAACGCCTGTGATCTGCAAAGCAAGAGGAGAAAGCCGTCAGGAGCTATCAGTGAAGACATCCAAATTCAGTACACAGTGATCCTGAAGAGACTCATTGGCGCTGTTCCGCTGGTAGGAGACCTCAGGACTTTTACTAACTTCAAAGGGATGGACAGAAAAAGGGATGGACTATTTCCAGTATCTGCAGATGTTATATTAAGGAGCTGGGAAGGAGCTGGGAATGTTCAGCCTGGAGAAGAGGAGGCTCAGGGGAGACCTTATTGCTCTCTATAACTTCCTGAAGGGAGGTTGTAGTGAGCTGGGGGTCGGCCTCTTCTCTCGTGTCATTAGTGATAGAACCAGAGGGAATGGCTTCAAGCTACGGCAGGGGAGATTCAGGCTGGACATGAGGAAGTATTACTTTTCAGAAAGGGTGGTCAGGCACTGGAATGGACTGCCCAGGGAGGTGGTGGAGTCACCGACCCTGGGGGTGTTCAAGGAAAGACTGGATGTTGTGTTGAGGGACATGGTTTAGTAGGAGCTATTGGGAATAGGTGAACGGTTGGACTGGGTGATCTTTTAGGTCTTTTCCAACCTTAGTGATTCTATGATTCTATGATTCTAAGGCCACAAACAGAGGTCAGACAACTAGGGCTAATCACTGCAAGGCTGATGATTGCCAAGGGAGAATAGAGAGCTTGCTGTTAGCCCCACTCTGGATAGGAACAGGCTCTCTGTTCTACAGCATGCCAAGAAAGGTGCTCAAATCCATCTATCTTACCAAAAGCCAGCAACTGAGCTTTGCCACAAAAACTGAACAACCACCAAATTTGCTTCTACAAATCCTGCCCTTTTTCAGAGAGCCACAGAATGGTATGGATTGGAAGGGACCTCAAAGCTCACCCAGTACTAACTCCCCAGCCACAGGCAGGGATGCCACTCACTAGAGCAGGCTACCCAGGGCCCCATCAACCTGGCCTTGTTAAAGCTCAAGCACCTAGCTCTAGAAACACAGCATCCCTTATAGTGTGTGGCTCTGGAAGCTGAGCTTTTCCCACTCCCCTTGCTCAGCAAGTGAGACCCCAAGCGGAGCAGAATCTTCCCCCTAAGTGTGGGTCCCTGGGAACAGCCAGCCTCTTACCTGAGGTGTGAATTAGATATTCACACCCTGGAAACCCAGTGGTAATGTATTGCTAACAAGAATATATATATACATATATATATTTAAATTAAGTTAAAAGCATTAAGGCAATCCCCAGTGGAGCTCCCTGGACAGTGGCAGGGATGGAGATAATGGAGGGAGTTGGGGCATAGAGCAGAAGGAAGTACCACTGCTATCCTTGAGGTCAAAGAGTAGCTTAAAGTGAAACCAAAGGGTTGGAGGGCAGGCAGAGAAAATCAAATTAACATACACTTCTTTTTATAACACAGAGAAAATAATCTCATCTGGTAATTTTAACTCTTTTTAGCTCCTTGTATTCCTCCCCACCTCACCTCTGAGTTGTAGGAAAAGAAATGTCCCTGTCTGGCTCCCTGCCCAGAGCACAGCAGGGTGCAGCACTGCTGGAAAAACCCACCAATTCCTGCTGTTTCCCTAAACATCCCTTAGCCCCCGACCTGCCAAAGCAGGTGCTGGTATTTCTGCCACACCTCTAGACTAGCAAAGACTTCGGCTCTCTTGCCCACAGGAGAGTAAGAGTAGATCCAACTCCTGTTCATCTCTCAGTGCAGCATCATGAAAAGCTCTCAGTCCTTACTCAGCCAGGAAGCGAGCTGCAAGGGATTCTGAAATCCAAAGAGCACAACTTGGTTTCTTGCCTCTGGTTGGACAAAGGGCTGTTTTCTGTGCCTGAGCTGAGCTGCTGAAAGTTTTACCATAACCCCTAGGGAGCAGTAAAAGTGGCCTTTGCTGCCAAAACAAACAAGCAGCTTCACACTGGAAAGAGAACTCTGGTCTTACAATAAAAAGCATTTATGCTCCACTATTTGAAACAATTATAACCCTTTACTGCGCATTTTAAGAGTCTGGTTTCCCTGTATCTCAAGGGTTCCTCTCCAGTTTATGACATGGAAAGACTTGGGGAAGAAACAGCAAAGTCTGTTGGTGGCTCATCCCCATTTTGTTTCTTAATAGAGTGCTGGTGAAAAGAAATCTTGCAGCTGGTGGTGAGGGCTAAAATCGCAGCAAATCTGTCACTGTGCAGAGAGATGGGAAGTTTCCATAGAGAAGGACTGCAGATGCCCCTCAGGCTGCACTCATAAAGAGGGAAAAACAGAAGATTTCCCTGCAGATCTTTTAATGGCCTTTATTTAACGGAGCATGAGTGGCAAACTAATGCCCACTTCCACCCAAAGGCAAACTTCATTTCCTTATTTTTGAGATATACTTTTCATCTCAACCTCTCTGTTCCATCACATAATCTATGTACCGGCTGCCTCTTCGGTTTTCAGGTCTGCTTTCTTTAAAGGCAGTGGGGACGTTCACAACGAAAGGTCTGAAAGTAAACTTAAAGTACCTCCTGCAGTGCACAGCCTCTCCCTCATTTCCCTCATCTTCCCCACTCCCTTTCCTTCCATTCACACTTTTCAATGGAAGCGGCGTAAGGTTTAATGTGCTTCCATCAAAGCACAGTGAAACAGGTAACGCCATCTGCTTCACGAGGATCTTGAGCAGTTATGGTATCTGAAGCATTTTGAAATCCAGGTGAAAGATGGCAGCTTCCTTCTGTCACTCGAAAGCTACCAAGGGCCACCTATCCTCAGCAAATCTGAAACACCAGTGGTGAATGGCTATTCAGATTTCAGACTTCTCTGCTCTTCAAGGAAAAAAACATTACACCTTGGAATGCTCTGTTAGATTTTAGTCACTAGATCTCAGAATGTTGAGAGGGTGCTCAGAGCTATCCTTACTCTTCCCAAGGCTCTGCTCATTATGAAATCAGACCTTCTATAGAAATATACGCTAGAAAACATTGGATTTCATGGGGGAAAAATGTATGTTTTCATTTGGAATACTGAGCCTTTCTCATGTATGTTTGTGCATGTACATATTTCTTTCTTTGAAAAGACATCAGCAAATCACCAAGATAAATGGCAGCACATACGTGCATATTAACATGTACATTAACATGTTAACATTAACATGTCATCCCCTGGAGATACTTCAGCTCTCCTAGCAGACACAGGAGAGTTGCTAAAAGCCTTTTAGAGCCTGCCTGAGCCACGGATCACAGTCCACAGCTACATTACAAATAAGCATCTGCAAAAGCTGGCACAGATAGGGCAGGAGAGCAGCAGCAAAATTTGGCCTTCCTTACTAGGAATTAAGATTTGTCCTGGAAATGGCACGGTGTCCCTGCTAATACAAAGCCATGTTGTCTCAAAGTACAACCAGACCCGAGCTCTACAGCAGGCACAGAAGAAACTGCAGAGCCCCAGACCAGCAATCTGGAGCGGCACATTCAAACAAGCACTGGAAAGAAAACAAACAAACAAACAAACCAAAACAAAACAAAAAAGATTTGCCTCTAAAAAGAGCCAATAGGGAAGATCTTGCCCAAACATTAGGAACTGTGAGAGAAAGGTCAGCAGCTGTCCTTTGGTAGAATGGGACTCCCATGGCATAGGGGAGGCATGAAGGGCCCAAGCTGCGCCACTAGGCCTCAGCTTTTACTTATGTGGCCCTGGTTGTGACATGGTGACAAGGTTTAAACCATAGAATCATTAAGGTTAGAAAAGATCTCTAAATCATCTAATCCAACCATAAACCCATCACCACAATGCCTAGTAACCACGTCCCCCAGTGCTTCAGGATCTAAAAAGGAGTAAGAAACCACTATGCAATTTTTTGTTCTTTTCTGTGCTATTGCTCCAGTCTTAAACATTATTAAGAAGATATTTCATCCTGGATTTCTTTGAAGATAGATTATGCCTTGTAGGGCCTTACAAAAATTCACTACTGCAGAAGCCCTAAGACTCATTTTTCTTCAGCATGGAAACTTGAGATGCAGCATTCAATACAACATCACCAGGACTGCCCATCATTAAGTCAACCATTTTATAGGAGAAAAAAAAATCAAACATATATCCAAGCAAGACAAAGATTATAAAGACTACACACAACTAGAAATTGTATTGTTTAGAGCTAGAAAGTCTCACACTTCATTGCTCCTGAACTCAGGCTTGGCAAACACAGCTCCGAAACCCTTGACCGACTAGATGGCAGGAAATGAAGCAGGTAGGCAACCTGGTCATTTTCCAAGAAAAACTCCACTGAAATGAAGTACCCATAGAGTGTTTCAATCTAAATCATCTCCTGCTGCTTTACAGTTAATGTCTCTACGTATAGTTACTCTTATTCAGCATTTGAACAAACGGGGGTTTGTCAGTAGGACAACACAGAGACCACCAAAGCATCTTGCTCTGCTTCTTCTTAAGCATATAATCACTGATACATTTCACCAGTCACTGATTTTCATAGAATCACAGAACAGTTTGGGTTGGAAGGGACCTCAAAGCCCACCCAGCCCAACCCCTGCCATGGGCAGGGCTGCTCCCCACCAGCTCAGGCTGCCCGGGGCCCCATCCAACCTGGCCTTGAGCCTCCAGGGATGGGGCACCACAGCTCCTCTGGGCAGCTGTGCCAGCACCTCACTATCATTTAAGTACAGGATTTCTGCCCAACATCTAACCTCCTCTATTTTAGTTTAAAACTGATAGTAAAAAGCGAGCTTTCTAGTTCATTTGCCTTCCTTCAGAGTTAGTATGGATGTTCTCAATGTCATGGTCCTTACTGTCTCCAATCCTGGAGCTGACTGGATGGGGTGAAAAAGCTAGCATGCTTCAGTCAGGCAGACATACAACCGAACTAAATGCTAGGTGTAACTTCACTTGTCCAATAAACCTTATCCTTCTAGGAAACATGCAGACAAAGACATGGCCAATAGCTTTTATACAAGGATATGCTGCAGCTTTATAGAAGCTAGGAAGAGAATGATAATTTAATAATGCCATGTATTTCTGAAATCAGAAGTAAGACTGAACACATCCAGTTTCTCAATGAGGCACAATACAAAAATGCCTAGGAATTACTTATTTTAATAGTATCAGGATGAAGATTAAACTATCAACTCCCTCTTCCCCTGGGTAACGGGGAAGAAATACATAAATAAGAGAAGAGAATCAGAGAATAACTTCTGAAAGTACTCTATCTTTAATTCCATCAGAATTACTCAGGAAAACACTGTATACTCCTTCAAGTGGGATGCACACAGCATCCTAATGAAGTCTGCTTTCTTCACACCCAAAATCTCACAGAGCATTTGCAGCATGGCATAGAGGGAGCTGCTGCCTCAAACTGAGATAGGAGATATAAAAGGAACTCCATCTCACATCCACAGAGATTTCAACAGCCCCAAATGCAGAGAAACTAATTTATACACAGGGCTTCCATATGGAACATTAAAGTTTATCATTTACAGAGGTGAAGATAAATGTGCAGCAGTAATTGCTAGTTTATTTGTCTACATAATTCATGTCCTCCTGTTCATTACAGATGTCAGCTATTTTGCTTCCTAAGCTCTGGCAAAATAAGACTTGGTACCCAATACTCATTGATGCCGAGCACGCAACAAGCCCTACTGACTTCAAAGCATCTGAGAGAGTTCAGCATTTCTCTGGATTAGTTCTTTATCCACAGACAAGAAACAGGAGGTGAGCTTCATAAATCGAGATCTCATTGTTGTTGGCATTTTTTTTTTAATTTTATTTTATTTCATATTCACACCCTTGGTAAAGGAATGCAAAATGTGTGTAACTTAAAAAGAGATCCAAAACAGCAGAAAATGGTTAATGGAAAAATACCCATGTCAGCTACTTGATTTCCAAACACCAGCCTCCTTGTACCACAGTAGAGGTATGCTGTCTCAGAACTATTCTGATGCAATCTTCTCAAACAGGTTAGAGAATGTCTGTACATCAAATGTACAAAGCCATGGCAAGGCAGACAAGAATTCATGTGATCCATCTTGGCTGAAACTGAAAGGCCTAGTGATTGGTTGTGAGGCAGGCTGTGAGGAAATGAGAGAGGACCAAGGCACACAGCTAATTACATCTACCAGATATTTCCCCAAGGGAGGGAAACTGTCACAAAGAAATGGTCGACCTTGACAGCATCCAGAGCATACTTTGCGTTAAAAGCATGTCTGAAAAGGCTTAAAAATAACTGGCCTACCTCTGAAAATTTTATGAGTTTCCCAAAATAAGTGAAGGATCACATTCAAAATGTTCTTGCTTTGCAGCCTGCCGAGCAAGAAGAGTGGCTGGCTTTGAATCCTTGCTTCCCTCACTGGGCTCTCATCAGGCAGCAGGGGACTAAACCAGATGTAAATCTTCCTTGGAGCGTCAGTGTGAGCTCTTCAGAGGCAGGAGCAAAGCAGTAAGAGAAGATGTGATGCAATGTGGAGATGCACGTAAGCCAGCCACACAGCTGAATGTTCTGTCCTCATATCTGGGCATCTTCACTGTACCTTACAGACCTACCTCAATTACCTTTTGCACAGTACTGACCGCTGCTGGAACTAAAAGAAAGCTGTGTCTTTGGAAGAAGGCAACTCTTTCATGGCTTTCTGTCTGCTTTGGGAAAAACAAAGGATGCACACTGACAGAAAACAGCAACACAAAACCACCACCAAAGGTGCAATTATTAAAGTTATAGCCCAGTATTTCCACAAAAAAATGAAGCTGCTAAGAAAAACCCGATGAAACAAATGCTTCAGTCAGAACTTTTTAAAAACTTTTTTTTTTTTAATCTAGTGTCTCCCATCTTTTCTAACTCAGGCTTGTCCCTCTCCTTCCTCTCTTTTTCTGACAGCTTCCCCCTAAACAATGCCTTTCTAAAGAAATCCATCCCAAAGGATGCGAAGAAGAATGCCGCAGCCTGAATTTGTTACATTTTGTCCCTCTCTGCAATCCACTGCCTGTTTTGCCCAGATCTTTGAGCTCCCAGTTGCCTCCTGCTGCTTAGTGGGCAGGAAGTCCAGCAGCTCCTGGCTTGTCCCTCTGCCCCAGCAATCTCTTTGAATTATGATCCACACTGCTGAGCATCCATCTAGTACCAGCTGCTGTCACAAAACAGATTACCTAGCACAGCTCTCACTGTTCATACTCAAGTGTGATTCCTGTTTATTAAAACTACTGGTCCGTACCCTCCCTGCAGAAACAGTCAGGAATACCAGCAGGAGCAAGCTACAGCATTCGGGTCAGCAGACAGCCATAAGTTTGCCCTGACATACAGATTTTGATTAGACATGCTAACGTCAAACTTAACAACCTGCTTCCTCTGTGCAGACTTAACTCTTAGTTCTTCCTCAAAAATATTTGTGAGCTTCACTGCTCTTTCTTGCTGAGATGCTACTGCAAGTGCATGAATGCTTGTCGTGAGTTGCTGCAGCACTCATATCCTCAGAGCTGAAAACGTAAATCTAGTTTTAAAATATTAAGAATCATAGAATGGTTTGGGTTCAAAGGGACCTCAAAGGTCATTCAATCCCAACCTCTTTGCTGTGGGCAGGGCTGCTACCCATATTATGGAAAAGAAGTAAAATAACAACTCTCAAATAGCCATCGAAGTGACCAGTAGGTGATCACACAGAACACAACTGGTCAGACTGCTCACCACTGACCCTACAGGAAATAGAGTGTGTCCATATCCCTAACTCCCCCAGAGGGATATTCTTGACACCCAGAGAAGAGGCCAATGCTCCTCTAATTCACTGGGGGAAGGTAATCTGAGTAATTGCATTTTCTGTGGGATGAAGCACTAACAAAGAGTGTAGTGTGTGTGTATTTTATGGTTTAGGCCTGATGCAACAGTAAGGCAGCATCTTTGCAGCAGGGCTCTGGCCAGCACACCTACAGGTTGATCTGCACATGCTGCACTGCTTTGCACGGCCAAAACCCCATCTGCAGTTAAGCGGCTCCTTCCTTGATTTATCTTCTGAATATCCTTTTCTCAAAAGAGGGCCCATTCCTACCATCCATGACTGATAACCAGATTCATAGTATTTCAGTGGTCACTAAACCCACCACAACGTAGTGCCTCTGTAACAGAGCAGGACTGTGGTGTGTGCCAAAAGGCACAGTGTGCACAGGGAAACCATCAGAATAATTCCTTGTATTGTAGGAATGGAAAGGATTGCATCCCACCTCCGGACCAGCCCCTGGGCCTGTATAATCAGAGATTACTTCTGTCCAGATATGTTGCTCTCATAACGCTTTCCACCCCTCTTTGGCAAGGCAGCAACAGGTGGACGAGAACACTACTTCAGAGCTTGAGAGCTGGAGCCATGGCTACAATCCAGCAGTCTGGCCTTTTTTTCTTTTTTCTTTTTCATTTGCTGCATTCATTCAAACATGTGCAACGTCCGGATGTGGAAAAGGGCCTCTTGTTGCACCATCCTCAGCAATGTGCCCAGAGAACAACACCAGCAGCCAGGCCTGCTGGGCTCATGGATGCTCTCGGGCAGATGCAGGGCAGTATAGGCCCCATTCCATCCCTAACCAGGCACTAGTATGCTGCTGCCTGTATGCCAATTGAATATTTGTAATTAGGGCTGCAGAAGTCCCACATAGCTTCCTCCCAAATGTAACGAGAGGCAGTAATGATATCCATAGCAGCATGAGAACTACAGCGATTGCTCTCTTTGCTGGCTGAGGAGACTGGAGGCAAAGCAGTTCTATCAGATTGTTTATCTACTGTCCTTACAAAGCCAAAATTTAGCAATAAGAAAACTTGAATTAAAAACTCATTAACAAGCTCATTAATCACAGCATACAACAGCAATGGAATGAATGTCTCCTGGAACAACTTTGCATTCAGACATACATCTCAGAAATGGGCGATAATAGATGTATGATGAAATTCAGTAGTTGCAAATTCAAGGTCGCGCTGCTGGGACCAAGGCCAGAAGTTTCAAGCTCCTAAATTTGCCAACAGTAGAGCAGGAAAAGGATTTTTCACGTAGCAGACCACAGGTTTATGAGGCACCCCTCACAGCACAAAGATATGAGAAGAAGGCATACACAACCTAGAGATGCTTCTCCAAAGGCTGGGAATCTCCACTAGGGTGAAGAAGGTAGACTCACAGTCACAGAATCGTTAAGGTTGGAAAAGACCTCTAAGAACATCTAGTCCAACCAGCAGCCCATCACACCATGCCCACTGCCCATGTTCCTCAGTGCCACATCCACACGGCTCCTGAACACCTCCAGGGATGGTGACTCCACCACCTCCCTGGGCAGCCTGTGCCACTGCCTCACCACTCTTTTGGAGAAGAACTGTTTCCTAATATCCAACCTGAACCTCCCATGGCACAACTTGAGGCTATTCCCTCTTGTCCTAGGGTCACTGCCTGCAGAAGATGGTGAATGGACAGCTTGTGTCCCTTCATGGAGGGGAGGGGGGCTGCTGGGCAACGGCACAAGTGGAGAGCAGGGGGTCTGCTATAAACTCAGATTGGCTGGAACCTGTGAGAGAAGGGAGGGGCAAGCAGCCTCCATCTGCTCAGTGCCAGGGCTCCTGTGCCAAGGTAGTCGTCAGCTGCAGCCTGCATTGCAGTTCAAGCCATGAAAAATCAGCTTGGGAGCACGCAAAGTGATCTGGTAAGTACTTTGTTTAAAGTTTAAAAAGGATTTTATTATTGCAGCTAAACCCCTAATGTACTGATCCCATTTTATTGAAACCACTGGTTATTTACATTCTCCTAATCGTTCTTACAAGTGTTGGAGAAGTGTCATTCTTTCTGTACACCCTTTCCTTCCTGAAAGGCTGTACTTCTTTTCTCCTGAAGACTTCTCATCCTTCCTTCTCTCCCTTTGCACAACCCATGTTTTCTTTGCAGCTCTTTCTGGCACTGTGTTGCATAAAACGTATCTGGTGCATACAGGACTGTTTGAGAAAGAGGTACACATAGTGCACCCTCACCACGTTGCAGTTCAGCTCAAATGAGTCATCATGAGAAAGCAAGCGTTCTCATTTCAGTGTACCCAATTCAGCTCATCAAAAGCAATGTTCTCTATAGCTATCTACATTTGCTCTCACCCACACCTTGGCTGCTGCCTCTCCCAAAGTCAGGTAGCAATGCATCCAAGAAAGCAAAGAAGACAACCAAACAAGGCAAAGGAGCACCAAATCATGGTTTGTACCACTCCAAAATAACCTGTGTTAGTCCCAGTCAAGGTCCAATGCTCTCTCTTAGCACCTACACAGCAGTTTTTCATACTGTTCTGTTTGTCATTTGTAATTGTTTTCCGCATGCCATTCCTACTAAAGAAACCAAAGCCAAAGTCAGAAGCAGTGCTTTTTAAGACTCGTATACTTTTTTAGGGAGGGGAAGGAAATATCAGCCTTGAATTCAAACAGGAAGGCATTCCCACAAACTATGGTGTGCAGATGCTTTCTGCACTCCTCTGCATTTAATAACCAACGGTATTCTCTCCAGTCGCATCTTCCTAACAGCAAAAAAAGGAGGAGGAAGAAGGCTGATGAAATTCCAATTTGTCAGTTCCTCCAGAGCCTGCACAGCAAATGGACACCGTGTACTGACAATTCTTAACTTCTAAGACTTAAAGAAGCAGCCATTTGTGACAGTGTGTTACTGTGCATTTTTAGAATGCACAGTCCTTAAAATCAGCAACTGCCTACAAACAAATCACATACACACCTCTGAAACACAGCATAGATGTCAGGGTTCTCCTATGCAAGATCAGATCTCAGCTAGAGTGAATATCAACACCCTTCTTCACAGGTTTAACAGGGATACCACCTCTTCATCTGCAAGCAAGCTGGTCATTCAAGCAAGTGATGCTCAACTGTGTTGTGAAGCTGTGCTATCAGAATATACTGATCCTCAGCAGAAAAAAGATGACTGTTCCACAAGCTGGACTGGTTGAACGGGGCAAGAGCAATAGCACAGAGGAAGAGAAGGAACAACTCCCTAGCATGCTCCTTGCTACAGAGCATCCAGCACAAGACTGCAGTGAACTGGCCTTGCAGTACATTATATTAAAGGAAAAATATCCCTAAGAACCAAAATTCAAAATGATCACCTCCACATCTTACAGTCCACAGTTGACAAATAGTCCACAGTTGATAAATATTGTTTCAAAACAGTTCATGGTCTGTAAGCAAAGTGATCACTAAAAGATCCTGCATTACATAAAAGAAGCAACTGAATTGTGTTTTACATTTCTGTGTATACGTATATGTATATATATATGTGTAACACACAGGTATACGCACTTGATAACTCACAGGTAACTATACTGTTTGTATTTAATGCTGTTCTAAGATGCAAATACTCAGACATCTCCAAAATGCTATTTTAAGTTACAAGAGATACTGGTATGGTCATCAATAAATGGATAACCTGATCTGCAGCTCAGATCCACGAAGACTGTAAGGACATCAGAAGAGCTTTTATTCAGAGGTCTCCCACTACTGTGACTCATCTTACATCTTGATATGGATCCAGAAGCTATGGGGCACGTTTACCCCACCCTGAAGCTTCATCACAGCATCTTTGGGAACACAGGCACTAATACTGTAGCTGAGCTGCTCTGAAACCCTTCAGAAGAACCTAAGAAGTCTTTTGGTGCAGTGGTTGCCGGTCTCCTTTGCAGACCATTCAGACCTCCAATACTGATGGCCTGCAGAACATCCTTCGTCAAAAACAGCGACAGACCTAAAAACTTCTGAGCAAGCATGCTCCTTCTGCATGAGATGCAGCAAGAGGTTTGCAGAAGGTATGGACCAAACTCTCACACACCACATGCAGCACTTGCAGCTCATTTGCTCATTTCTCCTTCAAGGCTTCTTTTCTTCAGAAAGCTACAGAGATGTACCTAATGACAGATGGGCCAAATTGTACCCAGCTTTGCACATTTTACTGCTATTAACGATGAATCACTTAGAAATATGTCTACTCTTTTGCTAAGCATCTCATCAGCTCCAGTCAGGTTTTAACATATGCTAACATAGTCGCTAACCAAATGCACTGAAAATCAAAGCAAATAAATGAAGTAGGTGGGCTGTTTAAAAGAAGAAGGAGAGAAGGACTTTATCACGATCCCTCGTTCTGGCACACACCATTCACACTCACACTTACAAATCAAGGCACCAGGAAGCCTTGCTGGGCTGCCTGCAGCAGGCACACTAAAGGCAGTGCTGAGCAGCCATCATGGTGCCTGGTGCTGTTCTCTACCACCTGCCAAAAGCAGGGCAGAAGCAGCTTCATGTAATCACTGCCCACATCTCCCAAAACTTGGCACTGGTGAGACTGCACCCTGAGTGCTTTGTTCAGCTTCGGGCCCCTCACTACAAGAAAGACAACGAGGCTCTGGATTGTGTCCAGAGAAGGGAAACAGAGCTGTGAAGGATCTGGAGCACAAGTCTTATGGGGAACTGGGGTTGTTCAGCCTGGAGAAGAGGAGGTTTGGGGGAGACCTTATAGTTCTCTTACAAACAGAGATAGGATGAGAGGGAATGGCCTTCAGGGTTAAGGTTGGATATTAGGAACAATTTCTTCTCAGAAAGAGCGGTGAGGCACATTCAGAAAAAAAAAGGAAACCTGAGGTTTAACTAGTAGATAGTTGCACCCAATTAAGGATAAATTCCATGATGAAGCTTTCTCAGACCAGTCCCCAGCACAAAAGATGAATTCTCCATAAGAGAAAGAGATGAGGTTTGCCCTCCATGGCAGCTTTTCTGCGTTCTCTTTAAAATGCCTGTAAATAGGACAGCTGAGAGAAGCCTCTTGGTGCATTCAGCTCTGGTGTGCTCTCAGCTTCACTGGAACAAGGCTAATAAAAAAAGCCCATGTTTACATAGAGCAGACAAGAAATACATTGAGGAAGCAATTTCATTTTCAAGCTTGAATGGAAATACTGCAATTAATGGAAAGTAAAAACATAAATATAAAAAGTAGGCATTAAAAAAAACCTGTTATATATTTTAGAACAGCAATTAAAGGAAATGATTCAGTGCAGGGCTCCCGTTGAAAAGAAAACTATCGTCTCTTTTTCAGGAAGAATTACAGTCTGGAGGAAGGTCTCACACTAGCATAATGATAGTTTATTTACAGAAATCCAATATTTATCTTACTAGCATTCATATTAACAGTAAGACAAGCTAATGCTCCCATCATTATACACATCATTCTGCTTTATTTCATTTGATCGGTCGTTGTAAAATTCATGTCTGCACGGTTGCCAGCCATGCTTGCTCAAGCCTCATCTATGATCTTAAATGGTTCCAATTTGGGGAGCCACCTACTAACGAGAGAAAATGGAAGGCATTAAAAGGCTGGGCATGAGCCATACAGATTCCTAGCCCATTACTCTCTCCCATACGTTTATGAAGCTTTCCTACTTTACTTCAGCAGCTCTTACTACACGCTGCCAGCAGCTGTCACTAAGACCATGCTGTGACTGGCTGCAGGCAGGGAAGTAGCTCCCAGATTTGCCATTCTATCTGGCTCTAGCTGATGCTTACTCTTAATCTAGGATGACACGCCACTGACATGGTGGCTTACCAAATGGGCTATGAAAAGCTTAAGGTACTGGAGCCTGCCTGCCTGCAAAAACAGTGCTATCAGCAAAAAAGGCACAGCAAATAAAGTTGCTGCTCTCACCCACATATAATTAAAGCAAGAGAGAGAGAGAGAGAGAAAGAAAAAAAAACTAGACAAAAAGCTATTGGAGAAGTCCAGATGTCCCTCTTCAATTTTGTGTTGCCAATCATGTTGCTGACACACTGCAGTGCTTCCACATCAGTACTCCAGGCATATAGAAAAGGTGCACATCCTCCTGCTTAATTAATATATAAAAATACAAAGACTGTCTTTTTTTTTCTTTTTCTTTTTCTTTTTTTTTCTTTTTAATTAACAGATGGATGTCATGGCTTCCAAGCATTCCAGGCTGTCAGGGATTTCTGGCTGGCCACTGCTGAGGACAAAGCTCAGGAAACATGTACCTTCCTAGGATTCAAGGGGGTAAAATGCACAACAAAGCCTCCTTCCAGCCATGGTAGCCCTGACAAAGCCCTGGGATTTTGGTATGCCTATGTTTCAGTTCTTTAAAATCAGGTTATTTCCATTCAAGTGCTCCCAGATCAGCCTGCCGAGAAGACAAATAACAGAAACTTTGCTGAGAGAGTCTATCTACATTATCTCTCACATCTCCATCTATAAATACTGGAATTGCAGGAGATTAGTGTAATAAAGCTCAGAGTAAGACTTTGTGGAACAACAACACAAATTCATTATACAAAACTCCTATGCTGATTTTTCTTAGGGACACTCATGTTCAAATAAGCATCGGACGCTCGTGCCCACCCAGTCAGTCTAGCCAGGATCTCCAGTGCACACCGCAGAGTTCAGGAAACATTGGACATCTAGTCCTAACAACACCTTGGTTCTTCTTCATGGGAAGAAAACAAAGATTTGGGGCTCATCCTCCATACCTCCTGGGAGGGAATATCACCTGGAATCTACTGCTTCATTATTTTGCTTTACTCTGCTCAGAAATATTCCTGAATGTCACTGCTGTTTTGTTTTCTTTATCCAGCCATCCTACGGCTCCAGTCTTATTCTTCATGAGACTATGCCATCTTCGGGTTAGGTTTTTCTTCTGCTTCTTGCTGTCTGGTTCCTTGAATGAACTAATATAAAGAATGTTCCACAGCAGTTAACACATGCTGTTCTTTAACCTTTTTTCCACTGTTTCATATACATTTCCTTCATACCTGGAACAATCTTGGCATTCTGCTACAAGCTTCTACACCGCAAACACCTGACACAGCAAATGTTTGCTGGACTGCAGTTGCAGAGATGCTTTCACTGTCAATAGCAAGCACCTCAAAACATGCCACATCAAAAAACATGAAGAGCTAGACAATTTAACATGAACAAATGCTTTTTGCTTGCACCAAAAGGGCCAGACTTTCAAAAGCTGCTTCAGATACACTGCAGTTCAAACACACATGGGCTGAAACTCATTGACCTACAGGTTACTCCAACACAATGCATAACATAAATGAAATACCAAACGAATGGCTTGCCAATTAGAAAAGGTGGCATTCTGTAATACTGACATTTTGTAATTAAGAAGGAAAAAAAAAAGACTGTGCAATACAAATCACTTACAACCAACCCCTTCTGTCTTTTACAATCACACAACAAGATTTGACTCTCAGACCACTAGGTTCATAGATTCCTGCTGAATGACTTGCCTTTATTAGTTCCCCAGCTGTGGACAGGAGTCATAGCCCTGTGACACCGGAGAGGACTAATGCATGGCAGTCCTAACAAGCGGGCACCGCTCAGTACTTCTAGCACTGCTGCACACATGGATGTCCCCGTACTCCTCAATGGGAAAAAAACCAGACCTCAGCATTACATCCGAGACAAGGCTGAAAGCAAACCTGAAGGTAGCCTGCTAAGTCTAGAATATTATGATGTATTTGGTCTGCTATTGCTACCTACTCAGTGGATACACCATACATATAATAAGAGGATGTCAAGTTCTCAATAGGTAATTCTATTTTTACTGAAATGGTTCGTTTAGATTGGGAAATCAGAACATGAGAATGTTCCCACAATATAACAACATGTTCCCCCATTATACATAAATATTATTGCCAGTACAGTTCAAGGCTTGGCCCTAAAGTACATAATGTTTGGAAGAAGTTTTACCATAGCTATTTTGTGCTACAGTTGACAGCACAGCAGTACATTCAGTTACTCAGAGAGCAGGAATGGAAAGAAGATAAATACTGAGGGAAAGCAGGAAAACTGAAATAGAGAAAATAGCAGAGATAAGCACACAACAAAGCAAATTTTGATAAGAAAAATATGTTTTCCTCAAGAAAAAAAAAAAAAAAAAAGAAAATTAGAACTGTTTTAGGGGGCTGTGCCACCTTTCCCTCCTTCTCCTTCATCTTGGGCTGCTATTTTACTCCATCGCCATGTTTCACTCCTCAGAAGTGGCTGGGCATCCCCTCTGGGCATGCCTGACAAGCACTTGGACTCTCCAACTCAGAGGTAGGTTCATTCTTTTCTAAATGCCAGTCCAAAACACATGAAAGCCAACAACAACAAAAGAACAAAGAGGAGCTTCCCAAGCTTTCAATGGTTTTAGACCTCCTCCTTCCACAGAGGTCCACTCAAAAGCCACATCTGCTGGGTAGAGAAAGGTAGAGCAGAATGACTCCAGCGTATAGCAGCATTTTCTCCTGCTAGTGAACCCCAGAGAGGCATTCTCCATTTAAGTATTACAAACATGTCTAGACTGTGCCTTGGGCTGTTACAACTCCACGGCCTTCCAAGAAGAGAAAGCCAATTCAACTACCAGTTCAGCTTGGACAATTGTCTCATACGGCATTACTACACGGAAGCAAGGGTAACACCTTCCTCAGGCGTTTCTGTTTCAGATGCTCTCCCCCTTTCACCTCTGAGTTTGTCTTTGCCTATCCCGATGCATAGGTATGTTCCCAAAGTTTCTTTATCAGTCTTCCTATATGTCTTAGAGTAAATTAATAAATATTGCTCCCACTCAACTGCCTAAATAAAACACACATAACCTCTTCTCTCTGCCACTTGATTTCAAAGGAGTTGCCTAATGTGAACAGAATAATTTTGTCCATGGAGTTTAAAAATCATAGGGTATTCAGAGTCTCAACTGCTGCTCAAAGTTGCACCTGTAGGTGGCAGGGGTAGAATGGGCTTGTCAAAAACAGCCATTATTGCCCTCCCTTTCTCCTCTGTCCACCAAAGATTATGTTAAAAGAGTGGAATTTTTTTCTATTCTTGACTGGATCTTCTGCCTTGCAGTCATGTACATGAACTTCTCATAATTTTCTTCAACAATCTATTCTTTCCTCAATAACTACCTGATCTGCTTCAAAGTCCCTGGGTAGTTTGATCTAGCAATACACAGTAGCTCTGATGTTAGACCAGTGCTGTTACCTGAGAAAATGAAGATTCAAAACATCTACTTAGTTTGTCATGATTACAATGAAACAATGGTTTTGGAAAGAAATGCAAATGGATACTTGTGAACATGAAAACACCAGCAGGATCCAGTGTGAAGTACTCCAACCTTATGTTAAGCATAGGTCAGAAGCACAAATCAAATCCTTCAGACGTACAAACACACAGAATGAATATTCATGTTTAGTTTGTTACAGCCTGACTCTGAATCCAAACATAAGAGGACACGCTTGTAAAAGCAAGGACAATCCTACATAGGCACTTTATTTTCTACTGTACCATATTATTCACTTTCTGATACCATATGAAGAATACTTCAAGCATCTTTCAAAGCAATCTGTGCTTCAACTGTCATGAATAAATGTTCTTTTTACATACACTGTCCTTTTTCCCAACAGGACCACACAGACACAGGCAAATTCCCCTTTGTGCTGATCTGACATAGGGAATTCAACTCCCAAGAATGCAAAACAAGGGACAGAAGTAGTGGATGGAATGAAAGGGCACCACCTGATCAAATTTGCTGGAAAATTCTGATCTGGAAAGGCCTCTGAAACACATTTACACAGGTTCCAGATCAAAAATTTTCTCATTCAAATGGATATTTTTAACTCAGTGCAAGGAAATGCCCTATTGCAGCATCTTTATAGGAATGGCACTGTTTAAGAAAGCAAAGATAAAGTGGAAATTAAAACCTACTAGAAATTGGTGAGCTCACTTTCGTTGTTCATACTGACAAAGTGTCAACAGAAATAGAAAAATAAGTGCTACCTATTGGGGAAAAACAAAAAAAAAAGATGTATTTTTTCATTTGCAATTTAGCTTACCTTTTGGTAAGAGCTGCTGCCTGCTCCATTTGGAATGGTTGGCACCTGGCAGCAGGCTATCAGCAAGGGGTTGTTTCCACTGCTAGTTCTTAAACTGATCATGTTCCATTAAAATGCATAAATATTATGAACATGTTTCTTTCAAAACTTAAAGCCAGCATTAACTTTCAAACAAAGGTCACCAGTGTACATCTCCAGCAACATTACCTGGAGTACTGCTGGTAAATGAAAGGGGAAAAAAAGCCTTATTAATTTAAACAGATGTCTTTTTTCTTAACAACAACAAAACCAAATGTTTGTCTGACTTGCTCTATTAAATGAAAGTATGGAGATAAGTAGAAAATGGTATAAAGCCATGCAAGATAGCTTACTAAAGCTTAGTTATTGCAAGCTAATCCCAAGAAATCTTCCTGAAAAGCTGACTCACTTTTTAGACAACAGAAATACCACAGGAACTGTCTGAGTTCCCTTCAGTAAACCTGCTGACAGAGCACCACAAAGAAAACAGGACAGAGCTGTACAAAATCTGATAAAGGAGCTGGGAAAGTGGGGAAAGCTGCTGTAGCTTTTTGCTGGTGGCAAAACTGTTGGAATCAGTGGAGAAATCCATCAGGCATTCTGCATTCAGTCTGACTGTTTTTACAGAAGAAGGTTTCAAAAAAATAGGGATATCTTAAGGAAATTTTACCAGTGATATAATTTGGCCAGCACTTTCAATGTGAAAAATACTGTCACACAGAGGATGATGGAGGAAATGGACAAGTGTAAGACCAGAACAAAAGGCGCACAATGAACTGAGAGGAGTCTTCTGCACAAGAACACAGGCGTTTGCCACACGCTGGTCTCAGCAGTCAGGAGTTACAGATGCAAGACTGTTCAGATACCAGGTGTTCAGAAGATGAATATTAAATGCCACCAGTGCAATGCAGGTGTGACAAAATCTTGTACAAACGACACATTTCAAGCATGTACCCAGAAATAGGAGTGCTACACAAGAAAGCATTGATAGAGTTGAGAAATAGTTCTGGATATTTATGCTGAAATATGATAAAATGAGAGTGGGAAAGGTCCAGGGAAGAAATGGTCAGCTATTCCATCTCTGGTCAACCCACTGTATAAGGAAAGACCAGAAGATGGTGGCTTGATCTGCTGAATACAGCACAGCAGTAAGTCCCACTGTCCTTCAGATCTGCTGGGGAGCTGCATGGGTTTGGGTTCAAAACTACAACAGTATCAAACTGAGATAAAATTAGGAGTTTAACCCTATACAAATGAGCTTCTGAATAGATTTTGCACAGGACTGTTGAAGGCAACAGCCTGTTGGCTTGGAGAAGAGCTTGGCCAATTTATAAAGGCATCAGATGATACAGATAGCAGTGGCAGCAAGGAGTCAGGTTGCTCACTCCTGGAGGTGCTTTCCATCAAACATTTCTACAGTCCTAGAAACACCTATGCACAAAAAAAAGCCATATTAATGTCATATCTTTTAGTGCTATAACATACAATCTGTCTTTTAACGTTGCTGGCTTCCCTCTAAGAAACTTCTGCTTTTCCTGGTCTTTGCTCAGCACAGAGAGGAACCCAAACCCTGAAGCAGACAGAAGCTTGAAGTAATCCATACCACCTGGGAGACCAAGCAACTCTGCATCTGAGCTGCCAGCACTGAATGCCCACAACACATTGGGCATGCATTTGCACACCAATTCTAACATATCTGTTTACTGTCTATAGAGTCATTCTCACAACTGTATAAATGCAAGGTCTAAGGTTAGTTCCCAGCCACAATCTCTTATTCACAAGCACACATGGCCCAAGTGGCTATCAATAACAGCCAGGTTAAATGAGAACTGGCTGAAAAACGAGCACAAGTATTTCTGAGGAAGATCTCATTCTTGTTTACTGGTTTTCCATTCCAACCCAACAATGCCTGTTAAACCTACAAACCCTAGCTCAGTATCATCAATCATGTATGGCTGTCTGAGTAAATCCATTCAGTGTTACTTAATGGTTTTCAGATCTCGTTATTCCTTTCTTAATACATAAGCAAGTGATTAGCTCCTTCAAGTACAAAGAGCACTCACACCCACATAAGAATACTGCCCAACTATACAGAAATACTGAAAGAAAAGCTCACAAGTCTCCATCCACTGAGGCACTTGGAGGATACAGCCCACTCACATTATCAGATTTCAGTTATATAAATGCTAAGCAGCGATGACCTCTATTTAGTTCTTTGCTCTCTCAGCCCTTAATCCCAATATTGGTGCTTGCCTGTCAATATGAACTAGCGATGGAACCATGAAGGCACTGCCCAGGAATGGGCACCACAGCCCACAGATAAAACACAGGGGAGCAGCTTTCATAGCTCTAACATAACTAAAAACCAGATTATCAGAGGTCGTGAGGAGGCCAATATACGAACAGGGAAGTCTCAGAAGCACCAAGCATTCAGAAGGGATAACGCAATCGAAAACAGGCACCCTTTTTCCAAAGTCTGTCTTTTGCTGCACTGAGGTCCAGCTGCCAGGCCACCTGAAAACCCTAGGACTCATCTGCACCGTTAAGTAACTAAACAACTGCAGAAACCTACATAAACATAAACATTACCTTTTCTGGCCACTCATACCTGTATTAACCTGTCCCTTTTCCCACATCTCCTGTCATTTATTCATTTTTTCATTTAAGTTGTCTTAGGGTAACATACCAAAACACTCTTTCATCTCCCTACCCTTAGCCTTTTAATATAGACGCTATATGCTTACAATGAACTTTAAACATAGATATGTAACTAGAAACACTAGTGGAGACTGGTTCTGTAATGAAAAGGTCACATTAAATACACTTTGCTAAGAACATAAAATCAGTGACATTTTGACCATCAGGCCTTCAGGAATGATCTGTACTACCCGCTCACAAAGCACTGGTTGGGCTGATTCTGAGCAGATGGCTGCACAGCATTTTTTGCTGGCGCTGAGCCACCGTATTGTTTTTCTTGCTCGTTAAGGTTGGTTTGTTATTTATTGCGTGGCCTTAGAAACCTGTGATCAGGGCATGATGGAAATGCAAACACACAGATAATAAGACGATGTTGCCGTTGTTAGGGGGGATTATCAAACTTTGGTTTTCTATTACCAATTTCCCGTTTACCATCTCTCCTCTAATAAGGCCCTTCCTATTGTTTCTCTGGCTTACAACTACTAATGAAATGCTTGAGTGTTTCTAAGAGAGCTGCTATTAATGTGCTTTTCCTAGTTGTTTTCTTTCTTTACAGACAGCGCTGAGAACGTTCAACAGAGCTCCTGTGACCACGTCTCACTAAGCACAGAGGTTAAAATAGGAAACTAATTGGGGAAAAGGCAAAGTCAGCCTTTAATTAAAACTCTATGATAGTGAAAGTGATTAAATGCAGACACAGAATTATTAGGCGCTAATTCCATACAGCTGTTCAGAAGATGCATTTTTAGCCTAATAGCATGGCCACTCTTTCTTCCTCAAATAGTTCCTCTAAAAATGGTAACAGTTTCTTATCTTAAACTCTCTCCTACCGCTAAGCTCCTTTACAAAGGCTCATATTTTGACAATACTTTTGCAGAAAAGCAAAACATGAACCATACATGTATGAACTAAAGTAGGAATGAAAAGCATTCCACTCCAAATTAAGATTCACACAAGTGGTGCTGCACAGAACCAGTGAGCGTTCTCCTCTTTGCGTGTGTATTTAACAAACCTAATCCTACCCATAAAGGAGGCAGATTTAACAATTACAAGGTAATTTTCTGAAAAACATTAGATCAGTCAGATACCCACAAATACACATTTAATCTCAACTGTAGTTTTACCTCCAAAATCACACTGTATTCTATCTCCTACCCCCCATGCCTCATTTTTTAAATCCTTCCATTATTCACTCCATAGCTTTTTATTATCCTCCCCTTAACTCTGTGTGATCAGTTAAGTTCCAGTCGATGAACACATTCTCCATATGAATAGGAAGTCTAGCATAGGAACATCACTGGCTGGTATTTACATGTAAAGCAGTAAATCTTACAAGAAGAAAATTAAAGCGACATCAATTTATACTTTGCATTAAGTGGATCAGACATTTCCCCTCTCCCTTCCCCCCCCCCCCCCCCCCTTCACCTCCCAAAGCTTCACTGACAACAGTAACACTTAATCTTTTTTGCTGAGGGATGCTAACCACACTGTGCTGTGTGCACTGTTCTCTATGTTTCTCTGTTATTAAATACTTTTTCTGCTTGGTTGCTTTGGGGCTTAGAGTCAAGTTAAAAATAAGTGAATATAGAGCAATTACAAATACTCGGTTCTGAACCAACTTTAAGCATTTAAGACATAGCAAGAAAACAACATAAATAGTTGACCAGAATTTCTGAACAAATTTATTTCATAGACTCATAGAATCATAGAATGGCTTGGGTCAGAAGGGACCTTAGAAGTAAAAGACAACAAAACAGCAGCACTTCTAATAACTGATGGCATCATGTATCAGGACAACAAAAACTCAAAATATGCCAATTTACCTGTTCCTAAAAACACTCTCATGAAAATTCACCTCACACAAGATCCCAGATAGGCCCTATCTGTTTGGCCTGACTGGTTTTGCCTCTGACAAGGAGGAGCCTCAAGCAGCCTCCATGCCACGTTCCTAGTCATTAAGGTTGGAGAAGACCGCTAAAATCCAACTAGCAGCCCATCACACCATGCCCACTGCCCATGTCCCTCAGTGCCACATCCACAGGGTTCCTGAACACCTCCAGGGATGGTGACTCTACCACTTCTCTGGTCAGCCAGTTCCATGTAAAGATAGCACTTTGCTGGAGAAAGCTTCAGGATTGCCTGAATGTAACACTCATGTGTCATCTTCTTCACAATATCCCCAGGCCATACAAGGCTGACCATCCTGGAAACTGGAGTCAAACAAGCACACGATGGGCTCCAAGACAGAAAGGTCTGAGCCAGCAGGTAAAGCTGTGTGGGAGTGCCTAGGCATTCTTCCTGAAAGCCAAGGTCTAAACACTGCCTCACCCCCCCGACACTGGCCCCAAGCATCCACACACAGTGGTGATCCTCACCTGTGGTCCTCTCAGGGTTCAACCCCCCCACCTCCCAGTGCTCAAGGCCCAGCAGAAGGGGCAGAAGGATGGCCCTCACATAGTGTTTTAATTGCAAAGACACAATGTAGAAGACCATTAAAGCCATCTTCCACCGGTCAAGGAACAAGAGCCAAGAGCTTCCTTCTTTTTGGTGGAAGGAGGGAGAAGAGGAGCAACCTTTGTGGCTTGGATTATAGTCATGTCTCTGATACCATGCCATCTTCCACCTCACGCTAGTCACTGGTACCTGCTGGCTCCCTGAAAACTCAAACACTACAGTTTGAACTCTGCTGAATAAATCCCTCATCTCCTTTTCCAGCTATCTCAAGTGACAGTCATTCCTTTTATCGCAGCAAAGCACACTAGCAGAATGGATAAGCAGAATGAACATTACCCAGGGCTACTGTGTTAATTTTATTTATTTATTTATTTATTTATTTGGAGGAGCTTGCAGTCAGAGCAGCTAGCACAGGGGACATTGTCAAGAAATTAAAAAATTGCTCCAGGGATGGCCAAGAGCAACCTGATTACTAAGAGAAAGCCTTGAGAAGTCTTTGGATTGTTCCGTGAAAAGTAACCCATGGCAGGAGGAGGGCAAAGAGCATGCAGCTTCAACTGAAGCAAGCAGGTCAACATATTTTGAAGCAATAGATACAAAGGCAGTCAGCTGGGCTGCTAATCAATCATTATGCCTCACCCTCTTACAGATGCTACTTTATGTCAAATGGCATAAATAAAGTTTTACCATTGTGGCAAAGTACGTACAGAAAGATGGAAATGACACTAATCCACAGCTCATCACACGCTGTATCACTCCAGCATGAGGTCCTGGCTGAGTTTGGTAGCTCCAAACTCTGGTTTTCCAGGAAACACAGAGGTCTAACACCACATTTGCCACAGCTCTGAGTCACAAACATGCTTTCCACTTAGTGGGAATGCTTAATGCAGCACAGAATTGACAAAATAAAGATGGCTGGAATGCAATTATTTTTCATGGGCCTAAAATAGAAGTGGAGTAGCCTGAACTTCCCCACAGACCTGAATTTTCTGAGGGCTACGCCAATGCAGCAGTTACTTCCTTTTAAAAACAAAAGCAGCATGCCTAAAAACTTTGTTCCTCCCTGCGAGGAAAAGCCTGCACCATCGGTCCAACAGGACACCACAGGCTGACCACAGCCACCACTGTACATGCAGCACTGTCATCCTTAATTTGCTTCCTGACCCACGAATAGTATTTTCAATGTTTTCCTGAAGGGCTTTTCTCTCTACATGCTCTTATGCTGCACTTCCTCCCACTGGCATCCAAGTGTCCTGAATATATCACTGGAAAAGGATCCACTGTCATGATGACAGCAAAATAAATTCTGTCTTCCGGCTTACCAGCCCTTGTCCATTTGTGGGCTGCATTTCCCACCGCTCCTGCTTAGCCAGCCGCACCAAGACATGCTCCAGTGGCAGCGGGCAATAGATGGGGACAGTGCTGCACGAGCATCAGCACACTCACAGCCGGTGCCGCTTGAAAATAACTTTGCCAAGAGGGAACAGAGGAAATGCAGACTGATAAGACAAAAAAGGAAGAGTGATAAAGTAAGACAGCAAACGAAGAGACATAATGAAATGAAACAGCAAATGTCTCCACAATGTTTATATTCATATTTTACAGCCCATCTGTAAAGTCTTATATGCTTTACTTATATGTAACTCTTTTGTAAGAACAGATGTAAAGAAAAGCAGTCATTGGTATGCAAATACTTACTGCTGTTAACTATGACTGATTAATATTCTTCCTGTGCCTCGAAAATGCCCCTGTTCTGCTGTGAACTGATTCCCTTCTCCAAATACACTGTGGTCAGCTGCTTAACAAGGAAAATTTGAGGTGAGACCACAAGTATGTAAGACTGCTCTCTGTTAAAGAAATACACAAACCCTGCTGCCCTCTAAGGATAGTACTAGGGATCTGGTTTATAGAATCACAGAATCATTAAGGTTGGAAAAGACCACTAAGACCACCTAGTCCAACCACAAGCCCATTCCCACTATGCCTACTGACCATGTTCCTCAGTGCTATATCTCCACGCTTCTTGAAAACCTCCAGGGATGGTGACCCCACCACCTCCGTGGGCAGCAAATGGCAGCAAAAGAGCCTCAAAGATTGCAAATGATATTGATAATCCACCCTTAAGACAGCTAGGACCCATTTTGTTCTCAGACATTTCATACTGTGCAGAACATCATCATATGATGCTTTGACATCTAAGCAAAGTCCAGCTGTTTCCTCTTGTGCTCCAAAAAGCCATCAGGAAACTTACTACAGCTGTGCAGCTGTTAAATTCAGGTCCAAGCTAGATTGCCCTTGAAAGCCATGTCATGCCACACAGCAACCTGCACACTTGCTCAAGAAAACCTTCCCTTGGCAGCTGCATCTGCAGCACAGACAGCTCATCTTCCAGAGGAGGAGGGTGCTGGAGGCTGCCCTAGTGATGGAGCACACAAGCTCTAGTAAGGCCATGTCCCCCTAAATTTGAGCTGACTAGAAGGGGGACACAATGGCAGATCACTGAAAGAAGGATGTTGGGTGGCCCTTGCTGTGCTGGTCTGTTTGGGCTCAGAGCCTGTTGTCATGGGATGCTGCACAGAGTCACAAGGCAATTAAAGTAACAGCATTTCATCTGGGCACGTTCAAAGCACTGTGCAAATAGAGGGATTAATTAATCCCCACAACAGCAGTGCAAGGTAAGCACCACTTTCCAGACGGATGAAAATATGGCAGAGGCATTGCAGAAAAGCCAAGAATAAAATGCAGGCCTATGTGCCTGTCAGACTTGATTTTGGTCCCTTGAGCCACATAGGAAAACATTTGTCTTTAAAGGGAGAGTGATTTATGATGATCTGGATCTCAACCCTGACCTATTTTAACAATTTTAACTGGACAGGAAAAAGCCTTCCCAAGTGGTAAGTGAAGCTTTTAAATAAAAATCTTCTATTCCAATGCAGAGACATTTTATGTGCATAAGGAACAACCTGCAATTGCAAACAGCTCCTAACTCTGTGGTGGCAGGTTCCCAAAGCAAATTCCCCAAGTGATTCTAAAAGCACACAGCACTGGGATGTTTCTTACAGCTACGCTGAACTACTTGCTTGCAAGCTGTGCACTGTGTACAGCATTAGCAGAGAGAGCTGTGCTGCCCCTACTTAGAGCCAATCACTAAACTGCAATAAATACAGCTAAAATACACCGAATCTGTATTTTCATGTAGAAGTGACTGCTGTAAGCATGAAACAATGTCTCTACATAGGTGTGATCTGTGGTCTTGAAGAATTTGGAGCCATTGCACTATATGAAACCCCACCTGTCAGCACACCAAGGTTACTTCACATCCACATGAAAGGCAGCAGACAGGAAGAAGAGCAGGAACTGTTCTCAGGCACATGGCAGGGACGATAATTAAAGTCAAGAGGACGCTGTTCCCCAGGGCAGGAGGCAGGCCAAGACTCCACACAGAACTCTCAGAATCTATGGATTTGCTCATTCCCCACGAAAGGACTGAGCAGACTTTTGCATGCTGATTGCTTGTTCACTAGTAAGCAGGAAATCGTTGTTATTGTAAGTTATGTCATCTTGAACATGAAAGATTATAGTGCAGTTGTACTGCTTAGGAGATCTTGCAGCAGCTCTTAGGGTCATGTTCTCTTTCCTGCAGCCTTTGCAACAAATCAAGAAACTCCTTATTTTAGCATTTAAACCTCCAAACATGTTTAGTTGTCTTTCATAGTGGGAAAACACACTATCGAAATGCACTATGCTTTGGGTTTGAGAGGACTACTAAAAATCATATCCCTCCAACTCCCCTGCAGGGACAGGGAAACCCTTCCACCAGGATTCAGATGCCCAAAGTCCTACCCAGACTGGCCTTGAACATTTTATGTTTGTTAAATATTTACCCAATAAACTATAATGGACTTGGGAATAATTCATAGAATGGTTTGGGCTGGAGGGGACCTCAAAGCCCACACCACCCCAACCCCTGCCGTGGGCAGGGCTGCCCCCACCAGCTCAGGCTGCCCAGGGCCCCATCCAAACTGGCCTTGAGCCTCCAGGGATGGACAGCCGCAATTCAGACCACTAAACATCCTTGTTTAGCAAGATGTTTATAAGATGGCACTATGAATAAGAATGAAATACCTCTGGCTTCTGTCTAGCAAGAAATGGCTCTGTAGATGATGTTACCAAAGTCTCTGCAGGAAGAACTTCCAAAATAATGGATTAAACTCACGGTCTTTACAATGAATGGATAAAGCAGGCTCATCAAAATTAAGACAAGAGAAACTTTTTTTCTGTCATTTAACAGTAAACAAGTAAAAGTGGAGATGAGAGGTAGGTGGGGAATAAGCCACAGAGGCGTACAGTTTTGGGGGAGCCTTCAGTACTGCTTACAGGAAATGGTCAAGTTAGCAAGCCAGGATATAGCTTCCTTGTATAATGTACACACTTCAGATATGTTTCTAAGTCTTTTAGTGTCAGCAAGGGAGGTAATCAGAAATGGGGCATTGGTTTCTCCCCTTCATAAGGACAACACATCTCCTGAAGGCACTGAGAGAAGCCAGGTGGCTGAAACACTGCTGTACTTCAGGCTTGTCTGGCAGACACATCAGGCCTGCCACACCACGGCTACACCATTCCCTCCTTCCAGCATATGAACACTGAAATTATGCGCAAGGAAGTACAAATTCTGTTACCTTCCTATGGTGTGATTTTTGTTACGACTTTCAAAAGCAGACCATGAAGGATGGATATGACATGTTCAAGGTGTCCTGATGTTCCTTTCTTTTACTGACCTGACATTGTTCTCCAGAACACTTAGTCCTTTTAGTCACAGCTTGGCTCCCTCTGCCAGAGCAAGACAACATGGGATTGCCCCACAATAGAAGATGCTTGGTCCAGAAGCACCATTACTCCTGCTGTACTGGAGCAATTTTGTTCTCCTCCAAGTACCTTCTGTGATGCCACCCATCCTGCACCCGGAGAGTGTTAGAGCTCAGGGTGCTGGTGACAGCATCCTCAGCCAGTTATCAAAGAGCAGATTCAGAGCAGCCTAACCTCCACCTCAGTTCCTCCGTCTTGCATTTTCTGTGAGCTGGCACTAGTGCACCATGGGCTTTCAGTAGGAAATAAACAGGCTCGTGAGTTCTGGTGGAATTTAGGTTGCCATAAAACTGTCCCATCCACTAAACAGTCAGCCTTTTCTCAAGTATCTTCTATGCGGAGTTCATCCCCGCAATGTTGATGGACATAAATTTTGCCTCAGGTTTCCTTTGAGGACAGCCAGTAGGACTGTTCAAAGAGCCACCGCTGTTCCTGCTCTGCCCTGCTCCCAGGTCGTCTAGCAACAAACAACAAGGGCTGGAATACGCAGCCATCTACTGCGCCAAAAAAGTCAAGGTGGTGAATAAATGGCAGCTATGCCTGAGAAATAAGAACTGTGAAATCTCTTAGACAAAATCCAGCAAGAAAGGGGTTCTGGAGCAAGGAAAGAAAAAAAAAAAAAAAAAAAAAAAAAAAAACGAAGAAAAAAACAAGGAGTTACTCATAGCCACCGGCTCATTTGATTACGTTAGAGAAATGTGGAACGAGCTTTTGATAATACTGTGGCATCTCCATACAAGAACAGGCAATACAGCACAGTGTGCAAAACCAGAAGCCATGGCAGAAAAGCCCCTTTGTGAATGCAACACATCTCACTGCACAGCAAAGAAGCTGTGGGGATTATGCTCCTGAGTATTAGCTGGCTGCTTTCTTCTTTTATTACTGGAGACTGGGGAGGAAAAGAAACACAGATTTTCCAGCATGCTGCCTAAAATTGGAACGAGAGTGGCAATCTGCAGTACGCCACATGAAATTAATCACCATCGCTTTCCATTCCCACTGATGTCTCAGTACCCACTGATAAGGCAGCAGCAAGTGTTACAAGGGCAACCAGAGAACAGAAAAGAAACCAGTACAAAGCAAGCTGCCCTTCCTGCTAACAGCACATTTTCAATTCCTGCTGCTGGCCTTCAAAGAGAAACCGTGGTACCTGTCAGTAGCACAGCACCTGACTATCACGAGGGATTCATTCACACCTCCTCAGCAGCCGCACACAAAGCTCAACCTCCTGTGCTTACTGCAGTGAGTTCATGCACTGCTGCACCTGCTACACATGGGCATTCTGCCTGCTTTATCAGTTTCCTTCTCAGCGCTCACAAAGAGAAGAGAGAAGGAAGGGAACAGAAAGGGCCCGATGGTTTCTAGCAAAAGCAAATGCTAGAATCCTCTTTTTTAGCTGAGAATGACAGCACAATTTTGTTTCCGGAGTTGGCCATTTTCTCAGAGCTCACCACGTGAGCTAAAATCCAGCTTATTTGGCACATTAATAGTTAGACCAAGAAACCATCCTGAGGTATTGCTATCATCAGGCTTATGCATTCTGGGCTTCAAAACCCAACCTCTGAGCAAGTACGGTGTAAGCACATTAACTGCATTACTTGATGCTGCCACCAGATGTCAGAGAGCAACAGAGAAAGATCAGCTGTAGCTGCCCTAAGTCAGACTCTGCATTGTAGAGGGGAGGTAACAAGTGCAGCTCAACAGCCATGACTGTGACAGCGAGGGCCCTATTTATTACAACGTGTCTTATCACACCGTAACATCTGATACGCACTGAAGTCTTCTTTCACATAAACACCCCCAGGTCTTGAGAGTGCCGTCAGGAGAATTACCAAAAAAAAAAAAAAAAAAAAGCCATCCTGGTTTTCTCAAGCTGGAAATTCAAAAGCAAAACCCCGAGGTAATGCAGCCATAGTATGTAGGTCTTAAAGGCACACAGCTCCAAAATACACGGCTCCCAACATGATGATCGCCTCTGCTTTCTGTATGTATAACAATATTATTACGTATACTGTTATCTTCTCTCCTTTAATTATCATGCTGTTGGCAGCAAATCTTATGCGCTTTATTCATATCCCCACCCCTCTCCAAATCTTCTGTCAGTGATGAATAAAACACAGAAGGATGCATTAGAGGCTCGTTGGCAGCCACAGTGCTCCTACCAAATTTAAAGCGCCCCTTTAAATCACTCTGTAACAGAATATGGTAACACACTATGGGGAAGGAGGGCATACAAGGTGATTTCAGCATGAGTTTGAAGTCGTGCATTACACACAGGTGGCAAAGCCACAGTTGGGTTTGGATTACAAGGTGGAAATGTTAAAAAAAGTACCCTTACACTCCACTGCTCTGTTTTCTCCCCATATGTTACCTTTCTAGAAATGTACCCAACAGCTTCCAAATCCTATTACAAGTAATTTTATAAAAATTTTTTTTTTTTTTTTTTTAATCCTTTCAATATGATGGACACAAAGCTTGGAGGATGCTGAAATCTCTTAGGTGATGCAGAATGCTTACACGGTCTTGTAAAGAGAGTAAGAACTTGAAGAATTGCTTTCTTGGGTCCTTTCCAAGGTAAGATGGAAGTGATACAAGTCTCACTGGAAAGGAAAAATTCCCACTTCCCGTATGGAGTAAATCTTGTCCAGGAGTGGTCCAAGAACATGACTAAAGTTATGGCTGTTTAAACACCACCTTTGAATCATTTCAAGAAGAGAAATTTGGAGGTCCAGAGCAGAACAGGGTTTCTGTGGTGAGTTGAGCAAATGAAAACCATGTCTAACAGAGGCATTTAAGGACTCAAACGAGGCTGAGAGTGCACATCGGCTAAGAAGAAGAGCGAAGCCTGGCAAGGCAGTCGAGAGCATATGGCAAACAAATCACTTCCTTAGAAATTCTGCACATATGATTTTATGCATTGCACTACATGAATACGCATAGACATCTACACCCAAGTGCAAAAACCTAGGGAGCTACGTCTGAGGAGGTGTTTAGATGGAGTTAGCGAGCAACTCCTTGTGCATCCCATTCCCAGTATCAGAGGGGCACCTGAGATGAACAACAGTCATGAGCACATCTGATGGACTGGACATCAGCACATGACTGGAAAATAGAAGGATAGCATCGGAACTGCATGGCCGGCACCTTGCATTGGATGCTTCATGCTTCAGGATCACAGAATGGCATGGGTTGAAAAGGACACAATGATCATCTAGTTTCAGCCCTTTTGCCGCAGGCAGGGTCGCCAACCAGTAGGCCAGGCTGCCCAGAGCCTGATCTTGAATGCCTCCAGGGATGGGGCATCCACAACCTCCCTGGGCAACCTGTTCCAGTGTGTTCATCTTCCCATCCCGATCCCTCTCCCAGGCAAGGAGGGAGCACAGCACAGACACATGGTAGAGTGTCAACAAATTGGTTTGCAGCAGCCTCAATATGAAACATTCAGTACACAGGGCATGTGGCACAGCCTAATGGAAACTGCTTCAGAGGAGCTGAGCACCAAACATCTCAGCGATGAGATGGCTCCTTCCTTCGGTTAGCGTATAACACCAGGGAATTCCCATGATGCTAAAGAGCAGCTCTGCTTGTGGTGTATCTTGCTGCCACCGAGGCTTTACTAGTTCCACAATATGTCAGGCAGCAGGCACTTCCAGTATGGTACACGGCAAGCAGTATTCCTTCCTACAAATTCCCAGCCTATCCACTGGTGCCTTGGGTTATGGTAACCTGGGTGCGAAGCAGGTGTTTTGGATTACAGTTTTGTTATCTGATGCCCAGGGCTTTCTAGAGCTATTTTTTATACTCTTCAAATTTATTCTATAAACAGCATTAGCAAAATCTCCAAAAAAGTACTTGCATCCTTATTTATTTATGAAACAGTGAATAATTCATGGAAGAGGGCAGACAAAGGAAAGAGACAGGGACAAACGAGGTGTTCAGGATTGTAACATATGTACAGATCTGAAGAAAAAACATTTCACTTTAGAAGATAACACTGCAAAGTTATCTGACAGCACTGGCTTTAAGCCTCGTGATGTCATTTCATGCTTCCAAACACACATCAGCAGCCACAGGAGAGATTAATGGTTCAAAGCTGCACCACAGAGATCCAGGCACAGACCCACTGAGCTCACTGTGCACTTATCCTTGCGTAAGAGAGTAGGAGGCTGCACCAAGCTGAGACTTCACAAATTACAGGCAAAGCCTGGAGACCTGTGTTCTGACTTTCACAGAGGGTTCGATGCACCTGCAAATCTGAGCATAATCTTAATTTCATAACACATGACCCTGGAAACTTCATCTGATAGATTGAAATAAACTACCCTGGAAAAAAAAAACCCACCATAAAGGTCATTCACAGCCAGTGTACTTTGAGAAACTGTCCAAATCTCCAGCCAAATGCAGGTTGATCACACCCTGTAACTGCAGACACTGAAAAGCAGTTCATGTTTCAAGCTCCTACTGTCAGCACTTGAGTTTGATAGAACGAGGTCAAAGCCAGCCTTGATCAGACTGATATGATGCAGGCTTCTGGATCCTGCCCTGCTCACCAAGAAGACGGGAGACCTCATTCTCCTTTCCCTGCATTACATTGTTAAAAGCTGTCAGAGACCTGCTAGTGCTGTAGAATGACAAGCCAGTTACAGGAAAACACAGCCCCTGAAATATGGGGAATGTTTTCACTGCAGGCAGGGGAAGGTAAGCTAGTTCTTGGCTTATGCATTACAAACAAAAAAAAAATCACCTACTAGCACTGCCTAAGAAAATGAACAGAACAGGTGGGGTCATGATACAAGATGCCAAGACTGACAGGGGGGAATCAAGACATCCTGCTCCACACTAAATTCAAACCTTTCTTTGCTTTCCAGTTCCAAAGAAGAGCTGCTCTTTTCTTAGAACAAGCGATATGTGACTGCTTATGTATATATGTACAGAAATCAGTATTTGCATCTTTGGAAGATAAATGAAAGTATTCTCAAAAGCTGTACTGTAAATTACGGGAGTGCTTCAAAAAATCCAGAAAGATGGCAACCAATTCTTATAGAGGATACGTAATTCATGTGAGTAAAGAAATCTACATGAACATGCTGTTTTAAAATTAAACATATCCATTCCCAATTGTTGGACCTTCCCATAGCTTTCCTTTGCTTTTAAAAATTGAAAACTTTAGATGCAAGAACTAAATGAAACACAGATTAATACTGAACAACTTTCAGTGAAGCCAGCAGTTCGCACCAGCTTGAATCCCATCTTGAAGATCATTTCCCATCACCTCAAAAAAAAAAACAACCAAGAGGAATGGATAACTTGACAGATGAGGCAGGTACCAAAGCACTTAAGCTAACTGTAACCCTATTAAAGCTATTAAACATCAGCACAAATCCTGATACACTGGCATACTGGAGCCATAGGTAGCCTGATTCAGTAGTAGGCAGCCCTGCCTGCAGCAGGGGGCCAGAACTAGATGATCTTTAAGGTCCCTTCCAACTTAAGCTAAGTATGACTCTATGATACTGTGTTGTAAATAAAAAGAAAAATAGAGCAAATAGGATGTGATGCCCTCCCCTAGCTTTAGCTCGTGAAAACGCAACATTTGGCAGCATATGCTATCACACTCTTTTCCAGGAAATAGGCACAGGTAAAGTCAGATTTTGTGGGGGACGTTTTTTTATCCATCCACCATCGTGGAAGTCAGTTTTAGCAAAAAAGTGGTCCTAAGTCTTACCACAAAAAGACTTCAGCGAACTTCAATCCTCAGAAGAGTTCTTCTGCTCCCAAAGGCGAAGGAGATAGGGCAAAGGGAAGCACTGAGACAGTCTCCAGCAAGAGATCTTGCACATATTCTAATCAGTGAGGTTTTTTAATTAGATGGGAGCTCGCTATAAATTGAAGGGGTTGCGCAGAAACATCAATAAGGCCTCTTGATGTTTCAACACATCTACAATTTACTTGGGGAGCGCAAAGACCAATCTAACTGTTGAACTACAAAAATAAAAACACAAATCAATCTGAAATCCAGGTTAAGCAAGCTGATTGGTTTTGGCATTGGGAAGAAACTTACAGTCATTAAAGCAAAAACCCCAAACATCTGCTATTTCCTGCCTCAGATCCTCTGACCCCCTAGGACAGAAGCAGGCAGTTAATGACTGCCACACCGCTAATTATAGAGCTGGTTTTGCTATCAGGCCTGGCTGGCAGGGCCGTGTGAAGGCAGACAGCTCTGTGACACATTCACCAGCCGCGCTCCAAAAATGACCAGCTTTCGCCTGCCTGAATTTCACAGCCACCATTTAATTGCTGACTGCCACCATGGAAGATAAATTGGAGTAACGACCTGCGTCTCTCCCCACACACATCCCAGCGCTGCAGCCAATTTCGGTTTCTTTTAGCCTCACATCTTGGTAATTGCACTTCGCTGACAGCAGAGAGCCACTAACAAGATGAGAGAGAGTGGCAAGGGGCAAAGCCATCGCGACTGATTGTTCCTCCTGCTCTGCAGGCAGCTCTTCGAGCCGGCAGTGTGCAGGAAGGAGCCTCTGAATGAAGCACGAAGACGAGCACACACATCTGAAAGCACAAGGGCAACCACGCGGCACAAGTAAGGCCAACAGCCCTGTTCTCCATGTAGGCAAAGTCAATGCAAAACCTTATGGAGGGCAAAAGGGATATTTATTTCAAACCCCTACAGATCTGAGTCCCTTGCACACGCCTCCCTGGGGTGCTGGTTCCAAAGCAGTAACTGCTGCCATTTACACTTCAGTTCCAAATGTTTTGCAAGAAGAGACAGCAAAATAAAGCAAAGGGAGAACGCTCCTAAAATGTTTTCCTTAACCTGGAAAAAACAACAGTTTGCTAAAAACCTCATGCTGGCCTGCCCTCCGTCAAAACAACTGCAAGGACTGCCAGGCATATTTCCATCTCAGAGTTGTTTACAGAGTTTTGTCCTTCCCCCAGGCACTTTCCTTCCCATGATTAGCGGCGATGTGTGAAGATACTTCAGTATCAGTCCCCTTTCACTGGCAATATTACAGTCCAGCAGGCTGGAATGACTGCTATGAAGTGCGGTGCCGGCCTCAGCCACCGAAATCTCTCATCCCATGCAACTCCCCCAGGTTTCTTCTGGTACACTCAGCAGCAGGCAAAAAAGCACAGTGAGACTAATATGTAATGACAAGTCAGCTCTACCTCTGCTTCTGATAACCATGCAAACAAAATGATGCCACACGACTTTAAAGACTGAAGAGGACAAGTCTAAGGAGATTCTTAGCATAAACTGAGTTCCAAGTAGATGAGTAAAAAGAGATGGAGAAAGGTTGACAAATAAAGCCAAGATATGCACCCAGCCATATCACATCTTAATTACTTTTCAGTCCTCGCAAGCCTCATCTCTTGCAATCAAATGCAGTTGCACCTAACTAAATTTTATCAAATGTGCTGCAGTTACTTGTACTCTAAAGGTATCAACTCATCAGTAAGAACAAAATAGTCAGCTCATCAAATGCATCACATTATTACAGTCTCTCACAGCAGGAGCTTGCACCTTCCTTCACTGTAGACACGGCTGTTATCATCAGAAACCCAAATACAAAGTTCCGCAGCAACTCTCAGGATTTTTCAACTTGAGCATTTGTCAGTGCCACACACGCTGTCTCCACTCTCCTCAGATGTCACATCTAAGACACACATAGAAGAGCTAAAGTGCTATGAAAAGTACCTACTGTAAATCCCACACATTGGCAAAGGACTGGGGATATTTATAGTACATATCGTATACGTATATAACCTACATTTGACTTCAGTCTATGAACTACATTAGTTTCCACCTCTGTGAAGCCATTTAACATAGGGACTTTTAACCAAACACCACTGTTCAACAGCTGTACACTCATGAGCTTTTAAAACCAAGAATATGGCTGTACCATACTACTTAGCAGCTCCCAAAATCCTTAAGTTTATGATTAAATAACACTCCTATGCTTGGCTCTCTTCTGTACTGGTATCAGTGAAAGAAAGGATGAACTCTATGAGATGTTTATTAAAATCTGCGGCACACAAATCTGGAGGGAATGCAAGTATACTGGTAGACAAGATTATATGAGATTTCAGCATTTGAAAACACATTTTGAAATTCAACACAGCTAGAAGCACACTGTTACAGAGAGAGAGATAACGAACCACATAAACACAGGGTTTGAGGTGGAGACTGTATAAGGTGAGTGATTCAGTGAAGTCATACTGTTAGGAAAACAAAATGCACCACGAACTATAAAAAGGAGCACATATCACCTACAATAGAGGTCATTCTTGTGCTATGCTTGGCTTTATGAAGACCCAGATGAGGTATTATCTGCTGCTTTAAGCACTTAAGAAAAATATGGAGACCAAAGAAAGAGAAGTCAAAGAACAACAAAGAGAGCTAGAAAATGTGACTTGTGAGGAATCATGTTGTTTTCATCCAGAGAAGAGAATGCAATGGGTGGGCTGGTAAAAGACTTCTAAGTACATAAAAGCATGTTACAAGAGTAAATATAACAATCTGTTCTCCATAACCAGGATAAGGAACAATGACCAGTAATGAACAATAGGCTGAAATCTAAGCAAAAAAGACTCAGATTAAACATCATAAAAACTACATCTGATGATATGGAAGTACAGGAATAGATTTCATGCTGTGTTCTTTAAACACGGACTAGATTAAAATTGGTGGAGAATGGCTGAAGTACTTCTGAACACACCTGGATTCTGGGAGAACATGATAAACTCCTGATGTACAAACCAATTTTTCCTAGTTCTATGTGAATGTCACCTTAATGTAAGCACTAAGAACACAACACGATAACCATATGAGCTGTAACAAAAGCATAATGAAGTGTACATGCAGAAAGTACCTGTTTAACACTACAAATTAAGTCAAGTAGTCTATGCTACCTGGGCCAATGCGATGACAGGGAAGTGCTTTTTACTGAGTACCAGATTCAGCTGATATCAATTTAACAGAACAAGAGAAAATTCTGTGCAGTATCACCTTCATCTCTCAGCAAAGTCAAAGAAGAGAAATGCGTTCTAAAAACGCCCATGCTTGGTGTCTGCTTTAGGAAAACAATAAATTATGCCAGAGAAGTGCTTTCTTTCCAGAAGGCTGGAAAGGGGGCCTTGCCCAGCTGGATCAGGTGCTTGCAGTTCCACTCACTTCCCCATCAATGCAACTGACCACAAAGAGAAGCTCTGTAGCACCTGCACACAAGATCTTAGATTGATTTTATATTCCTCTTCTTCAAGGATTTTGCCTGCATCCTTTACTACATATGAAAGGAAAACACCACAGTGTGCTTCAGGACTCTTACAGAGGTTAGTCTGTATGGAATGTCAGCATATTTTTAAGAGGAAACCGTCTTGGAAGCTTTATCACTAGCTCTAGAGCCTTATTTTTTTTTTCTTTTTTTTTTTTTCTCCCCAAAAACAGCATTTAGGACACTATCAGACAAAACATATCTTCACTGAATCATCAGGTCTAACTTATTGCAAGAAAGAAAAGCGTAACCTTTCAGATTATGTTTCAGGGCTGGGGTCTGCCTCCACCTTTTTGTCCACATGATTTAAACATCAGAGAAGTGACCATATGCTAAAATTCAGCTGTTTTGTTCACTGGCTTCCTCTTTCTTGCCAGAATTGACAATGCAGCTTGGTGATGCTGCAGTGTGAGAAGTCACTTCCACTGGAGAGCTGTCATAGAACCACAAAATGACTTGGGCCGGAAGGGACCCTCAAAGCCCATCCATCCCAACCGCTGCCATGGGCAGGGCTGCCCCCCACCAGCTCAGCTGCCCAGGGCCCCATCCAACCTGGCCTTGAGTGCCTCCAGGGATGGGGCACCACAGCTTCTCTGGGCAGCTGTGCCAGCACCTCACTGCCCTCTAGGGAAAGAATTTCTGCTTCAAACCCAGTCTAAATCTGCCCTTTTTTAGTTACATGCTACAACCCATATTCTATGAGACACACCAGCGCAGGATAAATGGACATGCTTAAAACAAATTTTTATTTCATGGAGTAACAAGAGCACTGATTTAGTCCCACCAGCCCCTCACAGTGCCGACAAACCCTGGGCAGAATCTGAGCATCCAACAGGCACCAGCCTGCCATACTCATCATAATTCAGATTTCGTAAATATCTAGCAATTATTTTTTTTTCTTACATTACAGCATTCATTCCAGCCCCTTTGGGGATGGGAGGGAGGGGAAGACACATAAAATTCCCCTACCGAAGAGCACAGCAACCATTTCTTTTAATCAGAGAAGTCTAAATATTTGGAAGTCAGTGTCCATTATTATTTTGGAAACTTTATATGGCAATAAAAGATGGGCTGAATCTGGCAAAATTTCTTCTTAACAAAAGAACATTTTCAGACAAACACAGAAGCACTTTCTTGTTTCTCAGGGTAATAAAGCCAACAGATATATTTCAACAGGACTTCTGCAGCCAGGCAGGAAGCTTAGCATCTAGTTCTAAAGGGAAGGAAGGCAAACTTTTTAATGTGAACAACCCAAACAAAATGTGATCAGAGAGCCCCTCTCCTCCCACAGATGAACCCATTCATGGAAAAGATTTGTGCCAAAAATGGCATATGACACTAACTGAAAAACAACCATAAGAAATCTTGTGACTTCATACTCAGCTGTATCTTTTGGATGCCAATATAAGATATGTGGCTTCTCATTCCTTATGTGTCTCCAGGAGAAAGGATTAAGGAAAGAAGGAAAAAAAGAAAGGGGAAAAAAAAAAAAGGAAAGAAAAAAATAATTGTTCTGGAGTTGACTTTAGAAATAAATGCATTGTCAGCTGGAAGAAGTCCTTACTGGGTCTGAAATAACACTTTGCTATGTTCATCTGTACAGATTTGTCTGATCAGAGATGGCTGCACTCAAGGACATTACCACAGTAATTGGAAACATGCTGACATCTGCATCCGAGGCTCAGTGCAGTCAGTAGTCTTGAGTATGAGGAGGTGATGGCAGAACCATCCTACAGGGCCTTGAAGAGCAGTGAGGAGAGCATTTGCAGGAAGCTGTTCTAAATCCAGGATTGCTTTCTAAGCCTGCTAGAAATGTTGTAGGAAGGAACCAATCCTTTACTCCAACACTTGAATACAGTGCCCAGCTTTCAGAGCAATCCCAAGCTATATTTCACTTCCTTAAAATGCAGTTATTTCACAGACTTTGCTTAGCCAGTACCACACATTACTGCTGTTGGACAAATGGTGGTCAGCAGGGTGATTGCTTTGTCTTGTTATCAAATTTGTATTCGTCTGGTTATGGTTGAAAGATTAGCTTTGAAACACGAAAATTCTTATATAAGAGAAAACCAGAAGGATCAACATTAATGGTTTGAGTTAGGGTTCAAATGGCACAAGGAGAAGCAGAAAGGGAAGATGTACAGCAATGCCAATGCACAGATTTGTGAGGATGTTCATCATTCCAAACCGAGATATGCACACAGACCAAGAGACATTTCATTCCAAGCGAAAAATGGCCAGTCAGCAGCACACAGAATTACTCTGCAGTGAGTGACATATGCAGGTGCACACTGTGCTGCTTAGTGGCATCACGTCCATGGCAGCCATTTTCCCCTTTGTCTGCTGTGTGCCCCCACATGGGAACTGCTTCTGCAGTTGTCAGTTTGTTCTTAGGGTTCAAGGCAATCATGTTCTGTCTAATAAGATATGAAAACTCCCGAGATGACGATTGCCACAACAAGAAGAAATCTGTAATATGTGGAAAGAATGGTGCTTCGGGACCTCAGCAGACCACTCTACTCCGTTGAGAGAGTGCTGCAAGCCCTCTGAGTCCTGGTTCCAAACAAATCGGGGACCAAGCAGGTCCACCGTTACATTCACCCACTCCTCCCTCACCATGACATGCCTTCCTTCCAATCTTCTTCCTGTCATCCATTGGTGATGAAGGAAAAGAGGTGCCAGGACTTTCCACCAGTCTGTGACAATGCCAAGGACTGGTGGAAGTTTCTGGGCAGGGGTTGCTGAGAACACTGCATGTTTGCTTCAGCATTGGGTATACACATCCCTGCTGGGACACAACAAATGATTGCAGCTTTTCGTCTGCAGCTGCACTTACTTTTCTCTTTCTAGACCTGTTTTTAAACTAGGAGCCACTTTTCTATATTCACAGCTAGCACGTGTGCTTGTTTAGCATGAATCCAGGACATGTTATTCTCCGAACTTGTTTGAGCCTTCTTTTGGTTACCAGGCCTTCATCCAAACTGCTCTTCTTTCTTCCTCCCATCAGCATCCACACCAAAAGCTACCAAAGCTCAAGCTTTGCTTCCATACATAGCAAAAGGACTGGCGAAATAGGACACGTAAGACAACTTCCTTTAGAAATTTTGCATGAGCTTTGCTGTGGTCTGTAATTCTCTGATGCTGGAATTAAATCTTTGCCTCGCAGGACAGGCAAGCAGACAGAGGGAGCCTCAGAGGAAATTATCAGTCCAGTACAAGAAACAACATCTTACTCCAAGGCCTGGCAGTCCCTAGCATACCACGACAGGGACCGCTTTGTCCTGTTCTAATGAGGCTCATGCACACAGCCAGGCACCCGTCCTCTGTCCAGCCACCTCATTCTGACTGTCCTCCTCAGCACAAAGGCCCTGCAGCGCTGCCCTCGGGAGCTTAACTGCTGACAGAGCCTGCAGGTGACACCCAAGTCTTCAGAAACAGCCTCAGTGAATGGCATGCGCTCTTGCAATGTTACGTTTTCTTCTCAGACCCCAGAAGGGACTGATTTGACTTGATGTATGACCTGCAGGCCTCACTGAAATTCCCTTTTCTCTACTCTGCATTTTCCTTCCAGTGTGATGGTTTGATATGGCCTTTACATAGGAGTTCTCAAGGGCAGAGGGCAACAGTGAGCTGTGGGGAGGCTGGAGGAGAGAAGAATCACACCAGTGTGTGAGAGCAGCATGAGAGCCAGTGCCACAACAAGACACAGCACTGCACCACTTCAGCAAACACATCCTGAATTAGCACATCCAGCCTTAAAACGTGCACCTTTTTGGACCACGAGGAGAATCAGCTCTTTGCACTTGAGAAATAGGAGTCCCAAAGCAGCCCACACATTTATAGGTACAGCAAATTGTATCTTAGTCAAAGGGAGAATTTCTTTTTTGTCCCAAACCAAACTATGAGCTGCAGAAAAAGCTATACCTTGAAAAGTTCACTACAGGCCAAGCAAAAATTAGAGTGAGCAAAGTGAGCAAAGGATCTTTAAGCATGCTGGCAAGTCTCTTCCTCAGCAGCGTGGCCCCTGAGCAGAATACAAATGACGAGCATCACTGACAGCCCTATGTAATATCTCAGGCCCTTTCACAACCATCCGTCCGGCTCAGGGCACAGAGACAGTGCATGCATTGTCAGGAACACACTGGCCCCAAACAGAGTAAGAGGGAGGCCCACAGGCAGACATCCCCCTATTGAGACTAACACAAACTTAAAATGTGCCAACGGATACAGCTCCTAGCGTGACTGCACAAAATGAGATACGAGCAGCGCACTCGGCAGTGCTTGTTCATTCTTTGTCCTTCATTTCAAGCTATCACATCACCTTGTAGTTATCTAAAATAACCTATATTCTGCTCAACTTCTCTACTGATGCAAAGCTCACAAAAAGCGTGCATCAGGGCAGGTTTAAAAATACACAGTAGTCATACAGCAACAACTAGATAAATGGAGCGCTTACTTTCTCTGTGTACTTTTTAAATATTGTAAGCGCCAATTAGCAAGGATATCCCAAGTCTGACTGCACAAGCTACTCTGTAAAAAGTAAGTGGGAATGGACTTCTCTTAGGCTTCAGTTCTCAGACGAGGGCTGTTGTTTGGAAAGATTTGTACATTTCAGTCTTCAACAAAGGTACACTGTAAACTCCAGAAATGCCTCCCTTTAGAACAGACTTGGAATAATAAGTCTGCCATTAACAAGAAAGAATGGAATATATATATATATATATATATATATATATATATATATATATAATGGAAAGATATATCATGTTTACTTGACATGTATTTTATTGACTGATCTTCCTTGCATAAAGATATTGGTAGAAATTATCAGTGTGCAAATAAGAGACCTCGCATTTCAAAATTATTTGCAGTCTTATCCCCACTTCTGCTACTATGTGAGCATCTGATTCACTGGGCGTTTTGTGTTTTTTCTTTAATTAAACATTTCAAGCCATTCACCCTATCTGACTAATGAACCCTGCATGTTCCTGTTCTGTGTGCAGATGGGTTGTACACACAAGTCTGAGCATTGTGACCTGTGAAGCATAAAATAACAAATTTAGATTAAAAAAAGTAAGGAGAAAACTCCACTCTAATGCAATTTCAGAAGCTTGGGGGAAAAATATAGTCTGAGTACAAGGGAAGCTCAGGCTGTCAGAGCGTCAGGAAAATCTGCAAGACTCACACATTAAGTTGCAAAAGATAAATATACTGGAATAACCAAATAATTATATGCAGGAGTTGTTTCTGTAAAGGAAATGATGGGCTGCATAAGAATAGTAAGCTCTTAAGTCCACTCCATGATCTTAAGGCTCCAGTCTTATACAGACTGTAAGGAGAAAGCTATGCTTAATTAAGTTTCTTATTTAAATAAAGAGCTGATAAGGGCATGAAGAAATAAAAACCACCAAAGAACAAAAAGCACAACTCTGGTATGCATTATCCCTCCTCTTTGCTTAAAAATCAGACACAGAAATTAATTTATTTCTTGAGACATAAAACCAATTAAATAAATAAACAGTTTGTTACTCTCGCTTGGGAACGTTTTTTTTCCTAAGAAAGCTATTTAGGGAAAGTAATAAGTCTCTGAGAAGGGCAAAGGCTGGAGGCCTTAAAAAAACAAACACACACCTGAGGACACTGCACTATTCCCAACATGTCTGTGGATTTTTGTTGAGTTGCCTCATCAATGCAGGCATCAAACGGTCAACAACAGCACACTCACAGACTCATGGAATATCCTGAGCTGGAAGAGACCCACAATGATCACTGAATCCAGCTCCTGGCTCCGCAAGGCACCACTCAAAGTCAAACCCTGTGTCTGGGAGTGCTGTCCAAATGCTCCTTGACATCTGGCAGCTTGGGGCTGTGACTAGTCCCTGTTCCAGTGCCCGACCACCCTAGGGAAGCCAAAACTGGTTAATTCCCCCCACACCAGTGGATAGCAAGGCTCATGTGTACCAAGCCCCACACAAGGCTCAGTGCACTGCAGGCTCCTCCTGATGCCAAGTGCTGATGCAAGGATGGCAAGCAGACAAACTTGGCTTCAACACAGACAAACACAGTCCAACGATGCTTTCCATTCTCTGCCAGAGCCCTCCACCCACCAAGCATGCTTCCACAGCAGAGATGGACAAAGAGAGAATGAGCACAGAATCATTAAGGTTGGAAAAAAACACTAAGATCACCCAGTCCAAGCACCAGCCCATCACACCATGCCCACTGCCCACATCCCTCAGTGCCACACAGCTCTTGAACACCTCCAGGGATGGTGACTCCACCACCTCCCTGGGCAGCCTGTGCCACTGCCTCACTGCTCTTGCTGAGAAGAAATTGCTCCTAATACCCAACCTGAACTCCATGGCACAACATGAGGCCATTCCCTCTCATTTGATCGCTGTTACCTGGGAGAACAGGCTGACCCTCATCTCTCACCAACCTCTTTTCAGATGCTTGTAGGGAGCAATAAGGTCTCCCCTGAGCCTCCTACAGACTGAACAATCCCAGCATCAATTATGGCATCTCCATCCTGCCAATCCTCATCCCTGGCAACATTATTTTTCATGAAAAATACCTTTTTCCTATGTCATTTCACTCCTGATCTATACTACTACTGAAATCCATCTGCAAGGCACTGGCCAGCTGAGCTTTGTTAGACTTTCAGGAGGCAAAGTATTCATGACAGGCCCCGTGTGCCTCCCTTTAGTTCAGGCTGCACCATTACACATTACCCCTGCAGAAAGGTGTGCAGCAGCTCTATTCTGCTGTGATCTAAGATGCCAAAGCAGAGAAAATTATAATACATGGTGTAGAAAATGTCTCCTTTGGCAGCAGTTAAGAAAATGCTATTCATCCCATGCATAGCCTGCTTCTCCTCCATAATAATGAAGACAATTGAATGGTCCTTTAAGAAGTTTACTGGGTCACATTTCTTCTGGACTAAGGCCAGCACTCCCATTATTTACCAATGCTGGGTGTCCATACCACAAAACTTATACTGGTCACAATTTTTTTTTTATTATTATTATTATTATTATTATTATTATTATTATTAAATTAGTGTTGACAGTGCCTGAAAATCAAAATATGCACCCTAAAATCAGTTATAATGCAAAGTGTGATTCCTGAGGTTGCTTAGGGCAGGATAAACCTGCTCAGGTGCAACACAGTCCTCAGCATCAACCAGCACGAGCTGGTCCCCAGGCAAAGCATTGTGTGCCGCTCCCCAGGGGCCTGGATGAGAATTAGAAGGAAAGTAAAATGCAGCGAAGAGTGGAATGATGTGAGAACTTGATTAGGCAAGCCATTAAAGTTAATGGGACTAGTCATATGAGGACAAATTATGGCAGCAAGTATGGCTTTGGAGAAAAGTGCACTGAGGATAAATGGCACTTCCCAGACAGGTGTATGCCACCACAAGCAAGGCAGCCCTTTTGCAAATGATGCAGGATGTGATGCAGGATGCAATTGCAGCTTTTGCAAAAGGAAGCAAGGGGAAAGGTGCAGAAAATCTCCCCAAGAAACATAGCTTAAAAAGAAAAAAGAAAGAAAGAAAGAAAGAAAAGCACGACACAAACATGAGGGAGGATGGACGGGAGCTGGAGGTGATAACCAAGAGGGGTGTCAGTCCTCTCCTGAACATCCCATTTGAGCCAGGATGGGGACCAGCAGTGTAACCCAGGCTACAGCACAGCATCCAGTGGGGGATGCAACCCTAAGGCCAGCCAAATCATGCAGTGCTGCCACCACCTCACCCCAGGTACCAGGGACAGCAGAGACACAAGAGGGATGCTGTGAACCAAACAGACCAGGTATGGTTGGCAAGTGCATTTTTTCTCCCTATTTTCTCCTTCTCCCTAGCTGTATGAGTGGGTTTTCCACTTGTTTAACAAGCAGGTCTTCCAGAATTGTTAATTTCCTCCCTTTTTTTTTAATAATTCACAAACGATGAATTGGTACAAGCACTAGGAAATATGCTTCTTGCTGCCCAGGTTTATATAGTTTGGGATAATCCTGAGTGCCCTCTCAGAAAGTCCACATAGTGACAATTTTAAATTATTTCATATCTAAAAGCAGAAAAAAGTGAGGGGGGAAATAGCAGATAAAGAAAGCAGGAAAACAGCTTTGAATTGCTGTCGTTGGCAAAGATAAGGAGCCCCAACAGCTTAATTTCAAACTTAAAAACTGATTTAGTAAGTACTTCTAGTGCTATCAATATACTCAGCAGAATGAGCCATCTCTTTTCCTACCGGTGAAATGTGCCGTTTCAGGAGGTAACAAAAAGCCTGCAGGAAAGGCTCACTTTTTTATTTTGGAGAAACACTGACCCTTTAACAGAGGGACCAGAAGTAGGAAGCCAGCAGGAGGAGGGAATCCTGAGCATCCTTCTGCGAGAGCCCCCGGGCTTGGGCAGCCTCCCAGGCAAATCTTGCCTTCCTCTGCACAAACAAGGAGCACTTTGAGCTCCATCCTAAAAGCACCAGAAAGCTGGGAGAGCTCAGCAGGCGCTCCTCATTGATTTTCTCACTGCTCTGAGTTACCTTTTTGAGTCTCCCATTTGCCTCCAATGCTGGGAGGTGTGAAGAGGCTGCACTGAGCCAAGTCATGGAAAGTAGGGAAAAAACAGAAGGCAATGTAGATGCTGCACCAGATACTTGCTATGTGCCCCCCCAACACTTCACACAACAGCAGTGAGATTCTCAAGAGCTCAGACAGGCACACCAAGCTTTATCAATGCTCTCTTCTTCCTGCCTGTCCATCGGTACAAATGTGAGTTATTTCTGCACTACCAGCAAGAGTACAGTGGTTGTTCACAGAATAAAATGTGAGCCAGCCCTACTATTCTAATATGCTGCCCACAAAAGAGGTAAGTTCAACCACACTAGCTAGGCCACCACTTAGATCTGCATAGGTTTAAAGGAGCAAGGTTCAGGTTCCAATACACATAGATCAAGCTGTGGTAAAAATTTAAAACTGAAGCCCATTACACAGGGCAGCCCGGTCTAGTATTAGATATGGAGGTTGGTGGCCTTGTATGCAGCGGGGGGGCTGGAGATTCATGATCCTTGAGGTCCTTTCCAACCTGAGCCATTCTGTGATTCTATGACTCTATGACACGTGTAGGATGGAAGGCTGGGCTGATCAGTGGTGACTTAGATGTGCTGGCACTGAGGAGCATGCTGACAGAACATTCAATTAACAAATTAAATTTCTACTCTCTTAAATAAGCATTATGGTCTTGCAAACATCCAAAAATACTGCATTCAATTTCTACCTAGCAAGCTATGCCTGACATTTTTCCAAGCATCACTTCCCACTTTCCATTAAAAACAAGTTTACCTACTGCATCATCAGATGTTCTGCTGACAGCAACATTTTGCTTTGTACACTTCTTTGTAGCTGCAGGGTGTATTAGCCAATTCCTCTGAGTCACTCCACGCAGAGTTTCACTCTATCAGTACCACAGATTTGTGTAAGTGCCTGTTTGCTTGGCTGGCCTCCAAGCAAACCAGCTTTACACACTGAACCTCCTGGTCCCTTTCTGAGCAAACAAGAATGACGAGGATTGCAGAAAGCCTCAGAATCAGGAAAGCACAAAATGTTTTGGGTTGGAAGGGAACTCAAAGCCCACCCACCCCAACCCCTGCCATAGGCAGGGCCGCCCCCACCAGCTCAGGCTGCCCAGGGCCCCATCCAACCTGGCCTTGAGCCTCCAGGGATGGGGCACCACAGCTTCTCTGGGCAGCTGTGCCAGGGCTCTCCAAGTAAAGGATCTCCTCTTTTTTAGTTTAGAATTGTTCCAATCATCCCTTCTCTTTTAGTTTAAAGTTGTTCCAATCTCCTCTTTTAGTTTAAATTTGCTCACCCTTGTCCTATCATTACCTGCCTGTGTAAAAAATCACTCTCCTATCTGTTTATAAGGTCTCTTTAGATACTGAAAGCCTTCTTACCATTAGGAGAGGCACTTAACAACCGAATCTCGGAGGTGTTTTTCAGAGCCAACTTAGAAAAAGAAAAGAAATAAGAGACATCTAATTCACTGTAAGTCTTAACATCTTCTTGCCTTTACAAAAAGCATAAACTTCCCAATTTGAGGGAAAAAACGCCTAACCAGTGCCAACACTGATTGGTGAAGTATATTGTCAGAAAACATGTCACCCTGAAAAGAAGTGGGTAAAGGTATAAAAAGAAATCTTCACATTTTCACCCATTCCATTAAGACACTTGGTCAAAGATCTGCCCAGAGGAGTTGAACTTGTTACTGTTTTTGGTCACTGTCTTTCCACCTCTTCCACACACAGCCTTTGCTTCCTAAATTGGAAAAATGGATTTAACAGATTTAAAGAGCTTTTAAAACAAATTTGGCTTCTATTTCCCAAGCTAAGCCATTCCTAAATTCAATGGGCACAAGCACCAAACTTCCACTGGAGCATCTGTTCTTACAACAGTCAATCCTCAAACACAATGGAACCAATTTCCCCAGCAGCCTCCATCTGGATTAAATAACGAGCATGGAACACTTAACAAGCAGCAAACAGCTTTTGGAGGGGTCCCTTGGGCCAGGACCCTTATACAGCCCTGGTAAAAGCAAGGTAGCTACCTATTCCACACTTGGAGCATTCACTGGTAACAGATATTTAATTTTAATTAAGCTTGCTGAATGGAAGGCAGATGTAGCAGGGCCAGAATCACAGAATCACAGATAATCAGTCAAAGAATCACAGAATGGTTTGGGTTGGAAAGGACCTTAAAGTTCATCCAGTTCCAATCCCCTGTCATGTGCAGGGCTGCCACCCTCTAAATCACACACAGAACAATATACACAGTGGCTTCCACTTTTTTGGGGGAGGAGAGGAGATAGAGTGTAAGTAACAGAGGTCTCCAGGGGTTTGAAAGAACAGACGGAGGCCAACTGAAGCTCCTAGGGACAGCTGGCATAATGGGAAGAAGATTGCTTGGCCAGGAATAGCAAGCCAGGGAGAAGGAACTTGCTAATCCCCAAAGCCCTGCTGGACACACAGAAAGGCATGTCAGAAGAAATTCTGCCTCTCATCCATTTTCCCCATGGCAGTTTGTCCATCCACACTGCAGACTTCTAAGAGCATCTCTGCCCTGAAGCAGTAGCTTCACTAGACACATTACCATCAGCAGTAAAATCTGGGTTGTTTACTGTCTCTCTCACAGAGGGTGATCCCATATTATGAAGATTAAGGTCAACCAGTGAGCGCATGACATGCTAATCTCCCACAGATGCCAAGTAGGCTGTGGAAGAAATGCAGCCCATCTTCTTCCCTTGCTCCACACCCACACGCAGCCAGAGAAGAGAGAGGTGCTAGAGTGATGGGGAGATGCAAAGCTGATGGGGGGATGCGAAGCTGAGGTGTCCTCCCAGAGGATGCTGCAGCGCAAGTCCCCAGCACCTGCAGGACATCCATGGGCTCCCTGCTGCCCTCCCCAGGTGAGAGAGAAACAACAGTTCTGTTAAAATACACCTGCAACACGTTGGCATCCGTGTCACGCCATCACTGTGCAACACGCTCTCCTGCACCCTCTGAGCAGCTTGTAGACCAAGCTCCTTTTTTAAGCACTACATACATTGTGTGAAAGTCTTGAATGATTCCAGGGACCTGGAAAAAGCCAAGTGTATTTCTTGCCCACAATTTCACTTCACTGCTGACTCAGCAGGGAAATACCAGGTTATTCTTAAACCTGCTCGCAACTATTTTCTTCATCAGAAAACAGAACAGACTGAGTTCACGTTTCTGGAAGACCTGCCACTGCTGCTCACATCACTACTTTCCAGGATTCCACAGGCAAAGCCCAGCTCTGCACAGTGCTCCCTCCATCCTTACCATACAGAAACCGCCCGACATGTAAACCAGGAGGTGACATCCCAGTCCTGTTCTCCACCAGTGCGCAGACACTGCCAGCCTGCAGCTGCCATGTTTCCTCACTGGTGGTTAGCATGCATTTCCACCCTTCCTCCCATTTCACGGGTGAGCAACGGCTTCCAATGCTTGTCTTCCTATCACATACTTAACTGCTTGATGTACTGAAGATCTACCTTGTACAGTTATTACACAGCTCAGTATCACCAGACCGCTATCATCCAGCACGCAAACATGTCACACACAATCAAGCCAAAAGACTCTTTTATCTTGGCATCAGAAAGAAATAAGTAAGGTCCCTATGGATTAAGAGAGCTGCTCTCACATAGAGAGCTCAGAATGGTTGGCCAATTTTGTCTCAGTCTTTCTTATTTGAAGGCAAAGCCACTTTCTCCCAGACCCCACTGCTACTTGTTTTCTACCAGGACCTCAGGTGAGGAAATAAATCTGTTCAATCTTGAAAGCTCGGCTTTACCACAGATTTATTACCAAATATAGAATCACAGAATGGTTTGGGTTAGAAGGAATCTCAAAGTCCACCCAGCCCCAGCCCCTGCCATTGGCAGAGCGGCTCCCCACCAGCTCAGGCTGCCCAGGGCCCCATCCAACCTGACCTTGAGTGCCTCCAGGGATACACAAACAGCGCCTTCCAAACCCTGCACCACTCCACTTCCCAAAGCTGCTGGACAAAGCTGGGTACACCAGCAATTTGCTGAGCCCAAATCTCAAGGTCAGCATCTCTTTTAAGAGCCAGTTCATTCTGAAAATGATGAGCTTGCTCCACCAAAAGTAACTCAAAGTCCAAGCATCTTTGCTACATGCAAAAACCCATAGGGGTGTCAAGCAGTAAAAGGAAGGGAGCCCCTTGCAGAGAATCACAGCAACTGCTGCAATATTAATGAAGCTCTTTATATGAGGGAGTCTAAAAAGGACTTTGAATAATGCATTGCAAGCAACAGTACATCAGCGGTGGCTTTTTTATGCGTGAGGCAGCTGGCATTTTAAAAATAGACAACTTTCAACTGGATGGGGGTAGCTCATCAGAGGAGGAAATTATCCACAAATGCACCATCATTTCAGGGGACAAAGCAGATAAACAAGCGGAGCACAAAGAAAGTTTATTAGCACAAATGTTCTGAAGCGGTACTCGGCTGTCGGCACAGATTCGCCGCCCATAAGCAATAAGCATGAGTAATGGTGAAGCTGCGGCTGTCTTAACATATTCTGTCCCTTGCTGTCATCAGAAAAGCCTCTTACAGCCACTCTGCATCAAGCACGTTCTGGCACAAATCTCACAGTTTGCTCTGTAAACAAAAGGGATGCTCCATCACCCCCAGGCAGCTCATGCATTTCTGAAATTTATAGTTAAAAATAACAAGATTACTACTGATCTTGGCTGAGAAGTATAGGAAAATAGCATTTATTACAAGAGTGCAGCAGACAGCAAGACACTGGGAGCCTACACACCTGTAGAGCTAATTGGAAACCAGGGATCCTTGGACTGTAGGATTGGATTAAAGGCCCCATTTCCGCAGCACGAACGCATTTAGAAGCAATGGATCAAACAGGCACATGCCAAGCTGCCAGCAAATGGCTTGGCATGTTGGGGCTTGTATGCTCACACTCACTAATGGCAACATGACCCACTGTCCCAAGACTGACAGCTGAAGATGTTGCTGTGTTTCTGTGAGGTGTCATTCTGAAGGTGACACAAGTACTTGCAGCCAGAGATGTTTGCTAAGTATCCTTGATAGGCACTCCCTTTCCCTGTGCAGCCAGGATATAAAATGCAGGTTTAAAGTGCTGTGACAAGGGCATACCAAAAGGCATGGGGATTGATTTACAGCACAGGTGCCTGGCACAGGGTTCAGCCTTCACATTTACACTGCAAATGGCTGATGTCACTTAAAATCATAGAATTGTTTCAACTGGAAAAGACTACTAAGATCACCTAGTCCAACCACCATGCCCACTGACCGTGTCTGTCAATGCCATACCTCCATGGCTCTTGAACACCTCCGGGGACAGTGACTCCATCACCTCCCTGGGCAGCCTGAGCCAATGTCTCAACACTCTTTCTGAGAAGAAATGGTCCCTAATACTCAACCTGAATGTCCTCTGGCACAACTGAAGGCCACTACCTCCTGTACTGTCTTTTTTTGTTGTTGTTGTTATCAAGGAGAAGAGGCTGACCCCAACCTCGCCACAGCCTCCTTTCAAATGGTTGTAGAGAGTGATGTGATCTCCCCTGAGCCTCTTCTCAGATCTTTCTTTTTTGGAGGAGGCACCATGGACCACCATACCACAGAGAGCCGCTATGTGACAAAGCCACTTGGAAAAAGGGATGAGGGAGTTTACCCACCTTTCCTGTTCCCTTAAGAAACTTCATGTCTTCTTCCAGTGTGGAAGAGGCATAGCCTGGGCTGCTCTGCCTTCACTTCCAGAAACACCTGAGGGTAGGGGGCAGGGACCCTTCCCCAGAGCAGGCTGCTGATATCACATGGTGCAGGACAGTGAAGAGGTAACACTACCTAGGGAGCTTGTTTTAAGTAAGGTGACACAAAAGCTTTTAGGGTCTTGCAGCCCAGTTTGCACTCCTAGCATCCCTGTCGATGCTGTGGCTTCATCCAGTGCCACTGCCACCTGTGTCAGCATGCATTGCACTGAAGTTTATGCTTTTGAACTCCCCTTTGTGCTACCATTTTCCATTTGTTTCAAATCTCATTCCTTCTAGCTCCATCTTACTAGTGCACTGCAGCTTTTTTTTTTTTTTTTCCTTTACAAAATGCTGAAGGAAGAAAAAAAAAAAATGAAGACAAATTATGCATCCCAAGGGCAAAATGCGGGCTATGCATCCCAAGGGCAAAATGCAGGCTGGAGCAGAGCGCTTGGCACTGCAGAGCATCTCAGCCCTGCACCCTGCTGCAGGTGCGTAGGAGGATCGGCTGCTGTGCTTAGTCTGCACAGTAAATAACTGCGGCCTCATTAGGAGAGCATTACAGATCCAAGATGCAGCTGGCACAGGATGGATTTAGCGTGGTTGTCCTATTCAGTGTCTGTATAAATCTCTTTTCCCTCGTGGCTAAGCCTCCACTGCTAACGGTCGCACTGCCTGGCAAAGCTGAGCATAGCCGTGCACAAAGCCCACCAGCAGCAGCATCCAAAAGGCTGGTAACCACCACACATACCAGCACCTCTCCTTAAACCTTAGACTGCAAAATGAGACTCTGGTGAGCTCACTGATGCCTGGGCCATTGTGCAGCCCAAAAGCTACTGCAAAGATGGGACTGGGAGAGCAGTGGGAGAGGAGCCAGGCTCATTCAAACCAACCCACCACTAGATGATAACCTATTAAACTGAGTGGGGGAAAAAAAAAACCCAAGAGATTATTTTACAAGAAATTGTTAACGCCCAGATAACCAGGAAGTGCACAAACACAGCATTCAAGATGTTGAGGCCCTACACTGTGTCTAAAGGGCAATGAAGATGGTGAGAGGTCTGGTGCACAAGTCTTATGGGGAGCAGCTGAGGAAAGTGGGATTGTTCAGTCTGGAGAAGAGGCTCAGGGGAGGCCTTACTGCTCTCTACAGCCACCTGAAATGAGGCTGTGGCAAGGTGGGGGTCAGTCACTTCTACACTTCTATTTTTAGGTAACTTTTCATGTCATCAGCTAGAGGCATCCACAGTATCAGATTCAGAGTGATTTTTCAACTTCAAAATCACCTTCAGGATTGCCAATATTGTTATGGATTTCATTATTATTATTTAGGTTAGATAAGGTTAGGTAAGAATAACATTTTATTGTCAGGTTATCCAGCACAAACTGCCATTTGTTCCTGAAAAGAGAAGCCTCAAAAGCTGCAACCCAAGTGTGTTTTAGAAACATAAGAAGGTCCATCAGGAACAAACACATCTAAAACTCCAGTAGCACAACTCTTCTGTGGAATTATGGCACTTCGTAAAGAGAACTTCAAAATAAGCAATGCTGGGGCTTTTCCTCCAACAAATATCTTTCTATCTCATCATAGATCAAGTTACCAAAATTCTTTTTATTGTTCAAGATAATTCATCTTTCACATATTGTTTGCTGGAATACAAAGCACAGTAAATCTTTCTTTACAGACACTTCCTCTGCCCAAAATTACACCTAATTTCAACTTGAATGCATTAATAATTTCAAAATCCACAGCATCTTCCCACAAGAGGAAACAAGTGCAAATATTTACACTTCAAATTTTCCTGTGGTTTTCATGCCAGTTTCAAAGTCAAGCAGAGAGCTCGCTGCTCATCATAATACACTTAGCAATGAGCTAGAGAAAAGATCAGCTATGGGCAGTGTTAGGACACCAATATTCCCTTTCCTAAACAGGTAATGAACTGTATTCTCCTCTAGCAGTGCTTGTTAGACAGACCACACAAAAGAAACTTGCCAACTCCATCTACCGAAAAGGTGACACGAGGTCAGAGTATTATTCTAAAGATCTTTCTGACAATCAACTTCTAATATACATACAGATTGTTGAAAAGGAAAGGAAAGGTACTACATTTAGTCTCTGGAGTTAAGCTTTGGGAAGAAGGTGATGATTAAGTTAGAATTTTATGTAAAGTATACAGCCCTTATCATCATTTCTTAGGCAACTTCTCATGTCCATCAAGAACAGATTTTACACACAGTGTGCAAGGTAGTCTGTGGCACAAAATAAAGCACTTCCCACCTCATCCAGCTCCAGATCTCCCCACTGGAGCAAAGAGAGAAAGAACTCTCTCCTGACTGCTCAGGAGACACCCAATATGGCCCAAATTTGTGAGCGGCCTTGCACTCCCTCCTTTCTCAGCTGGAAGGAAGGGTTGGAAGGCCACTAGCAAATTAGTGAGCAATTTCTCCAGAGCTGAGCTTAAGAAAGGAAGTGCAAGGGAGAGTCATCATTAAATATTTTTATCCCTTCAGCAGCTTAGGTACAAAAGCTGATGCTCTCTTCTTTGCTGTTCTCCAGAAGGTATACTATATATCTATGATAGCTAATGGAGAATAAAAGAGCCAGAAAAGGCTCAGCTGTAACCTCCACCAAGGGTAAGTGCATCTGACCATACTGCACAGTCATGTATTCAGTGACTCCTGGAGCATGTGAGGATAATCTATTCTTTTCTTGCCCTGAAAGACCAACCATGTAATTCCAGTTCTATCTCCACAAATGAAACCGGTGATGAAAATGCAGGGCACAGGACTGGGCCAACCACTTAAGCTGAGTTCTAGGTCTCACAGGAGAGGGAAACTCACTGGATTTCTCAATCTCCAAGCAAAAATAAATTCCCACTGAGAACAGCAATTCACCTTTCCCATGTCAAATGTTCATTGAGGGATTCTGAATACATTGAGAACAGGTAAATATATAAATAAAAATCCTCTCACTGATTAGATAAATTATAGAATGTTTTGCTCATCAGAAGAAATAAGGCTGTATATGAATATAAATACATATAAGAATAACACATCCCTCCAAATAGCTGAATATCACTTCAACACCCCAGAGATTGATTCCAAACCATCTATTAGGCACCTGCACAGAAACCAGAAGTTCAAATATTTTGGAGAGCTCGAATGAGCACATCTAGATCTACATCTGCAGTACACTATGCAGCATTGTGGAGCAGCTGTACAACTGCACACAATACAACCAAATCCTCTAAAGAAGCAAAGAAGAATACATCTTTAATCCTGACCATGCTTCTTCCAAGATCTAGGTACCTCTGAACAATATTACACTGTGCTAGGAGGACAGGCTAGCTCAGACGTTGCTCAACTGTCTGTACAGAGAACAAGGGTTTCTTTACAAATCTGGATCCTTTTTTATATTAGAGTTAGTTTCTGCCAAACTAATAGGCTAGCACAGAACTACCCACAGAAGTAGTGCTTTGTAGATGTTCTGCACAAAGATCACACACTTGTCTTGCATATGCCCAGGATGAAAATGTTCTTAACAAAGGCCATTCTTCCTCAGGCAGAATGAGCCTTGAAACGACCTTGCTCTCACCCTTCCTGGCCTGAGATCAGCCAGGTTAAAGCAAAAGGATAGCAAGAATACTATTCAAAATGTCATTTTTGTGACCACATTGTCAAGAGGACTCGCACCATAGCAAAGAAGGTCTGTTTTACTCAAAAAAGCAGTCTCCTTCCTCACAGAGATTTGTTTTAGTGTCAAGAGGAGATGGATGCCACTAAACATACTGCACAAGGACTCAGAAAGGCCTGATCTACCAAATCATAATCACAAGACCACATCTCCCTCAGAGTCCCCTCTTTAGAGACATTCAGGACCCACCTGGATGCTTTCCTGTGCAACCTACTGAAGGGAACCTGCTTCGGCAGGGGCTTGGACTTGTTCCCCAGAGTCTCTTCCAACACCTACGATTCTGTAATTCTGTTATCTGGGATCTCTCAGCCTTTGCCTGGTAATGCCACTCCTTCACAAGCAAGCACCATCATGTACTATGCAAACCAATCTGTAAGGCTAGTGAGTTTGGCCAAGGTAAGCTTCAGCTACCTCAGCAGAATCAAAGATTTACCTCAGCAGACTGTACCTAAGATCACTCTTTTCTCCCTGCCTCAGATACACTTACTGCTACACAAGAAAACCAAGTCAGAGCGTGGACAACGCTGCCTTCACCACATTAAGAAGATAAGGTCCCAGAACAACACTTGAAGGCAGCTGGTCCTTAATACACTCCCTTTCCTCTTTCACCCTGTGCCCACCATGGTATTTAAACATTTTAGTGAAGGAGAGAGGCCAGCAGGGGAAAGATGGTCCAAAACAGCTATGACTAATTCTGTTTTTCCTCCTGCAGCTTTTCATCAGTTACTACATTTTGGGCTATCGTGTGTCACAGCACAAATGGAAGTGAGATTACATAATGGAACTGACTGCTCTCTTCTATATACTTACTTTGTCACTAAGTACTCTTGATTACAGGATAAGTCAAGAAAGGGTAAAAACAGCAAGCGCAGCAGTTTTACCCAAGCAGGGATGTAATTTCAATATTATTGATACAGTCCAACATGAACCACACACATTAATTTTCAAGCATGCCAAGTGCTGGAATAAAGAACACCAAAAATCAGATTGCCACAATTCCAGAGCTAGCAGTCTTCCCTCCTGCAAAACATGCATGCTGAGCCCCAAAACACATATGTAGGAATCACTGGCTCCTACCATTATGATCCTCCCTGTCCTAGCTTACATGGGCCATCTGTTAGTACTTAGCAGACAGTTCTACTAAACAGTAGATTGGTAACATTTATGTGAAAAGAATGAAATAAATTGCCAACAAAAACACCATTATGTAGCCTTGCCTAAATTAGTGTAAGAGTTGCTCGTGATTTACGTACTTGGAAAGTATAATTTTAACTATGCCAAGTAAAGTGATAAAGGATACCAAAGCAGGAACTAAGCCACAGGACAGTTTCACTCTCTATATGGTACCGCTCATGAAGAAGAAGAGGGAAACAGAAATCACAGTGGGGCTGACCTAATAATTCTGTGGTTTAGATAGTAATATCCAAAAATGCCATGGGAATTGATGACCTTTTGCAAAATATTGAATCCCTGTAATTTGGGGGAACTCTTGTTCACCAGCCTATACATACAGATAAGAACAAAACAGTGACTGCTCTCAATTGTCATGCCTTGCTCTTAGTCCAACAACTAAGCAAGAGTAATCACAAGCGACATTAGGATAAAGCTGCACTGATGGAGGAAGGGGCCCTCAGAACAGAAATTGCCTATACCCCTAAATCCACTCAGCTTCAACGTGAGTACTAAGATGAACAACCTCTTCTTTCCTTTCTTGCTTTCTTGCTGTCACTCTGACACTCACTAGCACAAAACAACAAAATACACATTACATGTAGATAGTGAGAGACCTTAATGTAACTCTGACATAAAATCGAATGCACCAAGCATTAATTTCTTCCCAACAGGTCTCACTTTGGATGTGGGGAAATGCAAAGATCTATCACATAAGGCCACAGAATAGGCTCTCCATGCAAACAAACTGTTCTTCTTGAAGAAGTCCCCAAACTAAATGCTTCCCATGAGCAATAATGTCTGAAAGCCTTATTCTCACAACCTGCTCTGGTTTTTAGCGGCAGCTGTGGAGCCCAACTCTGTCCATTTCAGCAGAACTCAGCCTGAGCCCAAGTTGATACTAATGCACTTCTCCTGCACTAAGGCAGACTCCAGAGAGCTGCCGTCCTCAAGAAGACTGTACGTTGTTGCTGTCCAATTAAAATTCATCTGTGAAAACTGCCAAGAAGTCTTCACAGCTGTCATAGCATCCATTTCACACGTAAATTAGAGACAAATTAGTTAAGAAGGCAGTCCAATTCCTAGGAACACTTGGCAATTTCACTCAGAAAATCCATGACAGAGTACACAAATCACAACATTTTGTACATTTTTCTTTAAGCAGAGCTTCATTTTAACAAAATCCTTCTCCACTGATGCCCACAGGAAGATAAAATACGCAAACTAGCTTGTTCTGAGGTCAACATTTAAACTTGATCTCGCTTGCCACACTTGGTACATACCACATAGATAACAGATCACAGACATTTGGTACGAAGAGGATAAGGACATTCTTAAGTTAGCACACCATTTCCTTCCTTTGGGGTAAGCGTGTCAACAAACCCTTCCTAGTCACTAGTCAAGTCACCTTCCAAAACAGAGGTGGGTGTCCGTTTACAGAACTGTGCGCTTCATTCCTCAAAGGAAACCATTCTTATTTTCTAGATGAGGGGAAATCAATTTTGTTACCCACAACGGGGCTTGCCACATCTGTGAGGGCAGGAAAGGTGCCTAGGTCGTTCCCAGCACTGGATGCCCACAGAGCTGGCAGTCTAGTACCGTTCATTGGCAGCTCTCTTCCCTCTCACAAGATACTAAGCAACTCGATATGCTCTTTGCAGCACATCATGTATGCAACTTCACAATAAAGTAGCATTACAGCCTGCTAATTTCATAGTTCAGAAACAGCCAACTGCTCCATCCAATTTATTTCCACAAGCAGTATTCATTAGACTTCCTAGAAATATTTCCTGGAGTCTACAAACTACCTTAACAGCAGGGAAAATTCAATTTTTATTTCAACTTGCTATTCCTGCAATTGAAATAAGATGTCAAAGGGAGTGCTACTGTTTAGTAATGATTACAGTCAGAGGCTTAAAATAACTGATTCAAAATTGTGCCCACTTTGACTGTCAAACTGTTCCTTAGATATCTTGCTTGACTTGCATCATTATCTCCCTCTTAAATATGGGTGTAACAATTATTATTTTTTACATACTACCACTGGTAAATAAATCTGAAGATTTTGTTTCTCCATTAGTAATTAACCAATGCTTTTTACGAACAGAAAAGAAAAGAAAAAATGTAAGACATAACCACCGATGCTGTAAAAAAGTCCCCACCTTATTAATCCATCAGGAGCAGCCAGGTTCCATTTCTTCCCCAGACTGTAATACAAAGTACATTCACTTTGCCATGCCCTCTGATTCTGGTCAGAATACTCAGCATTTATTTGTTTATCAGCTGACTTGCGTGTGATCTCACAGCACGCTATCTCTTGTATACAGATCAAGTATTTTGCTCTTGCATTCTTTAGTTTAGGCTTTGTTTTTATAGAAGCTGCAATATTTTACACACAGTTCTACCTTCTGTGGTGTCCATTCAAGCCCCAGGAGAACCCCACATCTTCCTGCAGAATGACGCTGCGCTGCAGAATCAAAGGGCAAGTCCAAAGACACAAGGTAGAACTTTACAAGTCTTCCATCTTATCAATTAAAGGGAAGGAAAAAAAAAAAAAGGAAAAAAGAAAAAAGATTTATCCTGCTGTGATATCCATCACAAGAACAAATGATAAACCCTCCCAACCTCAATCTTAATTCTGCCATTAACACTTGAGCAAAGCTACAGCAAGCCACAGGAGGCTCTCCACTGCAATTTATCAGTTTTGGGCAGATGGGCCTTAATATCACAAGCACCAGCAAACTGAGAAACCACTCAGTATGTCAAGGATAAATAACTGCACGCTTTTGTCTGCTACTTCTACCCTGCTTTGTTTTAAATGAGTGATGTTCTCCCCTCTATACAATGGCTTTGTCACCTCCAAGTCATACAAGGACAGAAGAGCAGGACAAAGAAGTCTTATACTCGCCAGAAACAACATAGATACAGCAAAACAGTCTGAATTAGGAAAAGACCAGGTACCAATGGCACTGCAGGTTTAAGATGACATTTACCAGGTTTATTTTAAGGCAGAAAAGAAAAATGAATAAGGGTGAGCTATGGGAACTCCAGTATCCAAGTCAGGGAAACATTCTGTTTTAACATACCTGAACATTAAGCATGAGAGAATTTTAAAAAACAATCAACTATCTTCATAGGACAAACTACTCACTAGTTTTAAGCAAAGAAAGATGGCCCTGCAAGATATTTTATACATTTCATATGGACAAAGTTCAGTATATCAACATGCAGTCATCAACCTCAGCTGACTTAATACTTCTTAAAATGTCATATCACATCATATGCTTTTGTTTACCAGTACTGCGTGAGTATATAGAGCAAATAAACTTTCAGAAGGCAAACATTACTGCCATGTGAAATCTGGCTTGGGTGTACAACTGATTTGGTGGGGAATGGTACTAGAAGAAAAAATGTTTAACTTTTTCTCATTGATGAGGTGGTTCTTTTTTTTTTTTTTTTTAAATAGCATTACTAGCTTGAATGTAACTAAAAGCAATGATTTGGGGTATAATTTTTAAATTCTTCTTGGTATCCTTCAGAGGTCTGCCATCTTAGGTCTTCAGTATATTCAAGAGTTCTGGAAAAAATAGGAAGACATTTTGGTCTAACACCTAGCGTGAAACTGCAAAGCTCAGCATTTCATGAAATTAGAAGGATATATCAGCTTAGCGGTTGTGGCTCGGTTATGTCCTTGTTCATTTGGGGATTGCACTGCTCTAGCAAGCAGCCTGGCTTCTTACTGTAACACTGGATATCCTTCAGGACACAGGGGCGAATTCCTTCTGGTCCTGGCAATCTTAGGTCAGTGACTGAGGGAGGAGGGAATACTTTAAATCTGATACTTCTGTTAAAAAATAGCTATGGAGCAGCATGCTCAGGTTTCGGTAAAACAGGGACCGAGTTTGTTTTACGCTCAAGAGCATACGTCTCTCTGTCTAAGTACTGCAGGTACATAGTGCCAGCTCACAGAAACTAAGGCAACTTTTCTGTACTCTTTTGGACAATTTCACCAGCTGGAAATTCTCTCTCCCACAGATGTATCTATTTTAAGGACAACTATGTTTCACAGAAGAAAGCAAAGAGCTGTTGTCTACAAAACACAAAACTCCTGGAGGTGGGAGGTTTTATTTTTGTTGCTAGTTTCAGTTGGAAAAAAAAACAACACCCTAACTGTGGGATGCAGCACTCTGTTTATGACCATGCTCCATCACACCACTCCTCTGGACAGCAAGCACTTGGCTATGACATGGACGGCCTTATCCCACTGCCAAACACATGCCTGGGGACCCGAAGCACAGAGATGCTGATTCCATTAGAAGAGGGGTGGCCAGCAGGGACAGGGAGGTGATTGTCCCCCTCTGCTCTGCTCTTGTGAGGCCCCATCTGGAGCGCTGGGGCCTGGAGCCCCCAGTACAAGAAAGATAGAGAGCTGTTGGAGAGGGTCCAGAGCAGAGCCATAAAGATGATCAGGGGGCTGGAGCACCTCCTCTATGAAGACAGGCTGAGGGAGCTGGGCTTGTTCAGCCTGGAGAAGAGAAGGCTGCAGGGTGACCTCATTGCAGCCTTCCAGTACCTAAAGGGAGCCTACAAACAGGAGGGGATTCAACTCTTTACAAGGGTAGACAACAGCAGGACAAGAGGAAATGGTTTTAAGCTGAAGAGGGAAGATTTAGGTTGGATATCAGGGAAAGTTCTTTACTATAAGAGTGGTGAGGTGCTGGAACAGGCTGCCCAGAGAGGTTGTGGATGCCCCGTCCCTGGAGGTGTTCAAGGCCAGGTTGGATGGGGCCCTGGGCAGCCTGGTCTGGTATTAAATGGGGAGGTTGGTGGCCCTGCATGTGGCAGGGGGGTTGGAGCTTAATCATCTTTGAGGTCCCTTCCAACCCAAGCCACTCTGTGATTCTGTGATTCCACTCTGGAAAGACAAGCAACAAAAGCATTGCTTTGAAGCAGAGAGAACAATGAGAAAAGAATTAAGGCAAGACTATTCTTCCATAAAGAAAATGTGTTTATGTAGAAGCCTGCAGGCAGAGAAGCCAGTTATACCATCCTGCCCAAACACTGAACTGCACAAAGACTTTTTACACTGTCTGATAGTGATAGAACATAGGGAAATGGCTTTAACTAAAAGAGAGGAGACTTAGGTTAGCTCTTAGGGGGAAATTCTTTCCCCAGAGGATGGTGAGGCATTGGAACAGCTGCCCAGAGAAGCTGTGGTGCCCCATCCCTGGAGGCTCAAGGCCACATTGGATGGAGCCCTGGGCAGCCTGAGCTGGTGGGGGGTAGCCCTGCCCACAGCAGGGATTGGGGATGGATGATCTTCAAGTTCCCTTCCAACCTAAGCCATTCACATGATTCTATGATCCCACACACACCCAGCAAGCACTCACCTCTTGCTGCTTCCTAGAGAGGCCATGAGCTGCCTTGACCTCACCAGTCATGACAAAAATAAACTAGCAGTGCCATTCCTGCAAAACATGTATTTTTTCTTCTTGAAAGGCGTGACCTTCTGCCAGTACTTCTTGATCCAACCACTCTCTATTGCTCCTTGCTTTATGAGAACAGGCAGCAAGGAATAAACTTGGGCTTGGCCTCTCTGTTACAGGAAACAATACTGAACCACTCTGCTAGTCAGCTCCCAACGCCCCGGTATCTTGATTCCTTCTTTGAGAGTCTTTAAACTGCACTTGCCTGTAAATAAAAACTGAGGTTTGAAGGTGAAACACAGATAGTCTGTAAGCTTTTCCTGGATGAGGGAGATGGATTTAAGCTTCTAAGTTGTTTTGCTCATATAATTTAACTCAGCAAGTTTCCCCAAAGTATACCTGAAAAAGAAAATTAGTCCCAAAAAAATGCAGTCTCAACACTAGCTAGCAACTGCAAATTGTGAATGTTTCAACTGACTTAAAAACACAGCTACAGAAAACTGCTCTGATGAAATCCAAACGTAGTATCACAGAATGTCCCAAGTTGGAAGGGACCCATAAAAGATCAGAGTCCAACTCCTGAGTATGGATGAACTGTAAACTCAGAGGAGGTTAAAAAAAAATCTAAACATAAAATAATATCATAAACGGCATGGTAAACGTAACCACACTGCAATCAACGCATAACACAGAGCAGAAGGCACCTCAACTACCTTGGAGCAGCTGCAGCAGCAGAAATGACCACTGCACTGAGATTCGGAAATCAAACCCAGCTACAATATATGGAGGCTAACTTACTGGTATTTTGGTTACTTGTTTGTTTTCAAAGGGAAACAGAAATGACACATAATTATGTTATCATTCCAAGCCTAATTAGAGCAATTTAGATATTAAGTACTATTGAAGTGAAGAGCATACAGAGGATTGAGCTCCTATCTTTTCTTTAGTCATTGCTGGTCTAGAAAGTGTCCAGAGGTTTCAGTTTCTCCACAACCAACAAATTTCAGTGCTGGTTCAGGCCCCAGCCAAAGCCATGACTTGAAGCCATCACACTCCATACATTACCAAAAGGGAGGGCCTTGGTTCCACCTGCTTGGACTGACTCAACACATCCCGTGACAACAGGTGATGCTGTAAATTGGCTTAAGTTTAACATCAAGGTCCAAAGAAGAATGTCAACATTATCTGGCATATTCCAGAACTTCTTGTTTCTTTAAGAGTTTTGTGATTTTTAGGTTTTTTTTTGTCAAACTGGTTCTATCCCTAAGAGGATGACCTCTACCAAAGTTTTCAGTTTTGATACAGCTCCCATTTACTTTTTTTTTTACAATCACACAAATATGACTGCTTTGTCACATTCTATTGCAAGAAATGCTGAAAGAGATCTTCTAAACACTTCAAAGTCACTGCTACTCAAAGCAACCCACAAGAAAGTCTAAAGTACATTCTAGCCCCAGGTGGTTATCAGGGAGCTCTCTGCACTTCCAAGTTTTAGGGAAACTTGGCGTTCCTCCTACACTGATGTTCTCAGGGTTTCAATCCATCCACCTCTCTCATCTCCCTCTGCTGCACCATACACTCATGCTTTAGGCCCACTCCCAAGATTCACAGGCTTTTGTAGATAAAGGCCATCACCTCATCATTCATGCCACCACTTTTCATTAGCAAATAAAACAAACAAACAAACAAATTCACCCTGATCCACCCATATTCAAAACCCAACTCTTGCTTTGCTCAAAGCTCCCAGGGAGTAACTCCCAGAAGGAAACGACCACAAGACACAATTGCAGCCTTCTGCCCAGCCCAGGCTTCTTGTGGTGCACTTTCTCCTTTTAAGGTTTTTAGCACTCTCCCCAAAACAATACATATGAAAAAAATCAAAAAAGAACATCTGGAAAACACATTTGCAAAAACATATGCAAAATGGAAATCATGGCAAAATTAATATTAACAGCATATTAACAGCATCACTTGCATTCCTTTATCACAGCTCCTGAAAGTCCCATGGCCTACTCCCTCAGCTCTACGCTATGAAATAACAGTAATCCAGCAAGACACAAGCATGCCAGGCTTCATAGTGTGCTTCAGAGGCCTTTCAGAACACAAGACATATAAATGCTTCCTTCTTGTAACCCAGAACTGCTACAAAGGCACTGTGCAGAACATGCAAGCCATCTGCCCACTCAAGTGAGAAAAACTGAAATGGAAAACAGGGCTCCTCCATAGATGGGAAGGGTCTATTCTCTAGGAGACTATTACATGCTAATTAATAGTGATGAGCCTTAAGAAATGGTGCCATGCAAACAAAAATGGTTTTACTGTAACTGTTACCTGCTCTTAATCATCACCTCTGTAGTCGTCCTTCTAAACATTCTGTGACTGCACTGGAGAGAGGCTAACAGGATTTTCACCTGCAAGCGTGGTGAATGCTGAATGCATTCAGCGTTATGCTTAAGCTAGCATCTCTGTAACAAATTGCATTGGACTTAAAAGCATGTGAAAGATTGAAGGAGATACTTCTACAAGTGTGTAAACTTGTAGGATATGCATGCACAAACAAGCTTTCCAGATATTCATCTATTAACTCATTTGCACACAAATTTGTAGGACAGTTGCAACACTAGAAGAAACGATAAAAATCCAGAGATAGAGACAACTAATGGTACCATGTAATCTAATTTACCTTCCTGGCAGCACGAGGAATTGACAAATAGTCACATAATGAGAGATCAAATCAGATTCTTGGATCCATTTACATTCCCTAGGTTTATCTACAGTAATTGTCTCCATTTCCTTGATAAGAGAGGCTACCAGGAGCCAGCATCCAAGAAAAAGGATTTGACTGCTTTCTTGAACAAAAAGCACTAACAAGACCTCCTGAGAACTCTTCCTAGAATTTTTATTGGCATTATTTAGACCACACCACAGTTTGCTTAGAGCAGAAGTGAACACTAAGCAGCAGTGATCACTACACAGACAGTATTACCACACACCACCTGTGAAAGATCAGTCTTCTACCATGGCTTACTTAAAAATCCAGCCTATACCTTCCCAAATATAATTGAAGCACTTCAAGCTGAGCATTATCTCTCTCCATCAATCCAAAGTGATTTATTATGCAAAAAATTACCATCTTCAAGCTAGAGAAGTGTCCTTAATACAAACTCCAAGATCAAGACGAAGCAAGGACATCACTGAAACATCATCTGAGTGACACGGATAGCAAGGTAAGAAGAAGCATCTGGTCAGCAATAAAATCAATTACATCCCTAAACGAGGCTTTTCTACAATGCTAATTGTAACAAAACATGAAAGGAATGGAACATAACTCCTCTGGAAAAGGCTCAAGGGAGGCCTTATCTTTTTCTACAACTGCTTCAAAGGAGGCTGTGGCAAAGTGGAAGTCAGCTCCTTCTCTGAGGTAACAGCAATAGGACAAAAGGGAATGGCCTTAAGTTGGGTATTAGAAAAATTTTCTTCTCAGAAAGAGCAGTGAGGCAGTGGCACAGGCTGCCCAGGGAGGTGGGGCAGTCACCGTCCCTGAAGGTGTTCAAGAAGCATGTGGATGTGGCACTGAGGGATGTGGGCAGTGGGCATGGTGTGATGGGCTGCTGCTTGGTGACCTTAGTGGTCCTTCCAACCTTAATTATTGTATAATTCTATTAATTGGACATCAGCAATGCAAAAGCTATACAGTTTTGCCAACAAGTCTGCTCCAAAATATACAAGTCAACTAAAGCTGGAAAAGCAATTCACTGCCAAGGAGAAAGGCATTAGATCTGCACACTACCCGTAGCCTGCAGACACAACAAGTCAGCTTCACGCCCCCCAATCCTCACCCAGGGAGGGGACTACGGGGCAACCACTGCAGAGCTCACACCTATGCCACAACTTTATCCACTCTGTTCTCTCTTGCTTAGAGTTAACGTGTTCACAGGCAGGACTGCAATTAAGGGTTTTTTAGTACCACAGCTTCAATGAAAACAAGAAAAATCCCACTCCAACGCCAAGACCAGTTGGGCAAGTACCTCAGCAGGAAATTTAGAAGGTCGAATCCGAAGCTATGTTTCTGAACACCATCTACCCTCTTTTTTTAAATCCAGTTATTTATTTAGCCAACAGAAAGCACCTTAGGGAATGCTCACATCACCATTATCTTTAATCTTTCACGTATGTTATTATGAGATGAAGGGGAAACAACTGACCTAAGGAGGAAAGGCTTGAGGTCTGTGCCCGAACAATAGAGCACTTCAAATCCACCAAGTTGGGGATAATGTGCACTTTTGAAAGTGAAATCTTTCTGGATTTCAAATAACCAAGTGCAAACAATGAAATTTCTCCCCAGAAGTATGGCATTGATGACTTCGCAGTCAACAAAACCACCAAACGACACAGCAGTCCAAACCATGTGGGAAAGCTAAAACATTTCCCAGAATAGTTCCTTCACAACTACTAACAACTATTAACCAGCTATTAAAAAATAAATAAACAAACATTAAAAAAAAACATAAGCATGGAGAGAGAGATTTAAAAAACCAGATGTACGTAGAAACCAATTCAGAAGCACTGAAAAGAAGTTCTGGGGGGAAAAAAAGGTAATTCCAATAAACCAGTTGGACATCCAGAGTGAAGGTTACTAATGCCATTGGTAACTCAAAGAGACACACAAAGTTAATCTCAAATTACAACAAAGAGTTTGAACCGCTGTATTTGAAGATGGGCCAGCAATGCAGCCATAAATTCCCATTACAGGGCAGGCCATCACACTTGATCTTTGTCTCAGGCATCTCCCAGAAAATGCCATGGTAAGCTCCCAAAACCAGATGCAAATGCCACCTCCTCCATACCAAGGTCATCGCAGCAACATCAAGTGAAGCCCCAGAAGCTGATATGGGGTAGGCAGTATGCTGCTGCTCCAGCCCCTAGCTGCTGCTCTCCTTTTCTGGAAGCCTGCAAGAAGATGGAAAAGCAGGGCTGTTCTTCCAAAGAGAAGCCCACATATCCCAGCCCTCATGATACTGAGCATGTTTTATGTCACAGGGCCGTGTTCTGAGCATCCCTGTGGCAACCAGAGGAACTGCCTGCAAGAAGGCTAACGATTTAAAAAGGGGTGTTTCCAATAGGTAATTTTAAGATTACAGCACTAGTTACCTGTCCTGTCACACACTGCAGCAATCCTGTTACCTACCAAGCTCCACAGGAACGTACAAGGATGCACAGGGTTATTTTCCAATCAGTGAAGACTTGGAAAACAACTGCTATTATAAATATCTCAAGTCTCAATTCTGTGACATTTCAAAGGTCAAACCAAATTCTAAAAACTTAATTCAGTATCTCAGACATCAATCTTGGTCAGTGATATGTCTTGCAAAATACCTGCAACTCTACTAATATGCTGTTATTGCGTTAATTAACCTCCAGAATCCCCATACTAGCAGAACTGTATGACCAAAGCACTCATTCTAGTGCCAAATGTCTGATAGGACCTAAAATCAGGGCTAACAGCTTTGCTCTGGGGTCTGTTTGGGACAACAGTAACATTTGCGTGAAGATGAAAGCCAGTTTCTGCAGCCCTCTGACTTCAGGGCCAGTGGGCTTGCGCCTGAAACTCCCCCTGAAAACACTCCAAGGCAGGCAGTTAACTTGGTAACAGAATACATTTCAAAGCCCTTAAGGTGATAAAAACTGAGAATACATACAGCTTAAGATATCAAAAGATCTGGATAAATAAAAGGTTTAAACATTTCACCCCTGTATAGAAAATGCACTTTGAATTCTAATCCAAAGTTCGCCTTCTCTTAAAAATTAGGCAGATGGTATCTCAGATTGCCAGGTAAGCAATTTATGACACCCAAAAGGGGATTAAAAAAAAAAAAAGAAAAGAAAAAAGAAAAGCTAACAACCCAGCAGCATTTTTACTGCCTTTTTTAATCTACTGGCTCCAAACCAGATGCATTCAGTGCAGCATTCTGATTAGAAAAAAAAACGGCTGTTGAATTTTTATTACTATGTCCCTAAAGGACTAAAAGCGGTAACCCCAGGCATTAATGTGCACCATGAATAACGATACATACGAGCACATAAAAGCTTGTTATCTCTGTTTATGGAATTTTTCCACCATGTTGATACATTTATGGATAGAAGGAGGGAAACACGGTGCAGGAGAGAAGAGAAAGCTATCAAAGTAACAAATACTGTTAAATAAAACCTATCTGGAGAGGAACAAGCTATGCAATACAGAATGCAAATAAGCCATGTCTCTTCATTACCACACTGACACTCCTATGTAGTCAGTGGAGCCTTGTTTAACAGTTATACTAAAAGCCTTCAGCCACATACATCTCACCCACTGACAGAAAACACAATTCAGATGTAACATCAATAAACTACCACTCATTATAGGAACAATCTGCATACACAGGTTTTCTTCTTTTATAATCAGTGTAAATAATAATAATCAGAGAGAGCTCCTTTTCCATGCTCTGAAGCAGCTCACTGGATGCACAGAAGCCCCTTCTTGCTTTGTCCTTTATGGCAATAGGTGCAGCTTGCTCCGATTTATACTAAAGGGTTGATTCAAACCCAGAAAAAGGCCAGAATACATAAATTAGTTTTTGTTCTTGTATCCTGGAAGGAGGAACAAATGACAAAGATTTAGAGCCTGCTGTCAGCCACCCTGCCCCTTCACCAAGCCCTCTGCTGACTTTCCCTCACTAAGATCAGCCTAGATTTCCCTAGGTTGGTGCCCTGGGAGAACAGATGCAACATTGAGCATGATGGAAAAATAAAATCACTTCTCTTTTGGATTCTGTCTCCAGCTGTTTATATTCCTCCTTCAGGCTCAAGGAAGGTGACACATAGACAAACACCAACAGCTGCTAGGCTTTAGGTGCCCAGAGGAGCAGTGCCCTTGGCAAAGACTGGGTCACACAGTAACAGCCTGTTTGGAGGAAAAGGGTTTGCATCTGAGCATCCCACCATTGCAAGGGTCCAGGCCAAAGCTCAGCTGTCCTGCTTGCCCTGAGAGGTCCCAGCTGCCAACCTGGCCTGCCATCGGCACAGCCTGAAGCACAAAGCCCTCGGCCAGCTGCTTGGCTTGGTGCACAGTTCTCTCTTATTTAATGAGATCAGCGCTCATGAAATCAACGGGCTCAATGGGCATGCTGATGGAAGCCCTCTCTTTGGTCAGGATGTAACAGATAACGATGGTCACTTTCACAAAGACCTCATGTGAAAAGACACCATGAATTCAGCGGAGTTCCTGCAGGGGTTTCGCACGGATCTGCTGAGAACAGAGCATGGGGAGGGGAAAATCCTTCCACTGAGTTAAGTGCAGGAACTTCACAAGCTACCTCCCCAAGACTGGCACAAAGGAGTCACTTGTCAACAAGAAACCAGCAGAGGACACCGGCTCCCTATCTGTCTCAAACAGACCTGCTGTGGGTGCCACTACTGTTGTTAAGATAAGAAGGGTGGGCACGTTTAATGCATGTGTGTCACAGCCACGGTACTGCTGGGAGCAGAACAGCTTTTGGTTCTGTTTTCAGGTTTTCACTTGAAAAAGCCTATGAAGTCAAACAGGAAGAGTCACACGTCCACAATAAAGACATAAAGTATTACTGCGACAAATAAGCAAGTCTTTGTTTAGAATACATTTTTAAGCAGAATAATGAAAATCAGTTACTTATTTCACAGACATTTCTCCCAGCATAAGGCCATTACAATGATCAAACACGATCAGCTTTCCTCAGCAGCCGGTGACAAATTCGCTCCAGCGTATCGCATCAATGATGCGCAGATTACGGTCTTTAATAGTACACAGTGGGGCCATTATCCTGTGTTGTCACCGCGCACCATTAAAAGGTCTTTAATCTCCAGATTGCTGCCACAATATGCTGCTGATGTCAGTGATCTGCTGAGTAACAGGCCAGGACAACGCGGCTATCTCCAGCCTCTGGGGCCGCCTGCAAATCCAGGCTCCCCGGCACTCAATCGCTGCCACTCAATTAATGTATCTGGGTCAGAAAAACGGTTTGCGGGAGCCGCGTTACGAAACGCTCCCTTCACACCGGCGGACAGCAGAACCCAGGAAACCCCCCCACTGCCTGCGAGCGGGCGAGCATCGCCCAGCGGTGCCCGCAGCACCGGGCCGGGGGGGCACGCGGCTCCCGGGGGGCGGAGGGGCTGCGGCAGGCGCGGCTCCATCCCTCCTCCGCCCGCTCCGAGGCTGTGCCGGCAACTTTCCCCCGCGGTGGAGAGCCAAAAAATACACACACACGGATGTGCATACATATAGGTGCCTATGTGCATATATATGTATGTGTGAATGTATACGTGTGGTGCGTATATATATGTGTGTGTATATACATATAGAATACGTGTGTATATATCTGTGCATACGCACGTATATATCTGTATACACGGACGTACGCCCACCCGTGCCCCCCCGCCACGCACAGCGGTGTCAGCCCCGCGGAGCCCCGCGCGCAGCCCGCCCCGGGTTCTCGGCACCGGCCGCGCCGTCGGGCAGGTGGGGGTCGCGAGGGTGACCCGCGGAAGGCGGCTGACTCACCCAGAAGACGAAGGAGTAGATGATGAGAAGGGTTTTCAGACACGTTATCACGGGTTTGGTCTCCATTCTCCTCGATGCCATAATACTGAGCTCCCGGCTGCAGGCTGGGCGCGGGAGGGAGGCGGGCGGGAGGCGGGGAGGCGGGCGGGAGGCGGGGGGAGCGGGAGGTGAGCTCAGCGCTCGGCTCGCCCCGCCGCGCGGCTCACCGCGCCGCCTGCTGCCGCCCCCGGACCGCCGGCGGCACACTGCGGCCGCCAGGGGGCGCCGGGACTCGGGGAGGCCGCCACGGCCCCTCTCGGCGGTGGAGAGGCTGAGCGGGCGGGGGGAGGCACCCCTGTGCCGGCTGTGCTTAAAGGGAGACTTTCCCGAATAGCGTTCGGAGGTTGGGGGTGAGGGGAGGGTCGGCCTTTTCTCCCAGGTGACTAGTGATAGAACGTGAAGTAATGGCCTCACGTTCTAGGGAGGTTCAGGTTGGATATTGGGAACAATTTCTCCTCAGAAAGAGCAGGGAGGCAGTGGCACAGGCTGCCCATTGAGGTGGTGGAGTCATCGTCCCTGGAGGTGTTCAAGACCCATGTGGATGTGGCACTGAGGGACATGGGCAGTGGGCATGGTGTGATGGGTGGTAGTTAGGCTAGTTGATCTTAGTGGCCTTTTCTAACCTTAATAAGTTGTATGTATGAATTTCACCTTGGAAGTGCAAGTCATGACTCTGGGATGCTGCTGGAGACTGATTCCTAACCTTGTCTTTGCCATAGCATCAAATCTGAACTCTATCCAAGAACTCATCTTGACGCTGAACCCCAACTGAAGTTGACCAGAAGCCATTTCCCTCTGCATGCCTCTGAGATCCACAGCCTATTTCCATCCCAGAGAGAGAGCAGAGCCCTCAGGAGAGAGCCTGCCTCTAGTTATTGTCACAGCAGCGATCAGCACACTGCTGTACCCAACTAGAGTGGGTGGCTGAGAAATAACCATGTTAGCTGAGAAGAATGGAACTCCCTGCCAGGCTGGTGCTCCAAACTATACCTTTTACTGCACTAAAATCGAATCAAGGGCAACCTGTGCAGCATGTCCTCAGGCTATGAAATCAATGTAGTTCATGCAGCTGACATACCAAGGTGATAAACCAAGCTTTGAGATATTCAAGGGACAATGTTCAGAAGAAGAGAGAACGAAAAAAAAAAGAAAAAAAAAAAGATCCCTGAGCAAGCGCTTTTGCAATATGCAGAAGCTTTGTGAGGAAGAATGCCACAACACATTCTGCTGGGTTTGACTTATGACTTTAAGGGTTGGTTATTTTAATGGATAGCCCACTGTTTCTAGAAACAATGAAAGCGTTTAAAGGATGCTCGGAGGGGGAGCATACTGCGGGAGCTACTGTTTTGTGAGGCATTCACCACTTTTGTGGAAAATTCATATGACAGATGCATAAATCTTTATTGACTTGGCCATTAAAATGTAAATAAGTGCAGTAACTGCAAAAAATTACATTGACATTAACAACAGTTATAAATATTCACTGTACAAAAACTACTGTAAGATTTTTGACAGAAAATAGCCAAACAAGAGCAAAAGAAACTTATCTTCTTGCCTCTCACACATGGGCTTTGGAAATGATAAATGCTACTGTTCCAGGCTGGGGGACAGTCACTGTTTATTTCAGCAGCTGTGGTTGTATCTCCCCTCCCCTTGAAGTACTTTTAATAAAGCACAAAGAACGCATAGTATCAACCAGAATTTAAATATCCAGCCAACGGAAGGCACATGTGGTCATCTTAGTGGAAGTGAATTTTTTCATAGGCTCACCATTTTCATAGTAAGTAGTTTGGGTTGGAAAGGAGCTCACAGTCCACCCATCCCAACCCCTGCTGTGGGCAGGGCTGCCCCCCACCAGCTCAGGATGCTCAGGGCCCCATCCTGGTCTTGAGCGCTTCCAGGGACCACAGCTTTCTGGGCAGCTGTGCCAGCGCCTCACCACCCTCTGGGTAAAGGATTTCCCTCTGACATCTAATGTGGGGGAAGGCAAGCTGTTTTTAGAAGAACCATCAGCCCTTGAGTTTTCTCGGAAGGATATGTCAGGGATTCTGCTGCTTGCAGCACTTCACTCTCCTGATTTATTAAAACCTACAGAGGATTCAAACCCTTGCACCAGGGAAGCAGAAAGAAAGCATAGGTGCAAGAAGTCCACCTCAGGAAATGTGGTTCCTTCATTCATGAATTGTCCTTGGAGTGAAGACGTCCTGAGCAATGAGGAGCAGAGGCTCTGTGCTCCCTCCACCCCGAACTGCAGTCTCCTGCACAGACTGGAAAAACACTGAATTGCTTTTTGATGTACAGTGAAACAGCATAAACTTTATTGGATGTAGATGCAAATTTTGGATTAAAAATGAGAAGGTCTGAACAGAACTGGGTATAAATCTGTCTAGTTACAGTAAATACCATTAAAATGTGACAGAAGCACCAAACCATCAAAAACATTTTAGGCTTAAATGGAATTACTGAGCAAGTGCTGGCCCTCAAAACAAGTTTACCTCTTAAAATTATTTTATCCTATTTTTTCAGATTTGGGAGTGCTAAGCATTTCTTAAACAAAGTCAAGCAACACTTTCTAAAGCGAGGTACATTTTCAGTACTGAAATCTGTGTTTGCAAAGTTAGGAATGTAATTGCTCCTTACGTCTCCCTGTAGAGAGAGCATTCTTGTATTTATTTTAAAAAGGACATTTTTGTCTAACTGTGTCATCTGAAAAATATTTCTTTAGAACACCGGTGGTTTGCAGGGGATTCATCTGACAAGTCGGTGCCTGTGAGCTCCTTTATCTTCGTAATGCACAGGGAACATCCTCTTTCTTCATAAGTCTTTCTGCAGTGCCTCTGTGCAGAAAGAGCCCCTTTATCCCACAACAGGGAAGCATCATACTATAGACAAAGAAGATGAATGCTTTCATCCTCACCCAAGGCTAACATTGTTGATCTGATGGTTAAGTACAAGGTTACTGGAGGAACTGATACAAAGATGTAAGCGGCCATTTTGTCCAGTGTAGTAAGGCCTAGCGCCTCAAAAGTGTCAGGGAAACCTCTGTTTTGTTCTCCTCGTGCCCAGTCTGGCCTTCCCCAGGTTCCCTGTTTAAGGTAAAGACTGCAACCTCTGCCTGCAGTCTCTGCCATTTGTTAGTGGGCACTTGAGCTCATAATCCAAACCTGATCAGGCCTCCCCTGATGCCAGCGGTTTGTTCTGTTATTTCTCTTTCTCTCATTCCCGCTTGTGGTTGCCCTCAGCCAACCATACCCACATCCTGGGTCAGTCCACTGCTGATTGAAGAACAGCTTTTGGGAAGAATGCAGAAAGCAGAGGAAAAGAACACAAGTCTGATAATGCTGTTGTGCTCATTTGTTTCTGGTGACTTCAGGTAGCTCCATGTAGGCCCCACAGAAAACTCTGGGCCATACTTTGGAATCTGCAGAGCTCCTGCACAGCAGCTGTAGCTTTCGATGGCTTGTAGCTGCGTGATTCCGGCAAGTGCATCAGTGGGATCAAGCGGTCAGGCCTGATCTTCAAAATGTCTCTTATAAGAAAGCCTCAGGCTCTGTGTGTTACAAAGGAATCCATGAAGGGTATGCGGCCAATCTCAGAGAAAGATCTATTGGAAGAGACCCTGTGAATCAGCAAATGTGGTGTTGATAAAACCAGCTGAGGTTGGAAAACAACAAATGAAGATGCAGCCTCCTGCAGCATAAAGATAAGGGAGCAAATACAGACATTCTGCTTATGTAGCTTGGCAACAGGTATGAATTAGGATGAAACACATACTGAGCAACAATTTTGGAAAAGGGGCTTGTGGGATGGCATTGTGTTACTGCAAGACACAATGCCACCTACAATAACTGAGTAAGTGGCATATAATTATGGAGAAAGTTGAAGTCACTATGAAACTTTCCTGGACCTTTTAAGAAAGTTGCTTTGCAGAAACATACGTCATCCTTTATGAATGATGCTTTGTAACTAAAGCATTATGTTGCACCTAAAAGATAAGTTGGGGGAATAAGAATTGAGAGAAGTAGTTTTAGGAGAGAAAAACAGTAAAAGGAATGAACTTTACACCTCTCACAGTACAAAGTACCCAGTTATAAATTCAAAATTTATTACAGAGATTAGCAAATCTGTATTAAAGGTCACACTCTGAAGCTCTACTTACAAAGCTGAAGCAGGTTTGTCTCCAAAGGCAACCAATTGCTGCTATATAATGGCTATGAACTGACACATTTTTAGTAGTAAGTAGCCTTGTCTTTCTATTAATTTTAGTATAATTCAATTTTCTGATTTATACCATATTATTTTCTTTCCCTCTTTCCCCCTTTGTTCTGTGACTGTGAAGTCTTAGGAAAGTTTTAAGTCCTTTAGAGTCCTTTGGTATGAATAGTTTCTCTAGAGCAAGTTTCTCAGATGTCAGCCCTCAGTGCTTATGTCATAGAAATACAGAATCATAGAATGGCTTGGGTTGAAAGGGATCTCAAAAATCATATACTTCCAACCTCCATTTCTCTCTGCAGTGTTACCAACCATTAAATCAGGCACTAGATTAGTTTGCCCAGGTTGTCCATTCTGTAAAGGCCACATACATTTGTCTGTGCTGAAACTGTGGCCTACTCTTCCCCTGCCTGTTTTCTCTGCATGTTTCCATGCCCTTTGTTCGTAGGAGTGCTGTGCTACACAATTTTGGGGGACAAATTGCTACCATTGTGCACACACACGTGTTGACACAGAATGGAGTGTTTGCTGGGAGGAGTGCCCTTCACATCTTCTCCCTTCGGAGCAGGCATGTAATATCTAGCTATTTTCAGTAATGTTGGTTCAGATATGCTTTTCAGCTTTTCCTAGCTCAGCAAATACCTTGATTTAAAAAGGGAAGATTCTAGCTTTTTTGTAGGCAGGCACTCCTAACAGCTTGTGATGACTTTCCTGATTACCTCAAAGCTATGCAAAAATGTCCTGTCTGAAGCGACCAAAAATACATTTTTGACTGAGCATAACTGCGATAACGAGATGAGTGAAGATCACCAGCATTTAGAAAGAAATTATGCAGGACTTTGGGTCCTTGGAAAAGATAAGAGGTCAGAAAGCAGAAGAATACACAAAGAACATATCTATGAAACTTCAGGAGAAGCATTATTACGTCTCTAAATGATATGAGTTTTGACACAAAGCAAGAAAAATGGAGCCATTCAGTTTTATAATCTCCATCTTTGGCAATAAAGTGACAATTAACCCTGCACACTTGCCAGGTTATTCAGATCAGTTTATCACACACTGCATTTTCTCTTTTTTTTTTTTTAATTTATTTTCTTTCTTTGTAGTTCCAAATGCCAGCAATGAATTCTGCTTTAGTATCCTTCGAATACTTGGAAATATCCTTAAATTTAGTAGGTAATGTAGGAATTACACAGTTTCTTCTTCTGGAAATATCAATGTGAGGGATTAAGAAGCATCTCTAAGGTCCCCTTATCCTGGTTTTTCTGTTATTTAGCTTCTGCCAAGCCTTAAAATTTCAACACCACAATATTCAAAATTGTGAGCATTTTCTTCCTTCTCCCTCCTTGGCTGAGCTGTCACTTGCTTTCTCTGAGTTTGCTCTGACTTCTCTATGGTAAAAGGCCTGCAAGACCTGCCCAGCACTGTCCTAGCAGCCACCAGCAGGTAGGCAGGGCAGGAGGCAAACAGATCAGTAGATTGCTCCTAGCCAGCTGACCTAGCCATGGACACCAGAATATTTGTGTAAACCATATTTGTATCAGAAACCTCTTGGCAGTGACCACTCCAATCAGTTGCAACTGTTTGGATTTGTTGTGTCTCTTGTGCATAGCGTAAGAGAGCTCACAGACTGTGAAGTCTCAGCTTTGGCCAGTGGTGGGTCACTTTTAAAGCAGCTGGAACTGGCTCTGATCTGATCGCAGAGGCCACACTCACAGCCCCCTACCACCAAGCCTTGCCATATAAACCCAAGACAATTGCATGAATTTTAAGCCAGTGTGTTTTGATGTGGGGCCAAGGTTTTCTTCTCTTCCAATCGATGTCTCTTCTTCATGCACTCAGAAAACAAAAAGATTGATTTTTAAAGTAACCATTTATTTTACAACAGCATAAAATAATAGAAAGAGAAAATATTACCACAATTATATAGCCAGTACGTTTTGGCAGATGAAGCTAAACTAAATAAAGCAGTAACATTTAAAAAACAATTCATTACAGATAAAGTATACTGACAACAGATCTTAAAACAAGAGTGACATTAAAAGCATGCTTTGTGCCCACCTCAGTGCCAGTGTAGGTGGAGATCTCGATTTTTTGAGGACAAGATGTTGCTTGTTACATATAGGTATCTGTTACTTGAACAGACAGAAGATACAGCTCCATGTTAGAGGCCTGGCTGTTGTTTGTAGAGCAGGCTCCTTCATGGTGGTATTGGGGAATGGCACTCCTCACTCAGACACTGCTGGTCTCTTGTAAGAGCCAAGAGGCAGATGAGAGCAACTCTTCTTTCCTTGAGAAGATTTTTCGCTCTGCACTTACATCCCTTCCTTCTGGAAGATCAATCTCAGAGACACCCTTTGCTTATCCTCCTCAGGATCCTCCAGAGAGCAGCCTCATTTCTTCCACAACCACATGGCAATTTTCTAAGCTATTGTGTATAGAGCTCCAATCCTCTAATTAGAGAAGCAGCATACTCTTGGGCACTCAATCCATGTGAGTTAGCAGTGTCAGCAACCTGTCAGGCCCTTTAGCACAGCCTCCTACCCTTCCTAGAGCCCTGACTGCGTGGGCTCCAAGCCAGCTGAGATACTGGTTGCAGGTGTCACATTTTGAATCAGAGGTGTTTCAGAAAACTGCGAGAAGTCTTTGTGGCAATGGCTGCACTCCTCAGCAGATTCTTTTAAGAAGAGTACTGCACCTGTGCACTCTGCTGGAGCTCCATTCCGTCTAAATTGCAGCCATGTCCAAACCAATGCCATTGCTCCTAGCTAGTCCTCAACTGTTGATGGACTCCTGTCAGAAAATGAAAGAGGCATACACAGCCTATTCTGAAAGTCCTGGCTCTGAAAACGAAGCACCATATGCTCAAGCAGCAGGAGTGAAAGAATGAGCTCAAGGTAAAGTGAATAGACAGCAGAAGGGCAAGGAGCTGCGCAGGAAAGATACCAGGACATGATGCTTCGTGTTTCTCTGTCCCTCCTTATGAGGTAATAGGTGGACAGCAATATCAGCAGCAACCTTCAAGATAAGGTGATGAGTTCCTGTGTGTATGTCAGTCACCAGCACAGGGAATATCATGCAAGCTGTGGCGCCACTGTCACTGACACTTAAGGCACAAAAGTTACCTACATCGCTGGCCATTCACACGGGTGAAAACAAGGCTTATGACTGTACATACTCAGACTTTTAATTAACATAGGGTCATCTATAGCTTTTCTAAGGATAGTCAAAACTGGTAATGCTTTGTAACTATTGATTGTCCTTGGAATATACGGTTCTTTCCCACATTTGTCCTGAATGTTGTCTATTTGTTAGTTTCTTTTTTTACTGGTAACCAAGAGAAATATACCTCTATGGAGATCAAGGAATTTTTGACTCATTTGAAAGAGTTCTTAATGATTGAAAAGTCATTTAGATTCAATACCAAATCTCATGATAAAAAAGGGACTGTGTAAATCTGAGCATTACAATGCATTGCTGTGCAGGAGGAAGACGAAAGGGATGCACAGTGGGGGTGGTGCCATTTCTGTGAAGAAGTGAGTAAAGCAGATATGCTTTCCAGGGACGTGTTTTGATGCAGGACGTTTTTTAGCCCTGGGGAACACCACTAAACTTCACAGAATTGCTATAATTGGTAAAGTTGATAAAATAAAATACAGACTATTATATTTATGTTCTTCCGGAGATTTTTACATCAAATTGGGTCCATGTCTAAGTTAGGACAGAGTATTTTATGTCAGCTCTACAAACTTAGCCTGAGATTTAAAAACTACTTTTGTGTTTAGAAATGTTGTGGATTCTGCTTTTGGCAAGCAGTATTGTTGGTAAGATATATCATGGTATATAGCCCAAAATCCAATTCCCTATATTCTTTTTTGTTTACCATTATGTTTGCAAATAACCAACATTCCCCTTGAATCTGTTTTTTAAGTGGTAGTGTGGTAGTGTTTGTCACCTTTATAAAGACACCACCTGTTATAGACATGAATGCAGATCATAAAACTGCTCTGCCCAGACCTATAGGGAAATCAAACACATGGCAGATCATGATGCAGTTTAGAAGACCTCATAGCTAGATATGCAAGGAAATAGTAACTGGTTACAGGGTCACAGATGAGGTGAAAATTATTGCATGCACAGCCTTCCTCATGCATTTAAAGGCAATGAAGCACTCTCTAGGCAGCAGCTAGCAGGATACTTAGGCTTCCAAGCACAGAGGTGCACCAAATCCAGAAAATAACTCCACCATCGTTAACAAATGCCCTCAGTAGAAGGACTGAAGGACTGTTGCGTCAGGAGGAAATGCTGCTTGTTTAAAAGGCATTTTAAATGCATATTCTTCAATCTTTTTTTTTTTTTTTTTTTGAGTCATTCATGACCATTTCTGCATGCATATCTGAGCATGTAGTTTTTTAAATGCAATCAGATCTGCAGGTGTTCATGCAGCAGTTTGTGAATAATAATAGTTGTGAATTTTGGCAATAAAAGTGTTTCTCTAATAACGTTTTGTTATTCAGTTAATTCTGGTTCCAACAAGCATCTAAACCCACTGGCAGCTGATTTTTTTCCTCTGTGCTTATGCATTTTATGTCCCCACAAATCTCTGCATTGAATAGTTATGGCCTTATATGGAAAATTCCCTCCTTGACTTGTGTTCTTTTAAAAATAAAACCCCCTATCAGTCAACTTGTGACACCCGTCAGGCTCAGCAACACAGATGTGGAGGCTGTATTTCTCTCTTGTTTATGTCATTAGTCTGCTTTTAGTTAATTTTCATTTCCAGATGTCTCTTGTGCCCGCTTCTCTGGTTAACAGGATATAAATTACCTTGATGTGCCAGAGCAGTTTGCTATGCCCCAGTTTTACTTGTCCAATTTCTGGTTGTGTTTTACAGAGCCTGATTCCTCAGCATCACAAACAACACAGATTTCACTGCTTCTGTTTATTGGTATGAAATACACACATTGACTGAAAAATCAGGCTTGCAGCCCACGTGCCTTCTCTGTCTCACTGAGGCACGAAGGCCCATTGTGGGAAGAGCTGGGCTTGACTCCTGGGGGGCAGGAAACACAGAGACCTGGGCAAGGAGGCTACAAGAGAGGGCATGTGGATTACTGCGATGGAGAGTGAGTCCTGTCTGCTAGATGAGGATGCTGTCCTCAGGAAATGAAGCTAAACTGAAGCAAGTTTTGTATCTCCCTTTTGTGGAAGAGCTTCGACTTTGTTTTCACCGTGTTGCACAACGGTGCCAGCCAGGTTGCAATAAGCATGGTGGCTGCTGGGCAAATCAAATCCAGCACCACATCCTCTTCTGCTGAGTCACTTCCAGGCTCCTTCTGAGGGAGCAGAGGGTGCAGGCAGCTCCTCTGTGGGGTTTCTGAAGGTTGTGTTTGGAGTGTGGTGTTTATGCCCAGCAGGACTTTAGCAGAGCCCCACCACATCTCAGGTATAGGTGAGCAAGATGTCTTCTCATACGGACATTTATTTGCTGGATTACAGCACTATAACTGTAGAATATTTCCTGCTGCTTTTGCAGTTCTTTGGACGCAGGTGGCATATGAAGATCCTGAGACATCTTGTACTTTTCTGTGGAGGCTTTGTGGATTAAAGAAGTGAGATCCACAGATCTAAGAAGAAGCCTGGGAGCATGAGGATGCACTAAGTCTGGGCAATGCTACCACTTTCCTTTTGGTATATCATGGCCAACTAACACTCAACTACAGGCAGTTTAAAAAGGCAGAAAGTTTTCCACAATGTTCCAAAGCATACAGAAATATGCAGTCATACTACTCTAACCAAGAAGGCCATGACAGGAGAGCTCCCAGCTTCATGTAAGGACCAGCTGCAGGCCCCTCTTGGGCAACTTCTTCCTAGGTGATTAGCTCATCCAAACTGGGCTTGAGCGAGGCAGCCACAGAGCACCTGATGAACCTACTGAGTGATTGTTATCACTAAGCTTCTGTATTCGTTGTTATTTGGACTTGAGTTGTCTGATGAACTATTTTTGGGTTTATGCTGGCCAGCTGAGGTCTTCAGCTGATGCTGATCACGGAACATGAAGGAGAACTGTGCAGCAAGTCAGAGAGATGTGTATGCTGAAAGTCATTTGGGATTTGGGAGCCAGCCAAAAATAACGTTTCAGAGGGCATATGTAACACTGCCAAAATCAAGCTGATGAATTGCTGTATCATTGAATTTGAATGCAGAATGGGGATCAAGTTCAAAACAGTCTAGCAGAGGGCTGTTCACCAACCAAAGCAGGATGGGACCAGGACATTTTGTAATTAACTCATTAAAAAGAACTTATTTAGCCTGGTTTCATCTAAAATGCAGTGGGGGGGCGAGGGTCCAGAGAGGAATTAAATCTGGAAGATAGATAACTGGGCAATTCCAGAGCTTATCTGAACATTTGGGAGTTTCCTCTATTTAGGCACTGTGAAACAAGGAAGCAAAATGTTGATAGCCATTCTGGAATCTATACACATGTAGGGTTTGGCTCTCCAACACTGGTGTTTACTCTTCTCTTCCAGTAGCACTTTTTTCATGCTTAATATTAATTTGAAGCACAAGAATAATAAGTCTGAAGATGAAATACTGCATGCTATTTTTCCCAAATGTGAGAGAAGTTTACGTTTAAGTAATGAAGCTTAGTTATGAAAGCCTACGGCTTTGCATTTCATCTTTTATTGAAGAATCTTATCTCCCTTTGCAACAGACAAGTGATAGAGCAAGAAGTGTATCAGTTTTTCCTATCTGGAGAAAGACAGCAAAATAAAACTGAGATCTGGTACAGAAGATGTCAGATCTTGGCTGAGTGCCCTCCCCTCCTAACTTTTGCTCTTCAGTTCCACTTATATTCATCTCTTTAACCAGTGAGTGCTTTCTCATTGCTTTTTGACTGACAGGTTTGTTTTTTTTTAATTTATTTATCTTTTTTTAATGGCAAGTTACTTTTGGCTCAAGGGAGTTTTGACTGGTTTCGTAATCAAAGGCTGTGTGACCAAAAGAGAATCGCAGTTAAGTCGGGTTCAATATGGCCACTGCTGAGGATAAAATGAAGAGATTACTGGAGAGATAAAACTGCCTTAAGCACTGCTAGCTACTCTTAACTTAAAAAAGCACAGTATCATTTCTAACTCACATAAACATAGAACATTACTTGGAGTTATGTTGGTAGTATCATGGACAATTTAATTAAAGTAACTGAATACAGGATAATTTTGAGTACATCCTACTATGATTTTAGTGATCTTCATGGTATCTTTTCTTATCAGTCATAAGCTCTTGGACTGACGAGCAGTCAGTACAAACTGATGGAAAATAGCGCCAGTCGTTGATGTGGCAGTATGTCCAGACAACGAAATGACAATAAAATGACTAAAAAAACCACTTAGTGTTAATTAGTTACTTGTAACTGGAAAACAAATGCAGTAAGAGAACAGCAAACGTAATTAATAGAGTCATGGAAAGTCTTCTGTATGGAGTTGCCACAGTATCTAGCTATGGACAAATCCACTCAGTTGGATCTGAACACTGTGGTTTAATAGGTATTAGTTGTTTCTATATCTGTGTTTAGATTACTAATGGCCTTGTACAGGGTAAATTACATCCAAGGGCAGAGCATTGCACTTGAAATATTAGCTGAGTTTTTCAGGCAAAAATAATTGTACGGCTATTCCAAATTACAAGTGATGATTTATATCAGTATTCCAGTTAATTTCTTGCCTGCCCCTAAAATGGAGAGCTGATCTTCAGATAAAATGTCTCAGTTAATAGAAAAACTGAGCTCCAGGAAGACAAGGAAATTGATTCAATATAACAAAGAGAGTAACGGGTTGCTGGGTTTCTGAACAATGCATCAGTTTGCAGCTTGAATTCACCTCCAGCAGAAATCTTGCCAAGATGCTCACTTCCCTTTTCGCACTTAACAGCAGAGCTGGTGGCTGTCCTTTTCACTCAAGTGCACAGTCAGATTTGGAACACATACTAAATAGTTGACAGTTTCTCACTCTTCCACCCAAACGAGCCCATTTCAGTTATCTTTAAGGTCAGAGCTGAAGTGGGACTGTGCAGACAGGGACATTGTCCTCATCTGCAGACTGTCCTGTAACTCCCTTTACTCAGCTTCTGCTCACAGACCATGCTGCATACTCTAAGGCTGGGCCACAAACACTTCATCTCTGATCAAGGACTTTGCCACACCTCAAAGATTCCCTCTCCTCTCCACCACTGTCTGTGGTCACTTGTCACGGTGTTGGCTGCTTGGCTTCCTGGTCTTCTCCCTGTGCTTCTTCACACAGTGAGGGTTAAGCCTGGATGGTACCAATTCCTCCAGTGTGTGTTTGTCTGTATACAGGCTTTGATGAACTACAGCTCCTCTCCAAATATGTCTGCAAACAAACAGTGCAGCTCAAATGTTTGCTGAAAAACAAAGGATAGGGATGCAAGACTGGCTGAGCTGGATTATCTGGCTAATTAGGCACAACTATTTTAGGCTACACTTCCCCATCATTTTCTCAGCTATGTTCCAGCTGTATGCTTAACTTCTTACCTAACTGATCACCCGGTGTCAGTGTTTATGATGGAAACATTCTGATATTATGCTTCAGTATCTTGGACTAAACTGAAGGTGACAATATTGCAGAGCCTTGAGTGTGAATGCTGGCCTTCAGAGGTGGGAGAAAGAGGAGGTGGCTGTACTTTCAGTACACAAGGAAGTCACATTTTTAAAGGTCAGATCTTTCATCTTTCATTTCCTTAGTATAATCTGACCAGTGCTTTGAAATGCATTCCTGTGCTAGCTGCAAATAGATTTAGGTTAGTTTATAAAGCAGCACTCAACACTCGCATGTTTATATGGTATCTTCTCTTTTGAGAGTCCCCAAAATCTCATTTATCCCAAGAGCCCTACAGCTGATGGCAGATTGCTTTATAATCAGAGGCCGAATGAACATCTCAGCAGTAGTGAAATCTGCTTTGAGCTTGGAGAGCAGGAAGCTAAATGCCTATTCTGCATTCATTTTCCCTGCTTCAGTTGTAAAGCAGCACTGAAAACAGACAAAAACACCAACAGCCTGCCTGCTTTTCTGAATTCAGGTTGTCCTAGTTGATGTGGATGTATATGTGCATGTACTTACATATGCACAGTTACTCTGGGTGAACAGAAAGAAATGTTCCACTTAGAAAGATGCTAGTAGATTTTGGGGCTGTTCTAGCCTTAGAGAGATACTGGCAGAAGTTGGTTAATGTGACTGAAAAAATTGTGACTCATAAATCAGAGTAATGGACTCTGATGCATTTGGCATAGTCAGCTTCACTTTCTCAATAGGGTATGCTAGGGGAGTGAATGCTGCTGCTGGGTACTGAATACAGCTTGCATATGTGGTATATGGGTGGTGTGGAAGAAGCCTTCTGCAGCTCAGCTTGCCTTTGCCATACATACAAGGCAGGCTTCCCTTGGTGTGGTCTAAAAGAGCAAATCATCTCAGTGGCCTTTTTTTCTAGGATTTATCAAAATGCAATATAGAGCAAACATAAATTGAAGCAAAGATGCTACTTAGATCATTCACAACACTTGAAAAATCCAGTACATATGGTGATCAAATTGTGTTCTCATGTAAAGAATGAATCAATAGATTGATACCTTTAAAGTGCTTCTGTACCAAATCAACACAATTAAGCAATCAAACCCCATGATGAGGCTGTCTCTCAGTGTCCTTGTTGCCAATGAAGTTGTGCTGTGAGAATCAGAGTAAGGGTTGTTTGCCTTCAGACCAAGACATGTTGACGTCCCACCCAGAACACTCCTTTGGCTCAGGAGGCACAGGGGTTGCACCACAGCCTTCACTTTGGCCAAGACTCTTAACAAGCAGGAATGGCAAAGGTGAGCAGTATTCCTCTATCAACATAGGTTGCAAATAAATCTTGCCATAGCATTTCTTCAGGTCTTGTGGCTGTCTCAGGGTGTGGACATCATTACCAACTCTCCTGCCCAGACACACTCTTTGTAGGACAAGAGATCTACCTGATTACTGCAGGAAGATTTGCAAAATAATGCATGACAGCAGCTTTTGAACAGCTTCCCACCTTGTAAGAACTAACACAGTGTCAGACTGACATATTTTTTTTAAACTGTGAAAGATGTTTTTCCCTTGGCTATAAACAAATACTTATTTGTACCAGGAAAGGAGGGTGGTGGGAGGAAGAGAGAAAATTATTGGACTGAAGTAAGCTTGGAAAAAGAGTTCAGTGGGAGCCAGCTGAGAACTACTGGCCTGGTCTGGCCTGGCTTGGACTCCCTGGGACTCCTCTTGGTTCACTGCTGGTGACACAAATTAATAGGAGGCAATATGGGAAACAATCTGCCCTGCTGGATTTTCCTTAGGGATGGAGAATGCAGTGCTCACTCATGAAAATACCCAGTAGGAGAGGCTGCACCTTCTGATGACTGTAGCCCTTCCCAAAATAAAGCTGAATTGATGAGCTGAATCCCAATGAGTGCAGGGGATGAGAAAGACTGGATTTATCCCCCATAAAGATATGCTAAGAAAAATGTCCCTGGATATTTCTTTTACTAAAATATCTCACTAGAAATGTTCAAAGGCTAGTGGGCTTTATCAAAAGGAAGAACTTTCAACCAGAGAGCATCAAGGAATATGAAGATAAGCTACTATGATTTCATGCTGTGTTATTTTATTCCACAGAACAAACTATTATTTGCTTTCACATGTTTATACCTGTGACCATGCAAATTATGGTTTGATGTCACAGGAATTCTCATGGTTTGCCAGCAGGGGAGAAAAAAGTTAATTGCAAAATGTACAATGGCAACAGAACAGCAGAGAGGGGTGGTAGCAATTATCCCAGTGTTTGAATGTTTCCACTCTACATAATTTTCAAGAGAAACATTCCTTTAAAAGAAAAATCCTTCCCATATTCTAAGGGCCAAAGGAAATGCATTGAGAGCCTCGTGATAATTTGGGCCACTACAACTAATGAGCCTGAACAATCAGGATAGCAGAGATTCTGCTTCCTGACAGCTTCATGGTGAGGATGCCAACCAAGGTCTGGCTGAAGACAGCAGGCATCAGACTGGCTCTCATTGCTAGGGAAGTGACTGGCTTGTTGCAGTCTCTGAATGTGCACTACACAGCAGTGCAAGAAAGCAGTTCAACATCTCTCCTCAGAGCAGATCACCATAAACAACAACCAGAAATATCTAGCAGCTGGTCAGAGGAAACTCCTACAGCAAGTCTGTGTGTGTATCTAGTAGGAGCATAGTGCTCTGCTTCATTTCTGATAGCAGTCTAAAATGTTGTGAGGACATCGAAAATGATCTCTCTGGGACAATGGAATTAACTTTAGAACTCTTTTTAGTGCGAATGAGTCAACAGAAAATGGGTCGTAGAACAGGATAAAGGGCATTCTGACTATTACAACAGTTGTTTGTTTAACATGGACAGAAATGCTGTTATTAAAAAAAAAAATTGTTGCTATGATACGCTGCTAGTTCAACACACTTGAAATCTAGTTTGTGTCTAGATTTGAGTTGCAGGAATGTTATAGATGTCTTTAACGCATAGCAGAAGACCTTGGCAGGGAGGGAACTCCTCAAACACTAATAAGAAATAAAGACATTTCTATCAACTTCTGTGGCCTGGAGAGCAAAGCTATCTTTGAAAGACAAACAGCTTGCTGAGAGAAAAGGGGGAGCAGGAAAGTGGTGGTGGTACAAGCAACAAGATGGGCTGGAAGGGAAGGGTGCAGCAGCATTACTGAGCTGGGCTGTGCTCACATGAGTCAGTCAGGAGAAGCAGCAGAGCTAGATCTTGGAGACTGAGAGGTGGCCCTCTGGTGCTAAGCATCCATCAGCATCACTGCACAAATATTAGGAGAGTTTATTTCAGTCTGCTTCAAGTCTTGTCCCTTGAGTGAGCTCCAGTCAGGAGCTGGAACGCTGCAGATGTGCTCCTAAGGTGTGTGTCCTGATTTACTGCTGTCCAAAAGCAAACACTCAATTCAGGTCATCACCTGCCTACGTTTTAGCTCTCTGCTCCACAACACAAAAAAAGTTTAATCCAACCTCCCCAAAGTAAATTCTCTGTACAGTTAAGAAAGGGAAAGAGCAGTCCCTAGAAACTTCCACATACTGATTCAGCATCTTATACTGAGAATCCTCTCTCTCTGTTGATTATTTAATAAAAGAGTAGGAAATGACAGACTCATTCCGCCAGAGGTGCTGTTGACAGTAGACATCTCTGTAGTCAGGGAAGAGGCTTAGGAAAGATGACGAGAGAGTCTGGAAAGTAGCAGAAGGTTCTGCTCCTTGCAGTATATCAGTAATAACACTAATGGTCACTGGGAAGAATCCAGTGACCAAGAAAAGACATCAACTACCCCTTCTGGAAGGTCAGATGGTGTCATTTTTCTCTTGCCTCTTCTGTTTCTCACTCAATGACTCTCACCTTCCAACCAGGGCTTCAGGGTAGGCAGAGAGGCTCTTCAAGTGTTTAGGTGCCTACCAGAACAGGTCCCTGAGATGTATTGTACTTTGCCTACCCATGTGGGCACAAGAAAAGACCCAGTCTGCAGGTTTCTTTACTAGCAAGCACATGGGAGTTTGGAAAGTATTTCCCCTTTCTTACTAAAGACCAAGACAAAAGGGAAAGCAACAGGGTCAGATCCTGTTTTCAGACAACACAGGAATCCTGGAGCACTACTGACACACACAGGAAATTTCCCACATATTTCCCCTGTTTCCTGGGGCTTTAGTAGCTGATATTAAAACTTATTTTTCTCAATTCAATTCATACCGTTTCATTGCAAAGGGCTTTGCCAGATGGCAACCTTTGCTGTAGCAGTTTAAGATGTTATTGCCTCCAGCCGCCCCATTCAAAGTTATGACCTTGTAGGAGTCAGTAGTAGGGGACATCACCCAGCTACATCTGCTCCCATTCACAATTCCAGCACATTGATGACTTTAGCTAACACCACGGACCATAATTTGGAGCAACCAAGAAACAGGTGATATTTCCATCTTCTCACATTGCTAAGAGGGGATAACCTTTGCAACTGGAAGTGAGCGACAGCTGGAGCTGCTTACGTATTAAGGCAGTAACCATGAGTTTCTCAAAGATCCTGTGTGGCAGTCATAAGCTGTGCCAGCCCTATGAGTAATTTACTTGCATAGTGACCAAGGCACACTAACCTGAAGGCAACACTTTGTGCACAGGGGTGTAGCTGTGTCACCATTTCTGCTCTTTGCACTGCTAAAGAAAGCTAAGCTGTATTTTATGAGCAAACCAAACTATCCCAGCAAACATGAACTCTTGCCAGTACAGCTGGATCTGCACCAGAGGCTTCTGCTGACACAGCTAAGATGGTCAGGAATGATTATTCTTCTCCCTCCTATCAACACACCAGGCTGGAAAATATCTGTAGTACAGACTGGATTAAAAGCAGTCACAATTGTTTGCCTTTTCTGTGGTGCTCCAATTTAAACAGGGTCACTCGGGCAGAATCTATGGGTGCATTTTTACCTCTGAGATCAAATTCAGTGCACTGCAGAATTGCACCAGTAGTAATTTAGCACAGCTGTGAAATTAGAGAGACCAATTAGCAGTAGGGTGTGTGTGCAGGACTCTCAGCTTTGTGATTGGAGCTGGCAGGATGTTCACATGAGAACAGGACTCTGCCAGAGATGCTTAGCAGCCAGCTCCAGCAAGCAAAATATTAGGAGGACACGTGAGGAGGAGGAGGAGATCACAGTTGCATCTTGCTGATGTTCTCTGCTTGCGTAACTGCTTTTTGTTTGCAGAGGAGAGATGCTGGAGTAGCATAAATATTGTCCTAACAGTTTGAAGAATGGTGTGGATTAGCAGGAATGGTTGGTGAATCACTTGTGTCACATCTTTGCAGAATGTTGGAAATATTTTATTATTACTAACCTGATCTGGCTAATGAAAGTCTTCCACCCTTTTCTTCATCCTTTGTGACATTTAATGATGAGAGCTGTCAACTGTATGGTGCCCCTCACTGTCTTCAGACCGAGAATCTGCAGACAAGTATCTAAGTTCAGTAAAGCCAAGCATGTAAAATCTGGATTCTGTTGATTTCAGTGGAGCACGGATTTTACTGTATGCGCACAAACTCGCCCGTGTGTATAAAGTCCTTCCATAATATGTTCTGATGTTGTGTAATAGTTAAATCTTAGTATTAATATTTAACATGGATTTTTTTTTTCCCAGACTTTAACTAGGAGTTGATTACCTCCAGTCTGTCCTGTGTTTCTGGGAACTGAACCATACTTCCTTTGTTGAAAGTGATGTTCAGGGATGTTATTATCTGAACTTGGGACAGGGAGGAGAAAAACGTGACTTTTAATTGGCAACGACTTGTGCAGCCGTTTAAAACAAGCAGCACTATGCTTAACACTTCCCCCTTTTCCAGTGTTGGTAGTCCCTGCTCGCTTCCCAGTGGTGCAAGCAACAACCCATTTTGCTGACCAGTGGAGAATCAGGTCCACTGATACATTTTCTCATCATGTCCCTCCGATCAACTTCTCAGTAGCCATGGGTATTTTATTATTCTCCCACTCCTTTTTCTCACATATTAAAAAAATGCAATATTTATACACTCTCCTTGCTTTTATGAGGGCTATTAATTATTGTTCAAGCAATCCTCCGGAAATTAATGCAAATCCTAAGTGGTATTTCATTTAATTATTGAAAATGTAGAATTACTTGACTCTGTAGGCTAATGGTTTCAAGCTACGGCAGGGGAGATTCAGGCTGGACATGAGGAAGTATTGCTTTTCAGAAAGGGTGGTCAGGCACTGGAATGGATGCCCAGGGAGGTGGTGGAGTCATCGAGCCTGGGGGTGTTCAAGGAAAGGCTGGATGTTGTGTTGAGGGACATGGTTTAGTGGGAGCTATTGGGAATAGGTGAACGGTTGGACTGGATGATCTTTTAGGTCTTTTCCAACCTTAATGATTCTATGATTCTATGATTCTATGATTCTGTGATTCTAATTTTAGCTTTCAGTTTGTCCATACAGAAATAACACCTATTTCTTTCAGTCTGCAAAAGAATGTGTTCATAGCAAAAGATATACAAGTCTTAAAGGTGGCTACTGCAGCAATATTGGACTTGCTTAATCCCTGTGATTCTGAAGGCCGTGTTCTCCACTCAGGTGAACAGATGTTGCTCAGTCTGTGGTTGCCTGCACCAACTTATGGCATGGTGTGTGGAGATGCATGTCATGTCATGATAGTGGAAACAGGCAGAAAGTAGTGCTTAATCCCTTTTGTGCTGACCTCCCTCCTCAGGAACACTAAGAAGAAGCAGTGTCTGTGCTGTGGGAACCATCAGCAAGGAAACTATTTGAAGATGGTCACTATTACACCTCTTCCTCTCTGATAGCAGTAATAGAGAAGCTCAGCATTCAGCCACAGACGTCCCATGTGTGACATCACCAGGTTAATAGATCTCTGTTAAAATCAGGAAGTGCCCAGCTCTCAGCAAATATGATGCTATGATTCTCTTTGATTTTTAAGAGGCAGAAATGTTCCCAAGAAGCATGACACAGTGAGCCTGTTTCTTCTTTCCATGTTCCTCAGAGAAGTGGTGGGCATGAATAGCAAATGAAGGAAGCTGTTGAAAGTTCCCATCTTGACTCACAGCAGTAGGCAAATGCACTCTTGAAGTTGCACCTCTGGTTTGCCTAAGCCTGTCTTTGCTTGTAACAGAAACCCCCTGGAGAATGGGGAGGCCAGGACTTGGGAAGCTAAAAATCCAGGGCTCCTGGGCAGTTTTGGAGAGAGGCCACCATGGAGGCTATGTTTGCTCAGAGCTTCAGGACAGGATTGTCATGTAGGAAAGAGGAGTCAGCTGCAGAAAGAGGCAGCCCTGCACAGGAGGAGAAGTGAGGTTTAGAAATTATTGGGGTAGCTATGAATGGGAGAGTGAAAATGGGAAACTTAGTATAATACTGCATTTCCACAGTATCGTATTTGGATGAGAAGGGTGGGGTCCTTGTACTGGATGTATAGTAGTAGATCTAGGAGTATGAACATGGAAAACTGATGGCAGACAGCATGGCTTTGTGCTTGCAAGGAGAAATCCATGTAAAGGACAGGGGCCAACTAGAGAAAGGTACAGAACAGAAAAAATACTTTCTGAGAAAGCAAAGCTTACTTCTTGCTGGGAGGATGAAATCAAGCAAAAGTGTTTTATACTGGAAGAGGAAAAGATAACCCATTCAGCTTTTTCTTTTCATTGGTATGACAGTTGTAGTTTTTTGGTGTATGAATTTTGCTCCAGTAATACAAATAATTAAATGTATCTGTATAATAGAACACATCTGAACGGAGTGAACTGAGTAATGGGGACTAAAAAATGAGGACTTGTCATTCCACAGAGGAAAGGGTTTGAGCAGCAGTCAGAAAGACTCTGTATTCCCAACATGTCCATGCAGCAGCTACAGCAGTAATTTAGTAATCAGTTAGAGCCAGGATGCATTTAAATTGTTACAAAATGCACGATTTGTTTTGGTTCTGTACCGCAGCTCTTCTGCCATCACTGTTATGGCTTTCCCCTAGTATATAATATTCTGCATAACTGTATTTTAATAGCACATTACGGGCAGCTCTGCGCTCTGCCTGAGACTCAATATGCAAACAAAGAACTGCAGATTTTTATCCCACACATATTTCACGGCTAAGACTATTGAATTTCTTGTAGAGCTTCAATAATCTTTCTTTAGGGGTCACGACAGTCTTTTGCTCATAGGCAGTATAGTTAAGTTGCTCCATTACAATGCAGCTTTGGTTTCTGAAGTTTGCAGCTTGGCAGCTGTGAAGCAGAAAAGAAGAGAACATCAGGGACCTTCCCAGAGTGTTCCTGAGGAGTCTGACATGAATTAATTACAGCACAGGTAGAAATGTGTAGTGACTATTACTTCAGGTTATGAAGAAGATAGACGTCCATTAGGATAGTTGATATCAGGTGAGAGCATTTAAAAGGCTAAATTAGTGCATTCAGACATTGGCTGGACCTGGAGAAAGAGTTCCCAGGAGCATCTAGTGCAAGCACAGATATCTGTCCTTGTCTCAGGACCCACGTGGATTCATTCATTAGTCAGCCTCAGCCACATCTCCAGTTCAGCATCACACAGAGGGGGGACCAGTGGATCATTCTACTGTGCTGTTCAGCGCATCTCTCAGCTACCTCTGAATTTTTTTCCAGCAGAGGCTACGGATGAAGAAAAATAAAGCTATGTGTAACTGGAAGGAGCATGCTGAAGGAGCTTGGAGAAAGTGCCCAATATCCCAGGCTGCTGCAGCAGAAACACGAGTCTATTGCAACTGCAGAACCTGTTTTCTCAAGCACAGCCTGCCTATGTCTATTGTGCCTTCTGTCTTCTTTGGGTCTTCCATTTTGTACTAATAATCCCAAAGCAAAATCTCATTAATGCATTCCAACAACAGCTGAGAGAGTTGCAGCTTCAGTCAGAGCATCCGATTTTGCATTCTAGACTCAGTGAGCATCACACAAGCCAACATGAGGGCTTGGCACAATGGTACAAGCAACTTCCAAGATGATTTGCCTGTCAGGAACCCATTCAGGCTATTTAAATAATGGTATCGTATGTGTGATAAGCACCTCGATCCTCATTATCCTCTCTTAAAAGCCTATGCCACCTACTGATTATTTCTGGAGGAGTGGATAAGGGCCCTGTCAGTTTATATTGCTTGGTGTTTTCCATTACAAAAGACGATTGTGACGTTTCATGAGAAAATTTCATATATTCAGTCTTTGTGCAAATTGAGTTTTCAGGAGGAGCAAAGCCTCTTGGTTAGGAAAGTGGAATTCTTGTTAGGTTTTGGCTGATCAATTGTGAGAAAGTATATTGTGCAAAAAAATACCCTGCTTAGTTTTCAGCTTCAGAAAATAGTTGCTTCTTTGCCAGCATTGGCTTTCTGCAGCTGTGCCCATTTTAGCTCTCTAGATCTCACTGACAACAATAGGAGGATAATCAAGTGGCTCACATCTATTTTAACAACATTTAGAGGTCTGGTCCAGAGTTGAATCCCATCCAATATATCTGTGTTGGGGTTAAAGTCCTTCTCACAATCACAGTAGCTTGCTGTAATTTGTTCTTGATCACAAGATGGACAAAAATGGGTAATAGAATTAAAACAGTTAAAGCTTTGTTTTAAGAAACAAGATTCAAGTTGCAAAGCCAAATGCTTGAGAATTGGAAGTGCCGTATTTATGGCCAGCCCTGCAATTCTTAATTCAGTCATCTTGTGAATATGTTGCATTTTTCCAGAGTTTATAGTACTACGATTTTTTCATATTCACCTCTCACTTCATTTTGCATCCCAAATTACTTTGTCAATATTTAATGATACATTATTAATATAAATATGATGTGGCAATACAAATAAAGCCATACCAAAATGATATTTACTTAGGTTGCATAGATAAGCACTTGGAAGTTAGAGAATGCCAGATGTACACACTGCAAGCACAGCAAGATGCATTCCCTACCCCTGAAATCTTAGGAATCAAATTAACACAGTATGACCCCTCTGTTAGGAGAATAGGAAAGAAAGACAAAAAGAAGAGGGACCACAACAGGTTACATGAGCTAGGTATGATTATTAAGAGAAAATAAGTCCTTTTTTTTATGTGTGGCTAAGTGGCTCTGGGAAACCTCATGACCTTAGTGCTGTTGACATTCCTGAAATAATATTCTGCATATGGTATGTATCCCTGGATCTTCTGAAATAGCATAATCAGCAACAGCGTGCCCCCAGGGACTCTATCATGCCTTTCTCAAATACCTGCTGACAGATGGGTGTCTGGTGTTATGGATTTACAGAATGGAGTGAGATTTCCTCTAGCAAAAATATAAGTGAAAAAAAAGATGTTTCATGTTGCAGAACATAATGGTGGTTTCCAGGACAAGGAGAATCCACTCTGAGGCCATTGCTCTGGTGGGGCTGGTGCCCAGCAATGCAGGTGCTACCATGCTTTGTGATGGAGTGCAGCCCTTACCTCCATCACTGCCGGCTGGCTCATGTTCAGATGAATCATTTTCACGATGACTTCACTTTGAGTGTTATTTTCAGGGCTGGATTTCTGAGCATGGATGTGCAGCTACAATAATGCATGTTGTATGTGAAGTTGTGATCGCAGCCTTTGCTTTGTTGTGTGTAAGTTCCTCCTGCTGTCCCTGATGGCAGAACAATGCTGACGCTGGCTGCCGCTCCACTAAGGGTATTAGATGTTGAAGAAAGAACAGAAGGTGAAAATAGGATTAAGCTTTCTGTCCTTTTTCCTTTTAAGTTGTCTCACTGGGACATAACACTGCCACAGTTCCTTCTGCTCTCTTTCTAATGTTTATGACTTATGCACTTGCACCAACTTCTTGAAATCAGGGATGTAAATACTAACAGTGACATGACTTTTTTTCCTTCTTGCTGAACTGGGTGATGCCCACTCTTTTGCCCCAAATGCATCTTTCACTAGCAGGGTCTGTAGCAGTATGTCAAACTGCATTGTTTCTGATACTGATTCTGATTCTGGTACTGGTGGAAACATTTACTACTGGTGTCACTGACGAAGTCTTTCAAAAAACTGCCTGAATCACCAGTTCATCTGTCCAGTACTAACTTAAGTTTCATGTCTTTACTGGGAGGTATTTCCCAGCTTCTGTATCTGTGTGAGCCTTCTGCCTACTTCCAGACCCAGAGTTGAGTCATGACTTGGAAATGCACCAGCCTTCTGCCTCCTCATCCCATATTCCCAAAACCCAGATGAGCCAACTGGAGAAGAGCAGGGACACACTTTGCCTGCTTTTCTAACTCTTCTACCTTGGAAATACCCAGCCATGAGTATTGCATACTCCACTGCAATCTGTTCCCAGTCTTGAGAGTATCAGATGATTCATAACACAGGAGAGAATATCTAGATATAAACAGCAACTCTCCCCATGCTCTGATTAATCATCTCAGAGTATTCTTGTCCCACCACACTCCTCCCACTAGCCAGTACCCCTCCAGCATGTTCATGCCCCATATGCTTGTGCAGGGAAGGGTGGCTAAAAATGCACAAAGCCATCCATGCCCATGCACATTTGCAGTTCTCTCAATAACCAGCGATTCTCCTTTTGTTCCTCCTGGAATCTCAGCAATCCACTCCCCACCCACATGCCTGCCATCTGCTCTGGGCTTTTTGATGCCGTAGCTGTACCCACGTCAGAACAACTGCACACAGCTCATCCTCAGAGACTTGTTGAATGTTGCTTTCTTTCCAGTCTAGAAGGAGAAACTGTGGGAAAGGTATGGAACTCTCTCCTTTTTTGCTCTCTGAGAGTTTTGAAAAACACCTCTTCTGTAATGATACACAGAAATCATCAGGCTTACAAAATGTTCTTCTTCCTTCCTACACATACACCCCTTTCCCTGACTTATTTAGAGAATACAGCCTATTGTTAGTGCTCATTGCTATTGTTAGTATGTTGGTATTGTTAGATTTTATAGTGTTTCTCAAGTTTCCTCCTCATTCCATTGGTGGAAAATCATAGACCACTTCTCTGACCTTTTGAACCGCTGGCTTTTCTTAGCTCTCAGCGTAAGTCAATGTGCAACGCATAAAGAACATCAGGAAAATGTGTGTGCATGTTGGTTTATGAAAGCAGGATCAAGTGGGTGAGAGAAAAAAATCACATGAATGTACATGTATGTATTTGTCTTCATTAGGCTTCATTATCTTTTCTGCACGCTCGGCTCCACAAGGGTACCCACTTATCCTACACAGTGCCATCAGCACTGCTAGGGTCTCCACAAACTTTCATTACACTAGTGGCTTCGACTCAAGCTACCAGATGGATAGCCCATCTCTGCAAATGGGTCATTTTTCATTATTTTTTTTTAAGTTAACCCATGCTATTTTAAAAAACTTTTCTAATATCAATTACAATTAGCTTACCAATAGTATTTATTTTCAAAACATCATTACTTTAGAGTGGGAACTTTTTGTGTTTGGCACGGGAAGGAAGAAAGGCATGTTCTCCCTGCAAGTGTCGTAGCTCACCTGGGGTACTTTCCATTGCCTCAGTTACTTGGAAATTGCATGCTCACCTGGGGTACTTTCCATTGCCTCCATTGGAAATTGCATGTTTCTGCCTGGCAAAAGGCTGAAACTACAGAAAAAAATATGGAAACGGAAAAGATAAAAGGTAGAAATACCCTTTCTCCCCTCCCCCAAATTCAATCACCTAAAATGGCTTTTGAAAAGCTTTTCAGAAAAAAATCCCTTCCTCCTGAGACTACGTTACAGGAATTTCTGACTAGGAGAATTATTCTGAAAGTTCAGAATTGAAATCACAAATTGAATAGAATATCTCCTGCAGACTTTGCAATGGAAATATTGTCCCCATAAGTTAATAACATATTTGTCATTGCTTCCTATCCAGGCCGTAGAAAAGGAAGAAGAAAATAAAGGAAAAGAGTGGGAACAGAAAGCTGAAGGCTTTTTTGTAATACAGTGTTTGTGATTTCCCTCCTAACTGCCAACAAAACCAACAGTTTGAATCTTGTCTGATAATTCAGCTTCCATTTCAAAGCAGCTTACAGATTAGCAGAAGTGCCACCAAAACATAAATAGTAACAAAGAATAAGAAAAACAACAGAAGGAGAAGATGCAAAATCTCTACAAGAAAACATTGTGCATCTCACTGGCAAACAGCTCAGCCTTTGAAGTACAACAGTCTGTTGGTTACCTTTGTAGCCACCACACCCAAGAATCACAACAGTTCAAGAAAGTGAAACAAGATCTGAACTGGGCAGATCATTTACATCACACCTTTTCTAGCAATGCTAGGAAGCAGAGCTTTCTGTGAGCTCTGGCCTTATATTGCAAAAGGCAGGAATAAAAGAACTAAGCATCTTTTCGTTCTTTTGTGGTGCTTCATCACATATCTTGTAGTACCTCTTGTATGTTGAGACCTGCCTTTTGTATTTGTTCATTTACACCTGTATTTATGGCTTACCTCATCCTCATCTTTGATCTTCCCTATCTCCAGCACCCAAAATAAATTCACTGTTGCGTGATTCAAATCATGTCTCCATGGTTCCCTGGCCAAGTCTTCAGACGCAATTTTCTGTGGTAATCTTTTTTTTTTTGCAGGTGCCCTATTCTGCATGGGATGAGAGGAAGCAGAGGATAAAATGAAATACAGTTCATCTTCTGTTGCTCTTGCAGCTTTTTTATCATCTTTAGAATAAATTATTTTATTTTCCTCTTAGATAGTTTAGTGTACATTAAAAAAAAGAAAAAAGAATGCATTTATTATAAATTCAGAGATGGTATAGGCATGGGGACCTAGTGGTCCCTAAGACTATGTCTTGAGGCAGCATCTTTAAAAATCTTTCTGACACCTAGGGAATCTTCAGTTCTATCTTAAAAGAGCTCAATGATACTTCCTCTGCTTTCGAGAGGTTCGGGAGGCAATAGGAAATACATGTTGTTTTCATTCTATGCCTAATATGGGAAAAATCAGAAGGCACAAGAGGGTTTGCCAGAGCAGATTTTTCTCAGCTCAAATCAGTAAAAGTGGGAAAAGAAGACATGGCTTTGCCACTGCCTGCCGAGTCCGTTGTTTTTCTTTGTTAGCAAACTACAATATCAGTGTTCATAGCACAAGAATGCAGCCAACAAATCCTAGACATGCCATATATTTCATGGGTTTAGCAACCCATAAAAGTTGAGAGTATCATCTGATTTATCTCAGCAAATGACTCCAGCTGTTCTTGGGAACACACTCTTTTAATCAAAAGAGGTGTTCCCTAAATTAAGTCTTGATTTGAATCTCCTTCCCAGAACTATGTGTACAATATTATCTACTTCTTAAAAGCATTTTGAATGCTTTGTTAATGCAATATGGTGTGACTTTCCTGTAATCACTATTTCTTCCCACAGGAATCTAGCACGCTGATTAGTAATTGCTATATTGTCAAAGAGCACACAAGCTCATTTTCTGACCCGAACAAGTTATTAGAGTTTCATAATTGCTGAGCACTGTGCATTATTTTACTATATTAACCTGTTGCTAAAGAGACCGCTGAGGAGAGAATGACTGATCCATAAAGGGACAGATGAATATTCATTTTCCTGAATTATTTTACTTGCTGCTGTGTGTGGCATTGCTTCTTTCAGGTACGAATGCCATGGAGGCCTGTACCACAATACACTAATCAGGAAATAATGACAAATAGTGATGTCGCCCACACACATGAAGTTCAGCTTTGCTTGGTTTTAAACAAGGAATTCAGCCTTCACTGCATTGCAACAAACTCGCATGGCTGTTCCATGGTTCCTCTCTGTTCCCTCTCCTATTAGCATTCCTCTTTGCTCCTCAAGCCTAAGCCCTATACGAGACAGATATAAAAAATCTTCGGGCTTGTCTCCAATGGAAAAAAAAGCTTACTGGTCTCCACAAGCTGCCATAAATCACTAGATGACCTTCCTTCTGCCAAAAAGGAAATCAAAGAAGTAGCAAGACAAATATGTATTGTTGACTGGTTAATACCCAATCTTAACTACTAGGTGAATGTATTGAGAGAGCAGAGTAGGGTTTTTTTTAGAGCAGTTTTTTTTTTTTTCCATCAGAAAATGCTTGTTTGACAAAACTGAAGTTTTCTACTGGTACATATGGCTCTCATTAAAATATTTGCAGAAGATGCTGAAATGTTCTGTTCTTACCTTTTTACTACAGCCTTTATGTTACACTGCTGTTTTACATAAATGCAAAATGAAACCTAAATGAGTCAGTCCAAAGGAAACATCTTGTCCTCAACATTTGTATTTCTCTCCGTGAAAAACTGTGTCATAATTGCTTTTATTCATAAGTTAGAATGAAACTAAATTTTAAAGACGTGCAGCTTCTCAAGGATGAGATATCTGGTTCCTGGCTGCTCCTACTTTTGGTGCAGTCATGAGACAGACAGCAGTGAGTGCTGAGCAAACCACAGGAACAGGTCTGGAGGAGCATGGTGCATGGCATGGCCTGAGACATCTACAGTGTATCCCAGCTAGAAAGCGCCACAACAGCTCCATTCTGCAGTATCCTAAGAAAGGGACCTTTTAATCCACTGCAATTGTTTTTCATGTTTTTAATTTATGATCTTTTTCTGTTCCAGGGACTTTTTTCACAGCCTTGGCTTGATTTCGCTTTTTGGTCTCTTAGATGCTTCAGTGAGTGAAATGCTCTCTGTTGGTGGTCCACATGTAGGTTAGAGAACAAGAAGGGATGCTTTGCCCTTGCCTAGAGGTTGGTAGACTGCCTCAGATATCTTTGCAGGAGACATATTCAAAGCCCTGCAGGAAGGTGAAAATATAGATGATATAAGACTAGCTTATTTCATGGTTTATAGCTTTTATCAGTATGCAAATGAAATCTGGTGAGTACCTCTTTCAAATATTCACAGTAAAAGTGTTCATTTGGTCGCATTATAAAAAAAAAAATCAGTAATGAAAGAGATGGGTACAAAGTAGTGAGAGTCAAAGACAGATGTGACAAGTGTAAAAACTGTTTCACCTTAACCTTATGGAGATCAAAAACTGAAACTCGGCAAGTGGATTTCCTTCCCTTTGAGATGTCCATGGTCAGGGTGGCCATGTAAACCCTGCTGTTTATAAGCAAGAAGGGGACTGCCTTTTTGCACGGTCTTAGTGATAGGGTAAGAGGGAATGGCTTTGAACTTAAAGAGGGGAGATTGAGGTCAGTTGTTACGAGGAAGTCCTTTCTTCGGAGGGCAGTGAGGCGCTGGCACAGCTGCCCAGAGAAGCTGTGGTGCCCCATCCCTGGAGGCTCAAGGCCAGGTTGGATGGGGCCCTGGGCAGCCGGAGCTGGTGGGGGGCAGCCCTGCCCACAGCAGGGGTTGGGGTGGGTGGGCTTTGAGCTCCCTTCTGTGATTTTACGTCTCTATGATTATTCTTGCTGAAGTGCGTGTTTGTGCCCCACCGCAGGAGCTGACAGGGCTAACACAAGGCCCAGTGCCAGAAGTGCAGGCCTCTGTCACCAGGTGAGAGGGGCTTCCCCTGCCACTCCTCTGCCTGAAAAACCTGGCAAACCCAGCCGGCCTACGGTGTCATCTGTAATGCGTATTTTGGAAGCAATACCATTTCCTTTTGATCTAGTACATGGACCTTGCAAAAGGACTGCTGAGGGCCTAAACCACTGTGCTGTTCCTTTGAGTACACATTTGCTTAAACAAAAATAGTCTTGTTTTTTTAAATTACAGCAGTGGTCAAGTCATGTGGGTGCCTTGTATGTTCTACTAATGAAGATTTTCAATCTCTCAGTGCCTCTCTAGTTGCTGTTTCTCATAACTGTGCATAGCCACAAAATCATTACATGGCTCGCACAAAGAACAAGAATCCCTAAAAATTATAGAGTGTCAGAATAGAGAAACAGAGAAAGAAATAGAGAACATAGGCAAGACTCAGATAAAAGCCCCTACCCCTTCTATCTTTTCTGTGAATTATTATAGAAGAATAGAAGTCTTGAAAAGATTTAATAGAAACGTCTTAGCTTTCAAATAACAAACCAGTATACTAATGTGCACCCCAGGCCAAATTCAGCTCTACATAAGTGACTGGAAAACTCATGAAGTCAGGAAATTCATAGAGTGAGACTTCTGCCTAAATTTGGCTTCGTGTGTTGTATGGGCTGCTTCATATTTTTTTCCCTTGGAGTGAAGATACAGACCTCAACTCGGATCTGTTACATCCCTTCAAAAATAGTACACAAATTCCCTGCAGTAGAAGCTCTGCTACACCAAATAGAGCTTTATGCAGTGCTCAAGTGAAAAAGAATAAAAAATGCTGTAGACCTAACACAAGCAGGAATGGATATGATGCATATCTGATTTCTTGTTTGAATTCAGCAGGCTTCTCTATTCTGAGAGTACAAATGCATCTTGCTTCCTCAAGCATATGGCAGCAACACATGCAATTTACATCCCATATGGGGTCTCTTTCAGGCAACCGTCAGACTATAAAATGTCATGAAAAATTGCTTTAGATCCACATTGTATAGTGCAGATACTTAGCATTCCCCTTTGTAGCATTGTCCATAGCTCCAGGAGAAGTGCTTTTAATGTAATTGCTTGTCCTGCATTACTACCTGGGAGTTAGGGAGCCCTGAGATGCTTCTGCCAGCACACTGTGAAAAATGTAGGTTTCCTTCAGATGCCCGTGATCTAATTTAGCAGCAGTTGAAACCCATTGGTGTGATAAATAATGAGAAAGAACGGGACAAGAAAAGTGACACTGTATGGTTATTACATACTGCACTTTATCACATGGTCTCAAAGCACTTCGTAAACAGACAAAATTATCCCTGTTTCAAAGATGGGGAAACTAAGGCCCAGGCAGGTAACTTTCTGGAGCACCCCAAACTAGTGGCAGAGCTGGAACCAAAGTCAGATTCCCAAGTCACAGTCATCAAGTACCTACTCTCACTGCCTCCTTCTCACATACTCTGGTCCTGTTTAAATAGATCACCATAAATAGCTCAGTCACACACACACGTAAATATGTGGGGGAAAAAACCACCCAGAACAGGCCTTTTTATTTCCTCAGCTGCCTGCACAGTCATGCTTAATGGGCACCACTGTATAGGCACTGCAATAAAAAGAAAAGTTCCTAGCAAAATGATCAGATGCAGATTTTAAAGATTAGTATCAGAGAGACCTTCCTTCCCTGATGAGGACTGCATGTGTACAGTCAGTGGGAAACTAGATATCCAGGCAAACAAAGCTGAAATTTCTGACGCAGCAGAGGATGCAAATCAACAAGGCATTAAAGTAAATAAACAGAGGCCTGGAAAGTGAACAGAAAATGTTTGTGCTTAATTATAATGAAGACAGAAGCGGAAAGGGATAAGACAGGAAAGGAAATTGCTTTATCAATGCACAGGCAGTATCTTTAATTATTTTTGATACTAAGAAGACCAGGAGGAGGAAGTAGTCTGCTACAGTGAACTATTATGAACACCATGTTGGGCACAGAAAGTAACTCATGTTGTAGGAATTCACCTCACACAGACTCGGAAATAAGGCAGTCAATAGCTGGTGATGTCTGAGAGTAAGATACAAAGGAATTAAAATTTTTAATTTAATAACATGACTTCCAGACTAATGAGTTGCTCTTATGACCGCAAAAGGATACACAGGGTTAAGATGCAGACAAAGGTGACTGGAGTATTACAGAATTCTCCTTTCAGAAGAAGAAGGGAGAAAACCAGATGAAACTGTTTACAAGCATTAAAGGAATAGCCAGAGGAATAGAAAGGCATCTTGAGGAAGGCAGAACTGCCAAAGCAAAAGAAAGAAGTTGTTTCAGCTAGGGGTGCAAAAATGGATGGAACAAAAGTCGGTTAGGAGGCTTAGGATCTAAGGAAGATGTGGGCTGGTACTTGGGAAAGAAGTGATAGCATCTAGTGTAGGTGCCACCCTCCAATAAATGTATGAGCACTGAGCCATTGTTTTTCACATTTCACAAGAACAGAAGAGATTTTTAGTTGCACAGTAAAAGCCCTGACTTGAAGGATGCTATTTCTCTTCACAAGCCGAGCTTTTATGATATCTTTAAACCATCCCAAGTGACACCACCATTAGTACAGCTGTCTTGACATGGCAGTGCCATAAAACTGAGATAATTGCACAGTGAAAATCCAAGTGTTTCACTATGGCATGTTACTTAGCCAGTTTCAAGTCAGTCATTTGCCTGCTGTAGTATGGCTTTGCTGAACACAAGGCTGGTCAGAGACATACCAGGCAGAGTTGCTCACACAGGCTGCATAGAGAGAGAAAAGCCTGCAATAATTGCTCATTAGCAATAATTTGCAAAGATGTCTGGAGAGCTGAGGCTGGACAGGAACATCACATCCATCTGCTCGCCCATTGCAGCCACTGAAATTCCTGCAGTGATTGATATACTTCTTTTACCTCTGCTAGTTATCCCATTCCTTCTTATTGAACCCATGTATTAATTTACTCTAGGCCTCACCTTCAAATTTGCAGTCAGTAAGTTTCTGATGCATGTTTTTAATACATTTTCTTTAGTTCACTCAGGCAATAACTTCCCCAGTGCCAGACACCTACGCCCAAACCGCTGTCTGCAGGAGAATTTCCACTCACTCCAGCAAGCCAGGTCAAGCCACTGTCAAAGCCTCATTCCTCAGAGGCTCACACTGGTTATAAAACTGATAATGACACGAGGAAAGCAAGCCTAGTGCTCAGACACAGTAATTGCGCGACAGTCCATGAGAAAAATATTCCTACTATATAGCAGAGCAGGCAGCATGGGCTGACTGGAGAGTCCAGAAAGACAAACATTGTTCTCCTATGGAGACCTATAGATGACATCTCTTTGCTTTAGTCTAGACTGGAATTAACCTTATGAATTCAGGTAATTATTCTCTGTCCTGACTCTCGTGTGAATGGCTGTAGAGAGCCTTCTCCCCGCTGTCTCCAGCAAGAGCAGATTTCAGACCTTAATTGAAAGGGAAATGTTTGCCAAAGGTCAGTTCAAGTGGAAGAAAAGCCCCTTTTATTGTGGCTGGGGGGTAGAGCTGAGCAAATAATTATCCCAGGGGAAGCATGGAGAGCCTTGGTGATTTATTTCTTAGGAGCAACCAGTGAATTTTCTCCCTCTTAGTTATTTTTGTTCAGCCTCTTTGAAATCAACAAATTTCTAGCTAGAACATGCCTCATTTCAGTACTTACGCAGCAGTTCTCAAGGTCATCCTTCTTTTTCCACAATTGTGCACATGCATGATATGTCACTGTTCATAATTTTGAGATCTTTGCGTGGATTAGTGCGCAGTGATTTTTGAATAAATGGTTGGAGCATTTCATGTCACTTGTTGATGACAACCAGCCACTTCAAACACAAAATGGCATTCAGAGACCTGAAGAGAGTTGTTCTTCAATTTTCCTCTGGAGGCACAGTGTTGTTTTTGTGGTTACAGACAATGGGCTAACAGTTTATATTCGTTTTTAAAGAATTGTTTATATTTTAAATCACTCATTTGAGGCTTTTGTTCCACACTGTATTCCACTCCAGTGTGCTGAAAAGCTGGGAGATGAATTGTGATGCTGAGACTAAGAGGTGGGAATGGGCAGAGGAAGAAAAGTCAGTCCATTTGACTGACAGTTTTCATAATTCCGACCATTCTGAGAATGTCTGAAAAACACAAAGAAAATCATGGCTACTGGACAGTCCCCTGACAAGCACTCAGTGGCAAAGACTAGAAATGGCTCTAGGCCAATGATCAGGCCAGGAGCCCAGGGTACCAGGCAGTTGTGGACTTGGATGCTTAAGGAGAATCTCCAAGGTTTGTAGGCTCTCAGCTCTCAGTATGCTCACTGTGTGAACACCTATCTTAAGGGACATGTATGCAACAGTAAATGCTGCTGGCTGCCCAGCTGGAAAGTGGCTTACCAGAAAAAGATTTGGGGGTCCTGCTGGACACCAAGCTGAACAAGAGACAGCAATGTGCCCTTGCTGCTAAGGTGGCAGAAGAGATCCAAGGAATGGAACATCTCCCCTGTAAGGACAGGCTGAGAGCTGAGGCTGTTCAGCCCAGAGAAAACTCCAGGGACACCATCAATATCTAAAGGGGATCTATAAGAAAGAAGGGAACAGACTTTTTAGCAGGGTATGTTAGGATGATAGGACAAGGGGAAATGGCTTCAAACTAAAAGAGGGGGATTTAGACCAAATATAAGAAAAAAGATTTTTATAGTAAGGATAGTGAGGCACTGGCACAGGTTGCCCTCTCTGGTGGAAGCCTCATCATTGTGAACATTCAAGATCAAGCTGGAGGGAGCTCTGAGCAACCTGATCTAGCTGTAGGTGTTCACTGAGGGGGAGCTGGACTGCATTACCTTTAAGGGTCTCTTCCAACTCAAATGATTCTATGATTTTACAATCCTTGGCTGCATGAGGCAAAGTATTGCCACTAAGTGAAAAAAGGTAATCCTTGCCCTTTACTCACTAATGGAGGCTCTAATGGAGCCTCCCAGAACACAGGCACAGACATGGGGGGGGGGGGGGGTGGTTCAGTAAAGGGGCACTAAAGGACTGAGGCGTCTCTTATACAAATGAAAGTGGAGATGTCCAGACTACTGAGCCTGTAGAAGAGGAAAGTCAGGGGGATCTTATCAATGTCTATAAATACCTGATGGGGAGGTGCAAAGAGAAAGGAGCTGGGCTCATTTCAGTGGTGCTCAGTGCCAAGACAAGAGGCAGTGAGCACATACCAATACACAGGAGGTTCCCTCTGAACACCAAGAAGAGCTGCAGGTGACAGAGTGCTGGCACAGGCTGCCCTGAAAGTTGTGAAGTCTCTCCCTTGGAGATTTTCGAAAGGGAGGAGTAAGAAAATTCATCATGTTCCTCAGTATTAGCAACACAGGGAAATAATTTTATTCTGTTGCAAAATGGGACAAGCTCTAAAAGTTGCAAGTGAAGAAACTAATCTGGCTGACCAGCAACAACCTCACAGAACCACTGTTGTGGGAAGTTCCCACAGTCAGCTGCACCAAAGCAGCACTGATATGTCTTGCTGCAGAGAAGGGAATGCAGAACAGGCGACTTCTTGATGTAGTCAGAGCTAAAAACCTCAAATAGGCCACAGCTTGCTGCCCCCATCATTCAGAAATTCAGAATCCATTCTGCCATTGTATAGCTCTGATTTGGATTGGTATCACTACCCTCTCAGACTGCCAGAAATGCTTTGCCTGGGCAGAACCAGTTATTCCTCTGTCATGTGGATACCTAAAATCAATGTGTGTGTGGTCCATACAATGCAGTGTTTCAAAGAAAAAAATTTTTAATGCTTTTCTGGAGCCCTTGATTACAGTGCTGCAAATCCTAGTTACCACCTTTGCTAAATCAACAGTATTGTTGGAAGAATAACTATAATTTCCTGGTTTCTTATTCCCAAGAAGGCAACCGGTAAAATAGTTCTACTGTATTGCAACTTCCTATAGCTGTTTTTGATTGCATTTTCCTCCCTGGTGCTACAATAAGAATTAAACTCCTGTCTCTGGTGCAGTTTTCAGCTGCTCTCCTGCTGTGAAGTGATGCTCTGAAATGCCCAGTGATTCACAGCTCTGATATTTTGTGTCTAATGGAATTATTTCTGGATGGAATTGTTAGCTTTCCTGAGAGAGAGGGACTCATAAAGCTGGCAGGAGACAAATTATACGTGTCTACCTTCCTCCAGAGCACTTCTTAAAATCAAATTACTTGGCTACGCTTTTTAAAATTTCTCCTACTGCATGAATGCAGAAGTAATTTAAAGTAAAACATAGGGGCACTGCAATTATGCAAAAGACAGGAAATTCGGGGTTACAAATGGACTTGAAAAAGGCCAAGTTATATCCCAGCACAAAGGAGCGAGAGAAGGGGATCTCAAAGATCTCTCAGTATAGATTATGTTATCAGCAACTCTGTATTGTAGGTTTATTCGTAGCCTACAAGGTGTATGTGATCGATTGAGCCATGAGGTGTGTTACGTAACTGCTGAATTGGGATTAAGACGTGTTATTGTCAGTCAGACTTTAAAATGCTCCAAATTCCTGCTGCAGTCCCTGCCCCTGCTCCTGCCTGAAGTGGCTGTGCCCTGCAGGAGCCCTCTGGAGAAACACCCTGAGAAAGTTCTTGGGGCATTCTCCAACAGGGCCTGGTGCTCAGAAATGCCCCCCAAAGAACTGTGGGACTTAACTCAGAAATCTGAGCTGCGGGGTGGGCCTTGAAATCTGCTGATGACTCATTCAAGTATTTTGAAGCGCTGGGAGGCATTTATTTTCGGTTAGTTAAATCCCCAAAGTAAGCTAATATCCCTCCAGTGATATCAATTAGGATATCAATTACCTTCAGAAATGGGTGCTCACGCAGAGGGGTGGTGGGTGCTGTGTGATGTTCCCATGGAAGGGCTGGGAGCTGCCCACATACTATGTTCCATGCATCCCTGCCAGCAATGGTGAGTCGGGGCATGTGAGCAATGGGGTAGGCATGGTAAGCTCTTTTGCATCCTATCATCTAGACTGTCCAAGAGTGGGAGCATATGATGTTCTATGAAGAACATCTACTTCACGTTTAGTCTTTGAGTGTTTCAGATGAGGACATGGAAGACAGAAGTCAGCCAGATGAAACACCATTGAACTTATTGGATCTTACCTAGGTCCAAATTATTGGAGAGGGACCCATGAAGGCACTCAAGGCCAGGTTGGATGAGGCCCTGGGCAGCCTGAGCTGGTGGAAGGCAGCCGTGCTCATAGCAGGGATTGGGCTGGGTGGGCTTTGAGTTCCCTTCCAACCCAAATCCGTCAGTGATTCTGTGATTCTATGGTAAGTTCCATGGTTTGTGCTAGTGAGCAGTTTAGCTTTCTTCTTCCAATGAACATTATTTTGAGCTTAAATTGGTAAGTTCCACCTGCACCCCCCCCCCCCCCCATCCACTCTTTTACAGCTATTGCTGCAATTCCTCACAGCTTGACTTAAGTCTCAGCTAAACTCATTAACTTTGGCCAGCAAAAGTTGCAACTTCAGTGCTCATCCCTCTTTCTGGATATATTATGTTTATGTTACAGCCTACTATGCAAGGGTGCCAATCCCCTTAAAATAGGCCCTGAGCAGCTGAATTCAATAGTCTTCTAACATGACAAGGAGCTTTCCAAGGCACTTGGCCGTGTCTTTGTGGCTGTGATAGATCTGCTTTCTGAATGTAGTTGTATCAGATTGCTTGCCCCTAGGGAAAATCCACTACAGACATAGGCAGAAAGGGGTCATCAGCATTTACAGAGGCCACAAAAGTTTGGAATTTCTTCAAAGGGCTGGTAATAAGACTGTAAGAACTAAACAGCCTGGCAAATAGCTGTATTTCACTAGTCATGATAGTAAGTGCTGAGCTGAGTAAAATGGTTCTTAAGGCTTAGGAAGTATCTATGAAAACACAACCTTGGGCAAGACCCAGAAATTTTCATCTCTGCATTTGAAAAGCAGCTGGTTAAATAGCTGTGGCAAAATAATCAAGAAATAAATGTTTATTTACTTAATATGTTAACTGAGCGATTAACTAAGTAATGGGAAACATAGAAGAAAGAAGAAACCTTTCCCCTTGTGTGCAGAGCAGCATTTTTCAGCCTTTCCACGAGTATTACAAGTTCCTGGAAAAATGTCCTTTCTAAGCTTACTGTTCCACATATTTTTAGAGATATTAATTATTTGTAAATGCATTCCGTAGGCCTGCTGTTACAGTGCCGTGTGTCAGATTTGTAATGGAGAGAACAGGAAAAAAAGTGTTCTTATTCTTTGAAAAAGCATTTTTACTCTTTCCCCACTGTCTCATGAACTTTCAGATGATGATGTAAAAGTGACCAAAGAATCCCAACACTACTGGTAACAAGCTGCAGAACAAGTGCTTACAGTGCATAAACTGCTAACAAGCAATATTCTATTTCTAACTCAAGGTGTAGGAGAGGAGTAATCATTTACTCTAAAGGAGCATGAATATACAGCAGAAGCGTGTAGGGTGAAAAAGTATAAAACTCTGGAGCCACTCAAGGTAAAATCATAGAATCATAGAATTGTTACAGCTAGAAAAGACCCCTAAGATCACACAGTCCAACCAGCAGCCCATCACACCATGCCCACTGCCCACGTCCCTCAGTGCCACATCCACACGGTTCTTGAACACCTCCAGGGACAGTGACTCCCCTTTCCCCCTGGGCAGCCCAGTATCCCACTTGATGTTGTATGTTCTCCTTGCTGGCCCAGGGCTGCTACCAAACAAAAGAGAGGGGCTTTGGGTGAAGGAAATTTTGGGCTATCAGGAGACAAGCACAAGACTGTAAAAAGAGAAAAAAAGAATACCCTATCTTCCAAGTGTGCACAGCAACCAAAATGGCACTTCTACTGATTAAGGTATAATAAATGTAATGAAAAACCCTGTAAGCTATTAGTGGCTGCTACTGGTTACGCATTTGTTTTAAGCCTTTTGAATGCTGGTAACTCTTCTTTTCCTTGGAAAAACTTTCCACATTATTACAGTCATTCCTTTAAACACTGCATAAACACATAGCATAATAATGGTGCCTCACACGCTCCTACAGCTACCACATGTCAATCCCTGAATGATTAACTTGTGCAGGTGGGTTAACCCTCATAAAGATGTTCTGATGCTCAACAAAGAGTGTGAGATCTTTCAAGCAGAACAGGAGGACTTAAGGGCACTGTATTTCTGGGTCCCTGCAGCAGAAATGTGCTTGCCTTTTTTATGCCTACCTGACACCTCTAGGGAGTGTCAGAACTACTCAACATGCACTATGCAGACAGTCTGCAGTAAATTTGACCCTAGGGATGTGCTGGCTCTCAGCACCCATCACAGTGACTGTATATTGCATGTGCAGAAATGGGTAGTGAGCTCAGTGCTTCTACAGGACAGTAGATGCTCTGTACATGTGCACAAAGTCTGCCCAGTGCTTCCAAAACTATCAGAATAACTGGGGGTGGGAGTGGTTTGTGCAAGACAGAGCAAGGACTGTCATTCTTTCCTGTAGATATTTATGGAGGAATAGAATGATCTGAAATGCAGTCCCAGAATAACAGAATCCCAGAATGGCCAGGGTTGGAAGGGACCTCAAGGATCATGAATCTCCAACCCCCTGCCACATGCAGGGCCACCAACCTCCCCATTTAATACCAGACCAGGCTGCCCAGGGCCCCATCCAACCTGGCCTTGAACACCTCCAGGGACGGGGCATCCACAACCTCTCTGGGCAGCCTGTTCCAGCACCTCACCACTCTCATAGTAAAGAACTTCCCCCTGACATTCAACATAAATCTTCCCTCCCTCAACTTAAAACCATTTCCCCTTGTCCTGCTGTTATCTACCCTTGTAAAGAGTTGATGCTCCCTGCACACACTGGTTTCCATTGTTTATGTGCTATGCAGTAGATCTATACATGTGTTTTAAAAATTGCAAGGGGATTCAGATGTACAGTAACCTGCTCACATTCCTTAGCATAATGCGAGTTTAAGAGTTTGTGGTAACCCCCATAAACTTTAGCTCTAATTGGAGAAGAGAAAGGCGAAAGAGTGCCAGATAATTCTTCATCTGTTCTCTGTAAAACATGTAACATAGCAACTCTGTTACTATAAATCTGCCAGACTTCACTGATAGCACATTAATCAACACAATAAAACTGACATTAATGTCTTTTTTTTTTTTAATGAGAGGACTAATAAAGTGAGTTGTCTCACTCTCAAGTAGCATTAAAATCAGGCTAGAAATGTTATCTACAAGTCTAAGCACTGAAAGTAGTTCATTGGCTCCAAAAAGACTATGTAGTCTTTCATAAAGCAGGATCTAATAATCTAATACAGCAAGAAATACACCATATTGCATACACCTTCCCCCGTATGCTAAACTGGGGAGTAATATATTGATATTTACCAAATCCCCTACTCTTCCATCCTTACTGCAGCTAGATTTCTGCTGAAGTGTAAGTGATCACTTGAGTTATTGAAATACTTGTGATGTTGTGAATGAAAACGTTAACAAGAGACACACAAATACTTGTAAAAACCACAGATCAGTTATAAGAAAAAACAAATGCGTTTTTGTTTTTATTTCAGAGTTATGTGTGGCCCAGCAGTGGCCTCCAGTTTTGAAATGAATTAAGTAGTGTTTTGCAGCTGATCAGGAAAGGGGATTAATTTGCAATGTCTCAATTTTTAAAAAATCATAGTAATTGAGTATTTTAGCAAGAAACACACCGACACATACTTGAAACTATTAGCGACAACAAAGGTGTTTTTAAAGTGTACAAAGCATTAGCTGTAATATACACGCATCCAGCCACCATCAAAACTACAAACATCACAAATCTGTTCACTGCCAAGAGAGATTAGCTGAAACGTGTGCGATGTTCCAGCACCAAAGGTGAAACGCGGCAAATTCTTTCCACAAAGGAGCAGTATACAATGCCATCATATGGTGATCCTCAGTCTTGCTTAGAAAAAATAAGCTGAGAACTTGATATCTTAACCTAAATTCTGTTTAAAGAGTGATTGTTTGAGGGAAATGAGCAATAGAATCAAAATCAAAGAGACGTTAATGTCAGAAAAGACCCCTAAGATCACTCAGTCCAACTACCACCCATCACACCATGCCCACTGCCCACATCCCTCAGTGCCACATCCACACGGGTCTTGAACACCTCCAGGGATGGTGACTGCACTGCCTCCCTGGGCAGCCTGTGCCACTGCCTCACTGCTCTTTCAGAGAAGCAGTTCTCCCTTATATCCAATCTGAACCTCCCCTGGTGCAACTGGAGGCCATCCCCTCTTGTGCTATTGCTGATACCTGGGAGAAGAGGCTAACCCCCACCTCACTACAGTTCCTCCCAGTCGTTTTTCTTCACCACATCCAACTCTGCAGAATGTGCTCTGCAAGTACTGCAGCAGTATCCTCCTGTGCTACCCACAGGAATGCCACAGAGGAAGGTGATGCTCATGGGATCTGTACATTTTCTGTGCCAATCAGCAGAGGGATTTGGAGGTTGGCTGGAGGACAAAAACAGAAGCCAGAGCACCCAAGAAGTGTGGGTAGTCAAGGCAACAGTAAAGCACTGCTGGCCTGTGCACCCTCCCACAAATCAGCAATTATGTGGAAAGGTTTCAAGAGTTTATGTCTTTCATATTACACAATGCTAGCTCTAACACATCTAAGACTACAATATATCCATGATGCTGGCAGAGCCAATCATTAAAGTGGAACCCAAAAAACTTCCAGTGATGCTGATCACTGGAAAGGTATCTGAGAGTCTCTAAATGAGAAGTGACTTTCGCTGTGGAGTTTATTGCCTCAAACATTTTCACAAACGTAATACAATTCTGCACACTTCAGCAAAGCTAGCCCTACAATTTTATTAAAGAATCATTCGTTGCCTTGATCCTTTCTGAAGAAGATCGATGTATATGCAGACCAGAATATTCTGCCAATGAGGAATATTTTTTTCTTGGCTGGGATCCAAGCATCAAAATGTAGGCTTTTGTAGCTGTGGTGAGTAATCTGTCAGCAGGGAAACCATGACAGCCTAGAGGAGGTAGAAAGGAAAAAAAAAAAAAATGCAATCACATTGGAAACAGATATTCCATAAAAATAAATAAGGGAAAAAGTATTTTCTAGCTCTGGAGTTTTGTGTTGAGAATTATTGGCCTGACAAAAAGTGCACACTTAGATTTATTTGCTAGAATTTCTGATGAAAAATCAGGAAAGAGCTGAAAATCACTTAGGATGTCCTGTATTGCAACTGATAGATTTTCTCAGTGCAGACAAAATATATTAATGGATGGCCAAGCAGAAATTCAGACAAAGCACACTTAGAGCAAAATCTGAGGCCTTTTTGTTGTGCTATCTTGTATCCTCAGCTTCACCTAGGAAATGAGGTAGGTACCCCAAAAACATACAGGTTTGCTTGCAGACCTTCCATTCAGCAGAGGAAGTTCAGCAGAACTTCCATTAGCATCATCAACAGTCATACCTGAATAAGGACTTGGAAATTTATCCCAGTTTAGCTATACGTTCTGCACTAAAACATGAAAAATCCTCACTGAAATTGAAAGTGTGTCATCTACTCCTCCTGCTTTTGCCCTTATATTCAATACACATTCCAACAAACCTTTTGTATGGCCGTGAAATGAGAAATGGGAACATCAGGTGAATAAAACAGTGATGAAGCAGCTTTGTTGTGCTCCTCATACCTGCATACGCCACAAGCTGCTGTGCTGGCTCAGTTTTGACAAAGTTACCTGGTTCACACTGTTATGATTTCACAGCCATGTCTAACTATAAATCATTTTTTTGGTCCAGAACTGGATTTGCAAGGGCCCTCCATGGGTCTTTCGTATCCCACCCTCACTGCTCAGTATGACAGGTAGACCCAGGCACACAGTGGGGATGGAACACAGCCGTGCAGCCCCCACTGCCACCCATTTCACAGCTGCTCTCAGCCTGGTTTGAAATTACAGCTGAGCAAATAATTCCTTTTTCAGTTTGCTAGGTGAGCTGAAATGGGTAGAAAATAATATATAAACAAAGCCCATTTTGGGCAACATTTGGGTTGGTTTCTTTTTTTTAGCTTCGTAAGTATGAGTGAGTGATGTGGCTTAATGGCACTGAGGGACGTGGTCAGTGGGCATTGTGATGATGGGTTGGTGGTTGGACTAGGTGATCTTAGAGGTCTTTTCCAACCTTAATGATTCCCTGATTCTATAATTGTGACGCTTCTCTTATCCAAACAAAACGTGTAGCTTGAACCCAAAGTAAAAGCGTTTTTTGATTGTTTTGCTTTTTAGTGTTTCAGGGTAATTAAATACTGTAAAAATTTTTTAAAATATGAGCACTTTTCATAATTTTAAGGCTAAAAATCATGCATGGAATCTTTGAAAAATTATTTGTCAATAATTTTAACTGTGTCCAAAATCTGAGGTTTTGGTACATACAGTACTCAACTACATATTCACTTGGAGCACACCCAGAGTTCAGCTGAGAGCTATGATTGTGCCATTTCCATTTTGGTTTTTTTTCCATCTCAAAGTTTTCACTAGCTTTTGTCAACATGATGGTTCTAAAGCCAACAGTAAATAACAGGCTACTGAGATCTGGAAGTGGTTTTGTGACATTCCAGGAATGCTGTGGAAAAAGTTATGGCTTGTGTTAAATGTCAAGTGTACCCTGATGGTTCCCATGGATCACACAGTGTCACCCATACCATAACTTTGCAGGCTCCTTCAGAGCTTTGCTCTTGCAGTGCTTTATCAGGGAAATTTCCTATTGTTTTCTGTGGAAGTATTCTTGAGAGAAAACTGCAGAATCTCCAGCACTGTCTTCTCCAAGTGCTTGGGAAACTGCTGTTTGTATGTCCAGTCCCTGGGACCTCAACTTTTCACATGCTTTAAAATGGAGCAGCTAAGTTCATTTATGTAAACCCAGCAATTCAAATACAAAAAAAAAGTGCTAATAAAATTCAGTTCATATTGAAGGTTTGCCTTAGTGATAAAAACTGGAACAAACAACTGCAGATTATTATCAAAATAGATCATATCTGTGTCCAGAAGTATTTGTTCTACAAATGTATGTTGCCTACAATCAATACTGTGATGTACCGTGGGGTGCATTCAAAACTTATGCACTCATATTTAGGGTTTATTGAAGGACCATACTGCGTGCAAGTCTGTAGTGTAAGGCAGAACAGAAGCTGACCCTAACCTCCAAATATATATATATATTATTATTTTTTTACCATAATTGTCCATTTTCTGTTTTCTGCCTCCTGGAAAACCAGTGATCTTGGAGAATAAAATACTTCATCATCAACTTCTTCGGGTTTTCTGGGTAAACAATGTAAAAATGTCCAGTTGGAGGCAGCAGATTTCACAATCTGTAGATCAAGGAGAATAAAAAATTAAAGAAATATGCTAGTAATTAATGAAACCTTTAACTCGTAAAAGACTTAACAAAATTTATATTATCTTCCTCTCTAGTGACTTTGAAGATGAACTAAGAATAATTCTGCTGACTTCAGAAGACCTGCTCATATGAGAATAAGAGGGGAAAATCCCCATTTAAGTCAGTAAGAGTTCAATGCTGACTTCACAAAAGCCAAATTTTTACTCCTATTTCTCTTGCTCCAGTAGCAAGAAGTAAAAACCCTGGTGACCTCGTGGATCAATAAAGTGCAATTTATATTCGAGTGCCATACAATAATGTCATACTATTGATAATTCCAACGAGAGCACATTAAACCATGATTTAAAAGGCTGTGATATTTTTTCTTTTGATATTGTTCCTCATAACACAGTGATCTAATATCAATGCACAATGAAGTTTTAAGCCAGTTCAGAGACTTACTCATTAATAGTATTTTATGAACTTATGTTAAAATACAGTGAATTAAACCAGTAATTCTATCAGCAAGGAAAATGTCCTTTTTATCTTGGATGATTTACGACTTTACATTTTTTCTGCTTTTGCTCTGACAAGCATTTCAATGAGATGATTTTTAAACATATATAATCAGTGCTTTATACACTGGCAGATGTACACAACATTGCCTGAAACGCTGCCCAGGTTATGGACTTTAAGACAAAATCTGTGAGTTGGTCATCCTAAGTAAAATACAAAGAATCTTTTCTGATGCCAAACAAGAAAGAAGTAAAGGATTAGCTCACCTGCACTGGTCATGTTCTGGAGCTAGATCTCATTGCGAAGCTCTGAGAGAGGCTAGGACATGTGACATATATAAGTTAGCTTTGTTATTTTTGTGTATTTTCTGGCTGAAGTGGTGTTTGCATGTGGTTTTTCTGCAGCTCCCTTCAAAGAAATACCAAACCCGCGTTTTGCTGATGTTGGTTCTTACAAATCTGTAAAAGGATGAAGCAAAGATGTGATCTGAATTATTACCTGCATCGTAATCTGATAACCTTGAAATGCCTTCAGTCTTCTTCTCTTTTCTTCTTCTTGCCCCATGCTTATCCATGTATCCGTAACTAAGACATTGGCAGCGTTTGCAGCTTCCAAAGGATCTGTGGTGAGAAGCAACCTGGTACCATACTAATGTGAATAAAATAAAGAAGATCAGGAAATCATGAAGCTTCAATTATAGCAAAAATAAACTATTTAAACTACCATGCCAGGCTGTTTATTAGGGTCATACCTCTTTGGAGTACTGCTCAGTTATTTTTGTTATTCTGAGGTCTGGCTCAAAGCCCTGCCAGAAGAGATGATAGATTACACCATGGAACATGTGTAAGATCTTTAATGACCATTAACACTAATTAGGAACACACTGATTGAAACGTTTTCTGTCAGAAGAGACTGTCTTTCAGCACTGTAAAGCTTCAAGAAATTAGTTAGACTTCACTGCACGTTTACTTTGGAGATAAACCGGTGGACATTATTCTGATAATGTAAGGAAAATATATTTCAGAGGTTACAGAATACAATACCTATGCATGGTTTAATTTTTTGCTCTAAACCAATTCTTTGTTTTATATTCTATATAGCATTACAATGCAGCATTCTAAAAAGCTGCACCATGAATTTGAACCAAGACGCAAAACTTCCATCAGTCTGAAATGGCTCTCACATTTGTGGTGGGAAGGGGATTTTGGTGCCTTTGGAATATTTTCTCAAATTGAATGATCATCTTCTGCAACTTACAGTACAGTCGAGAATTCCCCTCACTCCTTCTGAAGTTGAAGTGAGAATTACTCCTGTTTTGCATCAAAACAACTGAATCACGATTCTGAACCTTGGTTCTACAAGCTGACACTTGAAATACAAACACTGCTAGGTGAGGCCCTTGGGAAGCATTGAGCTGGCTGAGATGGGATAGGCAAAGTTTGCCTTACTTTCTCCATGTGTGCAGTTTTCATACCTTGGGAGTTGCAATGTGGAGATGCATTCCCAGCTTTGCAGCACTTGTCATGATGGAGTGGAGGACATTGTTTCCATCCCCAATCCAGGCGATGGTGAGCCCATTCAGACCACCATAGTGCTCCTGCCAAAAGAATCACACATTCCTGGTGTTATATCCTAAGAGAACAGAACAAGGCAATGCCATGGGGAGGAGTGGTTGGTCAAATTGGTCTGGTGCTAAGACTGGCTGTTTCAATGCTAGCTGCTGTTAATATAAAACCACAGGTTTAATTGAACCTGCTACACACACAAGATGGATGGTGAGAGAATGCTCCCCGTGTCTCAGAAGAAACGCTGCAGCTTTCTCTGATGAAGAACACATTGACATGTACGCTGTATGGTGAGGCCCAGGCTGGGAGGCACAGCAGTAAATTCAGCACTGAAGTGGTATAGCTATGGCTTAGTGCTCATAAATATTGGTGAACATTAGAAATTCAGGGGTTTGCTCTCAGCTGTACAGCCAAGGAACACAATGATCTTTAGAGTGTGTATATTACCCTCACCTGAAACAGCCCCACAGTGTCGGCTGGAGCTTTGCCTAATGTCACTCACAGCCTGTACATGTATGGCTACTCTGGCTCTCAGTCACCAATGGATAAGGCCTAAGGAGGAACAAGAGTAACAGCAGCTCGTATTTCCAGACGAGGATAATTTGAAGCCTTTCAGTAAGGCTTGTTCTGTATATGCACATTTACATGTACTTAAATTAACATCAGAAACATTGTGAAGATATAACCAAATATGTCTATATACCTGGCTCTGTACTACTCCACCTCAACTTGAAACACTGAAGGCATGATGGAGAGCCTTTTATTCTTAGCTCAAAATCGGGCCATGAAACTGTTGCCTTGTATGAACTGGAAGCCAGACAGTGTTTCAGCACTTTGTGTGACATAGCTCAATGGCTGTCAGCTGGGATAAGCATCCACACTGCAGAGCTGTAATGACAGGCTACCTTGCAGACAGACTCAGCAAAAACGCCAAATGGCTGAACAAGAAGAGGGCTGAAACTGCACTCCCCTCTCCTGGCAGCAGCTTCTCCTGAACAAATAGCTGTGAAGTTGTTCCAGAACAAACTTACTGTCAATTCTGCCGGTCTTAAGTCAAAAATAGTAGCATGTGAAATATTTAATGACATTAAATTTAGTTGAGATCTACATCTGAGTCCTGTGCTGCCTGCAGTTTAACAACTAAAACTATTGTATGGTAAAACAATAGGTTTTCTTCATTGACAGGTTATTAGACAGCAACAGCCTAATGGGCAGAGCTGTGATGCAGGGGCATTCATAGGAGAGAAAAGCAAGACCTTGTGGTCATGGAAGCTGTGATAGCATAACAGCTCCGCAAGCCTTTATGAATCTTTCAAAATCTTTCCACATCTCCAATCAGTGATGCTCCCAGGAGAAGGCAAAAGTAAGGCATTTGTTTAAGGAGTTGTTTCCAGCTAGGGGTTAGCGATAGCTGAGACACAAACCCACAGCCAAGAGCAAATGAGACAACCCTCACTTCTTCTGATCTCACTGTTTAAAAATAGGCATCACAGCCTGTAATGCTCAAAGCACTGAGCAGTGAGTCACAAATATATGGCTATGTTAAATAACCTCCACCTTATTACCAGCTGCTACCCCGAATTAAAAGAAGCACAATGCATATTAAATACTTTTCTGTTTTCCCAAACTACTAGCTGTTATGGATGAAATATGAAGAACTGAAGATGTCTGTGTAACAACCCTCAAAATCTGTACTGCAAACTGCAAATCTACAACTGCAGTGACTGCTACACAGAGTGTGCATAGCTGAGCTAATCATAATGAAGATGTTTAGCTAATGGAGAAAGTCATAGCCCAGGCAGAGTCAAGCTGTGTGTGTGCTTGTGGAGCCTATTTTACATCCCATGCTAAGCTCTCTGCTGCCACTGTACACTGCTGCTGCAATTCCAACCTCTTCATTTGAAGTCAGCTCACTGTGACTGTGATGCTTATCCTCAGAGCACACATCCTATATTGCATACATCCCCAGCTACCAAGAACATGAGAAAGATAAAATAATTGTACTGGCTTAAACCAGGAGGCTTTAACGCAATACAAAAACTGCTGTATATGAGACTTACTTTTTGTTTTTCTATTTTACAGTATAGATTTGTTCAAGCACACAGAGGAAATCCTGTTAAAAGAGTTTTGCCATGACCCTAATGATCCAGGTTAAGCCATAATCTGTACAATACATTCAGATCACCAGAACCTCTGAAGATACTTTTCCCTTGCATCACTCCCCAGGTTTTCCAAACTGTGTTATACTGATATAGGCATTTTACCTTCTTGGGTGTTCTACACTTTCTCTTCATATTTGTAACCTGACTTTGAACTTCTAGTAATGCCACACAGAAATATTTAGAAGTTCTGGAGCTCCTCTCCCTTATGAATGACTCTTCAGCAAGCTGGTGACTGTTGGTGCAATGGAAAAAAAACTTGGCTTTGTTAATCTCGAGGAAAATCCCTGCTAAATAATTAATGCCCATTTTAGAGTCAATTTTCTCGCTCTCACGCTTATTCTACTGTGTTTCATTCCGTTCTTAACCATAGTTGCAGTATATCAGTGTATCAAACCGTGGGGTAAAAATAAGCATGCTCACTGTTGTATATTTAGAGAAGACTAGTTTAATTAATGAGGGACTTTCATGTCTGACTCCACCTGGAATTGCTTCCAGCTGGACTGAAACTGACAATATTTTAAGTTATCTCTGAAACATTTGGCTTCAGCAGTTGTAACAACCCTCAATTAAAACAAGCTTTTGAATGATGAATCAATAATCTGTCAAAATATTTTAATGGAAAGCTTGTCAGAGCTTTAGCCCTTCGGGAGACATGTATGATCCACTGAATGAAAAATGGGGCCAGGTCTGTTGGCTCTCAAACTGAGCTGAAGGCAGATGCTGCGTCAGTTGTCTTATGTATTCTTAGCTTGGTGTTTGGCACAGCATACTCTAGAGAATCAGTCTGGATCTTAGTTGGGATTCCTAATTGTGAGAATAATTATGATGAATGGTGATGAATTTGAAAACTCCATTAACTAGAGCTCTTTGTGTTACAGCTTGAGAAAAGGCTGAGAATGTACACTATCTTTCTTCAAACTGGGCAATGCTGCAATTTGTGACAGTATTTAAAAAGGAACCATTGATGTACTTATTATGTTAAATGTTTCTCCATGCCAACCATTTCTTTCTGAAAAAGAAATTTCCCTTCAGACCAATGACATAAAAGCTAGTGGCATACAGATCCACTCTAATTACCAGTCTGGCTGTCCTGCATTCAGCTACAAGTTAGCTGATTTGGCCAGTGGCATTAATATCAATTGAATCAATGTCAATGCATGGTGTGTCCCCAGAATACAAACTGTGTGATGCTGCAGGCCAGCCAAGCTTTGCAGAACAGAAATTGTGAGTCACGGGTTCTGCCCAGGAGACAGAGTGGCAGCAGGCAGGATCGGGAAGCAACTGGTTCACCCCTTCAGCACAGTCACAGGCATAAAATGACTCTCCAGGTGCACAGCAACAGCACATCAACTCATAAGCTTTAAAAGCCACATCCCCACACTCTCCCAGTCAGGTTGCAAAATGTTCACAACCATTTCTAGTGGGCTATAACTCAAGAGCAAACTCAGCACAACCAAAAATTTATAGAAAGCAGTAAGAGGTATGGTAAGGAAAACATCCATGGGATTCTAGAAAGCACGTGGCAAAATTAATGGGATTTAGGAAATGGAAGAATAAAAATGTGCTAAACATGAAAAGGGTCAGTGTGTACATAGAGCTCCAGTAAGAAATACAGGGGGATAAATAAGGAAGAGAAAAAATTACATTTGGGGTAGGTACTGACAGCACAGAGGGATCAGATCCAGATACAGGCAGGAAAGAACTGACGAAGATAAGGAAGAGATTTTTGAGAGAAATAAGCTTCATAAATTCTGCAGTAACATGTAAATTTGGGGCTATCAGTCTGTGTCACTATTGCATTTTGCATGTATGCATAAATCAAATAAATTGCCTTTGCATCACAGAAAAGCAGTCCAAATGTTATATGTGAACTTCTAACTGATTTAAAGAATCAGTGATACTATTCAACATCCCCATGTTAATCTTCTTGCAGGTTGTGCTCAGATAACATCTTTCTACCCTGTAGAGAATCACATGAGAAGTTTGATTGCGTAAGTAACAACCAGACCCCATGACTCCTGCTTCTTCAAGCGTTCATTCTGCTTCTGTGAACTGGTAACGTTCATTATATGGCTGAAATGCTGTTTTACTGCGAGCAGCTGGCTGTAAAACTAGTCTATATCTCAGTGTGCTTTGCAGAAAAGAGCAAAGTTGGCATGCAGTGGATAACAAAGTGAGGGTGGAAAGCAGATCCTAAGCCAGCAGTGCAGCACGCCCACAGCAAAGTGGGGTAGCCACGCAGTTGTCCTCTAGAGAGCTCTTGCCAGGAGCTAAAGAACATGATGGAAGGGCCAAAAGTAAATCACTCCTCGAGATCTATGTCTGCAAATGCTCAATTCATCGTGATCCCTGTTCACGTTGGATGCTTCTTTTGTTTGAGCACCAACTGTTAAAGTCCTGTTTTCATATCATGTCCAATAGGCAGAAACACTGTTCAAAGACTCCTTCCCCAGTATTTGATGCAATACAGTCACTGCCACTGCTGCCACCCTGGGTATTTAGACCAGGGGAAAATCCAGCTTGGATGTTCACCTGGAGTTTCTACCACAGCTGCCCCATTCCAGGACACAACAGAGAAGCTGAGGATGCCTATCACAGGGCACCTACTCATTCTGCTAATCTCAACAGTTTTCTCCCTGTCGATCACTGGAGAAAGATCAGTGGAGAAAGAGTTCCATCCCTGGAGGGTAATTGAGATGCTCAGCAGTCTCTTTTCATTGACTACAGATGTGGTACTTCAGTGCTGTAGTCAGTGGCTTGGAGCTATGTAGGATGAAACTACGTTTGTAGGCAGATATCAGTAGTTACGTAGATTATGAGTCATGATTATGAATGAAATCTGCTTTTCATAATTGTGAAAATGCTAATAACGAAGGGGTAAATGCTAATAACCAAGGGGTAAATGCTAACAAGCAAGGTAAGATAGAAACCTCCCAAAACACAGCCGTAATGTACTCCTGGTTTATAATTGCACACAATGTTGAAATAAAAAGATGATACATGGTGTTTGATGATGATGAATTTTTCATTGTGGTTTACCATCTTACATAGTTGGAACAGCTCACTGAAGTTGGCTTAATAGGATCTCCAAGATGTACCATATCTTGAGGGATGCAAAGCATTTTAGTCTCAATTTTACTGTTTTTTGCTGGTCTCTTCACTTTTTAGCATTGAAAATTGTAAGACAAGCATGAATCGAAGTAACGAGAAGTAATTTTCTCTAAACATATGAATGTTTCTGTATTCACAGTTTAAGGCATGAATAACTTGTTATTTCTACCATAAGATCTTTTCCACATACCAAATGTCCCATAGCAGAGCTGAGAAACACAGCTGAATGAATCACAAAATTATCCCAACTGTCCTTTTTTCAAGCAGTATGATTTTTGTTCATTCAGAAAGTAAACAAGGTCAGAAGAGTTCATCAAAATTGTTAACCAGCCCTGTAGTACACTAATCTGTTTTAATAAGCTAGTTCCTTGATTGATTGTAACACACCGTAGTCCTTCCATTCACAGATAAACATCTGGCAGTCTATGTGTAAAATGCTATCTACATGCAAAATGCTACATCAAACCAACATATTATTGGATTAGACCTAAAAATATGATCTTCATTATCTATTCTTTTATGTGAGCAAAGGTTAAATAGGTTTAAGAGCCTGAATATAAGGGATTTGCACTTGTAACATTAATTGGCTTTTGGAAAAACAAGTTTGATCAATTTCCTAAAATATGGATAATGATTCCTTTTGTTCATGGGCTAGGGCAGAATCAAGAGTGAACTACTGAGCTTTTTAGAGCCAGTGACAAAATTCCTGTTGGCATTAGTTGAGCCAGCATCTTGCCTTTATCTTTGTATGCAGCCCTCCCTGCAAATTTTCTGAATTGCAGCCTAATTCCAATGAAGTATTTAATTTTATGCTTAACTTCAGTCCCACTACAGTTGATAGAGCAAAGTAATTGTTTTAAATTAAGCAGGTTCTTAATTATATTCCTGGATAAAGATCTCTTTAAATAACAAGTGTCATGTAATTACCACTTAAAAAAACGTGCCACTAAATAGTTTTGAACCCGATTTTTCCAGCGATGTTAAGCAGGAATTGTATTGGTACCTGAAGGGTTAGGTAATCAGCTAAAATCTGGAGAGGATGGTATAAATCAGACAATCCATTGATTATTGGAACCGTGGCTCCTCTTGTCATTAGGTCCAGATCATTATGCTTATAAACTCGAGCCAGGATTGCATTTGTCATGCTGGACAGCACCCTGGGGGATGGCAGAAAATATCCAAGTCAAACATAATAAATACATCCCCAGTGCATCCTTCAGAATGCAGCATATAAATATTAATGAAAAGTGGTAATGAATCAGAAATGTTCAGCTGTCTGAATTATTTATGATGCCCCCATAACACACTTAAATGCAGATATTTAACAAGCTGCAAAAAGTAAGCAGTTTTTCTTATTAAGAAACTATAGCAAGTAAATGAAAGCTCCTGATATTTCCTCTTAGCTTTTGATTGTAGCTACAGGTAGAGCATCAATAAATACTAAGGTAAATGAACTAGGATAAGAGATTGTGCAATGTTGTAATATTTGAAGAATTTGATAAGTTTGAATAAGATTTCTTGACTCTTTCACCAAAGGAAAAGATGTTCTGAGTGTATCTCTGTACGATAGGTTGACCTTTGTGAGGATTAGGACTACAGATTTGTCTTAGATTACCACAATTACTTATTGATCTTAACAAAGATAGAAACAGAAAGCTGACAATACCAGCCTGTTCTTTCTCCTATCTGCAGAGCTGCACACTGATACACGTGGTCTCAGAATTACAGTAATGTCTGAGTTTGAAATTCAGTATATGGATAAGGACAGGCAGGAGTCACTGTGACACTCTGGCTTTGGCCTCATTTGCCAAAGTGTGACAGACTCAGAGATTAGCATGGTGGATTAGCATAGCATACTTAGTGTGCCCTGAATTCTTTAGATAAATTAAATATGGATAGGGGCTCTGCATTTCTCCGCATTTCTGTTTTAATCAGGCCCCAAAGCATGACTTTGAAGTAGCATTTTGTGTGCTTTAATGTTATCTCTAATAGGACCTTAAAACAAAAAAAGGAAGAGACTGGATAAGAGAGTGTGAAAAAACACTGCAGTATCATTTTCTGACTAGCCAGAAAGGATTCTGAGATCTCCTCTTGTAGAAATATAGCTTTTAATGGCACGGCCTTTACACACACACATTTCCTGATGGAGTAAATCAGTAACAATTTTTTTCTACTGACATCAGTCATGCCTCATACAAGCAAACCTCTTATAAAATGTTACAAGATTCCACACAGACCTCTCTCTGAAGACTGCTGGTAGCAGCCATGAGTGAAAAGAAGAAACTGAACAAAGTATTTACTGAAGGTCAGCTATCAGAATGATTGTGTGACTATTTCTCTTCTTAGCTCACAAGTGCTGTCATTTTTATTTGTTTATTCTAGCTTGAAGGATGTGACTGTGGAAAACCTAAACTAGACATCAGAGATGAGATGCGTGGCCCATGTTGTTACCATCTAATAGGTGGCTAACTAAACAAGGTACACTTAGTCCTGCATCATACAAGAAAAAGAGGCAATTACATTAGAATTATCTTGGACGTTTTTAGGTCTGCTGACTCCTATCTCACGACAGATAAAGTATTTTAAGATGTCCAAGTAGTGAACACTGATGGATTTTCTTCTTACTCTAGTAGCTACTAGAACTCTTGGATTCTTACTAGCAAGTTCTCAGTCTTTCTGCCAGCATTTCTAGATGTCATATCTTATAGTAGGAAGTCCAGGTGGAAAGTGAGTTAATACTATGCAAAATCAAAGCCAAATTCAACTCAGATAGAAATCAAACCCTCATCTAAGGACATGAAATCACTTGCAATCAAATTTAAAGGAAACCAAGGCAGGGATTGTATAGGGAAAAAAAAGATGTGGCTAAAAAAGTCTTTAGAAAAGATGAAGTTTTGGAAGGTGAAGGAGAGGCTTATTAGGTGACTATGGATTTGATGGAGTTATCAAGGTTCCTGTATTATTATTAACTACAAGTCTCTCCTCTCCTCTCCTCTCCTCTCCTCTCCTCTCCTCTCCTCTCCTCTCCTCTCCTCTCCTCTCCTCTCCTCTCCACTCCTCCTTTCTTTTTCTTTTCTTGCAAGATCTTGAGCCTACAAACTTAATCCTCAAAATCCCAGAACTTGGAAATACGTGAGTACATTGGAATGCTGCATATGAATCTTTTCAAAATAAGTTTCATTTCTACCAATAAAAGCTGTGAAGTTTTGCTCAATATCAGTTAAGGATTTCAAAAATAAAGGCAGTAAGGTCTTTCAGCGTGGTTGTCTCTGTTTTTTGTTTGTTTGTTTGTTTGTTTGTTTGTTTTTAGCACAGCACTGTGATTTTAGGGCATTTGCATTCATTTGGGGTAGAATATTCCTATCCAGAGTTTGGAGTATTCTATGTAATTTTTGAAAGTATGTATTAATTCTAAAGGTTTAATTATCTGAAAAAACTGTTTCATTGTGATTGACAGTAGTAAAGAGGCATATCCCCGTAGATTCAGATGTTCATCCCCTAATTATGCTCATGGGCTTGTAAAATCATCCTAGGAGTTCTTCAGTACTGAACCTTATGGCCACTGAGCTATCATGGTGCACAGTGGAACTTCTCAGTGGAACTTCTCTACAGTAGAAAACACAGATACAGTACTTAGGTATTTCATTTCACCTAGGATATTAGATGTGCTAAACAGCACTGAAAAGATACTTAATGGGTGGCAATTGCAACTGTGTTGGTATAAATGTAGACATCTTGTGAAGTATGGAAAAGCTGTATTATGACCATCTAATAAACGAATAAAATATACTCACAGAAGAAATGCTTTCCACTCTTACATGCAGCAATCATGATAAAAAGGACTTTTATGAAGTCCTGTGTGCCCTTTGCTGAAAGTCTCAATCTTAAGTACTTCTAAGGCCTTCAGAGGCCTAGACACAAAACCACAGATATTTGAAATACTCTCTGGGGTTACTACAAGCATTCTTTCATCATTCTCACCTAAACTGAATGAGGATGGCATGTCATCCTTCATTCACATGAAATGCCAAGGAATTAATAACAGATTGCTATTGTGGGTAAACTACTCAGTCTTGGTTATGCAAAGTCAACAATAATTCTTCTAATGAGAGCAGGAGTGAAGCAGAGTACGTGGGGCTCTGTAATGACTTTGGAAAGCCTTCACTCCACTGCAGTGCACAAGTGATGTGACTCAGCAGTGAAGCAGAATCCCTAGGTCAGGATCTTGAAAGAAGCTTGATCTGGAAGAGGAAGCTGTCCCAGAGAATTTGGGGTGAGGTCTTGCATGGAAAGTTGGTATTGCAAGAATCTTCTCCACAGAACGCAGTCTGCTCTGGAATGGCTAAAAGAGTGCTTCTTTTTGCCTTATTTCTTGTATTTCTCATCTTTCTCCTTTTCATGTGCACAAGCAAAGATCATTCAAGATACTGCAAACCAAAGACTTACTGGCCTTTTATTATCTTATTTGAGAAGAAAGAGTAAAAATTCACCTACAAAAAATATGTCCTTCTGTGAATCAGAAGACGGCTGGATTTGCCATAGCATTGAAGTCTGAATAGCAGAGAGCATTCAGACAACAGTGCTGCACATCTGGTAGGATGGTGCTTGGTGAAGTTGCAGGGCAGCACTGCATAAGGGCCCTGACCACATCCTTCCTCTTCCTGAAGGTTTGCTTGATGGTGCCCAGGGTCCAAGAGATGAGATCTGCCCCTCATTACTCTGATATTAGAGGGGATGGGTTGACAGTCAGCACTGCCAAGAGCTTGCTCACAATGCAGGCTCTACCTCTTCTGTCCCAACCTCCCATCTCCCTGTTACTGCACTCTATCAACATCCTCTCTTACCCTTCTCTGCCAAGAGACTCTTGTGTCGCAGTGATCCAGTGAAAAAGGAAGAAAAGGGAAAATTTTGGAGAATAATATTTACCTACATCACTTTGGGGGAAATATCTTTAACATGTTTTCCATTTGTCTTTAATAGTAACCATTATATATATTTGAATGGAAAAATCCTGCAGTTGCCCTGTCCCAGTTGTAGCTGGGATGCTTGTGCTCTGAAGCTTTTGAATGAGACACTTAGATGAAGCTGTAGCTACTCTGCTTAAACTGGGGCAGTATGTCATGAAGAATGAAGAATCTCTTTGAAGGAAAGTATTTCAATCCTCTGGCTGTCTATGAGCTCTGCTGAACTGGCAAGGTGGACACACTGAGTTCAGACTCTTTGTTTAACTGTGGGTCCTTTGTAGGCTCATGAGTTTCCATGATTTTTCAATCATTATTAAACATGTAGTTACAGAAACAAGGAAATGGGTCACACTTCCTCTGAAACATCTGAATGCTACAGTTGCAGCTGATTTTGGTATTGGCAGTGTAATGTATCTAACAGGAAGTCAGCATGTTTAAGCTCCAACAGACTGAAGTTTTTTGACTTTCTGCTATCAATACCCATATGTCCTCCACTTCAGTAGTTAAAGACAGGAAAGGAAAACTTAAAATGTTCAAATGTTTTATATTTTTCTTACATTTTCCTTGTGTTTCATCAGAGAAACACATCATTCATCTGGTGTACAGAGCTATGGATTCTGTGAGCTGACCTGTAAATATTTATGAAATTTGGAGTGCTTTCTAACATTTTCCATAAGGAAAATATTATCTTTCAAGAATCTTCAAGACAAGTTTCAGAATGATCAACTATTTCCTTAAACATCTGCCAAATATGTAGCAATCAGTTAAATAACATTTACCAACCTTGCTGTATCTGTGAGACTCTCATTAGTGCCCAGGTGAATGTCTTGTTTTGTAAGGAAGGAAGGGTGTCCTCCAAGGAGAGCAAATCCTGTAAGGAGAACAATAAAAAGGAAATTAAGAACCTGCCTCTACAACGAAGACTCAAAATAATTTTCATGCAGTAAAACTCAGCAGGGCATCCAAATGTTTCAAATGCTTAAAGTCTGACACCACGAGATGCAAATAAATAGGACAAAACCACTCAAATATGATGCTTTGCTGAAATACTTAAGCGTGAATTGTGATCTCTGTTAATAGAAACAGCCATTCAAGCTGCAAGACTACATATTGTTGAACGCATCACCATGGCTCCCTGCTAAGTTAGGTAACCCATTTATCATGCTGAATTTCTACAACATTTACATTAATGGACTTAGTGTCACAGAACTACAAAAGACCATCTGAGTCATTAAGTCTAATTCCACATCCTTGCAAAGAGGCATCAAGGATATTCACTCGGATAGAAGACTCCAAGTTTCCACACACATCATAACAACCCTAAGCTTGGTCACAAATGACTGAGCGTCTTAAAAAACTGCAGTGTGTCAGAGAAAGATGGAATGATCTCAGACACTGTCAGTATCCTTTCACCCTGCAATAGTAAGGAAATTCTACGGTGAGCCAATGTACTGAATGGATTAGGTCTGAAAAATGAAACACATTCTTGAATGGGAAGCCAGGGAAGGATCCGAGCACCATTTAAGAATATAAAACATTTGGTGCAACTTAAAAGTTGCCTGATGGATATTTTGGACAGTCAAACTTCTCACTAAAGGCAAATCTCAGATTCTGTCCTGACTCATTCCTATTGCACCTCCACAAGAAAGCTAACACAGGCAACCAGCCGACACAGAGAAGCAAAGACCTTTTTACACCACGCTTGAGTCTCCCTGCCTTAGCCTGGTTTAAGTGTAAAGCCTCCCTCCTCTAAAACTCTGTGTAATGTCCATCGTGTCCAAATACTGAGAGGGTGAGCCATGAGGGGACTGTCTTATAAACTTTCACAACTGGTTTAGCAATGGATCCCACACCTGGGAAAGTACGAAGCAGAGGATTTGAACTGGGCTATAGGTAGCCCTGTAGCATTTGCTGTGCACTCAGGGATGTGGTGTTAACAAATTTCCTGCTGTTACAAAGGTGGAAAAAAAGCAAAAAGGAAATTGAAAGCTGCTTGGGCTGGTTGCAGCCATCAGATGGCACTGCAGACATCGCGAGGAGAGCAGCTTCAACAAACACGTTGTTGAAGGCCCCTGGAAAATGATTAATTCGATCCTGCAAAGAATGATCAAACCAGTAAGGAACAGGGGAGCTTTCAGAGCTAATGGCAAGCCGTGAAGCTCAGACTGCAGGAGTGGGCCCTGCTGCTGGGCCCCGAGCACAGAGCAGCCCTTATGGCATTACGTCCTGTGCAGACACCAGGGTTGAGGTGAGGTGCTCCGCTTTGGATCAGTTCAGTCTTTAAAACAAATACCATCAATTTATTGCCTTTTGACTGCCTCTATTTCCTTGGAAGTAGGATTAAAAAAAATAATGACGGTTCATAACCCCACCTGAAGGGCAATTCTCTGCTCCATCCAGCCAGTGTACACTCATTCCAGTGAGTGGGCCTGCTCTTAATTTCCATTTGCCATCATTAGAGATTGTCCCAAGTTTCAGAGAGACCAGATTCAGATTCAGAGAACTTCTAAGATGGAAGAAGTTTTTCACACAGAGGGTGGTGACGCACTGGAACAGGTTGCCCAAGGAGGCTGTGGATGCTTCATCATTGGAGGCATCCAAAGCCAGGCTGGATGTGGCTCTGGGCAGCCTGGTCTGGTGGTTGGTGACCCTGCACATAGCAGGGGGGTTGAAACTAGGTGATCATTGTGGTCCTTTTCAACCCAGGCCATTCTATGATTCTGTGATCCTGTGATTCTTAGACATTTCCTGTCAGACTTCGTATGCCTTTTATTTTCAAAGTTCTGTGTGATTATGTCAGTGATTTATATCATGAAGTTCCACACAAGACAGCAGCTCTTCACTTCAGGCTTTTAAATATGGATGCTTCAATAGGTGTTTCACACTCTGGGCAGACTCCCATGGACACGTTCTATTTTTCTGTAAGTGAGGCCCAGGCAGAAAAAGAGGAATCTGGCCATTTATTCAGAACTGCAAGATGACAGGCAGCCTACTTGGAGCTACCACCTTGGGTCTGCATATATAGCAAGGTCCTAATGTGTTGGTTTTCTGTTCGTGAACTGGCCATCTGTGCAGGGCCCGGGAATGTACTTCCATCCCAGACTTCCCATCTGGAAATACAGGAGCCTGTGCTCTAGCTTTGTGTACAGTTACAGGAGAAGAATCTGTGTTTTAGATTATTTCATCCAGGTTATCAGTATAAAAAAAAAAAGTTGGTGACTTTTGAAGATATGCAGGCACTTACTCAGCAAATTAGTGCATACTGGAGTGCAATGTAAAACTGGAAGATGTAATCCTCTTTGTTGTCACAATCTGGTGATTCCCAAAGCCACATGCTAAGTGTCATATCAATCCTGATATCTTCAGCAAACTGTATCAGACATTCATACTAGAGAGACAGAATAATTTACTATCTCATTACCACAGGTTTCACTCCTGTTACGTTTTTTCTTTGTTATTTTTTCTTCTTGTTGTTTTTGTTTTTTAATAAATGGACCTCAGGCTGTGGCACATTATTTATCCTACTTATGCAAATTCTTTTATTTAGGTCGTGAATTCTGGTGGTTATACAGACCTGAGTTAAATCACTACTCCAGTCTGTCTCTGGTATGTTGGGTAAGCAGGCCAAAGTGAATCCCCTAGTTTGCAAATCTATGGGGCTGCCTTGTCATAACCTGGACAAGGTTATGACATAACCTGCCTTGCCATAACCAGGACACATGCATACACACACATCTTCTCAAACGCAAAGAAAGGCTCTTGTTTCATATTTCAGTATATCTGGATTTGGATCTTTGTTTTCCTTACTGATTGCCATGATGTGTAATCTATAAGGTATCTTTTTATTTAGACTGGTAATAAAGAACACTTACAGGCAAACACAGGAGCAGTGCTTGAGCGAAAACTTAAAACTTCATAAACATTTTTTAAAGCTACTCCGCTAAGGGAAGAGTAAGTTAAAAAAGTGCTCTTGCCTCTCTGCAATATGGGCAAACTAAATAACACTAGTAATTGCAAGGACAATAAAGCATCCTCTTTATTCCTGTCATGTGATACTATACCCACTGCATTAGAACATGGAAAGTAATGCAGTTATTTCTGTGGCAGTAACCTTCAGGCAAGGATTTGTTCTTCCCTTCATCCCTATGGTAAGAAGAGTGAGCTGGGAGTAGTTCTGCTGAAGCCAGTGGCTGTGAACTTCTGTAAACCTTTCAGAATCTTCTGTATTTTGGTACATGAGGAAAGAAGATAGACAAAGCTTATCTACCCGCAGTGTTCCATTTCCATTTCTACCTGGTTACGTACTGTCTGCATTCAGCATTTGTGTAATCATCTGGCAGGACTTGGGAAGAGACTTCCACAGAGATCATATGTGGCAGCAATCTCCTAGACACTGCACAGGGCAGATGTGGAAACCAGTGCTTTTCAAGTCTCCTTTAAACTGGAATACATTAATTTTTATCTAATTGTTCCTGAGACCTGCAAAGCTTGTTCACATCAATCTGATCACCAGAGCCACGTCCCACAAGTGACCTATTTCGAGGTCTTGAAGGTGCAATGTTTGGGAAATGCTATTTGAGATGACTCCTGGATTCTATAAGCAAACACTCCAATCTGCTTCAGTGTACACTTTCCTTAGACATTAGAAAATTGGCACAAAATTAGCTTATTCAGCTAAAAGGAACATGTGTGACCCCACATTTGTTTTGAGTTATAAATTCCAAGGGAGAATTTGTGTATATTAAAAAGCAGCTGAAATATATAGAGTTTCCATGGACATAAAAAGTTTGAGTCTGCCTTTGAAACAAGCCTTAGGCTTAGAGGACTTAATACCAAATAACTGAAGGTGTGAAGTTAATGTACAGGAGTTAACTCGCATTGAACTCCCTTGTGAGCAGTCTCACTCAGAAACAAATTGGTTTTATTTCATTGGAGAGTAATCCCTCTTGGATGAATTTATGTGCGCTAACTCCCATCCCTAAGTTTATTCATTTGAACTTTCCTGAGCTTCCCTGTTCCATAAGCCTTCAAAACCAAGGACTAAAAGTGTTTGCCTTTGAATACAGAAGCAAGAAGGATAAACAGATTCAGAGAATTCATGTGTACCTGCCCATGTAGGAATATGGCAGGCAGCTGGAAACTGGCCTAAAAACTCCAGTATTAAGAGGTGCGTTGCCTTAACAAAGAGAGAATGCAAGATAGAAACACATTGATAAGTGCTGCTTTATCGGGAGAAACGGAAAGGAACAAGTCCGTATAAAGACCAGGATCCACAGACTGTGTCAGAGGATATAAAAGCAAATTCAGAAGTGGTTGCAGATAGTCTATATACCTCTTCCTTGCTTTTTTGTTTTGGTTATTTTTTTGTTTTGTTTTGTTTCCTACCTTTTCCCTTACATCTTGTGAAAGAAGATGCATATTCAACGGGTTTTCTGTCACTTAACCAGGGAGAAGCTTCTTCTTCTCCCATTGAGTAAAAAATGCACCCATAAGACAGTCACCAATTCGTAGTTATTCCTGAATTTCTTGGTGACATGCAAACACATGAATAATTGATTTCAGTGGTCTCATTGACTTCAGGGCAACTTCTATGTAATTAAGGATATGCATGTGTTCCCTGTGTTTGTAAGACTATATCCTAAAAGAATAGTGTTCCACTTCTGATCTTATTAGGCTAATACCCTGGAGTTTCAATCGAGTTATCTTCCTGTGTAGGTAATCATGTTAAATTTCTTCTCTCCCTAATTTACATCAAGGCGTTACTATGATTCCCAGTCTAAACACATACTCTGAAATGTGACAATGGTAATGCATAATACATTAGAAAGACATTTGTTAGGGCTTGCACGAGATTAAATTAGTGATGCTTACTAAAATACAAGCTTGCAGATGTGTATCACAGTGGGAAATTACATCAACAACACTTTGGCCTGTTAGTTTATTTCTGATCTACCATGTTGGAATGGTCTGGTGATATTTCAGAGGCCGATGTTCATGTGACATTAATAGGCAAGGAGAAACACAGTTGGCTACCATTCTTTTCCTATATTTGCTTGAAAACTTTAGGCATCTCTTGAGTAAAAAATGCTAACTAGAAAATTACATAGTGTTTTTAAGTCCATACTCCCAGTGTACAATTTCAAATAAAATGTGACTGTGCCATCCCTCCAATTTACCTGTTTCTGCAGATAATCTTGTTCTTGTGCTTCTCTTCTCAAAAATCATGGCCAACGATTTTCCTTGCATCAAAGGCAAATACTGGACAACGGGAATGGAAGGCATTTCAATTTTATAATCATTACATGATTTCCAGTGTGAAATACTTCTTTCACATATTGATTCAGCATTAGAAAAGTTACACTTGTTAAAGATTAAAGAGAAATAACTAATTCTAATGAAAAAAGCCACTGTACTTTGGCAGATGATTGGAACTAGCATTAAGTAGAACTCTGATGCTAATCTTATTCCTATGCAGAACAGATAACTGTTTTCTATTTCCTACATTTAATGGGGCATATACACCACATGTGAATGGATGGGGTTGGCCAATAACAGGGAGTTACGTGTGCAAAGCTGTTTAATTTTTTCATTTCTGTAGTCCTCTGTATTACTTAAAGAATACTTCTGAACGTTTTACAGGAAGGTTTTTTTGTTTTGTAGTGTAGAATCATAGAATCACCAAGGTTGGAAAAGATCTCTACGATTATCCAGTCTAACTGTCCCCTATCACAAATATTTCCCACTAAACCACAGTGCATGGTATACAGGATTTAAGAGTCACAGTGATTATATTTAGAGAAAACAATTTAAACTGCTGATTTCCAATATCTTTCAGAACAGTATTTCAATATCTGAGTGACTTAAATATAAGTAAAGCATTTCACCTCTCCTTTGTCCTTTATCCTTTGTTTCAAATCTGAGGCCACCCATAGCAAATACTTCAGTTCATCTGCTGTGTAGTTCTGTAGAGTAAGAAAGTCACGACCTTTCAGACAAACATTCATTTGATTTGGTGGCCCATGGCTGTGGCAAAAGAGAAAAAAACATTTTGGCTTCTAACGTGAAATTGTACTCATGCAAAAGTCAATAAGCAAGCAGCTGAAATCTGTCCCACTCCCTTCATTTGACCCAGCTGGATCAGCTTACTGAACTGCTTTAACTGGCTTTGCTAGCTTTCACAACGTGCCACAATGCAGTATATTGATCACACTGTACTGTAGGCCTTCTGATGTGTGTATGGCTAGACTGTGTGCTGCTTAATCAGACAAAACCAAATGCAGAGCCATGAAATTGCATGTAAGTAGACTATAAACTGCCCTTTGAGGTACAGAACATGGGCAAGTGCTTTGTGGATGGGTAGGACACAGACCACATTCCACTCCCATGTACAAAAATCATGGCAGTCTATTTATGTTTCTTGATTACTTGAGGGACCTTGAAAGAGGATAACCAAATCACAGAATCACAGTGTTGCTGTGTGCTCTGGCCCTTCTCCTGTCATACCAGAGACATTCAAAGCATACGCTGTGCATTTACTCAAGGAGTGCATAGTGCCTCCAACTAGATTTATGACATGAAATGGGATGTTGATGATCACCCAGAGTACAATTTCCACTATTTTAGATGAGATGTATTAATAAAACGGTTGAGTTCAAGCTCGTGTTTCCATGAGCTTAAGATAACAGATAAAGTGACTGATTAGCCCCTTCTTTTGCACCATACCGATAGCCATCCTTTGCATAGCACACTTTGCAATGCATTCTTGCTAAAGCTTTGGACAGGTACAAGCTTACTATATTTTTTAAAAGGTAGCATTTTTAAACTGATCAGATGAAATGGAGTACAAACCAATGCAAACATCTGGTTCTGCAGCTACTGGTTCTATATTTCCAGGTGGGTGCTTCTTAAGCTCTTAATCTCAATTACACCACCTACCCACTGTCATCTCCCATTAATTTCTGCACGAGAAGACAGTGAAGCACTAAAACTGGTTACTCTGAGAGGATTTGGAATTATCATCCTTGGAGATTTTCAAGACCTGGCTAAGCAAATCACAGCTGACCTGATCTGCTCTTGTCAGGCTACAGGAACACTGGACTATGGATCCCTTTCTGATCTCCGTGTTCCTATCGTGATTCTGTTTTACTGCTATGACCTTCAGAAATGTGTTCTCTTCCCATGGCCACATCTTCAGAAAGAGGGGCAGAAGTAGACAAATAAATTCCAGAGAAGAAGCATGAGACAAGACACTGAAGTTAAAATATAACAGGCAGAAGGTCAAGTAGTTGGCATATTTCATTCTGACCAGGGAAAGAAATTACTTTGGATTACTGGCATATCGTTTGATAAATATTAGGTTATCTTGTAGTATCAACCACAGTGTGCTTAACTTATAATATTTGTAAAACAGTGATGATAGATAGCTTATACCAATGTTACAATATAGTGTAAAAAATCCCTAAGAATTATATAACAGTGTTATATAGAAAGCTTAGTAAATCAGATTATTCTATTTGAAATCTAGGTTTACTGCAGTTGTTTTCCATACTTGCCTTTCTATCATCGCTACCAACCAGATAAAGTTTGCACCAATTGCCAGCAGTGAAAATTCATAAATACACAAAAAAAAATTATCACCCAGGCTTCAGGAACTCTTTAAGACTCTCACAGATAAGAACTTGGAAAACATTTTTTTTTTTTTAATCAGAGGCAATGTAGAAATGATGAATAAAAATGCCTCTGCATATTAGGCTGGGTATGTAAAATTCCTGTGTATTGCTTTCTAACGCTAATTGTTTGTTACATAATGCTGTTAATTCCATTCTTACTGACACCGACACGAAAATATAGGTGAGTGGAGAATTAGATTTCAAGTCTTTAACTTAATTTGACTCTTGACACGTGACAAGTATTAGAGGTGTCTTTCAGAAACACTGTCATATGGGTACTTATCTGAAGCCATGAGGGATGGGCAAGTTGATGCCCTTGAAGAATCAAAAATCAAGTTACATAGACAAGTCTTCTTGGTTACCTGAATGTTATATCAAATAATGCTTTTCCTGCATGACTCAAGTTTAAGTAGAAATAATAATAATTAATAATAAACAAAACAAAACAATCCAAGAAAATACACTGAAACTGAGATTCACCTTGTAGCTTCAAAGAAATAATCTCCTCCCACTACTCGTCATAAAAACTGCTTAAATACATAAGGATTTTCCATACTTCATTCAGATATTAATCAACTGCAGTACCTGCAAGTACACTGAACTCAAGAAGAAACATTCATTCTCAGTGGTGCAGCTAAATCCCATGGAAAGAATTAATAAAATTTCACAAACATTAAAAGGAAAATTCCTCTAGTCTCAGCACTGCTGCCTCAGAAGGAAAGAAAAGGGCACTCAAAATGCTAGCAGAAACCTTTATCTGAAACTGTCACTCCTTCACAAAATTAAATTGCTTTTGTCTCCAGTTTTCTGATTAAATGTCACTAAATGCCAGACAAAACTAGAAGATAAGCTTACCAAAAATGTCGTGGCAGATGCTTGTTGTTCTGTGTTAATTTTGTAATGTGGTAAAAATTCTTCAAATTGAAAAGCATCTTCTTGCACAACTTTTCTCTCAGTCCTGTAGACAGAGCTAACAGAAATGAAGTTGCATGGAGCAGATGAGTTGTGCTGCTGTGCAAGCAAGTGTGGTGCAAAGAACAGACAACCTTATGTTTGATTTTAGCAGTGTGGGCTGAGCCTGGTTGGGGCCAAAACTGAATCTTTCTTTGGTCAAATTCTACAGATAAAGACTTTTCACAGTGACCATTACACAACTCTCAGTTTGTGCTCTTCTGTGTGAAACCATCATATTACCACTGTGTCAATATCATTTTGCAGCAATTTGCTGTTTGTGAAATATTTGTCCTAGGAGAAAAAGGTGAAAGAATTGTCATAGCACAGCAAGAGCAGAGTAGATTGGTGTTGGGGGCCAGGATCATGAGGGAAGTTGGAGGAGTTGGAGTTGGAAGGAGGATGTGGTGAGGTGGAGGTCAGCCGCTTCTCCCGGGCGACAGTGATAGGACAAAAGTGAATGGCTTCACATTGTGCCAGGAGAGCTTCAGATTGTATATTAGGAACAATTTCTTCTCCAAAAGAGCGGTGAGGTAGGGGCACAGGTTGCTCAGGGAGGTGGTAGATTCACCATCCCTGGAAGTGTTTAAGAATCATGTGGATGTGGCACTGAGAGACATGGGCTGTGGGCATGGTGAGGAATGAGTTGATGGCTGGACTAGGTTATCTTAGTGATCTTCTCCAATCTTAATGATTCTATGGTTCTATGATTGTGGTGGCCAATGTGAGGAACTGCAACACGCACAGCCTTGTCTTTGCTGACAATCTGAATCTGTTCCTGCTGACTTTCATCCAGAAGTTCATCTCCAAAGCTCAGCCCCTCACTAGCTCCCCTCACTAGTGAGATGCCTTCACTCCCAAATCTACTTTTATTTTAGAAATGGTTAAAAGAAGGGAAGAGATTCCTGAAAACAAGTGAATGGATGTACTCTGACCCTGAACTGAACTGGGAGGAGAATTTCAGTTGGCAACTGACTTTCTCTGCCATCTTTTACGAATGTAAAAAAAATTGCTTTTCCTTTCTTCACTGTGTTTGAGTGACTTTCTTGTAGAAACTTTACTGCTGAATCCTTCGAGGAATATTGAAAATTATAAGGGTGAAGGGGAACCTCACTGCTTTAAATCTGGCTTTAGCTTAAGACATCATTTTAATGACGATTTTAAGAAATAAAAACTGAAAAAATAAGAAAAAGCAAGGGATTCCATCAAACCTGGGCAGCTTGGTCTAATGGCTGGCGATCCTGCACATAGCAGGAGGGTTGAAACTAGATGATGTGGTCCTTTTCAACCCAGGCCATTCAATGATTCTGTGATTCTATGAAGAAACTGTAGCAGTAGAAATTCCAGTGGTATTCAAAAGGAGTACAGTTGAAAAACTCCTAGAACTCACAGTTTAATAGAACAGACGAGTTTACGTTTGTACTGGATGACAATATTGACACGATTTCTGTATCCAAATCTACTTTTCTCTCCATCAATATCAGTTTACAGCACTTTATTTTCACTTTGCCGATATTTCTCAACCCATGTGCCCTGGAACACAGAAATCCCAAATCAGTGACCTCGTTGTCTTCTTTACGTTGTAACTACAGACTTGTGTGCCCTGTGACGGGCGCTGCACACAAAGAAGATCGCGCTTGAACTCTGGTTTGCATGGGACGGCAGCAGCGAGCTGCCGAGCCACGCCGCCGCACCACCGCCGGCCGCTAGGAGGCGCTGCTCCCCACCCACCGCCGGCGGCTCCTCTCGTCGGCGCTCTCTATGGCCGTTGCCCGTGGCAGGACCTCTGTTTACTTCCGGCAGGCCGGAGCGGCTGCATGGGGCGCGGGGCCGAGAGCTGGCTTCGCGTTGCTATGGCCGATCCAGCGGAGGAGGAAGAGCTGCCGGTGCCCGGTGAGTCGAGGGATGGGCCTCTCCTCCCGCTGCTGCCGGCTGGGCGGGGGGACAGGGACACCTCCTTCGGCCGGTGCCCTTCCTGGCCGTCCCGCCTCCCTCCGGCCTGCCCGCCGTTTCGGCCGCGTGCTGCCGTCCTGTGAGGGGAGGACGCGGTAACGCTGCCGACGGGTGACGCTGGGGCTGCCTCGTTTCCTCGCCGGCGTGGAGCGGTGACTTGGTGTGGTGCGGACTGTTGCGTGCTCAGGTGCTGACCGTGGCCAGCTGGCAGGCTGCAGACTCAAAACTAAGTATCGTTCTTGTGAAGGCAGCCTGAGGGAGCCGGGCTCGTTCAGCCTGGAGAATCTGCAGGGAGACCTCATTGTGGCCTTCTGGTACTTGAGGGGAGCTTAGAGCTCGGTCTGAGGGTGACAGAACAAGGGATAATGGCTTTTAACTAAAAGCGGGGAGGTTTATGTTAGATACGAGGAAGAAATTGTTTTCCCAGAAGGCAGTGAGGTGCTGGCAGAGCTGCCTGGAGAAGCTGTGGTGCCCCATCCCTGGAGGCGCTCAAGCCTTCCAGGTTGTAGTGCAGGACCTGTTTGGTTGTTTCTATGATAGCCTTACGATCAAAGGCAGTTGAGACAACCAGTGTTCTGAAGGCTGATTTTCGGGGCCATTTTTAGAACATACATATCTTTTTGAGTGTGAGGAAAAGAGGTCAGTTCTTTGAGTTGCCACTTCTTTGCAGTGTGCGTCTCGCTCTAATTTGATTTGGGAAACTTGATTGAATTTAAGTATAAACATAAGTGATAATCTTTTGTCTCAGCTTGCTCGCAGGATGAGCTTTTTATTTTACTTTTTGGGGGTAGTTTTTCAAATTTCTTTTTCCTTTCTGTACCTAGTAGTTTTTCTTAGAGGGAAGTGAGAAAGTGCATTTACTTTCAAATGAATTTGTATGCCCTTAGAACACAATAACACCTGATATTTTAAGAAATTTGTGGGGGCTGGGAAGAATCAGAAGGACTGAAATGCGAGCATAAAAATCATGTAGCTATGGTGAAGCAGAACACTTCTGCCATTATTATTTTATTAAAAAGAAAAAGATAGGTTACTAAAACAACTGGATTAATAGGAAATTGCTATTTTAAAAGGTATGAGGTGAAATTTACTTTCATTAAAATCACCACTGGCTATCTGTGTTTTTAGAATCAGGGGCTGTTTTTACTTTTGGAAAAAGCAACTTTGCAGAAAACATTCCTAGCAAGTTCTGGTTCAAAAATGACAAGCCGGTCTCTATATCATGCGGAGATGAACACACTGCTGTTGTTACAGGTCAGTATTGGAAGTAGCGTATTTGATTATACATATAATACATATACAAATACATGTTTATACATTTGGACAGCTTGGAGAGCTACAGTATGTATTTGAATTCTGTGGTAATGTGTAAAATGGGGAGAGGAGACTGCTTATACTGGGGCTGTTGGATGCCTTTGTAGTTAATGTGAAGTCCAGGAGCTGTTGTGAGTGAATCTGTAATAATTGAATACAGCATCTTGGATTTAAAATAAGCATGACTTTGTTCGCCTTGAGTGTTTCCTGTAAATCAGATGGTGTCCAGTGAACAATCTTAAATGTACAGGTTTGTACTGTGGAAGTGAACAGTGTCTACTGAACTCAGTCATCAAGCTCACTAGGAATCTGCCTATAACAATCTATGAAGTTGTTTCTCTGAAAGGAAGTTCTAAATGACTGGTTTACTGTCAATTGAAAATAACCCTTGCAAAAATAACACAAAGAACTTCAGAAAATCCTACTAAAATAAGAAATAAATTGCAAAAGTATTCAGAGAAGCTCAAATGCAATACATTGAGCAGTCTTTCTGCGTGTTCCTTTTCATCTCTTTGAAATGCTGGAAGCAGTAGTCATTGAAGAGTTTGCTCCATTTGTTATATGAATGAGACTACTCTTTTGTGATGAAAACTTGTTAATTATATTGATAACTGACTTCTGGTAGATAATTAGACTTTATCTTGAAATTGCTGTGCATGCTTCCAGGAATTCCTTCTTGAAGTGGGTTTACTATTCATCAGTGCTGTGTGTTATATCCTAGGCGTTGCCCAGGATATATATATAAATAATTTCACAGAATCACAGAATCACAGAATCACCCGGGTTGGAAGGGACCCCAAGGATCATGTAGTTCCAACCCCCCTGCCTAGCAGGGCCACCAACATACATATTCAGATCAGGCTGCCCAGGACCCCGTCCAACCTGGCCTTAAACACGTCCAAGGACGGGGCATCCACAACCTCCCTGGGCAGCCCGTTCCAGGGCCTAACCACTCTCCTAGTAAAGAACTTCCCCCTAACATCTAACCTAAATCTTCCCTCCTTCAACTTAAAACCATTTCCCCTAGTCCTGCTGTTGTCAGCCCTTTTGAAGAGTTTACTCCCCTCCTGGGTGTAGGTTCCCTTCAGGTATTGATAGGCTGCAATGAGGTCACCCCGCAGCCTTCTCTTCTCCAGGCTGAACAAGCCCAACTCCCTCAGCCTGTCCTCATAGGGGAGGTGCTCCAGCCCCTTGATCATCTTAGTCGCCCTCCTCTGGACCCTTTCCAAAATCTCAATGTCTTTCTTGTACTGAGGGCTCCACACCTGGACACAGTACTCCAGATGGGGCCTCACAAGAGCCGTGTAGAGAGGGACAATCACCTTCCTGTCCCTGCTGGCCACCCCTCTCCTGATGGAGCCCAGGATCCCATTTGCCTTTTGAGCTGCCAGAGCGCACTGCTGGCTCATATTCAGTCTCTCGTCCATCAGGACCCCCAGGTCCTTCTCTGCCGAGCTGCTCTCAAGGACCACTCCTCCCAGCCTGTACAGGTGCCTGGGGTTCTTCCGGCCCAAATGCAAAACCTTGCACTTTGCCGTGTTGAACCTCATCAGGTTCACCCGAGCCCAGCCCTCCAGCCTGTCGAGGTCCCTCTGAATGGCATCCCTTCCTTCCACCGTATCAACCGCACCACTCAGCTTGGTGTCGTCAGCAAACTTGCTGAGGGTGCACTCGATTCCCTCATCGATGTCATTAATAAAGATGTTAAAGAGCACCGGTCCCAAGACAGACCCTTGGGGGACACCACTTGTTACCGGCCTCCACCTGGACATAGAGCCATTGACCACCACCCTCTGTCTGCGGCCTTTCAACCAATTGCTTATCCATCGGGTCGTCCACCCATCAAATCCACTTCCCTCCAATTTGGAGATGAGGATGTGGTGGGGGACCATGTCAAAGGCCTTGCTCAGGTCCAGGTAAATGACATCGGTCGCCTTCCCTTCGTCCACCAATGCCGTCACTCCATCATAGAAGGCCACAAGATTAGTTAGGCATGACCTTCCTTTGGTGAAGCCGTGCTGGCTGTCTCGGATCACATGCTCATTCTTTATGTGACCGAGCATGTTGTCCAGGAGGATCTGTTCCATGATCTTCCCAGGCACGGAGGTGAGACTCACCGGCCTGTAGTTCCCCGGGTCCTCCCTGCTCCCCTTCTTGTATATGGGAGTGACGTGACCCTTCCTCCAGTCGTCCGGGACCTCACCTGACAGCCACGACTTCTCAAATATGATGGAGAGCGGCTCGGCAACCACCTCAGCCAGCTCCTTCAGGACCCTGGGATGCACGCCATCCGGCCCCATAGACTTGTATTCATTCAGTCTAAGGAGGCACTCTTGGACTTGCTCTGCCCTTACAGTGGGGAGGGATTTATCTCCTCGGTCCCCACATAGAGGTTTGGGGATGCAGGGTTCAGGGACGTGAAAAAGACTAGAATCCTGGCCACCAGTGAAGACCGAGGTGAAGAACTCATTCAGCACCTCGGCTTTCTCTTCATCTGTTGAAGCCAGTTCTCCTTTTAAATTTACCAAAGTAGGTACGCCCAATTTCTTATATATGAATTTCTTATATATGTAAGTAATTTCTTATATATATAAATAATTTCTTGAGGTTTTCTTGCCGTGTCCCCAAGTAGAGTTGAAAATGCTGGATTTTCTACAATGAATAATTCCAAGCATGATAAAAAAATACAGATTTCATGGACTGCAGTGCAATTTGAACTGAAATTATACAATGAATTTTTCAAGCCTAACTTCACAGGATGCATGAATAAATTGTGTTTTGAACAAAACTTCACACTTCTTTTTGGATTGAACCTATTCCGTTAAGTTGCCTGTTGCATAAAATTAATCAGAACGTAACCTGGGGAGCTGGAAATTTTCCTTTTTTTTTTTTCTTCTTTTTTCAAGTATCCTTTCATATGCCCACACCAGTATGTGCTCAGTTCAGACTGGTCAATTGAAATGGCCCCCTTAAATTCTCCCAGCATACACTCTTGCCAGCTCTGTTAGCCCAAACAGCAACAATCCTCTAATTCCCGTGTCCCTGTAAATGACTGCTGCAGTAAAGCTTTAGAAGGAGTCAAGTTGCATAGGGTTGCATGCAGCACCGTTTCTCTGCTAACTCTTATTTGTTCTCCCCAGTATTTCAGTGTATTCTTCAGATGTTAAAAATGTGGCTGTAGCAGCCCTTTGGTACTGTGGTATGCAGATAAATCGTGAGGGGTGCATCTAGATAATAAGTGCTTCATTTTCCCAGAGCGTTTGTGGAGAAGGAACTGCATAAGCATAAAATAAATAAAGAAATCCTCAATACCAAGTGTTTTTTTTGGAACATTGAGAGTAGAACGTAGAGGCAAAATTGAAGGTAAAATATTGTGCAAAACTGAACAAAATGAGAGGAACTGCACGAGTCATGCAAAATGATAAAGACGGAAGAGGGGACATCTATGACCCTCATTTGTTCTTCACAAGTATGCATGTGCACCACGCATTTCTGCTGTTAGATGGAGTTGGATGATAGAATGGAATAAAGCCTTTTGTGAATGTCATTGAACTGCAATAAGACCTGGAAATAAAGAGCTCCAGAGGTGCGTGGTGGTAATGAGTTTGCTGGAAGGATGCAGACTTTGGGAGAAACAAGGAGCTCCTTGAAATCCAGCTGAACCTGACTGGAAGAGAAAAGTATCTCAAGCAGGTGTGTATTAATGCCTACTTCATTTTAATTTCAGTCTTTATTTACCAGTGGCATTTCCCACACCATTTTATTCCTCTTCTGGAGGACATGGTGGGAACTGTGTATTTAGAGGACAGAGACTAAAACAATAGAAATGTGTCAGATGTACACTAACGTGTTATACTAACATGCCTCAGTGGTCATAAGTAAAACAGTCATGCAAGCTTATTCAAAACATTCCTTATAACTGGTTTGGGATGGGAAAGACAGCTGTATCTCGCACTTCATTGAAATGAAAATGAAGAAAATGTGCAAGAGGTAATATGCAGCATTCTGATAAAATATTCAGAACACTTCAAATACTTCTTTCATGTAATCCAACATCAGTATTCCCCCATTGACTTTTAGAAAGAAAAATGTAAACTTAAGCGTAAAAAAACCTCTACTGCTTGGCTTTTCATGACAGGAGTTACAGTCCAAAATAAGTTCTATTGACTCACTGTGGCTGTGTGTTGGAATAGTGAACCAGTGATCATATTTCTTGCCCCCATTCCTATATTCTTTGGCCTGAGAATACTGTTTACTTCCTGCATCTTTTGTAAGTGCAAGTTTTGGAAAGCAATTTATTGATCCTGTTGGGAGATAGTGTGAAGTAAGTGACGTTAATCATGTTTTTAAGAGTCTTCCTAATGTCATTTGATTAATAATTTTCTACAGACCTCTTAAAATTAATGCCTGTCTTATTGTTTATAGGCTTTGATTAGAGCATACGAAGCAGATCGCCCATGTTTGATCAAAGAGACCAGTTCTATTCACAAGGAGGAAATGGGGGAAGGTGCATCTTCTGGACTCAGAACTCTGGAGAGAGTTGAAGCTCCCAGTGCAAGAGAGCACAAGGAAAGAGATTCATGTGGACACAGAACGAGATAAGATGTGCATAGTTTCAAGTTATGTAAAGCACTAAATATTCAGCAATGTAGACCAAAGAGACGTTGGAGTCTCTCTGGGTCTTTAGATGCCAAACTCCATCTTCTCCCTACCTGCTGGCAAGCCATCAGAATATGGTTCAGAACCTTTTACAGTTAGCTGCAAGAGGAAAATGAAGAATATCACTACATGTTTGCATTAGTTTTTGGTGTGCATAGGAGCAAGCAACATACTGCACTGTTTTTGTTTGTATGATGCTAAATATCTGAAGCATGACTGTTCTTACCTCTCAGTAAAACTTTTGAGAATATTGTGACTTGTCTAAGAACACTGATATCATTCCCATTTTCATGAACTGTATTTGAATTGTATATGAATTCTTGTTTACTCGTGAAATAGCACAAATAAAAAAAAAACCCAACGTGTTGTTTGAAATTTTCTTCAGATAAAACTTCACAGTAGAATCTAGAAATAACTATTTGAAGTCGCTGTGTACTCTACCTGTTTCAGCTCTCTTGCACACTTATACCATGTAGAAACCCAGAGGGAAAATGCATGGAGTACAGATGATTTAAACAGATGGCTGTCTGCCATTATCATTGAGTATTTCAGCTTCCTCTGAATTCCTTAACTTTTAGCCTGGCTTCATGGACTGGAGCATCACGGGACAAATGGAGTTGTAAGCAATGATGGTTGTGATAGCAGCCACCATATGGGCTATTTACTAGTTAGGAGATGCTCTCTTTCTGAAGTCTCACAAAATTCTCTGTTCTGAAAGATGTAAGCATCTAGTGGCTTCTGTTAATACATCCAAATTAGTGTTGGCGAAACATCCACTGGTGATGTGCTTATGTCTACATGCTTTGGGGAGGTAGCCCAATCTTGCATCTGGGGAGGTGCAGACTAGTGTTAGGTGTATGTTTACATCACCAAAACAATCCCAGTAGTTTCTTTATATCTTGCTGCATCTGTTCTTTTCCCTAACTTACTGTACATGTCTTCTGCCCGCTATACCAGGTGGCCACAATCTGCACCAAAATGGATGCAAGAATCACAGACTCATGGAATGGCCTGTGTTGAAAAGGACCACAATGATTATCTAGTTTCAACCCCCCAGCTACACGCAGGGTCACCAACCACCAAACCAGGCTGTCCAGACAGAGTAATTTGAGTTTGTAAGGTTTTTAAATGATCCTTGCCTATTTGCTGCTAAAGTCGTTCACTTCAGTACGTCTGTGGTGATGACTGCAGATAACTCAGTACTCAGTTATGAAAATAGGGCATTTTGCAAAGCTCTGTAGTGTTTCTTGGCCTGCTGAGATTCCATCAAATGCTTGTTTTAAACCTGTTTTGCTATACAGGCCTAGAAACATTGCTTCATTATAGGTGTTTGGTAGGGTTTGTGTGTAGTGCCTATTAGTTTTTATTCACTGTCTGAATTGCCTACTTTTCAGTTTTCTTTTTTCTGTTACACTGCTGAGTGCTGAAAGCCTGAAATTATCAAAGGCTGTCACTCAGCTGGTAAAGAATATAACAAAATTCTGGTCGTCTGTTAAGCTTCTTGTCTTATAAAGCAGTGTTTGAGAACTAAAAGATTGCTATAAGAAACAGCAGATTATGGGATTAAAAGCGTGACCTGCTGGAATTCTGAATGAGTAAAAGAGAATGTGATTTAATTGAATTATGTCAACTTGATATTGTACTCCCACATGAGTTTACAGTGCTCGGCCTTTAAAATGTATGTAGTAGAGCTACAAAGATGCATATAACAGTGTAGGATGCCACTTGCTGATAAAAATTCTCCCCCTTAAGATGTGTTTTGCTTTCAGTGATATACCTCTGCATATGTTTTGGCATGGTTGCATTACCAAAATCAGGGTGGTGATATAAATGCTATTAGTGAAATGTGGTAAGAGTAGCCTTGACCTCAGGCTTTCCTCCATTTCAGCTTTACTGGAAAGACATAGTGTTGACATGTAATTGTCAAATCTAACAATTTGATTGAGATGTTAGGTAAGAGTTACTGTTGGATTTTTTTTTTTTTTTTAATTCCTATTTTTATTTTAAATTTGTGGTAATATTTGAGAAAACAAATGGATTTTTGTAACTATTCTTACTATGTTTTAAAAATCTCAAAATCATATTTTTAGGAGGAAGTTTTTCACCTAGAGGGTGGTGACGCACTGGAACAGGTTGCCCAAGGAGGCTGTGGATGCCCCATCCCTGGAGGCATTCAAGGCCAGGCTGGATGTGGCTCTGGGCAGCCTGGTCTGGTGGTTGGCGACCCTGCACATAGCAGGGGGGTTGAAACTAGGTGATCTTTTCAACCGAGGCCATTCTGTGACTCTATGATAGTTCAAAGTCTGTTTAAATCACATTCAGAACATTCACAAGGAGCCGATGCTAAGGAAGTACAGACTTCATATTTTGGTATTCTTGTGTGGAATTGCTATTATGCATTGTGATAACTGATGGCTAGGGTGACTGAAATTTTATTTACGTGACAACTCCATGATGGAATCTAACTCACAAATGCAGAGCATCAGCAAAAGTAGATGATCTTGTTTTAACAGTTATAAAGGGGATTTTGGTTTTGGATTATTTTTTTGACAAACCAGCTTCTGTTGTTGGAAGTGGGATTTTACTTTTGGATATGATGTTCGCAGTTTTACAGGAGCTATTAATTTAAAAAATGAAGTGATATGAATAAATTTAAGGTATTGTTAATAGTGTGATGTGACACTGATCTGCATGCCCAATGAGAAAACTTTTATCTGTTCATTTACCTTCCTCTTGGAAAAGTGAGTTATTCTGAATGAAAACAATTCACTGCTTGTGATGTCAAACCTCAAAATTCAAAATAATTCCAAGCATTATTCCTGTTGAAGATTTCTAATCTCATGTTTTCATATAGGCACACACAAAACTCCCTGACTGCATGGTGTTTTTACACATTCCTTCTTTATAGACAGAGTACCAGATTAATCCACGATGTGAGATGCAGAGAAGAAGCAAGGCTCTTGTCGTAGACATATTTGTCCAAGGGAAAACCCATCTAATTTGTGAACACATTTGAAAATTTATCATAAATTATGTTGTAAAGAACTGCAATTTGCAGGTCATTTTAAGACAGGACATTTAGCCATTAAATATTTTCTCCCAGAAGGCAGCAAAATAAGCTGAGAATCACAAATGTTTGTTTGTATTAATTAAATTGCTGCATTATTGATGTCTGTGTCTGAGGTAGAGGTGTGGGTGCTCAGTTAATGCACTGTTATTTTGTCAGTACGTCTATAGAGACTGCTAAGTCAGTCTGAGAGCACTCCTTTTTTATTTTCTGATGAGTGCTTTATCTGAGCAGTAGCTTAAGGAAAGGATGCTTGTTCTCCTCTTTTGTCATTTCTTCTGTGTACCTGTTTCTGACTAAGTACATCTACACGGCAGTACTTGCTGAAAAATCAGGTCATGCACATGGCATTGCCTACTTCTAAATCTTACATTAAAAAGTTTATAATAAATAGCATAATGTATGTATGAGCACCTCATCTTGTATGAGATATTCAAATGCTCATGGATTCTGACTGTGCCTTCTCTTGCAGGGAATGGTAAACTTTACATGTTTGGCAGTAACAACTGGGGCCAATTAGGACTAGGATCAAAGAATACTGTCCACAAACCAACATGTGTTAAAGGTTTGTTTAATTTCTTTTTTTGTCCTTTTTTGGTTTGTCGTTGTGAAAAAGTGCTTTATTTGCTGCTCCAAAATAACTGATTCCGATTTCTGTGTTCATCACGTGCAGCATATTACTGCTTAAACTCTTAAAGATAGTTTAAAAGGAAGCCCCACTGCTTTTCCATCAGTTCCAGGTTCTGGGTTGTTTTGTATCTGGGAGTCATTTCAACTATATAGCATCCAGTCTTTTTAGCTCTTTTTAGCAAGTCTGTGATTTGTCCAAGTGGTCATAAACGTAGATATGTTTGTATAAAGTATAAAAAAGCAGTAAAATAATGCCCATCTTCTTACTTACTTTGTAAAATATTTTCATTATATTGTTACCTTTTGAATCCTTCCTTGCCAGCTTTATCTTGTCAAGCAAAACTGAGTCAATATTTTTTCCTGCCTCCTTATGTATGTCCAATAATACCTGTCCCATTAACACACACCCCTTTTCATCAATTCATGCTTATCCTCATCCTTTCTCTTAGAGGATCAGCCTGTTAGCTTATTGTTTAAAAATGAATTCACTGTGTTTGTTCAAACTTTTCTTCTTGATTTATTTTATTTTACTGTTCTTTATCTGCTTCTCTATTTCAGTTCAGAGGGAGAATGAAAATTCTCTCAGGTTCACATCTTCTGTCAGCCATATGAGAGACTGATTCTTACTTTGGCTCAAATGGATTGGGTGTCAAGTTTTGTTTTACTGCCAGGTTGCAACAGACAATAGAAGACAGAGAGAAGATGGCAGCAATTCAGAACAGTCCTGGCTTCCACTGAAAAAAAGTCACAAGGGGGCTATCTTTCTTTTCCTGGCAGTAGGCAGCAGAAGAGTGTTCTGGAGCTTTTCTCACTAGCTTTCAGGCGTTAGTTAGCTTTGGGAATGGAGTTGCGAATGCAACATTTCCATTTCTGCTCCAGCTGTAATAATTGTGGCTGCTCATTTTCTGACAAAATCATTCTGGGACTTAACTGAAGACTAATGAAATTGGTTATGAAAAACTGCCAGCTATATATATGATTGATTAGCCTAAGTGGGAGCAAGGTTAGGGAGCACAAGCTTCTAGTGAGCTGATCAAGATTATTGCTGGGAAATGAAACAGCAAACTAATATTGTAAGAAGAAACCAAATATTGGAAATGTCATGATTCCTGCCTGCTGCTGAGGACAGGTGTCAGGATATGTAGGATTCTGAGTTTGGACAATTTCTATTTGTGTATTTTTGACATCAGAGACTTCATCTTTAAGCAAATAGATTTATGTAGTGGCTTGGTAGGAAAGAGAAAGGAATTTAATCTGAATGTTATGGTGCTGATGAAGATTGATTTGAAGGGACTGAAAAGGATTTTGTGAAAGGAATTACGTTGTTGTCTTTGTCAAGGACCAATGCAGTGAGCGGAAAAAAATTAAAAATATATTATGTAAACATAATGCTTTTTTAATAGCTTGAGTATTGTATATTGAAAATGGACATGGCTGAGTAAAGAAAAAATGTTGGCAAAGATTAAAAACGGAGAAGATGAAAAAGTCAGTGAGGTTATTTTTTCACTGTTTCTGAGCTGGAATGCACTTACCATGGGGTAAAGCCAACACTGTTCTCTGTTTCCACCAAAATAACTCTTGATGCATCCTCTTATGTACATTCCCAGTCTTTCATAGTGACTAGACTGCAGAGAATATTATGCATGGATGGATGGTAATTCAGCACCACTGAGGTGGGGTGATATATTCAAAACCTAGACATAGGACCGGCCTTAGGAGCTGTGAATTTAGTAATTCATAGAATGGCAGTGTAGAGCAAAAGTCTATCAAGAAAAGCTGTGCACAGTGAGGAAGGTATGGATGATAAGACAAAAAAAAAAAAAAAAAGGAAAAAAAAAGAAAAGAATGAGTTTATAGATATTAATTAGCGAGAGAAGCAAAAGTGTGAATTAAAAATGTTACTGTTAATGAAAATGGAAGAAAGCTCTAAGCATGCATTTTGTTCTGCAAATTGATGTATTCTTTGAGGCATAGCCTACTAATAGTAAATTTTGTGGAGTGTGGCATTGGAGTAAAGTAACCATCATCAAGTCACCAACCATCACCCTAACCCTAATCCTGGTTACTAAGTCATGTGCTAAGACCAAATGGCCAGCCAATCTTGTAGTCGTTCTGTTGGTAGCAGTATGAAAAACAATCAGTTTTCTCTAGAGCATTGAACATTGTGTTGTTGAGTAAGCTGTCAGCTTGTTTGTAACCTCCCTCCTCCTTCTGCTTTCATTCATAGCTTTAAAACCAGAAAAAACAAAACTTGCTGTTTGTGGAAGAAACCACACTTTAGTTTACACAGGTATGTAACAAATTATGTACATATTCAAGGTAGATTTTTTTCCTTATTTCAAATGCAAAAATTATATTGCTAACCCTAGAACTGCACATGAATGATAAAAAGGAGAAGAATATGCTGTTAAAATTTGTTGGTTTTTTTTAATATCCAGATCTTTGAATGCTTGAATTATTCTGCAACGCATTTCAAAAATCATGGTCTATAGGAATTCACTAGCTTTTATCTGTACTTTTATCTTTTTATCTGTATTTGAGGCATGGTTAACAATTACCAGTATTTCATGGAAGCACTCTGTGTGCATAGGAGTATTTTTATATATCTGTACTCAAATTTACCCTTGACAAGGAATGCATTCTTATGAGCATGGAGTTCTGTATTTAAGTAAAAGCAGTAGAACATTATATTTTAAAGCCTTCGAAGTATGTTGCATTTTATTTAGACATGACAATCTGCTATTTCATTGACAAGTCACTTTATTAAACTATAAATAAATAAATTGTAAATTTAAACAAAAAAATGTTTTGAGAGAGCAAATTATCATCACGACTCTAAAATTTATGTAATGGAATAGCCATCTTTGTTCTTACAGTGCTTTAGAGGTAATGTTATAAAGAGAGTTGTTGATTATTATGGGGTTTACATATGTGGATACCCAGAGCACAGTAAATAAGACTACTGGAATAAAACAGAACATTTTAATAGCAGTCGAATCTGCTAGAATGCACAGGGTAAATATTAGTCAATTTTAGTATACTCTCTAGCTGAGTAATTTGTGGCCATTTTTATATTAGGGACCATTTGTAAATTATATGTCAGTTTGTTATCACTTTTGTGTCTGGATTTATGTTATTTATTGACCTTGTGTTTTTCATCATAGACGATCGCTTTAAATGTGAAACACACTGAAATTAAAAATATAAATTTGGAAGTTCTTTTAGGTGAAAGGTATTAATCATCAACTTTAACTTCAATTGTAAGATTCTAAAGAAAAAGTAAGATCAAGCTAATTAAATTGAAAGTGATTTAAATATTAAAACGAGTAAAATATTTTTAATAAAAATGTAAGTAAAAATGTATTTCATTCCTGTTATTCAAAACTGTGAAGTTACACATCTCTTTAATTTTCTTGTCCATGTCATCAGTCTCCATTTTCCCCTCACTTTATTTTAAATTAAATAAATACTTAAAATTGTATTTATTTTTCAGATCAGACTCCAAAATGTTGGGAAGCACGCTCAGTCGATGGATTTGTAAGGCCTTTAGAGTGTTCTGATCTAAATGCCTGCAGGAAAGCCTCCCTGCTACTTACAGCAGGAACATTCAGTGTCAGCCCTGGACTATTTGAGAGCAATAGACCCATACTTTTCTGTAAAAAATTAAATGACTTGCTGCAATTTCTCTGACTTTTTGCTACCACTGAGCATATCCTCATTCTGTGTATTACGTGTGCTTTTCTGTATGCAGAAAACGGGAACGTGTATGCTGCTGGAGGTAATGGTGAAGGTCAGTTGGGATTAGGTGACACAGAGGAAAGGACCACATTTCATTTAATTAGTTTTTTTACCAACCAGCACAAGATCAAACAGCTCGCTGCTGGATCATACACCTCAGCAGCAGTAACTGGTAAGAGCAACAACTAAGAAAATCTGTTTATGCCTTCAAGCCTGGTGTTGCAGAGAAACATTTATTCTGGTTTCTGTCTGCGTGCATGTGTGTATTTTCTGTGCCTCCCTGTCTTCTTTCCCCACTAAGCCTTGAAACTTTTTTTACAGCCAATAGCATATGTCAGTACAATATGTTGAGGGGTTGCTTCTGAATAGCATCCTATGGTTTTTGTAGGTGTGCAGTGAGGTCTCAGTCTGTACTAGTTACTAAGAATCCATACAAAAGAAAGACGGTATAAATAGATTCAAAGTGGGAAAAACTTCAATTAATTTCAAGGAAAGCCAGCTAAAAAAAAGGAAACTGAGCTTCTCTAATTCCACTTCTTACTGCAATTATTTTGCTCTACTGATAGAGGCTACACAACTGTGTCATTACTAATTCTGAGAGCTGCCTGAGCAGTGTCTTCAATGGCAAAATTACATGGTGATGACTTGATGCAGTCTACACAATTAGAATACATTTGGCTGTTGTATGTGTTTATTAACCTGTAATTTCTCCAGTCCTGTTAACAGGAATTGTTTCTGTATATGTTTAGGATAAGTTATTGGGGCTGTGATTTCAGAATGTGACAAAGCATCAATGTATAAAAAAGATATACTTTGCTTGCTCCTCTTTTTTGTATTTTTTGTGACAATTAGCATCCTCATAAGATCTGTAAATGAACTTTGAATGAGTGTGGTTCCAACCGACATCTCAGTAACATTGTATATGGTAGTTCTTTAGTCACAGCCTATGTCCCACCAATAAGAAATAAGCCAAGGCCTTACCTCTTCTAGAAAATCTTAAGATTTTTCATATTGTTCACTACTTTTTTTGTGGTTCTTGCTGATGCCTTTGGTCTTTGTGTCAGCAGAGGCTGGTCTTAATATCTTGGAACAGCTGATAGTTTAAGGAAAACAAAATAAAGCTGGCCAATATAATAGCCTCTGAAAAGAACCATAAGATAATGAAAAAATGAGATATGTACCAAAGTCAGAACAAAGTATAAGTTTGGAAGAACAAAAAGTAGTGAGGTGCTACCAGAAATGACACTAAGTCTTCAATTCACTGTTTTAATGCTGGCATCTGGCAACTGAGTTGTCTTATGTTCTCATTTTTCCTCTTTTTGAAGGAAATTTTGTATGTAGTTTTTACTTTTGCTATTTATTGTGTAAGAGGATTTGATCACTTCTGAGTCACTTTTGAAAAGATTAGGGGATAGCCCCATATTTCAGACTATTGTGTTGCATTGTGCTAAACATCACTTTTTGTCTCTGAGATTGTGACATTTAGCAGTGTTGCACATAGAGTTTATGAAATGCTTCTTGAATAGTTACATTAACTTTTTATTAGTGTAGTCTTGCTTTTAAATCTATTAACTTTCTGTGTCTTCACTTTAGAGGATGGGCAGCTTTTTGTGTGGGGTGATAATTCAGAAGGTCAGATCGGCTTGGCTGACAAAACCTACGTCAGTGTCCCTTGTCAAGTAGATGTTGGAAAACCCATTTCCTCTATATCCTGTGGATATTATCATTCTGCCTTCATAACAGGTAAGCTAATGAGAATTGAGGCTAGTGAAGGCAAGTCAGTGGTACTGAGATTGTGGTCTTTATGAAGGTAGCTAATGAGACATTCGCTGCTTTTGAAACTATGTAAGCAATAGCAGTCAGGTAAGAAAGCCATTTATGTGGTTATGTGTCACACAGGGAGATTTTATAGAGATGTTCTCTAAAATGAGGTTCCATATTACTTACTTGGAAAAGTTACATGTCATCTTATCTATAATGTACTCTATATTTAATTAGAAATTCCATGACAAAATATTGCTGTAAATATTCTGCATGTACACAATGATTTACAAAAAAGTGTTAGGAAAAATTACTGTCTTACCACAGATAGCATTATTTTCATGAAGATTATGACAACTGTTGATTAATACTATGTTTTCAGTAGTCCATTTTTTCTTGAGATTATTCTTGTTCCTGTGTTGATCAAATAATCATCTTTCCTAATAAAAATTTGGAATGGAATAACTATATTTTGGAGAAAAAAAAATCTTGTTTGCTAGCAGTGCAATATTGTTGTAAAAGTTTGATGTTAAGTCTTAAGTTTTGAAGTCAATTAAAGAGGCAATATACAGTACAAGAAGCATACACTACAATGAGCTGGTGTCTGATCTCCAAGCCAACCCACCTCTTGATTGCTTTCCACTTCTGTATTTTTTCACCTCTTTTTTCCTTTACAAAGTGATGCTGCCACTCATCTTTTAATAATGCTAATGTGATTGAATTAGTCCGTCAGTATGGATGGTATTAGAAGTGCGCAGCTATGAATTCCTCTCAGCCTTATAGATTTACATTATTAAGATACACAGTTGTGTCCCCGCAGAGCAATTGAAGATTTCAAAGGATCAATAGTTTTAATTGTAAAGCCTTTAATGGGTACCCAGTAACCGTTCCATCAGCTACTTTTCTCAGCTTACTTGATAAATATTACCTTCCCATATTGTATGGGAACTGCTGAGTCGCGGCCTGAACCTCTGATTGATCACCTGAGGCGAGCACTGAGTCAGCCATGGGAGCACAGCTGAAGGCAATTCACCTGCACTGCCAGAAGGGGTGGAGCCTGGCTGCACCTCTCCTAGATCCATTTGAGAGCTGGCTACCAGTGGGGAAGGATCTCTTCTGGAGATCCATTCTGCTGGAGTTTTGTAAGTGAGCCTAGAGTATGGGTAAGCTTTCCATCTATTCTGTTTTTGTTAGGGTAATCTGCTTTGCCTAGCTCTCTTGTTTATTTTGTAATTATAACATCTTAATATTCATTGATTGTACACCGTATACAATATCTAGCTCTCTGAGAATGTGCTCTTAACGGAATGAGACCTTCTTAAGATGACCAAGTATTAACTAGATGTTATGCTGGTATTATGCAACTTCTATTACAGATGTTTTCTTACTGTAAAGCGTTTAAGTACCTCTGACTGGTCAAGCGGTCAGCAACTGCTAGAAATTCTGTAGTTTCCTGATCTTGAAATAAATGGAAAAAAATGTTCGTACTGAAATTGAGCCTCTTAAAATCTTTTTAAGATGATAAACTGGTTTTTAGCTGTGAAAGCAGGAACTTGTTGAATGCATTACTGTTTAAACAAGCCTGGTTCTGAGGTGGGAAGTCTTAATTTTCAGTCTCCAATATCTGCAAATCCTACAAAAAAATTGAGCCTGACTGCCTTGTTGTTCACCTGTTTTATGGTGAAAGGGGAAATATTTTTTGATATTTTTTCCCTGTGCCCTTGCTGGCAGTTTTCTTTGACTGATACCTTAAATAGAAGTTTAGTTTTGGACTTTAGTGGAAATAAGGGAAATAATCTATTGCATTAATGTAGGTGTATAGCCAGACAGAACTTAAAAACAAAGCTTTATGCATTTAAGTGCACCATAATTACCCATTATTTTAGCTGTGATGCTAGCCATAAAATTATGAATTTGGAAATTCTGTGAGCTGAGTCTGAATGCAAATGTAGTTATTCTTTTTTTTTTCCTCACAGTCTAGTTAGGAAGGCAGTATGCTGTTAAAGAGTTTTGTGTGAAAAAGGAAAAAGATACTTTTATAGTTTACAGGATTTTTTTTATTTCCTGTTGAAATTGCTTGTTGTGTACTTGCTGGGCTAGCTCCAAACAGTGGCTGACATCCTCAGTATTCTGCCTTTCAGGGGTGGTAAAACATAGCAAAATGGATAATTGTGTAGTACCTATAGTACTTACATATAATAGAGATATGGGTTTTTCTCCCTAAATTTCCAGTTAGTCATCAAATTATGCCTTAAAGTATATTTTCAGGTTTGTATAGCAGGGGTTTTCTGTGTGTTTTAGATGTACAATTCAACCATGTACACTAGAATTGGTAGTAACTGATGTTTAATACTTAACAGTAATTCAAGTATGTATGTAATCAATATTAGTTCCCTTGACATCTGTGCAAAGGGACTTTCATAGATCACAGTTATTACTATGGAAGAAACTGTTAATAGAGAGCTTTCAATACCTGTTACTTACCAGTTATTACAGTACTGTAGTATTACTACAATTTGTCTTTTTAAACATGACTTACGCTTTGAGAAGTATGCTATCTAATGTATGTAGTATATATAGCATAGGTAGTACACTACCTAATAAAACATGGTTGAAGGATATATATAACTTGATATATGTTGCTGGGTTGAACTGATGAGCATGGCACCATAGGGCTCCTTTTCTGAACGTATGTATATTTGGCATAAACTGTATGCTGGCTAGGCAGGCTGATAGGATCACAGGAATGTTTGGGTTAAAATGGATGGTTAATGAGGGCACACTAGAACACATAGTGTAGTCACAGAGTGCCCTCTCCAGGGCAGGATGTTCATTAATAACAGACAGACAAGGAAAAGGAAGTTGTGGTGTACGGATTCCAGCACTATTCACATTTGTCTTTTATGAGCAAAGATAGCTTTCTGTTGGTGTGTTCTATTTCTTGACGTCTTGCTGTGAGCTAAAGCATAGTGAAAGCAGAAATGTACCTCACTAAGGAAAGGTCAATATGTGAGGAAGACAGAGGGCTCAAATGAGAGTAGAAAATAAACAACCAGAAGACTTACTTTGAATGGGATGTCCTTAACATGCACATATGCTGCACTCATGTAACTGTACTGAAAATGTATCTGTGTTTGATTAAATCTTTTCTGTGCCTTATAGCTATTCTCCATAATTTCCAGACTACCATATGACTTAAAATGATGTGTAATATGTTCCAGAATTACCTTAGTAAATGGCCTTCTCTTTGTCAGCTGGATTATTAAGTTTAAAAAAGTGTGATAAACTTGTCTAGTTAGGAAGTCAATGGGAGTTTGACCATTTTAATCTGTAATCCTGTTAATTAGATTGTGATTGGATTAATATTTACTGTGCAGTAGTGTTCAAAAAAAAAAAAACCAAACACTGTGATCTCTTTGAAGAGAATTGCATACATAGTTAGCAAGTGCTCTGCAGGGTTCCTGAACTTGTTGCTAGAAATATGAGGGCTGTTCTGAAAGTAATGCTTCCTGTTTTATTACATTGGCCCACAATGTCAGAGGCAGATGTTGGTGGTATGACAGTAGAGGTTGAACCTTCCCACCAGTATTCCATAACATCTTGTTGCCGTGTGACAGATGGCAGCAGAAGGGCAGTCTGACACAGTGACAGTGTGTATGAAGCAAAGGTGCATCACTGAATTCCTCCATGCACCCACTGACATTCATCAACACCTGCTGAACGTTATGGAGATCAGACAGCAAATGTGAGCACAGTGAGGTGATGGGCAGTGCGTTTCAGCAGTGGTGACAGTGGGTTCTGTCTGCTAGTGCAGTTTTACAAGTGTGGGGGGGCTGCAGGCTCTTGTTCATCGCTGCTGAATATGCATAGCTTGTGGTGACATTGAAAATAGCCACAAAGCTGAGAATTTTTCTGTCAAATAGTGTTGTTGTGCTCTCTGTATGTGTTGGAGTTTCCATGGAAATAAATAGGAGGCATTTCTCTTGGAGTGACTTCCTTACGTGACAAGTCCAAGAGTATTAAAATACTCACTTACCTTCAAAAAGTACTTGTTTTGTTGTTGTTTTTGTTTCTTTGTTTGTTTGTTTTTTACGATGACTAATAAAACCTGACATTAGGAGCACCGATGCCTCTTGAATCAATCATGTTTTGGTTACAGTAAACCTCACACTGTGGTTGACTTTTTTGCTGTTAATTAGGCTTAGTATTTTAGAATTTAAAAACTGCACGTAATTTAAAGTATCAGTTACTGAAGTCTATTCAGAGTGTTTCTGCACATAAGAAAACCAGGATTAAAATAGAAAATCAGACTGAACAGAGAACCATAAACACAGTACATAGTTTAGAAGTGAAATGAAATATACTTTTCTGTAGCTGGGATAGTCTGCTCTTTATTTAAAAAATAGACTGTAATGACTACAAAGCACCACTTAGAGCATAGAAGAATGTGACAAAGGTATTTTTTTCATAGATGCATGCAGATAAGTGAGTTGTTGTACTATTATTGTTTTCATTTAAAGTAATTTGTGTGTGCAGGAAAGAAAAAATATCATTAGTGAAGGAGAAAAAATATGTTGAGAATGAAAGGAAAGCTAAGAACAGCTGGGAGGTTGTGTTTTAGTGGCTCACAAGTATAGTACTTGAAGGACTCCATCATATTTGAAAAGTCATGGATGCCAGGCAAAATCCCTGTGACTAAAAGGGAAACATCACTCCTGTCCTTAAGAAAGGGAGAAAAGACCTGGGGAGCTACAGGCCAGCGAGCCTTACGTGTGCCTGTAGAGGTCATGGAGCAGATCCTCTGGAACCTGTGTTAAGGTATATGTGAGATAAGGAGGTGACCAAGGGTGGACTGTGCCTGACCAACCTGATGGCCTTCTATGATGGAGTCACAGCATCAGTGAACAAAGGAAGGGCAACTGATTTCATCCACCCAAACTTGTGAAGACCTTTGATATGGTCAAGCACCACATAGTCTAAATTGGAGAGATATGGATTGAAGGCTGCACTGTTTGGTGGATAAAGAATTGGTTGGATAGTTGCAGCCAGAGGATTATGGTCAGCAGATCTATAGGGACCAGTGATGACTGGTGTCTCCCAGGAGTCCATCTTGAGACTGATTCTACTCAATATCTTTATCAATGACCCAGATAGTGGGATCGAGGGCACCTTCAATAGGTTTGCTGATGATGCCAAGTTAATTGGTGCAGTTGACATGATAGAAGGAAGGAGTACTATCCAGAGGGATTTAGACAGGCTTGGAAAGTGATTCCACAAGAACCTAATGAGGGCAAGTACAAGATGTTGCACTTGCGTTGGTACAATCTCAGATGTGTATACAGACTGGGAGAAGAGCACATTAAGGGCTGTCCTGCAGAGAAGGACTTGAGGATTCCAGTGGACAAAAAGCTGGCCATGAGCCAACAGTGTGCTCTTGCAGCCCAGAAGGCCAATAGTATCCTGGACTGCATCAGAAGAGAGGTGGCCAGCAGGGGGAGGGATGTGATTGTCTACCTCTACTCTGACCTTAGGAAGCCTCTTCTCAGCACAAGCAAGAGGTGAAGCTGATGAAGTGGGTGGAGCAGCTCTCATGTGGAAAGATTGAGGGAACTGGGCTTGTTTATCTTGGAGAATAAAAGACTTAGGGAAGACTCATTGCAGCTTTCCAATACTTGAGAGCTTATAAGCTGGAGAGAGACTAACTTTTTACATGCTTTGATATTTATAGTTCAAGGGAGAATGGCATTAAACTGAAAGGGGTGGATTTAGGTTAGATGTTACATGGAAATTTTTCACTTGGAGATAAGGCCCTGGCACTGCTGCCCAGAGAATCTGTGGTGCCCCATCCCTGGAGGTTCTCAAGGCCAGGTTGGATAGGACCCTGGGCAGCTGAGCTGGTGGGCAGCCTTGCCCACAATAGCGGATTTGGAACTAGATGATCTTCAAGGTCCCTTTTCCACCCAAGCTATTCTATGATTCTATTACCATAGTAAAGCTCAGGAAAATTCAATTAAAAGACACATTTCTAAATTACACCGATTTTAACTTTCTCAGAATTAAAAGTTTGAAAAGGTAGAATTTCTTGCCTGTCTTGGCTTGTTACATCCAAATTTTAATAAAACTCCTTTATTTTGAATTATATTCTTTTTTTATAACTTGATTTTGTTCATTTGGCTAATCTCTTTGCTTTTTAGGATGTATGCTTAGCTTCATTCTTTCTACTTTACATTTGTATGCTCTGGTTTACTTTTAAATCTTCCATGTCTTCTATTTCCATGCAAACTTATTCTTTGGTCATTGCCAGTGAAATTTGATTCCCAAAACTTAAGTTTTGGTCCCACAAAGTATAAGGTAAAGCAACAAATCCAAGAGCTACGCTATGAAAAAAAGCTTATCAGGCTCTACCTTTGCTCAATGGAGAGTTGGACTTCTCTAATGGGCAATTCTGAACATCTAAGCAAGGCTTTTGCTTTGAAACTCTGTGAGCTCATCTGTTTTCATTGTCTTTGGACAAGAAACGGCATTTCTAAAGTCAGCTGAACTCTCATATCAATAAGGAAGCTTTGTAGCTTTTGAATAAGAAACTCTCAAGCATTTGTTGTACATAGTGCAATAGTAATGCTTCTGAGTTCTGCAAAAGCAAGTTTAGGAATGCTAAACATATCCCTCTGATAGCAAAAATACATGTTGTATGGACTCACAATTGCACATTTTCCCAAAAGTATTTTATGTAGCTACTTCCGATGACTGAGTTTTATTACTTGAGTGTAAGTATATGGTTTCTTGTCATGTAGCTTTCTCTTCCAATTTTCCTTGAACTGGCAGCTCCTACCCTGGTCTAAACATTTTGTTGTCTTAGATTCACTCCATGTGAGAGTTCTGTTTATCCTTGTGGTTTTTCATATCCAGGTGAGATTACAAAAAATTTTTTCTTAGAAAATAATGCTTTATGATTGGGGCAGGTAAATATTTTTAAATACTGTGGACCATGATTTGCTTTGAAGATATTATTCCACAGATATCATTAGTCTTCTCTGGAGAACACTCAGCTATTAATTTGAAACTTTTCCTGACAGTAAGGAAGCATTTTCCCCGAAAACCTCACTCCTATTTACAGTAGTGAGAGGCTCCTCATCTCAGAAAGTCAGAGATGTGCATAGAGGCAGGAATATACAAATTGTAAATATTGCAATGGAAAGTACATTTTATACATTCTTTCTGTAACTATTACAGAAGGGTATACATGGTAATTTAGACTCGCATAGCAATGAAAAATAAAGGAGGCGAGTGGGAAAGGTGAAACAAAGGACACTTTGAATGTACAATAAATTACCCAAACATGGGATTGGACAGATTTTGAACTGAATGATTAGAAAGTCTGGGTAAATGAGAAGGATCTTTTGTGTAATTATTATGTAGAAGATAAGAAAGGTGCTGCAGGAATGTATTTGTAAAGACCTCTCAGTATTTTCCTGAACTTAATTTTGGTTGAGTTATTGCTGTGGAATCGCTGTTGTTGGACATGTAACTCATTTATTGTTGTCTAGACCTCACACAGTTTCTTGTCAATTACTCATTTTTTCTTTTTTTGTGTGTGTGTTATATTCACAAGAAGAAAGTGTTTATTTTCAATCAGTATTTTCTGTTTTAATTGAAACACTTGCAGACAATCTCAGCTGATAAAAATGATTGCAGAGGGAATAATAACCTCTCCAAAAAGGATGTGTATGGTTTTATTTTTCTGTAGCAGTGTTCCTTGCAGACTAAAGACTCTTATCTTGGTGAGAGATTTGTATTAAAATTTTGCTCCTCCATATCCATTAAAGCACAACTATTTAATTCACGCTACAAATATGTTCAGCTGTCCTGTAACATTCATATACTTTTCTGTATTACTGACTTGTGTCTGCAGCTGTCTTGACAATGTAACCTTGCTTCTGAATGCTTTTCTGTTCTCTATTTTTACAGGAGATGGTGAACTCTACACTTTTGGGGAACCTGAGAATGGAAAGCTGGGATTACTGCCTGAGCAGCTTAAGAACAGTAGAGTCCCACAGCCAGTACTGGGAATTATGGAAAAAGTTAATAAGGTTGCTTGTGGTGGAGAACACACAGTGGTGCTTACAGGTATGCAATTTAAATGCTTTTTTTTAAACAGCTCTATAATTTAGTAATCTCAATTTACTTTGAAGATCTTACTTATGTTCTACCAAAAAGTAGAACTCTGTAATGCTCCTAAGCAGAAGACCATTGTACATCAAAGAGGTCAAAGTCCATGTGATGGTTAAGCATAGGTCTGTGCTGCACTGTGCTTGACCTTCTGTGCTGTGCTTATCCTTTTGCTTGAGGATCGATTTTACAAGCTAATTGTAAAAGAAGAGCATAGCATGCTATGCATGGGTGGGAGCCCATTCTGTTCCATACAGCTCAGGATTCCCATAGTATAAAGAAACATAAGATTATTATAACCTCTTTTTATTTATAGCATTAGCTCTAATAGATACCATTGATGAAATACTTTACAAACTCTTGAGTGTCTTAGCGTGATTGTAACAAGTTAGTATCTCCATGGGCAACAAGAGTGATCAATGTCTCTTATGTCTGAGGAGCTTGAAAGAGGTATCAGCAGTGTCAGGAGGAAGTGTTAGAGGGAAGCTTCCACTCTGTGGTAAATTTGCGTGGCAGAGCATGTGATAATTAGCCATTTCTCAGCTAGCTGTCTGTTAGTAATGACAGAGATGCATAATCTAATGGATGCCTAAATGGTTTAAATATCTCTCATTATAATACAGAATTTATCAGTGACTTTGAGCAGAATCTTTAATGTACATATAAAACTAGAACAGATACAGTATAATAAACATTAAAAAAATACAAAAGTCATCAAATAAACTTACATATATTAGTTTGCAAGGTTGTGTTTGTCTTACTTGGAAGATTAAATGACATGTATTACTGTACTAGAAATCCTTCAGTACATTTTGAAATATCTCAATCAGCAGATGTGAATGGGAAGTTTCCTATGTGATTAGAGTTCTTTCCATCAGTTTCAGAGGGTATCAGGGTGCTTGTGAAAAATAGTTTGATTCATGCCTTTGGGGTGATGCCTGGTTCAGTAAGTACCAGAAAAATTGTTAGTTAACCAATTTTTTGTGTATTTAATATATACTCTTGAAAGTTTTGAGTGAGTAAACTAGAATACCATACAACAAAATGCATAAAAAATTGTAGCGTATTTCTAAAGATTTTAATGAGAATCTCTAAACAACAACTAAAAACTTTTAAGGAATAGTTATTTGTCATAATTTTGTTGGAATGCTGAGTCCAGAGAAAAACAAGAATATCAAAGGCTAGGAAAACATTTGTCTTTAAGGAAAGCTTTTAAAAACAGGACTTATGAGACTAAAAAAGAGAAAGCTAAGGAGGGATGTGGCACCTCTCTTCAGTCACATAAACTCTTTCTTAGAGAAAAATAATCAACTGTTCTCTGTGTGAGACCTCAGAGTAGGACTTTGGTTGCAATACAGGTTAAGGTGGGAGTTAAATAGAATTTTCTGTCTGCAAGGAAAAACAATTAAAGGTTGGGGCATTGCAGTGATGGTGGTATCACCATGTGAGGAAGAGATTACGATATAGGACCCAGGGAAGAGTAGAGAAGTCAATGTGCCTTCCCATTCTATAAAGCAATTTGTGTTTTTTCAGTAATCTAAACAGCCTTCCTTGTGAACACCTTTTTTAAATCTAATTATGTATCTTACTTCTGGGAGCTTTTGGAAGCTCCAGTAATTCAGCAGAAGACTCTTTCCTTCTTCCGCAGCTTTCCTGGTCATCCTATTTGAGCTCATCTGCTCATCAGAATTTCTGTTTTTGTTAGATTTGATAACTATAAAATACTGTGGAAGTGGAAAAAGAGAGTTTGACCTGTGCAAATGATTTCAAAATTATTAGTTTTAGCTTGTGAAGAATTCCATGACTGGTATGCAATATTTGCAAGTAATCTTCTACCCAAATGCAAAAGTTGTAAAAATAAATAGGTTTTATGAGTCCTTAAATCCATATTATGGAAATGCTAAATAGTCATCTATTGTCAGCCTGACAGAGTGCCTTCGTGGTTATGTAAGCCAAGTTCCTAAAATATAAAATGAAAATCTAACTGAGGGGAATTTTAAGTAATTTGATGTGATATTGTACTGCAAGCCACTGGAGAGAATAAAGGTGGAAGCAAAGGGCTGGAAAAGGTTACTTGTAATGATGAGAGAAGCTGGAGGATTCTAGGTAAATCAAAGCTCCTTTGGGAGGAGGAAATAATAGTAGTCAATGCAAAAAAATAATGCAAACATTTGTCTACATTTTGAAGCTTTTGTCTCTAGCATACAGTCTCACCCTAGCAGTATTCTGCTGTAAAATAAATTTCTTTGCATGAAATCAAATTATCATTATTGTGAAAAATATTACCATAAATTTGAGGCCAGCATGTGTATAAATCCTAGAATTATTTTGAGTTATAAAGTGAAGTTCAGCAAAAAGAATTAGATTATCATTATTGATTTTTTTTTTTTTTTTAACCATAAACTTGAAGCCAACCAATAGATACTTTGTTGTAATGGTGTTTCATGTGGTACAAATTCATTAAAACAAATGACTTCTACAGAGATTTTGTAGGAGGTTGTAGACTTAGATGACATCAGCGTTATAGTTTCATCTTGCAGGAAGTAAAAGTGGAACATAGAGGCAAATGAAATGTAAAACAAACAAAAAAAACAACAACAAATATAGTGAAGAAAATACCCTAGTAAGTCAGTGTGTTACTATGTAGAATTCATTTACATATGGAAATAGATGCTGTAGTTGAAAGTACATAAGAAATACAGTGCTGGCTTAGCTGGCAGTACGTCAGTGTCGAGCACCATTGAATCCATTTGAGTGAAGAGAGGAAGGTCCTCTGACAAAATATGTGTGCCAAAAGATTGATAGTTGTGTTAGGAGTGAAAGGTCAGATAGAGAATTTTTAATGTAATTCTGCTATTATTATTATTATTCAGTGCCTAGCAAAATTATGGAGAAGATTATTCTGTAAGTCACTGAAAAACATATGAAAGACAGTGCAGTTGTTGGTAAAAGCCAACAGCGAGCAGGAAGTCCTGTTTAGCAAACTTAATTTCCATTATGACAAAGTTACCCACCTAGTTGACCAAGGAAACCCAGTAGGTGTGGTCTTTTTGAATTTCAGCAAAGCTTTCAATACTGTTTCTCATCATATTGTTCTGGAGAAAATGTTCAGAATACAGCCAGCTACAGTGAACTGTTATCTGATGGGTGGGTGTGAAGGGGTTATAATAAATAGAGTTACATTTAAATGGGGTCACCAGTCACTAGGGGGTTCCCCGGGTCTCAATTTTTGGGGCAGTTCTCAATGTTTTTTAAAATGGACACAGGAATCAAATGTATACTAAGGAAGTTTGCAGAAGTCACTGAATTAGGAGGTGCTCTTGAATCCTTTGAGAGTAGACAGGCCTTGCAGAGAGATCTTAACAAATTAGAGGGCTGGGCAATGACCAACCACATGAATTTTAACAAGTGCCAGATTCTGCATGTGGGATGAAGTAATTCTTGTTCTGTGTACAGACTGGGAGATGAGAGACTGGAGTGCAGTCCTGTGGAAAGGGATCCATGATTATTTTTATTGATGGCAAGCTGGATCTGAGTCAGCAGTGTGCCCTGGCAACCAAAAGGTCCAAAAGGTACTTGGGTGCATGAGGGCCAGCACTGCCAGCCAGAGAGAGAAGGGGTTTTCCTGCCCAGCTCTCTGCTGTGATTTCACCTTGAGCAACATATGCAGCAATGAATGCCACTGTGTAAGGACATACAGCTATGAGAGGTCATCCAAAGGAGGGCTATAAAGATGGGGAAGGGTGTACAGGATATGATGTATGAGAGTGGCTGAGGCCCCTCGGTGCGCTCAGCGCAGAGCAGAGGAGCTGAGGGGAGGCCTGATGGCGGCTGCAGCTCCTCACAGGGAGCGGAGGGGCAGCGCTGAGCTCTGCTCTGTGTGACAGCGACAGGGCCCGAGGGAACGGCATGGAGCTGCGTCAGGGGAGGGCAGCTGGGGGTCAGGGAAAGGGGCTGCACCAAAGAGTCTCAGCATGGAACGAGATGCACAGGGCTGTGGGCACGGCCACCAGTGCTGGAGTTCTGGGAGCGTCTGGACAGTGCTCTCAGACGTTGAGTCTGATTTGAGGTTGTTGTGTGTATTGCCAGGAGCTGGATCCTGTGATCTTTGTGGGACCCTTACAACTTAGGTTATTCTATGAGTCCTTGATTTAAAAAATGAGAGTAGTGTACATGCATTATAGGCTTGATATCAGAAAAATAACTTTGAATAAGTACTGAAGTATGTATTGCATCCCAAGATGAAGTGACCTGACCATAAATTCAGAGTTCTGATGAAAGATGTAACTTCAGAGAGCACTGGAAGCATTCGTATCTCTTTTAAGCTCCATTTATTAAATTACTGAGTTCCTAAACTAGTGCAATTTTGAAGAAATGCTGATTTTCATATAACCTTTGGAAACAGATGCTGTTTGGCTTTTTAGTAACACCATGTATGCTAATACAGTTTTCATCTTTTTGTGGTCTTTCCTGTTTTTCTGGGGGTGTCATTTTACTCTCAAATAACAAAAGTGATTGCCTATTGTGTATTTCTCCATTTCATTAGTGTCATTTGACATAGGATGTAGAAACTGTTGTACATCCTGGTTCATTTCTTGTCATCAGTCCTACTTTGGATCTATCAAATTAGAAGAAAGCATAATCCAGTTATCTTACTGAGTATGAGACAAGTTTCTTCCTGACTGTCATACATAATTAGTCTACTCTAGAGCTCTTCATTTAATTTCTTTCTTATGACTGTCATTTCTACTTTATTAGTAATTTTGTATAATAAGAACCATTGTTACTTGAGTTATTTGACCAAACTACTTTTGGAAGTCTCTCCAGTGGTGTGTCAGAGTAAATAGTGGAATGTAAGTATGAAAGTGATTCCATTTTTTAGTGTGAAATTACAAAATGGGAAACTATTTTTTTCCAGAGAATAAAAAATAAAATAATGCTGTCATTGATAATCATAATAAGGATTAAAAAAAACAGTGAACTTTCTAAAATATACAATGTTTTAGAAATTTTGAATATGGTATTGGAAACCATCATCTCTACAACTCTTACTGTTACTTCTGCCTTTAATATTGGTATTTGGTATAAGGAGTAAAGGGAAGAGCAGTTAAATTCAGTTGCTGCAAAAGCTCCCTGTCTTTATCAAAGGACAAACTTATTTCATGACAGTCTGTCTATCAGTTCAAGATCAAGATACCCTCATCTCAAGATGATTTCTTTTACTCAGGTACTAAAAAACTTGTTAACCAGGATTCTTGCAAATGATTCGTATTCGAAATGAAAACTTTGGGTATCATCACTTTCAAAAGAAATTTGAGAGAGGCAATCCAAATTGTGTACTTTTTCATTAAAGCTTTTAAGAGGTTAGAATAAAAACATCTTTTGAATCTAGAAGGGAAGAAACAGGTGATTTGGAGTGGCCTCAGAATCTCCCCTGCCCTTTTGTTTTTTTTTTTTTTTTTTTTAAGATGGTGACAGATACTTGGTAAATAGTCATCTCTATAAAAGGGTGTGTTACCTCCGTTTATGCTCTGAAGGGAGGGAAAGCAAAGATGTCTCTTCACAGGAAGATGTGGAATAGTCCTTCAAGAACACATCATTTGACGTTACAATACAGCACATTAGTGTGTTAACATGTAAAATGTTGGATTTTTCATATTCTGTCCCAAGGTCCTTTAAAAGGACCTTTTCTTTATTAAAAAAAAAAAAAAAAAAAACAAGAGAACTTTTCCAAAGAGAATAAAAGGAGGAAACAGCTCTCCTTTCTGATGATAGAACTGAGATACTGTTCAAACCATATAGGATTATCTAGATTTTTCAAACCATTCTTAAGTCTGTATACTATTTATACTGAAATCCCCCAATCCTATTACCAGCTGTGGTAAAACTGAGCATTATGTCAACAGCTGATTTTTTTAAAGTAACATTTTTCACCAGAAGCTGTTCAAAACTAAAGTTGTAGTGTAGCTGAGTGGCTCATTGACAGTGATAATGTCCAAGTGAAATGAAATGAAGATATATGGAGATCTGTGGGCATATCTGTGTTTCTGTTATTCTTCTGAAAATTCATCACTTTGTATGTAACCTTAAATATGTAAGTAGGGATGCATGGATCTGAAGAAAAAGACTCTTGGTGTGCCCTCAGTTCTCTCAGTAAATAGTCCATGCTAAAAAGAAAAAAATCTGAAAACTATATTCTTGCTTAGGAAAATTTCATGTATAGTGACAGCTGTTAAGGAGGTTAAGGAGTTATGTAATCCAGAGGATGCCTGTGAAGGTAGACTAAACCCTTTCAAACACAGTTAATTGGAAATATCCCTGCTCTTCCAAGTATATATATATATATATATATATATATATATACATATATATATATACATATATATATATACATATATATATATACATATGTATATATATATATGTATATATATATATGTATATATATATATGTATATATATATATGTATATATATATATGTATATATATATATATATAATGTTTGTGTGTATATATATATTTGTATATAAATATATGTATATAAATATATAAATATGTTAATATGACTGAGCCATCCTCATAGTTCACTGAAGAGTTGGATCTTCCCCTCACGCTGCTGTGGTCACGTGTCTTTCCTGTCACCTTATATCATTCTGGTACTGTCTTCACCATTCCACAGGAAACCGTATCAGTTAATAAGCAGAACAAAACAAATCTGGCTTGCTGAGCTGGCTTTCTTTGCAGCCAGGTGAACTGCAAAGAAAATGTAAGCAGGGATTTAATGGAGAAGTGACATCTGTGCCTTTGGTGACAGTGTGTTCCACTTGTCTCATCTTACCGTATCACTATTAAAACTGAGGACAGAAGGGAGGTAACAATGCAACTGTATCCCTTTTAGGATTAATGTTATTTGCAAATCTGCTTGCAAAATCAAACTCGGAATGAAGTTCAGCTCTGTCTTTTTGTCATGAAGTCTTTGAGATTTCTTTGCAGTAGGCTTCTGTTTATCCCTGTTTTTGCTAAGTATTGTTATTACTGAGGTCTGGCCTCATTTAAGAATGTAGTAAAATTTTTGTCTTTCTATACCTTGGTAACTGACTAATAAAAATATTAGGAGAAAAATGTAGGTAGCCATGGTGCAGAAAAGCAGAAGACAAATTCATTCATCTTATAAAGGCAATGTAAGTTGGTTTTGGATTGCTCTGTTCTCATTGTCAGTAGCATCCAGGGGAAGAAAATATTTCTTGTACTTTTAGCATCTGTCTAAGCATAAATGTCTTCAGAGGACTAGCCATTTCTTATGAAAAACATTGTAGTCTAGGTTTAAAGGCAGTATGAAACAACTCTTAAGTTCTTTCAAAATATGAAAATGACAAGACCTGCTTCTCAAAGATCAGTTAAGACAAATTACATACTCTTAAATAGGATTTACAGAATCAGCCATCCCAAGAAAGCTGTTTCTTAAACTGAAGATAAGGTTTCTTCAGTTCACTTAGACTGAGCTATCTTTCAGGAGTCATTTATTGGCTCTTACTCAGAATGTCTAAATGTCATAGAAAAAAAATCTAATACATAGTTTTACTTTATAAAGATTCCTTCAGACGTTACCTTCTTGCACTGATATTTCCAGTAGAGGGAGCTTTACTATTACGTTTAGTAGATAAATGACTTTGGCAAAGTATTTTGCATTTCCAATCTAAAATAGCGTGAATCCATGTTCTTTTTTTATGCAGTAAATTCATTATCTTTGATTGGAACAATTCTGAGAGAGGCAGAAATGGCAATCTGATTTCTAGAAGGAAAATTTCTGTATTTACTGTTATGGTATTAAGTCAAGACTCCTTTGAAATTGAAGTTCAGTGTAAATTAATAAGTGTGTTACTGTGGTAGTAATATCAAATCTGTCCCATTCTCTTCTTTCTCTTTCCCTGACAGTAGTGCAAGATGAGTCTGGGGGAACGGTAACATAGTTTGTTTTTAATATTTTTCCAGTTTGTGGCTGTTCCAAGAGAAACAACAAAAGAGTGACACTGAATAAATTACTTCTGTGGCATTGAATTTAATTGGCTATTAAAGGAATTGTACAATGATTTGGGTTCAAAGGGACCTTTAAGATCATCTAGTTCCACCCCCCTGCCATAGGCAGGGACACTTCCCACCAGACCAGGTTGCTCAAAGCCTCATCCTTCCTGGCCTTGAATGCCTCCGGGATGGAGGCATCCACAACCTCCCTGGGCAACCTGTTCCAGTGTCTCACCTCCCTCACAGTTAAGAATTTCTTCCTGATACGTAGTCTAAATCTACCTTCTTCCACTTCGAAGCCATTTCCCTTCATCCTGTTGCTACATGCCCTTATAAAAGTCCATCCCCGGCTTTCCTGTAGGCCCCCTTCAGGTACTAGAAGGCTGTTATAAGGTCCCCAGGAGCCTTCTCTTCTTCAGGCTGAAGAGCCTCAGCTCTGTCAGCCTGTCTTTGTAGAGGAGATGCTCCAGTCCTCTGATCGTTTTCATGGCCCTCCTCTGGACCTGTTCAAACAATCCTATGTCCTTCTTCAGTTGGGTGCCCTAGTACTGGATACAGTACTCCAGGTGGAGTCTCATGAGAGCAAGGTACAGGGCAGAATAACTTCCCCTGCTGGTTGCCCTTTTTTTGATGTAACCCAGGACATGTTTGGCCTTCCAGGCAGCAAGTGCACCTTGCTGGCTGATGTTGAGTCTTTCAACAACCAACACCCACAAATTCTCCTCCTCATGGCTACTCTCATGCCATTCTCCACCCAACCTCTATCTGAGCTTGGATTACCCCAGTCCAGGTGCAGGAACTTCATGAGGTTGGCATGGGCCCACCTCTCAAGCCTGTCCAGGTCCCTCTGGTTGGCATTCCTTCCCTCTAGCATGTCAACTACACAGCTCATCTTGGTGTCATCTAAAAACTTGCTGAGGGTGCACTCCATCCCACTGTCCATGTCACCTACAAAGATGTTAAATAACACCGGTCCCAGCACTGATCAGTAAGGAAGGCCACTCGTCACTGGTCTCCACTTGGACACTGAGCCATTGACTGCAACTTTTAGCTTTCCTAGCCTAATCTCTGGCTATTCAGACTACTTCTTTGTAGTCCTCCCAGGTGACTTGTTTTTGCTTCCACTTCCCATAGACTTTAGACCAAAGTAAGTCCACGATCTCTTCGGTGATCCACAGAGGCCTCCTGGCATTCTTGCTCGCTTTCCTCTTTCTCAGGATGCACTACTTCTGGACTTGGAGGAGATGGCCCTTGAAAGTTGACTGGCTTTCCTAGGCCTTTTTTCCCTCTAGGGCTTTATCCCCTGTCACCCTGCCATGCAGTTCCCTGAAGAGTTCAAAGTCTGCCCTTCTGAAGTCCAGAGTAGCAAGCTTCCTGTAAACCCTCTTTGACCCCCTAAGGATCTTGAACTCCACCATTTCGTAATCACTGCAGCCAAGGTTGCCCGTGAACTTATTGTTCATTAGCTTCTCCTTGTTGGTGAGGACAAGGTCCAGCATAGCAGGACCAATTACCTTGTTTCCTTGGCACAAAGAAGTGCTTAAAAGAGAAAGATTCTCCTTCAAATTGTTGTTCAACACATTCAGCTTTGAATGCTCATTCCTGTTTTGAAGATACTGAGATTCTTGACCCGATGACTGCTCTACAGTATGTTCATGGCAACAATGTAGATACATATTTCTCTCAGGTTTCAGTTTTTTGGTTTTTGTTTTGCTTGAGGTAGAGCAGTTTTGTCCTTCCCCATCTTTCATAGATTTACATGAAATTTTTTGCAAGTTTTAATCAGTACTTTTCTAACTTTTCCTCTGTTGACTAATTGCAAGGGGGGAGTAAAATTCCAAGAAAATTTATTTTTCTGAAAATAGTTGGTGTTTGAGTTTTTCTTTTCAGTCATGACCTCATCAAGTTTTCTAAGTTTTGCAGTCTTCCTCTGTTGTGATGGACTGCCAAGGATGGACGCATCAAGAATCTTTAGTGTCTTGTAGACCACATTCTTTTTCCTGACAAATCAATCTATTGAATGGAAAAAAAATGTGGAAAGTTTATTATTCTGCAACAAGATAACACAATTATAGTGTTCTCTGTGTTTAATGCAGGGTTGATTTGATAGAGACAGACATTACTGAACCCTGTTCAGTTACTGTTCCAGGATCTTCCACACCAATTAGTTGTAGTTTAAAGGGCACTATTAAATTTGGAGTCATACAGTATACATGTAGGTAACCAGAAATTAAGATGAGGCTTGAAAATGCGTATATATGTAAACATTGTAGTTTTGACTTAATTGTGGTTCATAAAAGCCCAATAACATTTTGTGCTAGCTAATATATTGTGTACGTGAAATCTGTAGTTTATTTTACAGTTGTGTTAGAAATATTACATATTGAACCATTCACAGTTCTTTTCTGTGTATATTTTGGGTCTTCATTGCTTGTTTTTGTTTGTTTTTTTTTTTTTTTTAGTTTGTTTAGTTAATTGATAAGTTCATTTTTTGCTCATTTTTAAATTGATGAAATGGTGCTTTTTGGTGCTGATGTCTTTTGGCTTCCATTTGGTTAATAAAAGTGGGTTATTATGTAGATAGTGGCATATTTGTGGCTAACTTTGCCTGTACATTTTCAGAAACAGGTGTGTATACATTTGGACTTGGACAGTATGGGCAGCTGGGACATGGCACTTTACTTTTTAAAACTTCCATACCAAAGTCTGTGAAACACTTGAGGAAATGTAAAATACATAATGTTACATGTGGGGAGAGTCACACTGCTGTAATAGCAGGTATGTAAATGAAAAAATTCTGAAATGCGTGCTTAGTTTCTCTAAACGAAGTATTTTTGAAGTATGCATTATAAAATGTATATTTGAAGTATATATTATAAAACAAGGAGTAGAAGAAGGCATACGTGAAGTTATTAGTTGTAAAGGTTAACTAAGATAGTGACAAAGCCAGAATCGGTTTAAGGGATTGCTGCATAGTTCTGTATATGATATCTCCTGGGGAACTGTGTCCTCATAATCACATCTTGTTAACAAGTAGTCTTGTTTAGAAGCTTTTGTTTTGCTGCACAGTTTCAGTGTTACTGTTTCTTTCTTATTTTTTTCTTTTCATAATTGTCTAGACTAACTCTAATCTTAGACAGTCCTTTGTCTGAAAGTATGCATATTTTTAGAGTATATCCATCTGTTGGGAATCTAAAAATAATTGTTCAGTTTTTTTCTTCTGGGAGAGAAACATTCCTTACTTTCTTGGCCTGTTACTTTGTAATGTTTTTATGCTTTTGTCCTATTGAATCTCTGTTTCTAATAACATCCTTTTTTCCACATACAGAAAATGGCCTCATGTTTACTTTTGGAGATGGACGACATGGAAAGTTAGGCCTTGGAGAAGAGAATTTTGCAAATCAGTTTGATCCTGCTCTGTGTTCTAATTTTTTGAGTTTCACGGTCCTTCTGGTAAAACTTCTTACATGCTTCACAAACATCAAAATGTTTGTATTCTTACAGAATATTATTAACAAGAGCTGAAATCTCATTATAAAATGTTTTTTCCTACAACTTTGAACCAGTATTTAACCTAGAGAAGTGAAGGCTTGGAGGTAATTTTATCAATGCCTAAAAATACCTGACAGGAAGGTGCATAAGAAGAAGTAACCAGACCGTTAGGTGGTGCCCAGTTGCATAACAAGGGCACAAGGAGGCTCTATCTGACCATCCAGAAACACTTCTGTGCTGTGTGATTAACAGAGCACTGGCACAGGTTGCTCAGAGATGTTGTAGAGTCTCTTTCTTGGAGATTTTCAAAAGCTGCTTGGATGTGGTCCTGGACAATAATTTGCTCTGGATGTCACTGTAGTTATCTGTTTCTTGCATTTGACTTGCAGCAAAATAATTTGCTACAATTGTTTGAAAATCAGTGGAAATAGCTTTGCTTTCTTCTGTTTCATAGAATCATAGAATCACTCAGGTTGGAAAAGACCTTAAAGATCATCAAGTCCAACCACAACCTGACCATACTGCCCTAACTCGAACAACCCTCTGCTAAATGGTGTCCCTGAGCACCACATCCAAACGGTTTTTAAACACGTCCAGGATGGTGACTCAACCACCTCTCTGGCATGCCTATTCCAGTGCTTAAACGCCCTTTCTGTAAATAAGTTTTTCCTGATATCCAACCTAAACTTAGCCTGGAGCAACTTGAGGTATTTTCCCTTGTCCTGTCACCAGTGAGAAGAGACCAACCCCGCTCTCGCTGTAAGCACCTTTCAGATACTGGGAGAGAAAAATAAGGTCTCCCCTCAGCCTCCTCTTCCCCAGTCTAAACAGCCCCAGTTCCTTCAATCTGTTCTCATAGGGCACAAGCCCTTGCCCTTCACAAGCCTTGTTGCCCTTCTTTGGACCTGCTCCAGCACCTTAATGTCCTTTCTGTACTGAGGTGCCCAAAACTGAACACAGTACTTGAGGTGAGGCCTCACCAATGCTGAGTACAGAGGTAAGATGACTTTCCTAGTCCTGCTCAGCACACCATTCCTGACACAAGCCAGGATGCCATCGTCCTTCTTGGCCTCCTGGGCACACTGCTGGCTCACATTCAGCCAGTTGTCCATCGGTACCCCAAGGTCCCTTTCCATCAGGCAGCTTTCCAGCCACTCCTCCCTAAGCCTATAGGGTTACCTGGGGTTGTTGTGGCCAAAATGCGGGGCCTGACACATGGCCCTATTGAAACTCATACGGTTAACCTTGGCCCATCGATCCAGCAATCCAGTTTCTATGGTTTCCTAGCCTTATCATATGTTTTGTTGAATGCAAATAGATTTAATGTAACTAAGGAGAAATAAACATAGATTATTAGTCATTAGGAATAGTAATTATGTACTCTTATTTAAAGTCAGTAGAAACTAGATTTGAAGTAACTTCACATCTCTTATTTTTTATTCTGTTTTCTTGTAATCTACGTCACTGGTGATGATGGTAAGAAAGTAAGATCCTTGTGTTGATACTTGCAAATGAAGTAACTGAATTTTGTTTTGTGCTCTAGGTTGCTTGTGGTGGTTGTCACATGCTGGTTTTTGCTACTCCGAGACCAAAAGAATCTGAAGAAATACTCTTAGAAGACTTATATGAGAGCCGTCTGATTTCTACTGTCTCTAAAATGAGCGGAGATTCACTAGTAACAAACACATTACAATTAACATCAGCGCGAATACGACGTCGAGAGAGGGTAAATTCAGAGCTGTTGAGAGTTGCCGTACTTTTTACGGGAAACACTTTTTAAACTGAAGTGATAGCAAACACCTACGTAAATATGTCTCATTAAAATAAGAGTATAATGTTAATTTGCAGAAAGAATGAATATTCACCCTCTTCCCAAAATTGAAGGGAGTAAAAGAATAGGTATTTGCCAGATTTTGGTTGTTTATGTGTATGAGAAAGGCTTACATTTATTCTAAAATACCATCTATTGCTTTGCATTTTTCAAAATATCTTAGAAATGTAAAAAGTAAATAAATAGGAAAAAATAAGAACCTCTGAAGCCTTGAATTGCTTGAGCAAGTTTCTAGTTTAGTAGTAGTTCTGTAGTTTTGTAAATGTAAATTATAACTTTTTCTTCTTTGTCTATATTTTAAGACTGCTTAAAATTATTCTGTAAAATCCATTTGAAATATCCCTTCATATACCTCTCCAGTTTTTAGGACTATAAATAATCAAAATGTTCAAGAAATCAGTATATATTTGTTTATACAAAGGTACAGTGTTGTATCATAAACCAAAGGAAAGCACTGCTGTCAAGTATGGGAGGTTACTTATGTTTATTTTTTCAACTCTTACCCTCAGAATTTTCTCAGTGTGTTTTTTCATCTTCTAAAGGAACGGTCCCCAGAACAGATTATTCAGATGGCACGAACTCTGCCTCCACTGGGAGAACACTTCTTAAAATCTTCACTGCATGTGACTAGTAACACCAGTCCAATATGTTTTTCTACAATAAATATTCCTGAATCTGAGCCTGTGAAAGAGAGAAGTCATGAAGAAGGTGATTTGTCTCCAGGTTTTGCTGTTATTTTCTGAGAGCTGTGTAGTTTGGCTTTGCTTAAGCATAAATGAATGCTCAGTTTGAACACAAAAGAAGGTTCTGGCTCAGCCTTAACTCATAGGCGTGTATCAGAATGAGAACATAGAAGTTGAGAAGCACATAAAAGAAATGGCTTAAACTTGGATCATGTTTGGAAAGCATGCTTAAAGATTTATAAGTTTAATTGAAAGAGAAAACAATGGCTAAATTATACTTACGTTTCCTCAGTCCTGTAGAAATACGACTGCATAAAATACTGTGAAATCAATAGCCACTTTCTCTGCTTTCATTAAGAAAAAGAATTACAGAGGAAAAAGTGATGGGGAAACTAAGTCTTAAAGACCCAGGAATGCCTAATAGAGACCTTGAGTAAGAAAAGAGGTCTACTAATTCCTATAAGAGCTTTCTTCTTCCTTTGGAAATGCAAAAGTACTTGTTTGCTCTCTGATATCGAAGATAATCAGGATTCAGAGTATCCAATCACATGACAAAATCTGGACAACAGTGATACTGGCCTGGACTTGTGCACAGGTTCTCTAGTACTGTTCTGTACTTACCTGAGTTCCATACCATGTGTGATTTCCTGGAAGGAGGAATGCTGAAGACTGCAGTATGCAGTGTTTCCGTGTGAAAGTTAGTTCAGATTCATTGGACAGCCAAATTCAACTTGAAAGTTACTAATTCAGTCGGAATTAAGGTGATTGTTTGTAGAGTTGCTAGTATGTCCATGTTGGTTCCAGGCTAAACGTGGTGAAAATTGAATTGTCTTCAGAGTGCTCTGAGATCTGAAACCTCTGGGTTTGTATCATATGAAACCTAGTGAACTTGACATGAATCTGAAAACGTTGTAGGCACGTTTTTATGTTGCTGCATTGGAGTTACTAAATTTGGTATCTCTATCCATTACACAGGTAATATGCAATGTAGAGAATATGACTGCAGATAATTTAGTCTAATTGTTCCACTAGAATTAAAGAGATCATTTAAAAAAAAGGCAGAAAAAGCTTTGTCCCATGTAATGTTTGTGCTTCAAAAGCCTGCATAAAATTATCAGTACACTGACACTAGGTTTTTGAGCTACACCTAATTTTAATACTGATAAAAATTAGTTGAAGTGTTTTTGCTGTGTTTTAGACTGGGAGAAATAGTAATCTCCAAACTTCAGCCTGATGTCAGTAAAACAGGGATAATGTAATCTCTTATACAAGAGTGGGATATGCTGCTTGGTGTGTATCATTTACGTAAATGCTAATTGTTTGCATTTACCTTAAAGAAAAGAAGCATCAAAAAGATGAACCTGCTGAAAGCTCTCCAGAAGATTCAGATGCTGAAAATAATGACAGAAACCTTGGAGATACAACTGACATCCTAAATATGGTAAGATATTCTGCTAAGTAATCTACGGCTTAGTTGATCTTGCGCATGGGGAGAACGAAGCAACTAAGTCATGTTTCAGGTTCTAGTAAAGAATGTTTATCTAGCCTTAAACTTCATATTTGACATCAAATGTATTGACATAGTTTATAAATGAATAAATGAATGTGTTTCTTGACACTGATGGAGATACAGAGAAACCTTTCAAAATGTTATCCTCCATCTTTTCAGTTGAAATAATGTGAAGTTTTAAGTTACTATATGAAAACAGTAGCATATATTATTTATTTAATTATCAATTTGATAGGTATTATATGTCTTGAAAAATATTTTTATGTTCTCCAATGAGAAAGTGTTTTCAGAATGTTGAAATGTTGTTATGCAGCCTTTTGTAGTTTGTTATATTCATTCTTTAACAGAGATTTCACTCTTTGCAGACACATATGATGAGATTGAACTCCAGTGACCAGTCCTTAAAATTATCACCAATTCAAAAACAAAAGGTATCGTAACTAATTACGTATACATACGCTTATACTGATGCTTAAAAGATCTGTAATTCTTGTATGACCTGTGAACTTCTTTGTTATCCTTTGAGTTTTAACAAATACTAGGCAAATTTTATAGGCCCCTCTTGCTGATGTTTGAGTTTTCCATGATGTAAAATTCTAAGAGGCTAACTGAAGTGAGAGCGGATTTGTGCAGACACATACAGCTTGCAGTGCCAGCATTATCTGATATGACAGAGTATAATAATCTGCCAGTCTAAGAAAACTATTATGATCTTGTCATTCACTTTATAATTTCTGGTAGTAACCTATATGTTTGTTGTTTTAATAACAAAACTGTTTTAATTGATGTTTGGGACAAAGTATAAGTAAAGATTTTATTTACAGAAAATCAGCAGAGTATATTTAAAGGAGCAATAATGCTAGTCTTTGTTATAAAATTAGAATACTTTTGAATTACTGTCCTGTTTCACTTTTAAAATGTTACCAATCTTCCAGCATTTTGGTATATTTCATTACCCTATCATTCTATATTAAAAAAACAAACAAGCATTTTGAAGAATTTTCTAACTAAATCCAAGTTTTAAAGCAGAAAGTCAACAGATTCTCAAAATGTTTAGAAAAAGCATAACAGTGAGTGCATCAGAAGATATCCCAAGTAGAGGATGGTGTAATAGAACTTTAGCTTTTTCCTCTGTTCACACTGCCTCCTTCACACATTGCATGTACTCTAGCTATAATCACGGCTAGAGTTCTTACATTCATTTTGAATGCTTGCATAGTGAAAAAAGAGCATAGATTTGCCATCGAAAGCATGTTGCATTCTTCTAATATGTGTAATTCTAAATCCATTTCATTTATAATACTCCACCTTTTATGCTATCTTTTAGTTACATCACATAAACTGTTTCTTTTCTTGTTGTTTCTGTTGTATTTTCTTTTGCTGTCGCTTGTTCTTAATGCTTTCCTTCTTTCTTTTTAATTTTCTGCTTCTCATGTGGAATAGAAGAACAATAAAAATCTGAAACTGAAAAGAGATGGTAAAGGTGGGCTGAAAACTGTTGATTTTGATTTCATGCAGAAAGGATCAGAATTAGATTCTGGTTCCTTACAAAAGCAGTCTTCACTTTCAAAGTTGCCAGAACAGAATGCAGATTTAGAGAACAGTAATGACTTTGTAGGGAAGTCCACGGCCAAAAAAAATACAAGGAAAAGTAAATCTCAGCATACACAAAGTGTTAGTACTTCAAAAAGTGGTGTTCAACACGTTAGCAGGGACAAATGCAAATTAGGTAAAAGGGAAAAAGAATATTCAGAAAATCCTGAAATTATCAGGGAGGGAATAACATATGGTTTTCCCAATGAAAAAACAAATGATTCAGATAAAAAGTTAAAAGTTGTTAGGTCTAAGCAATCCCTTAAAATTGATGTACTTCCATCTGCATCCAATAATCAGCCCCATAATGGTTCATTAATTGTAGAAGAATGCAATCTTGTTAAAAAGCAAGAAAGTCAAGAAGCAGTAGAAAGTAGAAACAAAATGAAGAATGCTGTTGAAAAATCTAATACATGCGAAAGAGGGAAACAAAGTATTGAAAAACAGAGGGAGTTTAAAAAAAAGGACCCATTATTTAAACAAATAGCTGTAACTACATCATCATCTTCAAGTGAAGAAAATAGTAATGATATTGCAAAATATGTTCTTGAAAGTAGGGAAAATGAAGGGTACTGCTATGAATATGGAGAGATCCAGAAGTCAGTGAAAACAGAAAATGTAAAAGATCTGGAATTACAAAGAGAAGGCAGTGAGATTGAAGGGATGCAAGCTACAAACAATGAAAAAGAGTATGCAGAAGCCACTGATATAGAAAGCCTGAATGAGGAAGAGACATATTCTGAAGCTAAACTTGATGAAGACAGACAGTTAGGAACAAAAAATGATGAGGAATCCAATGAAGAGCAGGAGAGTGAAGACAATGAAGAAGATGAAAGTGAAAAAGAAAATGGCTGTCAACTGAATGAAACAGTTGACAGTGAAGTTGTACTAGGGGAGGAAGGTGAAGAGGCTGAGGTTGAAAAAGATACAGACAAAATCATTTCAGCAGAAAGTGATGAAGACGAAGAGGGAAAAGATGAAGGAAATGAACGAGATGAATCGCCAATTGAAAGAGATGGTGAAAATGGGGATGCAGAAGAGGTTGAAGTGAGTCATGAAAAACATGTCACAGCTCAAGGAGATGAAGAAGGCAGATTGATAGATGAAGCAGAAATACAGAGTGAAGAAGAAAAAGAGGATATTGAAGAAGAGGAGGAGCATGTAAAAGAGAAACAAACTGAACAGGAAGAGGAGGAACAGGATAAAAGTGAAGGAAGAGAAGAGAGCGAAGAAGAAGATGAAAATATAGAGGAGGAGGAACAAAAAGGGGTTGAGACAGAACAGGAAGGAAAAGATGGAAAGGAAAGTGAAGAAGAAGAAGAAGAAAGGGAGACTGAAGGAGATGGTGGAGAGGAGTTAGAAGAAGCCTTGTCAGGGAGGGAAGAAGAAGAAGAGAGATCTCAAGAAGAATGGGAGGAGGAAGATGGAAATAAGAGGGCTATGGAGATGAGGGAGGATGGAGTAGAAGAGGAAGAAGAGGGGGAGGATGAACGAGAAGAGCAAAGAGAAGAAGAAGAGGAGGCAGAGGAAGGAGGAGAGATAGAAACTGAAGAGAAGGGAGAAGAAGATGAAAACAAGGAAGAGGAGGAGGGAGGAAATGAAGAAGAGGAAGGAGAAGAAGATGATGAAGAAGAAGAGGGAGAAGAGATGGAAGAAGATGAGGGAGAAGGAATGGAAGAAGAGGAAGTAGAACTAGAAGAGAATGAAGAAGGAGTAGAAGAAGAGGAAGAGGAAATTGAGGAGAAAGAGGGAGAGGGAGCTGAGGAGGTAGAAGGAGAGGAAGAGCAAGAAGAGGAAAAGGAAGAGGAAGAAGAGAAAAGAGAACAGGAAGAAGAGGAAGAAGGACAGGAAGAGGAGGAAGAAGTAGAGGAAGGGGAAGAAGGAGGAGATGAAGAGGATGAGGGTCAGGAGGAAGAAGAGGAGGATGGAAAGGGAGAAGAAGGAGAGGAAGAAGAAGAAAAAACAAAAGATGAAAGGAAAATTGTTAATAATAAGCTTCCACAAAAGAAAAGCAAAACCAGGAAACCAGGAAGGACAGAAAGTTCTGCTGTACCAAACAGCTCCAAACAAAAAATGAAGTCAAAACAGCGCATAGCAAATGGTTTGCATAATTCAGAACAGTTTTGGAACAATGTGCTGCCTCATTACTTAACACTGAAATAGTATAGACTAGTGGAGATTCATTTTGAGTCTACTCAGGAAAATCTGAAACTACAGCAAATTGATTTTTAAAGGTATCCAAAAGTTTGTTATACATATATTTTAAGTGCCTGTTGAAAAAGAAGATGCGTGGATTTGAGAAGCTTTTATGAGATAAATCATATTCTTTGTTGATAAAATCATTTCAACAATCATCTTTATCGTATTTGACACAGATTTAAAAGAACTACTAAGGAGGCAGGATGTGTTTGCCTGCAATTATAACTTCATGCTAATAACATGAATACATTGTAACAGTTTAATCTTTGCATCTGAATCAGATTTCCTGAGGTAATACATGCATTTTAGTTGCAGCTTACTTGTTAATGTGCCTGATTTGAAAAAGATGTCAGTAAATCATTAAGGATATGTAATTTAAAATTTTGGTATCACTCCATTTTCATTCCCCCTACTTTTCTTCTGTTCATATATAGGTAGGATGTTTGTTCAAATACTCAGCATAAGTTAGAGGACAAGTTGCCAAGTATATATGGGTCAGTAGATGAGAGGAAAATGGAAATGTAAGCCTGGGCAAAAGGTGGCTTGGGCTTTTCCAAAGGCCTTAAAGGTTGACTTTATATTTTGGTGTCAGCACATAATTATGTGCATAAAAGCTGAACATAAACCTCAGAATTTTGTCTACATTGCATTATAATGAGAATACATTCTCTTTAGTGATGATTTTTATTTGCTACTTTTTATGATTTGACATAATTAAGAATTTGAAAATATACACCTGTAAAACATTATTTACTTGTGTATACTCTGCAATACAGAAAAGACTCAATAGCTGCCTACAGAAGACTAAAATATATTAGTCACCTAACTCTAAGGTTCTCAAGTAGGGAATTATATTTTGTTGCAGAGTGAATTACATATGAGATTTCAGGATCAAAGCTTAAGCTTCTCCTCATTAGAGGAGGTTTGTGTTTTCCCTTCCTTCCTGAAAGTCACATGTGACAGAAAGAAGGTGCTGTAACAAACCAGGGAAGTAAATGGAATAGTAGCAAAAGTGGCACAGAACTCTAAATTATTTTTTAAAAAGAGAAAGTATGCTAATACTTACACACAAACAAATCTTGAAAGATATTTTTGGTGCTGCATTATTGTTATTAGAGTCTGAACCAGCAAAAGAAGGGATATGAACTCTTGTCATTCAGCATTATTAGTTAAGTACTATGCTAATGGTTGGTCTGAGGAAATTTTGTAAACATCTTAATATTCACTAATTCACTGGAGGAATTGTTATTTAAACATTATTTAAAATGGATACTGAAGAAGGAAAACAAAAATGAGCAAATGCCACAATAAAAATGTTAACAGAATCAATGCTTACGTTGAGATTATGAAACATTTTTAATGTTGTAAGATATTGACATTAAACTATCTTTGGCACAATGTCTCCAGAATTTATTTTCTAAGAAGGCATTGGTAGATCTGTGCTTTGCTAGTGCATTCTAGTTCAGTTCAATCCTTCCTGTCTGAATCACCCTTTCCATATGCCATGTTTGAAGGTAAGATCAATTTCAGTTGCATGCTGTATGTAATAACTAAAATAAAAATAGTTAGTCCAGTGATTTTATTTTGTCCCTGTGAAATTAATTTCAACCTTTATAACTTTCTGGAATACATTGTCTTGATGTTGGTATGGATGGGTAAGTCTTGAGAAAAAAGGTAAGTATAATGATATTATGATAGAGGGGAATACTTTAACGGTTAAATGCACTCCTCAAGAAGACAGCTCACTCCTACAATGGAGTCCTTAGTTCTTCTGTAGACGTCCTGCTTTATCACTGAAGTGCTGTGAAATCATTTACATCTAAAACTAAGTAGAGTTAAACTGTGTTATTTTACCTTAGGAAAGATTAGGATGTTACTGTGACTAAATTTGGAGCAATAGTGGAAAGTATTTTTGTAGGTCTAAAATCGTGTTTCTTGGAATATAATAATCTACTGGTGATTCTGAAATTCAGCCTTGGAAGAAAGCTATGCTGTAAGAATAATGTGTTGTTATGAATAATATTTCTGGGGTTGGGGGGGGGGGGGGGCAGAAGTGCGGGCACTTTGATTTCAGATCTACACAGGAATTAATCGTCCCTTATTGTTTGGGTATAACTTTTAATCTAAATTTTTAGACAAATAGGGACCATTTGTTGTTTCTTGCTTAACAAATGCTGATAGTATAAGGCTTCCCAAGGTTTCCCAAGAGTCTTAAAGAAGCTAAGTGTGGACATCTCTTCTTTATTCTGTCTGGAAAAAACTCATTGACATTAAAATTAATTTTATATTGCTTTGTGCATCATTCCTGTGGTAAAGGAAAACTAGAGCATTTCTGCAGTTCTTCTGAGGGTTTTCCACAGAACTGTTACATAAATTGCTCACTATGCCAATGTTTCTGGGCTTTGGGGGAATTTGGAACTTCATCAGCGTTAACTAGAGTGGAATTTTGTTTAGTTTGACTCATACTGATTTATAAAGCTTGGTAGCTGTGGTTTTATGGAAATTCAGTATGTCCTTGGTTTTTATTATGGGATAGAAAAAGATTTATGTGCAGTAAGTAAGCTTAAGTAACATGGCAGAAGCACTCCCAAACTAGTTTTTAGTAGGAAAAAAAAAATCCAGAACTAGAGAAAACAGGCATAACTACCCAGACCAAAGGTTTGTCTAGCACCAGTACTCTTTCTGTGTGATACTTCTCCTTCCTCAAAGAGGGAGAAGGGTCCTTGGGGAAAACCTAGTGAGGCTCATTGAGAGGGCTTTAAACTAGGTCTGAAGGGTGACGGGAGGTAAAGCGAGCCTTCCTATGGTAAGATGTGGGATAGCATAACTAGGTTAGATGGACAGGGTGCTAGCAGGGGCCTTGAAGGACCTGCTGCCTTCAGAAGTGCTGGCAACACTGCAGCATGTACAAAATTTTGTGATGATGAGGCAGTGACTGCTGGGGCAATAGGAGAAGGCTATGGGGAAAATCAAGGAAAATACTTAAGAGGAATTAAGGAATTATCCTTTAAAGAGGTGACAGGACCAGCTGCCCTGCTAGAGTGCCTCTACACCAATGCATGCAGTTTGGGAAACAAACAGAAGGAGCTGGAAGCTACTGTGCTAGAAAATCATGCTATAGTTGCTGTCACCGAAAGCTGGAGGGATGATTCCCATGATGAAAGTGTGGCTATTGATGCCTACAAACTGTTCAGAAGGGGCACACAAGAAAGGAGGGGAGGGGGTGTTGCTATCTACATCAGAAAAGTAGAATGTGAAGAGCTGTCCCTAAGAATAGCCTTGAACAAGTTCAAAGTGTGTAGGTAACAGAGACTGAGGCAGCAAAGGGAGCCTTGTGATCACTGTCTACTACAGGCTACCTGGTCATCTAGAGGCCTTCTACCTCCAGCTACAGGAGGCACTGCGAATGCAAGCACTCATCCTGCTGGGGGACTTCGATCACCCAGACAGTTGCTGGAAAAATAACATGGCAAGCTGTAGACAATCCAAGAGATCCTGGAATGACTGAGGATAAACTTAGTCCAGTAACAGAAGGCCTCACCAGGGGTTGCAGTACTGGACTTGTTGCTCATCAGTGCAAATGAATTGATTGGTGACGTCAGGATTGGAGGCTGTCTGGGCTGGAGTGACCATGCTATGGTTGAAGTCATGCTCTAGAGGGATGTATGACAGGCAAAGAGTAAAGTTAGGACACTAAATTTTAGGAAAGCTAACTTCCAGTGCTTCAGGGAGTTAGTCAACAAAACACCCTGGGAAACTGTCTTCATGGGTAAGGGTGCAGAGCAGAGCTGACAGATCTTTTAGGAAGCTTTGCTTAGTATGCAAGAGCTCCTCCATCACCAGCAAGTCGGGAAAGAAAGGCAGGAGACTGGCATGACTGAACTGAGACCTGTTGGTCAAACTGAAGAGCAAGAAGAAAATGCAGTGGAAATAGGGATGGGTATTATTGGAAGAGTATAAGGAAGCTGCTAGGATGTGTAGGGATGTTTCAGGAAAGCTTGAAATAAGAACAAGAAAGGCTTCTACAGGTATCTCAACCAGAAAAGGAAAGTCCAGGAGGGTGTATTACCCCTAGTGAGTGATGCAGGCAGACTGGTAACAACAGACAAGGAGAAGGCTGAGGTACTTAACAGTTTTTTGCCTACGTCTTCTCTGATAGCTGCTTGTCACACAGCCCTCAAATGTTTGGTTTGGTAGGAGGGAATTGGGGAAAAAATGTCCCTCCCATTGTAACTGAAGATCAGATTCATGACCACCTGAGGAATCTGAGCATCTACAAGTCTATGGGTCCCAATGAGATGCATCCCAGATTCCTGAGGGAATTGGCTGATGTAGTCACCAAGCCACTCTCAATGATATTTGAAAATCATGGCGATCAGATGAAGTCTGATGGTGACTGGAAAAAAGGCAACATGACAGCCATTTTTAAGAAGGGTAAAATGGATGACCCCGGGAACTATCAACCTGTCAGTCTCCTGTCTGTACCCGGATGGAGTAGATCCTGCTGGAAGCTATGCTGAGGCAAATGGAATACAGAGAGGTCTTATAGGAGAACCAGCATGGCTTCACCAAGGCCAAATCCTGCTTGATTGACCTAGTGACCTTTTATGATGGTTTCACTGCATCAGTAGACAGCGAAAGAGCCACTGATGTCATCTGTCTGAACTTCAGTACTGCCTTTGATGCGATAGCCCACAATGTCCTTCTCTTCAAATTAGAAAGATATGGATTTGATGGGTGGACTGTTTGGTGGACAGAGAACTGGCTACAAGATCGAGTCCAGAGTGTGGTGGTCAATGGCTCAATGTTTGGATGGAAATGAGTGATGAGTGGTATCCCGCAGGGGTGAGGTCAGTGCTGGGACTGATACCCTTTAATATCTTCATCAGTGACAATGACAGTGACACCATAGGGATGATATGCCATCCAGAGGGATGTAGACAGTTTTGCAGGTTGACAGAGGTGATCCTGTCCCTCTACTCTGTGCTGGTGAGGCCTCACCTGGAGTACTGCATCCAGATATGGAGTCCTCAGTACAGGAGAGACATGGACCTGTTGGAGTATGTCCAGAGGAGGGCCACAAAAGTAATCCAAGGGATGGAATAGCTGTCCTACAAGGACAGACTGAAAGAGCTGGGGCTGGGGGGAAGAGAAGGGCCTGAAGGTCACCTGATGGTGGCTTTTCAGTATCTAAAGGCGAGCTACAGGAAAGAGGAGGACAGATTCTTTAGCAGGATTTGTGATGATAGAACAAGGAGAAATAGCTTCAAGCTTAAAGAGAGTAGATTAAGGTTGGATATAAGGAAAAAGACCTGTACAGTGAGCATGGTGAGGTACTGGGAAAGGTTGCCTAGAGATGTGGTGGATGCTCTGTCCTTGGAGACTTTCAAAATGAGGCTGAGTCAGGCCCTGGGCAACCTGATCTAGCTGTGCTTGTCCCTGTTCATTGCAGGAGGGTTGGACTAGATGACCTTTAAAGGTCCCTTCCAGCTCTAAGGATTCTGTAATTCTAATCCCTCAGTCTTCAATAGCCTGTATTTCAGAATATGTATGTGTTGTATTTAGTAGCATTCTTTGCCCATTCATTTCTTTGACTTAGTTTTTGAAGCATTTCCTGTCCAATACAGGTTTTAGTAAACAATTCTTAGATTACATTAAATATTATGTGAAGAAGTAACTCCTCCTTTTCCTTTTGTCTTAAATCTGTCTTGATACTTTTTTCTTTTTTTTTGTTTCTGTATTCTCTTTATTAAAGAAGAAAAAGAGTGTTTATTGTCTCTTCATGATTTATTCCCTCTTGGTTGCCACAGGGAAAAGCTGAAAAGCTCTTTAACTCTGTGATTTAAATCAAGTCAGAATCAAAGTGGTTTACTGACTTACTAATAACTGTTAACCAGCAATCAATGAATTCCACATTAAAGATTACAGATCAATAGCAGTAATACAGCAGGTAACAACAGTACTGATGTTCATAAAATGTTAATAGGCATCTGCACATTTCTGTGTGAACCCGCCTCTATAACCCATCAGCTCCTGTCTTTATTAACCAGAAGAGCATCAAGCCAAGATAACTTTTAGCCTACTTTCTCCATAAAGGGCTATGCTACTGATCTTCTCAGAGTAGCAAATTCAATTTGCAATGTGTGCAAATCTAGCTGTTTGACAAAAGCATGCTTAAGATACCCTTTCTAGCAATAAGAAGAAAAGGCGAAGATTTAAAGGCAGAGCATTTTGTTTAACACCATCTGACTATGAACTCAGATGACCTTTTGTGTATGTCTTTAATTTTCAAATGAGTGTTACGGGAAGCCAAATCAAGTTCAAAAATAATAGAATCTTTGGACAAAAGAATGTTGACAGCACTGTAATGTGCTTTATGGTAGCTGATGTATGAGGGCAAATTCTCAACTCATCTCTGAATCAGTATTTTGCTTGCACAAATGGCAGGCTGTACTTCTGTCATCTGTTAATTTCTGAATGTTCTTGATCGGAAGGCACTCATTGATTTACAGTATTTTAATAACACTTCTTCATGTTTTAATGCAGAGAGGTTTGCTTTTGCATAGTGAAAACATTTTGATGAGATATCTTTGACTTCAAAAAATTGCACTGCTTTTTCTATTGAAAAGGAAAAAAAAAAACCAAAAACAAACAAAAAAAAACAAAATACCCAAAGCAAGTACACTTACTGGCAGCATTTTTTAAGGATTTATGGCTATTTCTATTGGCTCTTTCCTTGGCAACCTCCTGATAGGAGGGATAAATGCTAACATAATTATCTCAAAAACTCATAAGTGATGAAAATAGTTTATTATCATGGTCCTGAGTTGTCAAGTAGACCTTATTATTCTGCCTTTCATAAGTGTCTCAACATTGAAACATCAGACATGGACTGTGCTTTTTTTCTGTCTCTGGATAGTGGGTCAGTTGCAGGGCAGTCTGTTGGAGTGTCCTGAGTTTAATGTTCTGGGTTCAGAGTTTTATAACTTGTAAAGTACCCCTCCTTTCACACAGAATTGCATGTGTGGTTTGTGTGAAATGTAAAGTATTTGTGGTTGCATATTGAGAGTGTGAGAGAGGGCTAAACAAAGTTAGCTGCAATTAGAATTTTATATTAAACAAAGCTTTTATCTGCTCCTATACCTAGATCAGACTAGTGCTAAAGAACAATATTTCCTACTTCCTTTGTACTGATGATGTGCTGTTCAACTCAGCAAGAGTCTTCAATCTAATACAAATTTGGGATTGTAAGCCACCCTAGGAGAAACTGGATTTCTTAAAAGGGAGCCTAAAATACTTGAATTTTATCCAGTGTCTAGTCAGGTCACAAAACGCCTCTTATAGTTAGCACAGCAGCAGTAATGCTGCAAAATTTAATCTGTTTTATTGGATACTTCATTGTCATTTCTCAGGGGAAAAAAAGACAAACTTGAATGTGTCTTGTATAAAGTGCGCTGAAAGAAGTTAAGCTCTGTTTTAGAGCAGGCCTTCCAATAGCTTTCAAAAACACCACTATGACGTGATGCGCATGTGAAGATCAGTGGGACTTTTGTTACAAGGTTGGGTGTGCCTTAAAAAAATCTACCCATACAGGAAAAGCTGCAAGATGAGAATGGGCTTAAAGACTGCTGATACTTGTTCAGAAATTGGGTTTGTATCAGAGTATTTTGAAATAGTGGATCTCCCTGGAGAGACTCAGTCTTGCAGACTGTGGAAACTTTTAATAGTGACTCATGGGGCATCCTCTTCAGGAATGTATGGAGAACAGAAACTTATAAAACCTTTCTGTATGCAGTAGTATTATTGATAAAAATTTGTCTTTGCCCATATTTTTACAAAACTGTTGAATAATAATCAGTATTAGTAAGGCAGAATTCTAATAAAAAGCACAATATTTTGGAGAGGTATGTAGGACTCGAAGCTGTGTGACACAATAAAAGCGGAAACCAGCGACTGTCCAAATTCAGTTGCAAATAAGTGGGAGGTGCATGACCAACTCCAGGTACTAGAACCTTTTTCTGTAAGAATTTGGAAAATATGCAGAAACTGCATCCACATGTGGGCCAGTATTCCCAAGTTAGTTTTCCTCTTAAGTCTTTTCCCGTTAATAATTCATTTTTTTTATGTAGCATATTACCTTCCAACCACACAAGTTTTTAAAATCATTACATTATGTTTTGATTTGAAACTGCTTATTATAGTTCTGTTTTGCTTAAGTGTCCAGGATTTTAGTATGCCTTTTCTAAGTGATTAAAGGGTATTTTTGTATAATGGCTTACAAGAGTTTATATATGATGTAAATAGTTTCCTATTTGTTTTGCTATTCTTCACATACAGCTTAAGAAATCATTCTATGTCTGTCAGGGTATTTTTTTTTTTTTTTTTTTTTTTTTTTCCTTTTCACCTTGGAAATTTATATTATTTACTTTCCAAATAAAGCAGACCTTTGGAAGAGGATACAGTTTTGTGTATGAAAGCTATCTGAGCTATTTCAGATGCTGACTCATCTTGGGAAACAAATAATAAAAATTTGTTCTGACTTGATGGAAGGAGTATCCTTTAGGTAAATCCATTGAAATTATTTTTGTAGTAAATAGATTAAGTTGGATATCTAAAATAAACTTCAAAGTTTGTTGACTACCTCACTGCTTGTAAATGAAGGAATAAGCTTTTAAATGCCTAATTTGAGTATTCTGGAGTACATCTGAGTACTTGTATATTTGAATTTTGTCAGTTATCAAACTGTTCAGCTTTGTCATTAGTAATTGTTAAGGTGGAAGACATTTGTCTGAGGGTTAGAATAACTGAGCTAATGACTTCTCTAGATTAATAGCTATAAAATGGAAATCCAATTCAAATTCCTGATGAAATGATGTTAAGCTTTCATTGTAACCTTTAAGCAACTACAACGTATGTGTTTTAGCCTTACTAAGACTTTCGTAAGGCAGTATTTCCAGTCACTTCATATTAAATAACTTGATGTCATTAAAAGAACAGTATCAACAAAATGTTATATGCCTGTTCATATATTTCTAACCCACAAGGGATAAATAGAGCTAATTTTATTGTCTTCTCTCATCTGTATGTAAATTAATGGTTAATGTTATTACTTTAAATGCCATCTTAATAAAATGACAGCAGTGTATTTTTCCTTCATAGACAATTCAGGCATTGTGCTTGTGACTTGTGCTAGTGTTTCTGAGATTGAAATGGGGATTTTTGGAAGTTATGATTTGTCTTCAATCCTTTATCAAAAAAGAAGGATGCTCTGTAGAGATGTATTTTGTGATTGTTTTTACCAGTGTTGTTTTTAGCAGTGTTTTTACCAATAGGAGCATTGTTCACTCCCATCTGACTGCATTATGGGCTGTGGCCCATAGGTCAACCTCAGTAGAGATGATGCCAATCAACTACGCGTCTTCTACTTCATAGTGAAACTTCTACTAAGTGTGTATTCAGGTCAGCTATTATATAGGAATGTAAGCAGCCACACACATATAGGAGAGATTTTGGGTATCTAAAGGTAACAGGCTGGATTGGTAATGGGAGGAATCTGTTCTTTATGTGATTAAAAGCTCTGCTAAGCAATTGCGAATTTGGGAGAAGGTAGCCAAGGAAGAAGCATGTAGCTAACTTGTGTTATTTTCAACTGTCTTTAATAATCTCTGTGGATTATTTACAGTCTCCAGGGCAAACAGAAACAAATATATTTTCTGTAAACTTGAACTTCCCAGAACTCTGTTTCAAAGTGGTACGCATAGAAATTACAGATTTCTCTTTGTCATTGAGTTTTTGCAAGATTTTAGAAGATCTGAGAAGACATAAATTGTCAGTGGTTTTGCTATTTTCTTCCCTAGCAACATAAATTGGTGGTGGCAAACAAAAAATATTTTGACTTCTTGGAGAGAGGCTTGGAGGGAATCCATAAGCTTTCCCTTCTGAAATGCAAATTATGGACAGCCAGGCTGCTGGAGTTTCCATAAGTGATGCAGGATGGATTGATAATGAAACAGTTAAGTCCCTATAGAAAAAAACCTGGTTCCCTGCAGTCATTTGAGCAAGGTCTACCATGACACGTCTTCACTGAGATTGTTTTTCATAACAGCAGGTGAGAAGTGGTACATGAAAGGTTGTTTCTTGGTACCGACCTTGAAGAAACTGGAATCTTGGGCTTAAATGGAAACCATTTCAAGTCTTTTCTTTTATGTTCTTTGCTACTGTTGATTTGGTGTATGTGTCATTGGCCAAGTCAGCTTTTCTGTGTATCAACTTTAGAGGTAAAACTGTTGAAGTTGTTCTTACAGCATTATCTTTCTATGAGTAAGGAATATAAAGTAGAATAAGAAAGTAACCTCCAGCACATGATGACGGAGAGTAATGCAGAGCTTATACTAGTTAAACACCTGCTTTACTTAGTAGCACCACATTATTCAGAGATGATTTTTAATAAACTGATTATTCATCTTTTAAAGTAAAAAGAATATCTGTAGTATGGCATTCTCATCTGTTCTTCTCTATCATCGGTAAAAGCTCTCCAAAACATGCCTGTAAGTGGGCATGTGAAAGTGACAGCAACAAAGGTGCTATCAGAGTTGTCATTCAAAAAGGCTTATTTTAGAAGTTGAACAGATGAGGTGTTATCCAGAGACACCTCTGCCAAGCTGCAAGTTTAGTCAGTGGAAATCTGGTCAGTCAGGAAAATTGTTCAGTTTAACAACAGTAGACAACAGTAGGCAGCACCTTCTTTTAGTTCCACTGGTTGCTTTGTCTAGGAGCATTTACTCAGTTACACAAACACAATTAGTGTCACATCAGGTGTTAGAGGATATCCTATATGGATGTGAATTGGAATCTGGAATGATTCTGGTCTTTGTAAATCCCATGTTAGGATGTCTTAAATTCATATGGTATCTGAGTGGTGCTTATTAATCTGCTGATGACGTTGACAGCTTATGTGCATCTCCTATGTAGACTCCTAGATTTAGATGGTTTTATTTTTAGGCTTATAGGAAGTGTTTTTATGATAGGATCCAAACCTGTTGTGTACCTGTGGAGTCATCCAATGAAGTTCAACTGTTCTGCATCTGTAAAAGAGCAGTGATTTCTGTAAGCATAGGTGTTATACATTACTCTCTTATGTTCTGAAGGCTACTGTAGGATCTTTGTGTTCAGTTTCTGAACTAATCTATGCTAAAATGGATGCTATGGATGATTATGCTCTGCTTTTTTATTTAAGTTCATAGAACATGTCCACATGATTCTGCTTACCACAGAGCCTATGCTCTATGTAAGATCAGTATTTTTCTTGTTGATTGCTGGACCAGTATCCCTTGTATCAGCACAGCTGAAGATAATTACACGTGCTTGTAAAGTGAGATAAACAACCGTTTTCAGCTCCTGGAGAGGTGGTATTTGCTTTTGCTTTCCATCACAGAAACATGTTTTCTTTTCTTCATAGAAATATTAGTGAAGAATTGAGCGCATGAAGAGTTTAGCATGTTTAGCTTCATAATTTTCTCAGAAAAGAGAAAAATAAAACAAAAGAAATGTTCACACCCTTCTAGAAACCTGCTGCCATTTTCCTCCTCCTTGTTCCAAACACCGGCAGACAACATTCTGCAGTGATCACACAGCAACAAAGCCTTTAAACTTAGTATATCAAAAGTAAGACCTCAGTGGTGTTAACATGAGCTAACTCACAGTCAGATTTTTGAGAGTCCTTGTTTAAGAGCAAACCTCAAATAAGGACACCTGCCTTTACACTTGTTTTATCTACCTTGGAGCAATTTCATTTGAATTTTCTTGGTTTTAGTCAAATTACAATGTATGATGAATTGGGTTGAGGACTATGATGTTACTGTGCAGCATGCATTTCAAAATTACTTTCTGGCCATCTTGTCAAAGGAACAAAACTCGTCTGGAGATGAAGAAACAGATGATGATGATGATGAAGATGAAGAAGTAGCAGCAGTAGAAGAAGATGTAGAAGAAGAAGCAGTTGAAGAAGAAGAAGAGGAAGAAGAGGGAGAAGATGGAGAAACAGAAGCAGAAGAAACAGTCAAAGAGGAAATGGAGGAAAATCATGAGAAAGAGAAATGCCATAGTAAAACACCTGAGGGAGAGAAAGATGATAATAGCACAGTGGAAACTGTAGAGGTAAAAGCTTTTACTCCTTTTAAGTTATTTTCTGTGGTGCAATTTGGTGTTCTGTAACTTGCATTAATTTCAGTATATGTGTAGTTGGCTTGGAAAAGCAAAGTTGTTTTTTTTTTTTTGGGTGGTTTTGATAGAGGGAAAAATACATACGTAGGTGTTTATAGTTCAATTTATTTTTTAGCAAGTTTGAAAGTAGAAATTTCATTGTTTTGTCTCTATAGACAGAAGAGACTACTCAGAAAGAGACCATCATTCAGCAGGGTAAGAATACAATTCCTGAGAATTGGACCGTTACATACATTCTAAAGTGAATGAAACATTTCAAAAGATTTCTAATAAATCTCTATTATAAAAATAGTGAACAATATAGTTATGTTATCAATATACTAACAATATAGTATACCATCAATGATTGGTAAAGCAGTTATTGAGAGAATGAAATTTGAGAGGGAAAAATTATTACTAATTGTTAATGTTTTGGAACTGAAAAACACTTTTTACAGTTATATTTTGGAGGATGCCCAGAAAAATAGACTTTCTCTTAGCAGGATTACTTTGCTTAAAATGAGCGTTTCTAGTTTTAAGGTGACAAAGTGATAGCAAGTGGATTATTTCTCAAGCAACTTCTTTAGGTGCCGTGTTTCTTCAGCAGAGAAACTTGTCAGTTGTTTCCTTCCCTGTTAGCCGAAGTTCCCTCATTATGTTCACAACAGACTATTTTCCATGAAATGTGATAATCACTCAGCACCATTCAAAGATGCTAAAGATGTGAGTCTAGATGTTGTCTGCAGTCTTGAAGATAGTTTGAGTATACTGATGACAGATACTCCTTTAGAAAATCTGGGAGTGTGAAGTTGGGTGCCCTATTTGCAAGACAAGTCAAAAATGCTTCCTTTATTTCAGAAGTTCTAGAATGATCAATGATTGCTCTTTCAAAAGAAAAAAAAAAAAAAAACAAGCATGGTAAAAAAAAGGCCACTTGCTTTAATTATGAAGCTATGTCATTTATCTTCACTATTATAATTGTCATAGCTTGTGTGGAATGGATGCTTAAACATTTTTCCATCATCCAATGATGTGGAGGTTTTGATATGAAGTTGTTTTATATCATTCATGCAGGGAGTATGGGAAAATTTAAACACGGTAACAGTGACTCACATGGAAAGCTTTCCCTTTACCAGGAAATTCTATGGAATAAAGATCAATGCTGAACGATAACTCTTGCTTTTAAAGTCAGCATTTCCAAATTAGATTATATGTTAAAAATCTGTTTACAAGACACTGTCTTCTGTCCACAAGAGGAAACTACGAGTGTCCAAGTCAAAACATTTTACATGATGTAACTGCCGTGTGCGTTCATTTCCTGAAAATCAAGCATTTGGAGAATAATACAAGGCTACTGTATAGAGAAGTGTAGAGAAGCTGAGCATCATGTTGAATTGAAGATTCTGATTGCTTAAGATCTACATTGCATTTAGTGACTTTCACTTCAGAAATCATTTGAATAATGCTTTTTTCTGCACTTAATTTCTGAGAATCAGAAGGAAGTTAATATAAAGGTTTATGTTACCATAGAGAAAGAAAGTACTGACAATCACACTGTGAACGATTCTTCAGAGAACACTGAGGACCAAATAGCTGGAGGAACAGTTGGGAGAAAAAAGGTATGTAGTCTGATTTTTCATTTCAGCAGTGAACAGGAAGGTGCTGGGCAGTTACTGAGCTGAAGCAAACAACCAAATTTACCTGAACTGCAATAAACAGTTAAACTGCTGAGTAACCTGCTATTTCTGTTTAAAATTTATTTGGTGATACCCCTGTATGTGTTGCTTTTTGTGGAAGAGCTGGTTATTATGCACTGTCCATGGATTAAAATGAGAGCATTTGGAAGCTTGCATATTGTATGGTAACTGTTAGGTCACAGCCTAACAGAGTGATTGAGCATGTGTTAAAGGGGTGTAGTCAGCTCTGGGAGCACTGGTAGAAGCAATCACCTGCTTGACCAGGAGGGGTTACCCTTCTCTAACCTCATTTAAGGGCTGGCAGCTGCAAGGGAAGCATCTCTGCTTAGAGATTGCCTCCTTTGGAGTGTTTGGTGAATTCTGATCCTTGGAAAGGTGTAAGCAGTTCCTTCTTTTTACTGGATTGTGACCTCTACTCTTCTGGGGTTATCCAAAACTGGTTTAAAGCAGCTCTATCTGCTGTTGTCTATCCTTACATACATTAAGCATGTATATCAGCATTTTCCAGTAGAGGCTGTCAGACATGCAGGTTGATGTTTTTTAATAGTTTTTCTCCTTGCCTTTAAAGTTACAGAAGGTCTTATAGCCTTCTATGTGCCGCATATTTCCTGGCTCTTTAACTCCAAAATGAAGATGACAGATAGGTACAATGAGTGGGAGAAGATATTCATATTGAAAGCTGTGAGTGATACAGCCTTAGAGGAACTGCATTGCAGAATGATGGGAGATGACCGTAACAGTTACATAACTCCATAGGTAATGTGGCCATCTGTGACAAAACTAGACTTTCTAAGGTAATGTACAGTTGGAAGAGTAGTGTGGTTAGGATGATGTGTTACAGGTGTTACAGTTGGAAAGATTATTGTGGTAGAAAAAAAAAAAAAAGCAATCAAGGAAGCAATGCTCACCCATATCCTAGGTTCATGGTAGAAGACTCTGAAAAGAAGGGATCTCCAGAAAGAAATCCATCCCTCGTGGCAGTCAGCCCTTAAAAGGGGTCTAGGAGGGGTGCAGCCAGGCTCCACCCCTTCTGGTCACACGGGTGAATTGCCATCACCCAGTGCACAGTGCAACTAGGGCTGACTCATTTCTTGCCTCAGGTGCTCAATCAGTGGTTCAGGCCATGACTCAACAGTTCCCATACAGGTTCTTTGGATCTGATTCAGGAGTATAACGCTATAGGCAGATAATAAATAGATTTAAATAAACAGATAAAAATAGGCATTATCTGTAATTTAACGGGTTTTAATAGCTACTCTCATTATACCTGGGAAGTATATTATATTCCAAAGGTAACAAGGTTGTTAAAAAATAATCACATAAATCTTGAGCACTTTTACTTGTCATCTATATATTTGTGATGTCTTCTGGCTTTATACTAGCTTATATGAGGGAGAAATAACATTAGGCTGAAAATAGGTTGCACTTCATAATGGGGCATGTAAACAGAAGTCATTAAGCTAGTATATACTTCATGAAAACCACAGAACATGAGTAACTGTCTTAGGTATTATGTTACTGCAGTAAATACTGTTTTTGTGGAACTACGAAAAGTTGAGAGACAGTTTTGTGACTCTTGTTATACTAAAAATGTAAGTATAGTGTATATCCTTGACTTGAAATGTTTCTTCTATTCATACATCGTGCTCTGATGGAGCTTTTAATAGAGAGCTTTCTAAGAAACAGTGGTAAACTTTGTGATGACAAAACCAGCAAGTAAATAAAAATAAGATATTCCTATAATTAGCTTGAAAGTAAGTAATATCTCTATACTTCTGATGTTTCAAAAATATCATCAGAGTTATTTCTCTTGCTCTTAAAGAACAACCATGCGATGCTTGACCTTCTCATATCAGAATTCCTGATTAAAAAAGGCTATTTAATGAGTTTCAATTAGTTATGTATTGATATATCAGAAATTATTGTTTGTGTATGCAACTGATGGTTTGGTTAGTTTGGTTTCTTCTAAAGGCAAGTGTATAATCTAGTCTGCAAATTTTCATACACAGCTTTTTTAATGAGCCTAGTGAGTACTTCTGAACAGTAAAAGGCTAGTATGTATTGGTAAGGGTTGGCATGACTAGAAAAAAAAAAAAGCTCTATTAAAATAGGTCTTAGTGCTTCTGTCCATAGAAATGAGATAAAGCCCATTATCACCTGACTCTGTATAGCTTGCCCATAAAAGACAGAGAGGCAGCTCGTCACGTCAGGTTTTTTTTGAGGTGACAACTTAAGAGTTTATTCTTATGAGAGATTAGCTAAACAATTTTCCCACCATGTTTCCCTTTGAAAACAGCAGATTAGCTAGATCTTGTATCTATTTCCAACATGCCCTGATTTTAAGACTGCCTATATATTCTTAAAGCCCAAAAAGAAGGATCATGAGTCCCCACTTAGATTGAAAATCAAGATCAAGTGAGCTTTTGCCTTTTTTTGCTCTACCTGAGGTTTCAGTTTGTGGTTATTTTGGTTTTTTGAACTTTGAATTCCACAGCTAACTGTTTAGGGCATGTTATTTATGTGGTTTTTGGTTGGTTTTGTTTTGTTTTATTTTTACTCCAGTTTTCCCTGTTTAAACGAAAACCACTGGCAGGCCAGAAGAATGTATGTAACAGAAAGGAAGATGTATCTGGAAAGCCACTCCAGTGTGAACAAGAAAAAGACAGGGAAGATTTAGCTGGTGAAGATAGCAAAGATGAGAACCAGAGTCCTACATTGGAGAATTCTAAGGAAACTGTGACTGACCAGGATGAAAGGATAAAATCTTCTACTTGTGTATTACTCTAACGCTGTGACAATATGTAAGAATGTGGCAGTCTTAAAGCACATAGTGCAGTTTTATACTTGAAAACAGTTATGAGTTACTGGAGCTGTTGACTGTTTGATTTTATTCATTTAATTGTTGTGATTTTAAACATGCAAACCATTTTCTTGGTATTTATTGGTAAGTTTAATAGTTGGAGTTGATGTTTATCAGAATCTTATTGGAGTTCTGTGGCCTTAACTGTTAGTGTTGTAAAACAGAATATATTTTTTTATGTGAAGTTGGATACAGGCATTTCATGTTTTTTACTAAATAACTTTATTCTCTTTCAGTCTAAGCATTACGATGCTCTTGCAAAACTCTAAATACTTGATGTAAGATTACCAAACTGAGTAAGAACATTGAAGTTCACATAAGAGGATGCTCAATTACTTAGAAATACATATGCCTTTTTCTGTTTTCACTCAGAAAAAGAGCAATAAATGCTTCAAGTATTTAACATTGAGGCTCTCGTGGAGGAAATTATTTAGTACGTGCCTGATTTCCAACATGGCAGTAGTTGGAAACTATACCACTAATAGTGACACAAGTGTGTGAGTCAGTATCCTGCCAGACCTGGAACTACAGAAACCTCTCAACTCTGGGAGTTGCTGAACGCCTTCACTCCTGCTGAAATCAACATAACATGACAGGATTGCCCCTCACAGAGTCAGACAAGGTGAGAAGTGGGTGTCCGTGTTGTAATTTTAATTGGATTCCAGTTGTGTAGTCTTCAAACATCCATGGTATGACATGGATGAGCAGGATGGTTTCTTTTAATTAGGTCAAGAAGGAAAAGTCACAACCCCACTAATCTGGTTACCAGGACTCCCTCTACAAAGAATTAGATTTCTGAATGTTCTTAGATAAATAAGAAATATAACTCTTACTGTGATGAATCTCATCCAGTATTTGCTTGCCCCTTACTCAAATATGCATAGGTTTTATGAATAAGCACAAACTCTATGAAAAAAATATAAAGGATTAATGCTAAACTGAGTGCTAGTCAGAATACTTTGCAAGGGATGGATGATCATTATAGAAAACATAGGAATCTTTTTTTTTTTTTCTTTCCATTTCAGTGGCACACAAATATATTATGCCTTTAGCCATGTTTGCTTTTTGGATAATGAGTTGTTTTCTTTTTTCTAGTTCCAAAGTTGCTTAAACTGTATGTGACAGAATAATAAGTGTTATATTTAGCTGGAAAGTTGATGTAGCTTAACACTTAGTTCCTGTAAGTACATCAGGTGTCCAGATGCCTTCATGGGGTCCTTTCTGCCACACAAAGCATCACACTAAAAACCTGGATGACCAAATTTATCATCTTTACCAGAGTTGCTTAAACAAATCATCTTTACCAGAGTTACTTAAGATCCTTTTATTTTGATCGGTTACTTTCCTCTTAAGTTCTGCAGTGAACTCTACATGAGCCTTTTCCCAGAGTTCACTCTATTTACATATTTTTCTTATTTTCTTGAATGCACATCTTGTGTCTGTTCTGCTTGGGTACTGCTGTGAATATTAAAGAAGTGGAAAAGGAGAGACAGACCAAACAGTATCTTCATAAATTTAAATGAACTTTAGTTACTTTTTAGGGGGAAAAATTCAATCACAAATTATTACCATAAGGACAGTTTATTATTTTAAATGTGAACTATTTTAGTGGAAAATGTTACTTTAGAGTGGTAATTACTGTTACATCTGATGCTACTGAAGTTTACGTAATGGAATCTAAACTGATGTACACCCAATTTAGCTTAAGGGACTCTGACATTTACCTGGTCCACACGAGATGATCCAGTTTTCTTAGGAAAAAGCAGGAGCAGATTAATCTATTCAAATATCTTTTTTTACGTTTCTTCCTTGGTAATAAAAAAGATTAAACATATAAAGCAAATTACATGTATATGTCTATTAATTAAAATCTTCAATAAGCTCTTAGTCATGATTACAAACATTTTTATTATTAGAAGGCATTTGTTGACTGAACAATGGCGAGGAAGTTGTAGAAATGCTTGTAGTGTATTTCTATATAGTCTGTTACTTTCTCAAGGATAATTTAAATATTTATTCTTTAATTTCACAGCCCTATCTTACAACAGATCATGCTTCAGAATTCCAGGTTTTCTAAAACTTCATCAGCAAAACTACCACTAGGTGGAGTTTGTGTTCTTCGAAGGTATAGCTGCATCATGTCAGTCTCAAGCCAGCAGTATTCCTTCTGCTGGCCCCCGGAAAGCAGTTAAAGACACTCACTCTATCAATTTCTCTGATTCAGAATTCTCTGAAAGCTCCATCTCTTCTAGATTCTAATTTATTTTTTTTTCTTTAAGATCCTCAGGTACCTTAACAGTTGCATATGGTAGTAGTTTGTTTGGGTTTTTTTTCCTATAAGTTTCACGGGGAGATCGTATATACATCTTAAAAGTAAATTCATTTGTATTTCTAAATGTGTGTGTAGATGTTCAGCGTGCAAATTTCAATGTGTAAGTTCAGGTAGATGTTTGATCTGAAAAAGCCTTTGTATATCTTACACAGTACTGGTCAACCAGAGAGGTCTTAGACATCTGGAGACTTACACATGTAACACCCATCTAAGAAGGATCAGGAGGATCCAGGGAACTGCAGGTCTGCCAGCCAGACCTCAGTATCAGGGAAGGTCATGGAGTACATCTTCTTGAGTGATTGTGTGACAAACGCAGGACAACCAGGGGCTCAGGCCCAGCCAGCATGAGTTCACAAAAGGCTGGTCCTGCCTAACCATCCCTGTCTCCTCCTATGATTGAGTGACCCTCCCAGTGGATGAGGAAAAGGCTGTTGACGTTGATGGTAGTCCACCTGGGCTTCAGCGAAGTCTTTGACTCTGTTTCCCATAGTATTCTTCCAGAGCAGATAGCTGGGGGCTTGGACAGATATTCTTATGTTTCGGTTAAGAACTGGCTGAATGACCAAGCCCAAAGAGTGGTGGTGAATGCAGTTAAACACAGCTGGCCTCTGGTCATGAACAGTGCTCCCCAGGGGTCAGTACTGGGGCTTGTCCTGTTCAGTACCTTTAAAGATGAACTGCAGGAGGGCATTGAGTGCACCCTCAGTAAGTTTGCAGATGACACCAAGCTGGCAGGAAGTGTTGATGTGCCTGAGGGTAGCAAGGCCCTACAGAGGGATCTGGACAGCCTGGATTACAGGGCTAAAGCCAATGGGATGAGGTTCAACAAGACCAAGTGCTGGGTCCTACATTCTGCCCACAACAACCCCAGACAATGCTACAGGCCCGGGGCTGAGTGGCTGGAAGACTGCGTAGAGGGAACGGACCTGGGGCTATTGATTGATGCTCGGCTGAGCGTGAGTCAGCAGTGTGCCTGGGTGGTCAAGAAGGCCAATGGCATCGTGGCTCATATCAAAAATCGTATAAATGAGCAGTACCATGGAGGTGATTGTCTCCCTGTACTCAGCTCTGGTGAGGCTGTACCTTGAGTGCAGTGTTCTTGGCTGCTCACTGCAAGAAAGACCCTGGAGCATGTCCAGAGAAGGGCAACCCTTGTGAGGGGGCTATAGCACAAGTCTTATTGCAATCTGAGGGAACTGAGATTGTTCAGTCTGGAGAAGAGGAGGCTCGGGAGAGACGTTATTGCTCCCTACAACCACCTGACAGAAGGCTGTGGCAAGGTGGAGGTTGGCCTCTTTTTCCAGGTAACAGCAATACTGTCTGACACAATGGTATAAGATGTGGAAATGCATAATGAAGCAAACATCTGTCACTGAATTTTTCCATGCAGAAAAACCTGCTGACATTCACTGACACTTGATCAGTGTTGATGGAGATGACCACAGTGAATGTGGTCAGGCACTGGAATGGGCTGCCTAGGGAGATGGTGGAGTCACTGACCCTGGTGGTGTCCAAGAAACGTTCAGAGGTTGTACTGAGGACATGGTTTAGTGAGAAATATTGGTGATAGGTGCATGGTTGCACTGGGTGATCTTAAACATCTTTTCCAACTTTTGTAATTCTGGGGTTGTTTGTGAGCACATTGAAGCAGTGGGCGGAGTGTTTCAGCACAGCCAGCAGCAACAGTGAGTGCAGACTTTTATAAGCAAGGCATGCAGGCTCTTGTTCATCACTGGTGAAAATGTAGAGCTAATGGTTGTGACTGTGATGAAAAAGTGTCTTGTAGCACAGAATCTGCTCTATCAGAGCTGATGTGGTCACTCTGTTGTAGTTTCCATGAAAATAAACAGAAGGAATTACTTTTGGAGTGACCAATGTCTATGCAGCCTGAGACAATTCCTCTTCACTCAGTGCAGCCCAGGCAAGCCAAAACTTTGGACACCTGTGAACTAGATGATCCTAGAAGTCTTTTCCAACTATAATGGTTCTATGAAGCTGTCACGCAACTGTTTGTTAGGTTTGGCTAAGAGTATGAAAGCTTAAGAAACTCCTAAATGAAGCTCAGCTGTATTAAAAGCTGTTAAATGTGTCATTTATCCTTTTTTTTTTTTTTAATATATAATGGAGAGGAGCAGAATCTAATGAGCAACTGTTCACTGCTAAGAAAAAGGGACATCTTTTTTGATGGTTCATGCACACATTCAGAAAGATCTATAATTAAGTTGAAGTGTACTGTGCTTTAGGTACGGCATTTTATGAGTAACTGATCCTCTCAGTAAGGGATAAATGAGAGAATCGTAGAATCATTTGAGCAGAAAGAGTCCTTTAAAGGCCGTTTAGTCCAACTCCCTGCAATGAACAGGGACGCCTGCAGCTACATCAGGTTGCTCAGTTCCCTCCAAGCCTGACCTAAGTGTCTCCAGGGATGGAGCATCCACCACCTCTGTGAGCAACCTGTGTCAGTGCCTCACTTTATTGTAAAAAATCTCTTATATCCAGTCTAAATCTCCCACTTTTAGTTTGAAACCATTTCCCCTTGTCCTATCACAACAGACCCTGCTAAAGTGTCTGTCCCCTTCTTTCTTACAGCCCCCCTTAGATACTGAAAGGCCACTCTCAGGTCTCCCTGGAGCCACTTATTCTCCAGGCTGAACAGCCCCAGCTCTCTCAGCCTATAGGAGCTGTTCCATCCCTTGGATCAAATAGATAGATAGATAGATACTATTTCTTGCAAATGCTCCATGACTTCAGTAGCACAACTTCTGTAAGGCAGTAGTTGTGCACCCAGGCAATGGTCTGCAATATCAACAGTCACAGGCAGCACTGGAGGTCCAACCAGAAAAAGACACTAAATACATTTTGCTAATGGCATAAACAGGGAATTTGCAAGCTCTCTTCAGTTCCTATGCTCTTATTTGATATTTTAGAAGTTTAGAAAGCAATCCAAAAAAATAAATGATGTTCTCTAAGCCTTTTAAACCATACCTCTCTCTAGAGGATCAAGTGCTTTATCTGTAAAGGAAAGGTCTCATCTGGAGATGATGTCTGGATGCAGGACTTGAGCAGATGCAAAGTTTGAGGACAACACTGAGCTGGAGGAGCTGTTGACTCCCTCAAGGGTAGAAAGGCCTTGCAGAGAGATCTTGACAAATGCCAGTGCTGAGCAATCGCCGTCTCAGGGTATTCTATGATGTAGACAAATATACATGCGTGCATATATATATATAGAGAGAGAGAGAGAGAGAGAGAGACATATACATATATATATATCTGTGTGTGTTTGTTCGTATATAATCAAAGATGTATGATCTGAAAATACCATTTAATACATATATTTACATAGAACCACAGAACTGTAGAAATGTTTGAGTTGGAAGGGACGCTTAAAGGCCATCTGGTCCAACTCCCCTGCAATGAACAAGGACACCTACAGCTACATCAGTGCTCAGAGCACTGTCCAGCCTGACCTTGAGTGTCTCCAGGGATGGGGCAGGGCATCCAGCACATCTCTGGGCAACTTGTTCCAGATGCATGGAACATTTTAATGGGATTGATTCTAACTCCTACTGCTGTAATGCTCTTCTTACTCCATGTCCTTGGTCTTAGGAATTATTCCTTCCTACAAGAAAAGGGCTCAAAGGGCTTAGTGATTTCCAGAAGCACAGGATTTATTTCTATCTCTACTATTCCTAAGCAGGTTTCCGATGACTGAAATTGAAAAGGAGAGGAAATGCTTGTTAGGCAGTATTTTATACACCCAAAGATTATAAAAATATATCAAATGAACTTTGTGTAACTTTTTCCTTTTTCTTCCAGGAAATAGTTATATAACAGGCAAGCTGTGTCCAACTTTTGTCCCTGAGGAAGATTTTAAGTCATGCTATTGACATCAGAGTAGTTGAAGTGAATTAATATAGTAATAAGCCAATGTAAGTCCTGACAATCACATGCACACAAGCTAATCTTATGTGACTATCAATAAAATTAGCAAGAGCTCACTTGAAATGTACTTATGAATACAACATTAACCAGTCCATCAACGGTGTCTTTTGACATCTACAACTTTAACATTTATTTAAGTACACCAGAAATACTTTCTTACACCCAAAGCTCATTCTGTGCTCAGTTTCCATTAAAACCACTGGCCAGATGCCCTACTGACTGGGAAAGGGGTGGTTCTTGTAGCAGTTGAGTTACACTACCACTCCTGATACCACTATCAGCACTCTACATCCAATACCTCCACATGAAGGAATAATGCTTAGACTTACGATAGCCGCCTTGCAGCACGGCTGCTTAACAACACAGAAAAGTTTCAAGAAATCTTAAGTGATGTGAATAAGCAGGAGAAAGGAAAATTATTTGAATTAGATATTAAAAAATAGTACGGAGCAAATTGAAAAGTACCCCAAGGTTGTATAAGAAAATGATAAACGTTTACAGCTTTCTCTCTTTTAAGTATAGCAATCTATAACTTTCCTAAGGATGTTTTTAAGAGCTATGTAATTTAGACTATTCACTGGTCACAAGAGTTACATTTTCACCGTGTTACATCTAAATTCCTTCAAGAACATAAATAACATCCTAGTGAAGTGTGATGAGACCACTGGTAGTGGGGAGAATTGGGGAAATTAAGGCTTTAATAGCAGATCTGCTTTGCTTAATTTCTTATCTGATGAGATGTCAATGAAACTTCAGCCTATTTGCTTCTAAGGCAGTGCTGGAATTGCATTTTAATCACAAAATATAATTACCAGCCTCTTTCAGATAGTAATGACTCAACAAAAACATTGCAAAATCTAAATCTGGCCAAATTGTTCTTTTATTTGTGTACAGAGAAATCTTTCATTTTTAAGATCATTCTCATTTTATGTGGAAACAGTTTAGACACAGCTGTTTCCAATTAAACTCATCAAAAGCTGAGATCTTACCAGCTAGAATTCAAGACATATTAATAGCTTTAACAAAATAAAACATACAGAGCTTTTGTTCTTTAATATACCTATTGTACATTAAACTATGCATCTCCTGATGCACCACGTAATGTTCTTAAACTGTTACGCAGTATTCTTTCTCCTCCATGTTCCATTTCTGTTTTGTCACTGGAGTGGACAACAAACTGGGAGTCATCTGAATGGAAGAGAAACACACAACTGATATTCCCCATAAATTGCTGGGTATGTATGCTGTGTATATGTGACTGATGCAGACCTCATGCTGAAATTTTCCACGGTGAAGATTTTGTTAGTGGAGAAAATGAGGGAATGTTAGTCTAGTCCCTTTCCTTGTGCTGCTGCAGGACAGGAGAGCATGAGGCCACCAATAACTGGCAAGACCCAGGGAGATGTGGGTCATACCACTGAAATGGAGAGCACAGCAGAAGGATTTCTTCTAAAGAAGAGTAGCAAAGCTGTCCAGGAAAGTGGTGGAGTCACCATCCCTGGAGGCGTTGCAAAAATGTGATGTGGCAGTTAGAGACATGGTTTAACGGTCAATGTTGGTGGTGGGTGGTGGTTGGATTTGATGATTTTGGAGGTCTGTTCCAACCTTAAAGATTCTATGATTCTGTGATTGAGAGAATGCTGTCCTAAAGCATTCCCTGCCATACACAGCCAGAGCAGTGTATTGTTAAGTTTTTGGGTTTTTTTCAAGGCATGGCTCGTTAAATGAAGGGCATTGCTGCACAAAATAAACTATTTGATAATTATCTTTGTTATTCAAACTTACAGAACAAGAATTTCCATTGAACTACATCCTTCTGATATTTATATCCACTGATGAAGCTAAAAGCCTTCCAGTGCCATCCTCCAGTGCTCTGTTTTCTGTCCATATCTTAGAAAAAAACCCACCGCTTTCTAGGAGAAAATGCAAAATGAGCAAAGTCTCTTCAACAGACACACTATCTTCAGTGGAGATGTTTTGAAAACAGCACTGAGTGGAGCATCTGCTCTGCTGAACTGAAACACATGTGCTGGCAGCGTGGTTTGACAGGTATTTGTTGACAGCAGCATTATGGTAAGATTGAGAAATTCCATATTTCATCCCCAAGATTGAGCTGTATGCGACACACATCCATCTGCCTCCTTCTAGCCTTTCTTGGCATTTTTTTCCTCTTAGTGATTCCATTACTTCATCGCAGCAGTGCCCACTCCAGAGCTTCTCTTCCTTCCTGTTATCACCACAGGTCAATCCCAACCTTTCCTTCCTTTCCAGTTTCCTCCTGTTGGACTCTACGTCAGAGTCACAGAAACCTCCCAGCACTGGAATGCACCCAACCTGCATTGGGCCCTGCTTTTGTTATCTTCTTATCATGACTAATAAAGTCCTACTGGGGCTTCCAAAACTTAATTACATGCAGCTGGGTTGTTGCTTTGGATTTGTTTGTTTGTTGTTTATTTTTTTTCCATTTATTTTTCTTATCATTCTTTACTATTTGGTGAAGAAGTTTAATCACATTGTTAAACTTTATTAAAAATTGTATGTTACTGAATTTCCCCCTCCATTAAATGATGCTTTTGTATTATTAGGAAAATCATACCTATGAAACTCTATTTAAAAGAGCATGAAAGAGAAGCTACGTGCTTAAATTAACTCATAGGCATATTAAGAATACATCTGTAAGTCTTTTACAGAACTTTTTGCTTTGGGACTTACTGTATATTAAACTAAGACATTCTCACACACCTTCATCCTGTACTGTCACCTAATTTTATTCTTAAGGAGCTTTATTTAATTGAGGACTGCATTTCATTTGCCTCTAAATGGCCAAAAGCTGTTAATCCTCAATGAACAGCATGGAGGTTACTTCTTGTGCAATGCCAGTAGTACCTGGGACTCCATATAACCACAAGCTTAAATGTTTGGAATTTTTGCTAAGACTCTGAAAGCTGAACTGAGGGGAAAAATTGACCGAGACTATACTTCAAATTCAATAAATATTACATTTGTTTAACACATTCCCAGTACCAAGCATTTTCTCCTATGAAAAGCTCCCTTAAGAAAATGACTTTACAAAAATCTGATTTGTTACAATGTAGGGGGAAAAAAAAAAAAAAAAGAAAGGTTTTTTAAACTGTTTTGAACTTGTCTTTCAAGGCCCAGTCTTTTGGGAGACTTTCTATAACTGCCATCCTGACCAAGGCACAGAATAAGTGTTACATTGCGCAGAGAACTCTGGAGCCAAACCACATCTGAATGAATGCACACCTCCGAATTGCAGAATTGCATCTTCTTGTGCTGAATTGCTACCTTGCTGCATAGATAAATTGCAGAGATTATCACTATTTAGTACAGACCTCTAATCTTTAATCTTTCCTATGACATCTGTGCCAACAATAACAGCCTAAAGCAATCTTTTTTCCTTATTCTTCCATTTCCAAACAGAGTAACGTTGGTCTTTTTAGTCACATTTCACATGGATATCTCTTCTTTCTGATAAGTTGATAAACTGCAATTTAGTACTAGAAGGCACTACCATCGTTTTTGCTCCTTTCATTCACTCATTAGTTAGTTTTAAAGTGATAAAATTTAAAACCTGAATATCACAGACCAGCCTACTCCAGCTGCATCTGCAGTTGGCAGAGCAGGATCCTATGGGAGAACAGCTGGCGCTGGTGTTCCAGGGCCCACACTGTGCCCAGGACTGCATTCCTGGGGCAGGGCTCAGTATGATGCCAGGTATGGTGAGTTGGGGTGCGGAGGAGTGCTTTGCTCTGATTAGAAATTAGAAAACATCCCGGAGGAAGCTCCCAAACCCACCCCCCATCCAGGCTTTTATTGTAATTAATAGTGAGTGTCCATTTCTTAAGCTGCTTTTGTCTAAGGCTCAAAAGTAGGCAAAATCAATGTCTAATTCTTGCTCGGTCTCCAGCTTACCATTTTCCCTTTAGATGAGATCTCCCCCCTGAAAATCAATGTGTCATGTCTTTAAAGAACTGTTCCATTACTTAGTGCCTGTGCTTTGCTGCAAATAGTGCAGCCCATGGTGGGACCCAAGAAGCCCTCCTGGGCTGAGCCTGGAGAAGCAAAGCTCTGGAGAGACCTCATTATAGCCTTCCAGGAGGAGCCTATAAATAGGATGGATACTGACTTTTTACACATTCTGATAGAGATAGGATGAGGGGGAACTGTTTTAAAATAAAAGAGGGGAAAACTAGGTGAGATATTAGGGAGAAATTCTTTCTCCAGAGGGTGGTGAAGCGCTTGGCACAGCTGCCCAGAGAAGCTGTGGTGCCCCATCCCTGGAGGCGCTCAAGGCCAGGTTGGATGGGGCCCTGGGCAGCCTGAGCTGGTGGGGGGCAGCCCTGCCTACAGCAGGGGTTGGGTGGGTGGGCTGTGAGGTCCCTTCCAACCCAAACCACTTTGTGATTCTATGATTCTGTGATCCCCTTGTCCTGTCCTGCTGTGCAATCCCCAGAAGTGCTTTAGCTAGGCCAGAGCTTTACTGCACCTTCAGCTGCTTTTGGACATAGAATGTACTGCCTCTAACAGACAGAAAAATGGGGGGGGAGGGGAAAGAAAAAAAAAAAAAGCCAATACCTAGCTGTACTAAAGCTGCAGGGCTGACAGAACTCAAACTTTAATCAAAAGCATTGGAACATCTGATGCTTTGCCTACAGCCCTTGCTTCTGTAGGCTAAGGCTGCTGAGGGAATTTGCTTTAATCTGGAAGGGGAAAAAATGCCTCTAGCTTTTGTGGTTATGGAAGGAACTCTGACAGCGTGACCCCGAACACCCCAGCAGCTCAAAGGCAAGTTCAAGGACTCCAACCTTTCTCTTCTTAACCTCACGATTCAAGGCTCTGCTCACGATTTTCGAGCCCATCTGCACAACCACTGTCCCCATTGCTCCCCGGGCCCCGCGGGGCGGGACGGAGAGGGGCGGAGCGGTCTCCGCGCCCCGGCGGCGGCGGGAGGAGGAGGAGGAGTCTCCGGCGGAGCCCGGGAGCCCGCTCCGAGGATGTCTCCGTCCCACTCCTCCTCCTCCTGCCCCTTTGCCGCGCAGCCCTCAGCCGGGAAGGGCCGTCGCCGCCGCGCAGCATGGCGAGCCGCTGCCTGCGCCTGGCCGCGCTGCTCGCCCTGGCCGCCTGCCCCAGCCGGGAGTACGAGGGTAGGGAAGGGGCGGCGCGCAGCGGGCGGCTCGGGGGAGTGGGATCCCGGGCGGCGGAGCCCGAGGCGGGCGCTGACCCCGCGCAAGCGGCCGGGCCGCGGCGCTTTGTGCCGTGCGGGTCTCGTCCGTCTAGGAATGGGGATCGGGGTGAGCGGGCGCACAGCGCGGCGCAGGGGCTGCGGGGCGCGGCGGAGCGTTTCGTCGGGATTTGTTGTCTGTGTGGCATTGGGCATGGAGAGGGCTCGTCTCAGTGTAACGACTGGGACAGTAAATGGGGCCGGGTCCTTGTGCGCCCCGGTGCTTGGGGTACAACCTTACTTTATTTTACTTCTGCTTGCTTGAGCGGGTTTTAGCAAAACTGGAAATAAGCTGAAACATAGGCCCGCTTTTATGGCAGAAGAAAATCCACGTTTGTCTGTGCCCGCTCTTCTAAAGCAGCTGCGTCTCGTCAAGTTAGAGGTTGCTGCCCTGGCAGGCTGTGCAGGTGAAGCCGGTGTAAAGCAGAGCTGTGCGGTCATCACTCAACAGGTGCGGTCAGCAAAGATCTGTGGTCAGAGCAGAGCCTGGGAGGGGGTGAGGTGTGCACCCAAGCGCAGGTGCCTTATGGCAGATTGGCACTGCAGAGAAAACAGATAGGGAAGGTGTCAAAAAATTCCCAGCTGTGGGGCAGTTGTACTCACTGTGGTGCTGTGCTTTGCAGCCTGAGCCGTCCTCACTGCGGCGGTAGTTCTGGCTGTGCAGGGGCACGAGGTGGCATGGCGATGGTGTTTGAGTCCAAGTTAGTTTTTGTGTTGTTTTTGCTGGCTTGTTGCAGCTATCTGCTTTCCAGAGTGATAGATGCTGGAGCACGCATTTGTGTTTTTTCTTTACAAAACATTAAGGTATTGGACGCATCAGCTGCTAAGTCAACAAGGACAACAGAGGTTTCTATCCTGGCATTTCTCGGAGGACCGCTGTGCTGCCAAGTTCCCTTTATTTTCTTAGGAAGATGACTGAATGCCTTACTCTGCGGTTTATGTCAATGTTAGTCTTCAATTAGTTTGCAGAGGATGCTAATATCCTGTTCTTCTCTTTCTTTCTGAAAGGCCAAATGGAAGTTTTCCAGTCAAAAACGCGCTTCTTGCATATCATCTTCAAGCTGTCCACACAATAGTCTGCTTGTTTCAGCTTTCAGTCATTTGCAAGTCCAGTTTTCCCTTTATACTTAATGTCAGAGGCTCCAAACAGTTCAAGCTATCAACAGCTCTATTTATGAACTCTAATACTGAGTTAAGGTTTCACGCTCCCTTTCTTTTGTGATATTTGGTTTTGTTTTTACAGAGGAAAATGTGATCTTTGTTCAAATCTTTATTCTTGCTATGAAATCCAGTGAAACTGTTAATTGTTTTTTTCTCCTCACTGTCACCGTTTGTAACTGTGCGCAGCAGGTAACAGAAAATCCATAAGGAAACTCAAATAGCTTCATAAAATAGTTTCAGTAGGATGCGTATGTGTGTGGCTGCCTTGAATACAGATGATATGTGCATATACTTTAATGATCTGTTACTAGGAGATGAATACCTTCTTGCAGGCAAAGCCAAAGAATCTATTCTAGAGCCACACAAAGTGCTTATTCTTATTACTGGATTGTTGTTCAGACATCAGAAGTAGTTTAATCAGTTCTTGAATTCATAATTTGATACAACTAGAATTTTCAGTGCAGAATGTTTGTGCACCATAACCCAAAAGCTACCTTGGAGAAGTGTACACGTTTTTTTTTATTATTTATTTTCTAGGCACTAAAGAGAGTCTTTATTGACTCTTCCTCCTCAGATTCCTTTTGCCTTCCCTTAGAGACCTTCCCATCTCTTTTTTTTTTTCCTGGTTTTCAGAGCTGTGAAAAAAACATAAATTCTTGTTATGTGTAGCTCAGGCACAACACCAGTGACATTGTAGTGCCAGGTGAGTCTACACTTGAATGTAGGGATGTTGCTTGTTCAATGATCTGGGTGTGTGGAAGTGAAATCCCTCAGCACTGCATGTTGTAAGATTGCTGTACCTGTGTTTTTACATGCTTAATAGACAGCTGTAAGGAGAAGCCAATATATAACAAAAGTAATGGGAAGTGGTTATGCTGCATTAAAAAAGCAGCTTTGTATTAGAATAGGACATCGTTGGGTGCAGAGATGTCATTAAGGTCATCTGAAGCATATGTGATTTTATAGAGCTGTTTTCAAAACCTGTATGAGATGTAAATAAATGAAAAGCAATATATAATGTGATACGCTTTTAAACATAAATATGTATTTAAAAATGAGCAGATGGAAGTCTGGTTGTGGGACGAGTAGCTCTGTCATTGTGGGGCGAGGGGTCCGTTGGTGAGTGCAGCATCCTGGTTCTGCAGTCGTTGCGCATTTGAGTTTGTATGGCAGGCTGTAATAAACCTGGCATTGCAGTTAGTGCCTTGATTCCTGTTCAGAGCTCCTTTCTCTTAGAGCGGACTGCAGAGCAGGCAGGGAGCCATGTCCAAGCCCCTAAAACAGCTGGTGGCCTGTATTGCCAAGGGTGGGGCCTCTTGTGTCAGCTGAGGCTTTTCTTGGTATTTGTTTGTGTTTGTTTTTTTTAATGCAGCTTGCTGTCTGCCCCTTAACCCTAGGTGACTACTTTTGTAGAGGCATGTGCAAGATCCCCTTCTGTCCTTAGTTCTGTGTGTACCGGTCCTCTGAAGCCAAGTGCACCAATACTGTGTGTGTGGAGAAGGCTGACCTGGATGTCCCATAGGCTGTCTAAAAAAGGCACTACCTGCCCTCAGGTTGCTTGCTGGCCAAGTAAAAGACAAAATAAAAATCACATGAATGCAAGCAGATGTCCTAAGGTGTAGCTTTATCCAAAAAGTTGTCCTTTTGGACCAGTTGGCTTAAATAAGTTCTAGATAGCTGGATGACTGCATGTGCACTAATAAGCAAGACTTGCAGCAGCAGAGAAGCCCAGCAGAAATAACATTTGTAAGTGACCTTAAAAAATAGCAGATATCTTGTTTATATCCATCAAGAATGTTGTCTTCTCTTGATGCTGCATTTGTATTTTCTTACATGAAGTGGTCCATGCTCATAAGCTGCAGTACTTTCCAGTGAAAGTTCACACCACTAAGTGGTGTCAAAACTTCGTGCTTTTCTTTCTGTGTTGTCTGTATCCTTCTCAACTCTCTGAGAGCTCAAGGCAGTATACATGAATAGTAGCATTAATGAAGTACACTTTTTCCCTTCCATTATACTAATATGAACAGAGTGGATGACAACTGGATTTCTTTTGTGGCTGATGAATGTGTAAGGAAAGATATTTGGCATGCTGTTGTATCAGCATTCTGTTTAATGAACCATTGGATTGGAAATTCAGACTCTTCATGTATTTCACTCGGGCAAGTTTGTAGGCTTGCTTTGATCTTCCTTACTTTCCTCCTCTGTAAATGAAAATAGCAGAAACATACACCACTGTGAAGTAATTGGAAATACCTATGTAAAACATCTATTATGTAGATACTGATTTATAGTAGGAGTAGAGTTTGGAGATAGACGTGGACTTCATGTTGTGCTTTCATGATGAACTGCTGATAAAATTTCCATAACTGACTGAAGTCTGGGGAGTGCATGAGGAACACCATTTATAGGGTTGTACTGTAAAAATATAAATGATGAATCCTGTTTTCCTGTTGTTGTTTTATTTTATTTTTGACTCCGTGTTGAAATTTCTCGCAATTCAGATAGGCCATCTTGGAGGGGTCACTGAAATAATTGGTAATTCCTAATTGATTGTCTCACAGATTATGTCTACAAATATACTTACATTTTTAGGTAGTCCTACATCTTGAACCCACGTCCCATGCTACCAGACAAGAAATTAGGCAGTACAAGGGTCCTGAGAGCATTTTCATCAGGAGAGATTATTTCCAAAGGATGATTTCGCAGCCTACTGGTGTAACTGGAATGGAGAGCAATGAGAGGACCCCATCACTCGCACTTCCATCCCTACATACCTCCACCCTGATCACACTGCTTGTCTTTTGTTCATAAAGTTTACCAGTAATCATAGGATCAGAGAACATCCTGAGTTGGAAGAGCCCTGTGCATCCCGTTCCATGCCCACCCTGTGGTGCAGCCCCTTTCCCTGACCCCCAGCTGCCCTCCCCTGACGCAGCTCCATGCCGTTCCCTCGGGCCCTGTTGCTGTCACACAGAGCAGAGCTCGGCTGGCTGGCTGGCTGGCTGTGAGTTCTTTGCTTCTAGCTATTAATTATATTTAAAAGAAGACTAATAAAGCTGTTCAGACTGAAGATTTATGCTGCAATATCTTGGAAGTAGCTCCAAATGAGAGATCTTAATTGTAATGATTCTGATGTTTCCTGTAACTAAGAATAGCTCTGTAAGGGCTCTGCTGCACAACTCTAGCTTGTTCTTCTGCATATCTCTCAATGAAGAAGTAGATTTAAATTTACTCAAATTTTATGAATATGAGAAGCTTATCTTTACTGATGTCTTCTGTTAGTTTTTCTGAACAACACTTTTTGTTGTTCAGAAACACAAATTTTGTTGTGTTTGAGGAAGTAAATGATGTCTTGGCTGTGTACCTAATACACAGGAACATGAAAGCAACATTTATATGGAAAGTTGAGTTCTATCAAGTGCAAAATAAGGATGATTAGAAATCCTTCCCCCACCTCACATTATTCTTTAACTAGTGTTTCTTGGCAGCTGCAGGCTTTTTCCTGAGAGAAATGTCTAAAATTACGTCTTCCTCCTAAGTTCTGTGAAGGTGGAATGAGAATGCATTTAGCATGAGAGTGCGTTCAGAGCCTGGTATCAGCATGCCCAAGTGACTTCTAGTGCATCCTACATTGGGGCTGATGAGCTGGGAGCTGCTTTCTTTCCCCCCGTAGTGCACACTGACACCAAATAGGCAGTGGGGGTGGGTCGTGCATTATTACTGGTGCTGAATGGTGCTGTGCCATTCAGCTGGCTTTCTGCAGCACATCCCTGGAGATGGAGGCACTCCCAGCTGTATCAGATCAGCCTCTGCCAGCTTGTGTGGTGGCAGCTGGGGAAAGCAAGGCATTTTTGGCAAAGATTTTTGCCGTTAGAGCAGATACCACTCATACAACTTTATGTTTTGCTTAGTGGATAAAAATGTGTCTGAGAACGGATGACATAAGTGGGATTTAGGCTACAAGCTGCTTTCAGATACCAAGTTTTGCTTGACGCTTAGGGCCTAAAAATAAATTAGTGAGAATATGTGAAATAATGGGTGTTCTGGATTGCTTTTGTGAGATGCCAGAGGGTCATTTTGTGCTTTTTTCAAGGAGTAAAAAGCCGAACCCAAAACATGCAAGATACATATAATAGTTCTTGATTGTATTGATTCGTTTGGAACTGGTGAGTGAATACTTACTTGCATGCATGTATGTCTTTGATTTGTACAGTGTTCAGATCATGACAAGCAGCTGTGTCTCTTGTGAAAGCACAGACCAAACTTCTGCAGTTTTGGGAAGAACATATGGCGATACATTTTATGTTACTGCTATCTTTTGCTGCAGTGCAGTAGATAAAAATATGCATGTGTGAGAATATTTCATGTATGTAATTTGGATGATTTGGAAGCTTGTGTTATAGTGAAACTCTGTTTTGAAGCTTCTGAAATTACTATGTTGCTGTTAAAGAAAGAAACCCTTTTTTCCCAGTTGTGTCAAATCTTAAATTTCACACAGCTTTGAATAGACAGGTTTTCTTCCACTTTGAGATGGAATTAAAGAGATCTGATTTCATTCTTCCCTATTTTTTGCCCCCCTTCTTCTTTTCAGGAAATGTTCCTGCTTTTTAAGGTGCCAGATTTAGGCCTGCCGTACATCTGTACACTAAGAATAGTACTGCAGTTTGGAAGTAGTCGTGTATCCAGGCTTCTCCAGCAGTGCCTTGTCATGCTGCATGGCGTACCCAAAGCCTACGCTTAACCAGTGTGGGCTGGCAAAGGGAGCCTCTCTGCAAAGTCTGTCTCCTCTGTGGCTGCCCCAGGAAAGCTGTAACCTAGTAAGGTCTGTGGGCCTTACTGGTGGCCCGCTGAGGTCTTTCTGTCAGACTTCCTGACAACGGCTTGGCCAGATAGGGTGAGATGTTGCTTCCAGCTGCCACACAGTTGTAAGCCTCTGCTGATTACAGTTCTCTTTAAAGTTTGCAATTTTTGGACGGTGCACTTAAAATAATGACTTAATTTGCATCTTCCCATCCTGAGTCTGTTCGCTGTGGCTTTCTGGTTATAATGTGTCACATTGGTAAAACAGACCAGAGTTAACATGACTCTATCCAGCTATTCCTGAAGATTAAAAGTATGTTGGCTTGCAGACAGTCACTGCTCTAAGCTGCCCAGATGTGCTGGCAGTGAAATGATTAACTAAAAATAATAATAATAGAACAAATAACAAAAAGGTCTTCCCTCTAATTTACTTTTTCTGGGAAATGAGTAGATGTGAGTGGCAGAGGAAGTGATCACATGTTGAAACGGGGGTATGTTCTTTGTTAATGTAGGAAGAAAGAAAGATGTGTTCTTGAAGGTGTTTTCTGTGAAGGCATCTGGCTGGTAATTTGCTTCAGCTTTGTATCACTGATTTTCATGTTTTTAAGGGAGCTGGTTAACCTCTGCCTGCATCCTCTTTGGGGATAATTTATCTGGTGGGAGAGGACACTTGGAAAGCTGTGGCTGAGAACATTCATATGAGGAGGAAGTGCTGTTATTACTGTTATGTGTGCCGTGCATCATATTAAGTCAAAATGGGTGAGTGTGTTTAGTTAGGGAACTGCCACAGGAAGCTCCTGCAGCTCTTCAAGACTTAACCAGTACGACTTGTGCATGGTTGCTGTTTGGGGTAAACCTGTGTGCTCTCCTGACTTGTCTTTCTGTCTGCGTCATTGCTGCTTTGGTTACATCTGGATGCATTTCCTTGTTCAGAAATGCCTTTATCAGGAATCACAGTTTGATTTTCTCTCTGATACTTGGCACTTGCCATAATTGCATAGAAAATTGTAGCTGTGAGAAACAGAAGGTAACTTTAACTGTAAGCATGCATTAACTTCTAGTTTAAGAAAGTGTATGATCAATTTCATCAAATTCTGTGTAGTTCTCTAATAAGAGAGGTCAATGCTTGCATAAATGACAGCAGTGCTGTTGGTGTATCACCACTGCCTTTTTAATCTATCCACCAGTGCACTGACATTTTGCAGTGGTTCACTGCCTGAGAACTTGATGATGTGTCCAATGGTCTCTTCAGAAAATATGGGCACTTGAATTCTTATATTTTTTGTACTTCTGATTGGTGATTTTGTGTTTGTCTACAACTGGGTGTTGAAACCAAGAATGTTAAACAGTGCCTTTAAATGGCTTCAAAGCATTTTGCACCCTTAGATACTAGTAATGGCAGAAGGCATGCACTGCAGCACCTGAAGTTCTTTTGTTATATTATTATTCAAAATCATCTTTTTGCAATAATTTTGCCTGCTGGTTTGCTTAGGGACATCTGATGACATTGATGATCAGAGGGCTGGAGTACCTCCTCTATGAAAAAAGGATGAGGGAACTGAGCTTGTTTAGCTTAGATAATTGAAGGCTCCGGGGAGACTGCGGCTGTTTACGAAGGTGGATAGTGATAGGACATGGGGGAATGGTTTTAAACTGAAACGGGGAGGTTTAGGTTAGATATTAGGAGGAAGTTTTTCACACAGAGGGTGGTGATGCACTGGAACAGGTTGCCCAAGGAGGTTGTGGATGCCCCATCCCTGGAGGCATTCAGGGCCAGGCTGGATGTGGCTCTGGGCAGCCTGGACTGGTGGTTGGCGATTCTGCCTTTGGCAAAGAGGTTGAAACTAGATGATCATTGTGGTCCTTTTCAACCCAGACTATTCTATGATTCTGTGATCTGAAATGTGTGGCATATTTATAAAATGCCTTAGACATTTAGGCATAAGATATATTAAAACACATATGTTGCTTGTATGCAATAAAAACCAAGTTGGAGCTCATTAAAAGATAACACATTTGGTTTATGACTGTCTGTTTTTCCTGCTGGAAAACTAAGCCAGTTTGCCAAAGGAATTAAAAATAAGTCCTTCATTTTACTAACAAAGTATTTTCATATACGTAACCCCTCACAATGAAAGTAGGTTCTGATTTATATGTTGCTGATGGAGGCTGTTTTTGAAATATAACTCAGTTCCAAGTTTACTCTTTCGGCTGTGACAAAGTTATCCTTTGTTGCACAAAGACAGTGAAAAGCAGGAGGATGGGGAAAAGAAAAATTCTGTATTGTGTCACATGACACAATAAATCAATGTATTGCTAATGATTTTTGTGGTGTGGAGGCTGATGCTTCTCTGGGTGCCACTTCACACCAAGAAGGGTTCTCCAGTACGTTTTGGGTGTGATTTAAATGAGGCACAATGGTAAGTGAGACAGACAAAAGGCAGAAACACGCCAGGGAAAGGTGTAACAAAGACCTTGCGGTTGGGTGAATTAGCTGCTGTACTATTTAAATAAGCTTTGACTGAAAAGCCCAGCACTGTTCAAGCAACAGCAACAACTTACAGAATCACAGAATGAATCACAGAATGGCCAGGGTTGGAAGGAACCTCAAGGATCATGAATCTCCAACCCCCTGCCACATGCAGGGCCACCAACCTCCCCATTCAATACCAGACCAGGCTGCCCAGGGCCCCATCCAACCTGGCCTTGAACACCTCCAGGGACGGGGCATCCACCACCTCTCTGGGCAGCCTGTGCCAGCACCTCACCACTCTCATAGTAAAGAACTTCCCCCTGACATCCAACCCCAACATCTTCCCTAGCTCAACTTAAAACCATTTCCCCTTGTCCTGCTGTTATCTACCCTTTCAAAGAGTTGACTCCCCTTCTGTTTGTAGGCTCCCTTTAGGTACTGGAAGGCTGCAATGAGGTCACCCTGCAGCCTTCTCTTCTCCAGGCTGAACAAGCCCAGCTCCCTCAGCCTGTCTTTGTAGGGGAGGTGCTCCAGCCCCCTGATCATCTTTGCGGCTCTCTTCTGGACCCTCTCCAACAGCTCTCTGCCTTTCTTGTACTGGGGGCTCCAGACCTGGACACAGCACTCCGGGGTCTTTCAAGAGCAGAGTAAAGAGGGACAATCACCTCCCTGTCCCTGCTGGCCACTCCTCTTCTGATGGAGCCCAGGATACCGTTTGCTTTCCGAGCTGCAAGAGCACACTGCTGGCTCATGTTAAGCTTTTCATCCATGAGGACCCCCAGGTCCTTTTCTGCAGGGCTGCTCTCAAAGACCGCTCCTTCCAGTCTGTATGGATGCCTGGGATTCCTCCAGCCCAAGTGCAAAACCTTGCACTTTGCTGTGTTGAACCTCATCAGGTTTATCCAGGCCCACCTTTCAAGCCTGTCGAGGTCCCTCTGAATGGCATCCCTTCCTTCCACTGTGTCAACTGCACCACTCAGCTTGGTTTCACTAGCAAACTTGCTGAGGATGCACTCTATTCTCTCGTTGATGTCATTGATAAAGATGTTAAAGAGCACTAGTCCCAAGACAGCTGGGGGGATCTGGGGGACGCTGCTCATTACTGGCCTCCACATGGACATAGAGGATGGTGATTAATGGTTCTGTCTGCAGCCTTTTAACAAATTTCTTATCCATTGAGTGGTCCACCCATCAAATCCATATTCCTCCAATTTGGAGATAAGGATGTGGTGGGGGACCATGTCAAAGGCCTTGCTCAAGTCCAGGTAAATGACATCAGTCGTCCTTTCCTATGTCCATCCATGCCAACTCTCCATCTCAGCCAGCTCCTTCAGAACCCTGGGATGCACGCCATCTGGCACCGTAGACTTGTACGCATTCAGTCTCATGAGGCAGTCTCAGACTTGCTCTGCCCTTACAGCAGTGGTGGGGGATTTACCGCCCCGGTCCCCACTTAGAAGTTTAGGGATGCAGGGCTCAGGGATGTGAGAAGTACTGGAATCCTGGCCGCCCGCGAAGACTGATGCAAAGAATTTGTTCAGTACCTCAGCCTTCTCTTCGTCCGTTGAAGCCAGTTCTCCTTGTATGTTTACCGAAAGAGGTACACTTGTTTTGGTCTGTCTGTTCTGGCTAATGTAGCTGTAGAATGTATTCCTATTGTTTTTGACGTCCTTCACCAAGTTCAGTTCTGCCTGTGCCTTGGCTTTCCTTATCCCTCGTCTGCAAGTCCAGACGGCATCCCTATATTCTTCCCAGGTGACATGCCCTTGTTTCGTGAGCTTCTGCTCTCCTTTTTTCACCCTCAGCGTGCCCAGCAGGTCCTTGCTGAGCCACGCCAGTTTCCTACCTCCTCTGTCTGCTTTCTTATTCAGAGGGACAGAGAGCTCTTGTGCTCTCAGGAAAGCATCCTTGAGTAGTAGCCAGCTGTCCTCAACATCTCTGTTTTTAAAGGCAGCATCCCAGGGGATCTTGGCCCACAGTCCATTGAACGGCTTAAAGTTCGCTCTTCCAAAGTTCAGGGTCCTGACCCCACTCTTTGCCGGGCCCACATCCCTCAAGATCATGAACTCAACCAGGGTGTGATCGAGTAACTTATATAACTTACATTATGGTTTATATTTGCTTGAATGGTTCTTTTAAAACCACGCTATATAAATCACTTGTAGTTTCTCCTGAGGTAAGTGCTGTGAGGAATCACTGCCGTATCAGTGAGATGCTCTGTGTACGAACAGGGGAGAAGAAAGACTTGGCAGGCTTTACCACGCTGCAGTTTGCAAGTTCATATAGGCCTGCATGTCCTCCAGGCTTGTAGTTCTCAGACATCTGCCATACGTATATTTTGGCTCTGTAACAGTCTCATGAAGACTATTGAAGTCTGGAGCACATATTACATAGAGGCACTGGCTGATGGGATGCTCCTACTAATAGTTCTTGCTGGGAAAGCAAGGGTTAGGTTCTCTTGAGATGGTTGAAACTTACTCCTAATGTATTTTCGTTTTCCCAATGTATCTTCTTTCCTTTCTGGGAAGCCAGCTGGATTAGGGCTTTTGTGAAACAGTACTTTTCTGTCACATCATGCTTGAGGCATTCATCCAGTTTCACATTGGCGGATGTTGGCACGTGGCAGGCTGCTATGGAACTGGTTGCTTTGCAAGCAAAAGATGCCAGAGAGCCACTTAGTGCCAAGGGGCAAAGGAGTGAGTGCAGGATGTAGCTCGTGTGACTCCTCACCTTCTGCTGGGACTTGTGCAACAGTGGCTGGCAGAGGGGCAAGGCTTACTCAAGTGGCTGCACCCCCTGTCCCCAGGTACTGAGCAGAGCTAGGATGGTGAGTGGGGCCCACTGTGACACAGGGGCTGTGGGGAAGGTCAGCTCCCAGATGGAGCAAAGGGACCTGGCAGGGTTGCAGGCTGGTGTGAGCGTTACGGGGAATGGGATGTGTCTTTGGTCTCTAACCTCCAGCTGGATTTTGAGTTAAGTCCCATCTCATTTAAGATGTATAAGATGTATTAATTCTTAATAGTAATTGAAATGATTATTTCCTTTTCTGTGAGAATTTTTACTTGCATTGTGCTTTTTTTTTTTTAGTGGATTTTTTTTGCCTAGTGCGTTACGTGCTCCCTTTTTGCAGACACGTCAGGCCTGTGTGAGAAACAACTAGATTGTCTGTCTGACTTTAACAAGACCTGAAATGTCACAACAGAGTGTTTCAAGCGTTGATGTTTCTCTAAGTGTGAAATATGGTAGAGTTTTATACTGTCTTTATGAGGTAGAAAGGTCTGATCTTTGGTATATGACCCCTTTTTAATGAAGCAGTGAAATATTTTGATGCTCAGAGAAGAAAAGTGAGTGATATGACTAGAATTCAAACAAAGCTGTAAACCTGTCATATAAAAACGTCTCTTTTGCTCTGAGTTTGACTGCTTCTTTCTAAGAGCCTCTAGTTGCTGTCTTCAGGATGTTTAGGGAGCTTGAGCAGTTTTTCTGTACTAAACTGTATCTGTTGGCAGCTGAGATTGGTAGAAGTAGCTGTAAAAGGACAATATCCTAATTAAGTGAACTCAGTAATTTGAAGCTGTTTGCCTATTTGCTTGCTGGAGTTGGTCATTCCTGCCAGACTTTGCTCATTAATAGTAGATGTCAGCCTCCCTTTAATAAAAGGATTCCAGGTTGCTGCTGAAGGTGTGACGTGGTTATGAAGAGAGGATGAGAAGTCCACAGCGTCTACTGGAAGGACTGGGAAAAAATAATTTTCCATTTTCTTTTCAAGTGCATGCCTTTTGAAAAACATATGGATTGGCTTTGTACACGTTTCTCCACACTGAGTTTGCTCTTGACAGTCCCTTTCTAACTGCTCTGGATATCTTTACTGTTTCTGGTAGTTGCAGTGAGTTTTCACTGCCCTTTTCTGCCACGTGTGAAGAAGTAGGGCGTAAATTCTGGAATTTGGCTGTGGTGCATTGAGGTCTTGCACTTGTTTAACTGATTATATTGGTATTTCCAGGTTTCTCCTTTGTATTAAACCAGCAATTAGGGTTCCAGAGATTGAGGAAATTTATTTTATGTTGGCTGATTTATCTAGCATGGGGCATTTGAAGATGCAGGTTTTCCAAGCATTGACTTTGGCTGTAAATTGCTCTCTGTATATTTCTAATACAAAGCTAATGTTTCTCATAAGTCATGTAATTCCAGCAGATATAATTTAAAAGAATCACCGATTGATCAAAGCCTGCTGTATCCAAAGCCATCGATACACTATTGGTATTTTTATAATACTCTTGTGACTTCTGTGGTGTATATCATTAGTGAAACTGAGATTTCCTCATCCATATTCTCACAGATGGCCATGGCAAGCAATTTCAGAAAGAAACACATTTGTCTTCTCATTAGCAATGTAAGTGAGAACGTGGAGAATCTTCTCAATTGGGAATTCCCACTGAAACGAATATTAATGAAAAATGAGTTAAAGTTTGGTGGGAGCATCTCAAATGTTCCTTTAAAATCTGCATTATATATTCTGGCTGTAGCAAACTCTTCCGAATGTCCCTTAGGATATAATTAACATTCATTAATTTAAACAAAATGAGCAAGCCAGTTCTCACCAGTTGGTTTATACGACTTCTGTGCTTTTGGCTGTGAACTCCATGTTAAGTACTGTTTGCTTTGAAGCAATTTTTAATACTAGTCTTCAGGGTGAAATTAAATTCCTACCTTCTGAGTTTTGACAGCAGTTACTTCATTTTGTTTCTAGTGATGATTAGTTTGCTATTAAATTTTAAGTACCTCTGTACCTGGTTGGTTGCTTTTTGTTGTTTTTTCTTTTTGAGTTCCATCTATTTTTCCATTTTCTTTGCTTGGTTTTTGACCTGGTCTCTGCCATACATGGCCCTTAGTCATTTCTTCAGCTCTTGCTCTCTAGTACAGTGCCTGTGGTTTTGCTTGCATGTTACCTTTGCTAAGCAATAGCAAAAAATGGGAAGTCCTGGAGTCCCTAGAAGTCTCTTTCCCTTCTGAGGGGTCCTGCAGTATTAATACCAAGCGCTCTTAATGCTTTCATCTGTTTGTATGTGCCATGGATTAAATAGCATGTTCTCTAGAGCATGAATTTTGTAAACCAATGTTTATGCTTCATATTTCTCTGAAAAGGAATTCACTCGCATGGAGTTGGAACTTAAAGTAAACTGTGATAGACTTCTGTACTATAGTTGCATTTATGCATAGGAAGTGAGACAATGCAAGCTAACAATTAAAGCCAGGAAGTTCTGCTTGAACCAGTTATATGTGTGTGTGCGTGTATATATGTATGTGTATATTTGATCATTACATAGATATTTTTTAAAGTTACACTATATATATTATATATGTGTTTTTCTGAAGTGGTGACTTAAGCAGAGAAGAAAAGTTGTGCAGGGGAAGTCTTCAAAGGAGCTCAGTGACAGCACAGAATATACAGTAGCACTGTGTTGCTTTCAGACACAGCAGGACTCCAGTTGTAAAGGAGTTAGATGAGATCACAGACAAGAACTTGAGTCAGTAACTTCACATTTTTCCACTCTCCTATTGTTTCCTGGGGTCTTGCAAAGACTTTCATATGGAATATAGATAGTCCCTGATGTTAGCTTTCAAGTATCAGGATTACTGTCTGATGGTTAAAACTGGGATTTGTCTTTGTTTGCTTTTAGACTCCATGTAAAATGTGAAAAATATTTGTAAAATGGCAGAACTTCCAAATAACATTCACATGTTATTTATGTGAATTGCAGATAGAAGAGAAAAAAAGCAGTGTACCTATTGCTATACTATTAAAGATTAGATATTGAGGTGTGCCAGTTTCCACTGTCTGCATTAAAAGTGAATAAAATTTCTTTCATCTGTCACCAGTTCAGAATAGATCAAACTTAGTTTTCAATCAGTTCCTTTGTAAAGTTATCCCAAAGTCCACTCTATGCCATAGAATATTTTAATATAAGGAAAAAAGAGCATATTGAAATATACTTGCAGATATTATTTCTCTGGATCTTAAAAGTTAAATACATATATATATGTGTATATATATGTGTATATATACACATGTGGTAGTATTTTTTGCCTCCTCAAAGTCCAAGTTTGCCTTTTTACACAGAGGGCGGTGATGCACTGGAACAGGTTGCCCAAGGAGGCTGTGGATGCCCCATCCCTGGAGGCATTCAAGGCCAGGCTGGATGTGGCTCTGGGCAGCCTGGTCTGGTGGTTGGCGACCCTGCATATAACAGGGGGGTTGAAACTAGGTGATCTTTGAGGTCCTTTTCAACCCAGGCGATTCTATGATTATGCTTTCTAGATTTCAGCTCCTAATGTATGTGGTGGTGCACCTGCCCGCAGTGTACTCTGTCTTCTTGTGCTTCCTCCTGGGAAGAAGACTGTCATTTTTGTTTCTGTAGAGCTTTATGACTAATATGGGCTTTATTCATTATAAACTTTTATTTCATAGAATATCCTGAATTGTAAGGGCCCTGTGGCTGTCACCAGAGAGCAGAGCTCAGCGCTGCTCCTCTGTTCCCTGTGAGGTGCTGCAGCTGCTGTGAGGCCTCCAGTCAGCTCCTCTGCTCTGCACTGAACAAACTGAGGAGCTTAGCTTCGGCCTCTCCTCTTGTATCTTCCACTCTAGACCTTTTCGCAATTCTATAGCCCTCCTTTGGATGCTCTCTCATAGTTTTAATATCCTTCCTGTTTTGTGCTCAACCACACAGCACAGAGCAGATTGGGACAACTCCTTTCCTCTCTGGCTGGCAGTGCTGGCCCTGATGCATCCCAGGGTGTTATTGGCTCTCCTTTTGGCTGCCTCTTTGGCATCCCTTCCTTCCACCGTGTCAACTGTACCACTCAGCTTGGTGTCGTCAGCAAACTTGCTGAGGGTGCACTCAATTCCAGCGTTGATGTCATTGATAAAGATGTTACAGAGCACCAGTCCCAAGACAGACCCCTGGGTGTCGCCGCTAGTTACCGGCTTCCACCAGGACATAGAGCCATTGATGACCACCCTCTGTCCCTCTGTCTGCAGCCTTTCAACCAGTTTCTTATCCATCGAGTGGTCCACCCATCAAATCCACTTCCCTCCAATTTGGAGATAAGGATGTGGTGGGGGACCACATCAAAGGCCTTGCTCAAGTCCAGGTAAATGACCTTGGTCGCCTTTCCCTTGTCCACCAGTGCTGTCACTCCATCATAGAAGGCCACCAGATTGGTTAAACATGACCTTCCCCTGCTGAAGCTGGCTGTCTCGGATCACACATTCATTCCTCATGTGATCAAGCATGTTGTCCAGGAGGATCTGTTCCATGATCTTCCCAGGCACAGAGGTGAGACTCACCAGCCTGGGGTCCTCCTTGCTCCCTTTCTTGTAAATGGGAGTGATGTGACCCTTCCTCCAGTCATCCGGGACCTCACCTGCCAGCCATGACTTTTAGAATATGATGGTCATGTTGGAAAGTTCCCTGCCATCAGGTTATCGTCCAAAGTCTGACATAGTTCTTCACCCTTTCAGATAGCTTAGAGACAGACTAGTGATAAAATGATAGAATGGCTCGGTTGGAAGGGACCTTAAAGCCTAGCTAGTTACCATCCCCTACTGTGGGCAGGGCTGCCCCCCACCAGCTCAGGCTGCCCAGGGCCCCATCCAACCTGGCCTTGAGCGCCTCCACGGATGGGGCACCACAGCTTCTCTGGGCAGCTGTGCCAGCGCCTCACTGCCCTATGGGGAAAGAATTTCTTCCTAATATCTCACCTACATCTCTCCCCTTTTAATTCAAAGCTGTTCCCCCTTGTCCTATAAGTATCAGACCACGTAAGAAGTCAGTCTCCCTCCTGTGCATAAGCTTCCCTGAAGTACTGGAAGGTAGCACTGTGGTCTCCCCAGAGCCTTCTTTTTTCCAGGCTGAGGGAACCAGAGTTATTCAGCCTCTTTGTAGGAGATGTGCTCCAGCCCTCTGGACCTGCTCCAGCAGCTCTCAGTCTTTCTTATGCTGGGAGCCTCAGAGGCAGTATTCCAGGTAAGAGTAGAGCAGAGAGAAGCAGTCCCCTCCCTAAGACAGAGACTCTTAGAGTCTCTGTCCCTCCCTGCTGGCCGCCCCTCTTTTGATGCAGCCCACGATACGGTTGACCTTCTGGGCTGTAAGCACACTGCTGGCTCATGTCAAGCAGCTGTTGCTTGAGGGTGGCTGTTGACCTGAGTAGGTATTCCACTGAATGTCCTATGGGGCTCCGGCTGGCCCAGCTCTTGGAAGATGACTTATACGTGCGCATCTGATCTCATGCCACTGGTCATGGCTATCTGTAGGCAGTACCAGTCTCTGAAGTTCTGGCAGAAGACAAGGGTCTGCTAGTAGGATGGAGATGAGAAGTTCTCAATCAAGCTATGAAACCTCTGTGGAAAACAGGGCCACACATATGTAAAGAGTAAAATTGCTGTGACAAGCCAGTGTAGAAAACAGGATGGGTGAAGGCATGCTGCAGGGATATAAAACAGCTGGAGTTTCCTTCATTGCCAGTAACTTTGTGCTTAGGTTATGTTATTGCAGTCTGTTTGAGCAGCATCAAAGCTGTAAACGATGGAGGTGAGCTGATTCTTGCCAGGATGGGGCAGAATATGGGTTGAGCTGTAGGCAAATATGAGAGCAACAAAGAAATGAGCAGTACTTGTCCATGTCCAGACCACAAACAGCATATGGACAGAGAGCCTCCTCTTTTATTTTGTCAGACAGTGTGAATTTTTCTGTATCAAGAGCTGTCTATATTTTCCATGCACAACTCTGTAATTGCTGCAAATAATGAATTCTTTGCCTTTCTGTTATACTTACACTCTTAGACTTAGGCTTAGAGTCTCTGTGTGCTCAGAATCTCAAATAGCTTCATGCTGCATAATAATATACGTTAGCTCTATATCACATAGCTGTAATGGAGGGTGTTGACTCTTCTTAAATATATAGGTTAAGGAATGTACATTTTGTTCATTTGAACTGAGCTATGTTTCAGGGCTCATGGTGCATTTTTTCCTCTTTTTGCTAGCAGTTTGTGATATTGTGACTGTTCCTGATCAGGAAGAGAGATGCTATCTTTATTTTTCTAGTATTATTTATTGATGAGTTCCTTAAGCAAAAATGTAACTTGAAGTTCCTTGTAGACTGAATAAAAATAACATTTTCCTCCATTCTCTCCCTTTTGGCTTCCTGCTGGCATGATATGTTGCCATTCTAAATATTCAAGGACTTGTTTTGTTCATCCGTCTCTTTTGGGTTTTTATTTTGTTTTGCTGTATTTCAGCTTTCTAGCAAGATTGCCATCAGATGGAACCTTGTAAAAGGAAAGGGCATATGCTCTTGGGTCTTCTCTTGACAGCTTATTTAAAAAAAAAAAAAACACTGAAACTGACTTCTTCCTCATTCTTGCACCTAGATATTTCAGTGTTTTTGGACTCATTGCCAGATTAAACAGACTAAATAAAACCTGACCATTCAGTCTGAAAATCAGCATTTCACGATGTTCATGTACATAACATTCTGAGTTTTCTCTTTGAGACAAGCTCCTGGCTTGACCCCCACTGCCCATGTGTTTGATGAATCATTGTGGTACCTTGTGGACTGTGCTGCTCAGCAATCAAGGGAATGTGGTCCATGTGGAAGGAAATGAAGCACAGCGTAAGATGAGTGATACTTCTGTTGCAGACATACCAATGTCAGCTCCCAAGTATGTCTTTATTAGCCTGCTTAGATTTTTTTTTTAACAGAAATCAACACTTTATTTCAATAGCAGAAGCTATTTTATCTAGTTCTTATATTTTACAAGTCTATATTAAGCACAATGTGATGTATATTGTAAGTGGTGTGCCTTCCTCGTCCTGACATTAAACCTGTGGTTATACATTTGCAGTGAGGCTCAATAGCAGGGAGCAGCCTCTGGCTGCATTGAATTCCCTGGGCTGCGCACATGTGTTGGCAGGGGAGTCTGTAGCCTCTTGTGAAGTCTGCCAGCTTTTCCTTGACCGCTGTGTTAACGGCCTTCTGCCTGGGTTGGCTCAGAGCCACCTGAACAACTTCCACTCCTATTGCCAGCCTGCAGGGAGGAGAGAAATAACACAAAGCAGTGGTGGAAAGTGTTCTGCTTTGGATTTACTGTATCTAAGATATTGACGTATGTACGTAAATGGGAATGAAGTTTAATGTTATTTTCAAGAGCATTTCTTGGTTAAGCACTAACTTCTGCATCCATGCTCTTTCCATCTCACCAGCGACTTTTGTGAGAGTAAAGGGTATGGACATAGCCTGCCTTATTCTGAGTATGTGATTTCATTGAAATAAGTGGGAGATTATGCTAGTAGTATTGTTTTCTGTGTCACACAGTGTTTGCCAGCTCTGTCTTGTTAGCTGACTGTGTACAGCAGTAGTTCTCTCAACATGTGAAATTCATCTGAATTCTGAAACATATTCTGAAACACCTGTAGTGCTTGCTGTCAGCTGCAGTTTCTTTATAGTCACATAGTCACAGATGGCGAGGAGAGAGGAAAGAGATTGTCTTCTGGGAAGACAACCTGTGCCTGCATTTTCCTAATCAGATTCATGATTTCTGAGTAATTGGGTGGTTTTATTCCACAAGGCACAAGCTACTGCTGGCTCACAAACTTCAGACATCAGTGACCTCTTTTGAACTTGCTAATTATGAGGCTTTCTGTTCTGCATTTCAATTGGACTATAATTCTTTGAAAGAGCTGTACTTTGATGGAATCCTATAGGAGGCATGTCTGTTGAAGCAAGTTGAAACCTGTACTTTAAAACATGGTGTTTGCATCTTAACCAGTAGGGAAATATATAGCCCTGAAGGCAGCTTCTTGATATGAGTTTGCTTTCTGTGCCTTAAAGAGCTTACACCTGCAAGAAACTTGCAAGTGGCTTGTGGGTGTGCATGGGAGCTCAGGTCTGAGCTATCCATGTGTGTATTTTTGTAAGTACAGGCAGGGAAGTTGCTAGACATCTCTGGAACATCCAGGCTAAAACATGTAGAATTAGTGGAAAACCTGTTAACTTGGTCTGGATAATTGAGCTGCATTTGATTTCAGGAATATACTGAGGTTCTCTGAGGATCCAACTTCTCATTTAGTCACAGCTCTTGCTGAATGCAGGATTGCTGGGTTTCTATGCTTTTGTCTGCATTGCAAAGATACTTAAGTCTACTGACTGAGTCAGACAGGAGAATGAAAAGTGATGCGGCCAGTAGGAACATCCTCTGAGGAAAGAGGATCTTGAAGACTGCTTAAAAGGAGCAGTCTGTATCAAGCCACCTGTAGGAAGGTTCAGTGCTAGTCAGTATCTGTTGAATCAGCTGACACTTCTGCTGCTATGTATTGTGCTTTGATGCCTGTGTCAAAATAAAGTTTACGTTTGTTGTGGGGGATTTTTTTATGCCTTACAGACCAGATGCTGCAGCACACTTGACTGTGCAGTTGGCTTTTAAACAAATACTGAAATGCCTCTGAAGCTGATAACATCTACATATGAGCCTTGCAGAGCTGGGAAGTTAAATTCAGCCAGTAAAGGATGAGATTAAGAAACCAGCTTTCCATCTTTGCTACCATCATAAAATGAGTGCAAGTGTTATTACACGCAAAATGAAGCTCTCTTATGTGAAGGTTATGAATGAATTCCCAATCACTGTCCTGTTTTGAAGAAGAATAGAGAACATGTGGAATGACCCTCTTCTTTCCTCCCAGTAACAAGTATTGCTCTTGTCTGCACACCAGACAAGAGGCTACCTAGGCTCATTTATCTAGCTCTGTTTCTCTGCGTGCAATGTAACTGCATTACAACTGATGCTGGAAATCGGCCTTAGCACTGTATTTTTAGGGTTGGTTTTTTTGTTTGTTTGTTTTGCATTTCCCAGCAGCGTTCCAAAATTTGAAAGGCACTGATCTTTTCTGAACTACATATTTAAGTGAAGTGGTGCTATGTTTAAGACTTCAAGGTTGAGTAGAACATAAAGCTACAACTGGCACGTTGATTTTAGCTGCTGATTTTTATGTGAATTTTAGGTCATCTTTGTAAACCTTAAACAAAAGATTGTGATAAGGGGGGGGGGGGGTAAAAAGCTTTAGAAACTCCATGGTGGAAAGTGGCAAGATAGTATTTCTTGAGAACATCTGAGCTGTTACTAATGGGCAGGACTGTAAGTTTCAACTTGCCTAGTACTAAACAAGGGAGGAGTATATAGCTCTGTTCTGAATAAAGCCCTTCCTATAGTGCGTGGTAACCTCTTGTACTTCAGTGACTGAGCTTGTATGTCTCAGGGAAGTAAACATTTAAAAAGCTTGTGTTTGTTTCATGAAGAAGACTGTTGCAGTCTGTAGCATATTTTCAATTAATCGAAGTCAAAAGTTTAGAAATTTGCTTATTAGTCATGGGAAAAACAACTTTGCCTGGCTAATCTGCCTCTTACAGCCCACATTCCTTCCTTTTGTCAATTATACAGGATTTATAACAGAATAGGACATCAAATGCTGTTCCTGTACACACCTGTGTATGCAGTATCTGCCTCGTGGGTGAACATTCTTATGTGCATCCCTAAGTCTGCCCACGTGGAGCCACTTGTGTAATCAGTGATATCAGACAGTGGGGGCACAAGGCTTCGTTCCCTTTGCCCATGCAGATAATCCCAGTGTCCTTGGCGTATTCTTGTGCTGAATAACTCAACGAATAGTTATATGGAGCCGTAGGCCTTAATGTTTTTGATATTGTTTGTTGGTACTTGTTTTTCTGTTTAACTTTTTAAAAGAAACCTAAACTGTGCTGATTTCTCTTTTTGTGCATTTTTATTATTCTAAGTCTTTGCATTGCTTATGAGGCTTTGGGCAACCTGGTCTAGCAGAATGTATCCCAACCTGTGGCAGGAACTTTGGAGCTAGGTGATCTTTAAGGTCCTTTCCAACCTAAGCCATTTTGTGGGAGTACTTGTTGGAACTAGAATCATAGAATGGTTTGAGTTGGAAGAGACCTTTAAGATCATCTAGTTCTGACCCTCCTATAGACAGGGGGCTATAGACAGGGATACCTCTCTCTAGACCAGGTTGCTCAAAGCCCCATCCAGCCTGGCCTTTAGTTAAATGATCCAAAGAGAAAATGCCTGTCTTTAGGTTGGAGAAGGTGCCAGGTGTTTGTTTGTTTGTTGTAGAAACAAGACAGCTAAGCAATTCTTGATAGCTTTTCCAGTTCTGGCAAGTATTGTGGTAGAACAGAATGAGAAGTTTGTTTTCCTACTTCAGGTTATTACTGTACAGTAACCAAAAGGTGTTTTTGTGGAAGTTATCTGTCCATTAGAAGGACATGCCTGCCTTAGGCTGAAATGGTGTACCTAAAAAATCTGGTGGAATTTGGGATCTTGTTTTCTGGAACAGTTCTTTCTATCTGCTAAGAGGTTGCACAAAGGAGTAATATATAAAAGCAGATGAACTCTTGAGCAAAACTGAGAGAGGGACAGCAGAAGTTCTCTTAAAACTCCCTCTGCTGTCTGATAGCATGTCTTCCTTCTTTGGCTAAGCAAACCCTGCAGACTGATTGTTGCTCTTGACTGTCAGACTGTGTACTCTTATCTCAAAGCTTTTGCTGATTTATTAATAGGGAAAGAGGAGGGTGATCAGATCCAAGGAACATAGTAATTTGCTCAGTGCATGTTTGGCTCGTCTGTAATTAATACACCTTGTATTGTTTGCAAATGTGGACCTGACATTGGAATCTGTGCTAATTCATGAATGCAGCTATATGCTCTGCTTCTCTCCCTTTCTTTTTCAGTGGACCAAAGCCAGGAGAGCAAATACTGGGCTGTGTGTGTGGAAATAGTCATCATGAGAAAGCTGCCTTCACTGAGTGTAGGCTGTGGTACTGTAAGAGCAGAGTACCTCATCAGATGCTTGACATGAAACATCAGTGTCTGCATACAGTTCTGAGTGGATTTAAGGTCAAATAAGTGGCCTCCTTAAGGCTTGGGGGACCACTTAAGGAGATGTTTAACTGTTTTTGGAATTGGTGAAGTCTCTAAGGCAGACATCATCACTCTTGGAGGAAATGCAGCAGGCACAAAACACACAAAGACAAAATTGCTCTTGAAACTTTCAGATTGAAGCTCAGTACAAATAAGCAACTATGGTGTGGTGAGCATCTCATTAGTTTGCCAGGTTGGATCCTGAATGTAAATGTTTGGAGAAGGATGAAATTTCTTTTAATGAGTTCTACTTATGCAGGGATTTTTATTTCCATCAGCATGCTTGAACACTGTTACCACTCCTCCTGCCCTGTTTTGCAGCCATATCCATGGATTTTTTTAATTCAGCACAGACTATTGGGTGGGTCAGTGATGGACAGTACTGAGAGTTTTCTATTAGCTTGCCTGCAGTTGGATTAAAACACTCTGCCCTAATAAAATGTAAGAAAAGAGAATGCTTCCTTGTGTGACCTCTGGTTGCAAACATCTAGTGATCATTCTGTGATTGAAGAAATCTCTTTTCCTTTTTCTAAAAGGATCATCAACTTTCATAGATTAATTTTATAGCAGATACATGTTAAAATGTTATTTTGTAAGGTTTTTCTTGTAGTCTGCCAAAACAAAATCCACATCCAATTTCTGTAGGATTCTGCTATTACGTGTCCCATGATGGAGGGTAGCAAGTAGCTTGTTGCTTATCATCCTTGGGAAGACCCAGTTTTTATACTGTGATTATTTTGGCACTTGGAATGCAGAACAAAACTTTGTCCTTTCCTGATTTCATGGTTGATTTCAAACGTATGTAAGTGCATATGACGTACGTAAGGCTAAATAAAAGCTAAAATAGCAATTGGTGTCACTCTCAGGGTAGTAGCAATGAGGAATTAGGCTCCAGGTCAGGGCTGATGGCTGCCAAAGCAGGGGCTGCCTGCTGATGTGAGCCAGCTTTGCTAGAGGGCTGCTGCTTTTGCACATTTAGCCAGGTAAGGATGCCTCTGTCAAACAACTTGGGTGGGAGACAGGCAGCATGAATATGAAGAAGACCATGTGAAGGTCCAGCACTACTGTTGTGTAAATGTATGGTGGTGTAGATGCATCTGCCTAGGGCTCTGTGCTTGGGGCTGGTTCTTCATGGCACAGCCCCACTCTGCTGGGCGACCTGAGAAGACATCACAGGAAAAATGGGAGTGAGACCCACCAAATGGAAGGCAGGGAAAATCTTCAGCAGCTCCCATGAGCCAAGTCTGTTTTGATCATTAATAGTAATGAAACATTGCCTGTTAGTAGAGAAGCCCAACCACTTTCTAGTAATAAAATGATCAGGAAGTGGAAGTTGTCAAATAATACCTTTCTGGGTGAGTTCATTTTATTTGTTTTCATCCCCAGTGCATTGTGGCAAATGTTGAAGGACAGAGCCTTATTTTAGAGCAGTGCACATCTTTATAAGACCAGTTTTTACTGGAGGACTTTCAAAAACATTTAATTATTTTTTTTTGTCTATGGGAAGGTATTTAGGTAACAGCTGACATAAACCTAACTTGCACTGATATTTAAATGCTTAAGTCACTGCACAGCAAAATTTGGACAACTTTAAAGAGTGTTACCTCACTGTTTTCATTTTTAACTCTCAAGCTAAGTAATCAGCTAAAGTATCCCAATTTCTGACAGAATAATTGATGCTTAGAGGGGTTTTCATTTTACATATCAAGGTTTTCATGAAGCCCTTGGGGATCCCAGCGTGGCTTTTTATATCGTATGCTCCAATTTCAAATGCAATGAAGTTTATGTTGAGAAGTTTTTAAGATGACACCAAAAATTCAACAGCAGCAACAAAAATAAGGAATCCAGAGAGACAGTTCTCAAGTGGTAAGAAGTTTGTGCTATATAAAACTCCATATTTCATGGGAGAACTAGAAATTAGCTTCATAAGAACTGAACTCAAAGCCTTTGCAAATTGGTAGAAAAGTGTCCAGTGATAATAATAAGCTTTGAATCAGAAGAAATGTATTTTTTTGCTTATTTTATTGAATGTATGACTTTATTCTTTCCCATGCAGGGTTCTAAAAGGTTCACATAGCTGCAGTATTGGTGTAAGGCTTAGGTCTGGAGGAGGGTGCGCTTGTCCTTCTCTTCCCTGCAGCCCCCAGGTGGTGCTGCTAAACACCACAAACTGGTCCTGAGTGCTGGGTGCTTGTGCCTGATGTTCAAGTAGTAAGGCAAGATTGAGTCATGGGCAATGCAGAGTCTCTTCTTCAGGTGGCCCAAGCTTTCAGAAGCAGTGCTGCAGTTGAGGGAAGTGCCTTTTTGCAGCAGGACCCAATGCATGCAAGTTTCTTCCATGGAACAGCTGCAGATCCTAGGCTGAGTTTCTTCTTTGGAGTTTTGAATAAAATGCAGGTGCCCTGATCTACTTGCCTTCCATTTGCCACGGATTTCAGCTCATTGGCTTAGCCTAACAGTTGCTTTGTGCTGTCGTATGAGGAGGAGAGGGATTGCCTCTGCCTTGGCTGGTGGGGTGGAGGAAGGGTGCTGCCTTCCTGCTGGTGGCTTTAGCTGGGAATTTAGAGCCAGTGGCACGGATGGAAACATGTATAGAGAGAAGGAAGCTGAAAGAAGTTGTGATGTGGGAATGATGCATTGGTTGTACAAAAAATACTGAAGTAACAAAGTGTGTTTTCCAGAGGTTGGTAGGGTAGGAAGTAAATTTTCAGTGGTTTCTGAGCAGTTTGGATGTGGAGTCTTTTGGCAGAAGACTGCTTGATACCAAACTGTGTTCTTGGTATGAGTGTAACTCGCGTGCTCTGGTTTTGTATGGAAATCACAGAGATTTTGAGGCTTGTTCTCGGCTTACACACTTCTCACTTCTGCTGATGGGCCTTATGGCTTTTAACAGCCATTTACACTATTGGAACCATTTTATAGTGAATTCTTTGGAGTGTCCCTCCACTTGTTCCTCTGCTGCTCAATAGATCATGGAAGCTGAGCTTTCCATAGCAGAGGAGCTGTGACTGGAACTGTGCATTGAGGCATTGCACAACACTGCTCTAGGAGCAGTGAGAAAGATTTTTATTTCGCTTGATTATTAAATCAATTTACCCCTTCCAGATTTCACTATAAATTGTTCTGCTATGAATCTGAGCTTCAGAGAAGCCCATACTGTTGCCATTGCATAGATCATTGCATTCTAATCTTGCATGTCTTTTGGCGAAGCTTTCTTTTATTAATTTATATTTCCTTTCTTGCTGCAGTTTTTTCTCCTTATTTTTCTATTGTAGGATCTGGAATTTCACCCCTTGAAGATGACGAAGATGCATATGCACGCAGTAGATATAAAGGTGAATGTTTTGCTTATGTGCCAATAAGGATCAGCTGGTTGCTGGGAGAAAGCTTTCTTCTTTTTTCATAGATTATAAAATCTTGCAGATCCAGCTCCATGTTGTTACTGCTTTTTTTTCCCCCCTCCATGGATTTGAGATCAAGGTTTACTTTTTACCTTTTTTTTTTTTTTAATTATTTTTTAAATGATGGAAGTTAGACCCAGTCTCAGTCTCCACTCTTATGCACCTGAGTAAGTAACCCTTGCACTGCCTTGGCTCTTGGAAGTTCAAGTTTGCAAGATCATGAAAATCTATGAGGAGCTTCTCTTCTTTGTTCTTCATACATTATAACAAAACCATCAATGATAAGCTGACTCAAAGCTTGCGACCATTGATGGTAACATGTAGAAGAACATGCAAGAGAACTTGATTTTCATGACTTTTTTTCATAAAATTGTTCTCATTTTAAGCTAACTTGCTGTCTGTAATGCTAACTGTGTTTAACGAAAGAACATTTCCATTCTAAAACAGTTACCATAGCTGGAGGAAAGATTGGATGGGCATGCATGTTTATAAAGCAAATTCAGGTTTTCTTCCACATTGCAGAAGATTTTGCTGTTCAGCAAGGCTGAGAAGCTTTTTGCCAGTTATTAGTAAATCTTCCAATTACTATGTCAGTTTCTTAAAGTCTGTCTCAGTAGCCCCCCTCCCCTGCCCAAATTCCTCAGAAGCCCAAACAATACAGAAACATGGCATTTTTTGTCACTTTAAATGGAAAGTGTTGCTTTTTTGTAAACTGATGGGTGAACGTGTGAATTGTTGCGTACTTGTTTTGATTACTTGAAAACAGAGGGCTTGGTTTCATGTTATTGATACCTTGCAGAGAAATAGTGGGCCTTAAGTAAGAGGTAAGTCATAAGATAACGCAGACATCTGTGAACAGTAATGATGCTATGATTATATTGCTATTTTCATAAAGTTCTCCTGTTCCTCCCTAAAATTTTCCTTTTAAACACATGCAGAAATGTTTCTCTAAAGCTTTCTTTGTGTAAACTCATTCTTCTTTGCCTTTTAACATGTAACCCTCTGTGGACCCTTAGAAAAAGAATCCTAAAGATCATATAGATCAATGCCAATTAATGCCAGGGCAGGCAAGTAGTTAAAATGCGGATTCTGCATAAATTCCTTTTTTATGGTGATCCAACATGGATTATGTTAACGTCAGCCAAAATGTCACGAGGGTAAGTGAAACATAATGACTCATTCACACAGACACTAAAAACTACCCTGAGCTTGGAAACTCCACTGCCAAATGTTGAGGATCAAACAGTGTGAATGTGAGAGAATAAAGCATGGAGCAGAAAAGGCTCACTCTTCATTAGCATATTTATTTAAGTTGGTAGTGGGAGGGAAGGGGGTGGAGAAGGACAAAGCAGGGTAAAGCAGGCTAAGGAGCCATGTTCTGAGCTGCTCTTTGTATGTGCAGTTCAGCATTTCCATTATGGCCTATCGCTTGGTTAGTACAACTTCCCAGTAAGAAGTAGCTAAATTTGCTTAGCTTATGTTAACATATTTAAGCAGTGCTGTGTTTTTTCTTTGCCCCCGTGCACACTAAGCAGTGTGAGCAAGCACACAGATTCGTCCTTATTTTCATATGCAAACAAAGCATTGCTGTTTATGGGGAGGAACTGACCTCCTACCAAACCTCTTTGTCTTCATCTGGATGTTTTTCTTGCTCAGCTTTCCAGAGAGAGACATTGCTGAGACTTTCTGTGTCCGCAGTGTTTTCACAGTTTTCTCCTCCTTCCCTAACGAACCTTCCACTCTGGGGTACCCTTCAGTGCAACAGGGCATTTTGCATGCAGATTATGAAGGAAAACAGACTGGTGTTTAAACAGCACTGAGAGGCTGAGGGAAATGATGCTCTAGAAAACGCTTTCATTCCTGCCACTTGGCAGGGCTGCCTTGGATCATATTTTACGAGGAAAACCTTCTTGAATACAGCAGTTCCTGTGTTCATCACTGCCCTAATGCCAACTGCTCTGAGATCCTGCTTCTTTACATTTTTTTCTCAAAATCCTGTAAGGATGAAACCGTAGCCCCAACTGTAGGTAACATTGTAACATTGTGGTTTCAGCCATTTCTGCTTGCTGCCTTTTTTTGGAGGCTTCAAACACAATTGAGTCTTTGAAATATTTTACTAAGCAATAATGCAGGGTATTTTACTCACAGAATCATGGAAGGCTTTGGGTTCAAAGGAACCTTTAAGATCATCTAGTTCCAACCCCCCTGCAATAGGCAGGGACAAGCTGCCACTCGAACAGATTGCCCAAATCCCCATCCAGTGTGGCTTTTAACACCTCCAGGTCTGGGGCAACCACTACCTCACTGGGCAACCTGTTCCAGTGTCTCACCATCTTCATAGTAAAGCATGTCTTCTTAATAACTAGTATCTGATGTGTACCCTCTTCCAGTTTTAAGGCATTTCCACTCATCCTGTAGCTGCCAGCCCTTCTTAAAAGTCCCTGCCCAGCTTTCCTGTAGGCCCCCTTCAAGTACTGGCAAGCTGCTATGAGGTCTCCTTGGAGTCTTCTCTTCTCCAGGCTGTACAGCCCCAACTCTCACAGCCTATCCTCATAAGGGAGGTGCTCCAGCCCTCTCTTCATCTTCATGGCTCTCCTCTGGACCTGCTCCAACAACTCCATGTCCTTCTTGCATTGGGAGCCCCAGAATGCTAAACCTGAATGCAGTACTCCAGGTGGGGTCTCATGAGAGCAGAGTAGAGGGACAGAACCACCTCCCTCAATCTGCTGGTCATGCTTCTCTTGATGCAACCCATGACATGGTTGGCCTTCTGGGCAGCAGGTGCACATTGCCAGCTCATGTTGAGTCTTTCATCAACCAGTACCCCCGATTTTTTTCTCCTTAGGGCTACTTTCAAGCCATTCTCCACCCAACCTGTATCTGGGCTTGGATCTTATCGCTAAGGAGCGGTACAAGCTGTCTACTAAGCATAAAAACATTGCATCAGAACTAGTACCTAAAAACTCTAATTTCATTTGCTTGCACAGAGCCCCAGTGCAACTCCTGAAGAGATGCCTGAGAGACCTGTAACTTTTTCTACTTCCAAATTCTTCAGAAACAGGGCTGATCTTGTCCCAAGAGGGAGATGCATGACCTCTCCAGGCCCTAACCAACCCTAATATTCCTTAAATACTACATGTAGCTGCTTAGCCTTTGAAAAACAGTATGTGCCTTCACTTAAAAATAAACAGGCTTTGATGTAAAACTTTGTTGTATCGTTTGATGTGTGTTCAGGCACAAAAGCTTTTCAAGTTCAGTGGGTTTGATTCAGTGATATCAGTGGTTCCAAACCCAGATTCTTGCCCCCTTCGCCTGCCTCACTGACTTTCTTCTAATCGCTTTCAGTTCTGGAGTAGGAATAATAACATTTTAGATCAAAGAGATGTTCCCTCTAAGCTCTTCAAGCTATCTGCATCCAAAAGCAGGTCTGTTTTTGTTTTTATTTCTACCAGTACTGTTTGGTCTGATAAAAGATGTGCTACCTCTCCCTAGGAGCCTTGCTTTGTTTCTGTAGACCACCATAACTGCCAGAAAACTGCATCAAGATTTTTGTTGCTGCTGTTTTTCAGTTTTCATTTTGTGCAGTAAATTGCATTTGTTAGCTGCTAGCCATTTTTTTTTCTTTTTCTAAATATACAGGCAGCTGTCTACTTACAGCTGCAATGTTTCTAAGAAAAGCTCAGGCTATTTGCAATACCCAAAGCAGCTGATTTGCTTTTCTGGTTGGGCACCTGATTGCATTGCCAAGTGTACATCTTAATGCCCTTTATGAAGGAAATCAGTCGTGCTCGTTTGCACTTGATATCTGTAGGACACCTTAAGCATAAATATCATGATTTGCTCCAAATTGCCTTGCTGACTGGGATGAAAACAATCCTCAAGTTGTGTCCCTTCAACACTGTTGGACAGGGCAATAGTCTGATAATGAGTCTGTGATGCCCATCCTCAAAGTGCTCTTTCTGTTTCTCCAGGGCTGACACAGCAAAACATAGGTGGAAAATCCAGTTTCCTTTAGGAAAGTGCAAACAAGGCCTGGAGGCATTCTACGCTGAATACGAACTATTACAGACTGTATTGCTTTTTGTATTTGAAGCTGATCCCAATTGTGTAGAACATGTACCTAACCACTATGTGAATGAAGAGCTAGAAGTGAACATCTGCCAAAGTGCTCTTTCTTTTTTTTTTTTCCAGAAGTTATTTTTAAGTGTCTGCTGTGAGCTGGTGAAGATGAAGGCTAAAACTCTTTCTCTAGATCTTTTTTCTTCTTTTTTTTTTCTTTTTTGGTTGTTATTGTATCTCTTGTAGTCTTCTGTAAGTCCCTGCATGTCTCATCTGCTGCTGCATGTCACACAGGACTTCAGGAGCTGTCAGCTCTTTTGCCTTACAGTCCCTCCATCCCCCTGGGTCTGTCCTTTTCAAGTCTTGGAGCTGAGAAGCAGCAGACTTAGTCACTGCTTGGGTCAGAAACTGCTACTGAAAAGCTGCCCAGAGCACAAAACTCAGTGCTTTCTTCATCTGTGCTGCTGTCAAAGCTCAACAAAGGTTCCAAATCTTTGCCTGTGAAGCAGAAGTCTTTATTTGATACTGCACCCATCAGTATCCCAGTATGAGGATAAATCCTCCACACCTCGTGACTACTTTGAAGTTCTGATCAATTACTAAAAATACAGTTTCATCTGCATTTGTGTTTCCCTTTTCCCACAACTCTGGCAGAAGCATTAGTCACCAAGTCCCAGCACAACTCCATCTTTTCTCTCATTTGGCAGATGCATCCATGCTGCTGTCCTGCATCCAGGAGCAGCATGAAGGCAATTCATGTACTCAGAGCCATGTTTCCTTGTTTTTTAGGGAAAAGGTGGTCCTTCCCCCTTCTTTGAGGTGAAGAGTGTTCCTTTTTTTATGCACGTGCACTATGTGTATGATCATAAACGAGCACTGACACTCTCTGAAGAATTTGATAGGAAGAGGTACAGGTTTTAGTCTTGTCCAATCCATGTGTTGTGCTGGAATGCACACTTTGCAGTTGGATGCTGAGAATTTCTACCAAAAAGAACAGAATACGTTTAGATCTGTCTTGAGAGCTCTTCAGTTGATCTGCTGGATTGGACACTTGCCTTCAGGTTTGATCATGGCAATGATTGTGCCCAGCTTTGCTGGTAGAAGGCTATTTTATGTTATGTTAGTGATCCTATGAGTATGTGAATGTTTCTGTGTGGCACCAGAGAACCACTGAGGGCTGTAAAGGTGTAGACTTTTCACTCCAGCTTTAACCCTGAGTGCTAACTTGGAAATTAATATTGCAAAACCAGAGCCAAACTTAAACCCTGAATGGTTGATCTGGTGTGAGAAGGGTGTATACGTGCAGGCTTGATTTTACTGATAATGCGATTTAGGAAGGTGACATCCTTTCTAAAGGTTGTAGAGGTTGACCTGTTGTAGAGTTCATCTAAGGCAAAGTTCTCTATTGCATAAATCACTGTTTCAGTAGGCAGCAGGAGAGCTACATGTTGCAAAGATTACAGCTACAGTCAGACCAAGTCAGTCACTGATGCAAACTTGTGTCACAATGTTAGATTTCTCAGTTTAAAAACAGAGAAAGATCTGTCTGTCATCAAGATGTCCACATGGTGGCACACTTATTCCATGGACAAAAAAAAACACCACCTCCTGCCCTAATCTATTGACTATGATCTTTAACGTTTGTGGTAAAAAAGAGCCACCAGTATTCGAAGACCTGACCTACAGATGTGTAAGTACTGAGTACCCCTTGCTGTGCTGTTATGTCTCCTCTTTTGAGGATCAGTGACTTTCTGAATGATACATTTTTTTCATCTGATTCTTCTCTGTGACCTTGTATGAAGAAGATGCTTTTACATTCGTGTCTGACCTTTTACATTTTGTGAAGTACTATGTACATTTAATTTTGTTGTTCTCTGTGCTAGAAACACCATGGTGCTCTCCCATTAAGGTGAAACATGGTTATGCAAACTGCAGGACACCTCAAGGGGAATATTACAAGAATGTACTGGGGACAAGATGTGATATTCGTTGTCAGAAAGGCTATGAACTGCATGGCCCTCAGCAGCTCATCTGTCAGTCAAGCAAACGCTGGTCTGGGAAAGTGCTGTGCAAACGTAAGTAGTGCCAATGCAGCAGACACTGAGCTCTGCTCATCTTTGTATTCAGTGTAGCTGAAACCTGCGAGTCCTAAATACTAACAAGATGAAACAGTCATCTTTGGTGGTTATTTTATTTTAGTCATAGGCAATGTAGACAGGCTTGTCATCTAAAAGTCTTGCAGTGGTACATGGTGTGATAAGTATCACAAGTGAAGTGGAAAGCAAAGAGGACAACATATTACAAGTGTAAGATTTTTATTTGTGGGAAGAATTTTATGAAAAGAACCTTAAAGCTTCTTTAGAAAATTGCCCATTGTGGATTTTGTAAGCTGATGCAATTTTTATCAGGTGCCTAAGTGGGCTCTTGCAGTAAAATATCTTGCAGTAAAATATAAGACATGTACGTGCTATCTCTCTCTCATATAAATACTGCATTGGGCTAATGTGCATGTAAAATTAAATTTGAAAGATGATAAGTAAGAAATGTGCAAAAACCTCATGTGGGGATTTGCTTTGTAGCTGCAACTTTACTTCTCTGCAACACCTCGGCGACTATTCTATCCTATTCTAAGGGAGTATTAACAGGTTTTCAGAACTCTCTCTTCTCCGTTTCAGAGAAACGCTGCCCCACGCTCTCCATGCCAACCAATGGGGGCTTCAAGTGCTTGGATGGTGCCTACTTTGGCTCCAGGTGTGAGTACTACTGCTCACCAGGGTACCAGCTGAAAGGCGACCGCATAGTGACATGCATGGACAGCAAAGCTTGGAGCGGCCGGCCAGCTTCCTGCGTGGGTAAGTAGAATCACAGAATGTTTTGGGTTGGAAGGGACCTCACAGCCCACGCTGCCCCAACCCCAGCCGTGGGCAGGGCTGCCCCCCACCAGCTCAGGCTGCCCAGGGTCCCATCCAACCTGGCCTTGAGCCTCCACGGATGGGGCACCACAGCTTCTCTGGGCAGCTGTGCCAGTGCTTCAAAGTAGTATGCTTTGTCTGCATTGTGATAGTTCCCTACACAGGTTGGACACTGACCCCTTTTTTCTGATGCCATCTCTTGCATTTGTTTCTTGGTATCGTGGTTTTCTGGCTATACCCAGAGAATATGGATGGACTGTAGTCACCATGATGGTGACTATAGCAAGCTAGTCTTAATGTAATTCACATGAGTTTTACCAGCAATTTCCATTATTTAGTCACCAGTATCCTGGGAATCTCAGCTGGTACAATTGGTTTTATATCCGTAAATCAATCAGGATAGAAACAAATATCGAGTTAACTTCTTCCAACTGACAAGATCTGGCAGATAGGCAGTGAAGTCTCTGCTGCTGCTTTTTCTGGGAAGGTTCAGCAGCTGCCCACAAAGAAAAGCTGTTTAGCTATCTGACTTGGCTACCAGTAATCTGAGCTTGTGGGTGGCAGGATATTTGTGCTCAGTGTTTTTTTGTGTATGGTGTCTTGGTTTTCCTCAAAGTTCCTGTTGCTTACTCTAGGTTAGTAAATAGGCTTGGAGTCTCTCCATTCTGGCTTTATATTTGGAGATTTTTTTTAGTTTTCCTGTTACTTGTTGTACAAATGTATGAATAATTCTGCTTCTTAGGTCCAGCCTGTTTGTGGTGTCGTTTTTGTTTACAAAAATGAGCCATGTCCTTCTTTGTGGTGTGGGTGGAGGAAGAAGAATCCTTTTAAGTTTGGGAATCATTAAATGCTTTCTGTATTTCCTGGCTCTTTCAGAGCCTCATCTGTTTTTGGTATCAGCATGCTTATTGCTGAAGATGCTGACCGGTGTTGTAGAAAATTTTTTGCCTGAGTTTAGCTTAGGCAAAAATAGGAAAATCTTAGGGTTGCACATCCACTTCTTTTTTAGTCCAACAATGCAGGTCAGTTATTGCATAGGATATGATTGCAAATCCAAAGTAACCAAGTAACAGCATTATTTAAGTTTTGGTAATACCACATAGTATGGGGAAGACCCTTTCAAACCTTGTGTGCACACTGTTTATGCACATACACAGTGAGTTAAGTGGCTAGCAAGCTGCTTCATAAAATTCTTGACAGGTAAGATAGGAATTGTTTGTGACCAGGCATGACCTTAGTAGCATAATGTAGTCTGATTAATCTTAGCGTGGCTCAGTAGTACAGAAAAACTGTTAGTGAATTGGGCAGAAGAGAACCAGCTGAACAGATGCTCTTCCTTATTTGAAAGGACCTTGTGGGTCCTTTCAAATGCAGGATACTCTACAATTCTGTGATTCAGAAGGGATGCTACCATCCCATGCCTGTGATTACGTGTGAAGTTCGTATCGCTGGGCAGCAAAGAGGTCTGTGGACACTGTAGATATTGGCATCAAGTGTGGCAGAATTACCACAGAGCTGAATTTATAACTGTTGAAAACACAGGGGGCTTTCCTCTGAGCTTTAATGCTGTAATTGCACTGCTAAGCGATTTTGCACAAAAATACTTGGAGTTCACAGCAATATAGAAGGTCAATGTAAGATCAAACAACTATTGTTGCCTGTGGTACCTTTTCCATTAAAAGGAGGAAGAAGAGACTGTTTTTCTTCAAGAAAATTAGGTGTGTTTTAGCAGTTGCTTATGGGAGCCCTTATAGACAGTGGATACTAACTTCTAACAAAGCAGCGTGTCCCCTCTCCCTCCTGTAAGAGGAATGACATTCTTCATGATGCTGAACTGAAGAAGAAAGTCCAAAGTATAGCTGATTCAGCTATCAGTTAACTAAAAATGCCAATGAATAATTTTTGAATAATTTTTCCATTGTGTCTTTAATTCACTGTAAGACAGACTGAAATAGGGATTTTCCTCTCAAAGAGTGAAAAATACCACTTTTTTTTTTTCTTTTTTTTTTTTTTTTCCTTCAATGAAGGTTTCATTTCCTGCTGCTGTTATAGCAGAGGTTGTGGTAAATGGCTGTCACCATGCTAAGTCATTCTTTTCACATCCTAGGAAGATTGTACTGATAGGTGATTAACAGCTTTCAACTACTGATGTCTGAAACAAGCTTTGCACTCTGAGTCATTAATTATACAGGCAGTGATAATGGATGCTTTGAAATACAGAACAGTGCCTTGTGGAGGGCAGAATGGTGTTTTTCATTTACCCTTTCATGATTTCCAGTCTTTTCCTCTCTTTATGTTTTTGACACACAATAATGTTTTTGAGCTAGCTTCCAGCCATCAAGCACTAATAAGAGGGTTTGTATGCAACAGCAGACTCACTGGCCATTTAATACCATCCCTTCTCTTTCTGTCCCGCTAAGTCCCTGCTCACAAGCAAATAGCAGACTATGAGAAATGCAGTCAACAAGATCTTGTCATTTCATTGTTGATATTGCTAATGCAGCCATTCGTACGTAGAAGAGAAGAAATGTAAATGTAAAAGCCATTTTGAAAACATATTTCTCAACGAAGTTCAAAAGACAGCTTTAAAATTGAATACTCCTCTGCTAACTGAGCACTTAAGTTGCTAGAGTTCAAGAAAGGTCTGGGCAACTCTGATTTTTGGGTGGTCCTTTGTGGAGGCAGGAGTTGGACTCGATGGTGCTAATGGATCCCTTCCAACATTGGATATTCTGTGATTTCTGCAACCTCTTCTGAGCATAGGGCAGCATACCAGTCATTGCTGGGAAGCCAAGAAAAGCAACAGTTGAAAAGAACATAGGAAGAGTAGTGGCTGAATGGCTGCAATTTTTCTCTGTGGAAATTCAGTTTCCTTGGCTAGGATGTAAACCTTTCTGGCAGGACTCATCCATTAAGTTCACAGCCCTGACACACAGCTTAAATAAATCAGTTTGAAGTGCCATCGTTCTTTCAGTAGTGACACAGCAGTAAAAGTGTTAAGAACAACCATATGAGGTCAGAGTGCCCTGCAAAGCATCCTGCCTCCAGCCCTGCCCAGGATATTTGCTACAAGACAGACCGTGACAATTCACAGCTTCCAGGGTCTCTTTTCCCCTCTGCTGAACCCTCCCTGGCAGTCAGCAGTCTTATGGCTTCCTCCAAAGGGTGCCTGATGGTTTTATTCCTGCAGTAACTGCGTTGTTTGTCTTTGTGATGTGGAAGTCTGAGCTGGTTTGTGCCAGCTGGTCTGCTCTGTGCTAAATAATGGAATGAGCTTTTGAATGAATGAAGTTCTTAAAGCATTGGGTCTTAAATGCCATTCTGACTTTTGTACCACCACAACTTTTATTTGATACATTCAATACCATGGTGCTGAGCTGTAGCCACAGCAAAGTCAACAGGCAGGCAAGTGGACTTGGTAAGATCTGCTTAGTTTTCACCTTTATTTGGCAGTGGATTACTGAGAGCAATGTAGTTTTGTAGAGGAGGGCAGAGCTGCCATGAAGTGTCTCACAAAGCACTCAGGGTTGAAGGAATACTCTGTTCTTACCCAAAAAAAAAAAAAAAAAGCAAAAAACAAACAAAAAAAAAACCAGAAGAAGCCAGCTTTGGAGGTTGTCAAGTTCCTGGAATACTATCAAAGCTTGAAGGGAGTACGACAGCGCTGCACTTGCCACCATTAAACTGATATACTAAAGCAACAGACAGTTGCTTTGAAGCAACAGACAGTTTTCTATGAAAGTGTGTAGAGTTATTTGATGTATTTGTTGCTTTATAAAGATCCAAACCTTTTCTCATTTCTTTTAATTGAAAGATTTTGCTTTGTGTTTGTCATGCAAATGAGAAATCAAGGCCTGCCACCTTTTAAATTTGAGCAGCGTTTTAGAGATTGTCATCCACTTGCAGGTAAAGAGCAATCCTGTCTTGTTGGTTATTTTTAAGTGTGACTTCATGTATTTAGGCTTTATTTTGGGCATAGCTCAAGAGGTGATCGAAAAACCAAAGATTAAGTAATTAGACGTGGATGTTTTAATAATTGTTATGATGTTTAGACTTGGTTTTCTGGTATAGTAGTAATAGCAAAGAAAGGCAAGCAGTTATGTGTCACCTTTATCCAGCATCACCAGCATTCTTTATCATCACCGCTGTTCTTGTACTCCTTAATAATAGTCAGTGTTCTGGTAGCACTTAATCAAGCTTTCAAAACGTACTTGATGTGCTTTGTTATTCATTTATTACCAGTAAGGCATTATTATAAGAATTACCTGATAAAATAATCTAGGAGTAATCCTCAACAGAAATGACAATTTTGTCAGTTTTGTGTTATTTCTCTTTTGCCACTGCTGCAGGAAAAATAACCAACAAGCAAAGTTAACACACATTACATGCAAAGTTAACACACAGAAGCAGATCTCTGTTCAGTGCTTAATGAATGTACTTAATCACAGTAGCCTCTGCACAGCTGCACAAGGAGAGGCAGAGCAGATGAACAGAAGGTCCAGGCTCTGTGGGTACAGTCTTAAGCATCTTTCCTTACAGTTCAAGGCTAAGTGAAGCTTTAATTCATCGCTATTCAAGTAAATTTACATAAAACTAAGTTTTCATTCTTTTGGGGGGGGGGGGCAGGAAGGGTGGGGAAGGGTGTGATGGCGATGAGGGTCAGTGTCATCTATTGCTTTTGTTCCAAAAAGATGAGAAGCACAGGCTTCACTTGCCTTGGTTGGGTCAGCTCTGGTGTTGAAGAAGCCAGTTGAACATGGCTTAAAGTTACTCTGACAGCAGGAAAGGAAAGAAAAGGAACAGCTCTAACAGATGCAAAGGTGCCCATTTCTCTGAGGTTTGTTTCAACAGATACAGAGCCTCCGAGAATCCAGTGTCCAAGCGTGAAGGAGAAAACTGCGGAGCCCAACAAGTTGACGGCCAGAGTGTTCTGGGATACCCCGGAGGGGAGGGACACCGCTGATGGCATTTTGACAGAGTAGGTAGAAATCCACAGATGTCTGTGGGAAATATCCCATACAGACTTGTTGGATGAGTGACTGCAGTCTTGGCTGGGGATTACTCATGGAAGAACAGAAATAGGATGAGCCGTTTCAGTTTTTTCTTGTATAAAGAAATGGAAACTTCAGTTTTTTGGGGCATTATGTTATGCTCAGCTACACTATGAACTTTCTTATAAGTAGCAAGCAGGTCCTGACTGCTCTGCTCCCATTTTGTCAGTGGAATGGGATCTTTTCATTAAAGAGTGGGGCTGGTGGCAGCATGTATGACTGACCTGGTCCCTGCTATGCAGCTTCTTCCTGTGCTTACTCTCATTATTCAGCCATGTAGAATGGCCAGACAAGCTCAGCATGCTCCGGACTTCACTCTTCAGGCTTTTACAGTGTTGGAAGTAGGAAAATATCAGTGAATTTATGGATGCCTGTCCCATTTTATCTCCCGTTTTAGTGTTATTTTGAAAGGCCTGCCACCAGGGTCACATTTTCCAGAAGGCGACCACAAAATCCAGTATACTGTGTATGACAGAGCTGAAAATAAGGGCACTTGCAAATTCCTTGTTAAAGTCAGAGGTAAGAATGATCTTTTACACTGTAAATACAGTTACTGATATGCACCTGGCTTAGGTAGGCAGTTTTAGAGATAGGGACATTTCTGTAATTGTCTGTGCCTATGCACACAAACATGTATTTAAAATTTATATTGACTATGCAACTTAGTGTACCATCTTGCTTGAGTCCTGATGGCCCGACCCACAGCAGGTGGGCACCTGGCATGCTGCAAGTCAAGAAGAGGCTCTAGTGATTCACTGTCCTCCATACTGTTGAAAATGTCAACTGCTGAATCAAGTAGCTGAAGGAGTTTTTCAGCTGTGCCTCCCATCTGTCAAGAAGAGTTACCTTTTCACAAGTCCAGGTCTTGAAATCTGCAATTGAATCTGTGAACATGATGAGATCTCTTTGTGCCCCTATGGCCATTTGTTACCATTTACCACTGTGACATACACACACCTCGATATCTGCATCCTTTCAGTTTACATATGATACTAAGAGCTTTTATTTGGTCAGTCTTACTACATACTTGACTTTCATAATAGAGACAGCAAAAATAAAAAATACCTTCCATATTGGTATTCTGTTAGCTGTGATTTGTGCCCTGCCATTTTTTTTTCCCCTCCATATCTTGTCTTTCTTAAAGTCAGGCGCTGTGTCAAGTTAATTGCTCCAGATAATGGCTACATCAAGTGTTCAGGTGATGGAAATAACTATGGTGCTATGTGTGAATTTTCCTGCATTGGAGGCTATGAGCTACAAGGCAGCCCAGCTAGAGTGTGCCAGTACAATTTGGGGTGGTCAGGAGTGGAGCCAACCTGTGCACGTAAGTGAGTATTTTGCTACTTTACTGAAAGGGCTATGATGGTTCTCACAGAAGTGAGAATTGGAGAAGAGGGTTGGGATCAAACACAACTACAAACTTTAATGCCACTCAGATAAAAAAAACATCTTAATGTTTCTTGCCAATTCACTCTTAGATCTGAAGCATGCGCCACCTTTGGCTGTTCTGTTCCTGGAATAATGATGGTGCCTTACAACTGATAGTGTGTTTCAGCCTAGGTCTTTATACAGAACTTCACCTACTGCAGTCAAACCATTTTGTAAGCCAGATTACAGCTTCAGATAAAATAGTTGGCTTCAACGAGGCCGTTTCAGCCGTTTCTTCTTTATTATTCTCTTGTTCCTGTGTTTCTGGTATCTGACACTTGTTCATCCTTTTAGAAATAGTTCTGGTTTTAGTATTCTCTGTAACTTCTCTTTTAAATTTCATTCTAGCCATGAATATTAATGTGAATGTGAGGACTGCAGCTGCACTTCTGGATCAATTTTATGAGAAGCGGAGACTGCTAATTATTTCAACTCCTACTGCAGCCAACTTCTTCTACAGGATGCAGTTGGGAATGCTGCAGGTAAAATGCAGTCCAGGGTGGGTTGCAGGGGGTTGTAGCTATTTTTTTTTCTTTAGACACATGATAGCATAAGCTCTGCTGTTGGTATAAACCAGCAAACCTCAGCTACTATGTTTTGAACAGTAGAGGATTTCGCAGAAGTGGTAGTGGTTCTGGATTAATCCTTTTTATGTGTGCCTGAGCTCCCTGTTTTCCACTTCAACTCTATTCTGGATTGTACTGCCACTGACTGACTAGTTACTCAATCCAGGCAGTTCTGGCCCTTTTCCATCCTCTCACCATTAATTAATACGAAACCTGTAATCTAATAGTCATTCCCTCATTCACTTCATAAAGGAGTTAAGAAGAAACATCCAGCGCTTCAGTGGTTACAGTTCATGCAAACCAGGCTGATGGGATCTGTAACTGCAGTGTGAAGAAAAGTGACAAGCTCTAGAAATAACTTGTGTACTGCAGACAGGGGACCAGAGGCTCAGCATAAATAAAAATCACCCAGAATGCTGAAGATACCACTGTGGTATTTTGTAACAAAAAAAGAAAAAAAGACTGGCGCTTGTTTTTCTTATATAAATATTTCTATAATATTTCTACTTGGGTTATTGCTAGATTAAATACACCTCAGCTCAGAAATGTATGTGTGTCCGCAGGGAGAGCAGCCAGTTCTGTATTCTTTCACAGTGGCAAATGCTTTGTTTCTGTTCCCACAACTGGAACAAAAGTCAGAATGAACAGTCATTTCAATATGAGTGTGATAACATTTCTAACTGCAGGCTTAAAGAAGTAAGTTGTGTTAAAAACAAAATGGGAAGGTTTTGTGTTTTTTTTTTTCTTTTTTCTTTCCCCACAGAAGATTATCTGGGCAAGAAAATAAAATATTTTGATTGAAATGATGTAGTTTAAAATACTAATTTTACTGGCAATATTACTCTTCCATTGCTTGGAAAAACAAGTTGACATACTTAGTCGAGTTTTCTTCCATTTCATATACTTTGCTTCACTTGCCCCATTAGATTACTGGCACAATACTTAACAAATTGGCATCTTTTAATGTCATTCAACACAAGTTTACATTTCTCCTAGGTGGTCTCTGTGTCGTGGTTGTGTTAGAATCCTTCATCTAATAGCCCTGGACTCATTTCAGCTTAAACCATCTCACTAACTTGAGCAGTTCAGATTCTGTGTGAACACTCACAGCACATGCCAAACAGCCAACTGCATTCCCTCTGATGGCTAACCTACCTCTTTCCTTCTTTCAACTCTTGCAGCCAGCACAGTGTGGCTTAGACCTCCGACATGTTACTGTGGTTGAGTTGGTTGGTATCTTCCCAGCACAGATAGGAAGAATAGGTGTAAAGCTGCTGCCCCCTTCACTTGCACTGCAACTCAGGTAAAGTAAGGTTTGTCTACTGTTATGAGTGCTATAGCATATACAATATATTGTTTTTGAATTCCTGCATTTTATTATCTAAGTAGGCATCTTTATTGTACTGAGCTAGGATCATAAGTAGATGTTCATGAGTAAGTTTCAGTACTTACTCTCTTTTAACTTGTAAGAACTAAAACAAATTGCTGGGCATTTGGGATTTATGAAATTAAGGGTGTGATTCATATTTAAACATGCTATGGATCAGCTGGCTGAAGTGCTGTGTCTTCCTTGCCTCTTTGTTTCATGAATGATGCTAATTCAGGTGAGCTCTCTGTGTATCCCTTTATGTATCCCTTTATCATAGAATCACAGAATGGTTTGGTCTGGAAAGGACCTCAAAGCCCACCTATTCCAACCCCTGCTGGGGGCAGGGCTGCCCAGCACCAGCTTAGGCTGCCCAGGGTCCCATCCAACCTGGTATTGAGCACCTCCAGGGATGGAGGGATGTTATCCCTTTATGTTTTTGGGTACTGTCACTGGAAAACACTGATTACAAACACATTTATATTGTGCTGGAATTGGGCTGATGCAGTTCCAGCCACCTGCAGTTGCTTGGCAAGGACAGCCCCAAGCAGGATCACCAGCCCCTCATCTCTGCAGTACTGCTGGAGGCTGTGGTCAGGCCAGAAGGTAAACAGTGGGTGCTCTTTGAAGTCCCATGTACAGTCCCGTGTGATATGTACAGGATTTCAAAGGACAAATGATCTTAGCCTCCTCAGCCTGACAGACATTCATCAATTTTACTGAGGTGTCTGAACTGTTTTGACTTGGTTTTGAACTGGCAGGGAGTTGGTTCTCACTTGAAAGGGAGATTTCAAGTGTCAGCACTGCCTAGGGATGGGAAGACTCCAAGAGCTAAAAGTGAAGGCCTATTTGGCAGGGTAAGTGCTAGTAATTTAAGGAAAGAAGTCCAGGAGCATTTTAGGCAGCATTTTCTGTGCTATACCTGAGAAAATGGTGTGAGTTCTAACTGGGGACAAGAAAAAATGTTCTTTTTTCAGTCTTCTGACAAGTCTGAAAGGTTTTTTGAATTGGGAAGAAAAAAAAAAGAAAAAAAAAAAAAGTATTTCTTCCCCATAAAAGAAAGAGCCAGCTTCTTTTTCCTTAAAACAAAAAACAAACCAAAAAACATCACACCTTATATAATAGTTAGATTGAAGTTGAAGATATTTTCTTGTGGCTCTGTACAAAATAAGCTCTGGTAACACTCCTGTTCCTGCCCCATTGTGCTGCCCACCTCAACCTTCGATTTCAGAAACTGACACAATTTACAACCTGATCTCCACTCAGTGGAAGTTAGTGTTCAATTTGATTTTTGTTCTAGACTCTGATGCTACCAGAGCATGAGATAGCATTCCAGTCCAAGGAAGCACTTAATCCAAATGAAACACACCCTTAAGAATCTTGAATACAGATGCTGTCCAGCATTAGCACTCAGTAAAATAACCAGTCATAACTACCCCCAAACTCAGAAGGATTAGCATTTGCAGAGGGTAAGCGCTTTCCTTAAGAAACCACAGTCCTTATCTCCCTTATCACCACAACTTAGCTTCAAAAATGATTTTAGGTTCAGAGCAATAGCCAAGCTCTGTAACTGTAGCAACACCTAGAGTAAGGAGTGGCACAAGATTATAGGGTAGTGAAAGGCACAAAAGGTCAGGTTCTGTATTTCACAACCTTACTGCCATCCAGTGCCCTACAGACCCTCCTTGTCCTGACCTCATTCCTTCACAGATGCCTTTGTCCACAGCAGTGGCATTGACTGTCTGCATGACTGAGGAGCTTAAATGACTCATTTTTACCACTGTGAAGGAAAGGGATCTGGCCTGATTAGTGCTGGCTTTAGATTTCCTAAATTGGAGCTACCAGCAGGTAAATTAGTTACTAGCAGAAAGCAACAAAAACTGACTTAAGTCATTTTGTTCTGCTTTTTCTCATCATGGTTATGTACTGCATGGCAGCAAAGAAACAGAATTGTCTACCTGTAACTCTTAAGCTCCATCACCATCATAGAATCATACCATAGAATTATAGAATGGTTTGGGTTGTTTGGTTGTGTTTTTTTAAGTCAATATCTGTATACTAATATTGAAAATACTCTTCTGTCTTGTTTCCTGTTGCTCTTGGGATAGGCTGTTGCTGAGGATCCCTCATTATAATTTCAACATTGTGGTGATGGACAAGCATGGAATGGACAAGGAACGCTACCCATTCCCAGCAACACCAGCTGAGCTCTTTGCACTTATTGACAATTTTCCCTTGAGAAAAGAAGAGATGAAACTGCAAGCAGAAATCGGCCAGTCATGTCCTTAATTCAGAATTACAGGGCTAGCATTTTGTCAGTGAATTTTTTACCCAGATAATTCTTCCCTCGGTGCTACAGAAAGCATGGCTTTTTAATCACTGATGTACAGAGTTGTTGTGTGTATCATTATGTCTGTGTAGCTGCTCTGCATGGGCGTATGCATGATGCTTTTTTGTACTTTCAAAGAGTATCTTTAGAGAAATGTGTACGTAGGATTACTACCCAATAGAACTTCTTGTACAGACATCAAAGAATTGAGGTACGTCTCCTGGGGTTTATTTTGGATTTTTCATTCAGTGTAAAATTCTTTCTTCCGTTTTATAAGTCTTTTATTAATAAAATATTGTTTTGCAAAGAAATAGTGCTCTAGAAGTCCTCTTAGCTATAATGTTTATTGATTAACAGAGAAGTTGGATCAACAATTTAAATCAGAGGTCAATGTCTGTGCTATGAGTGCACAGCAATCCAGCAGTGTCTTTCAGTAGAAAGCTGCAAAAGACCTCTAGGACCATCTATCCAGTCTAACCATCACTAACCATATCCCTCAATGCCACATCCACACGGCTCTTGAGCACCTCCAGGGATGGTGACTCCACCACCTCCTTGGGCAGCCTGTGCCACTGTCCCTCTGCTCCTCCTGAGAAGAAGTTCTCACTAATAACCAACCAGAACTTCTCCTGGCACAACTTGAGGCCATTCCCTCTCATCCTATCGCTGTCACCTAGGAGAAGAGGCCAACACTCACCTCACCACATCCTCCTTTCAGGTAATACTTGTGTATTATGTCAGATCCATTACAGTAAGGTCCATCACAGACACAAAGCATAAGCCAAAGGCAACACAAGTAACTGCTTCCAGCAGAACCAGAAGAAAACAGCTCATGGCAGGTGTACAGGAGTCATACCCAGGAGGAATTTGATAACAGAACAGTGAGCAACATAGAAAATGGGTGATAATTACTAAAGGCCATATGCTCGATAGAAAGACATGCTCTTACCTCGTGTTTCATGTCCAGTGAGTTGGAGTAATAGATTCCTTTCCCTTTTCATCCCAGAGCTGCTGGTCTGATGGCAGTGGAACATTCCCCACAGGGAAACTTCATTAAGGATTCATCATCTCCAGGTCTGTGAAAATAGTTCTTTGCAACTCATCCTTTAACAATAACAAAACAAAACAAAAAAAATCACTGCTTAATGAAAAGTGTTAGGAGGCAATAAAAAAAAAAGATAAAGTTCTCCGGTGTTTGTTTTGAAATCCACAATCTTGCACATCCTCTGCAAAGAATCCATACTGTGCACGAAGAATACAAATCCAAAAGGAGTGAAAAGTGTTGAAAAGTATGAGTTACAGCTTCGGACATTTGCTTAAAGTGTCAGGTGGGTAATCCCTCACGACTGAACAGCATTTCAGTGCCTGTGCTGCTCATTCAAAGCATGGCCCTTTTTGTTTCAGATAAATGCTTGTTTAACTGTAAAGTGAAGTGTTCATTTTGACAGTTGCTAGCAAAAACTAACAGAATAATGAAGTGCAGGAGCACTGAAGTGCGTGGAGAAGATGGGCAGCTTCTGAGATGGTGAGGAGCCTTACCAAAAACCCAAGAGCAGGCATGAAAGCATAGCACAGCCAAGGTAAAGACCGACCTCAGAGCTGATGCCGAAGGCAGAGAAGATTCAGATGCACTCTGCAGGGGGTACTGCCCGGTTTGTGAGGATGGGCACTTGGAGGAGCACGAAGCCTTCCTTTGAATGAGCTGTCCAAGTGTTTCCAAGATGCAAGGGTAACAAAATCACAGAAATAAACAGCATTTCTGTTCCAAACCTACCCAGACCAAAAAGTCATCCTTGATCAACTATAAAAGGAGCAAGGTGGCTATGAACCAACATGCTTATGGATACAGCTGTTTCTTTTCTTGTTTGAAGAACGCTGATGGTTAAAGAAATGAAGACGCAGCATGCCAAATCACTTCATGCCTTAAGTGGCACCTGCAGAACAGCCAGCACGAGGACAGATCTATGTACATTGCTATGGCCATTGGTGCTTCAGCACATGCGTGTGCATAACATGAATGCACAGGTGGACAGGTCATTTCACCAGCCCTTTTACTCAGTCAAAAAGCACATCAGTGTTTTCCAATGATTTTTTTTCAAACAAATGGATAAATACAAGGGTCTACTGAGTCTGATTGTTCTATTTCTGCAGTTCCAATCTGTTGCTGCTCCATTTTAGGTGCAGAATTGGTGCATGCAGCCATCTTTCACATCTGGGTGAATAAGAGTGGGGCTTGATGATTGCTGCAGCCAGAAAAGTGATTGCAATCACCAGTCCTCTAAAGGAAATTGAATTAAGTGGATGGAAGTGCATGAGTGATTGGATTACCAGTTATAGTTCTACACAGAACATCTGCTAAAGTCCTATGATTAGCTAAAGCTGCTCTTGATTAAATACACAAGCTTTCTGGCATTTTCTGTGGAACATTTTTGTGGGGAGGAATGGGAGACTGACAAACCTCACATAGCATCTCTGACCTGGAGTCAGATCAGCGTGCAGGTATACACTGCAGGTATGAGGCAGAAGAAGGAGAAGAATGAACGAATGAAGATTTTGTATACTGGCTTTAGCCCAGCATTTGTATGTCCAAACACATTCTAAATATTCAAATATATTCCAGTAAGCTTTGGTTCTAGAAAAAAATCACATTGTGTAAGCAAGGTGCAGTACCTATACCATTCCACTTTTGAAAAATAAAAAATGATTAAAAAATGTTTCAGATAGAATTTACTTACCTCCCTCACAATCGTGCAGGCTGGACTCTTGCTTTGACTTCCATGTGGCTCTTCTTAGCATAGCTGCTAATCCTACCAGCCACTGCTGTCAAAATGCAAATCCTGTTAAAAGCACAAATTGGGTGGAGAGGATTAGAGGCAGCACAACCAAGGAGCACAACCTGCAGTGAGTCTCCTTTCCTCTCCTGCTCCAGAACTGACAGATCAATGTGGGCACCCAGCCAGGGGCTGAAGGCATCTGCATCAGTCTGGAGATAACATCTTGGTTTTGAATGTTATTTCAACAAGCAAAAAGCTTCCATCATTTTAGAACAGAAAATAATTCACGTTTCTACCATGTGACATCTTTTGCAACAAGACTGCTGCGATTTCTCAGGAGCCCCAAAGAATTCTCTGCATGGTCTGTAGGTTTCCCCCAAACCTACACAAGAATTTACATGCTTAATGAGAACACTCCCTGCCATCACACACCTCATAATCACCTCCATCTGCAGGGGGAGTGACAAAAGTTGCATGTCCCCTTTTTTTGAAGTTCAGATCATCCCTTCTAGGAAACTCTGATGACAGCGCTCCTGACCCTGGCAGCTCCGTCCTGAATGACTGCAGTGTGGTGTTTTGTACTCAGTACTCAGTATTGGGTACTTCAGTGCTCAGTACTTACCTAAGAGCCTGAGTCAGGCTGTGTAACATAATTAATGACAACAAAAGTAACAAACCTGGGAAACTGGTACACTCAGAGGAGGTGAAGAGACCTCAGCGCTCAGTGGTTAAGTTGAAGTGAGTGTGACTCAGTTCCAAATATGAGCTGGAGAGAATAATCCAAGGGGTTTTGTGCTTTTTATCTTTAAAAAATCCAGATCACCAATTACACAGAAGTTGTGTTTTGAACGTACCTGGATTTTACAGTCGGGCAGCACCTTGAGCTAGAGGTCAGGGAAGAGATCTGGAGACGGAGGGGAGGAACTGAATGCAGTGTTAAGGCACAGAAAAAATAACCTTCTAGCAGAGGAGAAAAGATCAGTGCATTTCCTAGTTTCTTAGATACAAAATTGGTGCAATGCATATGAAACAAAAATCAGCATTAAAAATATGTAAGCTGTAGAACAGAAGACAAAAACAGAAAGACTATCAGTGCAGTCCCACCTCTAGATTACTTCATTTATAGGCAGTGAATAATGAGTTTGCCTCAGAGAGATAACTGGATATCCCTAAAAGACATTTTAATAGTTCACTATAATGCATTTTAGAAGAGACAGGGACACAGACAACGTTCCATAATTTTAATTTTAAAAAACAGAACAATATTCTTGACAACTGCTGCAAATGGATTACCAGCCACTTTTCTCCACAAAACTGAATATACAGTGCACAGTACAAAAACGTTCTGGGCAGGAAATGCTTCATCTAAACTTGGGCAGAACTTAACATACTGCAGTGCCACTTACTGCTACTACTGTTAATACCCAGCAGAATAACCAAACAAACAACGTGCAACAGATTTTTAATCAGAACAAAGGTGGCAAGAGGGGCATGTAGCATTCTCAATTCACTGCATCGAAGGAATACATTTGGCCTTAAGCAAACCCCAGCAATTACAGCAACCCTCAAAAATACACAGCCAGCTTTCAAGAGCAGTAGTGCAAAGCTGTAGGTAGGTTGTTGCCACAGAGTAAGTAGAATTGTTGAAATAGCGATTCTACATAAATGGCCATGATGCAGCAAGGGTGAGTCTCAAAAGCAACCTAAGGAACACCTATAGAAGCATGTTGAGATTCCCTTTCCAGTGTCAACATACACAGTATAATTAACAGTCTTATTATCACTTATCAAACAGCATCTGCAAACATGAAATCACCAGGCAGGAAATTCACAACATGTAGTGGTAAGGCTCTACAAGCATGATTCAGTGCCTCATACTGAGTTAAGGTAAGAAACATCTCTGCAAATAAAAGTCTGCATCCAATTTTGGATTTAATCACATGTTCTTACCATCATTTCTCTTAAGGTCCTCTAACGTTCTTATTTCTACACGTAAAAATAAATAAATAATATCCATCTTCAAAAACTGTATCAAAAGAAAAAAAGAGTTTACAAAGTGCACATACCATCTTTCAAGAGACAGCTATTTCTGTCATTGCTGAAAATCAATACTGTATGTTAGGAAAGGGCAATTTCAGTTTTTACCTCACCTAGCCACCGTAAGCTATTCCTTAAATACTGCACACTGCCTCCTTCTGGGTACCAGAGATTAATGTTGAGGTGGAACATGGGGTCATAGTTGGACAAACTTGACAAAAACTTGAATAGTTTCCTGGTGGGGGCTGCTGAACTGAAGGGAAGGATGGATGGAAGAGATCCTGCAATGATTCAGGTATAATCCTTACTATCCTGTGTGAAACAACAGACTAGACAGTTATAGAAACAAGACTCAGACTTTATATTCATTGACTCTAGAGCAAATCAAAAGCTTTACGTGCCTGAAGTTGGCCAACCTCTTGTAAAGCCAGAACAATGCCAGCTCTATGCCTCCCTCATGTTACCCCATCAGTTAGCACCAGTGGATTCTCAGTGGCTGCTCTGCTGCTGCTGCAATTTAGTTCACATTTTGCAGAATACAACTTTGTCTACTTGTACCTCACAGGGCCTAACCAGGAGGGAAAAGAAAAATCAAGCACAATACTTCAAAATGCTTATTTCCCATCTGTGGAGGTATTGAAGAGACATGAATGTGGCACAAAGGGACATGGTTTAGTGATAGGACTCAGCAGATTCAGCTAATGGTTGGACAATCTTTGAAGGTCTTTTTCAACCTCCATGATTCTATGGATTTCTCTTATGCTACTCTAGCAAAATCTCTACTGGAGGAGACAAAGAACATTAAGTTTCCAGTCTAATGCATTGTGATCAAAGCATACTCACCATCCCATTGCCTTCTCTCTTAAACCAACTGCTGAGCATTCAGCTGGGAGAGAAATGTTAAAATGTGTTATCTAAATGGCATTTAAGGTAGGCAATGGCACTTGGATTAGAACAGAAAGATAATAATGTGACAGAGATGGAGGAGAAAGAGAGGCCATCTGAACCGGTTTTAGCATCTAAACATGCAAGCAAGATCACTGACTTTTAGAAGCCTGAAGTCCCTACGTAACTAATAAGTTGAGCAGAGAAACATCCAGAGAACAGGTCTGGATAATCAAGTCCGTTGGCAGGGCTTGGACAGCCCTCAGCATCAGCTCTTCCTGATAGATACTGGCAATAACCACACTACCTAGGGATGTATTTACTGTCTTCACATGAAATTTTACAGCCCAAGTTGTACTTTTATTTTGCCTTAATGGGTCAAACTATGCCATCAGAATCAAGTATTGAGGGAGGAAATACAGTGATGAAAACCTTGTAGTTACACCACTAGTAGAATCATGTTTCATATCTACAAAAAACACTGTAGTGAAAATCTCTTCTCCACTGAAGCATCTTTAGTCATTCAAGTCTGCATGGAGAAATATTTTTAAAACATCAGCTCTCCTGTGTCTGATTAATCAAGATAGGAGTTAGCGAATCAGTGTTAAAACTGACTCTGTTTTCCTAAAAGTTGGTCTTAGATAAACCATCCATGCACCTCAATATCACAAACATTTATACATATAGAATGCTTTAGCCTGGCTCCTGGCTTTCTCTATTTCTGCTCAGCCTAGTAAAGCTGAGGTACGTGATGACACACAGTCATAGGCTATTTGCTCCAATATCTCAGAAACAAGAAATCACATCTGCAGTTAATCATCTCGTGCTTTATCCAAACCACAAATCATTTTTTGCAAAAGAAGAGAAAGAGGATATAACAGCGATAATTAAATGTGACATTTTCCACAAATAAATGCTTTCTACAAACCTGTCGTTAACATCACAGAACAGCCAAATTGCTCCAATGTCTATACTGATGACTGTCATCTCTCTGAGGCTCGTTTGAAGCAGAGCACGATATGCCCTGTATGCTACCATTATGCACAATCCTCACTGCTAACCTAGGAGATAATTTCACTGCACTACTCCAAATCCCATCAATGGCCAACAACACTCTCAGCCTTGGCTGAATTAAATTCCCACTTGAAATTGTTCCCTTCATAGACTGAACTGCAGTTGACACCTAGAGACTATTCATAGCCTGGCCTATGTTTTCAGATGCAGGCTCAGAGTAAAATTTTGTCCCTTCCAAAAGCTATAGGAGACACGTGACACTTTCCAGATGAGTCTATTTATCTCATACTCTAACACAGGCCCTAAAAATGGGAGGGAAGTTGGTAGAAGCTGAAGTAGTAAAACATAGACTTCCATTCAAAGCAAGACTAGATTTAGATACAGTGCTAACACTTACTTAGAAAATACCATTCAAAATTATATAAATGCTTACACTCCATCCTATATTCCATTTTAAGTAAAAGACTTAGCTCAGTTTCCAATTATTTTAGGATTTTCAATTTGGTGAGAGAAAAAGGTTTCAATTTTGGGGTTCATCTTGGTAGATTTTTTGTGTCACTGTTTTCCTATTTCCGACACCAAAATGAAACAGAAACAACTCCATCAGTCTGCCCACTGTCCCCTCCACTAACCCTACCTGCAATTTTATCCTGAAGAATCATTAGATTTAAAAAGATTTATCTTCTTAAGCCAACTTCCAGCAAATGAAAAATCAAACTTGTGCTCCTACATCAGCTGGCTTGTGGAGCAGTAAACAGAAGGCAGTTTTGGTGCCAAAGGTAAGGTTTTACTTCCCTTTGAGGATGTAGATTAAAAAAAAAATAAAAATCAATCAATCTAATTTTGAAAAGAAGACTATAATGATAAAAGGAAGATTATAATAAAATGTGTGTGCTTGATATTTGTGCTCTACTTTATCAGCTCGCAGCACCTGCTGCCTAAGATGAAAAGCAGATTAAACCTGCACTGAGCTTGCTTCACTGCCCAGTTTGAGCAGGACTGCCGAAGGAAATGAAGAACAGCTGAAGAAAGAAAATGAAGCTGGTTTTCTTGAACAAGCTTCAAGAAAACATCGACATTTGATTCCCAACATGGAATTCTTAAATGCAAACTCCGTTTTTAAAGATGACTCAGTAATTTCTGAAAACTAGGGGTCTTAAACTGAGAAAAGGTATTACTTCCAATGACTGCTTACATTCACATCAGAATTTTAATAGAAAATACATATCATCAGATTGCTTTCTATTAAAACTGAGATTCTGTTTTTAACAAAAAAATATAAAAACAAATCCAAATAAAATATTAGTATTTTTCAAGACTTCTTGCAAGCTGCCCTGCAGTTTCAAGCCCCTCAAAACCAGTATAATTTTTTCTTGGGGCGTTGGTGGGGTGGGAAGATGGAGCAGCAGGAAGGAATAGACGTAAATGGAATGGAATAGAAGTAAAAGTTCAGGTTTTGGATTTACCTCAAAAAAAAACACTTAGGTGACTAACACCAGCACTGCTACAGATGAAACAATTTTAACCTATGCTTAGCTATCAGTTTTCCATTCAGTTCAATCTAGATTTCCTGCAACTTTTACTCTGCGAGGAACAGCATTTCCTTCTCTCTCACCAATTAGATTGTACGGCCTTCTTCACAGAAATCTTTGAATACTGGTGCTTTGACCTGCAGGAAAAGATACATCCTCTGAAAGCCTTTTTTTTCCCCTACATACTTCATGTAAGGATTATGTTCCCCAATATTCAAATTGTTTCCTTAGTACTATTATGACACTGCTTCCAAAATAAGGTATTGGGGAAAAATACATAAGAAATGTACTTATAGATTGGATCAAATAGGAAGCTATGATCCAATTCTGAGATTCAAATGAAATGTTGTTCATTCAGCTTACTTGTCTTCCTCTGTTTCACACCCTGAGCAATTACAAGCCATGCAATTATATTAATATCCAATCTTGCAAACAGACATTTTTTGTCCTTGGAAAAGATTATAATTCTATCTTATTATGTTACTACTACTACTATTTGCAATACTGTGGTAGCCCACAGTGATACAAAACAGCATCTCTTCACATACAACCTTACAAGTCCCCAAAGCACGGCAGACCTAAGCAGTTATAAAGATCACTTTAGGAAACCAGATGGCAAATGCTTGTGGTTAGTAAGATTAATGACTGAATCAGCCAAAATCCACGCTTATTAAATCTACTGCTAACTTATGGAGGACAGTTGAGGAGAAAACTCCCGCTCTGTTTAACAAGTAACACGCACAGGCAAACTTGAATAGGATCCCATTCTAAAAAAATTCCACAGTTGTGCAAAGCATTCTGGAATATGCATTAATCCTGTTACTTTACTACACACCCTGCTGAGCCAAGATCTTAGCTATGCCCCAAACCAGAATGTGTCTCAACTCACTGACTCATCAAGTGGGATAGGCATGTAATTCCTTCTGTTCAATGACACTGAAAGATCTTAGAGCCGTCAACTGAAATGAAAAACGTGGTAATACCACACAGTTCTGGAAATTCTTTAGGATTTGTTATGATTTATTTTCATTAGAGACTCTTTGATCACACTGAGCCAAGTCTACCTCTTATACAGTGCACTAAATAACCAAGAGAACGCCTGAACACGGGCACTTCAGACTCCTTCATCTGCTGACTCTTTCCATTGTGCAGCTGGCCAGTGAATTGGCCTTAGTGAGCTACTTGGTTCCATGCCTGCCATCCCACACAGCGCACAGCCCAATGAGCAAACATAGAAAATAAATGTTAGTCTTCTGAACATTATGGCTTCTTGTCTTTCAAATAACAAAGCACAGATTCATTCGGAATCTGAATGTACTGAATCACTCTTGTCTTCTAGGCCATCTTTGACCCAAAAGGAGATATGTAAAACACACTCTACATCCTAAATGGCTACTCAGAGAATTTGCTTGCTCCATGTCCCCTGCCAGCAATGTCCATCAGCTGTACACCACCAGCTGCCACAAGGGACAAAGAAAGCCAGTCCAATCTCTGTAGGAAGTCACATTCTCACAGGTTACAGGAGAAACATAATCTGTTCAAGAAGTCTGGGTTAAAAATGAGTGCATGAAAGTGCAGAATGCATTAAAATTTCACATAAAGCCTTAATATCCAAGGCAAAGAGTACAACCCTTACCCATTTTCAAATGGGCAAAGTGACAAGAGCTGAACACAACTGAAATGAGAAGGACTTGTGCTACCCCTCAGTAGTAGAGAGTCTTTTAGAGTCTACGTTTTCCCATGCTGGATCTCAACATTAATATTCCCTCCACAGAAGTTCCAGGACTGTCAATCATCTTCTGCCAGAGAAGCTGCTCTTCTCCTTGAGAGTCCATCCAGTCGACCTCTTTGCCATTACTTATGCCTGGAAATTGCAAAAACATCACACATTTTTGCACTATTAGTAAGCAGTTACTTAACATCACTGTTCATTCACTCCACCAGCCTACAGAAAGATGACAAGCACTTTATATTACTGTCTGTGTAGGGAGCTGCTTCTGGATAGCACCAGTTTGAAGTGCAACTGGGCTCCATGTTTTTGTGTCTCACCCAATGAAGGAAAGAAGTAAATCATCAGTGGATGACATATTGCCTCCTCTCCCCTTCCAGTTTCCCAAAACTTCTGTATACTTTTCATACACTCAATAACATTTCTACACCTCATACATATGAATCACTTAGGGTGGTAAAGAAGGACAGCAGAATAAGGAAAGCAATCATCAATAAGATGGGACCTTACCACTTCCAGTACTCAAACGAACTCCTCCCAGAAAAATATTACTGGAAAGTGACTCCTTGTCCCACACAGTCAATTCTAAGCAGACATTATGTATATCCCATACATTCAAGCCACTGAAAGCAAATGTATGATTCCACTGGGGGTTCACGTTCTTCTTTATTATGGGAGTCTTGTGTTTTGTAGCTTTGTTGTCATCTGGGAGTAGGTACCTGAGAGACAGAGAAAAGGAAAGCTCAAGATGTAATAGGATGTCCAACAATATTCATAAAGAATTAGAATCACACATGGCTTGAATAACGTCAGAGACCCATTTCTCACTGTAATTAAATTAAGTATACACATTTGTGCACCATTTGCTGCTCTTACAGTTACAATTTCAGTTATCACAATTGGAAAATGAAATCTAGTCTCCGTGTCCCATGCCTTTTATTTTTGTTCTATATAAAAACAATTTTTATTTCCATGTGACTACATACAGTCATTAAAACGTTGACTAGAAAGGGAGGATGGACAAGATGGCTTCACAGCAACCCTCCCAAAGCAGAAAAGAAGGTCTTCTCAAATGAAACAGAAATGACTGACAAAGAAGGAACTCCAGAAGTTTATCACCTATACCTATGTGGTCTTACTGAGAGAAGAAACATCAATGCTGTGAAGTCTGAAATGCATTTCACATTTTATTTTTAGTAAAGAATTTCTTCAGTGAAACAAGCAGTGCAGATCAGACTACTGCAGTACATCTACTAGTTCATGGCAACTTGACATGACAGACGACCAGTCAATAGTGCAAGGTAAACAGAGGCCAGTTCCACCACGCTGAATGATCCATGTCAGCAAGAGCTGACACCACTAACTAAGAATACATCACAGAATCATTGGCCACACATTGCTACTGCTAATGTAAAATAACTTCGGCAATATTTTCTCTTTGAGATCTGCTGCAGGCTCCAAGCTGAAACAAGCCATAATGGGATCAAGCAGTCTATTTTTCAGTAAAAGGAACTATATCAGGAAAACAGATGACACGGAAGAACAAATGCTTATGAAGAATAGCTCAAACTTTTTCAATACGAAGTATATGAGCTTAGTGAAAGTTCAAATCAGACTGATAGATCAAGAGAAATTCTCAGCTCTTCCAAGGGCAGGATTTTTTTGTACGGACATTTGAAGAAAAAAGACTCAAATAATCACTAGTGAACTACATATCTAAAATTTAGCAATTCTGAAAGCCACCACTGAGAGCAAAAACCAGGAAAGAAAAATGCTTTAAGCGATCTGTTATTTCTCTAGTTTATTGAAAATCTAGTATAATGAGACCTGTATAATGAGACATTATACTCATTTTATTCAATTACAAGTACACCTTGCATGTAGCATTTTCTATATAGTCTGACCGTCCACCAAAAATACTGCTTATTGAATTAAAAGGTCACCTTGAGCATAATGTCTGCTATTTATTTCCATGGAAATTACAACAAAGAGTACAATAATGCTATGTGACAGAGCAAATTCTCAGCTCCTCTCTTAAAAGTATTTGTCTCAATTTGCTGGAAATGCAAAGGTCACTGTTAGATCAGGTATCATGTCCAGTGTATGAACCTCATTTTCCATGTTCTTACCTCCAAGAGTGATGAACGTTCCCCTACCTCCCTCTGCTGACTCAAAGGAAGTACTTTATTTCACCAAACTTTATGTTCTTTGTTCTTTAACAATGTGCACATGAGGACAGTGAATATACTTTAATGTAGTAAGTGATACAGATTACATACTGTTTCTTGACTGAGTCTAGATCGGCTGGTATTTAAGCACTGGGACAACTGAGACCTCCCTGTCCTCATCCAACAGCATCCTCCACCATCCCATTTCAAATTGGCAGCTGCTTTTCAGTACTGACTTTCCACACACACTTACATAGATACACTGGGGGAAAAAAAAGGTGAAAGGACTATGCAGTGCAGCCATTAAATAACAGGGCAGAAAAAGCTACTGACCCTTTCACAAATGTGTCTGATGTGCCTCCTGATTTCACTGCTGTTAAATTCTTAGCTTCTTTGATGACGACTTCTAATATACCTCCAGTGGGCGGGTGGTTCTCTCCCTTTTTTCCTTTCTTAAAGCTCTTCTTTCCTACACACACGAAAGAGTTCCAATATTGTCATCAGCAGAAACCATACACTACAAAACTGATTTGGAAACTTAAATTCTCATGGCTGGATTCTTTTACTCATTTCCTTCAATGGGATTAAAGGATTTCTTATAGCAGATTCTGATTCTCTAAGGGTATCGAAACTGAAATGGCAGGGGCAGGGTGTTGTATGTGAGGGGGGCCTTCATGAATTTAATTATTTGTGGATCATTATGCTGAACAGAAGGACCTGCATGTGCCATAATTCCAATGCTCCTTTCAGAATCCAATTCCACCACTGAGCTTACGGAAGCCAAACATCACAAACAAAGAGGAAAAAAAAGAAATCTGTCCTAAAGTTTAAAGTGCATTAATATACTGTGTGCATTCCTCTTGTAAAGATACAGGGTTCCTCACAGACAGTGAGGAAGGACATGTGCTCACTGACACACTGCTGCATTTAAACAGCTACATGACGACACGTTACTTGCTTCTGCTGCGGATTCTAAGGTATGTATCAGCAGGGATCATTTATACGGATTAGGACTGGAAGCATAAGGACAAGAAGAATAGGAATGATGTTAAAGTGTTACTAATTAAAAAAAATGTAAACAGTACATCTACACTTTCTGGACAGCAATTAGCTTTCAGAGAGAAAACCTTGGCACTACTGCAAACAGAGGGAATGCTATTTGTCAAGAAAAAATAAAGAAAAAAATTAATATGTCACTAAAAAAGAATTCCTCCTGGACTACCTGTAGCCTGTAAGACCATGTACTCTCAGATGCAGTCTAGTGGGTTTTTTCTCCTCAGAAAATTATCCCTCACTCATTACTAATAAAAATAATGTTTTACCCTAAAATACTAAAACAATATTTTACAAGATGGAATTACTGCTGTAATGCAGCAAAACAAAACAAAGGTAAACTTAAAACGATATAGGCAAGCTTCTGGCCAATTAAGCAAGAACTCAGGGAAGTCTATTACTCTGATCTGTTATAGCACTATTCTACAACTTGTTGAACAAAGAACACAAGGACTACAGTTCAGAAGATTTATGTGTATGTGGCTGTCCCTGGTCATACTGTTCAATGTCTTAGCCTTTTCTAACTAGGACAGAGCTGCACATAACATTTTACCATGAACACTCTTCTTTCCCTTCCCTCTCCTTAAGTCCAATGTTACACAAGAGAGTAGAAGATAAACTAACTTACGGTTCAGAATTTACACAGATAAAGACAACTAATATATTCAAGCCTGATTCAAATTTTCACTAACTTCATGTCTTCATACTAGCTGAAGATTTTCAATACTCAGAGGGATGTTACTGTAAACTGCCAGTGATGATTGTTTTACCTTGAAACTGCCCTAGAGGAAGCATCAAGTTTATCTCTGGGGGAATGTAACGTAAAACAACTGTCAGTTCTCCTTTATACTGAAGCCCAACATCTGTTGCAACCTCCACCTGAAAGTAAAAATAAATAAATGAATAGCCCCAAACATAAATCCAGTTAAAGCTAATCACTCATTTTTGCTGTTTGATTTTAACTTTGTTGTATCAATAGTGTTTGAACTGCTTCTTAAACAAATCAAGGTCACACAACAGTAGACACCATACAGCAAACATACACAGGACAGAGAGATATCTACCATGAATGAGTGAAACAACTGAAGAGAAAACTCAAACTCATTTATAGAGACATAATCTGCTAATTTAAGATGACATTCTCTTGCCCTTACTTATCCCAATGAGGTTTTTACTCCATAATAGATTAAATGGATTTTACAAGAGTCGCTCTTGAGTCACTGCTGGAACAGAGGTGTGGGGAACCATGGCAGGGGAAGAGAACAGAGCGCAGCTCTCCAACAGAAAACTGTGAAAACTAAGGTTATCCTCAGCGTCCTTGTCCACTCAGATATTATTTCTGCATCTTTTTTATTTTAAAACATTTGATCTTGCCTAAGAAGAGCACATCCAGGACACTTCTAGTAAGTACCAAGATGGCACCAGTGTCTGATGTCAGTTGCTACAACAAAGGACAAAAGAAAGCCCGTAGTAAATGCTGGTGTATAATTTTAACAACAAGAAATCATCATTTAAATTTTGTCAGTAAGGCAGCTCATTTAAGGTCTCAACTATGTAGGTTTTGCATCAATTTCCCATAAAGGCCATGAGGATTATTTTTCTGTTATACTGGGGGAAAACTGATGGCATAAATTCTCACATCAGGAACAGTTTGCCAACCTTCCCTACATACAACGTGGCTCTAGACTCCGATTCCCTCTTTAACCACAGAAATATTTTCTGTTCTTTTTCTGATTTAATCATGCTTCTTTTGAAAATAAGTGATGTTGTGCTCATAGAAGACATAGGTCTTAAGGTCTCCAGTATTTTCACTAAAGCTGCTAAATGATAAAGGATAAAACAAATAATACTTTGTAATAAAACCCACAGAATGTTTCACTGCCATTTCTTTCTCCATCATGCAGTTCTTATGACAGAACAGCACACAACTTGCTTGTGTGTTAACCTGTGCATTTTTTTTTTTATTATTTCAAAATACAATAATTTAGCTTTCAGAAGAACTATTATCTTCCGAACAACAATCTTAACAGCATTTTAAGTTCAGAAACATTATTTATAACAACTTAGGAGTCAGACAAGTCCAATTTCACATTTTATTTCTTTGTTAAAAAAAAAGAACAAGTTTGAAAGCCATTGTAATGGGTTTGGAAATAATCAGATAAGAGCTTCTAATTGGAAAGATTTAAATGCTTAGCATCTTATTACTATTTTTCCTGAAGACTTTTTTTCATCTCCAAACAAGGCTCCCAGACATCGAAATCAGAAGGAGATTACTGCATGAAAAAACCTCTCAATTTCAATCAAACTCTAAGCAAAACAAATAGAGGATGCATATCTTACAGTAGCAGAAGAGTTGGTTCTAAATGAAATCTAACACCAGCAAGGGATATGCCAGAGATGTGGCAGATGTTCATTCTACTGCAAGAGCAGAGCCAACATGAGCAAACTATACGATATAAGTTGGGTGAGGGTTGTGCTAGCTTGTAAGAAGGATAATCCTGGTCTGGATGCTAAGCTGACTGAAGCACATTTGCCATCATAAGGCAGTTTCTTTTCCTGGTATCTTGTGTTCCATTTGAGTCACAAAGGAATAGATGCTGATCACTCTTACTAACAGAGCTAAACTAGCAAACTGGAATTGATCTTCCTTGCTGGTTCTAAAGTGTGAGCTGTCCACATGTTAAGAAGAGACCAATTTCTTTATGTATCTTCTGCATTACTACTTACTGAAGTACACATTCGATGGCTTAGATGTAAGACCCACAAAAGGTCATGCTAGGAAATTATACAGCAATCAGATTAAACTGTGGAAAATAAGTCAAACAGTCCCTCCTAAAGCCCCAAATATAACATATAGTGTATAATGAGAATGAAATATATAAGTTATCCAAGTCTATCCCGCATCATCTGCAATACAATCTCAGATTTTCCTGTATCAAGAAAAATAAACTTTCTGAAATAGCAATCTAAACCACTAAAATTCCTGGGGATTCTGGCTGCTGCAGGAGCAAGCAACTCAGTAGCCTTTAATCCTCAACCTTAAAATAACAATTTGAATCTCTTCCAAAAATGCACACCTTTGCCCTCGCCAAAGGGGTGTCCGAAAGACAGAAGTCACCCTGTCTGTAGCTAAGTATAGTGAAAGTCCTATTTCACAAACTAACTGATATACCTGCTGAGAAGCCTCATCTTATACCTTCCTGGATGGAGTGATTGAGAGATTATAAGTCATTTTGTTGCACATGAAAAGAGTGAAGCACTTTGAACTGAAGCAGAAAAAGTCTTTTTCCTTACTAAACTCCTGAGGGCTGGACTGGGATAGCGGTAGAAAAATCAATTAAATCCTTTACTCAGTCATTTTTCCACTGCAGTTTGCAGCAAAATGAACATACAGTTTATTTAAAAGGTGTTTCTTGGTGTTTTTTTTTCTGTTCTGTTCATTTTTTCTTTTAAGTAGCCAACAACATGTACTGTTCCTGAAGTCTTCATGAAAATGAAAATGTTCTGACTGAATAAAACACACAGGCACGATTTTCACCTCCATATTAAACAATCGTAAAGTCATCGTTCTATAAATATGTTCCAAAGAAAAAATAACTAAGCCTCACTAAATTTACTTCTCAGTGGTTTCATTGGTCCCTGGAAACCCTTACCTTGGGCTGAAGCACAAACCACTCATCACCCTGATTTTCAAAGTTCCAGGAATCAAATGGAATTTCCACTTCTCCAAGAAAGCTGTTACGTCCAAATCTGTCGTAGTGCCAGACAGAAAGCTGCAGGGTCCTGGTTTCTAGCTGCGTATGACTGATGACATACTACCAACAAAAAAAAAAAACCAAAACAACCAACAGTAAAAGAAACCCTCAAAATAAGCATAAATAATAGTTTCCATGGAGCCTTTTACAGTAATAGCTAAGTTTTGTGAAGCCCGCAGCAGCTAATAAATGAAGCATGAAAGAGAGATTTGTTTGCTTTGCAAAGACGACTTCAATAGCTAGAAATCTCATAGGAAGCTGTTAAACCTAACTCTTCTCTCTGTATTACTTACTGCGTATTTATGGTCATAAAGTAAATAATAATGTTTAAAACCATCAACCTGTTAATTCCTTACAGCTTATGTAAAGGAAGCAGCTCAATACCAAAGTTTAGTTTGTAAGAAGAAATCCTACTGGTTCTTTCATCACTAAAGAGAGGCTGCTGGACACTGCATTCTAGAAATAGTGTTCTCCTCTCCAATTCTATCTTTGTAACTTCAGAATAATTGTTCTGAAAATAAGTAAAATTGTACCTGCAACACGTTCACCAAGATGTCTCAGTCTCAGCAACACTGTTTGTTTTGAAAGTTATTAAAAATCCTAACATCATATTCTAGCAAATATACAGAAAACTATAAACATCTGGAATTCTATCTCTGCTTTTAGTAAAAAGCCAATTAATTCCACAAGGCTCACCCTTCTTCGAGTGTTAGTTGAGGAAACCCAGATGTCTTCTTTTTTGTTTGTTCTCAGTGCAATGCCTGGACACAGATATATTCCCCAGAATCTGAAATGGTGAAGCCAGTTGGCTAGCCACGTCAGTAGGCTATTAAAGTATAGATATGTCTACACTGCTTACTCCTAGATGCCAACTATGAGAGCAGCAATATTCACCAATAATGGAATAAACATCCAAGACAAAAGATAAAGACAGATACATACGTACATGCATATGTATATATGTTTAATGATACTAACAGTTGCAGCAAATAAATCTAGCTCTTGCTTACCTTCCAGCAATTCAAGTAAATCCTTTGTGTCACAATTTCCATTTTCAGCAAGCTGCTAGTTCTTATCCCTGCAGAGCTCCTTACTAACGAACATTTAGCACTAACTATGAGCCCTGCCAAATAGAGTCTAACACATCCTTTTTTATTTCTTTTATTTTTTTAATCTCGCCACTTCAGGCAAGAATTAACTTTACTATAAACCACTTAAAAATGAAGCTAAATAGGAGACTCTCCCATGGCAAGCTGCCTGGACAGATCAAGGTAAGTCTACAAAATGGTTTTGTAGCCAGGTTAGCTCAAGAGTACAAGCCAGAGAATACGTATTAGCCTCTCTTATAAGAAACTTATTTAAAGCATCACCAAAATTCCCTCAAAACTCTTTCAGGAGAATCTGAAAAGTCTGTGGCTTTATGACAGCTGGCTGGGATGACTCCAGTCAGTTGACAGGAAGCAGAATCACCAGGAGCCTGTGGTCTAGATGCCAGGCAGCTCATGGGGAACACAAAACCCTTCCAGCCTGCGTAGGCTGGACACGAGTAAGAAGTGGGGATGGAAAGAGAATGGGCACTCTGCTCAACCAGTCTGGCAGGGAGTAGTCTCTTGTTCTTTTTCGCAACATAAAATGAACTTTTTAGGGATGCAGCTAGTGAAGCTGTTGTCAGCATTTTATTACCAAAGTCGGTTCTGCTTTAAAAACAAAGAAAAATCTCCACAGAAAATCACATTTTACTGACAGAGATTATCTTCTCCTAGAAATCAGTTAGGAAGTTTCAAGCGATCTCTGTCTCAGCATCAGTTGCTGATGTAGGGCTTGTAAAATCTCTGAAGTGTGTTCAACTCTGAGATCGCATTAGATGGGAACATCGATAGTTTTGATAGAGACCTACAGAAATCAACAGAAGTTTTACCTGTGAAGAGGAGAACCAAACAAAAACAGTTCCTCAGTGCTGAAAGTCAGAAATTACAACTCACACAGTTACCATATGCTTTGCTTTACTTTCTTTCTGAGGCATCGTTTTTAAACCCTAATTCCTGTACAGGAGCAATTACATAGAATGCCTATGAGCACAAGTGGAACGTTCATCACAGCCCATGGGAGAGACGGCGTTCTCACCTTCAGCGTTTCATTAAATTCCGGATTGGTGCTGTTACTCTTAATTTTGGTCTTGCGTTTACTTTGGCGGGACTTATCAGGCAGGAGGTAAGCTTTGACGTATCTGTGGATCAAGCAGTAAGTTATTAACAAGGAATAAAAAACAAAAAATCTGAGCAAGGACCTGCCATTGCTGCATGAGCAGTAAGAATGAGGAAATGAATTTCTGCAGTCTAAACAACGTATGTATGTAACAGCCAATATGTGAAACATTGTAAGGTATGGTCTTTGCAAACACAGCAGTGCTGGTCTTATAGGATCAGAACAACACAACGGCAGGGTTAAATCAATTCAATCATTCTCAGAAACGCAGAAAACTTTCCCAATATTTTCCCTTGTACAGTATTATGACTCTTGACTGGTTATATATCACAATGTACATCCAGAAAGTAGCTGAGATTGAAACAAAATCAGATTTGACGTACAACAGGATTAGAGATGATGAAATATACTATGAATTCCTAATCTGTGTGAACTGACATATTATACTGAAAACTATAATGTGAATCCCAGAAAACACTGTCCTAGCAATGTTAATCTACTGATGCACAGCACAAAGCTATTTTTCCCTCACTCCCTCCAAAACATCGCTCTTCTTCTATAGTTTAGCTTTGCTCCTAGGAGTAAGAAATCAATTCAGCCTCCCTATTAATTCTTGATTTTGCCCTCTTGCAGAGAATACTAACAAATAGTTTGATAATTTAAGTAACATTGTTTCCTCAGAATATGTGCACACTACCCTAAGAAACATAATGAAAATGTGTTTCCCATAGAGAATGCTGGCCTGTAGCAGGCTATGTCATTGCTGACTACTACAGCGTGCGATGTGTTGGAGAACAGCCCTAGCAGGGCCTAAAAAGCATATTCTGTGTGCTTACGGATCAGTCCTTTGTTTTTTCTCATCCACAATGGCCAGGTTTCTGCAACTTTTCACCAGGATGTTGAGTGCACCTGTTTTGTAGCTGTAGTTGATTTGGAGAAGGATTTCACCACTGACCTTCATGTTGCTATAGTCACCAGTTTCACTGTATACACTCAGCATGCTGTTAATGCTGGTCTGCAAGGGGAGAGAAAAAGGACTTAGAAGCTTAAGCAAAGTACATTTTCCAGAATCTGCTTTTCATGGGGTCACAGATACTGTCTCACTTGTTAAGACTTGCTTTGAAAAGAGATAGAAGAAAGAAAAGAATACCACTGGCTTATATTTGATGTAAAGGGAATAAGAACTATAACTGAGAATAGCTTATTTATCTAGCCAGTTTATGTTTTTTACATGCAAGACTCAAACCTACTTATAAACATGACTAAATGTAAATTATCACCATTGGACTCATGCATGAAATAAAGAACAGTCAATCTACATCAACTGTAAGCTCACATAAGCTCCAAGCAGACAAAAAACAACTCTTTGGCTCAGCTGTCCACCTAATTCTTATTGAATATCATGAGATAACTGCTGACGGAACCATTAGAAAAAGCTCTAAGGATGATTCCTTAATGAAAATGGTATAAAAACACGCTTGATTAAAGTGACACCAACCTCTCATCTGCAGTTCTAAAAGAATTAGCAAAATTCAATACCCACTGCAATTTTCCTAAAGCCAAAAAAAATTTAGCAAAAAAACCACAAAATCTTCCACTGTATAATATATCATACCCTGATTTTTTTTATTTATTTATTTTTTGCTGCTGTCCTATGCAGTATTGCAACAAGACTATCCTTCTCCAAAAGATTTCACTGAGAAAAGAATTGAATGTTTTTAAAGAAAATTGGAGCAATGTGCAAAGACATTCGCAGAAGAAAACGCTTGCCAGGTTTCTAGTCTTTGAATAAGATTACTCAAAGAGATGCATAACAATATAAATCTCCACTACATAAAACTTTGCAAGACATATAGATACAGTTTTCAATTCAGAGGGAAAAAAGAGAAATCTTCAAAAGTAAGTTAAGCAGAAGATTGCAGAGAACTCACAGTATCACCATCTGTTTCAGGCACATTTAAGAAGTTCCATTTTCTGTCAGAGCCTTCTGGGAAGTTCTTTAAAGAAAGCAGTGCAAAAAGTCAACAGAAAACAGCATTAGATAGCTGCAGTAAGAAAGAATAAATGCAGTGATAATGCATTACCTATACAGACAGGTAAATGCAATTCACATCACAAAACAACAGCAAGAAAGAAGGAAAAGATATTGCCAAATCAGAGACGTGCAAAGTGTTTTCCAAATACTTCAAGTGGCGAAGGACACATGGCTCAAGGTGATTAAAAAGAAATGAAGTTATCTGCTGTCTCAAAAAGAAAAAAAATCAGATTTGTATCAGATTGTACTTGGATGTGCCCCAGTTACACCTCTGTGAACTCAGTTCTTAGGCTAGTCAAAAGGTGAGCACTCCTGTACTGCAGCACTGGTGCCTTTGTAAACAGCAACAACAATAACAACAACAAAAAAAGCAGCTTCTCTGAGGAGTTTGTAAGTCCAGATGGAAAAAAATATGCATAAATGTTTAAACATGTCACTGGGGGGAAAAATACAGTTACAGAATACTGGGGAAAACACTTTCCAGTGTCTGCTCATTTGAGCAATATCTGAAAGTCTCAACAATGAATTCATGGGAAACTACATCCTTCCCTGACAGCTACAGGAAGGAAGGAAGAACAGAGTCCAGGAGAAGAAACAAAAAAGAAAATAACCATCCATATATCCATCTCATAAATCTAATAAGGTTACACCAATGTGGCCAGAAGGAATATCTGTCCTCTTGAACCCAAATATCCTTTAGGTACATTGGCAGCAAGGGAAAAACAGCTGGGAAATCCTAAGCGCGTAGACGACCTCTGACCTTAGAATCTACGCAAAAGCAATTTCTCAACTGCTTAGAAACTGCAATATGACACATCTTCTTTCTGCACTTTCTGTTCTGTGGAAATTACAACAGCCTTTACATGCACTAAACGCAGCGTCCCTAGGAAATCTAATCATTTTCCAGTTGCATTAGTAAACAAGCACTGCACACGAAGGTTGCTTAGCCTCATTTTAGCCTATCACTATGAACTACACTTGTTCTGAATCTTATCTTACAGGAGCAGGAAGGCACAGGAACAACTTAGTCTTAATGATGTGACAGGACTTGACAGCCACACATTGATGTGCTTAGGAAAGGAACCAGTAAAGGATTCAGGGAAAACTAAATAAGCTGTACATGTATTAGTTTTGAAAAAACAGAAAGAAAACACCATAATGCTAAGCTACAATTCCTGTTTAATGCCATTTTTCATTCCTATTTTCACTCACCCACCATATAAGTAGATATAAAGCATTTTTACCTTCTGAAATATTTCTTTTATTTCAAACGCTTAGTATTAGAGTATCCTTGCTACACTTTTAATTCTCATATTAAAAAAAAAATGCACTTGAAGCCTACTGTTCACTAACAACATTACTGCAATGTGACATAATAATAGTACAGTCATTTGACAGGCAAGAAAAATACAGGGAAAAAAATTGTATGAGGCAGAAAGCTCAAAGGCATATAATAAGAAAAGGAAAAAAATACAAGAGAGAATGAATGATAATAACTAATAACACAAACACAAGGAAGCCACAATGAACCTGTAATACTGATATGTTCTTAAGTGAGTAGTAGCTGGCGTTTCAAAATTTCTCCATTAGCACTGCATGCAGTAACGTTAACAATCACTTTAGGGTGAGTACAAAGAAATAAGAGCATTAAGATGTGAGATTACCTCAAACCTCCAGCAGCAGCAAAGCTGCACTCTGCTTACGAAAAGGTAAAAAATGGACTCTAAATAAAATGGATGAAATCCAATGTACAGGCAGAATTCTGCCTACAGAACACAGAGAGAAGGATCTCCAATTACAGTTCCTCAATTAATGGGATGAATTGAGAAAGCAACCTTCCTACCAATATTCAGAGGAAAGAAAAACAATTCTGCCTGTAAAATCATTGGCCAGCAAGGATTGGAGACAATGAGTCATAGTCAACCTCAGAGAAGTGGGTTTTATTAGACCAACATCAAACAAGCCACAACAATTTGGCGTGATGTGCCACATACTTCTGTTGTAGCTGTTTCTGCAAATTACACAAATTAAATGGGAAAAAAAAGGCCTGGACATGGGCAGAGCTGAGATACCAAAATGTTCTCTATGGACACTTCTCTCAGCCCTTTGTTGTTCTCAGATAAGCCAAGTTTGGGTTCAGCCAACACCATCTCTTTGGGATCAAGAACTTTAACGTGTATTCCCACAGGTCTGCCTGCAGGAAGAGTAATGGGAATACAGTCTGAAAAGAACAGTTCACCAATCAGTATCATGGGCCATATTTTCTCTTCCCTTTTAGCATAGGGCTCCCCAGCTATCCATTCTCTTCAACTCTTTCACCCTGTATGTGTTGTTTGTTGGAGCCTACTGCTGCTCTGTGTGCTGGCCAGAGCTATTCTCAGCACAAGGCATGAAGAACAGCGGCTAAATAATGCTCCAAGACATCACTAGAGATGAGATGCACACATCTTGAGTGTCAGATACCAGTAATGCAGTACACACTACGTATTCATAAACTAGACATGTTAAAGACTATTCCTACTAATTGTTCTTATCAAAGTGAATAACTGACTGTAAAAAGAGCTGCATAAGACTTGTTATGCTAATTTTGTTGCATGCCAAGCATTCTAACAACCTGAAAATGCAACCATTCAAAACCAACACCAAGTTGCAACAGATAACCGAAAGACTCAAACATCTGATTTATATTATTCAGTTTGTGGGCATGACTGACATAAAGAAAATTACCACAGTTATTTTAGGAAGTAGAAAAGCTGGCACCCACCAGAACTCCCCAATATCTCCTTCCTCATTGTAAAAAGAAATACTTTTTGAGATTGAGGTGGTGCAACAGTCCTGTTACAGTTAATGGAAGGACGAATATTTGTGTCCCATAAACCTTAGCATTCAGAAAACAAAGTAAGGTGAAAGAACACACCACAGCTTTGTTCTACTTATTTCAAACACATTAAATGCTCCTCTGGAAAGCTGAGTCGCCACATTCTGCAAACATCTATGGCTTGCCTTCCCCAAATACTAGCTTGGCAGTAACCTGAATGTGTAGACAAATCTGTTGATGAATAAAGGTTGTAGCTTCCCACATGTGCTGAGAGATCGATGTCTTAGCTCTGAACAATGGAAAAATCTTAATAGTCAGAACACTCTATCTAAAAGCTAAAGGATGTTCCTCGACTGTAGGATGAAATGGCCAGGAAAACTACTAAAATATAAACTGTAATGCTTGCAAGTGATACAATGTTTATCTCCATTTTGAAGAAATAATGGTCTGATATGAAAGGAAAAAAGCAAATTTTCTACTCAAGATCTTACTCTTGACAATCCACTTGTCAGATGTCCATGTTTCCTTGAATAACGAGAGGCTACGATGTCATCAATATCTTCTTCTGTTTCATCCAGAGAATCCTAAATGAGAAAGAAATGTGCAATTCAGTCATTGTGTTCTCCACTGTATTTGGTCAGCCTCTGTCCCCTGACATTGTTTCACATATTTTCTGCTTAGGCAAGATGGTACAGGATGCATTTAGAATTCTAATCTCCAGAGGAATTTTGAACTAACATTTTCCATATTTTTGCACAGGTACACAGCAAAAAAAAAAAAAAAAAAAAGGAAAAAAAAAAGAGGTCATCAGATTTCAGGTTTCAACTGCTTAAAAAATGGAAGAAATGACACACACACTCGCTATCTTATTCTGTAGACATATAATTTTGCATCATCAATAATTGTTCACATAAAAAAATTCTTGCGTTAAAATAATGCATTATTGCAATAATAATCAGAAAAATCGCAAAGAAATCATTAGTTGCACACCTTCATAGATATATATGGGTGAATTCCAATAATCAAGTCTGAACTCTAACATCCTTAGCTCATATCCAGGAAAAATATATTATTTTTTAACTACAGCAATAAAGTAAAACCTAACAAGAAACTTAGTATCTGGCTGATAGTACTAATAAGATTCTTAACTTGAAGCAAAAATTACAGGGAAAAAAAAGTCATCTTCCATTCTACTCAGAGCAGCTGGGAAATTTCAAGGATCTCTTTAAGCCTCATGGCAGGTATTGTTTTTATGGAAGCCAAATGTACAAATCCTTTATATCTGCTTTGCAACTATACAAGTCTCATGTGATGACCTACCTCAGTGGTTGCACAACCATTCTCTATACCTTCTAAACTAAACAGAGATCACACAGACTTCTAATTAGGAAGAACAGCTGAAAAGAAATGCTGCTGGAGAGTTAAACTGTCATTGTTTATTTAAAGATCTGCAAAGTGCTCATTATTAGTATGAATAAAACTAGCTGTTACTTCTCTAATCCTTTGCTCCAGTTACTGAAATGAATCAGCTGAAAACTATGCAAAATTTTCTATTACTACTTTCCAACCACAGTCGTGCACATTTAACGTTGAGCAAAGGGAAATGAGGACAAGCCATCACTTTATTCAGGACAAAAACTACATAGTGAAGCAAAAAAAAAAACCCTCTTAGCTTCACGTTTTTACAATGAGCCTCCTCTGATGGTGTGTTTCCTTCCTTTTCTACTTGGGGTCCACTGCAGAACAAAATGTCATAGGTACTTCACACCGTAAACAAAATGTCCATAGAGACCCAGGCACAACATACTATGCTATTCTCATGAGAAACCCTGTTGAATCCTTCAAAAGTAAGTAAATTAATTAATTCAAAAAATTAAATAAAATAAACAAGCACTTATCACTTCTACTCTCCTTATTGACTTCAGAATTCAAGTGACACAAAAATATTAAAATGACACCAGCAAGATGTTCTTCCAGCCAATGCATCAAAGAGAAGCAATTCTGGTAATACAACCCAACTCTTTCCTTTACACTGTTGTATCCACATATGTGGTGTTAAAAAACAAGTGCTGAATTTTGATTGGTGAATAATTATACACAGCACGAATCACAAAATGGGATGTTTAAGTTTTAGACACTCAACTGTTGACAGCCCTTCCGTGACAGGGAGTTGTAGAATCACAGAATACCCTGAATCAGGAGAGACCCATAAGGATCATCAAGGCCAACTCCTGGCTCCACAAAGCACCACCCAAAATTCAAACTCTGTTTGAAAGAGCTGAGTCCTAATGGTAAGTACGTGATCACCAATTTTTGTCTGCAAGCGATAATATAAATTTAAAACAAATGGTTACCATTTAACATAAGCACTTAATTCCTTCTCCACTACAATGATTATGTTTCTCAGTCAGTGTTACAGAACAGTAGCTACATAATTGGTTAGTGTTATTAGCTTATATAAGCCTATTAAAGTTAGAGCTGGAAGGACACTAATCTTGTGGTCTCCAGTGGGAGTTACAAAATGCACATTATCCAATTTCTTCTAATAAAGCAGCTGAGCATGTAATGAACACTACTTGGTCAGGAATTCAACGCACACCTCTCAAGATAAGGTGCACACAACTGAGAGCAGCACTACGTGTTTAGCTGGCTCCTTGAAAAATACCACAGCATGCAGCTTTCTCGTCCCTTCCCACTTCCAAGAGTAAGAAGAAAAATACCACTCAATCTCTATCTCTATATGTAAGCGGTGCTATTGATGAAGCTGGGAGCAAAGCAGCAAAAATCCTTTTTCCACCTTTCCAGCTGGCAATCTGCTTATCTTATTAATGTGTGGCATCTTTCACACCACTACCATTAGTTCCCATCACCTACAAGAGACTAAAGGACTTCAGCTAGGTCCACCAGCCAGTCAAGATGAAGGAAGTCATAATTCTTCTCAGACTAAAGGAACTGTCCTAATTTTCATCAGATATTCTTATTTTTGTCTCTTGTATCAAGCACCAAAACTAAACCCCAGTGGGAGTATAACCTTCATCTCAAAACACAGCATTCATATGCAATCTAAGGCAAGACACTGAAGTAGTCCCATGAGTCAAACTACCCTAAAAAATACGCTGAGATGCAATCTGGCATTTCATTTAGAGAAAGCAAAAACTCCCTTCCGTGTACAAGGAAGGCAAAAATCAAATAACCTAAAACTACTCTGGATAAGACACTTCTGGTGCATGCCTTAAAGAAATTCCCAAGTGACAACTATCACACTCTGTACAACTAGAACAAGAAACCAACATAAAATATTTAAAGCTCTTATTTTCTTGTTTTATGGTTTTCTTCTGCCATCTTTTCCAGCTTCTAAATCAAGAACGCACCCTTTTTCTTTACTAAAATTAAATAATAAAACATTAATTTTTGAAGGTTATTTCAACATAAATCTGATGCACAGAAATGGCTTGTTATTCCCTAAATGTTTCATCCAAACAGAGCAATGCTGCAGGCAAATTCACTAGGTGGTTACAACCCAAGAAACAGATGGGAATCCCAACATGCTGTTTTCCACAAATCCTCAACTATCAAACATTACAAGAAAGGGACACGTTTCCCATGGCCAATGCCCTTCTGAAAAGAGCAGATGATAGGAAAGTATTATGGCAAAAGACAAACCATTACTGTTGCAGCAGGTAATGTTTCTTTTCTCTTTTCTTTCTTTTTTTTTTTTTTTTTCAAGCTAACCATTTGCATTTGGAAACTTCAAAACAAACTATGATTAGATGAAAAAATGTTCAAATTACTCTTTTCCTCATGCATAATCAACAAGCTAGGATTTTTTTTCTTTTCATGGCATCGATGCACACCTGCAACTTGTGCATCTGTCTTGAATACGTGCATAATGTGAGAGGGAAGTTAGCTATCACATCAGGAAAGGCAGTCCTTACCGACCACACAAAAAGAGGAATGCAGATGTATGTAAGAAACTGATTAACAGAAAGAAGAGATTGGCTAAAGTGATGGGAAAGATAGGGAGGGCTTCATCTTCCAAAGAAACAAGGCAAAAGACAGAAACAGATAAAGATTACAGCTGATACAGTATTTTTCAGCATAAAAATTAAAAATGAAGAAAGTAGGAGTTAACAGCACTTTGGAGTATCTATAATCTAGAGCCTGAAATTCAGTGCTATTCACCTGAAAACTCAAAAAGTAGCAAATTAATAGCAAACTGTTATTCACTGGAATCATACTACAGCCAACAGACTAAAGAAAAATGAAACTGTTTAAAAACTCATTAAATACCCCTCAACTTACATTTTGTATCACTTATACATACAGTGCTGATTTTCTAAGACTGAGCAAACACGATTTCTGCCAGATAAACATTCACATGTTTACAACTCACCAGCTCCTCATCTAAGGCGCTAGGTACAGATTTGCTTCTTACGCTCAAGGTATCCCGTTTTCCTTCAGAGTAAGATTCACTCAAATCTATCTCAGATCGGCTACGGTCTAGAAAACGAAAGTAACAAAGCAGCTCATTACAATTTTGTGTAAATACTGCCACTTTTGCCTCTTTACTAAGTGCTGTCTCAGACCGGTTTTAAAGGAAAAACGTTAAAATTGCATTTCTGTACACATCGCTCACAAACTCTATGACAAATGACCATCATGATGAAAAATAGAAAAACATGTTTTATGGTGCTATTTGGCCTTCTGCCAACATTTTTCACGCGCACTTTTTATCTGATGTAATTGTTTCCAGTGGATGACATGACAGATCAAGCTTTTGACTTCGTATGTTAGACCTATTACCTTCGAATACTGCATTACTTGGAATAATGCCCAAGCATTTCTAGAGACGACAACATTACCTACCATAACCAAAAACCCTTCAGCATCTCCTTCAGATTTAAGCAGCCTGAGATACAGAAGAGCACAAAAAACATTTCTGCCACCACTGTGCAGAAAGGGTCAAAGCGAGTAAGTCTCTAATTCTACTTTTTTTTTTTTTACTTTCCACAAGTTTCTCATCCCTTCTTTAAAGGCACAAGAGATGCTAGATATTTTAGAGAAATATTTTCTTCATCCTCCCCCTTAAATGTTTTGTGCTACTGTTCAATAAATAGATTTTAAAAAATGAAGAGAATACTTCTACATCCTGCAGACAAGAATCTGTAAAGTTTTCTGCTGTCCATCCTCTTCTGGTCTATAACTGATGTGACAGGAAAGGTCTGCATTTTGAGCTTATGCCATAGAATCACAGAACAGTTTGGGTTGGAAAGGACCTCAAAGCCCACACCACCCCAACCCCAGCCATGGGCAGGGCTGCCCCCACCAGCTCAGGCTGCCCAGGGCCCCATCCAACCTGGCCTTGAGCCTCCAGGGATGGGGCACCACAGCTTCTCTGGGCAGCTGTGCCAGCAGCCTCTGAAATCCCCCAGAAATAAGACAAAGAGTCTGAGGGATGTTCCCAAGCTGCCTCCAATTTTGCTCAGCATCTACTTTAATAAAATGAGGCCAGCTCTTAAATGCTCAGAAAGCCTGTAATTTGTAAGGCAGCAGAAGCAGAAGAAACAGTCATTTCAGAAATAAAGTAATAGCCGGGAATGCCTCTGCCAGGAATTGCATAATGCAGTATTCTCAAAGAAACCCTGATGCTTTCAAGTGGAAAAAAAATCTAAGGTGAGGACTGTAACTCCTTTGATTAACTCAGTGGGATATGTCACTAGGTTTCTGCTTTGGGCTAAATTCAGATGAAAGAGAGTGATCCCTGTGCTCCTCTTCAGAGAGAAACGTGAATCTGAACCCACTCTGTTAGCCTGTAAGAAGCAGAGTAAAAGGCAGAAGAGTGCAGAACACACCTGCCTCCCATTTCAGGTAGGAAAGGAGGATCTCCACCCACTGATGCAAAGAGGCTCTTCCTGGGCAAGCCTCATTTACCTAGCAGCCTCCAATGAAATGAGGTAAATCACAGCTAAACCAAGTGTTCAATGCATCATGTATAAAAACCAAAATGATGTGACAGCTGTAAGGGACTTGTTATCTGACAGCTCATTGTTTCTCAGTGTGATTTGTTTCTGGGCAAAGAGGGTGTGAAATGTAATCATATTGCATACAGATAGCTCACAGATAGTATTTTATATGGTTGGCCACACAGGGAACGATTTAACAATGTGAAACTGTGAATAAAAATCTTGTAACAAGTCCTAGAGTATATCTTTTGCCAGTAAGGATTACCATATTTTCAAACGTGAAACTTATTAAGTGGCATAAATTTAATTAGAAAAAAGATGAATTTAGTAGGATGAACATCAGCAAGTACATGACTCTTATACCTGATCTTCTGATGTGCACTAAAAACAGAAATCACAGACCCACAAGAATAGCCATAATCTTCTAATGATAAGGGCTAGCAGAAAAAAAGAAGACTTAATACTTGCCTGATGACAAAGATACTCTAGAAACTGCAATGGAAGGTGTTCCAGATGCTTTTCTGTGGTGCTTCTTTACTAAATCTTCAGGTACACTTTCACTTGCTGGAATAATCATGCCATTTTCTGAACCAGTGTCCTGCTCAGTAAGAAAAAGGCACATCCCAGAAATACAAAAATTGAACTTACTTACCATCAGTCTACAAAAGCACCATTTCTATTAATTTCCAGAAATCCAAAGCTTCTTTAGCACCTGGACTATAACTGAATATATTTAGTTTACCACTTAATCTGTGCTGCTTAATGCAGATCATGCATAAAATTTGCCAAAAATTGCAATTCATGGGTACAGTCTGAGTTCGCAACTGAAAAATCAGAGTAATACATCAGGAGTGAGGGAAGGAAAGTAAAAAAAAAACAAACTATACTATGCTAATTTAGCCTAGAAATTACGTAAAACAAAAAAAGAAGAAAAACTATTGGCTTTATACCAGCATAATTTGTCAGGTTAGAAGTAAATGGATTTGAACTAATTAAATTATGATAGCATAATTCCTTAAATAAAGCTAGTATGCTTGATATTATTACTTTTTTCTTGCCTTCTTGTACAAGGAATAAATAACAACATCAACTGTGTCCAAATTGAATGGATTTGTCTTTTTCAATGACATCTAATGCACTTAAAATAAATACAACCTGTGTGCTAGCAAGAATATAAATAAAACAAGTATTAACTTATTTACAGCACTCATAACTGGCCTTCACAAATACTAATTCATTTTTATAAAAGATTACAAATTAGACAAAGTACTTGGAAGCTGGAAAAAATGGATGTGTTCTCTCAATGAGATGGAGTTCAAAAGCTCATCTATTTCTTTCCAGTGACAAAAAGAATTATCTCTGACTATAAATTTGACTTTCTTTCTATACAACTTGTGTTGTTGCAACTTGGATCAACTTAGAATGATAGAATCATTGAAGTTGGAAAAGAACCTTTAAGATCATGTAGGCCAACCGTCAATCCATCACCACCATGCCCACTAACTGACTGTAATAAGCCTGATTTCTTAGGAGGGATGACCAAAATGAATGCAGGATGGTTGTTCCACTCAGCAGACAGCCAAGAGCACCCGTCTGATAAAGGAATGAAGACAGTGTTTGCTTCTTGCTGAAGTGAGCAAAATCCTGCTTATTATGAAGCAGCCAAGGATGCTGACTCAGACATGGCCATCTACACCTCTAGAGGCCTAATAACAGCAAGTAAGAGGAGTCCCAGATGTTTCATTTTGACAGCATCTAGCACACATTGTGTGCTATGCCATAATTTAATCAAATCCAAAAAATTAAGATAGGTACTGCCTGATTTTCTGCAATTGCTGATCTTTTCCCTCAGAAGTCGGGGGGGTGCGCTGGGCCCTGCATGCTGGAGAGTCACATCCTTAGCTCACGGCACTTATTCAAGGCCCTACAGTGTCAAAAACATGTACACTCATCCCTTGTGCTTCCCACTTCAAAATCTGTAAGTCATTAAGCAATTCTGGATATCAGCAGCAATTTTTAGACAGAAAAATGCCTGCCAAACCAAAAACCACATCACTGATAGAGCACGACAAACCTTGCTCTAGTAGAGACCTTCATTGGTCCCAGCAGAATTATAGAAGAGACAAAATCTTCTCCATCGGGCTTGTCCTTCCTGAGCTACAAATTGATCTAACAGAGCAGACACCAGCCAAGCTGTCCTGCTCGGCGCCAGCTCCATTTAGTGTCAGCTCTACATCAGGGAACTTACCCTGCTATAATCTGCAGTCATGCTGCATGTGCTCAGCGCCGGCGACATCAGGAGGGAAGATATGGAAGCGCTGCTTCTGTTTGCAGGGCCCATGGCCCCTCTTAGATGGCCTGCAGCTGCTTCAGTATCGCTGCTGTTCAGGGAAAGAGTGCTTCCTCTGGGAAGGAGATAAGAGTAAAAAAGCGTTACTGCTTCCAGCAAACCACAGAATAAAATATCACTGATAACGGTTTATTAGAATTACATTGCTCTGGATGAACTGTGTCATCCACTGGAAGGAAACGGTCACCTGGAAAGACAAACATAAGCTGGGGTGAACCAATTATGTCACGCCTATACCTGTTTTCAGCATCTCTGCCACAAGTGTGAATAGCCCGAGCAGGCGCCTCTTCTCCAGTTGCTGCACTGCCACATGTTCATGTGACAGTACACGAGCATCTCAGCAGAAGGCGTGAGGCCTCCAGTGGGACTTCCCATACGGGGAATGAGCTGCTCCTCATTTTGAAGAAAAATTACCAGGATCTGACAGTTCTGATCACTTCTGTCAGCACTATCCCCAGGAACTCTAAAATCCTCAGCTGTGCACTCTCCTTCCTCTCCAGAAAAACAATTATCCTCTCTCCTGCTAGAAGAGCACCATCCTAGTTATATAATGACAATGACTTGTGACCCCAGCTGGCAGATCATTTCAACCAGACTGAAAAGTGACAAAAAATAGCCTGTGGTCACCATGCCCAATTGCTGTCTAATGCTGCAGCAGGCAAGAGGGACATTTTCTATTAGAAAATATTGATCAGTCCATGTGTTACAGTGCTAGGAAGGGTAAGCTGTTGTACTTTTCATTTTTATCTCTTTTTAACTCTTGAAAGAATGAAAATGATTTTAAAATTTATTTTAATGTTTCCAGCCTAAGTCCTATTTCCACTTGAAATTTGATTAGAATTTCCAAGTTCCTGACTCATCCATTCTTCCCTCTTTCCCTGCAAACATCAGTTCAGATATTTTCATTTTCCTTCATAACCTAGGGAACTGTAACAGAGCCTTGCCAGACAGTAACAGTTCTGTACACAGTCCTACTTACTATTTCAAACAATTACTGATAAACAGCAATTGATGCAAGCACCACAGCCTTTTTCATGCAGAAAACGCAGCACCAAAGGACACAGGTAATGTGATTTTGCTGGAGAAAATGATTTTGGAACTTGAAGCGTGTTTTCAGCTTGCTTAACCATTATTTTAGATCTGCAAGCATCTTCACTGTGCACACATCTGATTTTCACCTTCTCTTCAGTTTGTCATACCACATTAGGGTAACAGCAGTAAAAATCTTCTCTACAGTAACAAAAATTTGTATCAGAACTACTGCTGAACTGAGAACAAATGCTCAGTTCCTGTCTACCCTAAGCAGGGAACACAGATCACATTTGTAGAGTTATTAAAAACAAAGAATAGAGAGGAAAACTCCAAAAACCAGGATTGTCTACTAATGTTACATAAGAATATTTTGTCCATTACTGGTCATACAGTAACCTTTTAAACAATTATCAGTCCGTTTGTTATATCAACAAGAGTAGATTACTCATAATAAACTCTCTCTCACCCATGTGCACTTCATATAGTCGCACTACTACTTTTTAATCTGATGAATCAGTGATCAACAAACCCTAAAAAATGTGGTCTGGTTGAATTTTAGTCCTATCTGCTCACATAAAGAAGTGCTTTTGGTGCCACGAAGTCAGAAAATCAAAGCACCTGGCTGTCATCTGTATTTTGTCAAAGCTCTTGTATTTCATTGCACACTTAATTTCTAAACCTGCCAACCATGGTCAGTTGTCAAACTGCACTGAGTAATATCAATAAAAAATAAAATTTGATTTTTATTCTGTCACACCACTTTTGATAGATTGCTTTAACTTTGTGTTATGAAAGCTCCTGTTACAGAATTTTTCCTCACTCTGTAAACTAATGTAAAACAACAGAAGCATTCTGAAGTCACACAGGACTGGGATAACAAAGATTTCAAAATGTGTTATGAGAGATTCTGTAATCATCAGTCAGAATGAGCACTTGCACACCAGATCATAGAATGGCTTGGGGTGGAAGAATCATCAAGTTCCAACCCCCTGCCGTATGCAGGACCCAAAACCTCCATATCTAATACTAGACCAGGCTGCCCAGGGCCCCATCCAACCTGGTCTTGAACACCTCTAGGGACGGGGCATCCACAACCTCTCTGGGCAGCCTGTGCCAGCAGCTCATCACTCTCTCTATGAAGAATTTCCCTCTGAAATCTAATCTAAACCTTCCCTCCTTGAGCTTAAAACCATTCCCTCTTGTCCTATCACTATCTACCCTTGTAAAAAGTTGATTCCCCTCCAGTTTGTAATCCCCTTTTGAATACTGGAAGGTCATCTTCAGACCTTTGTGCTTATTTCAGCCTGCTTTTAGAGAGAGGCCCAACTTTTTTTATACGTATATTATGTAGACAACAATGAAAGAAGTTGTTATAAGGTGACTATACTATGCATTTCCACATGGTAGACAAGACCTCAATAAGATGGTGTAGCGTTTGCACAGATGAGTCTAAAATTCCTACACTATTCATCTAAGGAGTATCCTGATGCTGCAAATTCAGTTTGTTCAGCTGCAGTAACAGTAAACATTCCTGCAGCAGTAGAAATAAACCAGTCCAAGAGATGAACTCCTGGCCCAGGCCTTCCCGTTTCTCATCTCAGTACAGCTTTTCTTAAATCAAAATAGTCAGAAAGAACTTTCATTCTTTCTCAATCTCCCTGTTGGTAGGTGAAATACTCAGAGTTTTGACAATGCCGCTAGAAGATGGAACAACTACCAAAATAACAAATACGCAGGAAAATCTAGGGCAGCAACAGTGACACAACATGCTATTATATTCCCTTAATTTGAAACAGCGATGGAGGGCAGCCTGGGAAAGTTTGTTGTTATTTTTAATAAGTACTACTCAGTTCTATAAGGTAACAATGGATAAACTACAACAAACATTCTTGAAAATCTGTATAAGGCAGGAATTTTCATTCCCCTACAGAAACCCATATTATCAAATTTCCAATGTGTGTAAAACATATGGGTATTCAGTATAGATTACCAAGTGAACAAGAAAAATAAAGAAGTTGTTTGTTTACTTGATTTTGGAGGTGAGATGAGAAGAATGCTGCATGCGGCATTTTATAATACAGAACAGAAATAACAGAACAGGCAATAACAAAGATTTTCTAAGTCCCAAAGAATTTTAAATGGAACTCTAATAGAAATAACTGGAACATAATATTGGAAAGAGAAGGATAAAACAGATCCTTTGAAAGAAAAAGTTACAAATTATAATGAATTAACATGTCATTACAAAAGTAAAATTTTGGGAAAAAGGTCTTCAGTTCTGCAACGTGAACACAACTTGCTGGATTAAAAGCCAGAAAAGAAAACCCAATGCACTGACAGCAATCACCACCTAAACATAAGGGAGAAAAAAGAGATGGACAGAGTAATTTTTATTTAGTTAGTTGTTAAAACAGAAGCTCTCCTTCTCAGACTGTGCTCACTCAGGGCAATCGAAGACAATCCAATTCTGTGGACTGGCACATACATCAATTTCAGCACAAACTACAACAGATTTCTGCCACTCACCTCTCAGAACAAGGCGTTGACTTGCTACTGTGTAGGCTTTGGCGTTCAGCTTCACAGCCTATGCGCCTTCCACCTTCATCTTTTGCAATTGTAATTTCTCCTTTGGTAGCTGCCCTGATCATCTTCCTGATGAAAACAGGAAATTAAAAAAAAAAAAACGTTGTAAAAGTTGCAATATCTTTCCCAGAAACAGCAAACTGGCTGAAATACCACAAAGTGCACATTCCATTCATGTCTGAGCTATGGACAACTTGGGATATAATTGTCAACAAAGTTCCAAATCTGAATTTGAAGCTGATTGTAGGAACAAGAGCAGCATCATATTTACAATAAGCTACTTTAAGACACAGAACATCAAAATACCACAGAATCGCAGAATAAAAGGTTAACTACTTGTTATGAACTAATAGTGCCTTGTGAAATCCTTAGAATTTTACAGTAGATACACAGCAAAGAGTTTCTGATCAAGTACATGTATTTTCTTGTAGGAAATTACACCAAGTGTATTTTCTCTTTGCAGTTTCTATACTTGTACATAGCAATACCTCAGACTTTCTGAAAACACAACACCACCTCCTTGTCTTACCTCACCCTGCAGTACTTGGTTTAAAAAGATGAAATGAAATTACATGTAACTGAATAGTCACAGTATACTTCACAGACATACAAGCAAAAGTGTAAAAGGTTTCCCATTATGCTAAGTTTAAGGAGTTGGCCCCAAAATGGCTTTGCTAAAGCAAATGCACTCATGAAATATATGAACATGAAACCTGAGCGAGGAAAAAGGAGCAAGGAAGAAAGAGAAGCAATGAACTACTCCTAAGAGAAGCGGCCTATTTCTTGTGGAGATAAATTTATGGGGAATGTCACCATTGGAAGATGTTCCAAACCACAAACTGAAAAACGCTGAAAACTACTAAAAAAAAAAAAAAGAAAAGAAAATGAAAAAAAAAAACCAACCAAAACAATTCGTTTCTCATGAGTAAATGTTCAATGGAATTAAGTAAAAGAGGATCCGAAAACTAAATTTTAAGGTGCTCTCCCTATAGCTACCAATCAGCACAGTTTAGAGCAACATATAGGTCCCCCTAGAATAAATTCCCTGAGCTGGTTTCTTCTTCACCTTCATTTGAGAAGCCAGAGATGTTCTGATGCTCTTTTCACCATTACTAAACAGAGAAAAATACTTCACATTTTCTGATTGACTGGAGGAAGGAACTCCATACCTACTACTCCTCAACAGTCAAGGTGTAGAAAGCCACCTACCCACCCTACGGTTGGGATCCACAGCTCTACCCATGACATGAACATTCATCCAATTTTATTCCCATTCATTGAACTTTCTCAAGTTATCTTTGAAAATCACACACGCAACCATATATTCAATGCATCTGTCCATGTCCCCTGAGAATGAGTGAGCACTTCTCTAAGGCCATGGCCTAAGTGGGTTTATACACTTCACAGGCTGTAAAATGACCACCATCACATCTCTTTATTCACTGTCACAACACAAAAAAACAAAGGAGCACTGCTTCGTTGTTAGACTAAATTTGCACAGCTAGAAGCCAAAGGAAAACATGACTTGTAAATGGGAGCAATGAGTATATGTAGAAAACAGGCCTTTCTTAAATTTGCTTTCTCAGCAAATGTCTTTTAGAGACCCTCTGCTATTTCAAATATAAATAGGAATAATCCAGCAGTTAAATTGCTTTTTTTTCCTGCTATGTTTATAGCTGAAGGATAATTACAGCTGTATTTCCTTGGAGACAGCAGTCTAATTATAGGAAGCAGCTTTCAACTGAAGAGTCTTTCTAACTCTGGAAAATTTGGGGCTGATGTGAACTGTTGGAGAGTCTCAAAAGACAATCCATTTGACCGCATGCAGCTGTTATGAGATTTTCACTTTCTAAAAAGAAAAGGCTTTACCCTATCTTTCTAGGTTTGCCAAAGATTGATTTATGTCCAGTTAGGGAGGAGGTTGATATTTCTTTTTCTTCATTCTCTTGGTGTTGATCTTTGAACGTTCTTTCTCCAGCCTTACTGGAAATTGTATCTACAGTGAAGGGGAACAAAAAAAAAACAACAACAAAAATCAATATTTAAACATGTAAAGGCAGCAAACATTAAACAATCTGCAAAAATAGGTTTTCAATGTTTCAGTATTAAATGAAACCACATGATAAAATATCATACGAAAACAGCTGGGAGGGCTCTTTAGTTTTGCTGTTTAATAAAGGAAAAATAAAGTTCAAGTAGTTTGAAATGTTTCTTCCTCCCAGCTTTACTGTTGAACTATGTTTCTGAATTCATCACTGACACTACAGTTAATAATCAAAGGACTTGAAACATAAGATTGCAGTGTAGCGCATTTTCTGTGTTGCATGAAATAATGTTTTCTTAATTAAAATGCATGCTCATTTGGGAGCAGATGGCAGAAAAAATGGCTCATTTTTACAAATGTGTCTATCAAATATAAGTATATAGTAAAAAAAGTCACACAATATGGAAATATAAAAAAAAAAAACAAAAAAAACCACCAGAAACATTAGATACATCAGTCCAACAGTTTCTGAAGCATGCCGGTATTGGAAAGATCAGAAGATCAGCATTTTGCTAAGCAGTATATTTGCACCTGAGATTCTTGCAATAGCAGTAAACCAGACCTTCCCCTACAACCTGCCAGTAAGTACTACATTAGTACTGAAAGACATGAATGCCACCTCTGAAAAGAGACTATACTTAAGTACCAATTTCTGTGATCAGAGTGAAATAGTTATGAGAAGAGCGAAGCACAAGGATTCAGGCTGAACTCCTATTTCTTAATCCAGTGGTACCAGCAAGGTAGTACAGCAGCTCACAAACAGCATATGCTTGCTCTGCTCAATCAGGACAGCAGAATGCTTTCTTTACATAAGCATGCGGGTGCAACTTATTGGAGGTACCTGAACCAAAGGTACATCTCCAATCTCACCTGACTTTCCAAAATGGAAATCATGGATCGTGCATTTCACATATTACCATCACAAATAAGAGAGACAAAGATGAAAAATGGCTGATTATTGATCACGCTTACATCTTCTACAGTGAAAAATGAAATACAACACAGGTAAAACACCCTGGGAAAATGGTTTGAATGTATTAAGTGTATGCAGCAAATCCCTGTGTTGAGGTCCCTACCTGGGGACTTGCGCAGGATGGACTGTCTGACAACATCGGTTCCGAGATTTGATTGTTTGAAGCGCTTTGCTCTCTCTTCAAAGAACCATTCTCCTGTCACTATCCTTAGTTGTCTGTATGGGAAGAAGACGACAAAAAGCCACTAAATGCAGTCTTTCCACATGTCAGGACTGTTATGAATTACCCATATGTGTGTTCAGAGTTCAGACAGAACTTGTGGCTTTGCTATTGTTTTGGATAATGCTGTCTTTTCTAACTGGAAAGATTTCCAGGTAACTGGAAAGATTTCAAATCCTTCTGCTCATACTCACAAAAACAAAGCCTGCATCATTGCTGTTTTCCTTTGGTAAGTTTTCAATGCGAATTGCCAGGTGTCTTTGAACAGGTTTCATTATATTAAAGCATCACCACTTTTGTTGCCCTACCACGTACAGTTGATGGCAAAAAGCCACTAATCACAAATATTCCAAATGGATGAATAAATAAATATATAAAATCACTCAAAAAATGATCCAGACACATTCCTAATTACTTTATGTCCAGTAAGAAAACTTGCTAACCTATTCCAGAAAAGAAATAATTTAGCCTTCCTGGCATGAAAATTCCAAATCCAAAACACGCACACAAATGAGGTAGCAGAAGATCACTGCCTTACCTCGTTGTTGCTTATTTCTAACGTCAAAATCATGTATTTTGTATGCACAGTAAGTCACTATGCAAGGTGTTAAATAAAATCTCTGCATTTCCACTCAGAAATGTTAAATTACTTTTTTTTTAAGATACGAATATTAGAGTCACTGTATTAGAACCTATATGGTATGAAAACCAGTTTTTTCCAAACATGTATTTTCACAATTCATTTACAGCATGCACTTCCCTGTGCAGTTATTTTTATGTCATGGTTTACAGCGTTGAGTGCTTTGTATCACATTGTAAAACTGTCATACACTCAACTATACCAGTGCATTCTACTACAACATAAATGATATATTAGATGGTCTACGTGGTTCACTTATTTTTCCCTCAGCTACTCCTAGGTTTGACACAAAACTCCCCAAGTGTCATTTTCCCCTTGGATACAGGCTTCATTTATGGTCTGGATCGAGGTAGGAGGTCCTCCCCTGACATCCACCTTCTGGAAACCATCTGTAGTCAGCTATTCTGAGTGTACTTGGAGCATGTATAGAGGCCTCAACCTTTACATTGGACCTTTATCCTTAATATCAACATCACTTTTGTCTTGGCTTCCCAGTCTCTGATAGCACTTGTTTGTGAAAGTGTCCATACCTAACAGATTCTATTAAAATATCACATTTTAATGAAATAAGTGGGAAAAATAAAAAGCTCTGTACTTTTTAGCACACTAATACAGGATGAGACATCTGCAAATGTATTTTTTATGCATGCTGAACAATTCGTAGGAAGGCTAATGTTCATATAATATTAATCATTCATGCACTGCAGGAATATCTACAAAAATAATTCTTGTTCTACATGAATGAAAATGATTTCAGATTATATACCAAAGTTTCTGACTTGAGGTTTGAATTTCATAATTGCACTTGACATTCCGAAACAAAAACTGAAGAGCGAAATCGAACCATCTTACAATGACATTATTTTCATGCACATATAATTATGACAAAGGCAGCCTGTCTTTCCTACTAAAATAGCACATCTTTCTTCCATTTTTGATACCGAACCTAAATTAACCATTTCCATCCAGATAATTGTTCCAGTGGGAAGAGAATCAAGATCACATACACAGCATTACATCAAATCAGTTCTCCCAGGTTTGTTCTCAGTTGTTTTTGAAATGGATTCAGGTTCCATCACTGCTGTAATCATGGTACACATAGGTATTTTCTTTCCTTCATCAGTTAGCACATAGCTACATACAAACTTACAAAAATGTGTTTTACAAAAAAATGTTTAGTCTGGCCTTCCTGGATGTATGACAGATGTTAAAACCAGTACCTTTAGAAAGAAGGAAACTAGAGTTATAAATTTTAACGGTAGCAATTGTTGTTGACTGCATTTCCCTATTCTCAAAATACGTAGGAAAATTTTAAAGAAAATCATGTTCAAGTAGCTACATTTAGTACAAAACACTGTAGGTACTGCATAAACTCCTCAGTGTGTTTTAATTAGTGAGCCTGATAATTACATACATGTGTGAGAGGGAGTACAACACCTAGTTTCATGCTTCTTCCTCTCTGATCTCCCAATAAACACAGTAGCTTCATTAACACACTGCTCAGCTTCCAAACAATACAACCTGTAGCCTGTCCCTACCAACAACTCAGCTTGTTATTTTCCACTCTCATTTTTGGAAGACACTTCATTGTTAAATTCCATTTAAGATGGAAATTACCAATTTTTACTTTTTCTGTGAGAAAAAACAAACAAACAAAAAAAACCAACAGAAAAACACCACTACCAAGTATCTCACTTCCTCTTTGGGAAGTAAAATTGGAAAAAAACAGCAGGACCAAAAGCTGGATAAAGTGAAGCCTATAGATAAATAACCAAAACATACATACCCACCTTTGCATGCATTCAATTGCACAGAATACTTTCTACAGCATAAATTAATTTCAGAGTATTTTTTATATGCTGTGAGGCTATTAAATAGAAAACTGTGATTCTATTAAAAGAAGACAAACGTACATGGAAGTTAGTGTGGAGGGAAATCTGATGAACATTTTTATTCTAAAGCATGTGAAGTCTCTATTCTTAGGATCCTAATGTGAGTAACTGTCACAATGATACTGAGTTTTCATGACACTTTAAGACAATATAATTATTGCACAGATGAAGATAGGTCTCCCAGCACTGCTTAATTCAATTGTAATAACCTGGGCCACCCAGGTATTTTATCTTGCTGAAGAATTCAAAAATAAAGTCCCCATTCATATACATCTAAACATAACCATGATGAAGAACACAGCATTAAGATGAAAAACTAGAAGACTGCTTGAAGAATGTGATTTTAAATTAAATGATAAATTTAATCACATTTTAAGATGATACAGGAAAAATGTGACCTAGATGGAAAGTGTCTCTTCTAGCACCTGTGTTTGATAGGTGCTGATGACTCAGCTGTTCCTCATATGCAAGGAACGGAGCAGAAAACTTTCTCTTTCACCAAGTGCACTGCTACACAAAGGCTCATTTTATCTCATTAAACACTATAACATCTCATCTCATTAATAAAGACTATCTTATTCTCTACCCTCAGTGACAACAGACCACACAATCTGGGAGAAGACTTGGCTCTAGCTCTTCTTGACCTTTGAATAATTAATCTTGCAACCTTATATCCTATCTGGTAATAACTCTGATAACAGAAAAAAACAAGTTACTTTCTCCTTAAGGACATACAAATGGAGTATCCTTCCTCTGTAACTAAAAACTGCAAGGTAGTTTATGTATAAATCTCAGTCTGTTATTCTTAAAAATTCTAACAAACATCTCTCACTTTTTACATCCAAATTTCTTTCCTCAAATTCACTAAAGCTCTCTCTGAAAGTGGTTTAGAATGTAATTAATGATTTGTAATGAGCTTCTTCATCACCACCTGACCTCAGTGAAATAGTATTAAAAGGTACTAAAGATTATTTGGAGGCACCGAAGAGATTAAGTCAGACTTGCTTACTGCCACATGAAGACACTCTGGTGGACAGAAAAACAACGAGATAGATTTTATTATTAAGCAAACGGTACCTCATCCTTTCAGCTACCATTATGCTACCATACAAGTGTTTAATTTGTTCAGAAAACAATACTGTGTTTTACCAAAGGAGTATCTTGAGATAAACCGATCTTCAAGTCAATCAACACAGTTGCAAATTGGCCCTTTTTTTTTTTTTCTCATTTTTATTAATTTTTGTATTTCTGTAGCTGCACACAAACTCACTCTAAATATTAATGCTATTCATCGATGCTATTTCATCAAAGGCTGTAGGACAGAAGTCCCAAACTCCTGTTCATGAGTGGATAGGCTGGACTCAAGAAACAAGAAAGGGTCAAAATGCATTAAAAGAAGCAATAGACCAAGGCTGGCTGATATTATCAACATTCTCTTTCGGTGCCCTAAGATGTCTTTCATTTCAGCAACTATTTTGTATTATTATTTGTGTAGTTCAGGTGATTTATCCAACACATTTTGCGGTACTTAAACATCTCTTTTGCTAAACACAGTAGATTCTCAGTATACAAATTTCTTCACTGACACCATGTGTACTGCAGCAGACTTTTCAAGGAAGACTTACTTTTGAATGTGTTCCCTCAGATAAGAAAGATTATTATTATATAGTATACCATGCAGTTTACTGCCACTACCATTACATTAAGCAGTAGTTAATAGACATTCTTATGGACTATCCTGGCAGAGCAACCAATAATTAGTATCACAACAAAACCAAAGAGAGTTCATGAAGGCCAGGAATCCATCCCTGTCTTTTAAGAGACTTACAGAGTGTACAACATACAGCTGTTACAGTAGGTGCTAGTGTCTATACCAGTGTTGTCTTATACCTCTTTCATGAAGGTTGCTAAAAGAAAATAAGTGTAAAGAAAAAGGAAAAATTGCTAGGTTTTTCTAAGTCACTAGCATGGTAAAACAACTCAGTTTAATGGACTCAAACACTGTATGCAGATCAATGCCATGTAACTTAAAGTTTTTTCTCCTTCTATCTTGTGTTCTTATTCATGCAGCGTAACTGTCTCTCTTAGCACTGTTTTCTCATTTTTCTTGTCCTTGCCTTCAGCCTTTCAATCTTGTCAAAGCCTCCCTTTCTATTAACTTCCTAAATGTAATTCAGAAAGCCTAATAATCCCAATTTTCCCTGCCTTTCTCATTTAAGTAAAACAGAGGAAAGCAAAAACGAAAGAATTTAAAAGTAGAATTATGCATAGAGATTGGATTTAACTGAAATACCCATCTGCATCACCTCTACATTATCCACGTAGAGGATCATGTGTTTTCTTAGCAGCATAGCAAACGTTTTACAGATCATTAACTGCCATTATAGTCTTACAAAAACAACATATAAAAACAAAAAGGACTAAGATTTGAATTTAGTAAAAATACATAATGCTAGGGTTGTCAAGGCTTTAAACTTATACCATGCTTTGCAGTAACTTACATGCAAGCTTCAGCTGGAGTGGATATTCAAGATGATTGCTAGGGCCATTGCTTGGCATGCAGAATGCAACACAACCACATACATTTTGAGAGGTGGACACATTCACCTTTCAGCCACAAAACAGAACCAACTACTGACGCCATCATTCCTGAGACAGGTTTGTGTAGCCTGTTTTTAAAACAAGATTCTGCGTCCTCTCCCGATTATATGAATAGCTTTTTCATACCAGCTACCCCAAATCCTTTCATTGCAATTCAAGAATCACATTACTTTTCCTATCCAAAGTCAGTATGTAGAACAGCTTGTATACATCCACAATGCAGTTGCCTTTTGTAGATTCTAAATTCAGTTATTTCAACTTCTCTCTTGCCTAGGCCAAATGTTTCTGTCTCCCTCCATTACCCTGGACACACCATGTTCTAGGCTCATTATCACTATTTTCCGCTCAACCTGCCCCAGCTGACCAACTTATAGCATCCTACACAAAATGAGGCAGAGTACTCTATACAAAAAATGACAGTATCATGTATTTTGTAGGCCAAACTTCTGTTTGCACATCTGTCACGGAGTTGACCAGATCAATCTATGTCCGTGACAGGGGCGACAGGCCTCTGCCCTCCCCCCCCACCCCAGTCCCACAAAAAATGGGAAGGAAGGAAGGGAGGAAAAGAGCAGCGGCAACAATCTATGGAGGAAAACTTATTTTACTATAATATCGGAATACAAGGTAACACAATAGATGCAATTTAATTGAAATTGAGATGAATAAATCAGACAAGGTGAGAGAGGGAGTTCCCGGAACCGATTCAAACCTGAAAAGCTTGGAACGACTAGGAAAGCACCCTCCAGCACCCACTGCCAGGCAGCAAGAGAGCGCCCCCCCCCACCCGGAAGGGCCAGATCCCGTGACTGCTGTAATGTACAGGGATAGGTAGCTGGGATTGGGGCAGTGACACTTTAATGCCCCGTACACTACATGATGTTTTGATGTGGAATACTGAAACCCAAAATAAAACAAACAAACAAACAAACAAAAAACGTAGAACCATGACATTCCACCCCTTATTCTACATCATTACATCATGCTTAAAATATATATACATATATACAAACAAAAAATGATTACAATGCATTACACACACATAGCTATACATATATATATATACATACAATTAGTAACTGCACTCCCCCGGCATCAAGTTTCCTTGTGGCACACACTGGACATCCCCATTCTTCTGCATTACCCACCAAGTGGATCCTGGTCCCTGGGCAAAAACTGTACCACGGAGAGGTTTGCCCTTTCCAGAAGCTGGAAGAACCCAAACTGCCTTTCCTAACATGTTCTTTACATGTACAACAGGGGCTTTATCTCCCTCTACGGTATGTAGGGAACTGGATTGGTTAGGACCATCACGATTGATAGATCCTCTGGTATTGACTAACCAGGTGGCTTCTGCCAAATGCTTCTCCCAGTGCTTAAATGTTCCGCCTCCCAGTGCTTTTAGCATCGTTTTTAACAATCCATTGTATCGTTCAATTTTACCAGAGGCTGGTGCATGATAGGGAATATGGTAAATCCACTGAATGCCATGATCTTTGGCCCAAGTATTTACAAGAGAATTTTTGAAATGAGTCCCATTATCTGACTCAATCCTTTCTGGGGTGCCATGTCGCCACAGGACTTGTTTCTCGAGACCCAGTATGGTGTTTTGGGCGGTAGCATGGGGTACTGCATATGTTTCGAGCCACCTAGTGGTTGCTTCCACCATAGTAAGCACATAATGCTTACCATTGCGAGATCGTGGCAAGGTGATATAATCAACCTGCCATGCCTCCCCATATTTGTACTTTTGCCATCGCCCTTCCTCCCAGAGAGGTTTCATCCTCTTGGCTTGTTTGATGATGGCACATGTTTCACAGTTATGAATAACCTGTGCAATGGCATCCATAGTTAAGTCCACCCCTCGGTCTCTAGCCCATTTGTATGTTGCATCTCTCCCTTGATGACCTGAGGTCTCATGGGCCCACCGAGCCAGAAATAATTCACCCTTGTTCTGCCAGTCCAGGTCTATTTGAGCCACCTCAATTCTGGCAGCTCGGTCTACCTGATGGTTATTTTGCTGTTCTTCAGTAGCCCGACTCTTGGGCACATGAGCATCTACATGGCGCACCTTTACAACTATAGTCTTTGTTCGGGCAGCAATGTCTTTCCACAGTTCAGCAGCCCAAATAGGTTTACCCCTTCTTTGCCAGTTATTTTGCTCCCACTGCTGTAACCACCCCCATAAGGCATTTGCTACCATCCACGAGTCAGTGTAAAGATAGAGCATTGGCCACCTCTCCCGCTCAGCGACATCTAAGGCCAGTTGGACAGCCTTTACCTCTGCAAATTGGCTTGATTCTCCTTTCCCTTCAGTGGCCTCTGCAACTTGTCGTGTGGGGCTCCACACAGCAGATTTCCATCTGCGATGCTTTCCCACAATACGACACGATCCATCTGTGAACAGGGCATATTTCTTTTCATTCTCTGGTAGTTCATTGTATGGTGGGGCTTCTTTAGCACGTGATACTTCTTCTGCTGGTGGTGTTCCAAACTTTTTACCTTCAGGCCAGTCCATGATGACTTCTAGGATTCCTGGACGGCTGAGGTTCCCCATCCGCACTCGCTGTGTAATCAACGCAATCCACTTACTCCAAGTGGCATCAGTAGCATGATGGGTGGAGGGAACCTTTCCTTTAAACATCCAGTTCAGCACTGGCAATCGAGGTGCCAGAAGGAGCTGTGTTTCAGTACCAACTACTTCGGAAGCAGCCCGAACCCCCTCATATGCAGCTAAGATCTCCTTTTCAGTTGGAGTGTAGTGCTCTTCAGACCCTCTGTACGCCCGACTCCAGAATCCCAGGGGTCGGCCTCGGGTCTCTCCTGAGGCTCTTTGCCACAAACTCCAAGTGGGACCGTTCTCTCCAGCAGCGGTATAGAGGATGTTCTTTATACCCTGTCCAGTCCGTACTGGCCCTAGGGCCACGGCACGGGCTATCTCCTGTTTAATCTGTTCAAAAGCCTGCTGCTGCTCAGGGCCCCATGTAAACTCATTTCTCATTCGCGTCACATAATAAAGAGGGCTTACAATGAGGCTGTAGTTTGGAACATGCATTCTCCAAAAGCCCACTGCACCCAGAAAAGATTGTGTCTCTCTTTTGCTAGTGGGTGGAGACATAGCAGTGATTTTGTCGATCACGTCTGTCGGAATGTGACGACGGCCATCTTGCCACTTTATACCTAGGAACTGAATTTCCTGGGCAGGTCCTTTCACTTTGCTTCGCTTAATAGCAAAACCAGCACTCAGAAGAATTTGGATCATTCGCTCTCCTTTTGTAAAGACTTCTTCTGCTGTATCGCCCCACACAATGATGTCATCAATGTACTGCAGGTGCTCAGGAGCGCTGCCTTGTTCCAATACAGTTTGGATCAACCCATGGCAAATGGTCGGGCTGTGTTTCCACCCCTGGGGCAAACGGTTCCAGGTATACTGAATGCCCCTCCATGTGAAAGCAAACTGTGGCTTACATTCTTTGGCCAAAGGGATGGAAAAGAAGGCATTAGCAATGTCAATGGTGGCATACCATTTGGCCGCTTTTGACTCCAGTTCATACTGGAGTTCTAACATGTCCGGCACAGCAGCACTCAGTGGGGGTGTGACTTCATTCAGGCCACGGTAGTCCACCGTCAGCCTCCATTCTCCACTGGCTTTACGCACTGGCCATATGGGGCTGTTAAAAGGCGAGTGAGTTTTGCTGATCACTCCGTGGCTCTCTAGCTGACGAATTAACTTATGAATGGGGAGCAAAGAATCCCTGTTGGTGCGCTACTGCCGCCTGTGCACCGTTTTTGTAGCAATCGGTACCTGTTGCTCTTTTACTCGCAGCAGCCCCACAACAGATGGATCTTCTGACAGGCCAGGCAAAACAGACAGCTGCTTAATGTTGTCTGCATCCACAGCAGCTATTCCAAAGGCCCACCGATACCCCTTAGGATCCTTGAAATGCCCCCTTCTAAGATAATCAATACCTAGTATACATGGAGCCCCTGGGCCCGTCACAATAGGATGTTTTTGCCAGTCCTTACCAGTGAGGCTTATCTCAGCCTCCAACACAGTTAATTCTTGAGAGCCCCCGGTCACTCCAGAAATATGGATTGATTCTGTCCCTTGGTGACTCGAGGGCATAGAGTGCACTGTGCACCAGTGTCCACCAGGGCCTTATATTTCAGTGGTTCTGATGTGCCAGGCCATCGAATCCACACAGTCCAATATACTCTATTATCCCTTTCCCCCCCCTGACTGAGGGCAGGGCCCCTCTATTCATTACCTGTGGTAACTGGAGCAACTGCACTGGTGGTTGATCTGCTTTGTAATTCTTTCACCCGGGCTCGTAGTACAGGAGTAGGTTGACCGTGCCACTTCCCCATGTCTTCTCCATGGTCACGTAGGTAATACCACAAGGTAACTCGCGGTGTATTGTTCCTTACTTGAGCCGGAGAGCGTTTGCTTCTAACAGCTGAGATTTTTGATGGTGCGCGTGAGAAGGAAGGTTCATCGTCTTTAGTTAGGTGGGCTTGCATACATTTCATCATCTTCTTCATCTCCTTCATTAGACTCTTTTGATTATCCTGATCTTCATCAAGCGTCTCTGATACTGTTACAGGTTTGTCACGGTTAATCAGTTGAGACATTTGCTCCCGCGTTTCATTCAGTTGATCGGTCACTTTTGAGATAGCGGCTACAGCAGCATGAATGGGGGATAGCAACTGCTGATAGTTTTGGAGCGTAAGAATTAATTCATAAACTAAGGGTGTTCTCTGTTGTTCCTGGTATCTGTCACACGCTGACGTTAGTGTAGCGGCATATTTGTCCGGCGCTGTTGTCACGAGTTTTTGCCATATCTCAGGCGTCGTCCTCACTCTTTCAGGGTCGCGGTTTTGGTGTGGTTGGTTAGGAACAAAGTTAGGGTCATACAACATTTCCACCACGCCTATTTCCCTCAAATACTGGATACCCTTTTCAACTGTATCCCATTTTTTCATTGCAATCTTCAAGCTATTTTTGAAGGGATACTTTTCCTTCACGGCTATTAACACTCGTTCCCAGAGGGAGGCAGCCTCATCCGAACATCGACTAATTCCTCTATCAATAGCTGGATCTCTGGCAATGGCACCTAGTTGGCGAGCTTCATTACCATCCAGAGACAAGCTATGGGCCCCACTGTCCCAACAGCGAACCAACCAGGAAACAATACTTTCATTCAGGTGCCGTGTGAACTCCTTTCTTGAACCTTGGATTTCAGTCATCTTTAGAGGCCGGCGAGTAGTAATGGAGACTTCCTCTTCATCACTCTCTTCTGCATGTCTCTTAGTTTTCGCTTTTGCCTTTCGTGGTGGTGGTGGTGGTTCTGAGGAGGGCCCCTCGCCTGGATCTTCCTCCTCCTCCTCCTCTTCTTCTCTTTTTCGTTCAAGACGCGAAGACACTCGTTTCCATTTCTTGCCCTCCACAGGAGCAACCGGTATTGTTACTGGTGTCTCCTGTGATTGATTAGATTTGACTTGGGGATTTTCCCCTTTGGCTTGAACCTCAGCTCGGAAACTCTCTCTCTCCCGAATGGTATTATATAGGGCACGGTAAGCACAAGCCAAACCCCAAATAAGTTGTACCTCCTTAGATTTATGTAAGCCGCATAGTCCCTGACTCAAATACTGGCTTAGTTTCTCAGGATCCCACAGGTGTTCAAGAGTAAAATCCCATGACACTGCGGGTCCCCATGCTTCTAAGACCTTTCCTAAACCTCTCCATATTCCCTGCCAGTCATCATTCTCTAGTTTTGGAGTAGACTCCTTATTACGAATGCGTTGGAGTACATTCAGGAAAATTAACGACATGCACACCAACATGAGTATTGATGACACACTCACCAACATGAGTATTAATTCAAGATTCGAAAAACGTCTGATAAACCGAGAAGAAAACCTGGAGACTGGTCTGAACATTGTGTTGTTTGTAAAATTAGCGATTCCATTTGGGATGTAGCTGTTTGTGAAATTAGCTACTCCATATGGGATGTAGCTGTTTGTGAAATTAGCCATTCCTTCTGGGATGTAGTTGTTTGTGAAATTAGCCATTCCTTCTGGGATGTAGATGTCAAAGTTCAAATCATACCACATTGCAAATAGGTAAAACATAGGTGTCTCCATCAGTGCCCTTAGGTAGTTATATACGGATGCAATTCCAAAACACACAAGTGTGAGATGGATTATTGGCCAGTAGGTTGTGACTAGCACCATTGCTTTTAATCCTTTACCCAGCACCCCCACGATAACGAGTGGGTTCATTGCTGGTGCTTGCTAAAACAGGGTTAATGAATTGAAGCTAACAAGAGGAGAGAAAAAAAAAAGAAAAAAAAAGGCACTACCCAGACTAAGTAGTGCTCAAAATTTACAAATATCCCAGAACGCTGGCAGTACGCCTAATCTTTCAAGGTCAGGTTTCCCAACACAGAAACCTGAACTACTGATAATGCTCCCTAACGAAGCTCTCTAAGAGCAGAGAGAAAAAGAGATTCGTTGAAAAAGCTAAAAAGCAGTCGGGCCCCACGTTGGGCGCCAAAATCTGTCACGGAGTTGACCAGATCAATCTATGTCCGTGACAGGGGCGACAGGCCTCTGCCCTCCCCCCCCACCCCAGTCCCACAAAAAATGGGAAGGAAGGAAGGGAGGAAAAGAGCAGCGGCAACAATCTATGGAGGAAAACTTATTTTACTATAATATCGGAATACAAGGTAACACAATAGATGCAATTTAATTGAAATTGAGATGAATAAATCAGACAAGGTGAGAGAGGGAGTTCCCGGAACCGATTCAAACCTGAAAAGCTTGGAACGACTAGGAAAGCACCCTCCAGCACCCACTGCAAGGCAGCAAGAGAGCGCCCCCCCCACCCGGAAGGGTCAGATCCCGTGACTGCTGTAATGTACAGGGATAGGTAGCTGGGATTGGGGCAGTGACACTTTAATGCCCCGTACACTACATGATGTTTTGATGTGGAATACTGAAACCCAAAATAAAACAAACAAACAAACAAACAAAAAACGTAGAACCATGACAACATCCTGAGGGATGCCGGACTTATCCGCAGCTGCATAAAACTGTTGATTCATGTGACTCATGTTCAGCTTTTCGTTCAGTGCATTATACCAATCCTTTCCTAAGGAACAACTGCTTTAGCTTTTTTTCTCACTCTGTGTTTTATTTTCTTTTATTATCTATATACTCGGCGTGAGATTAAGAAACAACGGTTCAAATGTTGGTCCGACCAAGTTATTACAAATCTTAATCAGGGAAATTGGGAAGGGGAGGACGAACACTATTATGAATTAGGGTAATGAGAAAGGGAAGGAGGGCGATAGAAAAGATAGAAAAGAAGAAGCAAGGAGTCTTTATAGGAAGCAAGAGGGAGATAGTCACCACCATGGATCCAGTGAGGTTCGTAGTTCAGTGATTGGTAGTGGTGGGTCATCAGGTATTGTTCTGTTGATGATGACGATTGCAACAACTGGAGATGATGGCCCCTTTTCAATGGTTCCAAAGTGGTCAAGTCAGCTGTCTTTGGAGTGACAGCTCAAACCCAAGGTGGTTGAGTTAGTTCTTCTTGAAGTGGCAGCTTCTGGCTTTGGGATCTCAGCGGAAACTCCTTTGTTCCTATATTCCTAGCCTTGCCAACAGATAAGAGGGAGCAGGGAGGCATCAACTTGTATCTTGCCTTCACAGGATACAATGGCATCATCCCCCAGCCTCCCATAACAAACTGGAGTTATTCGATCACAGGCTAGATCTTCCGCCAGTAAACTGTCCTGAGCACTATCTTCCAAAGGCAAACAGCTGAAATTGTCTGCACAGTGATGTTGATTGCCACATAACACCACCCATCACTCATCTTCTAGACAAGTCAGTCTTATGGCAAGAAATACCTCAGGAAACAAGCTTTGAGCCAAAAAAAACAAAGAAGGATTCTCACACCCAGGCCTGTCCTTCAACATATCTGCAACATCCCTCAGTTTCATGTCACCAGAAAGTAAAACTGGCAAACTCATCTACTGCACCAAGTCCCAAACTAAAGCATTGAACAGTAAAAATCCAGTGAATACTCTGCTCTAAACCAGTGTTTTCTTTGACAATGAAATGCCAGCAACTACTCTGACAAGAGAGCTCTGTAGTTCTCCAGGCACATCTGCAATTACGCTGAGTTTATTCCAGAGCACAGTCTCCCTTCTTCATAAACTCACAGGAACAGTACGATAGGAGCTATCAAAAGGTTCACTGAAGTCAAGTTACAAGACATCTATGCATCCTCTTCTATCCATGAGATCTGCCACCCTTTCAAAGGAAGAAATTAAAGTTTATGACATTATTTGTTCTTGGGCCAGCTCTTACTCATCATCATCGACGGCTCTTCTTAGTTCTGAAACGGTACTGTGACCATTTGTTTCAGTATTTGTAGAGAAAATAAAGGTAATCTGACATGGCCAACAAATTCCGTGTTCTTCCTTCATTTATTTTTATAAAGCAGACCTAGTGTTTGCTATTCTCCTCTCTGTCATCTCACCTAGACTTCATAATGACGAAATCTGTAAGGCACAGAATTCAGATCACTTCAGAAATTGGCTGTAGACTGCAAGGAGATCAGCCATGCCTCTAACAGTTTAACATTTCATAAAATCAAGTGCCTGAACGTGACTCATCTTAGAAGAGGTGAAATGATGTCCTCTAGATGCATCTGCACCAATGCAGAGGTTACAGCATTTGGCTAAAAATTTAGACATTAGCTCTTTAAAGCTGAAGTCAGGAGACACAAACCTTAAACTCTCTGCCCTGCTCCATTAGTTTTTCATTAACTGTCTAGGTAGCCAAAGTCTGACATAACTACCATTTTGGGTTCTCTTTTTGATACAATTTAGAAAAAAATCTCTATTTCCTGATCTGTAAAAACCAAACGGAAACAAAAAAACACCAACCAACAAACCTACAACAACAACAGAAGAACAAGCCCAACTCCCCTCTATGAAATAATGAAAAACTCCCTCTAAGAAATTACCAATTTTTACCCTTGTATCATATCTTTTCCTTAGATATGTAATTTCCTTACTGATGTGCGAGCTGAGGTGTAAAAACATTGAGGTATTTAACCAAGTTCTATTGCACCATGTAACTTTCCTTCAAGGTTATCTTACTAAGACCAGCTACAAAATTCCATATTTCTAAACTAATCCAGGGAAATGCTCCTCCAAGTATATATTAAATAAGTTATTTTGAACATACAACACTGGAAAACAGTGCAGAAAATAAAAACACCAGAAAAGCTTCCATTGTATAACTGCTATGCACATGCTCTTGTGCTAAGAAGAGATAAAACAGTGACACCAGCATACAATTACCTACAGAGAGGTAATCTCTACATGTATTTACGAAAGCTGCGTGACTTACGCAATCTTGGCACACACGGAGCACTTCCACTGCCCATCAGTTCCCACTGCACGACACTTATTGCAGACTCGAAGATTGCAGGTCTGGCACAGGTCTCCTCTGTCAAAGATAAAGCCCAGGCCTTTCTGACAGCGAACGCAGACCCTGCTGTTGTCCTGTTGGCAGTGTTGGCTTCCACCCTTCCTTTTTACTTCCAGAAGCTCATTTTTCAACTTCCTAGAAAGAAGAAAATAAAAGCCTTTAATTTACGACTGATTTCTGAGTGTTATTTGGATAAAGTTTTTGGAGATCAATCAGTATGCCCGTACATACAAATAAGGTCATGAAAAATGTGCTCCATATATTAATTGTACTTTTGACACATATATGACAAAGAAGAATAAATCTGTCTTCCAACTTCTCAGATGAGCAATCAAGAAGAAAGTATGCAGTCTTGTGGTAGATCAGTATACATGACTGCAGGCAGCTGAACAGTTCTGGACTTCTGTCAAACTATCTTCACTTGTATGTTATCAATAATTCAAGTGAGACCAGGTTGAATGCAGCTCAAAACTCAGGTTAGGAAAAGAAAATCTTTCCACTAACTAGTGAGCATTTGAGACCGTGACAAGGTAGAGTTTGCCACAAATACAAATGCAGTTCTGCAATGGCTACTCAAAAATTCTTAGATCTTTAGAAATAAAACCAACTAACCATAGAGCTGCCTGTTCTGTGCCCCTTGTTCCTCAGGAATGAAGATCTTCCATTTATGAAAGGATTTCTGATGGTTGTTTATTCTGATACGCTTATACTGTGCATACAGTTGATTTCATCGAAGATTAGTAAGAAACTAACAGACAGTTTGAGGTTTTGGATGGCTAACCAAATGATATTATAGCATAACACCATTTTTATTTTTTTTTTCTCTGTTCCTTCTTAAAGGAGAATACTGGTTTAAATAACATAACTTTCACATTACCAGCTCCACCATTGACTCTGCAGGATAAAAATATTTGCATTTAAAGACCTAATTTAAAAACAGCAATTTTGTGGGTGCATGAGTTAAGTCCTTAAGAGAAAAGAACCATATGAAAAGTGCAACTACTGCTACAACAGCAAAAAAGGAACTTATCTGATAGTAACAAACACATTTGTATCTTAAGACAATAAAAAACGAACAGTTAGGAGGAAGCAGGTGACTCATCTGAAAAAAAAAAAAATACACCATTGTAACAACCTCTAAACAACCATAGCCTAGTAGTACCAGTTACACAGTGTGGAAAATGGACAACAAGTGCACCATGCACCTAAACTGATTTATCAACATCTTTCATCCCCCAGTACAGGAACCAGCTGTATTGCAAACAGCAAATTTTGCTACTCTAACATTTGAGTTCTCCTTAATTTTAAGGCAATCTAATGAATCACGCAGTTAGACAATTTTAATCACAAATATTAAATAAGAATTTGTCTTCATCGATCTCCTATTAATATTAAAGAGAAGATAAAGTCCAGAAGGCAAATTAATAAGCTGCTGGAGAAAGAATCCTGTAATACACCGAGATTTCTAAGTCATTTATTATGATAGCATTTGACAGAAGATATTATTAAGAAGAAAACTGTTACGGGCAAGGATAATGGAATATTTTGTCACTCCTCTAACTGTGAATTCATATTAAGATCTCTCTTCTGTTTGACAAAATACTGTACATGCATTGGAGAGGAGCTTTGTTGTAACTAGTGCTTCAGCTAGGGCTTTTAATATCACATTAAGCACCAAGGACAACAAGAAAGACCAAAGCAAATTTAAGAAATTACCCTATATTAGGTCCATCAAACATGTAAATATGAAAGTCTAGCACTCTGTAAAAATGAGGTAAAATATGCAGGCAGCAAGAAATACAATTCTACAAGAGTAAAGCCAAGAAACAGCCAGTAGTCACAGCAGTAGGCACCATGCAGCACCTGCAAGAGGCACAAAACATCCCTGAAGGAGTCTCACCCTCCCCTACTGATAGCCTTGTGGCTTCAAGAATCACAGGCACTCATCTCATTCCTACACAAATGAAGCCACCAGAGAAGGAATATTTGCTAATCCTAGTAGACTTGCAAAGAAACAAAGAAGACATCAGAAGCCTTAAGAGAGCCATATCTTTCCTTAGCATGCTTTACCTTAAAGAACATGCATACCCCAAGTTTATAAAAATTGAACAGTTTTACTGCTTCAAGTTTAGTGCTACAAGGCAAGGAAAGCACATTAACATCTTAACAGATACAAAGCACAGAATTCAAGTATCCTTAATTTTATTCTGCTGCTATAAATCTTCCAGAGTTCAAACAGCTGTAAAAAAAATTCACTAGAAAACAAAAAAGTCTTCACTCATGTCTGACATGATACCTAGAAAGTAACAGTAACTGCTACTGTCAATCCACAAAAGGATGAGTTATCACCAACTTATATTGACAATTCCTCTCATTGTAAAAATCTAGCTACTTAAGCCCCTATTTTATAAGCATTTCACATTTTGCTTATGGAACAGATTTTTTATGATAAAAAATATCTTAGGAATATTTAACTATGGAGATACATTGGTGGCAATGAAAGGAAATAGAAAGACAGAGAGGGAATTTGCAAAGGAGAAGAGAATTGGAGTGATGAATAGCAGAATGGGGGACAGAACAGAGGAAAGGAGATGTGGAAACCGAGATCATATTGGGGACTAACATTCACACACTTCCACAAACCAATATTTTTCTGAGCAAGTTCTTTATCCTCTCATCTAACGACTATTACCAGGATTTAAAGAAACAAAACCATCCAAAACCTCAAATTATCTGTTGGTTTCTTACTTACCTTTGATGAAATCAATGTTTGCACAGTATAAGTGTATAAGAATAAAGTACCAACAGAAATCCTTTCATAAATGGAAAATCTTCATTCCTGAGGAACAACGGGGCACAGAACAGGCAGCTTTATCCTTAGAATATCCTCCTTAGCAGTAGGAGCTACTTCATCTTAAACAGTCTTCAGTTCAAAGAGTAACAACATATGACATGGAACTACCCAGTTTCCAAATGACACAGCCTCCACACAACCAACTTCCTTTCCTCCCATCTACAGAGGGATCAACAGTGTCCTTTAACACAAAACCCCCTTCCTTAAAATATTACTTATAGCCAGCGTTGCAAAAAACATACACCATATGCTACTATATACTAATTTGCAGTCATTTTGTGCCTATAAGTCCAAATATATAATCACCAGGTAAACCACATCTATTGTCACTCAAATTTAAACATTTGATCTACTGTTTGTCTTTAGTTACACGGTATATCCATGCTAACAGATTCTCTTATACCATAATGGAGATAATACCTTAAATTGCTTCTGTGGATCTGTTCTGACTGCTCAAGAGATACCATTTTAATAAATGGAAGAGAGAGGAATGCTAACCTCCCCTGACAAGAATCCATGCAATGCTTGTACTACTTTTGGCAACCTAAACACCGTGGGAGCAATGAAGGTAATTACCCAACCAAGCCTTATTCTTGTAAGAAATTGGCATTTTCTTTAATTGTTTTCTCAGTTCAGCAATTATTACACCGGTTTCCTCTCTTCTAAAAGCCTGGCAACTACAACTCACATCTTTTTTTTTTTGTATACAAAGCTGTCTAGGAATACACTCAAGGTAAAAAAGCAGTGTAAATTAGCAAGTAAGCGTGTCATGTGTGTTTGCTCTGTGACAGCATATTAATACCAAGGTGGAGAGTTAGCTCCAAATGCAAAGTGCTGTGACCATCAGACCCAGGGGCCTGTGTAACATCAGACCTGGAAGGAGGCAGCAGATCTGCTGCTGGAATAGAGACAAACCAACAAACAGATAAACTACAGCTTGTGCACAGATTCTTCTGATTTAGTTTTGATTTCATGAATTGTAATATCACACATCTACTGCACGAGGGCTGCTTGAAAGTAATGCCTCCTGTTTTATTATGTTGGCCCACGACATCAGAAGCACGCGTTGGTATAGCAGTAGAGGCTGAACCGTCCACCAACATTCCATTCCTTTTTGTTGCTGTGTGACAGATGGCAGCAGAGGAGCACTCTGACACAATGGTGTCTGACATGGAAGTGCAGATGAAGAAAAAGGCTGCAATTGATTTCCTCTATGCAAAAAGAAATGCCCTCACTGATGTTCATCAACACTTGTTGACTGTTGATGACGACCAAGCAGTGGATGTGAGCACAGTGAGGTGGTGGGTGGTGTGTTTCAGCAGTGGCAATAGTGCAATCTTCACTAGTGCAGCATACGTACTCATGTTCATTGTTGGTGAAAACACATAGCTCCTGGTGGTGATTATGTCGAAAAACAGTGTTTTGTAGCTGAGAATGTGCTCTATTAAGCAGTGTTATTGCGCTTTTCATACTTGTAGTTTCCATGGAAAGAAACAGGAGGCATTGCTTTCACAGCAACCTATGTAACAAGGCTTTGCCTAAAACAGTCTTAGAAGAACAAAACTTCAAAAATAGTAGAACAGTTGAAAAGAAATACATATTCCAGTTAAGAACAGTCAATTCAGACTGTATTGACTGACACATTCTGGATACAAATTTTCCCTAGCAATTCAAATGTATAATATAAAAACAAAAAAAAAACCAAAGAAAAACCTAACAAACATTTGCTCCCTCAGTATGATTAATTTCACTATTTTTACGTAGCTATTTTAGAGCTATGTCACTGAATTATTTTACCTAAACAATCTTACCATTTGAAAACAATGATGGTTATTTGACTGATACTAAAAGCATTATACAACGTTTAAGAAACAAAATGCTATTTTCACAATTAATCTGCAAGTTTAAATTTATATTCAAACAAAATTTTCAGTTACACAAAACACACAGATGTAAAGACATAACTAGAAATTAGCATTCATTAAAATGTGTTGGTTTTTTATACTATCGAAGCTAGAATGCAGAAAGAGCCCTTCCTGCCTTCTGTGTATTTCTCACATGTAAGTGAAATATTTACACATGATACAAAAATACAAGAACAACAACCTGCATTTCAGAACGCAAGTATGAGTAGTGAGTGTGAATCTGACTCTTAACAATTTCATCCTTCTATGCCTACTGTTGCTTCCTCATTGAATCCAAAGACCCTCTCAAGTTATTATGGCTTCTGAAGACATAGAAACAGAAAGAAAACAAAGAAATAAACAAAACCCACCATTATTACCAACAGAGATTCAGGGTGGGGCAGACAGATAAACACTCTTCTGTATAGTGTTCAAGCAAGTATCTTGCCAGAATTAAAAATGCATTGAAAAAAGGATTTGTTCCTTTGAAGATACTCCTATAAAATATGTAACAGATTGCACCAAATGGAATTCCAAAGACAGCACATGTTCCTCTGAAGTACATTTATGAGCCATAATTAAAGATAACCCTGCCAAGTTGTATTCGAAAAAACGATGACATTTCCCAGGAAGCAGTTACCAGCTTTGTATAGCTGTATATCTTGAAAGTCTTTTATGGACCATATTCCATCATTGTCAGACATAGTATGGTCTAGTGACAATACTTCAGAAATGCCTTGAATTTCAAGCCAACTGGTTAATACAGGTGCCAGAATTACATGTAGCATCACAACTTGTGTTAGCCTAACTAACACAGTATTTCAGATTGGCCATGTTTCTAAGGTGCTCTTTCCATTTGTACCAAAGCACTGATGAGTCTAATACTACCTTTCCCTTAATCAAACCACATCCTACGGAGCAGCTCTGGGTTCTCAGTAGATTTGACAAAGTGACTTTCAGTATCACAAAAAAACAAAAACTAAAACAGGTAAGTAGGATTTTTTAAGACATCACTAAAACAAAGAAACAGCAACAACAAAAAACAGCATGAGTTTTAACTTACAAATTACTGCCATGTCCTACGTGAGACTGGGACACAACAGCAGAAGCAAAAAGTTACTTAGGGTGTTCGGGAAGCTAGTGATCTGGTTACTCTCCTGCACTTAATACCAAAGCCTTTGATAGATGACTATTGCACAGCTCACATTTTAAGGCCACCACCTTCAAAAAGTGAAGTACACTGAAATGCTTATCCTGTTACAAAATAGAACACAATGCCTGGAACAGACAGTGCTCCATCTGTTTTCTTGTGTTCTGTTTTCTGCTTCATCTGATGAATGATGAAGAAGGTTAAACAATTAATTCGCCCACTCCACCACAAAGATTTACTCTGTTCTTTCCAGTCTTGTACTAGGAGAGAGATGCCAGCTTTAGCCCACTCCATTTAGACGAGTAGCTATGTTCACCCTTCTAAAAGGGTTGCAAACCAAAAGGAGCATTGCATTTGGTCTTGGTTATCTCAAGAGACAAAGCCTTCCAAAACCAGTGGGTAACTCTGCATGGATTCTCAAAATAATTTCATACAAAATTCCTCATACAACACCTCAGGAAGTGCTGAATGTACATCTAAAATGCATTTCGGCAAATCAAAGAGAAGAACAATGCAGCCTGGCCTTGGAGGACACATACAGAAACCAGCAAATGCTGGAAATATTCCCTCTGTAATCCATTGCACTTAGCAGCCTCATCAACATTGAGTGCTGCGTGTTGTCCACACTAAGCTTGTTTCTCAGAACCAACATTAGATAGAAAGACAGCAGAGAAGCAATTGGAAGCAGAAGCAACATACTGGAAAAGTGTTTAAACTTTTAAGAGCTGATACTTTGCTGAAGTAACTGAAGTCACCCTTTGAACTATCTGGAACTCAAACTGCCTCCACACATTTTTCTCTCAACTTTTATTTTACCTTTTTTCCTCTGAAAAGAATACACAAACTCTATTCAACACTCTGAGTCTTTACTTCTCTCATTAGCGCGTTCTGAGCCACACCTTCAGTTTGATTCTTTTTTTATTAGTAAATCTAATAACTGAAGTAAATCCTAGGATTTTAAACGTAGTATGAAAATCAGCCAAGACAATGTGGCTGTACTTACAGAGCGAGCCATCAGATTTCATTATACCGTATTTCCACTACATGTTAAAGCTTTCTACGTTATGAAGATCAAATGGCAGCTTTCCAAGCAGACTGCAGTTCTAAATGATATCAGTTTGAAATATGAATAAGCAATACATTGTAGATAAGTCTTATATGAAATGATCATTAGAACAAATTTACTGCAGTACTTCCCTGCACCAACAAATGGCCTCAGAGTGAAGTTCAAGATTCACTTTCTTATTCTTTTGCTTTGAAGCAATGGATGCATCAAAATCTTCTATTCTTAAAGGGGCATTTAGGAAATCTTCTCTGAGGAACATATCAATACCCATATTACAGAATTATATATATATATATATATATATCTTTACAATAATAGAAGTCTTACCTTATTCTTTTATCTTCAACTTTTTTCAGATACTCATCTCTCTTCAATACTCCCAGTATCATTTCCTTTTCATGTTCCAACAAAAACGACAGATTGATGATTTCCAGGTGCTTCGCCATGATTCCTCAGTGACACTTTCAGTGAGTGCTTTGTCTGATCAATTTTTCCAGTGAATTATCTGCACAGGTCCAAAGGCACTTCTGTGTCTGAATTACAAGATTCACAGTCAAGAGGTATTTCAAAAAATGCTCCTTTAAGTTAACCAGGTCTCAAGGTTGTATTGCTCTGCCTTCCAACTACACGAGACATAAAGGTTTCCTCTTTATTTCTTCCTCAAAAAAGCCATTCATTTTTCTGGCTGCTGAATGCCCCTGTGTCCTGGCAGATGCTCTCTGACATGCTGTAGGCCTTCAGATCGCATTCATAAGCAGCTGCAGATTCAGAATCATTCCTGGAATAACTGTAGTTCAGTGCCACTGAATAGATGGGTGTATTTACTTCAAACTATCTGAAAGTCAAAAGAAACAAATGGAAGTGATTTTGACATTACTGTTGTGGTCTGATTTAAGAAAGATTTAATCAAGTACTGGTTTGAAAGCCACCAAATCATAAATGCCTACTTAGTTGTACACTATCAAGTTATCTCAGGGAATAAGCATAACTCATGTTTTCTATGTTGTTGTTTATTTACTCTAATGGATGATAATTATATTCCCTCAAGGGCTCTCTCTAGTGCATTACAATTTGCAATTCTCTTCCTACTGCAATAAGCTTAGATGACTGCATTCACTTTGTTATACTTCCATAATAATAATGGCCAGGTGTGGGACGATCAATCTATTTGTCTGCAATTAAATAATTGAAAATGGAAAGTAGAAAATTAGTTAAAATTTAAAAAGTGGGAAGACTTCAAAGGACAGGACTAACAGTAAGACTCACCCAACAACAAGTACTCTATCTGAACTTCAGCAAGTCACCCATTACACTTAATCACCGCTACTTCAGAGAAACAGGAGCTTTTTAGAAGTGATATACTAACTTACTACGGATTTAATTTAGGATGATACATCTTAGAAGAGCCCACTAAATACAGTGAGAAAGATGAGTGACTAGCTAATGTGAATCCACTTGGAAATAAGACAAATTTCACTGTTTTGTTTTGTTTATTCTAAGCAAAAAGCAACTTAAATAAACAAGCCAACCACGCCAAAAACAGAAGAGGCACCTTGGTCCATACTTGACCCTGTTAGGAGAAAATCATCAGGAAGCTACTTGAAAAATTCTACTTCGCTTCTTTGCATTTATTTTTGAACAGGAAGACAAACAACAGCAGAAGCTGCTGGAGCACTACACTTATTCTTAGGCTCTTGAAAATTTAGTTTCTATTCATTAAGGCAAAGTTATTTGCAAGCAAAGTAAGACAACCAACATGTGAATCATATCTTGCTACTGTTACTGCTAAATTCTTCCCTGAACTGCCCAGCAAAACAGTATTTCCATCCCAGCCAGGTTCTAACATCATGATGTGCTTGGAAGCACAGTGCTCTGGCATAAAATGGAGAGCTAAATCCAGCAACCAGAGAACAAACAAGATGCTTGATGGGTCAGGGTGCTCTGAATTTCTGTTTGCAAATTTACCATACAAGGGACAAGGTAGGTGGGCAACAGACTTACTCTAAGAATTATGCTGAGATTACTCTGAGAATCTAACAGCTGACGGCTCTGCCTGTGGCAAGGGGCTTGGATATTCATGGTTCTTGGGGTCCCTTCCAACCCAAGCCATTCTATGGTTCTATGTTTTTCTCTGTCGAAAAACAAAAAAAAAAAAGAGAAGAAAAAAAGAAAAAAAAAAAAGTTTTATTGAAAAAAAAGAAAACCAAAAGGGTAAAGAAAGTGCAATACAAACTGAAAATGAGAACAACAAAAGTGTTAAAATTGTCTCTGACAGCACCATTTCTATCTTGATAATACACTGCAAATAACTGGGGTTCTTACAGAAAAACAATGCAGTGGCACAACAAGCAGGTTGACAAAGAGCACTGTTCTATGTAAGATATTTTCTGGTACTGGGGAAGCAGGGAAGAGAAAAACACTCAAAAGATTTTTTTAAACAGACCTTTATGACTGCACCTTAACCTTAACTTGATGTATGGACATATTCTGAGCTTTTTTCATTTAATTCTAAAGAAGCTAGCATTGTTGGCAGAATACCTGAAAGCCTGAAAAATTTCCTTTGGCTAAGCATAACACCCATCCGTGGATATTCTGGGGGATTTTGTCATCAACACTGGGCATTTTTTCCCAAATATGTAGTCCAGAATTAATAAGGTGACATATGATAGCTGTGTGTGGGGCTTACTGGGAAGGCTCTGGTAGTGGCAGGTGCACGAGTGGCCTCTGCAAGAAGAGATAAGGATGATACTTAAGAGAAATAACAGGAAAAACATGTAGAGGACACTACTGGATCTCCACGTGCAGCCATGTAGGAGCTGACGGGGCAGCAGTGGATGAAGCCTGAAGGAGGCACAGCCCATGGAGAGCCCTTGCAGGAGCAGCCTAGGGCTGGAGCTGCCGCTGGTAGGCACCCATGTGGAGCAGTGTTCAAAGGGTGGGTCCTGTGATACAGAGCCATGCTGCAGCAGTGCTGGGAGAGCTGCACATGTGGCAAGTCCACATGGAATCCCATGGAAACCCACTTTACATACAGCAGGAAAAGAGAGCGACCAGGGAGGAGCAGCACAGACAAAGCATTATGGACTGACTGCAGCCCCCATTCTGTTACTCTATGCCACTTGGGGAATTATATTAATTTCCCTATGCAGAGTCTATTTTGCCTGTGAAAGTAATTGGCAAGTGTTCTCCATGTCCTTTTCTCAACCCTTCAGCCCTTTTTCATCATATTTTCTGCAGTTGATTTGAATAGGGGGAGTGAGAAAGTAGCATGGTGGAAATCAGCTGCCATCAGTCTGAAACAGTCACAAACAGCGTTGTTCAGGGCTACAACAACATACCAGAAGCTGAAATAACCCTGACTTTCTACCTGTCAGCTATCCAGTGTAGCCATACATACCAGCTGATTGACACGAAGGCACAGAACCCACTTTACCTTCCAGATTTTCTTCTGCACTATGCAACTGCTACTCAACACAGGATGAAAAAATAATTGGATTATCCTATTAACTGTCTAACTACTGAAGCTTCCACAAACATCTCAAGAGAAACTCATGTTTGTTCAGACCAGATTGTTTCTTAAGTCATTACACCCATAACCTCTGCTTAATCAAGAGGGAAAGCTTAGCTTATGCAATGTTACTATGTCAAGGACATCTTTTAGGTCTGAAGATTAGTTTAGGTATCTGGTATGTTTATCCTATGTAAAACAGAACTAGAGAAAATTTCTCCTTGTCAGTGTGTTCTATTTCAGTCCTGCCTGATGATACCAATTCTGTGCTGAAACTCAGTGAGAACGCTGCCTTCCCTTCGTCATGGACTGATGCACACAAAACATCACCCACTTCATAGCAGCAGACTATATTTGAGCTCACGTGCCTTTTGTGGTAGGCATTTCTATTATACATGTATTTGTAAAACAAAAAGAATAGCAACAACAAAACAGCAGGAACATTTCCTCTATTCAAAACTGGCTAATAGGAATGAGATGCTGTTTCAAATGAAGTAGCACTTAATAATTCCCTGCTTTAGACAACGTGTGATTAGGCCCATTTTTAAGATGTAACAGATAAAAAGGCACAAGCTGACAGACGCTGAATATTTGAACCATTTTAGGGCTTAAAAACAGGACAAACCAGCTAGCTGTTAGAAAGTAACAATGTCTATGTAAGCACATGCTCCTTTCAACAGACATTTGATGTTTTAGTAAGTAGCCTTGGGGACGTTTAGGAAGTGACAACGTTTTCATCCTAAAACAAATGAAGATTTTGCACAACAGTGTATTTTGTGAATACTAAATCACATACTAGGAAGCATGGAAGAATCCAAAGACCCCTAGAAGGATGCAGGTAGTTTTAAATCTCTATTTAGCTTGGGCTAGAGCATTAATTTCCTTATTCAGGGTAAGGCAACACACCATTGGATTTGCAGAAAAACTAGTGGGGGGGAGAGGGGGGGGGAAGGAATGAAGTGACACAATATAAAGAAACCATGTATAAGTGAGCATTTTGAGCATGTTTTTTTGTTTTTCCCTTTCCTCATGGAAGGGGTTAAAGAACTGCTCATTGGAACTGTTTACAGAATCACAGAATTGCAAGAGTTGAAAGGGACTTCAAGAGGTCATTGAGTCCAACCCCTCTGATAAAGCAGTACCTTACAATAGGTTGTATAGGTAGGCATCCAGCTGGGTCTTGAATCTCCACAGACTCCACAGCCTCTCTGGGCAACCTGTTCCAGCACTACATCACCCTAATCATACAGAAGTTCTTCCACATGCTAGTACAGAACTTCCTGTGTTTAAGTTTTAGGCCATTACTCCTTGTCCTACATCACTGAGAAGAGCCTGGCCTCATGCACTCTCCTCCCACCTGCCTTTAGATATTTATTAACGTTTATCAGATCCCCTCTCAGTCTTCTTTTCCCCAGGCTGAACAGACCCAGGTTACTCAGCCTTTCCTCTTACAGGAGGTGCTCCAGGCCCCTTATCATCTTCGTGGCCCTCCACTGGACTCCTTCTAGGAGATTCCTGTCTTTTTTTTTTTAAACTGAGGAGTTCAGAACTGGTAGTAGCCTAAATGTGGCCTCACTAGGGCATGGTAGAGAGGGAGGATAACCTCCCTTGACCTGCTGGCCACGCTCTTTTTAAAGCACTCCAGGATACCACTGGCCTTCTTGGCCACAAGAGCACACTTCTGGCTCACAGCCAATCAGTTCTCCATCAGGACACCCAGGTCCTTCTCCGCAGAACTCCCGTCTAGCAGGTGACCCACTAACTGCTAAAAATGCAGTTATTCCTCCCCAGGTGCAAGACTCTAGACTCGCTCTTGTTAAACGTCATGATTCCTCCTTGCCCAAATCTCCAGTTTGTCCAGGTCACACTGAATGGCAGCACAGACTTCCAGCACGTCAGCCACTCCTCCCAGATCTGTATCCAAGTCACCGACCCTGAGGGTGTTCAAGGAAAGGCTGGATGTTGTGTTGAGGGACATGGTTTAGTGGGAGCTATTGGGAATAGGTGAACGGTTGGACTGGGTGATCTTTTAGGTCTTTTCCAACCTTGGTGATTCTATGATTCTATGATCCTCAGCAAACTTGCTGAGGGTAGAGTCTATCCCTTCGTCCATGTTACTGATGAAGATGTTGAACAAAATCAGTCCCAGCACCTACCTCTGGGGAACACCACTAGTTACAGGCCTCCAACCAGACTCTGCACCACTGATTACCACTCTCTGAGCTTTGCCAGTCAGCCAGTTGTCAATCCACCTCACCATCCACTCATCTATCCTCACACTTTCTAAGTTTCATAACAAGGATGTTGCGGGACATGGTGCCAAACACCTTGCTGAAGTCAAGGCACACAACATCCACTGCTTTCCCCCCACCTACCAAGCCAGTGATGACACAGAATGCTATCAGGTTGGTCAAGCATGATTTCCCTTTGGTGAATCCACGTTGACTACTTACGAAAATGTTTAATACTCCTTACATGCTTTTTGCACTTGTTATCCCTGTGAAAATGGTAATTCGAGAATGCAGTCTACCTCTCTGAAGCTGTTGTTGGGGGAAGATGCATCAGAAATAACAGACTCTCATGAGCAGGATGGCTCTTGAGACACCGCTGTTCATTCTATTGTATACTATGTATCTACTGTATGTAGGTCCCAAGTCTACCCAGAGAGCATTTGCCTACACTAATAAAGCAAAAGAATTACTTAAAGGCTTGACTAAAAACAGGAAGGAAAAAGAAAAAAAAAAAAAACACCCAAAGCACTGCAGAGGGGAAGAATATGCTGTTTGATTTTCCTAATTGTTAGTACAGCTGCCTGTGACAACTTGAAACACGTCACCGTTGAAACTGAGTCTCTGTGAGGGATGTTAGTCAAAAGTACAGGAAATACAGCAAATCCCCTGCAATTTGCTACGCTGTTCATCAGCACAACCTGTGAATGCAGCAGATCAGCAGCCCCCCTGGGCACTCTGAGACACTTTCCGCCCATCTCTGCCATCTTCTCTGGAAGCGGGGGAAGCATCCTGCCCCTGAGAAAGAGGCAGGGATGGAAGAAATCATCCTCTTTTCTTCAACAGCACTATCAACAAGAGGCTTGATGCAGGAAATTACTCCCCCGGCCAAACCATTATGTTTACTCATCAGAAGCTGATATTGGAACCATTTGGTGACTCAGCAGCAGAGGAGCATTTTCCACGTGTGTGGAAGCAGTAGGAGAACAGCATTACCTCATATCACTGAAGTGAAGCAGCCTTCATCTACAGCTACTATTTCCAAAAGGGCAAAGAAATTCTGACCAACAGGAGCAAGATGATGTTGTGGGCAATAGCTGACCTTCATTGGGTCACTTCAGTTGAGTTACATCGTTCCTGAAGAAAGGCACCAATCATAAACATGAAAGCTGTGCGAGGCAAACAGCAAAGCTCAGCGTGAGCAGGCACAGTGGTACTGCTGCCTCTCACACACATTTCAAGAGGCCACAACTCCTAATCCAATGCTGGCACCTGTATCATGATGTGCTGAACCCAGATCCATCACATCCGGCTTTGGCAATCAAATGTACATGCTGCTTAAAACACTCCAATGCTGTGTTCTATTTGAGTTCATTCACACAGGGTCCAAAATAAAATAAAGAACTATGATGGCATTACTAGGTAGCCTCCTAAACATATTCAACCTCAGTTATTTTTTTCTGATGCCCATAGCTGTTTAGTAATCTATTATGGGAGAAGGATGGGAAGAACTTTCACCTTCAAGTCTAATAAAATAGCATGAAGACATAAAAAGGCACATAAAAAGGGACATCACATCATCAACCCTTAGCAAATGTAAAACTTACCATGATCAGAGCATAATGGCCAATCCATCCCTCTTCCTGTTTCAACACAAACATAGCACTTCCAACATTCAAGAGAAAGAAAAACCAGCTAACTTCTCAATGGTCTGTTTGCACAGCACACACCCAGGTATGCTAAGTGCCAGCACATATTGAAGCACTGCAAAATATTTGTTGCACAAAACAAATAAATATACAAGGTAAAAAAGAGCACTTTTTCCATCTTTGGCAGAAGCTGAAATTAAGCAGAAAGAAAACCAAGTGTGATCTTGGTTAACAGCACATAGTCTGACTGAGAACTTCACTCAATATCATAATGCAAGTAGCAAATTGATTTTTTTTTCCTTTTTCTTTTTTCTTTTGCCAGAAGCAAACCTGAACGATCTTTACTTACGAAAAGTGGACGATGTATTATCTGGGAAGTCATATATTGCAGCATTATAAAAAAGAGACACATACGAGTGACTGCAGCATTGTTTGGCAAGACACTGAAAGCACAGAATACCATCATACAAATTTGTATCAGTGCACAATGAACATAAGCTGAAAAAACCCAAAACATCCAACCCTCTACATCAGCTTTCGAAACCCATGTAGCCCAAGTGTGTTTACTTTCATCTATCAAACAAAAACAATGCATTCAGAAGTAGCTCAGTTTTTAGGTCAGGAACAATTCCAGCTTTCTCATAACTTGGCAAAGTTATTCTGTAAGTAAAAGACTGCATTTTTTATTACAACCACAGTCAATGCCTCAAAGCTATATCTAGGTTACAGTGATGTAACTGAATTTCAAAACCAAACCCATGAGAGTTTAAACACTAAAGCAATAATGTTGATGCCCATTAAGCACGTGAAGAATTTCACCTTATTATATAATGAAATCAGAACCTAACGTGTACAAGGAGAGAGCTAAGACTTAAGGCTCAGCACTGCTAGTCATTCATTCAAGCCAAGTTCCTACTATAGGCATCTGTATTTATTTTTCAGCCCTAGAAAATAAATAAATAACTGAGTAACATGAGAAAGCACTTAAAACACAGTAAATACACAGGTAAGTTGCTCTGAAAGTGATGTCTACTATTTCTTTCCATGGAAGCTACAACAAAGAGTACAATAACGCTACTTGACAGAGCAAATTCTCAGCAACAAAACACTATTTTTCAACACAGTCACCGCCATTAGCTATGCTTTTTTGCCAGTGATGAGCAAAAGAAGCACAAGAACCCGAATACTGCACTTGGAAAAATCTGCACCAGCACAGGTGACCCACTGTTCCACAGCTATACTGACAGTGTTGTTCCTACAAAATGTTGCCCAGTCCATCTTCCTTTGACCTGAACAATTGGAAGTCAGGAGGTGCCAAACCTGGACCACATGGTAGAGGTGGTTGGACGGTCTAGCCAAGATTGGCAATGTTCTCCACAGTTTTCAAACTGGTCTGCTGCCTGGTGTTATCAAGTTGCAGGAGAAAAGTTATCTTCTCCAGCCTGACTCTGGACGTTCAAGTTTTCAGCTCAGTCAGCATCAGAACGTGGCAGTCCGGTTCCTAGGAAATCCAGAAGTATCACATCTTTCCTACACTAAAAGATGATGCACATCACTTTATCTGCCAAGGGTTGAGCCTTCAACCTTTTATTTGATGGGAAATCTATACACCACCATTTCACAGACAACCTTTTAACTACAGCTCATTTAGCGACACCACATATCATCAGTAACTATGATCCAGGAAGCTATCACCTTCAGCCTCATACTGGTTCAATATTTCTTGACAAACCTGCCTACAGTGTTAGCTCTGTTCCTGTATGAGCATTTGTGGGACCTACTCGGCATAAACTCTGCAGTATTCAATGTTGTCAACATTGATTCCAACACATTGAAACCGATATTCAGCTCCATTCACAATTCTCTGATCAAAATCATTAATTCACACAAGTGAGTTGATTGAGATGTTTTTCATTTTCTGGCATGACAGCTGTGCATGGCCATCTGAAACACAGCCTGTCTTTCACATCACTGTCACCACTGCTGAAATGCACCACCCACCTTCTCACTGTGCTCACATCCACTGGTTGGTCACCATCAACAATCAGTAAGCATTAATGAATGTCAGTGGGTGCTATATACATATATTTTTTTTAATGGAGGAATTCAATTGCAGCCCTTTTCTTCATCTGCACTTCTATGTCAGACACCATTGTGTTAGAATGCTCTTCTTCTGCCATCTGTCACATGGCAACAAAATGTAACAGGATACTGGGAGGAAGGTTCAACCTCTACTGCTATACAGCTAACATCCGCTTCGGACATCATGGGCCAACATCATAAAACAGGAAGCATGACTTTTGGAGTAGCCCTTGCTAAACATATAATGCACCTAATGTATGTAAATAACTTTTTTTTTTTCTAATTAAAACATACAACAAACTATCTGCGACCCCGCGTTTATGAAATTAACGGATCAGTCTAGTTCCACGCCAGTGGCTGCAATTCTCAATGAGCTCTCAAGGCATTTGACATAGATTTATGATGACATTTTATTCTTTTTGTGCTTCAGCCACGACAGTATTTGCTTAAAGGTGTGCTCACTGCCAAAAAGTGAGGAGATGAATGAGCGAGCCATGACTGTGAAGCGAGGGGTATTTCTCTCTATAAGAGAGGGCTGATAAAAGTCCAGCAAAGAGACACGATCAGACTTTTGATTGCAATTATATAAATTTCCTTTGAAAATTTGCAAGTATAGTATTTACATCAACTGGAACTGAAGTTGCAAATAAACCAAAAAATTGATGATTTATTCATCTATCTATCTTGAAACCTGTTCTCCAATTCCTGTATCAAAACAGAAAGGACAGCTGCATATTTTTTGCTGTTCACAGGACTGTGTTTGCCAACATATCCAATTGCATAAAGTGATTTGCCATCACTTGAGCCAGCACCATGCTGTACCCTTTCCACGTCCTGCTTCAGCTCCAGGGGGGTTTGTAGTGCATCAGTGTTTGATGGTGCTGAGGGGCCAGGCTGCTGCTATGCTGGCACAGGGCAGGATATGGCCACAGTGTGAGTTGTACCGAGCCATATGCAGCCCATGGGGTTGGACATGTCTGCTTTAGATGAAGCCTTAAATTCAACAAGTGTCTAATAATCGTCTCTATATTACATTTCTTTAGCTAATATGTGTACGAGTAGAATTCAAGGAAGGGAAATAAAATGACACAACAAGGTAGCAGTCTTTTCTTTTTCTTTTCTTCATCTCTGAGTAAATACAGATCACGGTCCTGGCTGAGTATTTAACCAGAAAACACAAGACCTCCCAGGGTAGGAATGTAAATAAAACTCAGTACGTTAGCTTGCAAAATTAAACAAACAAGACAAAAAAGACCTGAACAAAGAAATGAAGGAAGTCAAAATATATTTTTATTGTTAAGCGAAAGCATTTGTGCAATACTAAATTGCCGGTAAAAATATGACCTAGGGCTTGACTCATCTCAATGTTATCGCTTACTCACAGTGTTTATAAAAGCAGTAGTCATACAGTACTGAACTTTACCTTACTTCTATGTTATTCTTTTCATCTTTTACTTTCCATTACAGAAAGTAAACAGTGAACTGAGGTCTAGAACAAAACAGATTTAGACTGTTTTAAAGCAGAAGTTCTAGCATGTCCCACCTTGCATGTGTTTTTTTTCATAGCTAGACAAATTATAAATTTAACCAAGACTCACATTTACAGCATTTAACTAAGGTAAGTAGAAGAAAATGTACCAACTGCTTACTCTTCAGAAGCTCTAACACTCCTTCCCCACAATAAAACAAGCATGAACTTTGGCAGCAAGCAAATCTCTTGATATGAAAAATCTCTTGAAAATGGACAGCAAGAACAACACCAGCAAGTACATCCCTACACTTATCAAATACAATGAGTTTAGGAAAAGTTAAATTATACATATGACATGACATGATTGCACTTGTCACCACACGATGCCTGTACAGGAGCGAACCAGGATCCCTGAAAGCACTGACTTCCCCACTATCAGCCAGCAGCTGCTGCTCCATGATCTAGTTGTAGCCCATCTTCCCCCTTCCTGCTCCTTAACCACCCTCTTTCCTTTCCACTGGGACTTGAGGCTGCTCTGGGCAGCAGCTATCACGTGCAACCCTGCCAGATCTCTGGGAGGTTTCAGCCAACACGAGGCAGAAGATACACAGTAAAACAATAGTCTGCATCTGTTTCTTTTAGCTGCAAAAAGTAATTTACTGAAATATCAATATATTTGACCAAGATTTTCCCATAAGAGAAAAACCTCCTCAACAACAAATGCCAGCAGCTACACTCTGCAGAACTTGATTTTTCTTCAAAAATTTCAATAAAAGCTTCTTAAGTCTTAAAATGTTCAAATGTTTTCACTAATTGGATGAATTAAGAATACTACAAAGAGTATTCTTAAGTGTATACTTAAGAGTACTTAAAAGTTTTGACTTCATAAAATGTTTATTTTCCAGATAAACTCATGACTATCAACCTGAGGTTTAGTCTATATGATAAAATTATATCAATGACCTTGCTTTCCCCATGAAGAAAATTAAAGGATCTCTGAGCTTTGCAATAGGGCTGCAGTGAGACTGCTGAGAAACCACAGCCAAACTGCAGAGCCAGAGAAGAGGGAACCAGTGTTTGGGAGACCATCCACCCAAACAGGAAATCCCTCAACTGGCTTATGGGGCAATGGTAAAGGGAACTAAGGTGTACAAGATTGAGGAAATGTGCACGTGCTATGTGTGCACGGGGGCACGTGCAGGAGGTCAGAGGTCCAGTACTCCATTATTTCAGCCTTTAGATGCTAAGCACTCACCAACCCTTTCTGCAACATCAGTATGGTATAGTTATTACCACAAGCAGCAAATAAAGAGTATTACAGTGTGATTAGAAAAGTGACCGGATTCAGGTTTTTTAATGAGTTTTTAATTTGTTTTCATGCATAGCAAAGATACTAAACATAAACACACATTACACAAGTCACCTCTGTAGAGGCATGAAAAGTCTTGAGATTAATCTGTTATTTACTCCGACCTAGTCATCCTAGTCTTGCTCTAGAAGCAAATGAGAGAAACAGGCGTTTCTAGGGCATGACTCACCTTGCAAGAAGATTTTTAAAGGTCAGAGGAGTCCCTGTCTGGTAGCATCTATCTTTCTTCACTGACTGTGAAGAGGATGCAGCATGACTACCTCAAAAACAAGCATACAGAATGTATGAGTAAATGTACTCATTAGCAGCGTAAGGCATAGCTAAGCTGTTCAAAAGTACACTTGTCCAGAAACCTACCAAAAGACACAAACTGCTTAAATCATAAGGGGAGTGGTGAACTTAGACTGATGCCTCGTCTTGTTTTTCACTATACACAATGCCACAATGCTTTCCTATGGAGAGCACACAAAGCTCACCAATCACGTAAGCCTTGCCATGAAATGCTCAGTGCATCGCCCCATGGTGTCCACCTCAAAATGGGCTGGATGAGAAACCTGCATTTTTAAGTATATCAGCATCCTTTTTTCTACACTGTGTAAGAAACCAATTAAAGTGACAGATTCCTCCAAAAGAACCTGCTCATCAAATGAATGGAGAATGTGAGAATTTTTTATTTTTTCCTGTAATCATTATTTGGCTGTTTTCAAGCTCTTTGCCCTCAGCAAATTCTGTGCCTCAGCTGTACACCTCCCCTGACAGAAGGGCATGCAGCAGAAGTTGCCAGAGCTGAACAGACTGCCTGGCCTGCCTGCCTTTCTCACATAAAAAGCAGTGGTAGAGATTCAGCAGCGTGGCTTTCAGCAGTGCCTTGCAAGCAGCAGTCAAACACAGGGCTGGAGGAGTAAAGTGCAAAGTGGCTCAGTGGATCACTGTGTGGGAAGTGCACTGAAGCAAAAGCAAGCATTCACTATTGCTAAAGTTGACTTCATTGGACATGGCAGAAGACGTAGATTTCCACTGCAGAAATAGTTCAAGACTCAAGGCCTCAGGTCATCTTTGCCAGCATCCAAATTTTTCAATTGTAAAGGTTAACCTGAATTATATTATACTACGACACTTTATGCTAACTGTACAGAAAGAGATAATAATCTCAAGCTGTCTTCTAAATCCTTCTGGACATAACCAATCAAGACAGCTCCATCATCTAATACCAGTGGGTGCTGTACAAACAACAGAAAGGCACAGAACACCTAAATAAGCTGCTTCTGCACTGATATAGGAGAAAAAGGACTTTTATTCATTTATCTTCACATTCCCACTCATTATCATGCTTTATATTTCTCTCCTTCTTTCCAACTAGCTATGTTCCAGAAGCACTACAGACTAAAAGTTCAAAAACCTGACGGTGGGATTCTAGAGTTTTCTCCTGCCCTAGAACCACCATTTAGTAGTTGGGTACAGACAGTGGGCACACACACCATATTACATGGATGCTAGCTTTTAGGTGAAATGGCAAAAGAGAAATTATTCAGAACAATTCTACAGAGCTGTTCTCACAGGATATTAATCATAACTTGACATTTCCACAGCAGTTTTCTGCCTCTTTTGGCCAAGCTTTACTCCAGTACTTCACATAGTAAACATTCTGCCTTCTGCCTTATGGTTGCGTTTGCAAGAGATGCACCTTACATCAGTTGACACAATATCAAAATGTATCATCATGTGAAGGTCAAAATAATCATTGGTTTGGGTTTAAAATGGAAAGCATAACTGATGAGCATTTCCAGTAGGAAAATCCATTAAAGATCTTTCAGAGAGGGACAGGTCATCTCAGAGACAGTCCTTGGTACAGAGTAGGTAACTGAAGTAAGCACCACGGAAAGGACGGTGCCTCCATGTCCTCACGTGAAGGACACAGCAAACAGTAGCAGCTCTTGCCACTGCTGCTACCTCTATTTCTGAAGTATAGCCAGCCCCTCACAACTTGCCCAAATATCTCATTTGCCAATACAGCTTTGAGAAGTTAAGGATACATTTATGTAAGCCTGGTTAGTAATTTATCATTATCAGTAGCGTTACTTTCTTTTTTTTTTTTCCAGCAATCAAATGCTGGATACCCAAGCTTCACACTTCAGCATTTCTCCTTACACAGAATAACAGCTCTGTTTCCATGTCCTGCACAGCAACTGTAGTGTAACAGATGCCCTCAGGGAGCAAACAGAAGTGATAAGGACAGTTTTTTCTTACTGAAAAGCTAATAAGATTTATCTGTTCAATCTCTGTCTCACACAGACATTTGGGGTCGGTCTCATTACTTTATTATTACTTATTAATATATCAACTTGTGGCACACAGCTTGTGCTCTTCAACCCAGCAAACATCCTCAGAATTAACACAGACAAGTTTATTTTCCAAAGAAGTATGTAAAAAATGTCTTCCTGCAAGATAAAACCAGGCAGCGGAGCAAGAGAAAAGGACAGATTTTTTTTCCCCGTGACTTATTCCACTCACTTTATTTCCATCCCACCAGTACTGAAAAAAAGACTCATCTGTAAATATTTCCCCGCATTTCCATCTGTAAACAATTGGCTGTTGGTTAGCCATTTTTTTGGGGTTCTCTCCAAGGCTTTAGAGAAAGAACCTGTCAGGATTGAAATCATTATTGTATGGCAGAAGAGCAAACCTCCCAAGTTAAATAGGAACCACATGACTTTGAGAATTTACATCCTTAATAATTTTTTTAGACACAGTGGAAAATCAGCATATTTGAACTCGTCTTTCCCTCTTGGAGCACAGCATCTTAAAGTAACCTTTCCAGAAAGCAGAGTAAGTAAAAGCAAACAAACAAAACAAATTTTTTGACAAACACTCTGATCATTCTAAGTTAATATTCTATGATAACTCCTGCCTTTACCACTTATATCAGTAATACTCCAACTGCAAGCTCACACATGCAAAAAATCTATAGCCTATTAACTCCGTTCCTGTAATCTTAAACAAATAAAAAGCCCTAGGCCATGAAATGTTAGGCACTACCTCTGGTACAATATCAGACTTTCAACTGTTCACCGCCTTAAAAGCATATATACACTTTTATTCTACTCACTTGGCAACATCATAAAGTTTTTCAAATACACAACCACAGATGGTAATTTCCACAGGACTCGTCGTCCAATCAAGTCAGAAAAGATAATAACAGCAAGGCAGCTGCCCAAAGCTTCACCATAAAGCCCATACACCTTCTGAGGTACATCTTCTAACTCCTGAATACACGATTAATAGATGACCCAAAATACACACACACATATCCAAGTACCTCACAAAACAGCAATCCGCATAATGCTGAGGAAATAGCATCAGGGTAGGAGGCAGGATAGAAATGGGAAGGGAGATAAACAGTTCAGTGATTTAATTCATCTAAACAGCTGGACACTCCATTCATTGATAGCCTGATTATACAAGCATACTGAACACCCACATTCCTTATGATTTCAAACATACTTAGGAACTCCCAGCACTTTCAGATGCCAGGCTCTCAAGTATAAAATACTTCTTCCACTTCACAGAAAAAGCTTTTTTTCCCCCCTGAAAGCTTTTTAAAATACAAAACCAAAAACAAGTCAAAATAAAAGTTAGCATGAATATTTATTAGGGCCGTGTAGCGTACAAGATGAAGTAGTAAAATCCAACTAACAACATACTTTACAATTTCAAATCAACGTTTGAAAGCAGAAAATACAACCAGAGGCTAACAAAATAAATAACATAGCTTTGCTTTCACAATCTACTGAACGAAAAACACAGCCTGGTGAAGAATATAACCCATGCTATGAAAAGCATATCAAGAGAATCAAATATAACCAACAGTTCTACCTGGTAAAAGATTTTTGAACCTTTTTCTTCACCACTGCTTCAAATGTAATCAAAAATCTCCAGACCAAACCCAACAACTGAGGCTAGTCTGATTGCTTTTATAAGCCTTCACTCCCTGGAGTGGTATTTTGGGGTTAAATATTTGCTTAAGAATATTATCCAAAGAAATCCTTCTCATTAGTACTTTAATCTGTTACTAAGAAAACTGCAAGATTTTACAGAGATGGTAGTTCAGATGTCTGTTAGAAAGACCAATTCCTTCCCTTTTTAAATGAAGAGTTCTTAGAAATTCTAAGTCACTTTCAGCAAATGCTTAGATTGAAAACCTTCCCCCTTCCTTTCCCTCTTACACCTACAAACTAATCATACAAATGCTGAACAACATCTCAAAAGAGGAAATACTGTGCATTTCAGAATCCTATGGAATGGCAGGTGGAAGAACTTTTTAATTGAATTCAGTATTGTTCAGCAGCTACTGTTTGATCATGTACCTCTGCAGTGCAGTTATTCCAGTCCATAGGTCAAACACAGTATGAACTCAGACACTCGCAGAGAGACCACAGGATGCAGAGCTGTTTGCACAGAACATCCTCAGCCAGGCTTCCTGCCACAAGGAAACGTGGTGCTCATGCAGGGAACACCATTCCATTAAACAACAAAAACTTTAAGCTTCAACTAAGAGCTGAGACACTTTCTTTGGTACACAGCAGATGGAAGACAGAAGTGGTGCAGGCTGGAAGGTATTTTTCTATGAAAATAATGAATTTATCATATCATTGAATTCAATGACGAAGACTTGATAAACTTCGACACGTTTTGTCCATGACAGCCAGAACAGATACACTACTACACTTGTACGCTTAAAGTTGACAATAACAAACACTAATCCATGGAAAATGACTGGATGGTCTTTCTATGGCATCACTGAACTTTAATGGCAGCACACTTTAAAACTGTGTGCATGAATGTACTCATGTTTAATCAATTGCCTACTAGCTTGCCACAATCATTTAAAGAAAAAAAACAAAACAGTGATCAAACCCCACACACTTAGCAGCACCACCATGCATGTGGAATGCTGGTGATTAATTTTCTTAATTCTACAATAACATTTGAATATCATGCTGCTGAGCTACAGGTACTACAGAATACCTTCAGGAATTCACTTTTTAAAACTTCCAATGCATCACTGCAAAAAATTATTCCAAAATGCACTCTATCATGTTTCCGCAAGTCTATAACACTTTCAAGGAGCTTCTAAAGCAAGGTTTGCCTGCTGAATATTCCCCCAGTATCAATGGGGAAAAAAGGAAAAAAAAAGAAAAGAAAAAAAAAAAAAAAAAAAGGAAAATAAGATCACATTTCCAGCATACAGTTTTGAGGCAGATATAACATGAACTCCCACAAAGAAAGGAATTACATTTCTTATTTATACAAATAACCTTATTCCTTAATTGCAATGTTTTTGGTTGGTTTTTTGTTTGTTTGTTTTTTGTTTTGTTTTGACTATCAGTGAAGCACACCCACCAAATCTCATAAGTTGGATTCCCTCATCTTAGGCTTCCTTAATGTTGCGTCTCCTTCACAAGAGCACAAGTACTTCTTCCAGATCTGAGAACTCATAAACCAGTGGCACATGAGATAAAAGAGGAGAATAAAACCCACTCTGCTGTACCACAACTCAGCATCACACCTTCCATCCATGGAGGCACAATCCTCAGATGTTGCTGACTTGAGCAGATTCAACATTTCCCAAAGACCTGAGGTTCACAGGAAGCATCCATGACATGGCTCATGGCAGAGGTGCATGCTCCTATGACATGACACAGCAGACAAGCCTGTGCACCAGGAGAAAGCAGAGTCCTGAGGACAGCCTGGGCCAAGGGCACCTTGCCTATAAGGGAGCAAAACCTGAGCTGTTTCACCAGGCTAGAGTACAGGACAAACAGCGCTCTGGGAGCACAGGAAGAGAAAGGAGAGGCTGTCTCTGGCTACTCACTAAGGGTCTGAATGAGTGATTATCTCACCCATGGAACATTCTCACCTTGTTTGTGAAGGGAGTAAGCCAGACTATTGAAATACAATTTGTTTAAATAGAAAAATGCTTAATTGTCTATACACACTCCATATGTTTGCAAATAGGGAAGTTCAACCAACTAAAGGCAAATCACGAGAGAGACACTTGCATTTCCAGGTCCCCAGGTTTGGAGTAAACTTAGCTTGATGGTGAATTCTCGTCCCTAGGTGCACTGAGTGAAAACCCTTATTGCTGTTACAAACTAACCTGACAAGATCACTCAGGACATACTACAGAGATAAAGAGAACATAAATAAATGAATGCTTTCAGACAGTGGAAGACACTCTCCAGTGTGGAAAAGTAGATAAAAAAGCAGGATTAAGAGACCTTTTCATTGCTAGAAAGATTATTCAGCATTGCTCATTTTTCATTCTGCTGCAGAAATGTGTAAGTAGGATTCAGACTGTCAAATTCACTAGAATGCTGGGGAATACATAACACTCAGATTATGTGCATTTACATATAATATAAAAGACTACAGTATTTTCAAAATTCATCATCAATTTGCCTGCTCATATTGGGCTCTGTGAAATTTTCAGAGAACAGCTGAAGCTGTTTTCCCAGCAAAAAGACAGGACACAATGTACCAAAAAAATGTAATTCATTGAAAACGTTCTTGTCTAAATAAAAACTATAAATGGTTTAAAAGTTAATTAAATGGGTAGAATGAAAAAGAGGCACAAAGACCTTCACAAAGACTGTGGTTTGTCCTGGGCTATACCAATATAGAGACAACACCATTCAGGAGACTTCACTAAATTTAGAAAGTTTGCTTTAATTTTCCCTTTTATCAGGTGTATTAACTGATGGCACAGATACAAACTTAACTAAGGGAACACAGGGGCAGTAGTTCACTTAGAGCAACAAAAAACTGTCAACAGTGGAAACAAAGACATTCTGCATTTGTCCCTTTTCTTAAATTCTTCCAATTGATGAGACAGAAGCACCAACCTCAAAGGTTTTGTTTTTGTTGGTGGTTTTTTTAACCTAGCACAAGCACTGCTATGCTTTGCTTTAAGAGAACACAAAAAGCTCATGAACATGGGTCATGAAATCTCACAGCAAAATATTACAGCAAATGGTTATACGCCTTAAATACTATTCTGCTCTTTTCACTTGGCTGATTGCCCTCCTTCTGTAACTGGGTAACACTATCTTTTATTTATTTTCAAGTCACAGTTTTCTTGTGATGTTTCCAGACACTCATTCCTTGCGATCTTTTAGAGTAGGGAAATAGGTAGAGAAGTCATTTTGTCCTGAGTATTACACTGGAATAGAAGAATGGGAAAAGTGACTCTCAGAGTGAAACAGAGATACAAAAAATAATCCTATTTTGTTCAAGTCTGAGGCAATTCCTCTCTTCAGGATTTGTTCATCAATGCAACAATAATACTGTTCAAATTCAGCCTCAAATAAAACTTACTCAAAGTCATTTTTACAGGTTTCAGTATAGACTTATTCCAATCCAGAAATACTACAAGTCTTCTAAGGCCTACTTTGATTTTCAAGCTTGTCATTGAAATCTGCCCTCAGAAACATGCCCATCTCAATTTCACATAATTTAAGTTTTGGTTAGAAGAATTTGAGAAAAAATCTGCCACCAGCGGTTTTCCAGACATGCAGGGGTATGCACATGTGGGAATTATAAAGTGGTGTCCTGAAGGATACTGAAAAGACCCCCCATATTCATTGCCTTACAAGCCCTGCATCATACAGAATTCTTCACGAGAACAGAGCAGCCACTTTAAGTTGCTCTAAATGCAGGGATACAGCTCCTCAGGTACTGTAACTGTAATGGCTCTGCTAAAGGAAATGTCATATGTTGTTTAGTTGGGTTTAGCTCCTTTCTTAGTTCCTTCAAAACTCAACATCTCTCATACAATACACAATGCAATTCTTTGTTAATGGCTAGAGAAAAAAGATTGTCCTACATAGCCATGGAGTTGCAATTGATCAGCATGCTCCCATAGCACATTAAGGCAAAATCTTCCTCTGCCAGAACCAGTAGACACCTTTACAGCCTAAGTTCACCAAAAAGAATAATAGTTAAAATTTTATTTCTAGAAAAATAATCCTGAACATCAAGTATTTCACAGCACAGCATTTCGCTACATTGTCGTGATCATTACCACTCAACTGTTCCTAAACACTGTCTTGTGCTGATCTTACATTTATGTTTATGTGACAGGGTTTCAAAATAAGCCAGTTGGAGAAGTCAGCTTCTGTTACTGAAGATCACACTGCCGTAGCGCAACAAAGCCCGCAGGCAGGAATGCCAGAACTGTGCTGTTGATGAATCATCATTCTCAAACACAAACAGGTATTAATGGGAGATGCACAGCAGTAAACAGAGTTGGATCAACATGTGGGATTCCTCAAATAACAGTAAATGTTCCAGTTTTCTAATAGCCATTGCAAATAATTTGATCATGCCCCATCATTTAACGGCATAGAAATTTTATAATAAAAAATTGGCAGCCACCAAGCTCAGCATTCAAGCAAATGTTTCTATCTCTTACAAACAGAAAGACTTCTTATTTTCTGGGAGTCATGCAGAAGACCCATTTTCTCTGTACCATCCACACTCACTTTCAAACAAAGAATAATCATACCACAGAGACAATGCCTTAACCTCAAGTACATTTTCTATTGCTATTTTCAGATCATCTCTCAACAGAACGAGTTCCTGCCTTTGTGCTGTGTAGCTTTGAAACCAACCACAAGCCACTTAGGTACACTAGATCCTTCAAAACCAGACAAACACACAGGGAGGCATATCAAACTCCTCCTAAACCACAAAACACACTATTATCAGTCATTGTCCACCTGTTTATTCCCTTCCTTGCCCACTGAGAAGAAACCATGTTGCATAATGCTTCTGCTACCATCTTTTGCCTAAAAACTGTTATTTGGGTATGCATATTAGCATTACAGTAAAGAGAAACTCTTAACAACGGTATAAAAGGATGCCAGAACTATTTATCCCTAGTACCTAAACATAAACACACTGAAGACCTCATATGTGTATTTTTACTGCTTTTCTTCCCAAGGTGCTATTCAAATATCTACTTATTACTGGAAGTAGAATGCCTTGTTACACATTTAATCATTTGTGATTTGCAGTTCTTTTGATTTTCTTCCCAAAACAACCACCAAAAAAAAAAAAAAAAAAAAGCGGAAACAATAGGGGATCTTACATTCACAGCAAGGATCAAGAGCATCTGCAGTAACGAAAACTTTCAGCTTTCTCACATAATTTATGCATTAATAACTGAGTATGACTTCATTGCTTTCCCCAGGCATAAGCTGTCTGAAGATACATCTGCATAGTTACCTAACAAAACTTTTTTCTGTAGATGTTTTCTGTGTATATGAAGATATACATATTCATTCCTCCTCAACGCATCTCCAGCTTTTATACTACACAGACTACAGTAAAACTCCAACGTTGAGGTTTTGAGGGTCTTCACCCATTTCATGTTTGCACTCTCCTCTCTCCCCGGTGAAAGCCACAAGTGTCCCACTTGTGCCTACTGTAAGCACACTGTCTGCCAGCTATCACAGCCTCTTCATCTGCTGTAATGAGAAGTAAGGAGAATCAGAAGCTCTCTAAAGTCAAAAACACTGTCAATTTTCCTCAGGTTTAACTTGCAGATAAAAAAAAAAAGCATCTCCAATTGAAAACCAGTAACAGTGACAAGACAAGCAGCTGTCCTTAATTTACTGATTCCTCTCTTGTTACCTGCTATTGTTCCATTTGGATTCCAGTTTAGAAAAAAAAAAAAAAGCCACATCCATGGTTACCTGAGTGTAACACTTGATGAAATGCTGTTCTGTTCTTCCTTCCACTCTTCCCTTCCACATATGCTACAATGGAAAAAAAAACAAAAAAACCCTTCAGTCTGGTCTCATTCCCTCGGTATTAACAAGAACAGGAGGGCCAAAAAGGGTCAGTTTCAAAAAAAAAAAAAACATAGACAGTTGAAAACAAGCTCAAATTTATACACGAGCAGCAAAACCAGATGAGCTGTACCAAATCAAAGGACAAGAACACCAAACTAGGATGCTTATTTCAAGTGTTGGAGCATAGGAAAATCAAGGAAAAACGCAATGTACTGCACCTAAAATTGTCACTATTCCACCACGACACAAGGGCATAGAGAAAGCATCCAAAGAAAGGCTACAAAGATGGTGAAGGGTCTGGAGGACAAGACACGAGGAGCAGCTTAGGCCCTCCGTGTGCTCAGCCCAGAGCAGAGGAGTTGAGGAGAGGACTCCTAAAGGCTGCAGGTCCAACAGCATGGAGTTACATCAGGGGAGGGTGAAGTGGGATTCAGGGAAAGGTTCTGCACCATAAGGCGGTGGGTATGGAACAGGCTGCCCAGGGCAGTGGGCATGGCCCCAAGTGCCAGAGTTCAAGGAGAATCTGGACAATGCTCTCAGAAGCACAGTCTGATTTTTGGGTAATCCTGCATGGTGCTAGTCCTTCATCCTAGTTGATGAAGGAAGGAACAATCTTGGGAAGGTGGCAAGCTGGAAAGTGTTCTACACCACTCTCTTTGGATGTTTTGCTCCTAAGCATAAGACCACCCAACGGACAGTATTTTTAAGTATCCCTAAGACTTAAGTCTGTTTTGCAAAGTGCTGTACATACTATGTTGTGACTGATTTACCAGTTTTACTACTGGTTACTAATTAATTCAGGCAGGCAAATCACAACGGAGTTTGCTTTCCTCACATACAAGAAGTACACAGCCATGTGAACACCTAAGCTTCCTCGCTTGAAACTGAAGGATGCGGGCAACGAACACAAATCATTTAGAACGTTTATTTCTCATAGTTTTCTCAAAACTCAGCTCCACCATGTCTGAAAACATGACAATATCAGAGACATCTGTAGCAATCATCTGAATTATTTTCACTGCCTTACTGAGAAGACTTTTACATGCATCAGTGGTTCGGGTACTGCGCCAAGCCTGAAGCTAAATGCTGAACCGCTTTTGCTTCAAACACAAACTCTTCATAGCAGGAAACAGGGTGTGGCAAATATTAAATACACTTGCTCAAAACTAATCAGAAACGAGGGGTTTCATTTCAAGGTATTTTTTTGTATAAGAACCATTGCACCAGTAATTTAAACTCTTAATTGAGAAGGTGAACTCTCAAAACTCATTTCCCACAAATCATTTCAAAATGCTTTTGCTCTCTTCCATAGTAGAACTTAAACATCAGTGAGGTCATGAACCAAAGTGATTTCGGGGTAAACCATCAATTCCTGGCAAATCAGTGTCTCAAACATTAAGAGATTCTATCAGGAAGGACTTGTAGCTTGCCATGAATGTTACTGCGTGAACAATGCTCTAAAAGATTATCCCAAGAATAAGCAAAACAACCCCTGCCTTAAGAAATCCAGATAAAAAGGAAGTTCAGATGCATGTTTTTTCTTAGATGCAAGGCCAACATCCAGGTATTTGCAGAATATGCAGTTAAGTTGACCTAAATGGCACCCGCTCGGGTTCTTCACTTACAACAGCTGAAACTAGACAAATGTTTGCTACAGAAAGTACAAGATCTATGAGCATGCAAGCACCACCACTGCATTCTGAGCTTGTCCCACCCTCATTTTCCAGCTCACTTGTTACAGCTGCACCAGCCAGATGACACCTATGTTTGCACAGGTTACTCATACTTCTCCACCTTCCTCTGCTACCATACACATTCCACAGAAGGATGCACGCCTCCGAGCAGAAAGAGAAAATACCAAGAAGGGATATCCTTCTCACTTGTTAGTTTTCAACTGTACCTGATAAGTCATTGTTTTCCAGCATGCTAAACTTTTTTCCACCTAACCACATCCTACTTTTTCACCTTTTTTCTGGTGGGTTTCTGGTTTTGGAAGGTTTCAAAACCAGTGTTAGAACAGCAGCTTTACTGTCACCTTAGCTATGGTTTCATTTTTTTTTTCCCCAGGATGAGAATTTCCAACTTCTGAGTATAAGCCTCATTCTCTTCTGCCTCTGTTAACGACTCCACAATGGTACTATTTCTGCACTATTGTCTACAGAGAGTAGAAGGTAACTCCTACACCAAATATTTATTTAATTGAGAGTACACATGAGTTATGCTTCTCTTCTCCTTCTGAAGCCATATACGTGAGCATGTGTCTGAGTGTAAACATCTGTTACCCATGGCATCATTCCCATATTTATTACCATAAGTAGCCTTAATATTCTGAGAACAGGAAATCATTTCCTCCACTTTTCCTCCACATTTCCTCCACTCTCAGCCCGTTAGGCCCTAGCCACCTCCTGCGAAGATTCAGGAAAATGAACCAGAGTTCTGAAGTGATATATGAAGTATGCCCTTCTTAAATCTGATTTAATTCTTCTCCAGTTCTGAGATACCCCTTGAAATGAGGAAACACGTTCAGATTAAACTTGTCTTCAACTGCTCAAAAAGCTATCAACTCTGTTGCTTTGTAACTGCAAATGAAAAATATCACTGACAAAAGGCTTGCTTTCAAACAGTGCTTTCTCCCAGAAGTCTGTCAAATAACAGAATCCTTGGAAACAATGTTCCCATGGTCATGGACATTTGCTTCCCTGGTATTCAGATAACATTCTAGAAGCACAGCAACGTGCTGAACAACAACAACAACAAAAAAAGATTACCTCAAGCTCCAATTTGCTGTTCAAGCTCTGGAAATACATTGGTGCTATGCACAAAGGCTGAACCAAAAGTAATGTCTCCTATTTCATTATGTTGGCCCACAGTGTCAGAGGTAGATGGTGGTGGTATGGCAGTAAAGGCTGAACCTTCCTGCTATGCTGAAAAATAGGTTTTTGTAGCTGAAAATATCCACTATCAAACAGTGTTGTTGAATTCTTTGTTGCTGGTGTGGTTTCCATGGAAATAAGTAAAATGCATTACTTTTGGAGCAACCTACATACAATTCCTATATTATTTCCATCTCTAAATTATTATTATTATTTAAAAAGGAGACATTCATGCCTTGGATTGCTTTCCTCTCTTCTGCTGATGCATTGCTACTTCTACTGTTTGTGGAGCTGTACAGATGAAGGGTATCTGTTACAGTGGAGAGACACTAACAAGTAGAGCAGTATTCAGATCACAATTTAACCCAGTGCATAATGCAATCACTCTGAAAAGCACAGTCTTCCTTACAATAAAAAGATGCAGCGAAGAGTAATTTTTTCACACATACACAAAAAAAAAAAAAGCCACTATAATTTATCTGGAAGTAAGATTTGGAGCAACTGAAACTAGAACAAGAGATACCCTTGAAAATTTAAGTATTCCAGACATGCATTTAAAGAGGCAAAGGCAGTTTCCTTAATAAAGAAAATGCTTATTTAAGGAGATTCCCGTTAACACATTTCTGTGGAGTATAGTAAAAATGACAGTGGAATCTTGTCTCATCTCTGAGATCTGTTTACATTTCTAAGTGATACAAAAAGCCTTCCCAGGGAACAGTTACAGTGAAAATAAAAAGGCACAGATTAGAGTAAATGAACTATGAAGAAACTCCAGCACAGGCTGATTCAGCAAGCAGAATCAGCTCCTGCACAATTAGTTCTGCTCTGAAGCTACGCCTCAGCTTGTGGGGAGAACAAAAAAAAAAACACCACAGCAACCCCACTCAGAACTGAGCCACTTGGTCACATCCAGGATCAACCTCAAATAAGGGCTTAAACAGCTTTTTTCTGACTGCAAAGTCCAAAGGCTGCTCTGAACAGAAGGCTTCATTGGTATACATTTTACATATATGCATACGTTCACTGGCATACGTTGTATTTGTATGTATCTGTTTGTGGTTCTTCTACATAAATGGATGGAAAAAGTGCTCTAAAGAGGCAAAGAAAAATACGTGTGTACCAGCTATTATGAATACACCTTTTACTACCTGCCTTGGACTCAGCCACACTGTTCTTTAAGGTTTACTTTTCCAGACATTCTTATTTATTCTGCTTCTTTATGCTTCTTGTGTTTGCAAGGTCTGGGACAACACACAGGGGTGTAAATCCCCGCTATCAAGAAAGTTTGATAAGAAGGCAGAGTAAGTGTAGACAAGGAAGTAGCAATAAAGAACTGTGAAAACAGTGCGCACAATCCTACACCACAGATGACTTCAGCTTTCACTCAGCTGATTCCCTTTCTCCCCACTCTAAAAAGCTGAATGTCTTACTAACAGAGTTAATCATCAGATTTGAAACGCACATTACCCTTGATAGGGTGATTTGGAGCAAATAGCACTATGTATGTAATAACAATGTGTTTAGATACTCAAACAAGTAGATGACTGCAACTTCACACTGCAAAGGTTTTAATAAGATCCTTCATACCCACTGTGTTTCCACTGTAGAAACACAGCATCAACACAAAAAGGGCTTTTCACATAGAATTTTAATTGAATTATGACTCCTCCATCCTGAAAGACCTTAAGATTGCAACTACCATGAAGTCTGAAGAAGTCAGAACGCATTGATAAGTATCTCTTCAGAGCAGAGGTAGTTCTGAAGGCAGCTTAGGAATATCAACATGTTGAACTCCAGAAAATGTTTCAGTATACTGATATTGTAAAGCATTACTGTGCCTGCAACCCTTACATAGCATATGCCTCAAAATTTACTCAGAATTCTGAGCAGCTGTCATTGCAACTCTTACCCTTCAGAAATCCACTAGAACCACTTAGACATGGACCTCTGGATCTAGTTGCATTTGGGAGATAACTTGGTTCAGAAATGCAAAGAAAAGCATAGAACCAAAAGCTAAATTAGCCATTAGTGTTATTTGAGCCCTTTTACATGAAGAAAGTTGAAGGAACAAGGGGAAGGAAAGACAGTATTGAACATGTGCTTTGAGACAACACAGCTTTCCTGATCACATGCTTGATGAATAAGGGTTCATTATGATCACCTGTCCCAGCCTCCCCACCTGTGCATAGCCCATAAGATTTCCCCATACTACCTACTGTCAAAAATAAATCTTTACTGATGCTTTTCCAAAAAGTTTTGTTTTCAAATGATGGGGATGGGGGCTGCATCTTGCACACAAACCTCTCACCTGAAGCACATACAGCAAAGCAGTAACACCTATAGACTTCGCAGGTAATTCGCACACTCCCTGCTCTTCTATCATCTCACATTCAGGAGGAGCTCACCCCTGGCTGACAGCCCACCAAGCTCCCAAAGCCTTCCCAAAGCCACAGATCTGGGGAACAGAATCTTCTAATTCACTCTTTCTTATGGTATGACTTCTACTTATAGAATCACTGAACTGTTAATGTTGAAAAGACTACTAAGATCATCTAGTCCAGCCATCAGCCCATCAGCACCATGCCCACTGAACTCAATATGTTGAAATACGAATTTGGGCAGAGGCACTCAATAACTACCAGGTAACCCAGATGACTACACGTGAATTACAGATAATTTCAGTTAATAGTAAAATAGGTTGCTCTTCATAGAATCATTTAAGCTGGAAAAGACCTTCCAAGATCATCAAGCCCAACGTCAGCACAATCTACTGATTGCTAATTGCTAATACACACCTCTCAGTGCCTACAGGCAAAGCAAAAAGCTAGGAGAAAACTTCGGGCAGCACACGACGGAGAGATACTCACCACCTGAGCTCCACGGAGCCACTCACCCACGGAGAGAACAATTAACCTCCCCATTCTTATCGCTACTTCTGCCGAACGAGAGCCGCCTGCAGCATCGCTGTCAGGCGAAGTCTACTACCTTCAGTTTTCATAGTAACGTGGGCTAAAAAGCGTTAAGACAGAGAGAGAAACAAAGCACAGCTCCGGTCAGGTTCCCGACGGCAGCAGCGCTCGATCTGTCCGTGCAGAGGAGCGGGGCGAGCGCAGCCCATGCTCCCGGACATGGAAGGGCGCCCACGACCGGAGCAGCGCAGTCTAACCCGGCACCGCGCAGCTCTCTGCCGGGACCCCTGCCGCAGGTTTTCTCTTCCTCTGCTCTCTCCAGGAAAGCAAAATAAAAATAAGAAGAACAATCATTTTCTAAAAGGTTGCCGATAAAGAGAGAAGGACTCACCAGGTACCTCGCTAGGGGAGTAGCGCGTGTATTTATCAGCATCCCCGCCGCAGTCGAGACGGCGAAAGACTGCTGATGTCAACTCCGCAGCTCTACGGGGCGGGGAAGCAAAGTACTACTCCAGCCCCGGCGGCATGCAGCTCCCGGCGCACGCACACGAGCAGCACACAGCCGGGCTCCGGCAGGTGCAGCCCTGCTGCAGCCCGCCTGCCTCACCCCCTCCCCGCCTGGGCTCGCCCGGCAGCTGCGCGCCGCGCTCCACCCGCACCTCCCCAGCTGCCGCCGGCAGAGCCCCAGCCGCCCCGCAGCGCCCCTCAGCGGCAGGAAGCACGGCAGCCCCGTTGCCGGAGCCGTTGTGCTGCCTCACTGCCCCCGGGCCCGTAGGGACTTGGCCCCGCGCTTCCCACAGGGCTTGGGAAAGGTGTGCCTCCCCCATTCACGTAACTATCTCATGTTCAGCAGTGTTTTCGCTGCATGGAGTGGGCAGCTCTGTTTTCTTAGAATTGTGTTTGTGGTCATCTGTGTTTTTGGCCATTAGGAAATAGTAGGGATGGCCATTCCGTGCAGTGGTTGAGGGAAGAAATCAAAGGGTAAAACAGCAATGGAGGAGCTTGATGGTATGTACTTGTCCTAGCTGCCCTCCCTACAGCAATAGGCAATGGTTCTTAAGTTTTATGACCATCGTTTCAATGTTCAAGTGTCTTCAGACTAATCAGATAGCTGCAAGTCTTACAAAACATCCCAAAATTCAAAACAAACCAAGCAAAAGAGCATCTGAATTCATCCAGAAGAAGCAAATGATTCATTTACCCTTGTGGGTATCCTCAAGCCTCTGGAGAGCTCACATAGCTGGCATCTGAGGAGGGAGATAAGGAAACCAATTTAGCACTCATGTATTGCCTAACATATTAGAATGGGGCTTTGAAATTTCTGCAGTGTGCAGAGGAAGGCCATGTGGAAACACTGAAGAGCAGATCCTTTTCACAGCTTTAACTCATTTTAAAAATGATCTAATTTTTATCACTTTGAAAACATTGCAATGTGTGCAATGAAAATCATGGAATCACAGAATGGTTTGAGTTGGAAGGGACCTCAAAGCCCACCCAGCCCCAACCCCTGCCGTGTGCAGGGCTGCCCAGGGCCCCATCCAACCCGGCCTCGAGCACCTCCAGGGATGGGGCATCACAGCTTCTCTGGGCAGCTGTGCCAGCGCCTCACCACACTCTGGGGAAAGAATTTCTGCCCAATATCTAACCTCTAGACCATTTGCCATCTTTGTTGCCCTCCTTTGAGCACTGTCAAATAGTTCTATGTCCTTTTTGTATCGTGGTGCCCCAAACTGCTGCACAGTGTGGAACGGGACAATCATTTCCCTTGATTGGATGGCAATGCCATACTTGATGCAATCTAGTATACAGTTGGTCTTCCTGGCTGCCTGGGCACTGTGTTGACTCATGTACAACTTGCTGTTGACCAAGACCCCAAAATCCTCTTAAGCTGCTCTCTAGCATCTCATCCCCCATTCTGTATGTATAGCCCTGGGTTGCCCTTTCCCAGGTGCAGAATCCAGCACTTGCTCCTGTTAATCCTCATGCAGTTGGTGATTGCTCAGCCCTCTAATTTGTCTAGATCTCTCTGCAGGCCTCCCCACCCTCAAAAGAGTCAACACCTCCTTCTAATTTAGTATAGTCAGCAAACTTGTGCAAATCAACTTCTAGTCCTACATCCAAGTTATCTGTGAAAACATTAAGGAGAACTGGTCCTAAAATGGAGCCTGGGGCACCCCGCTAGTGACCAGTGACCAGCCTGATGCAGCCCCATTTACTATAACCCTTTGGGCCTGACCTGATGCCAATTGCTCATCCATCACCTTACGTTTCCGTAACTGCATGCTGGACATTTTGTCCAGAAGGATACTGTGAGAAACACTATCAAAGGCTTTACTGAAATCCAAAAGCATCAACTGGTTTCCCTTGGTCATTTAGATAGTGACACTATCATAAAAGCAAATTAAGTTAGTTAAGAAGGACTTTCCCTTCATGAACAAATGTTGTCTGTGATCAATGATTGCATTGTCCTTCAGGTGTTTATCAATAACTCCCAGCATAATTTTGGGGCAGTCTCCCTTCTGTTTATAAGCTCCCTTCAAGCAGCTTGTAAGGGAAGGACATAAGCAGTGCTTACATTATTCCAATTAATGCATATGTTGGGAAGGAGGTTCAATGTTTACTGAACTGGCAGAAAACTACAACTCCTCTGGAAACTAATTTGATTTTGCAACACGTTATAATCACTACAGCATTCTTTCCCTTTGTACATAGAAGCTCTTGAATGGATTTGCTCTATATTAAGTGCTCAGATTTATCATTTGTCTTTAATATCAGAATAATACTCTATAACAGCGTGCATCAGTATCAACAGAGATATGCTAATAAATATATTCTGTAATTCTTAATTTTAAATACTGAAACACAAGATTGAGATTCATGTGAATTTTTAGTTGTACCTTATAAATATTGCCTGGAGGGTTGGCGAATGAAAAGAAGGGCAAATAACCCAGAAGCATCCTGATGGCACACATACAACACTAGTAGCCAGAATACCCAAGTACAAAGAGAATTTCTGAGAAACCACAGATGTTTGTGTTTCTGTTGGAATAAGAAGCAGCTGTTCTAGAGGCTGGACAGCCACAGCACTCTGGTAGCGCTGGTGCATGTAAATCCATATTCTGATTTATTAAGTGTCCTTTGAGATCTGTAACAGACCACACGAACCAAGGGCTTTATAAATCACAACTACATAAAATGGATTTCTAAATGGGCCAAGAGGCCTATTTGGAAGAAAGGTGAAGTATCCTTGCTATGATTTCACTGGTGACTTCAATCTTCTGCTCACATTTGCATCACTGTAAAGAATGACCCCACAAGGGTCCCTGGCTGCGGCTCTGCAAGGAATTACTCAAGGTATTCACAGCTTTTGTCCAATCTTGGCAACAATCTTGTCCTGTGGGACAGAGGTTTTCTGTCACGTTTTCTTCTCTGGGTCAGGAACCATGAACTCCACACACCAGCCATCAATAGACTTTGGCATTTATTGATATCCCGTTTCACACAGCCCCAGCATCTGCCAAATGCACAGAACTTGCACAAATTACTAACTGTTCAATAACACTAATGAAGAAAATTTAGTTGGCTTGCACCTCAGTTAACAATATGAAGCGCTCTGCAAGCTATTATTTCTCACTTAAATCTATGAGTCGCCTATCAGTACTTATCAAAAAAGTCACTTCTGCTGCAGTTTTGCTAAATCTGGAAGTTTTGAGTATGAAATAATGTAGCATGAAATAGAAAAGGAAGTTTTTGAGAAACACCAACAGCTATTAAGAGCAAGGGGTGCACTAGGATAACTTATATACATTTCACTCCTAAATAACACACATGTAAGGAGAAGAATTTGAAGGCAAAAACTGTGAAGAAAGTTTGGTCAAGGAAGTTGAATTATGCAAGTATTTATCATCCAGCTGAGCATTCCCTGGGCTGTTTTCCAGAAGTATAATTGCACCTCTAACAAAGAGGGAGGACTTTTACTGTCATTGCTGAAGGTCACTTGGAACAGGTCTTTGTAAAAAAAAACACAACAACAACAAAAAAAGACATTTCAGCAATGCCTTCCAATGGTCAGAAAGGTATAGAAGCCACTTCTATTGAAGTGTCCTATTTCTACCTATTTTTTCCAGTGAAAAATTCTGAATTCTTCTGTATCCTGTAGTTCAAATGAAGAAGTTCTTGGTATTTCTGTAAAAACAGGTTCCTGGTCAGTTTTCAGTGGCCCTTGTGACACTGATGTGCTTCTTTCTGCTGTCAGCATAAAGTGGGGAAAAGATTTTATGTTTTGAAAAGAAAAAAAAAAGCCTGGTAGGATGCACTAATGAACAATGAGGCAAAATATTTCAGGAAGTGTACGAACAGCTGCTGAAGCAACAACAGCATTTTGCTTCTTGAAATCATTCATCAGCTTTGTCAGAATTCCCTACTGAAAGAAGAGAGATTTATTTGAGCAGTGTTGTTAAGCAGTGTTATAAAATTATTTCATTAATTTTATTAAAACACATATTATTTCACTTGAGATGATCACTCAGTTCCTGCTTGGTAACCGTGTGGCAAACAAGGTTGAATGGAATTCCATACAACCTTGTAGGCCATGGTTTCTTCAGTGTGCATCATAAATGTCTGTGAGATCAGACAAGTAACTCTGCAACCTGGACCCATTCACTGTTAGGACTTCAGTTTTGGTTTTATAACAGCAGTATTAGGCTGCAAGTCAGTGTCCTGGCTTACTTGTGCAACTGTTTTTACTTGTGACGTGAAGAGACTTCTTTCTACAAAGCCAATTAACTTTCCTCTGATAGGAAAAGATTTCTTTTCGAGCTTCATTGCAATTATTCAGCGTTCCTACCCTCCTTCTCCTTCTCTCCATACTAAGCAAGCCATGTCAAAAGCAGAGGATGGGCATTCCAAAAGTGTTGCACCCAACAGCAGAGTTTTGAAATGGCAATTATTCTTTTTTTTTGTTTTTTGTTTTGTTTTTCCTTAACATTACTTACTACAGGAACAGGAAAACTACATGCCACAGGCTTAGAAGTGAAAAAGAGTGAACTGATGCTATTAGCTGCTCTGAGACAAGGCCATTTCTGTTACAGTCAGTGAAAAGATTTAGACGGAGAGGTATTTAGAAAAAGCTTTTCAGAGTAATTACTGTGCCCCCTGTTCTTTCTAAAGAAGTTGTTAAAGGCAGACTTTGAGATATACTGAATGCACTAACACATCTGTACTTTCCTCACATCATAAAATGAGGAACCTAATTGCTTGCTTCTGCTTCAGCACATTCAAAACAAAAACAAGAAAGAATAAGAAGAACAACAGAATACAGTTACGGGTGTCTAACTGTGCTGTGTTTGAATCAGTGCCCAGAATGAAACTAAGGGAATGGTTGTGGAGCCCCCAGCACTGTGTGTGCCATTTAGTCTTATTTGATGTTTTCTATGGCATTCTTCACACAAGCATGAACAGTGCAAAAGGAGTGAAAGCTATAGAACAAATCCTGCATAAAGAAACATTAAGTCAATAACCAGGCACCCTGTGCTTCACTGTTCAGAAGTGTTTCTTGAGACAACAATGAAGGAACCTTTTAAATAACTTAAAAATATGAAAAACTTGTGAAACACAAACTGGTAGCACAACACAGAATTTCATCCTAAGTGTAACCAAGGTAATGCTCAGAATTACTTACCACCTTACTTCAAAATAGCAAGCTGCAGTTCTATCACTTAGCAAATCCATTAGTAAAATATCTATATATTTTGAATGTTTTGCTGCAAATAGTTTTAATGGACCTTAGAAAATACAGAAAGATGTCAGTGATTTCATGAAACGTGTCCACTTGTTATTTGCCAAACTTGCAAAGTTTATCAGAAAGATAGCTCAAGTAACCTAAATGCTTTTTCATCATCTAGCTATCAATAAATAAGATTTAGAAATTTTCTAGATGATGAAGCAATTTTAAAAAACACCTTTAATGTTCCAGTAGACAATGAACAGAAGTATTCTGGTCAGAAGCTGAAAGGGCATTTTTAGATCAAGTAATTTGGTTCAGTTTGTCCTTGACAAGAAAATAGCTTGGGAAGTGAAAAGATGCATTCTGCATTTGAAACAGGGTTTGGAAAAACACCTTAGAAGGCAATCTTATATCTTCACAGCAAAAAAAAAAAAAAAAAACCAAAAAAAAAAAAACAAAAACAAAAAAACAACCCAACACTTTACTTTAGAAGAGAATTCCTCACCCTTTGAAAGCTCAGTGTCACAGTGAGAGTCACAAATTTGACTTTCTCTAGTTTGCATTATGTTTTGCTCAAAGCTTTTGTTCACAGTTGTAGTCTTATATGGTTACTTCTGATAAGAGGAGATCTGTCATCTTGAATGAAGTGTTTCTTCAACATGCTTTACGTGACTTGCAAACACAGCCCAATTGTATTTTTTTGAACTCTATAAAAAGAAAACACTTTTGGTAGGTATTTCTCTATGCAAAGATCCACTTTTTTCTTTTTCCAAAGTGAGCTCTGCTGCTTAGAGTCCTCAGGGCACAGTCACATCTCTCTTGGCTGTACCTCTCTTACCACACAAAGACCACTCTTGGTTCCTGTATTTCAAGTTCAGGGAAGCCCTCTAGTCCAAAAGACTGAGTTCCCTTCTATGCTTTTCTGTAGTATGTTGGACAGTATTTTGGACAATGGCTTTTTTGTTTCAGCCAGAATTCCTCTTAGATAGAGCAAATGTTCCTTACTTTGAACCAGGACTGTGACAGACAAGGATCACTAACATTTCTTGCTGCTTAACAGTAGCTTCTAGTACAGATATAGATAGTTACAGTACAGGTATAGATAGTTACAGTATAGAAAGTTATTTAAAAATAAATATAGCTTCATTCCTGAGGAAAGAGTTCATGTTTGGTTTAAAGGTAATGTTAGTACAATAACTGGCAGCTGCTGAAAGATGAAAGTTGCTGTTTGTGACTTTTTTCGCTCTTCATCAGTGATGCTTTGCCCTCTCCCCTGTTCGGATTCCTGACCTCTAAGCAAGCCAGTTCAGTTAGAAAACAAGCAGAAAGTTACCCAGCTGTTGTAGCTGCCAATTTAGTGAAGAACATCCTCAGAGAGTAGAGTCAAAGGAGCAGCAGAGCCCGTGCCAGGGAAGGCAGGATTGTGCTACAGAGGAAAAACAGAGGGAAGAGGGGCTTGGCCACTCCTTAGGTTCTTAAGGGCACCGAGTCTTCTGAGCAGATCAGCTGTCTTGTGGTCTTGAGGGTCTTGTGGTGTTTGCTCCACCTTAAAAGTAATGTGGTTTGGTGGTTGGTTTTGTTGTTGTTGTTGATGCTGTTGTTGTTTTCTTTTCCAAACAACAAAATGATAAAATCACTAAAATGTAAATGTATCCATGCAACATTCTTGTCAGTGTTTAACTCATCATTTTGTAGTGGTACAACTGTTTACAACCAATATCAGGAACGCATCCCTGCAGTCGTAAAATGGATATTTTCACCACACTGAAGAAAAAATAGCTTAGAAGATAAGTGCTCTGGTCATGGAAAAGAACGACATGTTTTATTTAACTTTCATACAATTAAAGTCTTCCATTCAATAATGGATAGCAGTGTGCCTGCTTTTAGCAGCTGATACCACAGCATTTCTAAATTATAAAAGACTGAGATGGAGAGTGTTTTATGCATAGTACACAGAGAAATTTTCACACAGCAGATGATGTCAAACAAATACTTTTAAAAACAGTTCTTATTTTTATTTAAATATTTATACACCATAAAACTTGTAGTCTCCAAAGTTGCGTGTTGTAGGAGTTTTTGGACAAAAAGCACTCATAATTTACAATCCTTCAGCAGCGTTATGATTGCTTGTATAACATTAAAAACAAAAATGTATTCTATGCATTTTAAGACATTATTCTATGATTTATCAGGAGTAAATGAAGAGTTAGAAATATACAAACAGACTGTCTTATTAGACTTCTATGTTTACCCAATTATTAGTTCACTAGTCATTATATTTATCACACATTACCTTTTCCAGAAGACCTGACAAATAGAACAGCTGTCTCAGAAAGCACTTACATTTATGAGACTTCACGCTAATAGCTTTACTAAGGCTGTATAGTTCTCTGGCTTAGAAGGCTGCCTCTGTACCTGAGTGAAGCAAATAAACATTGAGAATTTCAGTAAAGGGACCTCACACTGTTCATGAACCATCTGTAGCAAATTTTGATGAGTAGAAGGAAGACATCTAATACATTTTGAACAAATAGATCAAGATAAAATCTAAACTGAACTCTCCATGGGCCTCTGCTGGGTTGCAGGGAACTTATGCTCTGCACCTTGAGCACCTCCTGACCTCCTTCTGCACTGACCTTGGTGTCACATTCTCTACTTTCTCTCTCTTACAGCTGCCATACAGCATTTTTTACCATTTCTTAGTATGTTTTCACAGAGCTGCAAGAAGCTTGGCTGATGGGCTCTGGCTTTAGCCAGAGATAGATCACTGTTGCATGGCTGGAATTGGCTCTTGCATAGAAAATGGGCAGCTCTCTGCTTGGCAAAGAGAACTTGACAAACTGGGGGTCTGGGCAATCACCAACCACCAAAAGTTTAACAAGAGCGAGTGCCAGATTCTGCATCTGAGCAGGATAGCCCTGGATCTATATACAGACTGGGGGATGAGAGGCTGGAGAGCAGCCCCACAGAGGTAGGGATCTAGGGGTTCTGACTGATGGCAAGTTGTATCTGAGCCAGCAGTGTGCCCTGGCAGCCAAAAGGCCCAACTGTACCCGAGGGAGCAGCAGGGCCAGCACTGACACCAGGCAAGGGGAAGGGTTGTCCCCTCTGCTCTGCGCTGTGTGGCTCCACTGCCAGCACTGTATGCAAGTAGGTTTGGGTGCCACAACGTAAGGACACAAAGCTGTTAGCACGCCAAGGAGGGCAGCAAGCATGGTGAAGGCTCTGAGGGCAAGGTGTGGGAGGAGCAGCTGAGGCCCCTCTCGGTGTGTGGGCCCAGAGCAGAGGAGCTGAGGGGAGGCCTGATGGCAGCTGCAGCTCCTCACAGGGAGCGGAGGGGCAGCGCTGAGCTCTGCTCTGTGTGACAGCGACAGGACCCGAGGCAAAGTTGTTTGGTCACATATTGTTTTGTTCCTCCACAAACACCAAAAGAAACATACTGCTTTTAGTGAGCAGGTGACCCATTCCAAGAAATGACATTTTGAAATCTGAATTTCTGCCCAAACTGCACAGCCTGAAATGTCAGCTTTTCCTACAAAATAGCTACTGAAAATGTTGATCAGCATGTACTCCAAATGCAATATGTTTGTACAGTTGCCTGTGCGCCAGGACATGACACTGTTCTGTCAACTTCATGCTAGAAAAACTTTGAAATCTCAGGAAGGAAACAAGTGCCTTTTCCCCTTCCAGCTCAGTAATTTCTGTTTGAATAGTCGTCTTGTGTAGTGCAAGTGCTTCTGACCTTCAAAACTACAACAGCTGCAGCATAAGTTTGAGAGAAGCCTTTTTAAGAAATTCAACTCAAGCCTGAAAGCATTCTAAATAACAAAATGGAGTCTTATAACTGAAACTCCTAAACATCTAGTAGTTGTTTGCTACCAAATGATTTGTTAAAAAAGTAGAATATTTTGCATATCAATACATTAAGGAATTCTTATTCCTTCAAAAGCTCACAGTTATATATATAAGGTATATAATATCTTATTCCTATCAAAAGCTTATATGATACTTTGAAAGTATCATATCAGGACACATACTTTCAAAGACAAGCAGCTCATGAAGCACAACTTAATGCATGATGCAAGTAAGCATTTACTTTAGTTTGAGCTTTTAGTTTGTTCCTTTGGAGATACATCACTCAATGTCCAGAGAGGTTGTGGATACTCCATCCCTGGAGCTGTTCAAGGCCAGATTGGATGGGGCCCTGAGCAGCCTGGTCTAGTATTAGATATGGAGGTTGGTGGCCCTGCCTGCAGCAGGAGGATTGGAGCTTCATGACCCTTGAGATCCCTTCCAACCCAACCCAAGCCATTCTATGATTCTATGATTCTATGATTCTATGATTCTATGATTCTATGATTCTATGATTCTGTGGCTGACCATTTGCTTTTACAGAGTATATTTTAACTGTCTATTTAAAAAATATGTAGGATCTGAAAATTCTGTGTACTTAGAAGAGATAGCTAACTTGGGTAATCAATTCTACTTCATTCGCATCTCAAACACATCATGTAAGCTATGCTTAGGAAAAAAAAAAGACTAAAAATCCAAGTAAAATTAACCATACAATAGAATGAAGATTTCATGTACAGTGATGTCATAACACTACTGTTATTGTTTTAGTTCATTTAAATGAGTAAGTCTGTACAGTGGGTGCTGTGCAAACTTTCTAGCACTGGAAAATTATTCTGTCTTGATGTATGTCTTAAATACTGACCACAGAGAACAAAAACTGAGCACATATAACACTGTCAACTCATCGAGTTTAACACTAAAATTGATGGTGTACATTGTTCTATCTCAAAGCTTATCTGAAATCATGTGAGTCTTTAAGGAAGCCAGCAAGTACTTGCAATGCAGCCACTCCAGTTCAGACACTGGCAGCACAGCTGTGCCAGCAAACACTACACTCTCCACAGCCCAGCTGACTTGCAGCAGGTCACTGCAGCCACTGCAATGCCATCTCCACACCTTTCCCCACTGTGCTGCAACAAAGCACATCTCTATGCTGCACTCAATCATGATCACAACATGATTTTCCAACACTTTGATGATTCAAAAAATACGGAAACTGCCTTGATGGACCATTTGTAGCTATGGAAATAGTGATACCTCTGATAATTTTTTAAACAATTGTTGAGTGGGCATTTAGCTCTTCAGAGGAGTTTGAGTAAGTCACTGCACTGACTATTAAAACAACTAATATTAGAACAACTCTCAGAAAAAAAAAAAATCAGGAAAGTAAATCATTTAAGCTTCTACTGAGGCATGCAGCCATGGTCTGGCCAACATAAAAACTGCTGTAGAGATTAGGCCAGGCATCCATCTACTCCACTGCTCCATTCCTGGCAGTAATAATTAGTGATGCGTAGGAAGAGAGCAAGAATAAAAGCAGCACACGCTGATTCTTCCTCCAGCAAGTGGCCACATGTCGCTTAGGAACTAAGTCAGAAGAATTAAATACCAGAATTGAACTGATTTTGACTTTATGGTTTAAGGTAGATAATGAAGGATTAAAATGTTTGCAACAGCTGAAGGACAAAAACAGAGGAAGCAAAAAGGAAGCCATACTATTTTACCTGCATGGAATTCACATTTTTACTCTGCTCAAGCAGTGGTGAATCTTCACAACCTGTGCTATCTCTCCAGTATGCCAAATCCTCTTCAAGTATTTGCATTTTAATCAAGGAATGATTTGAGCTGCTCTGTTTATTCTCAGTCTTCTAGGAGCTGTGTTCTGCATCTGAATGATGAAAGCCTCCATTACATTTGAATTTAGGCTTGTATTTCTGCACCACTTCTTTCAGCACTTTTCATATTTCCTATTACAGCGCACAGAGCTAATTATACTGCACTCCATTTGCATTTTCCAGCTCACAATTCACAGCAATGCAATAAAAAAATTAAGCAGAGTAGAGTAGTCAGGTAACTCCCCTTGAAAAGCGTACGGTTCCTTGTTCTGATTTATCATAACTCTTGTGAAATTAGTAGTTGCATTACTAATTCCCGGGAAAAGTAAATATATATATATATATATATATAAAGGAAAATATATTGGTGTTTATTAAAATTCTGTCAAAAATGAGTTTGTTAAGGAAGGGAGGAAGGAAGGAAGGAAGGAAGGAAGGAAGGAAGGAAGGAAGGAAGGAAGGAAGGAAGGAAGGAAGGAAGGAAGGAAGGAAGGAAGGAAGGAAGGAAGGAAGGAAGGGAGGGAGGGAGGGAGGGAGGGAGGGAGGGAGGGAGGGAGGGAGGGAGAAAATAACCACTCGGGAGCTAAATTATTGTAAGTCTAAAACTAACACAAGAGATGATTTAATATCTCCTGTCCCTCTACAGGAGAATGCAGGCTAGCTGGATGCCTGGTGGATGTTATCTAATGTGTTACTGATCCAGCAATGATGACTGAAACACCTGGTCTGTTTCAGTGCTTTATTACTCATACTTAGATTTTTTTTTCCTACTAATATTTAAAATATATCTCTTTTACTTCAAATTAAACCTATCATTTCTTTTCCTATCTTTTATCATGCATTGGCCTGTTAATCATCCCCTTTAGAGAACTGCTGCACGTTGAAACACCTACTGGGTGAACAGGCTGGGGAAGAGACAGACAGAAAACAAACGCTGCTCCTCCACAGATCACATTTTCTAAGCTTCCTTCAGGTCTTACCGATTCCAAGAGAAATACAATTTTACTCACTGTCCTGACACCACACTGGGCAGAGAATTACACTTGATGCCTGGCAAACACCAAGAACAACATAATTGCCTTTTGTGCCTTTCATGATACTCCTCAGTGTAATTATTTATAACAACATCCTTTGGTTCCTATTTGCTCATATTTTGTAATTTTCTGTAACACTACTGCCTTAGCCTCCATTTTGTATTTGTGCATTTGATGTCATTTTTACAGACAGTACTTTATATTTTTTATGAAATTTCTTCCTGTTAATTTCTCCAACCTATTCAGTATTTATAATTTAATCCTGTCAGTCAGCATGCCTGTAACTTCTTTCAACATGCCATCATTAAAAGGATTTTATAAGCATCGTTTTTATTCCACAATTTCAGTTATCACCACTAATGCAGATTAGCTCTTGGAGAAAGGGAAGGGAAGGGAAGGGAAGGGAAGGGAAGGGAAGGGAAGGGAAGGGAAGGGAAGGGAAGGGAAGGGAAGGGAAGGGAAGGGACGTCTTGTGCTTATTCCTCTCATTTTGATAACTCTTCATTAGGAGCAATTTGTTACTTTTCCCCTAGATTATGTATTCTTATTTTAAAGTTATGTGAAGAGCATAGCAAGATATATTTTCTACAAAATAACATGGCTACTATATATTTCCCTTTCATCCATTAAACCAGTGGTCCTGGTGAAGAACAAAATCAGGTTGCTTGACACAGATTCAGGACACATCTGTGTTGGCTGTTCACAGGTGATGCTGGGTGTTTATCTCTAAACACTCTCTGGATTAATACTGGTTCTGATATTTTATAGACTTCATGGAATCACTGAGGTTGGAAAAGACCTTTAAGACCATCTACTTCAACCCCAACTGATCCCCACCATGCCCACCACCCATGTTCCTCAGTGCCACAACTCCACAGTTCTTGAACTCCTCCAGGGACGGCGACTCCCCCACCTCCCTGGGCAGTCTGTGCTACTGCCTCACTGCTCTTTCAAAGAAATTTTCCCTAAAATCCAACCTGAACCTCCCCCGATGCTACCTCAAGGCAATTACCTCTCATTCTAGAACCTTATAGTTCTCTGTTATTGTTAAGGTGTTGAGCTGAGATTCTTGCTTTCCCATCTGTATTGGGCAGCGGGGGAGAAGGGTACATTTTATTTCTCCCCTTCATTAGGACACCACCTTCCAACTGACACATCAGTCATTCAGGAACCCCCTTTTTCATGAAGTCCACTGAGATGATGATTACTAGTATTTCAAAGAAAGTATGTATTTGGATATTTCTAAACAGAACAAAAAATATAGCAACTATGTTTATTTGATAATTGCATCCTGAAGAGGTGAAGCCGCATGATCTCAGAAAGAAGATGAACAAGATCCAAGGCTAAGTTCTTTTTAGCAGTGTTAGCTTTATGTCTCAGTTGCCAGTGCAAATACAATGCATGCTTCCAGTAGCTTTTATTTCTTTAAAAATAAACATGAAATTTTATCCCTAGCTTTGAACTATAATACATAAAAAGGATATTTTGTTTTACTTATAATAGTTTCAAAGTGTGAAAGCCCAGGAATACACTGCACAGGTCAGAACAAAGAATACTTTATACTGAGGTTTTTTTAAATGTGTTTTTCCTATGACTGTATCCACTTGTGCTTGTTCATAATGATTTGCTTTTAAAGAAACTCAAGTCTTCATGCTCACTTTTCTCATCCTACTACATCCATTTGCAAATATTACACATTAAACCTATTTTCAGAGACGACACAGGAGAATTTTGCTTTGCTTCCCTGTACTTTTATTCTTCTAGAGTTTTTCCAGCTAGTGTACAATTAGCACCAATCAACAGACACTTTTGCAAGGTAAGCATGCGTCTGTCTAAATATGTGCCACTGAAACTGATCTGAGGCAGCCTTGTTCCTCTACCTAATATAGTCAGCTTCTTACATGGGAAGACAGAGATAGGACAAAGGGGAACATTTCATATCTGAAGGAGGGGAGATTTAGATTAGACGTTATGGGTAAATTTTTCAGAGGGTGGTGAGGCGCTGGCACAGCTGCCCAGAGAAGCTGTGGTGCCCCATCCCTGGAGGCTCAAGGCCAGGTTGGATGGGGCCCTGGGCAGCCTGAGCTGATGGGGGGCAGCCCTGCCCACAGCAGGGGTTGGGGTGGGTGGGCTTTGAGGTCTCTTCCAACCCAAACCATTCTGTGATTCCATGATTCTATGATTGTCGTCATTGTTCTGGTTTAGAAATATCAGGAGAATTGTACCACAGCGGTAATACTATAAAAAGAAACCAATAATCCAAACGAAGGAAAACACAGGTAAAATATTAAGGAAAAAAAAATCACGTTCAAGTTCTGCACTGTTCCACTAGGTGTCCTTCCTGTTTCCCAGGCAACATCACCGTGAGCGAGATCATACCTACCTACACCTATTCGTGCAGCGCACCAAATAAAACCCAAGCCATTTCTCTGTAATAAAGTAGAATTAAAAGCAAGTCACCGCGATTAAAATCTAACGGCAGCTGTACGTCAGGCAATTCACACGAACTAACCCAACAGCAGGGAACAAAGCGCCACCCTTCCCTGCAGGACAGCCCCCCAGGCTCCCGGAGCGCTCCCACGCTCAGCACACGCAGCCCGGCCCGCCTTCAGCCGCCTCCCCAAGCTGGTGTCTCCCGTCCCGCAGCACCGCCCCGCGGAGGCGGAGCCGCGCAGGACTCGGAGGAGCCGCCGCTGCCGGAACCGCCGCCACCCGCGTCGTGGCCATGGAGGACTTTCACCCCCACAACGACGAGGTAGGGGCTCTCCGCCCGGCCCCGCCTCGCTGTAGGGATCCGCCGGCGCCGTCCGGCCGTGAGCGCGGCGCCGGGCCAGCAGCGGGCGGGGGCGCGGCCGGGGCTCTGCGGTGTCCCGGAATCTCGAAACGGAGCGACGCGTTTGGGGGCTGAGCGGGCGGTGGCGGCGCCCGGCAGCCGCCGTCGTCGCCGTGCTGCGCTGGGAGACGGCGGCTCGTTACTGAAAGGAACCGAGCGGCCTTTTCCCCCTTGGTCTCCGCGTTCGGATCTGTGGCCGCCCGTTTCTATTGGAAACTCGCAGGGACGTCACCGTCCTTGAGATCTGTGCCCTTGCCCATCTGTTTGGAATCGACGGGTGTAGAGAAGCAGATGGCACAGGTGGACGTGCCGGGTTTTCTCTAGAAGCCAGGCTGAATTCTGAGGAATCAGAATGCGTAGAAGATAGGGTATGTTAGAACTGCAGGGAAAGTTTCTCGGGTGTGCCAAAAAAATAATTGATGTTAATTTATTACAGATGATCTTCAATGCTGACGAGGCCCACAACATAGTTAAGGAGGTAGGTGTTAGTTCACAGCTCATGCTTCAGAGAAACACTTTGTCTTGCAGTATAGTGAAAAGAGAGACTTTAATGAACCGTCCCTGAGAGATTTGAGCTTATACAAAATATAAACTGCTATTTAAATCAAATGAAAGCAGACCTTCATTTGAAACTACTTTAAGCTTCACTTCTTGTCTTCAGCTGTCTAAGGGGGAGGTGACAGAGGGAGGGATAGAATTTGCTTGTTGGAATGTTGAGGGAGGATGGTCACAGGTTGCATAGGAAAATCGTTGTTTTATTTTTTTCCCTTTATCCAGCTAGAGAGTAGGCAATCACTGGAGCAGGCAGCCTGGAGAAAGCCTTGAGCAGCCTTGATATCACATTTGGAGATGTAGCTTTGGCTGGAGGTTGGGCCATATGAGCTTGTTATTCTGTCAACATTTAAAAATATAGTAATTTTTGCACAAAAAGAGCAGGCTGAAAATGAGTAGCCTGCCAGTCTAAAATGCCTGATGACATGGTTAATGAAAAGAACACAGCATATTGATGTTGGCACCTTTTACAAGGAAATACTGTTTTTATAAGGGTACATCACCTAGAGGGCCTGTGCAGGTCCTGCCCTCCCATGACAGGATAGTGCTTCTTGAGCTGCTCCAGGTCACAGCAGCAAGCCCTCAGCTGTCAGGTGAACAACAGTTCAACCCTTACATAACTGGCCCTGTCTTGGGAGGCTAGATACAGTATCAGAGATTCTCTTTATTTTTACATCTGAGGCTGGGAGCAAAGCCAAGCCTTTCTGCCTCTGACCTAAAGCTTAACTAGATCCAAGCAGTTCTGGTATTGAATACATCTCTGAAAAAGACCAGAATCCCAGTAGCACCACTGAGTGCTGTTGTCCTGTTTTGCATTTGTTTCCATTGAGTCACTGTCTAGGTTTATACAATGGGATCAGAACTAATTGGGTTTTATAGGATCTGGAACACCAATCTCTCTCATGGCATGTTAGTGGGAGGTATATGCATGAAGTCTGCGTTACTGACTCAGAGAACATAGCTTTGTTTTACTTGCCTATTATAAACGTACATTTCTTTACACTGTAATAATACAGTTTTCATGAGTACGTAATGCTGAATTTCAATAGGAACAGAGAATGCAATGTAAGAATTACTGCTGGAGAGCAGGCTTTCTGTTGTTCAGTCATTAAGTTTAACCAAGGATTAGTCAATCTAAAGCTGTGGGAGGATATGCAGTTTTTCAGGAATTTTAGTGCTGTGGGATGCAACACTTAAGCATCATCTGTTGCTTTCACATCTGCCTCATCATTTAAGCTGGGATTTGTGTTCTGCTGTAGTGACTCCAGCTATCTGAAGATCTTGGAGCGTTGCTCAGAAACTGTGAAGGGATGACCAGATCAGAGTAGTACAATTTCCACTGCAGCAGCACATGAAAGCCAAGCTGGAGAAGGCAGTCATTTGAGAATAAGGTGGAGGGGATGGGGGGGCTTTAGTATTTCCACTGGTAAATAGATCCTGTGGTTTCACTTGGCACTTAAAGCATATGGCTAATAATTCCTATACCAAATTTTCACTCAGAGCCTCATTTTTCTCCATGTAGTAGTGGGGTAAATACATACTAAAAGTTATTTTAAAAGTTATTTCCCAAGAAAGCTCACTTTACTTCCCATTCAGCTGTTGATACCTGTTGAGCTGAAGTAATTCAAAGGAAGCCAGTTACTAGATACAGTTCTTAGATTATACAACACATTTTGAAGCTTCCTCTATTTACTGTTACTTTTTTTTCTCCCCTCTCCCGCTTTGTTTTAGTGCATAGAAAGTGTTTTAGGCAAAGCAGATTACAATCACAACAAAGTCAACCAGTGGACTGCAGCTATAGTGGAACAGTCGCTGACACATTTGGTAAAACTGGGGAAAACATATAAGTACATTGGTGAGTAGGAGTACCTATCTACCCTTTTACAGTCACAGTGAGTAATTGCTGAAAAGTTTGTTTCAGTGCAATGCTATGCTCAATAGAACAATTGTTAAACTGTAAGCAGAGCAGATACTTCAACTCTTCTGTTACAGAGATGTTTAATAGTACTTGTGGTAAAGCTATGGAACATATACTTGGGCTAAGCATGCTGTCAGCAGCACAGAAGATGCCACGTTACACAGACTACCCTGACTTTTAAGCAATCCTAAAGCAATTATATCAATGTTTTGGCATCAGTTCAGGAAATAGGTTGTAATGCTGTAACATAATGGAAAGCACAGCAGTGATATCATAGTAGCAAAGTCCTAGGCTGTAGCAAGTGGGGATAAGCTCTAACACAGCAGCCATGGACACACAAACAGAGGAAAGAAGCTGCTTACCCCTGGGAGGCCTCAGATGGCAAAGATCTCCAGCAAGATATCCTCACTGCCACTGCCAACCCTTAAATGAGGTCTGGGAAGGGGTGGATCCTGGCTGCACTCCTTCCAGTTACTCAGGTACATTGCATGCACCTGAGCTCCCCTGGGTTGGCCGTGCCTTTCCACCAGGTGCTCAATCACTGGTTCAGGCCATGACTTAGCATTTCTGCTACACAGATACTTCAATTTTTTATTTTTTCTTAATAAAAGCATTTTATTAGAATTATGCTTTTTGTAAGTACAGACTTTTACAAGATTTTCAGTCCTCTAAGCTACTTCATGTCCTGTTATTTTTCTGTGCATATCTATGGAAGAGAAATGGAGAAAAGTGCATGTTTAAAATACTATTGTATCAACGCTTCACAAAAGAACCAAAGCAAATGTTAGCACCCTGGTCTGTTTTTAAGGTCTTCAATTCAAACTGAACATTTTTACAGTAGTTACAAGTCAGTTTAGAAATGCCCTATTGCCACATTCAGAGAGCAGCCAACGCTACCTTTGGGAAGCAGTTCTTATCCAGTGTGACTTCTGCTGTATGGTGAGGACAGCACTTGAAACCCAGTTCTGTGGTGCACCTGACAAAAGCTGTATCTAAGTAGTTTAAAAGATAGAAAGGACAATCCTATTAGCAAGCATTTTGTTAAAGCCATTGTCTTTACATGACTAAAGATAATCATGAATCAAATACCGAGCTCTTGAGGAAAATACTGGGAGTGATGGAGAGTCAAAGTAGGTGTTGGCTTAGTTGAATGCCTCCTGACAGCCGTATGAAAAAATAATGTGAGTTGGAGTTCAGAAAACGTGAACGATTCACCTCTTCAATAATGAAAGCCGTGGTTTTATGACTGTATCTTTCAGTAACCTGTGCAGTGATGCAGAGAAGCGGAGCTGGTCTCCACACAGCAAGCTCGTGCTTCTGGGATACTACAACTGATGGTAGGCTTCCTCAGATTAAATATTGTAGCTGAAGAAATGGTACCTGTTGCTCAATTGTAACAGTTCGGTTGAAGTGTTGGAAGAGTGATCATAGAAGCAGTAGGTTCCAGAATTAAACCCTTGTTTACAATCCCAGGAAAAGTGTTTTGTTGACCACAGAATCTGTGTCTGCATTAGGAATGACTGCTTTGGAGGTGCTGCAAAGCAAATGTAGAAATGCCTTCTTATTTGAACAAATGTGAAAAAAAAGAACCCTCTTGGGTAACCATTGATCAATCAGAGAGGCAATAAAACATTGTTTTCAGTAAAAGTGAGTGCATTGTCCTAAGCGTATCTGTCTGTCTGTCTGCTGTAAAGAGACAGTGATGCTGTGAAGGAGAACAAAGTTTGGTAAAAATAGGAGCAGTATGACTGCAACATGTTTTACAACCACCTATCAAGTCAGGTGATATATAGATTTTCATGTGCTTTCTAACATCTAAGTTAGTTCTAAAGTTCAGGGTATAATAATCCAGCTTTTAAAAAGAGATTCTCATCTCTTCCTGGTATTTAGGTAGTAAACGATGTCCAAATTAGTACAAATGTTTTGAGGAATTTAGTCTAACTAGAACCAGCATGACAATAATAATAACTACTTTAAATCACAACTGTGTTATTGCTCCTAACTGAACATAGTTTACGTTGAGATAAAATGAATGTAATAAAGGGGCTGGAATTGTATTTTTATGTTTTGTAACAAATGATAATGATCTCTTCTAGGGACCTGCACAGTGAGATGGGAGAACCGAACAATGAACTGCATTGTCAACGTGTTTGCTGTTGCTATTATCCTGTAGCTGACTGGAAGATAAATATAAGCAACACCGCAGCCTATAAAAAAAATGTTCCAAACACATGGTTAAATATTTCAATTAGTTGTATATGTATATTTATATATATATATTTTTTTTTTCTTTAAGAGGTGGTATAGCAGACAGGAGTTCTCTAGGGAGGGCATACAGTCTAAGCCAGTTCTCATAGATTAATTATTTGAAATGGCGCAAAAGAAGAATGAGAGAAAGTGAGTTTTCAGAATTGAAATATTCAGAAGTATGTTAATGAGAAGATGCCACAAAGATCAATAGAATTTACATCAAAGCTAATATCAAAGACACTATATTCAAGAGGAACATATCTAATCAAAGAGAAAGGTGAAAGGGCAAGCAAGACCTCTCAGGATTCTCGTGCCTTTGGGAACAAATTATGGATGCAGTTCACAGTGCACATACTGTAAACAGTATCAAGTGCTTCATGTTTGATTAAATATAACTGACTTCTTATTGAATGCTGGTGCCTTTGAAATTGCGTGAACTTCACTCTTCAGTCAGGCTTGAACTTCTGCATTGAGATTGGATTCATACAAGCTTTCCTCCTTGAGGCAGAGGCTGACTTCACTAGGGCAAAGGTGCAGTGTACTTAGGCCTAACAAGAATACTGATTTTTCTTCAGAATGGAGAATATTATATCTGTTGTCAATTGAAGGGATCAGACATTAGCATTGAATTCATAATTTGCCCTTCCTAAAGCATTCGAAGGTACTTGCATTCAATTTTATTCCATGACTTCATAATCTGTGACACGCACTTTATTGAGTCCTCCTGCAATGCAGGACTAACCAGGAGCGAGGGCAATAAGAGTTGGCCCTCATTTCTCCAAGTGGGACTTTGTTGTTCAGAGAGAAGGCACATGCATTTCTAGAGGCTCTTGTTACCTTTGAAACCATTTATCTTAAAGCAACATATATATAGAAATATTTCCTATATTCTCTAAATCTAGAATTTAATCATAATCCTATTAAAATATATTTTGAGCACTAAGAATTCCCACCCTATCAAGATTTATGCAAGTTCTTAAATTTGCTCATCTGATGAGTCTTAACTTGAATTATTCCACATGGAAGAAAAGCATTTGCACAAGTATTTGCTAGATTGGGGCCTACATTTTTGTTTATTAATGCACAATGTATGTGATAAAGATGTATCAATACCAAAAATGCCTGAATGACTGCTGCCACTAAGTGGCAGCTGCGTTAAGTTGTTCCATCAGATCCTGCTTAAGGATAGAGCTTTTTCTTCATTACTGCATGTCTTTGGAAGAGACTAGTAACTACCTAACAGCTACTGTAAGGCTGTCCTGCAGTTCTAACAAATAAGTATTAAAGCACTGTTATGCAGTTCTGTTTGGTTTTCTGGTAGCTGACTATTAGGACATATAGCAAGTGATCTGTACAAAGAGTAAGCTAAGAATTGTGTGATTGCTTAAATTGTGTAGTCATTTAGCTGCTGTGAGACTATGTACCAATGGAATGTGTAATTCACAATGCTGTGGAAAAGCTCTTGCTTTGCAAACGAATAGAGTTCTGCTTTGACCTGAGTGCAAGTAAAATTAAGCACTGTAATGTTACCTTTGCCTTAAAGGCAAGTATAGTGTGAAGATGTATATGTATATTGTACTGACCTTCAGATACATAGCAGTTCAACCTCGTATGGGTTAGGACAGCACTTTCTGAATGCAGTGCTGCCACTTAAGAGCTGACTTGTGAAACTAACGAAAATGCAGAGTTTCACTGATTTTCAGAATTGCACAAAGTGGAAAAGGTAAGTGGAGCAGTGACTGGAAGGATAGGGTTGTTGTAGTGTGAGATGTAAAAGTCGTGGTGGCTGTTATCCCTATTTAATGGGCGTTCAGGTGCTGTGGTCAGAAGTATTCCATACAGCTATTTGTAACTTATTGAGTGTTTCTGCTTTACTTGAAAACAAGATGCACTGAGCAGGGCTATCAGTTTAACAAGGCTTGGTGAAAGTTCCACTGCAAAAGAAACCTGGAAAATGCTGCTTAATTGTAAGACCGCTTCATTTTTCTTTCTACCAGAATCAAAAACTAAAGATTTGCCTTAGCTGTATCTCTGCCTTGTGTGTTTGATCTATGCAAATGGCGATTGAGAGCAGTATTTCTCTACTTCCCTTCACTTGCATACAATAGTGAGAACGTGGGAAATTTATTCCAAGTTGTGCCAGCATATTAAAGACAAGACACATCAAAGGCTAATTCCCAGATGTCGACCATTTCCCATATATTTTGTCAACTCAGTTCTGTTTGTCATGGCAATTCAATAGACAGTTTTCATTGCTCCAGGAAGATTATTACAAAAGTCTGGGAAAAGTATTTGCATTTTTCATCATATCCTACCAAATTTGATTTCTTTTCCATTTTTCAACTGCCCATCCCCATGTGGGTACCAACAACTATTTGTGTTTAATACATCTCTCGAATTCTGACCAACACTGCTTCATTTCCCAAGTAATTTTTTTTTTTCAAGTATGAAACTCTGGACTGCAGAATATGGGAATACATTTCAATAGTACTTTCTATCAATACGATATTTTCCTTAACTATTGTAATTGTGGGAGTAAGTTGTTATTAACAATATAGGTCTTAGTAGTGGGACAAAATGTGCATCAAATTATAGCCTGATATATGGAGTTACATGATCCTATGTATGACTTCATGAGAAAAGACACCTGTTACTCCTCTGCTACAAAAGAGCACGTAAGAGTTTTGTTATCAGAATTGTGTGAAAGGGAAGGTGTGATGCCTCTTTTTCCCTTTATACTTGCTCAGGGAAACTAGTACAGATCCTTCTATGGTCAATTTATATTCATGCAATCTAACGCGCTACGTAGAAGCTGTTGAATTCTCAGCTTGTAGCTAGCCTGTTTATTTTAATTTGGCTGACAATTTAAACACACCATAAAAGACAGGACGTTATCACTAACCTGTATGCATTAGTTCTGTAGCTGCTGTACAGAGAAAAAAGGGAGGCCTCACTGTAGACTTCCAATACTTGAAGGGAGCATATAAACAGGAGGGGGTATGACTGTTTATGAGGATGGGTAGTGATAGGACAAGGGGGAATGGTTTTAAGTTGAGACAGGGGAGGTTTAGGTTAGATATTAGGAGGACATTTTCCACACAGGGTGGTGACGCACTGGAACAGGTTGCCCAAGGAGGCTGTGGATGCCCCATCCCTGGAGGCATTCAAGGCCAGGCTGGATGTGGCTCTGGGCAGCCTGGTCTGGTGGTTGGCAACCCTGCAGGGGGGGTTGAAACTAGGTGATCTTTGAGGTCCTTTTCAACCCAGGCCATTCTACGATTCTTTGCTTTAATACAGACTGCAGATCCTTCAGAGAGGAGTGCAGCAAATCCTATAATGAGCAGTTCTTAACCGATTATGGGGATGCACCTTGCTGGCTCCTGTACAGGCTGACCTAGTCAGTTTGCTTACATTTAATTCCAAGGGGGATTTTTATAATCATGCTGTCAGTAAGTGCAGAGCAGATCAAATCCCACATCGCAATATCCCCAGCCAGTAGGCTCTGCCTGTGTCTCACAAGGCATTTCCGGGCCAAAGGCAGTTTTCCCTAGGTGAGTGAGCTTGGATGCAATATTCTTTGACTGCAGCAACAAACCTAGCTGCAGTGGAGGTGCTCTGCCTTATTGGCCTGCGCCGGGAGAGGGAGCAGCGTGCTTTGCCACGCAGGGGGCGCGGTTTCTCTTTGCCACGTAACGGAGGGAAGGCTGCAGTCTGATGCCACGGAGGGATGTTTTGCTGCTCTGATGAGTCTGAGTCACTGCTGAATAACTGGAGCTTTTAGCTCGCCTGTTTGAAGAGCCTTTGTCTTTAAAGATGGGAAGCGTACTGTGTCAGCGTGTTTGTTACATTTAAAGTTTTTAAAAGGGAACAAAATGGCACTATGAGGGGCAGATACAAGCTTCTGTACAACTCCTCTTCCGCAGCCTGAGCAAGAAGTAATGGAGAAGGATGATCAGTGTTGCAGTAACACACTGGTAGCTGGAATCAAACTGCAGTAGGCCTACTGGGCCATACCATAACGCGGACATATGAGGGAAAGACAGGCGAGTTTTGTGGGGACGTTACAATTTTTAAACAGATTCTTTACCTGTACGTGAAGGTTTATTGCGGTTTGCCTGTAGTGGAAGCCAGGGGTCGGCATTGCCGGCCGCCGTTGGGCGGCGCTGCGGGGCGGGAGGCGGAGGCGGTGAGGCGGGCGGGCGGGGCCTCACTGTTACACTGCTGCGGTACCGCGAGGTCGTGGCATCGTTGATCACCCCGGTGCCCTTGCTGCTTTCTACTGGGGAGCTCAGGAGCTGGTGCTGCAGTCACTGCGAGCTCTGCAAATCGCACATCCCGGCTTCAGCCATTTTTTATGAGGCTCTCCCAGGCCTCACAGAAGTATGCTTTCTGTGCACGTGCTTATATATGACACACTTTAATTCTGGTGTTGGGGGAGCGGAGGGGCAGCGCTGAGCTCTGCTCTGTGTGACAGCGACAGGGCCCGAGGGAACGGCATGGAGCTGCGTCAGGGGAGGGCAGCTGGGGTCAGGGAAAGGGGCTGCACCACAGGGTGGGCATGGAACGGGATGCACAGGGCTGTGGGCACGGCCACCAGTGCTGGCGTTCAGAGAGCATCTGGGCAGTGCTCTCAGAAATAGGGTTTGATTTTGGGTGGTCCTGTGTGGAGCCTGGAGCTGGGCTCAGTGATCTTTATGGGTCCCTTCCCAAATCTACAATTGACATACTTGATTCTACAATTAACATACTTCCTCTAGAGAGGAGAAACATCACTGTCATTCATATATTATATCACAACAGTATCTACCAATACTGAACAGATGCTGGGGAATTAAAAATAGACTTGGTATTATATAGAGCCAGCCTCCTTCAGTCACTCACTGAAGCTGGCCAGGGGGCTGTGCAATGTTGTAAAAATGTGCATGTTTTTTTTCCTACTGAAAAGCCAAACCTGAAGTGGAGAAAAGCAGAGAAGGCAGAGAGAGAGACAACTGAGACTAAAACTTGAGAAAGAATATAGGTCTACAAGTGTTTTATTTTTGTCCATACATACATAGGCAGACGTCAATGACAGGCAAACTCCCAATCAGCTGATTTGCAGCTGAATTGGGAACAGTGTCCCACTGGATGTTATTCAGACATAAAACAAAAGCATGGCTGCTGTCTGAATGCTGTTCAGTTAGACTGCAAAGCCAATAGGCAGTGAATGTTTGAGTCGAGCAGAGATCAAGGCAGAGAGCATGTGGACAGAGCCAGGAATGCACAGGGGGCTTGTGCATCCAACAGCAGGAAAGGCAAGAGAGTCCAGAGCCTGTGGACCAACTCAGGAGGAACAAGCAGGCTCTTAGAAGAGTGCTAAATGTAAAATTAATGGTCCAGCTGTCTAAGAAGCTGGCTGCTAGTTTTGGCTAGGTCTCCTAAAAGCAGCTGGACTGTCTCCAGAAAACTGCTGAAAACAGCTAGTATTTAGGGCAGATAATGAGCTAGCTTTGTAGAATTTTACAGGGAACTTCTCTTAAGAGTGATCAGACCTTCAAAGGATGCCTGCTGACAGTTTAAGACATTGGAATGGGAGAATGATGTAATGATCTGGTGGAGCAGAGATTTTCTGGCTCTTGCTTTGGAAGGCAGATAGGAGGTAGGCTATGAACAGCCATGAAACCAGTGTAAGCTGAGTGTATTTGTGCTGGTGGAGGAAAAAGGGCTAAGGGAAGAGGAAGAAGTCAGTAATGGACAAGAAGTAAGACCTGCAGTAGTGTTTGGGAGAGATGTATGAGGAACAGATTCTCCAATATGGACAAAAGGGAACCATAGTAATCATGGAGGGAGGTGATGTGAGTCCCTTTTAAGTCTTGGTTTGGTAAGTCAACTGGTTTGCAACTCAATCTGTATGCGAGCTAGCAGGCAGGTGGCATGGGTATCAGGAAGTTTGAGCTGGCTGGCAAGCACAGACCCTGAGCTAACCTGATGATATGGTGTGCTTGGTACCAGGTAAAGGGAAATTAAGATATGGACAAAGATAGGCACGTTGTTGCTGACTGATAAGTCAAAAGGAACAGCACCAGACGGCTGAGGGTCTGCATGCTTAGAAACTGTAGTGACAGTATTTTGAGAGTCGCACCCAGTTAAAAGTAAGATCAGAGAAGGTTTAAGATGACAATTGGAAGCATCAGTAATAATATAAAATACCTTTTTTTGGTAAGAGATGGAAGTGAAGGAGGGCTGGTAGTTATATTTGCAAGAGATTGTATTGATTTTTTTTAAAGATGAAAATATTCTGGAATTGGGTGGTGAAAGAGACAAACAGTGTGAGAGATTTGCTTTACAGCTTGTGTGGCATTTACAAGATAAGAAAAGGCAGTCCTGTGCAGTCTTACACACTGATACTTCCCTTGTCAAGTGAAAATACCTGATCAGCAGGTAAAGCAGCTAGCTTGAGCCCACAGAATTTGCTGATGAAGCTTTCTTTTGTTGTTACAACGTGCAAAAGCTGTCCCCTTTAGGTGGTGATGGACAGTGTTTTTGTGCATTGGTAGAGGGAGAAGGAAAGGCTTGAAACAAATTAGTGGCTGTGGGCATTGGCTAATAACATCTGTTACATCTGAAGAGGAAGTGGCAACCTGAATGGGTTACAGCTTGATCTCTGCAAATGACTTGAAGAATTTTCATAATTTTCCTGGATCTGGGGCTAGTTTCTGTTGCTTAAATAAATATAAGTGTAGCTGATGGATTTTCCTAATAGTAAGCTGCCTGTATTGCCCTCTGAGAAATGCAGCTTTTTTTTTTTTTTTTTTCAGCCTAATAGCTTGGTGTTGCTGTTTTCCCCATCCAGCTTCACAAGTGAACATTCATATGCACACTGTCATTGTCTGCCTTGATTACCGCTGATCCCAGCCTCCTCCAGGGTTAAGATCCTCTCCCCAGACGTAGCTACAGGGAATGTATCTCCATCATTGGTAACCCATATCCTGATAACCATAACCAATATCACTCTGGAGTGGTTTAGAGCATACAGGCTCCTACAGAATCAGTACATAAAGCTCTCAAATACGATATTGTCTTTTTGTGACATATCAGAAAAGGGCTCTGGAGAAGTCCTGTAAATACACTGATATATTGGCCTTCTTATGAAAAACTCAGATCGATGCTCATATCACTGTTGTTATTGTAGAGCAGAGCTGATGTTCAGAGCTGCTGCTTGGAGAAATGTTCACCACTTACTGTAGGGCTGCTGGAAAGCCTCAGGCAGTGAGTGATGTGACTGACATCCCCAGCTGGTATCTTCATTAATTATGATGGCTTCTAGTTTGGTACCAGTTGAGCGTTGGACAGATTAATTCAAATAAAGGCATTGGGACATTTGTAAACAACAGTGAGTAACCTTAGGCAAGGTTCCCTGGCTATATTTACAACGTGGGTTTTGCTGGTCTCAGGGTATGAAATAGCAGTGAAAGGACTCACAGCTGCAGCAATACTGGTGGCAAAAACTGTGGTCTTTGGAGGTTTTCTGTAAACTGAAAGCAAAGCTGTAGTGGGTAACTGAGCATTAGTTACTACTCTATAAATAGTATTTGGTTGCTGCCTTTGTTGCTGCTTTTTACACACCTTTTTTATTATTTATTTTGGTTTGTAGAATTGAGTCTTTGCTGCTGAGTGCATTGATTTGTGTGAGACAGATAACAGTGATGGAAGAGGATCCACATGTTTATTCAGCCATTTGCAGCACTGGTACGGTGAGAGTATTTTATGGACTTTTCACAGCTGAGAGGAACTTTCACTGTTTTGGAGCAGGAGGAAGCAGCTTATCACCTACAGGGCTCTTTATCTGTCTTCTGAGGGAGGTTACTCTAGAAGGTGTTTCCTTGTTGTTTGGCAATCTTTTCTGATTATATCCTTGCTGCTATTTAAGAAAAGTTCAGATCTCAGAGAGCTTGTGTGAATTTGCCACCTGAAAACAGACTTGACCCATTGTCAGTTACCACAGATGAAAGGGAAGTATGAGAAAAAGGGCAAGAGGGTGGTAAAACCACAGCAGCAACCGTCTTCTCTAGCTGCCCATGGGAGCTTACCCAGCCCTAGGCTGACCTGCAGTGGTATTTACTTACGCTTTGTCTCTCTGGGACTGTGAGGCAGAAATCTCTTCGGTTTGGAGAAGTGGAAAGGCTGTTACATGAAACCAGACTTCTGCTCTGCTCTTCTGAACATCGATAACACAGCAGTGTATAAGTTGTTGCTGAGCAGTGCTTACACAGAGCCAAGGATGTTTGAGCTTCTGATGCTGCCCTGCCAGCAAGGAGCTGGGATATGTAAGGAGCCAGGTGGGAATGCAGGCAGGACAGCTGACCCAGACTGCCCAAAGGGATGTCCTGGACCAGGTGGTGTTGTGCTGAACTACAAAACTGGGGGAGCTGGTGGGGGGCTGTTCAGGGACTGGCTGGGTATCAGTTAGTGAGTGGTGAGCAACTGCAATGTGTATCATTGATTTGTGTATTCTTTTATGATTATCATTATTATTTTCTCTTTCTTTTCTGTCCCATTAAACTACCTTTATCTCAAACAACAGGTTTTACTTATTTTCCAATTCCCTCCCTTATCTCACTGAGGGAGAGTGAGCTGTATGGTGCTGAGCTTCCAGCCAGGTTAAACCACAATGGCACCAGATGACTTCCATGTGTTTTTTAAAAACATAGGAGCTCATAAATCTTCTATGTAGAATTTAAAGTAATAACAATTAAAAAAAAAAAAACAAAAAAACCAAAAACACAGTAGTTAAATGTGGAGACAAATATTACTGGAGGGAAACAAAACAGTCTGTCTGGGCAATGCAGAGCTGCCTACAGCCCTGGTTCATTTGTAGTGACAGGGGAGGTTGCAGCTGAATCACATCCTGTGAGACATGTGCTGCACTGCTTGGAGTTTGGAGCAAGGCTCCCCATGCCTTTCCCTGCACCTACAGTGGGCCTTAGCATTTGCAAAACCATCAGAAGCATTGTGAGAACTGGAGATTCTCCAGAGACTTGCAGAGTTGAGGAGCAAGATGAAGAGGGTGAGTGAAGCAGCAGTTGGTAGGAGAGAATGAATGGAGAGAAATCCGTGGTAGCTGAGCAAGCAGAGAGAGACCCATGCAGTGTCCAGGCAAAAGAGCACAAGTGGAAAGGGAGGGATGGACCTAGCAGAATTGCAGATCTGGTGCACAGCTGGAAGGCGTTTGTAAGCTTTCTGCAATTCTTACAATGCATTTCTACTCTGCTGCTATTAATTTCTGTTTGTCTGATCTGGCTTCTGTGTGGTGAATGTAAATGCGACCAGTGGCTTGCTAGGGTCTCTATCAAATGCCAAAACAAATGTGTGCTTCATGACAAATAACTACACTGGCTTGCATCTGTGGAACTGTTGCTGTTGTATTCAGTCAGATGTGAGCATTTGATGCTGCAAACTCTTAGAACCATTAATATCTTAATATTTGCTACTAACAAACACAAACCCACTGAAGGATGGAAAAATAAGAATAGTCAAAACAAATTTGTTAAGAATATTCCAAAATAGAGAATGAACCTGCAGAAGTGTTTGATAGTCAACTTTTTGGTTTTCTAATTTGATTTATCCCCTCACTTAAGGACTGAAATGCAGAAAGTCTCCACCCAGCAGAGAAACTCGTACAGAAAAGAGGAAGCTCTATTTCACAACTAGCCTGGTTTCCCCCTGGGAGATGTGTGATGGTGAACAGGCAGAACAGTGTCTTTATTATAGGTTAAAATTTATGAAAACTTGGACTTCCTTTGCATGTGGGCAGCTTTGCAAGTATTTACCAGGGAAGCAAGGAAGAAGATGAAACTCAGTGCATGCTGAGATTTCACATGTTAGCCAGAGATGACCAGGTGCCTTGCATCCTCCAGAACCCCTTCCAGTTTCCAAAATTAAGATGGGAAATAGGAGCTGATCAGCACTCCAGAGGATCAGGTTCCTTAACTATATTTAAGGTTATTGATTAATTAATCAAATTCTTTTTTTTCAGATGGCTGCCTTTGGGAAGACAGACAAAATATTACATAAGAAGGAAAGTAAAAAAATGCTGACTGGGAGCCACAAATGAGATCAATTTCTCTCTTCATCTGTTTGAATTGAACTGCTAATTCTTTCCATTAGATAAAGCTTTCCATTAGATAAAGTTGGTGTTCTAATCCATTACCAACTGGCTCTTCTTGCCATCAGCAGAGGTTTTTTCATTTGAGTAGGGCATTTTCGTAGCTGGATGAAAGGACAGATCGGGCTTCAATCTTCTTCATAAACTTAGGTGCAGCTTGAATTCAATACTGCAAATCACAAGTCCTATGCTCCTATCACTGCTGATTGTGTCTGGAGGGATAAGAGGTGTCATTTCTTTTACAGTCATCCCTACAGAAGAAGCAGAGATAAGACTGGAGGATACTATAGGGCAGCCTTAGTGAGGTAGCCACACCTAATGTTCAGACCCCACTAGAAATAAGGATGATTCTGAGGGTTTTCAAAGCCCCCCACAAGCATGGGCAGTGTCAGAGCTCTGCCTAAGCAATTCCAGTGACTCATTTACTTTGGCACCCAGCAAGTCAGTGATGTGGTACAGGTGTGGGAAGAGTTTTGGAGTGGCAATAGATCCTCATTAATGAAAGAGAGTTCTGTCAAGTCCTGACTTCTACCTATGGCAGCCATCCCTCCTCCCTTGCACTGCCTCCCCCAGCTGTCCACAGGAGCAACCTTGGGATGCCCCTGCCTTTCAGAGAATCTTGCTGCTGCTTCTTGCATCGAGGTCATGAACCTCATAACACTGCTTAAACTGCTAAGCACCACATTTCCTAAAGGCAAGAAGCCACTTTCTGTTTTCAGAGCAGGCTCTTCGGAGCCAGGAATTTGACAGTGAAAGAAATCTGTTGATTGCAAAAACTACCCCTGCTGCTGCCCCTATGACAGGAAAACCCCAGACACCCAGAAAGAGGAAATTTTCAACAAGAAACCCAGCCTACAGCAGTGGTCAGATTCCAAGCAGTGTTACCTGGCCATAAAACTGGACTATCCTGTGGGCTCAGCAGTAGCCCGCTGTAGCACTAGCTCTCTCCTCAGGATGAGTGAAGAGCTCTGTATGTCCTGTGTGGGAAGCAGTAATGTTGCCCCAACCATCACCATGTAAGAAATGATTGGTTGGTTTTTTGTAGCTCGTCAGTAATACCACAGATGAGGGGAACTTTTATAGATCAGGCAAGCCTTTAGAAGGAGGGCTTTACTCCTTTAAGCACCCTGGTAGACAGTAGCATTGATTTCAAACAGTACCATTATTCCATGCTTTGCTGAACAGTAGGGAGGTTTCAAACTAGTTTTTTCCTGATGTTTGTATTTCAGTGCAGTTTCACTCACATATCATGAATTTAAAATAAACTTCATATTCAGATGATGACTGATAATGCATGTCTTATATTTTTGCAGCATTTACTAAAACAAAACTTAGAAGGAAACTGAGAAGCTTTCATCTGCTTGCTCTTTTGTGTGCTTTAGGAAGGCAGTGGTTTAATAATAAGCACAGGATTCCTCTTTCTGAGTTTGAAGGGACAAACGATCCCTGGTATATGCATGCAGCAGGTTTGGGAGTGTCATTAGAACTGGCTACAAAAAGAAAGATCCCCAGAGTCGTAAGAATTCTGATGATATTTTCATTAAAATCAAAGCCAAATATTTCAGTGCTCCCTGTGCAGCATGAGATCCTTATCATTTCAGTAGCAATTCATTTTATTCCAACAAAGAAGCTTCTTTAATTCCGCTTAAGCTCTGTTCTCATTTAATAAGTGGGTTGCAAACAGAATTATGTAGATTTAAACATGGCCCCTTTGAGGGAAAGAACTGAAAATTTCCCCAAGGGTTGATCTGTACTAGTGTTTACCAGCTGTGACTTCCTGCCTTTCAGATGTGTCATATGGCAGTTTCCTATTCATATATAACCAAATGGTAATCTGTCCTTCTGAGGTAGCACATAGTGCTTAGATAACATTTACAAATGGTTTAAAGGGAGAACACATCAGGTCTTGCAAGATGGAGGTGTAAAATATGCCGCATACAACCAGATAGCTGCACAAACTTGTCTGCAAACTTGACTGCAGCTGTGGCATGTTGGCTCCAGGTGGCTCCTTTTCAGTACTCTGCTTTCCTAAAGAGAACTGGCTGCTTTTCAGCTGCTTGCACTCCCTCCTCTACAGGGTGGTTAGGCTTGTCTTTGGAAACCCGAGAGTTGCTTGTGTTCAAAGCAGATTTCCTGTTTTAAGGAGAAATCTTTCCCCTTCACCCTTTCCTAAATTCCTATTTCGAAGTACTCTCGATAGCCACCATAAGCTGTCTCTAAGTAGCAAACATTACACCAGAATGCTTTCTTGTTTAATAGCATTAAGCTTTATCAATGTGAATTGGATCCCAAATGCATATGGCTGCCTAGAACCTTCAGCAGTCATTATGAATAACAGGAGGATAAAGGCAGTTATTTGAGAGGAAATCCCCTCATGAAGACAAATAGGTTTCGGCTAAATTGTCAGCATGTGGGGGGCAGTGCAAACTTTCCTAAGGTGAAACTTGATTCTTACTCTACCACAGCATCAAAATAACTCCGAAGAAGCAATGGGATATGTGTTAGTGTAGCTGAGTCAGAAGCTGGGCTATCCTTCCCAGATTCCAAACAGAAAGAGATCAATGTTCAGACTTTGTAATGAATGACTGCCACGTGTCTGGGAGTTAGAAGTTTTCCTTGTTAAAAATGAAGTGTACTCCTCGTGGGTCACCTTCTGAGTTGCTGATGCTCTGCTTGCTGAGTGTGTCAGCGAGGCCCTCAGGTCCACAGAGAAAAACACCTATTCTGGAACTGTTAAGAAAATAGAAACATGGTCAGGAACTAGACATAGAGTAGCTGGATGTTCATGTAAATCAATCTTATGTTCTCTAGCAGCAAGTATTTTTTCTCACCTACAGAAACTAAAGCAGAACAGCATGTCTGTCTTTTAAAACTTATCACCCCTTCAAACTTGCGAGATATTTACTGCCACTTCTGAACCAGGTGGTGAGTTAAATCTCAGCTCAGCAGAAGTCAGCGAAGACAATTTTATTGACCTCACTGGAATCAGTGAAGTAAAGCCTCAAAGAGTTTATGGCAAAAAGTTTTGAAAGGAACTAATCAGTTTTTTTTTACAGATGACAGCTAAAGGTCATCTGTACCCAGGTGCTGTTTTTTGTTTTGTTTTGTTTTTTTTGAGGTAGAAGGTGTTATTTTTAGAAGTGTTTAGAAGTTGAGTGACATTCCTATCTACTTCAACTTGAAAGATGAGATATATTTTTCCTAAAACATCTGCTAGTAATTAGACACTGCATCAAGTGTCTCAAGTGTCCACATACGGATGATCTTTTCTTTAAATTGCAGGTTAAAGTAAATTGGTCAAGACCCGATGGGATGAAGCCCTACATCAAGACCATGGCTGAAACCAGATAGAAAATACCTGAAGACTGTTATTAAAATATCATCAACATTATCAGTCAAAGGAACAAGATTGTGCTGTTATGGCAGTTAAATAGAGGACATTCACAGACACTTTCAATTGTACAAGATTACCCCGGATGCTGCCTCGCAATGGTTTTGAACTCATTTTCCCAGTTAGGTCTTCCATACAATGTTTTCTGTTTAAGGCCTGTAATCACATCCTTCTCCTCTTCATGATGCATTACAAAATGAGTGGCCTGTGAAAAATGAAAGACAAAGGATAGTGTCATGACAATATGCATCAAATTATTTGCATTCCGAAAACATTCCTGTAGAATTTATGGTATTTAGAAAGGAAAATTAACACAAGTCCTGACCAGCAGTGTCCATCTCTCTCTTACCCCCAGTCTGGGTTATCTCAAGAACTGAACACTTTGAACACATAACAATTATGTTCCTTTTTCAGTGAACTGTTTTAGTCCTGTAAGAACTGTAAAATAAAGCTGCAAATTAAAACAACTCTTTCCCTTCCCTTACAGTAATACAACTCCTATGACCTTAATGAAGTTCTGCCAGTTTGATCTCCAGAAGGCCTGATCCGTATCAGGGCGTTTTGTCTACTCTCTCTATGTAAATTTCACTTAGAATCATCTAGGAGGAAATAGAAGACAGTTTTAGGGCTAAGGTTAGCCCTTGCTGAGTTCTGAAGCCAAAAAACTTAGAACTTTCTCCAAAAGCAAGAATTGCATGACTTTTCTTCTTTCCTTCATGTTTTTTTCACTGTATGTGTGAGGTAACTTCCTACCTTACTGCTACTCTATCCCTGTAGTTGAGCTACAGCACTTAGACACACAGTGAATTTTTCAAAGGCGAGATATAAGTGACATAAAGCACCACTAAAAGTACCAGAGTGAGCACCTTTCCTTACTGAATCACATTCTCTACTGAGTCATGGAAGAGCTGTTCCTTCATCACTCTTCTCCAACCCATAATCATGGGATCAGACAGAGAACTCATGAATGTTCTGAAACAAATATGCTGCCATCACTCAAACTTTTTGCATTAGCTTCCCCAAAATGGCATTTTCTGAAAGAAATTATTAGATTACACCTGCATTAGATACATTAGATATTATGTATTAGATACACCTGCAGGGTGAGCTGAGGTTGATGCTGTGAGGAAATACTACTTCCCAGCGTGCACAGCCAGAGTGAAAAAAAAGAGAAAGTCAGTGCACATCAGCAGCTAATCTCATGTAAGTTCTAGTGAGTAGTAATTATCTGCACTTAAAACCCCAGAGAGCCATGTGGACGTCCAGAATAATGACCATATGAACATTTATCAAAACATAACACACTTGCTAACATCAGCCTGGGGGCACAAGAAGGTGATTATTTTCCATAGTGTTGTTACCTGAGTTTCATCCCAGCCAGTAAGGTAGATGTTATAGCTGAGAAAGTCTGCATTATTCCTCTCCTGCATTTGAGTCTCCAGAGACTGCAAGAGGTCAGCAAACCATTCAAAGGCATGAGTGTCCCTGCAAAGCCAGTAAAAATAGATCTGGAAGAGAGAAGCGAGAACTGTCAGGGGACATAGGTACTTAGGTTTCTGGGTTTCTGTTTGCTGACTAAAGAAGGACTATGGAGTTCTTGAAGATATTGCTCTGACTAATTCAGTAAATGGGTAAGCTGGTGCTGAAGCTATTCAGGAGTTTGGATTGAGAAGGTGAGAAGGTTGTGAAGCAGAACAAGGAAATATCTTTCTCTTCTGCTGGTGGTTCACATTTGTAGTTGGGGATGTTTTCACCAGTTTTATCCCTGTGAAACAGTTTGTTAGCACATAAAATAATGACTTTGGTAGATTCTATCTCCCATCTGCTAGCAGGGAAGGTAAATTAAAGCAAGTAGCAAAACCAGTTCTGTCCACTGAATACAAATGTAACTGCAGTGTGACCCCACACCTCTGCACAGGGACTTTCCAGGGAGGTGAAAGGAGGATGGTAGCATTGTGCTACCACTGACTCAGTTACTCTCTCTGTTCTTAGGGAAGGTATACAATGTTTGCACGAGCTGCAGTTAGTGCCTGTGAATTAATGGCATGTCTTGTTTGTCTTGCATGGCTTGAATGGCACTTCCAACACAGGTGGAAATCCCCAGGACAACAGCCAGGCTTTGGGTGTTGAATTTTGCTCCTAGGGTATTTCCTTCCGTCTTTCTCTTCTCTTTTATTTTTGCAGTTTTGATCCTCCAGCTTCCATGATCACTTTTCTGGGACTGTTTTGATTTTGACCGTTGGTCCTCCAACAACTAAATGGGTTCTGGGAAATCTCTGTGACAAAGAGGGCACGTACCTTCTTAAGTTTTAGGTTGGTTGCATCGTGGCAGTATTTGTACCAGACAGACTTGAGCACAGATGCGAATGGCGTTACCCCTATCCCGGCTCCAACCAGCATAACAGTTTCATAACTGAACACATCCTCACTGGCGGTTCCAAAGGGGCCATCTACAGCTATCCTGAAATCAAAAGTACATGGAAGAAATAGTGGATATTTATTAGCATCATTTAAAACAACAGAAAGGTGAAATATTTGCCTGTTGCACCAGGAAGTAAAAGAAAAGGTGGAATTGGTAGAGGAGGGAACCGACGCGAGCAGTCTAAGACCAACATCCATGACAGAAGTTGTTAAGGATTGTATCACAGATGCCACCAGCCAGGTTGAACAAAATTTCAGCTGCCCTAGATTTTGGTTGACTTTACAATGCTTGACTCCGTACATACTTGGGCAACTTCCATGCTTCCTGGAACTCCTGCTTATCACATCCACAGGCATTGAACAAGCCCTCTGTCCAGTCTCCTACAATACGGACATGAATGCTGAAGTAATCCTCTTCTGGGGCAGAGGTTAATGTGAATGGATGCCATTCCAGTTTAGACACTGCTGGACATTTGACAAAAATGTATTGCCCGACCTCCATCTTGAAACCCTTCTTCATCATCTGGAGCTCAATTGTCTTGAAGGGATGAATCACCACCTACAGTAAGAGGGACAAGGGGAAAAAAAGGCAGAAGTAAAAGGGTATCTTCCCTGTTCACTGGTTTTGTCTACATTTTTCATCGCTAGCATTGCCCTCTCCTACAAGAGCAGGAAAAGCAGATGAAATGTTCCCAGCAGAGTGGGGAGTAAGGAGCAGTGCCTGACAGCCAGGTGAAAGACTGCAGAAGATGCTAAATTTTTGGCTAAAGTACTTTATTGCACCATTCTTGTGGTCACTCCAAAAGGGACAGGTCAGAGTGGGGACTATTCAGGCTGGAGAAGGGGAGACTGAGAGGGGATCTTACCAGTGCTTACAAATATCTAAAGGGTGGGTGTCAAGAAGATGGGGCCAGGCTCTTTTTGGTGGTGCCCTGTGCCATGACTGCCCAGAGAGGCTGCGGAGTCTGGAAATATCAAAAAACCACCTGAATGCTTTCCTGTGCAACCTACTTTAAGAAACCTGCTTTGGCAGGGCAGGTGGGCTACATGATCTCTGGAGGTCCCTTGCAACCCTGACAATTCTGTGATTCTGTGCCAGGAAATGTGGAATATTTACATTGCTATAATTTATGCAGATACGTAGAAAATGATTTATCTTCTCCACAATTCAGTATTGTACTTAGCTAACTTTTCCTTCCTGCACTCTTTTGGAGATAGGCTTAGAAACAACTACACTTGGATGTTAGAGAGTAGTACTTTTTTTGCCTGTCAGAAATCATGACTTTCTTGAGACGTCTTTATTTGAAAACACTGTATGACATGTAGGAACCCTGGTTTTGCTGCACCATCTAGAAAAACTGCTAGTGTTTAGCCCAGAGTGAAGCACAGCAGCAACACATACCTTTGTGATAACAACCTTCTGCTGTGATCTCCAAAACCGCACCAGCCTCTCACAGAGGTACAAAAACATGGGACCTACTACCCATTTCCATGTCTGTTAACAGAATAAAATGGGAAGTTAAATTACAAAGATGGCAACTGAGATTACACTGAATTCCGGATACACTACAAACAGATGTTAAATTCAAGTTACATGTTATTTATCAACCAGAGTAAGGAAGAGTTAAAATATGTGACACCTTCAAACTGAGTTCTGTTCAGAGGGGGAATTTCTTTCCTTGTTGAGAACTGTATTTGCATTTTTAGTTGTTACCATAGGTATGAAATGGTAATTTCCTATGAATGATTTTGTCTCCGGCTGAGTCTGGACATTAATTTTCTGTTAATGATCATCAGGCTATTAATAATGTGAAACTATTATGTAGATTAGAGCACTTTTTGGAACCCCCGTGATATGAAATACACTTTGGTAAACAGCTCTCAGATTTACTCATCTGTTTTGCCCGTTAGTTGTGCTGTTGTTACGAGGCACTGGAAGTGGATTGTCTGTAGTCCATTTTGGGTTGTAATCCATTATGTGGAAATCTTGCTTAATGTAAAGAAAACTACTTTGTGCAGCAGGTTTATACACTATTTAACAAAAAGAGTAAACAGTCGTTTTTTTGTACTGGATTTTTTCTTACCATAGGAGGATTCCCTGCAAACTGGGGGACAGGGCAAGCTCCTTTCTTTCCCCAGTCAGTGAAATTCTTAGAGCACATCTCTGGAATATGTTCAGCCAGACTCACAGCTGTCTGTCCCCGCACAATGCGCCTGAAAAAATGCAAAACATAAAGGGAGTAAGATGGGAATTAAGGAATATCTGTCACTTACTGTTATTCTGTGTATTCTTTTTCTGCATAGTTACAGACTCCTGCAGTGCTACTGCACCTTTTGATTCCTCTGTATGGCTCTGATCTATCCTAAACATTGTAGGGGGAAATACCGACTACGAGATCAGGTGAGGAACTGTGAGGTAAATTTATTATCGCTTCCAGAGTGTAATTAACACAAGGAAAACTCAATTCTTTTCAAAAAAAACCTACTTTTTCCTTCAATAGGAAAAATGAAACATGGAGTGGGCTCAATAATCAATAATAAAGTTTCCTATTGATCACTGCAGCAATTATTCCTGTTATTTTTCTTAAAAATCAAGGACAGCCTTTTCCAAAGAACACTATTCCTTTGGTAATTTCTCTCTCTTTACAACTGCACAGTAGATTTTTAGTTGATGTGATGGAAACAGGTTCCTCTAGCTCAAAGTAGCTATGTTGGCTAAGCAAGCTGATGTTAGTTGATAATCTAGACTCAACATTCTAACGTGAGCTTTGCTTGTTTTGTTTTGTTCATTTATTTTATTATAGAGAAGCCTGATTGCTCCAGTTCAGCAGAACTGATGCTGGAAAAAGAATTCAGTTTTGAGAAGTAAAAGTATATTTTGATCGTGTTCACTATTTCCTGCACCTGTGTGAAGTTCTACCATCCTCAGGGCCACATCTGAGCCCCTCATATGACGGCAATTAGTAGGTTAAGATCTAATGACTTTCCATAGAAATGGTCTGATTCTGATCAGACTGTTTGGTTTTATGCCAATATAACTCTGTTGATATTTTCTTCCCATGACTTCCCTTTCTGCTTTTCAAGCTCAATTTCCTTGAACTTGGCTGTGTTTCTAACATTTCAAAGAAATTAGGTATCTAAGTCACATGTACGCCTAGGTTTAAGTGACAAATGTATCAGAGGATTATTAGAATGCCTGTGTGCAATCTTGAAAGTTAAAGATTTCACTGCTTATAGATATTACTAATGAACCTCTTCCTCATTAAGGGTTTGACTAATGTCCTGCCTAAAAAATAAAGGGAAGAAATGTCACTGTCCCAGGAGCATCATGAGTTGCAATTTTCAGAAACAACATCAGCTGCAATTCACTTCCCCAACAGTGACAAGGGCTTCATCTGAGCTGACCTTGGAGTGATTTACAGGAATGGGAGGAGCCCATTTTCTGCCTGTTTTCTGCCACTCCTGAGCCTGTTGCTTAAGGGTTAGTGGTTTTCACCCTGCCCTACACTCCATTCGAAGTTTGACAAGCCAGCAGCCTGTGTAAGGAAAGGACAAGACTAATTTTCACTTACTACATGCTGAAGGTGACCTTCCAAGATTGCAATTAAGCCTTCAGCAATATAGCCTTCTAATTTCTTCTTTTTCTGTTAAAAATTTTACTTTAGTTTGCCAAGCAGAGTGATCTGAATCTCTGTATTCCTTCCTCCTTACATTTACTATTGATGGGAAGGTCAGGATTTCTATCTGTGATGTGTAACTAATAGACAAATAACATCAGCACTAAAAAGTACTATAACAGCATCAGACAAGAATCTGCCCTCTTCATTCCATTAACTATGTATTCTTCAGTTTTCTACATATTCATATGTATTCATGTATGTTTGACACAACCTTCTGTCTCTTGAGATCAAATGACATCTATGTGCCTTTCAAACACGTTGAGAGTGTCAGATCATACTTCTATATTCATCTGCTCCCAAAGCAGTGCCTGACAACCACACGGATCCCCACTGCTGCCTAAACTTTTCAGCACTGTATTAAAATGGTGAAAGTATAGTCATCATTGAAAGAACAAAAACTCCACTTTTATGAAATGTATACTACTCACTGACTGTTAGAAAAAGCAACGTTTGCTTTCTAATAGCATCGTTTAGTAACTTCTGAAAAGTTTAGACATTTTGTCAGTAGTTACATGATATTTCCAAAGGAAACAAATGCCATTTACTCTCCTTCAATTTTTGCTCTAACATTCTTCTTGTTTCAGAAGTCAAAACAGACAAACATGCTGCTGGTGATTCTCATTTCCCTTCTATTTCTGTTCTTCCTGCTGTAGTCTCATTTCTTTTTTTTTTTTTTTACTGGTGCTACTGGACTAAGAGGAAGTGTTGTTGAATAGTCATTATTATTGGGCACTTTTAATACACTTTCCAGTGCTCTGAATCCTCAACTAATTTTAAGACCTAGAATTTCTTTTTAAATGGATAACACAGTATATCTATAAACTATGAAACGTGCCTCGGATACTTAAGGATTCTCTTCATGCATCAGTTCTGTAGTTTCATAAAATGAAACTGAAGTTTCATTTTGGAAGGCCAACAGGACTGACGTCCTGATGGGGGTTTGTTACAGACAGCCTAACCAAGATGAAGAGATGGATGAGGCATCCCACAAGCAGCTGGCAGAAGTTACACAATTTGTAGCCCTTGTTCTCATGGGGGACTTCAACTTCCTTGATATATGCTGGAAATATAATACAGCATAGAGGAAGCAGTTTAGGAGGTTTCTGGAATGTGTGAAAGACAACTTGTGATGCAGCTGGTAAGAGAGCCTACCAGGGAAGGAGTCCTGCTAGACCTGCTGTTCACAGAGGACTGGTGGGAGATGTGGAGGTCAGGAGCTATCTATCTTGGACAGAGTCACCACTAAAAGGTAGAATTCTCAATTCTTGGTGATGTCAGCAGGAGGGCCAGCAAAAACCTTGGACTTTCAGAGGACAGACTTTGAACTGTTCAGGAGACTGGAAGGGAGGGCCCCTTGGGATTCATCCTAAAGGGGAAATGTGTCCAGGAAGGCTGGTCGCTCCTCAACATGGAATTCTTAGAGCCACAGGAGCAGGCTGTCCCCCTGTGCTGTCAGATGAGTCAGCAGGGAAGAAGACCAGTGTGGATGACCAGGGAGCTTTCTCGGAGGCCCCAGGAGGAAAAAGAGTTTACCTGCTGTGGAAGAAGGGATGGACAACTCTGGAAGAGTACAAAGAATTTGCTAGGATATGCAGGAAAAAACATTAGACAGAAGCCCAACTTGCACTGACCCTGACCATTGTAGCAAAAGAGAATCAAGAACTTTTTTTACAAATATATTAACAATAAGAGGAGGACTAAAGAGAATATCCATCTTTTACTGAAACATGACCTCTGAGGATAAGGAAAAGGCTGATGTTCTCAATGCCTTCTTTACATCTGTCTTAATAGTCAGACCAGCGATCCTTGGGGTATTTTACCTCCAGACTTGGAAATCTGGGATAGGGAGCAGAATAAACTCCACACAATTCAGGTGGAGACAGTTAGAGACCTTTAACTCAACCTAGACTGCCACAAATCCATGGGGCTGGATGGGATCTACTCGAGGGTGCTGAGGGACCTGAGACAGGTGATTGTCAAGCTGCTTTCTACCATCCATCAGCACTCCTGGTCAACCAGAGAGGTCCCAGAGGACAGGAGGCTTGCCAATGTGACTCTCATCTACAAGAAAGATCATAAGGAGGATCTGGGGAACTACAAGCCTTTCAGCCTGACTTCAATGCCAGGGAAGGAGATGGAACAGATCATCTCGAATGAGATCACACAGTAAGTGTGGGACAACCAGGGGATCAGGCCCAGTCAGCACGGATTCACAAAAAGCAGGTCCTGCTCGACCAATTTGATCACCTTCTATGACTGGATGATCTTCTGGTGGATGAGGCAAAGGCTGTTGATGTGGTCTACCTAGGCTTCAGCAAAGCCTTGGATTCTGTCTCCCACAGTATCCTCCTGGGGAAACTGTCAGCCCGTGGCTTGGACAGGTACACTCTTTGCTGGGTAAAGAACTGGCTGGATGGCTGGGCCCTGAGAGTGGTGGTGAATGGAGTCAAATCCAGCTTGTGGCCCAGTCATGAGTGGTGATCCCCAGAGGTCAGTATTGGGGCCTATCTTGTTCAGTATCTTTACTGATGAGGCAATTGGGTACATCTTCACTAAGTCTGCAGAAGAGAACAAGGTGGAGGGAAGTGCTGATCTGCCTGAGGGCAGGAAGGCCCTTCAGAGGGATCTGGACAGGCTGGATTGATGTGCTGAGGCCAATGGATGAAGTTCACCAAGACCAAGGGCCTGGTCCTGCATTTTGGCCACAACAACCCCAAGCAACATTACATGCTTGGGCAGAGTGGCTGGAAGACTATGTGGAAGAAATGGACCTGGGGGTGTTGGTCAACATTCAGCTGAACGTGAGCCATTGGTGTGCCCAGGTGGCCAAGAAGGCAAAATGCATCCTGGCTTGTATCAGAAATAGTGCAGTCAGCAGGAGCACGGAAGTGAGCATACCCCTGTACTCAGCTGTGGTAAGGCTACACCTTGAGTACTGCGTTCAGTTTTTGGGCTCCTAACTATAAGAAAGGCATCAAGGCCCTGGAGTGTGTCCAGAGCAGGGGAACAAAGATAATGAGGCATCTGGAGCAAGTCTTATGAAGAATGGCTAAAAGAATTGGGATTGTTTAGTCTGGAGGAGGCTTAGGGGATACTTTATTGCTCTCTATAACTGCCTGAAAGGAAGTTGTGGCAAGGTGGGGAGCAGCCTCTTCTCCTAGCTAACAGAGATAGGAATAGAGGTAATGGCCTTAAGTTGCATCAGGGGAGGTTCAGGTTGCATATTAGGAAAAACTTCTTCTCTGAAAGAGTGGTCAGGCGCTAGAACACGTGTGTGTGATGTAACTCCTTTCAGGTTTCAGAGATCAATTAAGAATTAGAAACAGGCACTTTGAAAAAAATATTTTGAATTAAAATATCGTAAGAAGTTGATTATCAGTGAGCATAAGCATGTCCGAGTCTCATATAGTCTCATGCATGTGAATAATTGCTGTATGTATCTGAGGGCCTGTTGGCCTCAGAGCCTGTACTGGCACATCATTACCTGCAGAAATAACTGCTCCTTAGTGACTTAAGTCTCTATGTGCTTCTATGAGTGGAGAGTTTGAAGCTAAAACAGAGTAGTGATCATGTATTGTATGGTAAGTGCAAATACTCACCCAGCACCATGGATGACAAGGCCAATAAAGAAGATGACAAAAAGATGGTGAGTGTACCAAAACACTTCAAAATATGACCTTCGGATGATTTTGGTGGATGATGTGATGATTAGTATGAGGGCCAGGGTGATGATAACACCGGTGATACCAGCCAAGTACGTGAAAGCCACATATAAGCCTCCCACAGGATTCTGTGAAGTAATTGCACATGTTGGTCAAAGGGGTTGCATCAAAGCTAAGGCAGCTGAACCATCAGTCTATCTCACTTGCCAGATCCTGCACCCCATTGCAAACCTTTAGGTTATCCTCTGTGTATTTGCCAACAATGCTTTGAAAACGTACTTCAATTTTGTTGCACTGCAGATCTGCTCCTACTAGAGAAAGTAAGAATAGAAACAAAGGGTTTCATACCTATCTGCACACCAAAGACAATTTCTTATTCTGCTACTGCTCAGCAATATGTGTGTGGGAAAAATGAACATTTTTGCATAGCTCTCTTGCTAAAGCTGAAGTCCCACATCCATATTTAGAGCTAAACTAAAGCTCTTATTTTTAGTGGTGCTGGGCAGTTGTGGGTCTCCCAGCTTACAAGAACGTCAGATTCTCAGAGCTTCTGAGAAATTGGGAGGTTTCTTTTTCTGTTTTCTTTTTCTTTTTCTGTTTTTTTTTCCTTTTCTTTTTTTTTTCTTCTTTTTTTAATCCTGAGCTTAGGGAACCCAATTTCAAATGTTTTTCTCAATTTCTGTCGACCTTTCTGTGGGAATGCCTGCCTTACTCAAAAAACTTCTTTTACAGGGCATTTTTTTTCTATGCTGTTTTAAAGCTACTTTGAAATCCTCACGTGAAGAAGCCTAAGGTATTACCAAAAATCAGCAACACTATTACTGATCACTACAGGAAAATGAATTACAAAAGGCTTTCCTGCAAGATGGTTCAAAGACAGATTGTGCACTCCAGAAATAGACAGCCTTCTGAGATACTCTTAGGTAATCATCCAAATGAATGTAATAATGATTCTTCACAGCTGGATGTCACTTACCGGAATAGTTTGTCTATAAAAGTTGATATAGCTTTCATGTGGGCCATCACCAAGTCTAGAAAGCACAGCTGCCAATGTTCCTTCCTCTTCAACACGTGCATGCACGCTCCACTCTACATTGAATAAGTGTGCAATGATGTGAATTGCTAGGAAAGAGAAAAAAAAAGAAATAATTAGGGATAAGTACAGAGTAAATGCTCCCTGTTCTGGGGTAAGCTTTGTAGCATTTCTCAACAGCAGCTTAGAACCTGTGCCACTCCCATGGCAATTTCGGATCACTGATGAGTGTTAATTCTTTCATAATTTCTTCTATTTGTTTCAAATGTGCCAGCTAAGAAATAAGCCTAAACAGAAATTTTAGTCAGAGTATTTGGTTCTAAAGGCATTGCCAAATACCTTTTATTAATCCTTGTCATGAATCTTACTAGCTGTGAAAGAGAAAAGCATCCTTTCGTATTCATCTTTTGGTACCAGTTGCAGAATAATACTTAAAATGTTTCAAGCCTTCATGCACTCTGACTCATTTAAGTTAATAAAATCAGCTCTCTTCCTATATCCTTAAGAACTTGGATCTCATTTGAATTCTATGTAACACGAACAGGAAAGCAATAACCAAAGAAACATTTGAGTACCAACCAGTATGAAGGGCGATCATCCATGCCACCATTTTGTGAAAGGTGAGGTTCCTGTCCAGTTGCCGTCTGATACGGGTAGAGCAGCACTTTGAGTTTGAGGAAAAAAATATTTGCAGACTACTTGTGATTCCTACACACACTTATTTAAATGCAGAGAAAAAAAAATGGAGGCCCTGAGCACAAGAATTGGTGACATTGCTGGTAAAGAATTAGAATTCCTAAATATAAACAAAAATATATTACTCCATATATCAGAATATGATAATAACATGTTGTATTTTAATATGTCTAATTGAAACAAAGTATATGACAATGAGAAAGCAAAATAACATCAATTATGGGAAAAACGTATCTATCTTATCTGTGTTAAATTTAAATTAGATGCTATAAATGGAGGGAATAATCATACTCTGCCATGCCTGGAGAAGTTGACTTGTACTGCCACATAGCAACAGGACCCTGCTGCGGTTCACACTCCAAGCATCCAAGTTTGGGTGCTTCCACTCCAAACACACCAGTTACTTCTGGTTCTAAGTGATTCCTTTCCCGGAACTCTGGGTGTACTTGGCAAACACTCACTTGCAACTTGTTAGTGGAATTACCCAAAGAGAAATAAGAACAAAAAAGTCTCTACTAATACAAGCTGAAGAACGGCTCTTAGAAAAACAGAATGATATTTTCATTAACTATTATGACAGGTACCTGAGAGGTCCCATCTAAATTATAGTCTCTATTGTAGTCAGCAGGAGTTTTCCTATAAATTCTTGCTCATGTAAAGCTAGCATTTGCTGTCTCCACACAGAATAAAGTGTAATTATTCTGTGTTGTGTCCTTATATTGCTTTTGCTGACTGACAAAAACCCAGAAATTACTAAGCAAGCTAAAACATGAGAGCCATATAGGTGTTTTACACAGCCAATTAAGAGAGCAACATAATCATCCAAGTGCTTGCTGAACACTAACTTTGTAGATGGTATGGTAAAGTATCTTCCCAGTCAACAGGGTGGATCACATCATCCCAGACATTCAGAGTGAAACAGAAGGGACAATAGAACACCAGAACAATTAAGCATAAGACCAAGCAGTAGCAAAATGCTGCAGTTAGGTTCAGTGGTGAAGCTCATTAACAACAGCAATGAATACAGAACAAAGGGGTATGCAAAGACAATATCGATGTTACTGATAAATATCTTTGTAGTGAATGATTTCTGGGTGGCAGGATGTAAAGGGAGGGAGTTTCCAGCACACTGCTATTGAGCAATTGGTTTGTACAAATTTCCCCTCTCCCTAACCTCAATGGCATTGCTGTTGGAAAGGCCACTACCCTTTCAATATGTTACATGACATTTAAAAATCTTGATTTTCTTAAGAAATCCTCACAGAGCATAATTAATTAGACTGAACAGCAGAACAAGCATAAGCAACTGTACTGCTGCACCAAGGCTATGACAGTCCCAGCACTACTCCTGGCACATTGGACTTGACATGTTTTGCTTAAGATAATCACCTTCTTCCTGAGGTATAGCCTTATTGCAACATGCAATTGCAGTTAAACAAAGTCCGACTGCCTAACAGTCCTATTTTATGTCCCTTCCTCATGTCCTTGTACACCCTCAGAGCCTTTAGCTTCCTCATACAGCCAGACAGTGAGCTGCAGGCAGGCACCAAAACCATGCAGCTCTCTACATGATTCTCACTTGCAAACTGAAAAGGAGATTTGCAACTAGGGACAAGCAGCATTATGACCCAGCTGGAATAAAATTCTCAGCCCTTAGAATCATATTTTAGCATTACTGTAATGTCTCTGCAAATGTCTTCAGTTCTTTCATTGCTTTGAGCTCAGAAGTCCTCTTCCCAACCTGCTTTCAGCTTGATGCCTGTGAGATCTAGTTCAGACCTCATGAAGACCTGGTATGATCAAGATCTCATCAGTGTTTTCCAGTTGTACTCATCTAATGACAACACAAAATCTTACTAAATTTATGTTCATTATTAACTTTTGCAGCTTGGGGAGCCAGCTGTCATTGTGGCATATACTATTTGATCTTCCTCAAAGTAGAGGAAGAACAACTTTAGCCCTACATTTTTAGTTATTATTCTTTTTCTTTCACGCACATGGAGACAGCATGTCTGCTTTTATCACTGCCCAGAATCTGAAGGGGTATAGAACAAGATAGAAAGTCTGGACTGGATATTTCCAAGTTTATATTTGTTAGTGCTATGCCTAAAAAAGGCCAGAGCACTTTGGATGGCATTGGAAATATAATTTAGGAGCAGAGGCAGCTCATATTCATCCACAATGACTGCCAGAGTATATGTACTAGATGAATATATAGCCTGGGTTGTGTCTGATTATTTTCTGGTGGCTTTATATCCCACTCTCCTCTGCTATGAAGGACTCTTGAAACTGCACATACTGTATGATTGCTTGTTCTTTTGCTCTGCTTTTTCCACCCTAACAAACAGTCTCATCTGCATGAAAGAATTTCTGACAGATTTACAGATGAAAACCATGTTCTGTGAACTAGTGTTGTTGACTGCGCATGTACTAAGGATGATAGAAAGAAAGGAGTAATCATATATTTGGAAGGAAAGTTGATGAGCTCGAGGAGAATATTATTCCACTGAGGTGTGGCGTGGCAGCATACTGGTCCTTGATAGGAATGGAGTGACTGTGATGCAGATAGAAATGAGGCAACAGGATGAATAGAAAAAAAACCACAAGAAGTGCTAGGGTCCCCTCAGCTGACAAGGTACATCCATTTTGTATTAACAAGGTTTGCAGCTTACAGTTCCCTTTGGAGGCCTAATCATCAGAGCTGTGGAACAGGAGCCTTTTTTTTTTTAATATGCCTGGATAATTTTTTTTTTTTTTCCTGCATTGTTTCTGTTATAATAGACAGCAATCTGCATTTCAGCAACGTGACAGAGTCAGTGCTACCATAGGAAGCCACTCCACATATCACCTAGAATCGATTGTCCTTTTCTTAGTTCCTTGATACTGGGCAGCTGGGAGCTAGAAATAGTCAAAAGGGTGGTGAACTTCTCATCCTGAGATGGACATGCAATGCAAAAAAGGAAGAATGTAGTTTATGAACTTGTTGAAAAGGTCCCTTTCTAAAAGTCTGTGAAAGCATGTATTTGCTTTAAGAGCTGAAAATGCAAGCAAGGAGATAAAGGCTAATTTATCCCACTATGAATGGGTACTGTACCATTGATAGACTAGGCAAATATGTGTAAGCACCACCAACGATGGTTGGCATGGAGCAGAGGGCCTTTGCATCTGAGACAGCATGATGCCCAGGAGACAAAAAAAAAAGAGGAAGGGTAAGTCAAGGCTAAATATCTCAATAGAGCTCTAGGCTTACCACTGGCATATAGACCTCTGTCTTGCTCAGAGCAAAACCCTGAGATTATCTGCTTCTTCAAAGAAGAGATCCCAAAACTATGGTATATTTGGGGAACTTGGACAAAGATTCTTGGTGCACTTGCAAAGCTACTTGGGTTATTATTTGTCATAAATTTTGAAATTCTTTTTTCATCTTACCGCACTTGATCCTCTGAGGAAGGAGAGCAAGTTTCGACATACTGGCAGCAGAATCAGCATGCAGTTGAAATTCAGACACGCTGCAGGAGCTCTTGCCAGAGCCAAAGCATGCTGAAATTGGAGAGGTACTATTATTAAATTAATTACCTAAGACATTATCCAGGAGACAGATAAGCACAGATTTTATATGTGATTATGACACAACTATTCATGAGCATGAGATTTAGAGTTAGTTAACAATGTTTGCACTTCAGAGCAGCCATGCTCTGGCCTAGTTAGGGGCACAAATGCAGAAAGAGAAGATTCTTCCAGATAAGCAACCTTCTATTTACAGTTTTGAAATAACACAGCAGTATGAAAAGCTCCCCGTCACATTTGGCAGTTGGTAGCCAAGTGCAGGTGCAAGTTTAAACTAGCAGCATTTTCCTTCCCAACATTTGAAGAAAATTTCCCCGCTGCTATTTCAGTTGGCTGAATTAGGGTAGACGGAAGGACAGCTTAAGAGGGAAGTGGTTTAGTGTTCAGAAAAGCAATGAGACTGGATCCAGAATTCTTCACAAATGTAGGTTAGTCTTTCTTGCAACTAGCACCAATATCAAAGAAGCTTTGTCATGCTCATAAAGCTCATCTCAGTTTAAGGTCTCTTCAGAAGGCCTAGGACTCTAGCTCCAAACTGTCCCTTGTGTGTGCATCTCTGTAAAAAGAATCCAGGGAAATTCATTGCCTCATCTTTTAGGAATATGTTCCCTTGATAGCCATATAAACTGTTCGTGCTACAAAAAAACAACTGGAAGGGGAAATAATTGCATCATAGTTCTAGAAGCAATACTTTATTCGTCTTCTCCTTAATAAAGTAGCCACCATGCATATTCACTTTAATTACCCTGAGCACAATTGTTACCTGGAAACATCTTTCGAATGAGATGTGTCCATTTTGCTATCAGCTTTCTATTCAGAAGCTCTGGACAACTATGTGCATTCAGTTATCCATTTATTTGACTTTTAACTCCTTCTTGAACCTGTTGCTCCAGCAAACTAATCCTGTTTCAGTCAAATAAAACTAGGAAAAATTGTGTGTGTGCACTCTGTGCCAAGATAATGTATGCTTTGTACTTACACCAAGGAGTACTCTGCTGTAGAAGAAATTTTGTGGGAGATCATATGCAAGATAGAACCACCAAAAGAGGAAGATGTTTAACCCCAACCACACAAGCTGAAAGAAAAATGAAGAGGAAACTTTAAACTTTGTTGATCATTCACGAAAATTTACACAGCACAGAAAATGGCCAATGAGATCTTTGTGTTTCTATTTGTAGAGACAGCTGTGCTGAGTATGAGGGTTCAGCAGGGAGAATATACATATATGTATATATGTATTTTTTTTTTCTGGTAGAAATCAGCTTTGAGGTGTATGGAAATGGCAATAAACACAAGTACAGATATTGGCAGCAGAAAATTTTGCATGGTTCTAAGAATTTAGACATGATTATATAAGAACTGTGATATTACACGTGTCTAATTAAGTCTGTGAGGTTAGTTAAATCTCCAAACATCATTAAATTTAGGACCTCTTCAAAATGGTGCTTCCTTAGATGTATTAACCTTTGTATGAGGAACACTTAATTGCTGTTCAACAGCAGTAAGAAGCTTGAGATCTAAATATAGATTGCCTTAATTACACCCGAGGCCTGACCATAACGTTTTCTATTGTGTAGGAGGCTCTAAATGTCTGAAATCAGTCAGCAAGAAGTATTCAATGCAGGCATTTAGGTAGAGTTTAGACTATCCAAAATCGGGTTTTTTCATAGCTATACTGCAGTACTCTCACAGTGTGTATCCTACAGTGCAGATTTCTTCAGGAAAAGGTAAGTTATTAGCCCTTCTCAAAACTACAGAAGGTAGCCCATCTGGCCGCAGAAATTTGGCCATTTGCCCATCAAATCAGCTGTTGGCTGATTTCACATACTGTGTTATGTGGTACAATCTGTATCAATGCACCTCTATTCTAAACAGATTAACCAGGACGTACAAACAGACAAAAAAACCTCCAAGAACTGGGAGAAAACTCAGTCTATGGCTGTAAGTTAAGGATACCAGAAACTGACTTGACAGTAGCTCAGCCCTCTCAACCCATATATTCGCTGGTCCTTTGGCCCAACCTGACACTGTAAAAACCTGGGATTGGTTTGGCATTTGAAGCCAACATCTTACCTGTATGGAATTAGTCTGGGAAAGTGAAGGGATTTCCATCAGTATAAGGATAAGGATAAGCATATAAGGAATCCCCAAATCCTCATTATAAAATTAATCTCAAGATCAAATGCTCACACATTTAAAGCGAGAGTGTGCCACTTCCACATACAGTAGCCTCACAAAATGCCGATCTTGGATGGACTCTCACAGTTCTTGGTACTGACCCATTCAGAACATGGACCCTTTGAAAAACACTGTGACATCCTCTGCCAACTGTAGCTAGGTGGCAAAGTTAGCTGCCACCTATACTCTTTAGTGAGGGCCAGTGGAGGGAGTATGTGCTGGCATTAGGTGTCTGCTTTGTTGGGGCAAACCAATATAGATCGTGTCTGTTTCTATCAGGCATGGGACAGCCCTGTATAATAATACTGTAGTGGGCAATGAAGAATGCTTTGCTAAGGATTTCGGTGAATAGTACTTACACATACTAACCCCACTTTGCAGAAATCCCTTAAATGGTGTTACTTTGTTATTACATGTTTTATATATTATAATATAAACATATGTATATACTTGAGTATGACATTGCACTGATGTGAAAAAAAGAGAACTTTGAAATACTAGCTTCTGCCTGAATTTTCTCCCATAAGGACTTGCTTACTGTTTATCTAGATGAAACAAGAGTGAGATTTTTAGTACTTTTAAATCTTGCTTGGAATAGTTTAATATACTTTCACAGCTACTCCATGCAAACTATTCAAAATGGATTCAAATGCTAGTTGCCCTAATGAAAAATTCATCACTTTCTGCTCTAAATTCTGGAATCTGACTCTAATGCTAATTTTCTATCCTCAAGACACATCCAACCTGCTCTCAGTTGCATCTACTTCTGTTTACAAAAATGCAAGAAAACCCTGTTGTTGTGATTGCTTTCTATTTTGAAGTTCAATAGTTAACAATGAGATGCAGTGTTATTTCTTTTCCTTAATTCATCGTTGCATCTAAAAATAGCAGGCACTTAAATGTATTTCTATCCAAGAAAACAGCTAACATACAACCATTTCTCAGTTCACAATGAAACCTACAGCAACGCACGTACCAGGGAGAGCTCCTTCAAAATCAAGTTCTTGAAGTGCGTCACTGCACTTGCTGCCCTATCTTCTGAATAATCAAACACATTATCCGCTGACACAAAGAGATCTGCTTATTAAAACACTCTGCAGACCTTTTTACTGGACACAAATCACAATAAAAAATGGTACTTACAACGACAAAGATGGACAGTCCTTCATTCTCCACCCAGTTACCCATGTTTGCCCGAGACAAGAGTGCACAACAGCCCCGTTCTTTCTGGGACAGTGTCTATGACTTCTCTCATAAGGAAGTGAGAGCAGAAGCTCACAGCAATCTGTTTCCTTTCTCATTCATTTAGGAAATAAATTAACCCATAGTTCAATTTCATATCATACCCATAGTTCAATTTCAAACATGTTTCTACCAACTTTTAATAACTCACACACCTATAAATGACATAAACTATCTCTTCCTCAAGATACAGAGTTTGGATAAAATAAATACTGTAACTGGTGAGGCTTTCTGCTGAAAAATGTTTTGTCACTTTGAATAATTTTCAATGCTGAACTGTAATACACAATTCACAGAAGAATTATCTCATCCCGGCCTTATCTTCTTTATCATCCCAGGTCAGAGATGCCATTCCTGCAGATCCCTCTTGACAAATAGTCACTAGAATGATTTATCTTTTGATCACTCAAGGTTCACAGGAGCCTCCAAATATAATCAAAAGCTCTTCTTTTTAGGGACACACATGCAAACTGTAACATTTCCTCTCCACTTGGGTTAGCAGGGAGGACACGTGTCACTTGACTGTCTGGTTTTTTTCTTTCATTTTTTTGTACTCTCACACAGTTCCAGCTCTGGGAATTCTGACACTATGAAAAAAAAGAAAAAAAGAAAAAAAAAAAGGTAATGACTTTGCTTCTGTGATTGTAGAAAAGAATATGGAAAATGGTCCGTGTATATTCTGTAGCTTACAAGCCCATCAGACATTTATTCCAAAAGAATTCTTTCTTTAAAAAGCAATACCTTTGAGGGAGTTTAATGACTTCTGAATGTTTTGCCTCTATGGTATCACGATTCCCAAATCCACAATAAAGAGCATAAAAGGAAAAGTGGTCAGGGAAGGCAAAGTGTCTGTTCTGATTCATGGATGTCCATTCTAGCTGTGAAGACTAGCCAGCTCCTTCCACCCAGGAATAGCAGTACTCTTCCTGTTTTTTCTTCCAAGCAAGTGTGCGAAGCCAGGATGCTCTGAGCTTCAACAGCCCTGGCTTGCCTGGCAGCTCCTCAGATACAAGAGCCACCAAAACATGGACTCTCTGCCTTAGGAGGCTTTTGGCAGGCCATAAACTCCAAAGGGGCAGGGTTTAGATCAGTCACAACTGTCAAAGTTTGACACTCTCTCAACTGTCTGACTAGCGGCCATGAAGCAGAATATAATTTAGTTGCTCTCAGCCAAGCAGTTATCAAATACCCATAGCTTATCTCACAACCTGAGCTCAAGACATAGAGGTCTTGAATAGTTCCACAGCTGGTGGATGCTGTAGCTCCCTGGTATTTGAGAGGTTTGCCATTAATTGGAAAATGGACAGGACAACATATAGCATGGTTTCTGTATGTAACAAGTGTGGCTAGAGCTGGTATCAAAACCACCCACACATCACCCTCAATTTAATTCTGCTGTTTGAACCTTCTGAAAGTGTGAAATATCACTGGTGTAATATCCCAGAGATGTATATGTTTCATGCTTTGGTCTAGTTAAAAAAAAAACAAACAGCATCATATACAAGAAAAGGGAATGTTGGCAGCTGTGTATTAACAATTATGTAGGAGTGTGTTAAACTGAAGTATGAAAAACTGAAACACTTTTTTCTTACTCTGTTTCTAAAGTGTCTGTTGTGCTAGCTGATTACTGCACGCTGTTTTTCTTCTTTGTAGTGAATGGTTCAGTGAACCATTTTCTGTGTGACAGCCCTGAAAAAGTACTCAGATCTCAGGACTCTTCACTTCCTCACAGTAATTTTATGCCAGTTATTCTAGTTCCTCTGTTGATCTGTGAAATAAAGCTCTGTATATTTCTGTACAAATTTAAACAACATAGGACTGAGTGCTTCACACCTGCCTACTAAAAGGGCCATGAAAAATTCTGCATGCACAGATTCCAAAAGAGAGAGGTAAAGAAAAGAAAATGAAAGAGACCCAGTTCCTGCATTGCTGCCAATATGCTAAGACAAGGCTGCTGAGCTCCCTCCCATATAGCCAGTGAGAGACATTGACTAGCCTCTTTTATTTTGTCGGTCGAAGTATTTATTTTGAATTCTTTGCATTGTGTGTCTCTTGACCTTCCCTTGATTTTACACCAAAGAGGAAAAAGCAGACTAGAATCTTCTAAGACTTCTTACATGGAGGGGAAAGCCTCATCCTTAACTTTATATCCGTTCTCAAAAAGCATCATCTATGGAGCTTTCTCTGCTACACTACACACCAGACCTGCTTTCACGTCCAGTCTCAGGCTGTCACTGCACTGACCCCTTTGCTCATGGGAATAAGATAGTATGAAACCCCTGCCTTTTTTTCACAACCCCTGTTTTGTTTACAAGATAAATTATCCCATGCTGAGGCCAGGGCCCAGGGCCCATCCAACCTGGCCTCAAGCACGTCCAGCCATGGGGCACCACAGCTTCTCTGAGCAGCCGTGCCAGCGCCTCACATCCCACATAGTGAGGAATTTCTTCCTAATACCTAATCCAAATCTCCCTTATTTTAGTTTAAAACCATGATCGCGTTAAGCTGGCAGTACTTTTCAGGTTAAGGCTGGCATAAGCAGAAAGTGAGGTTAGCATAACCCCCTATACATAAAGCCTGGGGCCAAAATAACCCAGCTTTGCGCGGGTCTGCAAGAAATATAGCCCAGCCTAGCCACTGAACAGAAGCCCAGCTTTCACGACCCGCCAGGCGCTTTTTTCCTGCGTTCTTATCTTGCGTTCAGCCCAGCGCCGGCACACCGAGCACGTGGAGGCCCGTGGCAGCCTTCAGGCAGCGGGCAACGGCGGCTCGGCACCGCCACCTGGCGGCCAGCAGTGACGTCTCTGCTGGGGCAGGTTTTCACTCATTCAACTGCCTGCACCACTCTTCAGGACAGCGGGGAGGGTGCTGATGATTCCATTATATTATACATATATATATATATATATATTCTGTAAAAGCTGAGTAAGAAAATGAGCCCACTGTCAGCATTTTGTATTAAATGTTAATTTACCACTTGGAGACCTACATTTTCAAGGGGAAATATTTTAGTAGATATCAGATCAGAAACAAGAACCAAAGTCAGTGGTGTGTAACAGGTAGAAATATCAGTGCACCACAGCCTGCAAGCTCCAGGGGCAGATTCTTTTCTCACATGACTGAAAGTGCCACTTCCCTGCTGTCTCCCTACGGGTCTCAGCTCTGCTTTCCTTTGCTGCTGTGAGCTCCTTGATGGATCTGAACATCTGTCAGCCTTGTCTCATCACAGGTCTTCTGGTGTAAAGAGAGGGTGTCTTCTGACAGAATTTCCCTCTTGTAGACATCTGTCACACCTCTCTCATCTTTGACTTTGAAACCCAGTTTTTGAAAATGAGCCTGTCTGCTTAGCTTACTGTGTGGATAAACCATACTGAAAACATGGGGTGCTGGAGCTATGTTTGTATTCAAAGTCACTTCACCTGCCTCTGCTACAAAGCCTCTTTGCTGCAGACATTTCTCCTTTTCAGAAGGGAAAAAGCAGGCAAAAAAGCTTCAGCTCTGGGGAGTTCAGTTATCTCCACTTCTGTGCTGAAGGAGAGAGATGGGCAGGGATGTGAAGCAGAGCTGAGACACAGAGCAGTGACTTGGGAGCTTCGTGGAAATGGTGCACACACAGTGTCCCCAGCTTAAAAGTGAGTTGTGACCAGAAGCTCTAGTACAGTGGTGGCCTGCTAGCCACGTGACAGCCAAATGCATTCCCTGAGCAGAGGCAGCCTAGGAGCACGCACATGCACACAAAAGACACTGCTTCACAGAACCATGTCCTGATACAGCTTTTTCCATTGGCTGGCTGGGTGCCCTAATGGCTGTGCTACAGCGGAGGAAGAAATAGCATCAATATCATCACACAGTCACAGAAGTACTCCAGTAACCCCTTGCCAACATCCTAATTTCACGGGTCTATCCTACTTTACACTGCTGCACTCATATTGTAAAATACAAATGAGTGCAGTAAAAGGTGGGGGTTTTTTTGCTGATTTTTCTCTCTTGTTTCTCAGCATGAGGGTGACAGGGCAACTCATGTCAGTTTTAGATCCCTGCCTGCAGCATGACATCTGACCGACATGGCTCCTGGCTCAGCCTTGTTTGTACTGAGGACTTTGAGTTTTTGTTAACAGCAATAGGAGAAACACTGAGAAATGATTTCATGTTAAATGCACAAGTCTAAGAAAGGTAACAACACAATGAACTGTGGCACCAAGGAGCAAGCTTTTGCATAAAGCTTCACTTTAAAATAATCTATTAGCTAGAGTACTAAAATATGGTTCATCCCTGTGCTAAGGCTGAGCATGAAGCCTATAGGCTGCTAAGTCATATTTAAATTGCTTCTGAAAACAGACTAACACGGCTGTAGCCATACATCACTGTAATGGTGACGTTACAGAAATCATCCCATCCTGACCAGACAGTACCAGAAGGAGTGGAAATTGCAGTGATACCATGGATCTGGGCAACAGGAACACATGGATGGTCGAAATCCAAACCCGTAACCAGCTGAAGCCAGGAGCAAAACTGGATCACGAACTACCTGATGGAGCAAGAGGATATGGAATTAAAAGTAACCAATATACTGAATCCAGCCCTGTTTTTAAACACAATAGAAGGAAGGGAAATCAAACACGACTGTCTTCACACTATTGAACAAGTATATTGTAGCAGAACTGATTTGAAAGACTGTCCCCTCGGAATCCAGATGTGGAAATGTTTGTGGATGGTAGTAGTTTCATGCAAGATAGCATTAAGAATGCCATAATTCTGGCACATACCAGCTAAGCACAGAAAGCAGAATTCATAACCTTGCGAGGAGCTTTGGATTTAGCAAAAGGGAAAAAGAGACAGTATGTGGACAGAGTCGAAATTTGCATTTGGGGTTGTGCTTGCACATGGTGCTATCTGGAAACAACAGGGCTACTAAACTCCCAAGGAACACCTGTAAAATATGGAGAAACAGTAATAGAATTGTTAGAAGAGGGGTAATTACCAAAAGAAGTAGCTACAATGCATTGCAAAGCCCACCAATCAAACAACAATATCAGTATTGGTAACAGCCACGCAGATACAGCAGCCAAGAATGCAGCAGAAGGAGTTTTCCTCCAATTAATATCCCAGGAACATCAAGAACGGATCGATGAACCTCCAAAATACCAGACTGAAGATGAGAAATTGGCTTCCTTGATAAAAGCTAAGAAAAATGAAGAAGGTAATTCCAAAAACCATGTAATGGTTCCCCAGCTAGTAATGAGGAAAACAGTAGAAAATAACCATCAAATCACACAGTGGGGAACAGAAGCCATCATGGATAACTTAAAAACTCAAACTTTAAGCATGTGAATGGGAGTAATGGTGAAAAGAATGGTGAGGAAATGTGAATTATACTTGAAAAATAAAAAAGACCACCCTGTGGAATCATGAGAAGGGGAGACAGCCCAGGACAGCCCAAGACTGCCAGGTAGTCTTTTCCAAACTCCCATAGCAAGCTGGCTACAGGTATTTGTTGTTATTGACTGATACTTTTTGAGGATGATCAGAGGTTTATCCCTATCACACCAACAAAGCAAGGAAAATGGTAAAAGTGTTGCTAAAAGAAATTATACCTAGATTTGAGGTACCAATAGGTATATCGTCAAATAAAGGTTTTGCATTTTGCAGCTGAAATTGTCCAAAATCTAGCAAAAAACATTGAATAGAATGGGATTTACATACTCTATATAGGTCACAGTCCAGTGTAAAGGTGGAAAGGATGAATCAAACCTTGAAATGCAAATCAGTAAAATCTGTCAAGAAGCTGACTTGAAATGGCCTGAGGCCCTACCTCTCATCTTACTTCATGTTAGGAAATGGTGTTCTAAAGAGAAAATAAGCCCTTATGAAATTATCTATGGAAGACAGTCCATTTGTTTGACAGACAAATGGACTAGTCAAGCAGGGAGTGCTCCAGTGGAAAATATCTGTACTGAAAGTGGGTATTACAGATGACAGATGAGTATTTTTAAAGAAACGGGGATAAATACTGGGTGTTAGTTAAAGGCAAAGGATGGTACTGGTTATGTGGAGACTGTTACTATCATGGTGGACCAGAACCTGTACCCTAGGAATAGTAATGCCACAGGTTGCAGTAACAGATCAATTAACATGGAATACTCTCAAAGGTTAAAAGGGAAGAGCCCAATCCATTAGTAGAAAGGCCTGGTAGTTTTCACTCATTCATTAGGTGACTAATTCCTTTCTAGGAATTGCAGAACTAGAAAAAGCTATAGTAAACATCTCAGCAGTTACGGAGCACCTTGAAAATGAAACACTGGATGCTATTATTGCCCTTAAGGAAGAAGTTCAAAGTTTAGTCAGGATAGTACTACAAAACAGAATGGCTTCAGATATGTTATTGGCTGCACAACGAGGGGTTTGTGCAGTAGTAAATATTAGTTGCTGTGTTTATGTGGATCAGAGTGGTAGAATAGAAAGAGACACACATAAAATATGGCACCAAACTAAAATACTGCATAAAGTAATCCAGGATGATGTAAGCTAAAGCTTAACAGACCTTTTACCCAAAATGACTTCCTCACTTCCCAGATTAAATAGGTTAAAGAAGTTATTTGTAGGGACAATGTATATAGTAGCTACATGTATCCTTGCTTGTTCTATGATTAAATGTAGGGGATGTATACCTAAATGTGAAGGATCAAAGGTGGTGAGGATTAAAATATAAACATCATAATCCTCAAAAGAAAAGGAAGGGTTGATACAGGCTGGTTTAGCAATGGGGATCAGTATATTAGTTTAAGGACCAACAAATTAGTTTACCAAAAGGAACCAACAAGTGCTAGTTCTAAAACTTTCCATTTTAACTTTGCTTGGAGTGTGAACTTGTTTTTCTCAAGGATTCTGCTTCACAGGAACACTGGAGTCACAATAACTACTTTTATCTTTGCATCCACCAGGTGCAAGGACTTTCTCCTTGGATTTCACATGTATTGTTTTGAATTAGAGTGCATTAAGATAGAAAATTGCTCATTATGGCTTAACAAGCAATGGACATTTTCTAAATTGGGAAAAAACAGCTAGAGGTCAGCCAGAAGTCACTGTGATGAAGCTGATTATAGGAAAATGGGGTGAAAGTAAGTGGTTGTATGCAACTATGATGCATAGTTGCATACTATGCATGCCCAGAGGGACATATTTATATATATATTTATATATATATATAAATTAATGAGTTCTTGGAAAAGAATGAATATGTATGCCAGTGCATTGCATACGTATGTCTGAACTGTCTTAACTGTTTAAATGTATAATTCTGAGAAAGTATGCTTCATTTGTCAAGTTGCCTAGTATGTATTGTGAGGAATAAAGGAATGCTGCTTTCTAACACCACGTTGGAGTTAGAGAATTTTCTTCCTGGATTTGAGATGACAGAACTAGCACTCAATGATTCCTTTTGTTAAACTAATATATTGGTCCTTAAACTAACATACTCTATTGCTAAACCAGCCTGTATAAAAATTATTATTAAAAATGAGTAGTTTAGACCAGGGAATGTTTTCTGCAACACTACTTACTCTTTTCCTTATTAGCTCTTAATATAAGATTTGATGGCTTAATGATATTCTCCCATTTCCATTGTTCAAGATTGCATGGGACTAGTGATAGCCCAAAGATATTTCAACTCTTTCTCAGTTGGGTTCACAAATTATTCTGAAATAATAATTTTCTGCCAAATGGTGCATGCAAACTGCATGCATTATGTCAGCAGTTTTGTATCCATTCTGACCATTAGCACAGAAATGTTTTATTTCATGATGAGATGCAAAATCGAAACTAATACGTGTACGGCAACACTGTGTGATTAAAGACTGTGCTGGTACTAAAACAGACTAACAAAACATAAATTAAACCTAAATGGCTTGAAAATGCTATGTCTAGATTAGAGAGACCTCAGTTTCTGAGGCAAGGTACACTGTTTGGCGGTACTCAGACTCCTTACTTGAGCTTCTACTGTGCACCTTAGAGAATGCTGGTGGACAACTCTAGGCTCTTCCTCACCTGAGTTTTTCTGAGTTGCCTGAAATACTTCTGTAGACTCACAGTGTCATTTTCTTTTCTTCATCTTCTTCTTTTTTCTTTCCATATATTTATTTTTCTTTAAAAATAAGAAGAAAAGTTAAAAGCAAGAAAACCCACAACAATCCATTGGCAATGAAGCAAATATACTTAATAAGCACCTAACTACACTGTGGCTTTGCGTTACCTTACCTTCCCTGTAGTACCAAAGCTAATGCTACACTCCTTTTTGAAAAATTCCTGGATGCATTATTTTTTAAAATGATGTCTGTACTTCTGAGTACTGTACTGTTCACTGCTATTAATGTTTTCAATGTAGTAATGAAGAATTGATGCATTCCATGCATTCAGTCATTTTCACAGCTGTGTAATTTTGGCTATAAAGATCAACCATACCAAAAGTGCAGCTGGATGTTTCACTTTGTTGTTTCTCCATTTCTATTTGAAGTGATTGCCACAAAGCAACAGACAGGAAGAAAAGAAACAGCAAGAAAAATATTCTAGAGAACTTAAATGATGTTATGAGGGTAATCAACTGCAAAACTAAAGCAATCACAAGCACCTTGCTTTTTGTTATGCATGTTAAACAGAGCAATTCTACTTCAACACATATTATATATAAGAGCAGGAAATCCACACATAAATAAAACAAAAAGTAGTGCAGCTAGGTACCTTGACTCTAAGGTGTTGTTTTGATATTTAGCCTCCATATTAGAAGCCAAACTTGAATTAGAGTTCAGGCTGACTCACCTTACTCTGTGCTGGTGCAGCCTCACCTAGAGCACTGTGTGTGATTTTGGGTGCCACAAAATAAGGACATAAAACCTAAACACCCAAAGGAGGGCTACAAAGATGTCAAAGGTCTGGAGGACAAGACGTATTAGGAACGGCTGAGGCCCCTCGGTGCGCTCAGCGCAGAGCAGAGGAGCTGAGGGGAGGCCTGATGGCGGCTGCAGCTCCTCACAGGGAGCGGAGGGGCAGCGCTGAGCTCTGCTCTGTGTGACAGCGACAGGGCCCGAGGGAACGGCATGGAGCTGCGTCAGGGGAGGGCAGCTAGGGGTCAGGGAAAGGGGCTGCACCACAGGGTCTCAGCATGGAACGAGATGCCCGGGGCTCGGCCCCGAGTGCCAGAGTTGTGGGGGTGTCTGAACAGTGCTCTCAGACATAGGGTTTGATCTCTGGTGGTCCTGTGTGGAGCCCAGAACTGCACATATAAGAGCTCACATCTGAATTACAAAATTCTGAAAGGTGAAATTGTTGTACCTGAACACTGACACTCAAGAATACTGAAAAATTTATTTTCAGGAGCAAGAGATTTTCCCTAGGATTGTTAGAAATCTGGAAAAGGATAAAGCTGTTCTTTCCTTTTCTCTAGGACATACAGGTGTTGTAGTAAAGTTGTTGCTTATTGGAAGGAGATTCAGTAAGTTCCCATGTTGTGATTTTGAAGCACCTACATGGGAATTTTGATTGCATTTTGACTTGAGTACTGAGACGAAGCTCAGACAAAAGAGTTTCATTGAACTTGTTCTTAAAGATATAGAAAAAATTACACAGTCCTTAAAACCTCTTACTTAAGTCTTCTGTCTCCAGTGAATTAAACTTATCATCTCTACCAAAGTACTACTATATATTCATGTTCCAGTGATGCCTCTTGAGTGACTGCAATCACGTCAACTGCATTTTAAAATACAAGACTATAAACATTCACTATGATGCTTGCCTTGTGTGATAAATGTGTTTCTTCATTAACCAGGAGGTAGTAAATATTTCGAGACAAGAACAATCGGGGTGTAGTTAATCTTCTACTGAATGTTGACACAGCTGCCCGAGCAGTATTTCTTTTTAGGAACTAAGAGCAAGGGGGTGTTGCAGCATCAACAGAAGAATAGCTGAAGACCCCAGTAACAACAAATGAGACATGCGCAGAGTATTCCGGAAATACCACGACAGTCATTGGAACCACTTAAAAGAATGGCCCCAATCTTCGGGTGGTGCGGCAATTGGCGGGACGGAGATCCCCCTGTCGCCCAGCGCTGCATTGCCTCCTTACTTTGCTTACTATAATCAATAAAATCTGAACAATTGGAGTCTGTGATGTTTATTGACTAATCTCCCCATAGCACCTTGCACAAAGCTCAAAATCCTGTTTCCTTTGCACACGAGCACTTTCAGGAGGCAGGAAGTAACAGAAAATGGTTTGCTGTTTTAGACTACTGTCTCATCCCACCCTGTGGGTTTTGAGAGAGATCAATCTTTTTCTGTCTCCTGAGTCACGTTACAGATAAGACAATATTATGCAATGGCTACTACTAAGAGTGAAGGAGATAGGAGATACTACTAAGAGTGAAGGAGAAAAGAAGATAAAAGATAGAAACTGGAGAGACAGACAGATAAACAGATATATAAAAACACCGCAAAGCAAAAATGGTTCACCACTTCTCGATCCAGCGATGTCTTGGTAGTGCTGATCTTTGGCAGTGCTGATCTTTGGCAGTGGTGGGTTGTCCGAGGCTATGGCAGTAAGCTGTTGAATAACTATGATGAAAGTACGTACTCTTACTTATAGTCCAGAGTGGTTGGGCCTGCTCTTTTGAATTGACAGCTTCTGGCTTCGGGGGATCCCTGCAGGAACTCTTTTTCCAGTTTTCCACGCCTTGCAAATTTAAATCGGCAGGGAGAGGAGGATTCAAGGAGATGCCAGATTGTATCTTGCCTTCACAGGACACAATGGTATCATCTCCCAATCTCTTGTATCAGGCTGGAAACAAGTCTTCAGCCAGAAAACACTCTTGGGCCCTCCCCTGCAAAGGCAAACAGCTCTAAAGAAATGCTTTCAAATGTAAAACTGTCCACAAAGCGTTTCGATTGTCTCGTGATGATTTGAGACAATGCATTCTTTACCATTCTCGGACAGACAGATACCATCAGCTCCTATGGAAAAAAAATGTAGGAAACACGGGGAAATAAAACAGGTGTTTTTTTGTTTTTTTTTTTTCCCCAAACTAGTACAGTTTACCAACCTCAAATATTTGCCTGTGCTGAGTCAAGCCTGCAAATGTCAAACCGGCATGCAAATAATCAATTCTTTTTTCTTTTAAAAAGGTTTCATTTTAGTTGCCATATATTTTTTAAGAATAATGAAAAAAAAACAACCCTGTATTTTATTTGAATGGTTAGAAACGTACTTTAAATATGTTCTTTCTGTAATCAGTGCACCCTATAAATTGAAGTCACTTTTATTACCTTCCATGACTTTCATAACATCTTCATCTTCCTTCCCTCTGTACCTCTTTATTTCAACAACTTCTACTCTTCCATGCCTAGAGGGAGAGGTAGCGGGTACCTGGATCACTGAGTGTGATTACACAGCTTTAACACACCTAAAAAGAGAAAGCTCCTGGCTTACTAACAGGTCAGACAGAAAGTCAAGTAGATAACTCACATTGAAACCTTAATTTTCAGTAGGATCATTGCATCAGTTTGCATATCTCCTCTTGGCAAACCATTGTCTTCACAAATTTGTTCAAACCTATTTCCCTCCTTCAAACACTGTGCCAGTGTGCTCCTCCTACTCCACCCCTCCTGCTTCCTTCCCTCAACTCCTTCCATTGACCTGGCCTTGTACCCAAGACCTTGCAGGATGGACAGTGAGCAACAGTACCAATAATGTTCTTGCTAAAACACATTAATGACCACAAATCTGTCACAAACAGAGGGGCTGAAAGAACTGATAGCAGAAACCTGGTTCAACAGCTGAAGTCCAATTGAGCACACACCTAAAAAGCAACTTATGACTATGAATCAATTATCTTATTCCTTAAATAGTGAGCAGCCTCAAGGTTACCCCTATGCAGAGATTCCTTATACCTTGATGCCTTGCTGATACAGATCCTCAGTAAGTGACGAATGTTTTACGCTTTGCTAGCCTCACTAAGATCACATTTTAGATAGATTGTAAGCTTTGTTAGCTTCACTAAGATTATAGGTTATTTGTGCACATACAGCCTTATACATAAACTGTTGGTCAAGTCTGGGACTAGGAGTGACAATAAATAACTTATGCCAATCTTGTTCTCTATGACACTGTTCTCTCAAACCAACTACTACATCTTCTGCTGAGTTCTCTACCAGCTAAATAGCATTAGATGCACCCAGTGATTTTGGATGAAGAACTCCCAAATCAATCAGATTATTATTCTGTCAGATTTGCATAAAAACATCTTCTGTTCTGTGTGTTAACAGCTGACAGCATACTATATAACCTGTAGCTTGGACTGCTAAAAGTCTGTATTAAGAATGGACACCAACACAATTTAAGTTTGTGTTTCAACATTTTAATGTGTTGTTTTACAAGTATAAAAGAAAACCTATGTTCTGTGTTCTAGATCTTGCATACTCATTTACATGAACAATCCTTACTGAGCAATCCTTTGTGTGACTCAGGACTACTGAAGTGAATGAAGTTTTTAACATTAGCCCTGTACCTTTTCAGTGACACATACACCTGTAACACTTAAAACAATGGTAGACATCACTAATTCAAACACATATCTTTCCTAGCTAATACAGCTCTTCTCCCAGTGCAGCCACTGAGTGCATTGATAATAACACTATCTAGATTGTCACTACCCTGGAAAAATAAAATGCATTTCCTCACATTATAGGACACTTTAGGAACATGAGCTTGTTTGTAAAATACTGGTCTTAATGCAACAGAACATCTTTGTCTCTCCCTTCAGCAGTGGCAGCACCATAAGCTCAGAACATACACAGAGCAGAGATAAGTCAATCAGCAACTGATGCTGAGGAGACATGAGGCACAGCTAAAGCAATGGCACTCATGTTGATGGAGTGTTTAAACTGCATTTGGCTGGTATGCACAACTATGGCAAAGCCATGTAACAGCAGTATAACCCAAACAATCTTTTTCTCATAATGGTTTAAATATTCAGGCTTCTATGCATGCATTTGAGGACACTGTTATAAAAATAGGAAGTAATATGGCACATTCTCTAAAAACATGTTTACACATTAGCATCCATCATTAGTACGTGGAGTTAAATGGTACCCACTACATACACATACTGAACTCCCAGCTGCATAATTCTGCTACTATTGGCTTACCTGAAGCATAAACATTTCACTAGCTGAGGTTTGTGAAGTTCCCACTCTTTTCAAACGGCAAATTCACAACAGGACCAGTGCTGAAGTCTTATTTAAAGACTTCTGAGCCCTCTTTATAGTTCTGAAGTACCTCTACACGTGAAACCACCAAAGTTTTACATCTTTGTACATCTGTAGATAGGCAATGACTGTAGTTCACTAATCATCATCTATGAATTAGATACTCAGTTCTAGCTAGGAACACCAAAAAATTGCCCGTGTCCTGAATTCTGAAGTTTTGGAAGCAAAGGACCACATTCTCAATTGCTCCTTCAACTCACTATTAAAAAAAATAATAACAATCTGAAATAATTTAGAAAAGTACATGGAAATACTGTACAGTGCCTTTATGTATACAAGTAGAGAGAAGTACTGACATGTTTTCAAGGAATTGCTTCACCATTCTAATGCTTCTCAGAGAGAGAAACCAGAGCAGAGATATTTGGTGCCTTTCCCAAATACGTGAGCTATGTTCCTATGCTAAGCTCACACCAGAAACTCACATTACCACCCACCAATGATTTAATTGCATAACACACATACATACACACATCAAGCAAATTGAAAAAACATAACTCCATTATAAAACAGAAGTAGGAAGACATTTCATTTACAGTGCAATAAACAAAAAAATAAAAACAGCTTAGCTCTTTGCAGTACTTCATGTGAAATCCCATTACAAATGACTTCAGACCCCAACTTGAGGCATTTCTAATAAAATGGTGTTGATCTGATCCCTACCTAAGAACTTCACATTCTCCATGACAGCAGGTTGGAAGTTAAGCTGAGGCACGAGAAGGTACTTTGAGTCATGAATTATTTTCTTTTCAATAGTAATCACAATGTGTCAAGTAAAGAAGAAACTCAAAGTGCTAAGTAACCAAAGTGCAAAATGCTTTCACTTACTCTTTCTAAATACAGCTGTATTGTTTTGTATTTCCACTAAATTGTACTCCTTGGTTATCCACCCACTAAAGTTTCACCAGTGATTTGCAAAATACAGAAACACTTTCATTTGTGGTGATATAGTGCATAGAAGAAAAAGTCAACAATGTCCATTTTCTTTCTTTCAGACTTCAAGCCAGTAGTACTTATGAGGTAAAAGATGCCAGAGGGTTTGCACTACTGATACCAACCCAGCCACAATACAGAGTCAGAAAGGAGTTATCACAAAAGCACCTGCTTCATGTGCTACCAACCGCTCCGACCCCCCCGACAGTCAGAGGAGCATTTGTCTTTTCTAACTTTAGCCATCTGAAATGGAGACAGATAGTCAGATCAGCTGTCAAGACATATGGTTAACACAGAGCAGCAGGTCTTCAGAGAATGATTCATGTCACCTAAGCCAACATTTTCAGAAAGGCTGAATCACTCACTGGAGATATTTCTTGGACAGCCCCTAGCTGACTAGTTCACACTGTTGACCAAACTTGAAGATATCTCAAGCTATGTGAAGTGGACGCCACCCTAATACCAGAGTATCACAGATTCTGAAGTAGTATTTAAGTGATGTCAGTACACCAAGCTGTTCCAGAACATTACGCTTACTGTGTTAAATTTAATTCCCTTAGTAACGAGCAGCAAATATGAAGAGTAAAATAGTGCATAAGCCAGTAACCCCTCTGTCCACTCTCAGTAACAGTCACATTTCAGCGTTAGTGCTAGCTAATTAGCTGTTTTCTTGGCAATCCAGGCTACTGTGAATTGTAGAAGTCAAATTCTTATGCCACAGAGAGAAGCACTATTTTATCACATTGTCTAGAGTGTAGTCTGCAATTCAACCAAAGCAGACCACAGCTATAGTCAGTTTAAAGTCAAAGACTATGCTCTGTGTCTGTGTGAGGGTGACATGCCATAATGACATCCTTTCTGAAATGAAACGCGTTTCCTTCCATCCTCAGATTTCCTGAGTAAGATGAGAATCAGGCTAGATGTTAAAGGATGTCTTCTATAATGATTTTAAAATAGGCACAGGATAATAAACCTATGTGCAAAAATAAAAATCTGAAACAGAAGTCTACAAACAATGACTGCTCTCTATGTCCATACACAGACAGTCAGGTGCACATACCCAAACTCACAGTTTTCCACAAAGGTAGGCTTGTCACTTGTCATGCAGTGTACACCTGCAAGAAAGAAATCCCATCCACAAGACACAATATCCATGAGGCCCAACATTCCCAGCAGCTGATCTGCCACATTCCAAAGGCACAGACTTGCTTCCAGTTGAACTAGGCATTGGAAGAAACACTTTGATGAGGATTCCCATTTGGAGAATCTATTGTCTTGTTACTGCTCTGTGACTCATCAGCATTTTCAGATGATTTCAAATCCGCTTTGTCTGTCAGGGTGGAGGATTTGGGAGACTTGCAAATAAAGCAGAACATGAAACAGGACAGCAAACCTTCGGTAATGCTGGATGAGAACAGTTTTTTGCATGGGTGGCAGAATTGGTAGAACACCAACATGAAGAGGATAGCCATACAGTAAGCTATCAGGAGCTGCAAGACCAACAACGGGGCGCAGACATATAAGTAGATATCAGTTTTATAGATGTACCACATCAGCAGGAGGAATGCATTCTCGATGAATCTCAGCATATAATACACAGTCAATCGGTACCAATTTTGGGATTTGTTAATTAAGTCAGGATCATTGAGCTTCACCTGCACTGCCGACCAGCAGAACATATTAATGCCTGCATACAAGAAGGTAAGAAGGCACAAGACAATAGTAGTGCCAACCCTGCTCAGTGCCTTCTCTATGTTCTCAGGAAATGGGGACTTGCTTTGCCAGAAGAGAATCCATGGATAAAAGAAAAAACCAAAGAAATTCACTAGCACAACAGGGAGAGTCCAGATCTGAAGGACTGAGCTGAAAAGGACCAACACTGTAACACGTGTAGCAATCTCAAAGCTTCTCCACATGAATATGCAGAGGTAGGCAGCTGGTTTCACACTGACATCATAATCATCGTATTTAATCTTAATAGCCAAGATGTTGCAGCGTAAGGCGCCATATACAATTGACAGAAGAGAAAGGACCATAAAAATACCTACGGAGAGAAAAGACAAACCAGAATGATCAGTCCTGCAGAAGACATTGCATCACCATACTGCACAGACGTTGTCTTCACGGCACTTCTGGGGATTCCCAGTAGGGTATAATGCAGAAAAAAACATATCCATTCTGTGTATCCATTTCTGGGTTTTTACTCTAATTCTACCTCCAACTTTGGTCCTCACTTACTACTTTTCCAAGCAGATAAAAGACAGGATGCACAGAAGAATCACAAGCATCTCCCCACCACCAGCCCAGGACTGTCTGTACCTGTACTGTCCTTGGCAATTATACAGCTCCGTTGCAAAACAGGAGAATGATTCTGACCTAAGTAAGATATGGATGTACAGACCCTGGACATACAGAGTAAACAGAGAAGTATCTCAGTGTTCAGAAGTGCTAGCTATACTTGGTTTTGTCAGTATTTGCATGCTTCCTTCACAGTTTTTAACAATATGCTGAATAGCTGATTTAGGGGACCAATTTTAAGCGCCTTCATTCAATACTTTCAGTTTCGAACTTTGCACTGTTTGCATGCAAGAAGCACTTCAAATGCAAATCACACAAGACAGTAAAAATGATTTTCTTGTTCTTTTAGAGTTTGAATGAAAGTAACCAAGCTAAATGGTCTCACTACAGAGCATTGTATTGCATCAGATAAAACAAGATAAACAGAATTGGCACTTCTTGATTATGTCAATTACTTCTGTAATGTTTAACAACTAGTGCTTGCCACAGCCTTCAGGTAGTTTTTGTCATTATCCAACACATGAACTGGATTTCCTACTTTGCTATAGCTATTTAACTGTGACTATCTGTTTTTCTTCTAATTAAAATTACTGATTTCTGACCATGAGTTTGAAAGAAACCAGTGTATTTAGGGATCTCTGATAACTTTTCACATGATTTTCTCTATCCTTTTAGCTAACCTCTCTCCCATGCATATCATCAAATACTTTGAATTACTTTGGAGAAGAAATTAATTACTCCTTCACATCTGAATTTTAAATAGCACTCAGCAAACTGGAAAAAAAGCCACTTTATATTGTGATTTTGTACGTACCTTATGTTCTCTGAAAATGGTAATGCATTTGCATGTTTCACACCTGCATTTTTAATTTGCATTTTTAAACATCTCTCTTATAGCAGTACAGTTGAGCTGAGATTTTTTAAGCTTTATGCTTCAGAAAACATCATTGTCTAAAAGCAAAAGAGCAATCAAATGGAGCCAAGAATACCACTATGGCCAAAGCCACTTGTGTGGCTCCTTTCAACACCTTCCCTCTATTTCTGTGTTCGTTTGAGAGCTGTGAGAGAACAAATAACCTCTATGAGCTAATTAACCAAGAGAATGCTCTCAGAATTTAAAAACCAAAGCACACAAAACAAGCAAACCACATAAACACACACATCTACTGGAGAAAGCATGCTTCTGTCCTGGAACTCAGCTTGTCTTCTGCTTTGCTAAGATGATAAATCTTACTACCTGATTTCATTTTACGGATGAATCTCAATCAATCTCAAACTTGCCATATTAACTCAAGCCTTTGAAAAAGGCACTTTTCAATGATACAAACCAGCCCATGCTTATTGTGGTTTAATACTACCACTAGTTCAAACATTGCTTCTAAATCCTGTGATAAAAACAGCTGGAGGCAACCACAAAGGGAAATACCAAAGAGTGACAATATTGTAGCTTTTACTTGTCATGAGCAAACAAGAAGTATCATTTCATAAAGGAAAGTAGCTTCCTCTGGAACAATCCAAAGTCCTCTAACAGCTCCTGTAAACATACCATTGCTCTTCTTTCTGCCTACTCCCAGAAAGTGATACTTCTCTCACGGGTCAGAGGTGTGCAGTTCCAGAATCACTCCAGAAACACTTTGCTGTTGCTATCTTGAATCTTTTCAAGACCTGGTCTTTTCCTCACCTCAGAAGTTGGTAAGATGGTGATTTCTCCTCTAGGTGAGCCACATCACAAATATAATATTACTATTATCTTACATTCATAAGAATGATATGATTCAGATAAGTGTCTTAGGCTACTTTATACTGTAATTTTCTAAACAGCTGTTCAGAATCTGAAAAATACGGGAACTTTCTTACCTAGTGCAAAACATGTGGATATCAAAACCTGTTCCTTCAGATACGACTTCAACACTTAAAAACTATTAATAATCAAAAACACTTGAAACATGTTCAAACAATGAAAAATGTACTCTGTTGTCAGAGCTTCATGAACTAAAGAAAAGCCACTGGGGAAGTATCTTAAGATATATGGCAAGACCACCCAGAAAGCACAATTCATGCCTGTTAGGAAAGTGATACTATAAAGGGTAGCATGTTGAAAAAAAAACATATAAACAAAACCTCTTTTCTTGGAGACAACAGACACTGCTACAATTAAAGGTGTTTTTTTTTTTAATCAGCTGAATAATTTCATTTTTAAATGGGAGGAAATTCGCCTCTTGAGAGTATCAGTGTGAATAACATCTATGCACTTCATGCTAAACAGTTACTGAGGCTTTATTTTCATAGTTTTTATCAGAAACTTTCAGACTTTATTTTACTTTAGCAACTGTCTTCACTCCTCATCTTACATTCTTGGCAGACAAAGAAATGACAATTCTGAAGAATGTCAGACACTTGTACGTATCTGACCATCCAGAGAAATTCATGTATGCCATGAATGAGAAAGACATAGCATTGACAAAGGTTTAGCTAAAGGACTGGCTGTGGTTTAATGTGGCAGGTGACTCAGCAACCACACAGTCCTTTGCTTGCTGCCCCCCCTTGCCAGTGGGATGGGGGAGAAAATCAGAAATGAAAAAACTATAGAGATAGAACTATTTACTAGAGAAAAAAGGATAATAGTTAGGTTATATATATATAAATGTGGATACATATATATATCTGAATGCATATAAAAAGTGATTTTTATCATTTTTTATAGTGATTGCACAAGTGATTGCACAAGCAATTGATCACTACCCCTTGACCGAAGCACAGCTGGCCCCCCAGCAGTGGAAAAGAGGCAGATGAATTCCAACCCTCTTCAGAACTCCTTCCACATGATATCCTGTGGTATGGAATATCCCTTTGGCCAGTTTAAGTCAGCTGTCCTGATTCTGTTCCCTTCCAAGCTGCTTTGGCTCTTTGGCGTGAACGGCCTTGGCTCTGTACAGCACTGCTTAGCAGCAACTATAAACATCAGACTGTTATCAACATTGTTTATCTCCTAGAACCAAAACACAGCATCATACCAGACAGTCTAAAGAAAACAATTCTGTCCCAGATGAAACTGAGACACCCACCAAAATATGAAGGTGGTAACAACAGCTCTACCTACTTCTGGCAGCCGTGATCTCCTGCTGCAGGACGCAGATGTAGAGCTGGAGTGTGAGCTGTGGTGCTGAGCCAAGGAATGCCTGGATCACAGAGGCCCTGCTGAATGCAGACCTGTGGGTACACAGCTTGCCTTCAGCCTGGCCCACTTCCTTCTCAACTTCTTCTGAGTACCCATCCTTGGGCATCTGCCTCTTCTTTGTGATGCTGACATAGGGCTCTTCAACTCTGCCGGCATGGAAGTAAATGTAAAAGACTTCCACGCACCTATAAGCAAGTTAGTAAATAGAGTAACAGGAAAACAGGAATTAAAGCATAAGTCTTCTCACCAGTTAGTATTTTAAGCCATGACATACTAAGCCATTAAGTCATCTTTTTTTTTTTTTTTTAAACAGAACAAACCACATTTTCTCCTTTTGGTATACTTGCAGTAAGACAGATTTTGATGCAGACGCAAAACATGAACTACTGTGACGAGAGGACAAGAATCTGGGAATGCCCTCTGAGCTGCTAGCAGGAATACTTGAGAATGAGAGGTTTGGCTGCCTCCTCTGAGCCACCCTTGCCTCCTGCTGTCCTATTAAAGTTCTTGGACTACTCATCCCCAGTGTTCACAACTTCCCAATACAGCATTCAAGCAGAAGGTGTTTCTTCAGATTCTCACGTTTTCCAGTGTTAAGTATACAGCTGTGACCAATAAAACTCCTTCTCGTATCTTTGCCCCAAGCAGAACATCTCAAGAAACTGGAGGGAGGCTCAGAGTACAAGTGGGTACAAACACCGCAAACACAGTTGGACTCAAACCTTGCTTTACCAAGCAGTGGTTCCAAAAAAGAGCCAACAAGCAATAGCAGCAGTAATGAGAACAAGCAATTTAGCATCTCACAACTCATATTAGCCTATTTTAAGAAGACACATAAATAGGAGCTTTATTCCTTATGTTTCCTTAGATTTACTACGACATTTAAGGAACATAAATGCCAGTACTGCAAGAATATTCCAAGAAGATGCAGTGTTTCCAGTTGCTGCGTCTCCTTGCTCTTTAAATACAGGTGAACCAAACCCCCTTGATTACATAATGCCACACATTAATTTTCAAGGAAAGAAAGTACCAGTGCATACATTCCTCTTTATAGTTTTATAGTTATATAGTTTTAACATGGTTTTATTACGTGCTGCCTCTACCCACATATGGAGAATAATCCATATGTTAGGGGGAGGATGGAAAAGGGCTAAAAGGACCAGCATCAGCAAGTGTTATTGCAGTGAGGGAAATTAGTCAACCTGAGTTCTAAACAAGACAATACAGCCTCAGACAGATTTCTGAAGGTCTCCGAAATTGTCTTCCAATGACCATTTTCAGACCTGGAAAAATTTTACAGACACAATTCTAAGAGAGTTTTGTGATATGGAAGTGTCAAAGATGGGCTTCAGCAACAAGCAGGATCTGAAGCACTCAGGGGAACAGTCAACATTATCAAAGGAGTAGTAACAAGCAAGTATATAATAAGGTATAGGCAAAGAAAGGGAAAAGAAATGCTCTGTTTTTGCATAGGTTCCTGAAGATATGGGTCTGTGGTGAAGTGGAGAAGTGGTATTAAAAAAATATTGAATTTTGAATATTGAAAAAAAAGAAAATCTCCCAAACACAATGTGGGCAGAACATATTTTGTCTTTTATGCCTAACACTTACAGACTTCAAAATTAGAAAGAATGGATGCATGAGCTGCACAGCTAATGAAGGCTGGCTTATGCTGAAGATCTTTCCCAGCTGAGAGAGAACCTCAAGTGAGAGGAAACCTCATCTGTGAGGACACCCTGTGGCTTCACTTCTGGTCACAGCTCCTCCCATGGCTGGACACATATGTCATCTTCTTTCTTTCCAACATGCCTTACTGAGGTTCATCAACTCCACCTGGTTGCCTTCAAAGATAATAGCTGCTGGAATACGGTATCTGAGCCTTCTGTAGGACACATTAAACCCAAGAGTTTTTGTAAAATATAAATAGAAAATAAGCTTTATTTGAAGTATCTCACAATTACAAAGCATGGAGTTATGCTTGCCTGAGACTATTACTTTCAACTTCTTTTTTTTTTTTCATTTTTTCTCCCCAAGAACAATTGCCAATTCAGCATCTATGACAGCACACAGACTGAACTGAAAAGCAGCCCTAATAAAAATTCATTTTCCCCCCTTAATGGGTCACTAGCAAGTTTCAGCTATTCCAGATGGAGGGCAGCTTCAGTGCCCTGTAGTACTGTCCTCGATTCACTGAGCTTCAGCTGCTATCATCACTAAAGCCATGTGAAGGGCCTGATGCACTGGAGCCTTCATTCACAGTGATGACTTTCTATTGTCCCCTTGTTAAACTTTCAGTCCCTGCCAGCTTTGTTCCACGTGAAAGAATCAGTACAGCCAAAAGTAAAGTGTGACAAATTAATAAAGCACAACAGCTTATGAACTCAATGCAGATTCTGAAAACAACAAATTGATTCTGTTCCGAAAGAAAGATCCCAAACATTTATATCTCACTTAGTATTCACAGCCATCTATTCATCCACAGTTTGAAGCTATTACAGAAAATGAGATCTCAGCATCAGCCTCTGAACTCTTGCAGTGCATGACTGGAAGCGAGACACAGTCTAGGGACCCATCAGATATGCAGTAATCCCATAAAAGAGGTGATAAGATTCACAGGACTAGTGACTATAGTAAATACTATCATCAACATAAAAATGGGTTTTGGAGCAAGCACATGATTTTTATTTATTAGCTAGGTATTAAGTAGCTGTACACTGAGTTCCATGTGTGTGATGGGAAATTTTATGCCCATGTAAAAAAGCAGACATTTCCAGTACAGTGTGAAATAAATGGTCTGACCAGCATACCTTACAGACAGAGGGGACTTATAACTGAACAATGGAGCAATAAAAATGACATGCACAAGGACTCAAATTACCTAAGCAGTGATGCTCATCTTCTCCTGAGCACTAACCACCCTACACAGGAGTGTTTCTGGAGGTCATGCTTTTTTGGGGTCAATGACAGACACATTCAAGACTCCAGATTGTGCTACAGCCAAAGCAACTGCTTAGAGGTCTCCTTCAGAATGAGGAACTCCAGAGGAGACCCAATTGCTCATTGTTCATTGCTGCTCAGGAGGAAAATGAATGGGAGATCCCAAGTTATGCAGAAACTATCCCTCCAAGTCAGGGATGCTTAGGGCCTTCCAAAAGGCACTCATTCATGGCAGAAGGCACTGAACTGGAAAGCTTCTCTGGATGCAAAGCAATGAAAGCCAAGGGCTCAGAAGGAGCTAAAATTACTTCAATGTAAGAAAAAAAAATAAAATTACTCTTAACCAAAAGTTAAGAGGTGAGAAAAAGATGTGCTGCTTTCTCTCCTGCTGCCAGATCTTGGCAGAAGGAACAGCTAAACTTTTTCAAGGACACTGATGGTGTCTGCAAAGAGTGATTCAGCAGCAACACATTCATCTTCCACACAGTCTGTAGGAGGAATGATCCCGTCCTTATATGCCTGCTGAGAACGAGCACCTCATTCCCTCTTTGAATCGTGGATGTGTGGGATTTCAATACAGGCAAAATAATGGTGGTATGAAGAGTGTGCAATGAAGATATGGAACTCCCCACCTTTAACAAGTGCTGTAAGAGCAAACATCCATTTGAGAGGTCTATCCAGGTGTGCTCACAACCATTGTACAAAAGGGTTTCTCTTATAACTCCGTTTCTAACAAATTCATTTTCTTTAGTTAGGTGTGCAAAGACTTATTGCTCCTACAGAATTACTTATCTGTGTCAGATAAAGCTCTGCTCCTCACTCATGATCCTACCTTCCATTGCACTGACTCATCACATCCTGGACACCTAATGCATCTGCTCAAGAATAAAGAAAAAAAAACAACAAACAACCTGTAGAGACTCTAAGCATATTCACCCCATCTGGAAGAGGGAGATGCATCAACAGTTGTGAAGTTTAGAGCTAGCTGGCTTTCCTAAAGTCCTAGGAAGTAGAAAGTCCTACACAGAACAGAGTTAAAAAACTCTAGACCTGTGCTATTCTGAGCTATCAAGCAGGACACAGAACACCCATAAGGGATAACATTTTGCACACACATGAAGCATTATCAGTACTTATTTAATTCCAGACTGCTGAATTAGGTGCCCAAAACATTAATGACTGACAATTCCATCCCACCAGCAGTTTTTTACATTATTTTCTTTATTCTTTATTTTCCTGTAGCTCCAGAATCTAACTTTGGTCATACAATCTCCTCTGGCAGTGTTATAAACCTCCTCCTTCTTCTTTGCTGCTGTCCACATGGTACGTATGCATGTCATTCTGCTTCTCCTTATGTCTTTAGAAATGAGGTCTGATCCCATCAAAAGTCTGCTGTGTATATCCTCATCCCATTAAACTCTGGGGAAAACAGTCATCAGTGTTTTATATATGGATCTGTTTCATATTTGCTTTTAATTTGTTTTCTCCACAAGAGAAGTTCATTTGGCAGACAGAACCAGCTCCTAATTGCATGCTCCTTGTGAGCAGGACTCTCTACTCAGCTAACAAAGCACTTCAAGACACCAGAAATCACTTAGCTTTCCTATTCCTTTTCCTCAGAAGGAGGCACCACCAAGCTAACACTAGCCTCTCATCAACATGTCACTCTAGTACTGTCTTTAGAAAGTCAGATAGTAAGAAATAACAACATCCAGCTGACTCAAGGTGTAATAGCACCAACATTGTCAGCCCTGACTGCTCATGCTCACTTGCTAAAAATCTGCATTCTGTAGTTCATCTCCTTACCTATCAATGACTCGCTGAATAGAAAAGGGCAGACAAGTCTTTTCACAAAGAGTTCTTTAAACAAAATCCTAAGTGTGGATCAATATATAAGCAAAAATACATCCAGTTATTATTTACCAGAATTGCTGAAACACTTGAAATCTTGAGACATCATTTGTGCTCTAGGTGCTGTCCAAATGAGCTCAGAACAGAGACAGCCCCTGGCCCAGGAGAAGCCAGCAGTGAGCCAAAAAACTCATCACAATCTTTTCTGAGGAAAAGAAAAACGTATTTAATCTCTAATTGATATTGGCCATTACTTGAAATCAACTGCTGTGTTGTAATTTATTTTATATAGTAAAAGAAACTCTTCTGGCAAGAGAAATTATCCAAAGATTTTCTAAGCATCCAGGAGCATTACAGCATTCCAAGCTGAAACACAGCTAGACTCCTTCCCAGTGCCTACAAATCTGCTGTCACCTTGCTGCAGCCAACTACTGCAAGTAATCTTTCTGGCTCTGGAGACAAGAGTGCAGGCACAGAGGTTATTGGGAACTACAGTCTACAAATTGCTCTGGCTTTATAGAGAAACTGTTTCTCTTGGGGAGTGGAAGAAAGAATTCCAAAAGGGCAAGCAAATAGTTCAGGTGCAGCAAGTGTACTCTCCAGGAAGAGTGAAGTGCCCTAATTTCAGTGCAGGACAGCGAGTTCCTGCAGAACAGGTGGAGTGTGGGTGTCTGGGGAAGGTGGTGGCACATAAGAAGGTTTCATAAGAGGATGTGTTTTTTTTCCCCAGTCATACAGAGGATTCAAAATAATCTGGACCATTTGGCTTGCTAAACTAAATATGCTCTCTCTCCTACCATGATACTCTCATACTGTTTTCCAAATTTTTTCCCCCTAAAAATTAAATTGAAATGGAGAAAGATGTGTGACTTTAAAGATTATGAAGAAATCACACACATACACAGGTTATCTATAAACCAATGCATTGCTGTCTGTATTTGAGTCTGAACAGAAAACCATTAAACAACTCATATCATCTCACAAATCCAAGAGAGATGGTTAAAAAGCTAATGTGAGCTATTTAAAGCCTGCCAAAACAGGCTGCTCTCTATTGAATTATACCATCTTGCACATCCTCCAGGCTATTTAACATTTCCTCCTGATGCTGCAAACGGCCAGAGCCTGGACAGTTCTACTGTTCATGGGCCCTATCTGAATTAATTTAACCCAGCACTCCCTAAAAGGATGCCGAGCTGTGGCAGTGAGGTGCAGGATTCCTGCTAACAAAGGATCAAATGCAGAGGACAGTGTGAGGCTTCATGCTGGGGACCCCTAGAGACTACTGGGTGTAAGTAGCTCCGAGAAGAAAAGAAAAAACAAAAACAACCAAATCAACATTGGGTAGACACATAAACCAAAAGTCCTTCTGAAACAAGGCAGCAGGTGACTAACAGTAGGGCTCTTCCATTCAAAGTATCACAGATGGGACAAAAAGGCCGCAGGGACATTGTTTCTCTTCAGCTCACAATGGTAAAAGCCATACTGATACCGATAATGCAGCCAAATGCTTTCCTTTTAGCTATTCCCTCTGCTTGCATTCCAGCCCACACAGGACTGAAAGCCTACTGCTCAAATCAGGGAAAGGTGATGTTTTATATGCTGAAAACATGTCAGCATTCCCAGCCCAGACATTTGTTTCCTCTTCTGACACACAACAGCATTTTGTTGCAGGAGATAAGATGAGAAAGAGGAAAAAAAGACCTTTACTGTCCTCTCAGACCAAGGACTTCAACTTCCCATGCTTTTGTGCTGTATACAAGTAGATGCATTTCTCTGAAGCTACGTTGCTCCAAGAGAAGTTCAAGTTGGATATTGGGAACAATTTCTTCTCAGAAAGAGTGGTGAGGCAGTGGCACAGGCTGCTCAGGGAGGTGGTGGAGTCACTGTCCCTGGAGGTGTTGAAGAACTGTGTGGATGTGGCACTGAGAGATGTGGGCAGTGGGCATGCTGGGGTTGGGCCAACACTGGACTACGTGATCTTAGAGGTCTTTTCCAACCTTAATGATTCTATGATTCTAAATCAGGCTGTTTCCTATCAAACTCTTCCTTTAATTTGTACAGTTCTTTAGCAAGAAGAAAGCTTGTCAAGTGACATGATCATTCTGCCCTCTGTTTATTAATCATTACTCCAGCTATCCTGGGTCTAGAGAGACAGGCTAACATTTCACCCTATACTGCATTTATGCTGCTGGGAAACAGTGACCCAGGAACACTGCAACACTTCTGGAACACCTCCAAGCCTTCTAGAGATCACTGCGGTAAAGGAAAACAAAAAATGTTTTTACAAATCTATTAACTGTATGAGAAGGGCTAAGGAGAATCTCCTGTCCTGTTTAACATCTTTATTAATGATCTGCTTGATGGGACTGAGTGCACCCTCAGTAAATCCGCAGGTGACACCAAGTTGGAGGGAGGCCCAAGTTGGATAGGATGGCCCTTCAGAGGGATCTGGGCAGGCTGGTTTGATGGGCTGAGGCCAATGAGATGAAGTTCAACTAGACCAAGTGCTGATTCCTGTACTTTGGCCACCATAACCCCAGGCAACACTACCGGCATGGGGCAGAGTGGCTGGAAAGCTGCATGGAGGAAAAGGATATGGGGGCTGTTGGTCAATGCTCAGCTGAACGTGAACCAGTGGTGTGCCCAGGCCAATGGCATCCTTCTGATACTTGTTTGTATCAGAAATAGTGCAGTCAGCAGGAGCAGAGAGATGATCGTCACCCTGTTCTCAGCACTGGTGAGGCTGCACCTCGAGTGCTATATTCAGTTTTGGACTCCTCACTACAAGAAAAACATCAAGGCCCTGGAGTGTGTCCAGAGATGGACAATGAAGTTGATGTGGGATTTTATGGGGAGCAGCTGAAAGAACTGGGATTGTTCAGTCTGGAGAAGAGAAGGCTCAGGGGAGACCTTAACATCTCAGTATCTGCCTAAAAGAAGGTTGCGGCGAGGTGAGGGCCAAGTGAGGTTCAGGTTGGATATCAGGAACTATTTCTTTTCAGGAAGAATGGGAAGGCACTGGAGCAGGCTGCCCAAGGAGGTGGTTGGAGTCACTGTCCCTGGAGGTATTTAAAGAAAGGATATAGATGTAGTACTTGGAGACATGGTTTAGTGGGCAATATTGGTGGCAGGTGGATGACAGTACTAGACGATCTTGGAGGTCAATCATTAAGGTCAACCTTAATGATTCTTTGAATGGAAGCAAAAAAATCCTGGAGAAGGAGCGATGCTGGTGACTCATATGCACTGCAGCCCACATGAAAATGAGAGGCTTCCAGATGCCCATTGTATTTACACTAATGACTGCATCTGGGAGTTCACTGACACAGCAGAAAACATTTTCTACGAAAGATAAGGCTTGTGTTGACAACAGATAAACTTGCCATTGAAAGGAAATGGAAAGTGAAATCAGGCTTGGTTAAGGCTGAGACAGAGGTCTATGACTTTTCCAGAGAGCTAGAAAGAAAATTTTCTGATTTGTTGCTGCAGGCTCTTTATTTCCTTCTTCACATCTCACAGCTCAACAAGAAATTCATTTGTTCCAGTCTTGACCTCAAGTAACTATTTTAGAAGAACAAAAATCACTAGCAGCCCCTTTGTTTAACTGGTTGTTTTCTCTTTGGTTCCACTCCTGTTTTCCAAAAAACATGCAAGTATTTTGTTGCTCCTAGCTCTTGGAAAACCAGAGCTCTTAGAGAATGTAGTTCATAAACAAGATAGAACCAAGTCCATAACTCAGCAATCTCGTCAAAACATAAGCAAAAACAAACCACGAGGGTTACAGAGGAATTTGATGTTTTTGTGAAGTATCAGATGTTCTGTAATGTCCAGGCTGCTTGCCTTCATTTCAATCGCAGAATCATTAAGGTTGGAAAAGACCTCTAAGATCACCCAGCCCAAGCAGCAGCCCATCACACCATGCCCACTGCCCACGTCCCTCAGTGCCACATCCACACGGTTCTTGAACACCTCCAGGGATGGTGACTCCACCACCTCCCTGAGCAGCCTGTGCCACTGCCTCACCACTCTTTCTGAGAAGGGACTGTTGTCAGTACCCAGCCAGAACCTCCCTGGCACAACTCAAGGCCATCACCTTTTGTCCTATCACTAGTTAGATGGGAAAAGTTAGTTTGAGCTTAACATATCTTCCATCAACACACTGTTGAGGAGTTTCAAAAAGTTGGACATCTCTCCTAATATATATATATATATATATATATGCTTATTTCTCTTTTCAAGATTTGAACATAAATTTAAAATGAAAGCCTATAGCAAACAATTTGTCACAGGTTTGCATCAGCTTTGCAATTTTTCACCTGACGCTTTTTCCCCTTACTTTGCAATTTTTTGTCTGACATTTTTTTTCCCTAAGGATCTTTTCCATCACAAGTTGAACTTACGTTGAAAATATTCCAAAAGCCATTTGGGGCAAAAAACTCTCTTTCCGGAAAAGCATTTTTGGTACTTCCAGCACACACAGAGAAGCTCCTCGCTATCCCTGTTTTTGCAATAGAGGCTGAGGGAAGAAATCTTTTCTCTCTTGGAAATAACATTGGAGCATGCAGATAGGGATAACACAGCAACGAACAAACACAACCATCGGACAGCTTACCTCATTTGCAACAAAGACATATGGACAAGAAATAAACGCAATATACAACAGAAAGAAGGGCAGAAAGGAGGGGAAGAAAGAAGGGAAGAAAGAAGGAAGGAGCACACCATGAGGCTCTGTGGGGAGGAGCTGCCACCAGCCTCTCGGAAGGCACTTAACCTATTTTTCCCACTGCTGTTTACTGAAGATCAGCAACACCGCGCCCCTCTGCCTCAGGACGTTAAGAGCAGAAATAAGGAAAATGCACACGCACACATCTGCATCCCCGGGCAGACGCGGCCGCGGGGCACTCACCGACCTGACGAGCGGCCCCAATTGCAGCAGGTGCAGCAGCAGCACCAGCGGCCGGTCGCGGCTCACGTCGCGGTGGATGAAGACCAGGCTGAGCTGCACCAGCGCGCAGGGCAGCAGGGCGAAGAGCAGCGTCAGCCACTGCCACATGCGGTCCCCCGCCGCCCGGTACGCGCCGCTCAGGCACAGCGCGGTCGCCGTCTCGGCCACGAAGAGGACGAGGGAGATGAGGACGGAACCCGGGAATTTCATCGCCGCCGCAGCCGCCTCACGCCCCGCAGCCCGGCGCGCCCACCCGAGTGCCGGCGGCGCCCGCAAGAGGGAGCGGCGGCGCCCTCAAACCCGCCTGCAGCCGTAGGGGGGCGGGGGCCGCCGAGGCGCGGCCTGGCCCTGCGCGCTGGGCTGTGGCGGAAGGCGGGAGCCCGCGAGTCCGCGGAGACTTCTCTTCATCCGAGCCCACCTAGGTGAGCAGGAGGGCAGGAGACGCCTTTGCAGTGTATCACCCTGAATCTGAGTCTCTGGCACTACACGAAGCTGGCCAGTCCCGCTGGGCTGGCAGATGGTGCCCGCGCCGGTGTTCAGTCACTGCCACTTCCCTCTGCCTCTCCGTGCAGGCTCTTGGTTCGCGCCCAGCCGGCTCTGGTGCCTCCCTCACAGGTCCTGCATCTCCGCCTGCTCACAGGGAACTGCAGATCTGCCAGAGACCTGGGAACTAGCAGTACATAGGAAAGGCAAAATACGGAGTCTGAGATGCTACTAGCTTATTAAGGAGAGAACGCTGATAGCTACGTGCGTGTGCCAGCTAATATTCCTTAATGCTACTGAGGTTGTCCTCGGATTTACTGAAAAAGTGCCAATGTAATCGCTGGTGGGGATGTTTCTTGAACTGCCTTTGCACAGGCAACTGTGGACCCCCATCACTCACCTCTGCTGATGAGCTCAACTGATGTCAGCAGAGGAACCTTGTTAGGGGTGAGCCTGGGTGATTCATAGGCTGATCCAAGGGATGGAAAAACTCCCCTGTGAGATCAGGCTGAGGGAGCTGGGGCTGTTCAGCCTGGAGAAGGCTCTGGGAAGACCTGAGGGCGGCCTGTCAGTATCAAAGGGGGGCTGTAAGAAAGAAGGGGACAGACTAGTTAGCAGGGTCTGTCGTGATAGGACATGGGGTTTCAAACTAGGAAAGGGGAGATTTAGATTGGATGTATGGAAGAAGTTTTTTACAATACTGGTGGTGAGGCACTGGCACAGGTTGCCCAGAGAGGCGGTGAATTGCCCCGTCCCTGGAGATGCCCAAGGTCAGGCTGGACGGGGCTCTGAGCAGCCTGATGTAGCTGTAGGTGTCCCTGTTCATTGCAGGGGAGTTGGGCCAGATGGTTTCTAAGGGTTGTTTGGAACTCAGACAGTTCAGTGATTGTATAATTTAAATGCTCTAATGTTCCTCACTGGGAATGGAGGGGCTTTCTGGAGAGGCGACCAGTGATGCATATTCCACGTAATGGGATAGAAGCTAAGTGAAACTAAACAGCAAAGTGACAAGCTTTAACCTCCAGGCCAAAAGAAGCTCATCTCCTGTTATCTCCTGTGACCATGGGATAGCTCAGATGAATCCCTGTCTGTAGCCTGAATGCTTTACCTCATTATCAGACAAATGATATTACTGTTGATAACACAACACCACTGAAAGTCTTGGAGCTCTGAGTCACTAATGCTTCAGAAAGAAAAGCTGCCATCACCAAAGCTGCCATGGATGATAGAGAATTGACCAATCCAATGCAAAGACATACAGTTCAAGGTTGGGCTTTTATTTAAGGCAAAATATAATCACAGCTTTAATATTAATATCATGGATATACACAGTTTGTTCTGCCACTATGAAGCTTAGTATTGTCACTGCTTTTAAAAAGCTATAAAATCTATTTTCTATCATAATCTACAATACAAAACTAATACAATAAACACATTCTGTAAGATCACAGTGTTTAAACATTAGAAGAGCAGGTGTCCTGCTTTTAAACAATAAGGTGCATTTCTAAAGAATCAAATCAATCTTGATTCTGAAGAGACTGTACAACAGTATGGCTGCAAATAGCTATTCCACTGAGACATGACTCTAGGATGTAGCATATACTCAAGAAATCAACACAATATTGGAATATATTGAAGTGTAACTAACAGAAACTGGACATAAAGTAACACCTTTTATTAGTAATGTCATGGAAGTTCCCTGTACTTTTTATTGGTATTGGCTTTCATGCATATAGCAGACATTTTGAGCAAAAATGGGTATAAAGTTGCTATCAGATAGGACCCTGTGTATGCTGGCTTTCCTCTTAACATATGAGCAAGTATCAGTAATTCCATGGGACTTGAACTGAGGAAAGTTTGCAGGTTTGGGGCCCAGAATGATGCAGTTTTGCCCCAATTTCACACATGTGGAAGGATGTAACCCTGCATGCCTGAAATCGAATGGAGATTCACCACCGACGTAAGTGGGTTGCATATCTGGCCCCTAAAACGAGAGCATGAGGTCAAATCAGTGGCAAAATTACACCTTTGTTAGAAAACCTTCTCCTTTTGTGTGGTAATGGTAATGAAGACAAAAGCAGAGCTTAATTTCAGGTCAGGCAGCCTTTCTCTTCTATATGAAATAGAATTCAGTATTTGAATAGGATTTGTTTTCTGTTCACTTACAGGATACTATTAAATTCAGGACTTCTATGTGAAATTTTCTGGGTAGTGTGCATGAATGATAGAAGGTTTGGGTTGGAAGCAACCCTAAAGACTGCCTTGGCTCCAGCCCTGCATTGGGCAGGGACACCTCCCATTAGACCTGGATGCCCAAAACTCTGTCCAACCTGGTTATGTATGGACATGCAGTGGTGTTGATGAGTATCACTGCACTATAAAGTATCTTTCATGAAAATACCATTTTACCACTAGGCAAAGTAAGTTTTTAAGGAATTTTCTATCATTTTAGTTGGTATTTCTGCGCTTGACCTAAATGCCTCCATCTTCTCTTTGAGCGGTCACACAATGAACAATATCAAGAGACTTCCTTGTACACATTAAGGATAAATGCTGTCTTATGTGTTTTCAGACAGACTGCTATTTATGGATGGATTTCTTCCAGAGCATGATTTTTAAATATATAGAGTATAGAACCAACAGTGATGCCAATGACAATACAAGTGATCAGAAAATTTAATAAGTGAAAGACAAGTCAAGAAGTTTGGGCATGTTAGTTTTCTGGGTATTTTTTTAACTGTTTAAGCATCCATAGTGTACATTTATTCTATTAAATGATAGAAGGCAGTAGGTTTAGCTACAGGCAATTCCTTCATAGGCAGATTTTTTTCAGCATATGGTAACTTTGCTACAGTGGCAATGACTCAAACTGTGCTATTCTCTTGGAAAATGCCTGTTCACACCCTTGAATTGCTGTCTTGTTTTGGGCCCTGAGCATTTTTGGATTATGGCTTTGAGTTATGTTGTTCCCTCAATCATGTGATTTTTGGTCATTTTCTTATTTATTTTTAATTTGGCTTTATGCTGCTTACTGCTTAATCCAGGACATTATATAAACTCAGATATCTTCTCAGAGCAATCGCAAGATTGCTGATAGCCAGCAATTGCTCACCTGTGTATTTCTTCACAGGAAGATTGCTCTTTACAATCCACAGAACAATTCTTACCCCTGATAAACTACTTCCTACAGATTACAGTATGCACTCGTGTCAGTGAGTATTCAGTCTATGTAGGAGAAGATTACTGCACCTGAGATTTATTTGGCAGACCTCAGAGATGCACTCTGTCCATGGATCTTACAGGTCAAAATTTCAAAAGAAGTAACAAGGATATAGCCTCAAAATGCATGCATATGCTAAAATTGTTCTCTGTTTTCATAACACATGCAGGATGTTGGCAGATGCTGTTACTGTATATGCAGATAATGCTGTAAGTAAAAAAGACTGATTGCTTGTGAACATTTTCATTGTTTGTACCTGTATGTTTCTGAACACATCAGATACCTACCTATATTTTTTCTTTCATAGAATTATAGAGTAATATGATTATGAAGGTTGGAAAAGACCACTAAGATACCCATAGAATTAAAAAACCAAACAAACAACTATTCAATATAATTGTCATATTATCTGTATGTTGATATACTTATTACTAGAACATCAAAGTGGCATTACTTAATTTCACCGAGTAGTGACAACAGTGATCACTTCAGTTGCATTCATTTGTGCATATTTCCCAGAACTATTTAAATGCTTGCTCTGAGATGTTCATCCATTCCACTTATTTCTGATTGTCAGTAGAACTGAGATACAGAGAAGTGAACACACTTCTGTTTTATTTAACAATGCCTATCATCAATGAAAGTTATTCTACAGTATTATGATTTTTCCTTAGTAGGTAGGAAATGTGAGAAAAGTGAGAAAAGACCACCTAGGAGTCTAAAAATAATGTAATGCAAATAAGTGGAACATTCCCCTTCAGCAAAATTAATTGATTTAATTTTCAAGAACAAAGGCATGGGCTGCTTGTTCAGCCTTCCAGACTTATTCATAGACTGGGAAAGAAAGGTGGGGAAAGTGAAAGAACCAACGGTGCAAACAGAGGAGATACTGAAAGCAGTAGCACAAAACAAGAATACTGTCATGCTGATAAGTTGTGAATAGCAGGAAAAAATAAAGATATATTTGTTAGAACTGTACTATTGCTGAAACATATTGCATGTGGCACTACAAGTCCTAATATCACTAAATCTTGACATCACAGATCTAATTTCCTTCAAAATTATTCTACAACAGTAACCTATAGATGGCCTACCAAAAGTCATGAATAGTATATAGCTCCTTAAACTGGTTTGTAATCTACAGCTTTACTCACAGACAGCACCACACGAACACATGCACATCACAAATAAGCACCAGTACCCACACAGTGCATCCTCTGGGCTTTAACAGCATAATCAGAAATACTATGGTATCACTTAAAGTCCTATTGTCTACACTTTAGAAACTTAACAAAGCAGAGAGACTGATGTGCACAGGTGACTTGGTAACTTGTGTTTTACACTTTGAAAGAGGCTTCTGAAGTTTCTGGTAATGCAGTCTTTTGTCACAGCGCTGTGGCAGAATCTATTTGGGAATATGGTCTTCCAGTCTCTTAGGTTTGATTGGAGCAGGAGGAAATAGCATCCAGCTGAGAATACCCAGCTAAGAACAAACGATTGATTTCCCCAAGCAGTATGGAGGGAACACGAAGGACCTGATTTTTTTTATCACATTAAAAGTGCTGAAGGCTCTAGTCAGGTTGCTTTCCTGTCCATGTCTTAATTGCAACAAATTAAGGTTGCAACAGCATTTATGTAAACAATTAAAAAAAAAAAAAGTTGAAAAGGAAATTGAAGAGTATTAAAAGGTGAAAACCCATGTCCACTTAATGACTAATGAGTGGCAATTTCAGAAGAGGCTTGGAGTGTATGGACGCTGTGTTCAGAAGCTGTGACCACAGCACATCCCATCTCCCCCTCATCCCAGCCAGGTCAGAAAAGAAAGCAACAGGGCTATAAGAACCAGCTTTAACTGCTACATCTGTTCCAAGATTTTACAAGATGTATCCCGCGAGACCAGGTGGTTTTGTTACTATTATTTATATCATAAATGATCTGAATCTTCTCTCATCTAAATCTAAAGGAATGAATCCTACAGAGACGTATTGTTTATGGTAAATTTTAACACCTGTGGTATATATTACAATGTCAGCATTCGTGACTTGGACAGGGTCTAAATTACTGCATTTATTTATTTATTGTGCTGTAGATGTATTGAGGTTTTGGCAAAGATTTCCTTCTCCAAGCCTCTCCTGAGAAAAAGAAATCTAACTGGATGCAGTTAAATGCTGTGGCTTAATGATAATTAAAAAGTAGGCACTGGGAACAAAATCAGGAGGACATGATTACTGTGCTGATAGGTGTAGATTCTGTTAAGGCTTAAGTTCAGCTTAAGTTTTTTGACTATGTGGTTATCAGGACACTAGGCCTTGTAATGTTTGCATCTGTAAATAGAATACTTGGCAATAAGTGTAGGATTGCAACTGCCTGAGCCCGATCACATCAGAACCCAATCTTACAGTAAGATAGAATCTGAGTACCACTACCCTAGAAGACAAATGGAGACTGAAAAACTAATGATCACAGGGAAAAAGTGAATAGACCAAGTGTTACCTTCCTTAAGAACTTGTTAAAAAAGGTTCCAGCTATAAAATAGATTATCCATCTGCTTTACAGAAAGAAACTAGGTAAGAATCACAAAGGGCTTAGGATCTGACTGCTTATCTAACAGGTTCATTTAAACATGGCTGGGCAGAGCACAGGGACTTTCCATTCTCAGTTAAGCCTCACATGTAAACCCCTCTATGAAATACATGCTCCTATGTGTATGCATCTCGCTGCTCACAGTGATGAAGGAAGTGACATTAATGGCTTTCTTAAAAGACCCTTTATCCCACAAATTATAAACCCATAACATCTGTATATTGAATTTTAACATTCATCAAAAGATTCCCAAATACTTGATAAGCTGAACTGCATTACTTTTGTCACCAAAGAAATACGATTACTTCTATGATTAGGTAATTAATTAAAGCTGCACAGTGCAAAACAAATAGCAAAAATATTAATCTGCAGCTCATAGTAATGCAAGTCATCTTGTAATGAGTGGCATGAGTAGGAATGGAATTAGTGTATTAAAATGCAGCAGGATTGCAAGACTTAGCTCTATCTTACAGCCTGATCAAGCCACTGAAATTAAATGGGAACTTCAATCCATTAGGCATTAAATACAAGGAAACTGTAATCTTCCCCAGCTGAGAATGCAGGAAGAGAGACTGCAATGTTCGGCAGTGCACACAGGTCAGTTTTTTCACTCTAAATGCAAAGTTTTGAAATAGTGGCCTTCCCAATATGTCCTCAAAGATAACTGCATTACGTTATTCCCATATAAATAAAAATAAATAAAAATAGTAAAGATTTTTAAATATAGGTTTTGTTTTCATAGTTTTTCTACTACAAATCTATGCTAGCATTTCCTTTAGCTTTTAATTATCATTTCATAAATATAATATATATGAAACAGTATAATTGCAACCTTAAGTGCTAGTGCAACTAGTATGGAGGAGATCATTTATTTCTACAGCTACAAGTCATTTGGGCACATACATTGTTTTGTTCACCAAGAGAAGCAGCAAATTGAGTTTTTCTGTCAGGTTTTTCTTTAGCTCAGTTTGCCATCAGAGGTTTGCATTCAGTTTTCAGGGCTTGGAATGAACAATTCATTGGGAAAATTGTTCTTCTGTTCTCTGAACTACGTATGTTATTGTTCAGAAATGCTGCTCAAGGTAATTAATTTTTAAAGGAAGCTTTTGTATCACTGAACAATACCTATCCTAGCAATGCTGTACTGTGAAGAAGCATCTGCCGGTGGTGTCTTTGCTATGTAACTTTTCAATCCAAGTCTCCACGGCAGCACTAATTATCCCTGCAGAAGGGAAAGTATTGGTAAGAGTGCCACAGTTGGGGTAAACCAGTAAGGAGACCAGCTCCTCACCACAGACTGAGCTCCAAAAGGAAGGGCCAAATTCAGTTCTCATTTACACACATGAAACTCTACTCAGTGAAATAAATGATCCTTTGAAACTGCAGGCTGCATAAATAGCTAGCTACAGAACTATCCTTACGTACACATGAAAAGAGCTCCAGGATACAGCTATTTCTAATACATGGCACTAGTACTAGTAAACATGGTCGAGGTACAAAATCCCAGATTTTGCCTTTGTGCAGTGCAGTGACACGTCTACAGCGCCCTCCCTGGAAAGTGCATCACTGCGTAAAGACTTGCTTTTGCAAGTTTCCTTTTCAAACATCCTGGATGTATCACTTTGTTTCTTCTTTGCATGTCCCTTAATTCTAGCTTGCTTTTTCTCCTGTGTAGCCACCAAATTTGATAAACCAAGTTTGATAACGCTCCTTTCTCTATCACTTAAATATATTTTACTTCATTACAGATAAATATCTACCCCATCAGATTCAACCCCTTCCCCTTTTTTGAACTGACCCCACCCCCCTTTTTTTTTGCTCACATGCTTCCCTTACCCAAAGCCTAAGTGAATTTACTTTCACCTGCCTCCCAGTTACATTAAGGCTAGCATTAGTGGTACCACTGGCTTGTTTTGGAAATAGCCTCTCACAAACAGGTGAAACCACAGGTGCCTCTCCCATTGCCACAGGAATGCAGCCCTGAATGATGTTGTTCTCTAGACAAAGACACTGAAGAGAGGAAACTCGGCTTGATTGGGCTGCAGCAAATCAGTCAGGAAACACACAGTCCCCGAGAAGCCTTCATACAGACTATATACACTTTCTAGTGCCCGGGAACCAGCCTTAAATTCCTCTGTAAATAAGAACTCTGCAAACCTAAGAAACAGAAGAAAAGATGATGATTATTAGTATCAGTTTAAACACGTAGGGTTAATCACAGAAATAGGAAATCCCAGAAGGCTGTTCCTTCCCACCACCCTGCTCCCCTCAACAGCACCCACTGCAGGCAGCCTGACAACAGCACTGCACATGATGCTGCAATCGCAGGCCCTAAGCAGCTTTGTGAATGTTCTTGAGACTTTCTGGTATGACCCTGAATGCAGGAAGTTAGAAATACTAACCTTTGGGCCCTGTAGATGTATTTTGAGTTTCCAGTGAGCCTATAGAGCAGCAGGAACACATAAGCACTACCAGCCACTCCATGGCATATTCCAGGTCCCTTCTTCAGCAGGCCTTTCTGCCAGGTTAGCTCTCCACAGCGGATACAAGTGTCCAGGTACTGAGGCTTCTTGGAAACCAGGTAAGCTTTGGCAAACAGATATGCAATGCCTAAGAAAGCAGCAGTGAAGAGTCTTTTGTAATAAGTAGGCCAAGGCTTCCATAGAACGCACAATAAAACAAAGATTAATACATAAATACATAATAGATCGACATAAAAAACCTGCAGTCTCATGCTCTACACATATCAATGTTACATGTCTACATATGATGGGTATCTGGTAGGCTACAAAGCATATGATAAGACAAACTTAGACACTCCCTGTGACACCACTGTTTTCAATCTTCTCAAAGCAACACTTAATTTCCAGTTTTACTCTAATATTCCCAATCCTTTAGCACATTTCTTTAAAATAGGAAGCACTCATCACAGTGTTCTGCCCATTTCAAATCCCCAGCCACCTTGTCTCTTTACATTGACAGAAACACAAGGATGGGCAAGACGGGCAATGCAGCTGTAGTGGCAATAGGTACAATTTTTCACTGAATTAGAAAAAAAAACTTGTTATGAACAGTTATGAATACTAACCTCATTTAAAAAAAAAAAAGCTATTCAGCTTATTTTTTGAGAAGATTCAAATAAATTGATCATAATCTTCAACAGAGCATGGCACTGCTTAGTTCACGGCAACCTTATAAGAATATGTATGACCAAATCAAGCACCTGAGCAAGGGAGCATTCTGAATAGCTCACTAGTGGTCTGAATATAATACACCAAAGTAATTGGAGAGTGTTCTTATAAGCTACGTGCGCTTTATTGCCTATGAACAATGCTAGGATGCAGGATTTTCTGGGAAAGAACCACGGTAATTAATGAATTTAGATGTCTGCAAATGTCTTCTGAAGTAACTTCTCTATGACCTGTGCGATTTTGTCACCTTGGCTGAGTCTCACTGCATCTCTCCACTTACTAATAAATCCATGTAAAAAAATGTCATGATATTGAAACAAAAAGGGTATCTTCCCTGCAGATTTCCTCACTAGACCAGCCATGCTACAGAAGTCACTTTTTTTGTCTTAAAAATGAAAAAAAAGCTTGATAAGCTAAAGCTGTTTTCATGTCACTTCACTAGAGTGCAAGAGCAAGAAGATTGCTCCTTCACCATACCAAAAAGATAAGACACTAACAAAAAGCTTGTTTGAGGGATATTAACTAATTGTGTACTTTTTGAAGTTTAAATAGAAAACCTTGACAGGCAATGCCTCAGTGCTCATGGTCATTCTTGAACAGCAGTCAGCTTCTCTGTAACCTTCTAGGTTCATGTTACAAAACCAATAGGACTGGTCAGCAATAAAATTCTGCCAGTAGGTGAAAGAGCAATTTCAACACACAGCATTCCTTGTGCAAACTGCTAGGGTACTGACTAGATTCTGAACTGACAGGCATCAGCCTTAACTCATGAGTCCAAGCTAAGTATTCTCTTTCTCTCTTAAAAGCAGTTGTATATGGATGCCTTTTTTTTTAAAAAAAGAAAGCCTCTTGCTAGTACAAAGTCCCCTTCACATGCAAATATATCAGTCAATTTAATGTATCTCTGTGTAATGTGCATAGGCTTAGCCTTTGATTCTGATGAGGGAAAAATTCTTCTGAATGCCTTCTCAATACTCACATGTGTGCCTGCATCTGTGTATTCCAAAACCCCAGAACTCTTTTAGCTTTGATCACAAATGCTAATAAAATAGGAAATATTCCTTCTAGCTGCTTTGACAATAAATAAAAGAGTTTTAACTGACAGAATAAATAGTTCACCTGTATCTCATAAAATGTCAGTATCAGTCAAATTTAACCTGAGATTATCTTCTACATGGAATCACCAAATGTAGAGAAACATTGGGCCATGCATAGCATCAAATGGAAAAGAACCTGGAGCTCCATGACACCAGTGAACAAGCTCATTCTCCCGCTCGATCGTCTCCCCCAGCTCAGGAGGCCAGTTGCTATTCTGCTCTTGGTCCATGAGAAAGTCAACACTCTGCCACACAAGCTCCTGATCTGCTGGCTGCAGGTACTCAAAATAGGAAAGTAACATCTGAAGGATTGATGAAAGTCCATGTGCTGCACCTGTAAAGAACAGCAACAGTCAAAAGGAGAAGGGATGTTTAGGTCCCACCTCCATCCCCTTGTATCTTTCTTTGGGGACTGATTTCATTGTCAAGTGCATGGGTCTTTAGTCTTCCTCAGGCACATTACAATGATGCTTGGAATGAAAACACTTCAGTTGCATGACACAGTTATTTGTTACTGCTTCAGTCTTTTCCAGCTCCCAAGCTAGGTGTGAAAGCACACTCTTACTGTGCTATCTGCTTGAATATTTGCTGCTACACTTCTTTCCAACTGGAGCTGATTGTGCCTTGTTAGACACAGTTGATATAACTGCAGAGAAATAACCTCAATCACAACTCAAACCAAACTGGAACCGGACTGAGAAGTTTAAAGGTTCAATTATCCTATTTCACAATAATGATAATTAAACACTTTTTTCAAAGGTTTAAGAATAAGAAACATCACTTTTAGGAAAGGAAAACATCTTATCTTACTCCGGAGAAATCCCACACCATAGGCTATATAAATTTTATTTGTAAACCATCTCCTGTCTCAGCATCTATGCACTGCATCACTGCCAAGGCAGATATGTTCTACTCACCAAGATACTCAGTTCCATAGTAGGAATACATGAGTGGGAACGGTTTCCTCTTCTTCACTGCATATTGCTTTCCTGATTCCAGAATGGCCAGGCAAATTGATTTTATTTGTGCTGGGGTCAGCACCTAAGCAGAAAAATAAAAACAAACGTAAAGAATACTATAATAATTTTGGACAGTTTTCGTGACTCTGCTTTTTTCCCTGGTGCACAAGACAAAGTACTGCCTTCAGTCTTCTGCGCATGCTGTAAGGTACGTTCCTATTAAGAGCTTCTTACATAACACAGTACTTTTACATGTTTCTCAAAAATAGTTTCATCACATCTTAGGAAAGCAAAAATCATATCTTAGATCATAGAATCACAGAATCATAGAATGGCTGGAGTTGGAAGGGATCCCAAGGATCGTCAAGATCGTCTGTCCCACACAGGGCCACCAACCTCCCAATTTAATACTAGATCAGGTTGCCCAGGGCCCCATCCAATCTAGCCTTGAACACCTCCAGGGACGGGGCATCCAACCTCTCTGGGCAGCCTGTTCCAGCACCTCACCACTCTCTTGGTAAAGAACTTTCCTCTGACATCCAATCTAAACCTTTCCTCCTTGAACTTAAAACCATTCCCCCTTGTCTTATCACTGCCTACCCTCGTAAAAAGTTGTTTCTCCTCCTTTTTATAGTCCCCTTTTAAATACCGGAAGGCTGCAATGAGGTCACCCCGCAGCCTTCTCTTCTCCAGGCTGAACAAGCCCAGCTCCCTCAGCCTGTCTCCATAGGGAAGGTGCTCCAGCCCTCTGATATCATCTTTGAGGCCCTTCTCTGGACCCCCTCCAAAAGCTCCACATCTTTCCTGTAGGGGCTCTTGTGGGAGCCCCACACCTGGGTGTAGTACACAGATGAGGTGAAAAGAGGCCCACTAAGAGCCACTGCCTTCCCTTTCCAGAGGTACTTCAGCCTGATGGAAGCAGACAACAAGCGCCAGACAAGATGCAGGAAACAGAATGAAAAGGCAAAGGAAAGCAGACCTAGAGAAGTAAATATTACAGGCTTCACTGGGAAATACAGAGAGAGACAGATTTTCCTTTAAACAATAAAAGAGGAAGCAAGGAAGAGGGTACGAAACTACTGAAAATCATGGAACCTACATATACATATGCAGGTCCCAAAACATCTTACTAAAGAATCACCCTTTCTTACTTCACAGAAATGCTAACAGAAATGGCCAGCTGTATTTACTGGATGTTGTCATTACAAACAGGTTAACACCACCTTTCTTCTAATGGAGTTTCTCCCTACCTGCTGTAGGGAACCTGCTTTGGCAGGGGGGGTTGGACTCGATGATCTCTGGAGGTCCCTTCCAACCCCTACAATTCTGTGATTCTGTGTGATTCTGTGAGTTCTAAGAAATGCCCCACTCAGCAGTGTCAAACGTAAATAGGATTGACAAGCCATATATTTTACCAGACATGAAGTATTCCAAGTAACTGACTCAAAGTATTCAGTGAGGAATCTCTTCTGCAGCACTTAACTACAGCGCTAATGATACGCAACTCACTGCAATCATTTGCATGTCCCCCTGCACGTTCTTGACAGCACCAAAGTCATTAACATCATTCAGTGCTGTAGCATTTTGGCTTTAGCACAAAGCCTGCATGGCAGCCGTGTTCTGCAAAAATACATTTTGACTAACGAAAAGAGCACTGGGAAAGAAAAAAATAAAAAGTAAAATGAGACAGAAAAAAGCCGTAGAAATACCCTTGAAAAGATAACAAGATAGATAATAATCCTAAAGCTAACTGAGCTTATCAACTGAATGTCTCTAAAATGGCTACGAACACATTTGCTTTTGTTGTAATTTTTAATATCAGAGGACTCATGATTAATTTTTTTTTAAAAATGCCACCTGCATTAAATTTGGAGGCAACATTTATTATAAAAATATATACTTCTGTTTGGCAATGAAAAGATACTGTGGATAACCAATGTCAGTTAGAACTTGGCTGAGAAATAATGACTGAAAAATCTTGTTTATCTATCTTTGTACAACTTGGAGAAGAAGCCGGTTCTGATCTTGATTAGTGTTCTTGAATGTTACTGCAGTAGAAGTAAATAAGCTGTTAACATCTGGACACTTCACCCATTTCCAGTCATCTTAATTGTTTCAGCTTCACTGAATTTCATAATGGCTAAAATCCTAAACAAATGAGCAGATCACAGACATGGCGAGACACACCGCATTCTCTCCTGACTTCTGATTTAGTCTTGCACTTGGGACCTAATCCTCCAAATCCCGGACTTTGTCAAAGGATTAGTAAAGTAACCCTTGCAAAATAAAAGTGAAGGCTAAGATCTCCTTATTGTCATTCTGGAAGGCAAAAGCATGCTGATTAGAGACACTGAGATCAGTTCATTTTCTCCATGTGATTGTAATAAATGAGCTGGATTTCAATATAAACCATGTTTGATCAACTTATTTTTATGTTCAGCACATTTAATTTTAAATTGAATTAAAGACCATTTCAAAATGCTAATTGTGGTCTTTAAACGGATTTTTACTTCTACCCAAATCCAGCACTGCAGAATGCTGTGTAAAAAATCTCAGCTAGTAAGAACTGCATCATTCGCCATATTTTAATAAAAGGTAAGTGTAAAAAGCAGAATGCTTAAGCACTGTGATTACTTATGTGTATGCACAAAGTATATCCCATTGGCTGGCACAGTAGTATCACTTCACATATGCAAAGTCAGATAAAAATTGAATACTGAAAATCATGATTGGAATGGATGATAGAAATCAGCACATCCACACGACTGGATGAAATGGAGAAGAAAATAACCCATATATTTTGAAAGCAACCTTCTGTCTCTGGCCACTCGGACTGGCCTATAAGCATGAGACAGGTAGGAGATGTGTACTAAGAGATGAATAGGAACATTTCTGTGCTGACTCCAAATATCTCTTCCCAAGCACCTCGATTCACAGGCACTGTACGCAGAGCTGCTATTTTCCAAACCCCTTACTACACAGATTTGTATTTGTTCCTTATTCTAAGAAGCTATTAACTGAGAATAGAGACTCTCATAATAATTACTAGTGGTCTTCCAAAGATTTTTATGATCTGTTATCATATTTAAGATCTCCACTGCCTTGCTACGTTCTCTTTCAACAAAATCTGTGTTAAAAGCTCCTCAGGACTTCTTTCATCTTGCCACAAATCAAAAACTATGGGTGTTCTCTGTATGCTCCCTCACAGCATCTCCAAAAACAGCTGAAAACATGTCACCACAACAGCCATCGGAGAATACACAGATCATAACCGCAGATGGTTTAACCGCCATGCTACAAAGTTCATTTTCATTTCAATGGAGTCGCAGTGCCAACTCGCCTCTGGGAATTACTGAACTAATATTAGAGACAGCAAAGAAACAGACCGATCTTCCCAAAGCCTTTAAAGGATAAACTGCATACTGCTGTCACATCCTCTGGCAAAACCTGGATGATGCTTCAATGAAGAATTACATCAGCATGAAAATATGCTACCCAGAAAAAAAAATCATGCACACATGAAGCTTCTCAAGCTATACTTTTTATAAATTTGAATGGCATTTACTATGTGCATACTGCAGAGCAGGTAGAATTATTCTTTATTATGTCAGTATACAGCCAAAAGACTACTGACACTGAGACATACACTGCTGATGGCTTAATATTTCAGCTAACTCTTTTCGTATTTTTAATGACATCTAAATCCATTCTGTCATCTTAGAAGTGTTCATTTCAGCTCCCCCCCTAGATCACAGTTTGAAGTACATTTGCAAAAGTATTCTACATTTCACCTGCATTTACATCACTGCACAGCGATGCTGGCTGCTGTTAATAAAAAAAGCTCCATTCACAGTGGTGACAGTGAATTTCCATTCACCTTCCTTCTACTTTAAGCACAATAAGTGAGCAGTACTGACACTCAGTATTTGAACTGTATTGTCTGTGCTCTGGAGCCCTACTTAGAGTCACCAATACTGCTGTGATTGCTTCCATAGTGTCTCTGCTTTGCTCTTATGTCACTACAGACAATGTGCATCCTTCCATTAAGGCATTCCACAGATATGTGAATGACTTAAGCCGGGTACATTATTCAGCAAATCCACACTAAGACGCAGCAAGGAAAGGCTATGTCTAAAACAGTCTCAGAGCTCTTTTTGTTGTTAGAGGTCTTTCTCAACTTGAGATTGTTTAGCTGGAAGTAAATAACTCCACAGCTCCATTTAATCTGCTAAGAGAGATTTACTAATATACTGACTAAGACAGTGCTGTGCCCTAGATACGTGTTTCAAAAACTGTGGACAGAAATCTTGACCTTGAGAACACAGCAGAAAGCAGCAGCAGAACCAGTTTTTCATTGCTTCTGATTATAATAACATTTTCTGCACTTTGTCATCCCTCTGAGTGCTCAGTACAAACCGACAGGCTTTTTGAAAACCTACATAAAACTGCACACTGTATTGAGCATGTTTGAGGACAGTAAACTTTTAATTCACCAATGCATATTTATTTTCTCAGTGCTTTTTCCTGTATGTGCAAAACAGAAGGCATTACTGAACACCAAGCATCGTCAAAATAAGCTGAAGAAATTGAGTCAGTCTGAAAACAAGCGGACAGCAGCTTTGCCACCAGTCTCATCTTCTGGAAGACCAGCAGAGGGAGCTTGTGAATTAGTTATAATACTCAAAAACATTTCAAGGATGCAAATTGCTATTTGGCAGGACAGCTGACTGAAGCAGAATGGTGCTGGAGCCAGCCTGATATTTTAATGACAACTTACTGTACTATGTGGCGTTTAAGTTCAGTTTGCTGAGGTTGATCCTTTTCTACCAAAGACAGGGCTTAGAATTGTTCAGGAACCTTTCCATGCAGTGTCATGGCCAGATTTTTCTTTCAGATGATGCTATGAAACCAAGGAACAGTAAAAGGTACAGGGACACATTTGCTGCCTGTCCACAATGTTCCAGACCCCCATTGCTGCTTTTGGTTAATGTGTCAATTTTCATTTCTTTGAGTCTTGTTTTTATCATCAGCATGGCAACAATATCAGTCCTATCCTATTACGTGGGTGCATGAATCAGATTATTGGTAAAGACAATACATCACTTTTATTATCACTAACAGAGTAAAAAAAAAATTCCATGGGTCTCACTTGTCAGAACAATTATATTCTGCAATTAAACCTCTCCTTTAGAAAGGCAAAATTTCAGATATTGCCGCAAATGAAGTATTGCAAAAAAAGGACAGAGTACCACTACTGCTGTACCTAGCAGGCTGCCTGGGAGCAGCTGGTGCTGCTATACAGTTGGTCAAATGGAATGAGCATCGTTATTCACTATGTCAAGGTAAACACTGGGGAGACTCAGCAACCAGCCTTTTCTCAAACTCTGTCCCAGGTCAATAAAAAGAGGGGAAAAGCATCAGTCTCAATGTTTACACTCTATTCTTCTTTCTGATCTCCCTCTCCGTTGATGCATGCACCAATTGCTGGCTGGATGCTGCTGGCTAGTTCTAATACAGCAGTTTTCCTAGATCTTGGGAAAGAAACAGGAAGTCCCCATCACCCTCTTCACTTCAAGAGAGTGGGGAGGCACAGATGTTCAAAAGCTCATGTTCAAAAGCTGCTTGGACACAGTTCCAGGCACCTTGATCTAGGTGTGCCTGCTTGAGCACGGGTTGAGCCAAATAAGCAAAGAGGTCCCTTTGAATCTCAACCATTTGGTGATTCTGAGACACTCTGGCAATAGAGACCTCAGGATGTGGCCATAATAGATGTATCAATTGTCATCTTTCTGTCATCCAAATCCTTTGTTGGTGCTCCTCTGTGTCAATCCTCCTCCCTTAGCTCCATCAGGGCAGCTTCACAACTGCAGATGAGTCAGAAATCAGTACTCCACAGATACTGCTTTCCTTCCATCTGTGCTCCCCCACACAGGAAGGAGGAAGATTATTTATGTAAAATCTTCTTCATCAGTGGGGAATCCTTTGGCTGCGTTTTGTCTCAGCCATAATGTACACCCATACATGAATCCTTCAGTTAACTTATGCCAAAAACGCAGCAGTGACCTGTTATATCCTGATGGGAGCTCTGTCTGTACTTGAGGTATGTGTTCCTGACAATTCTGCATTATGAGTATAAACATCTTCCAAGCCGGGCACCTCACTTGGCCTTGAGGAACAAGCTGCCCACTGTGTTGTAGCTGTGCTGTGCCAGGATGCTAACCCATTTTTTTACACTGATATGAAAGGAACATCTGCTCTACCCACGTATTTTGGATTAGCTTACCTCCCCTTAGCAGCAGGTCTGCTGGTTCACTGAAAGCCAATTCATGCCTTCAGTTGTTCCACTGATATTTCACATTGTAGCAGAGCTGACCTGGCGCTTGAATTGGTTGATGGCATAAACTACACAGAAGCATCAGAACAATGCCTGTGCTTACAGCTCCAGAGCGATAGGAGACAGGATTCATGAAACAGCCTTTCCAAAAGATTAAAGCTTGGACGAGAGAGCCTCCCCAAACACTGCAGTAACCTTGGCAGTTCTTGTCTGCACTCAGAAATGATGCAGGTCGTTGGGCATGCTTATTTGCTGTGCCATCTTAGGCAGCCTCTCTTTGGAAAAGAAGTTGTTGGTGTTTGTACAAATCTGCATGTCAACAGAACTTGATCTCAACTGGTTGGCAACACTGCCCATGGCAGAGGGTGTTAGAACTAGATGATCTTTAAGGTCCTTTCCGACCCAAGCACTTTCACGGTTCTATGGTTATCATAAATTCCTTTTCATGCTGCAATTCTATAAATCATTAAAGCTTCACTATTTTCACTAAGAATAATTGCACTGCTCATGTGACATTGCTGAGAAGGGGAATTAAAACAAAAGTTTACACTGGAAGAAACTATGTAAGAAATAAATAAAAATTATTGGATGGGAACAGACAAAGACCGATAGCTAGTTCCTTGACAGCCTCTCTAGATTTGTTCAGTTCATCATAAGCAATACAGTCATCTTAACCACTCAGGATGACAGAAAAGGAAAAGAGGCTTTACAGTTTCATGCAATATTTAGTTTTTCATTTTGTCAAAGTCATTTCACCTATTAGGTTACTCATATTGCTTTTAATATCAAAGTCCTCATGAACCTTAATGGGTCTTGGCTTGAGGGGTGTTACTCTTGGTAAGGAATGCTGGAGGTTTCACAAGTTTCACCTCTTATCTAACACAGAAAGAAAAATGGAGTAATTTCATGACCCCAAGAATAGAATCCTATAACTCACATGGCAAACAGGTCAATAAACCAGGTTTTCTATGCAATGTAATTATTCTTCCAAATTGTTGTGGTTCCATGTCTTACCAATAAAATCAATGGGCAGGCTCATAGTCTGTTGAGACTGATAATAATTCTGCCTGAGGTAGCCTTTAAAGACTGTGACTACAAGAATATGGCTGACTCGACAGATAAAAAACTGACCTTCTTGTAAAAGGTGATTAGCAAAACCTAACAGATAAAGCTGAGCAACCCCTTAACTCTTAAGAGATTTGATCATACTCTTGTTTTCATCAGTTTAGAAGGAAGTAACCAGACGGTATGCCCTTGTTCATTGTTCCACATCAATGTGGAGCCTGTGACCTATATGCAATGAAAAAAAAAAAACACATTTTTTTTCTTTACATTCAAAGCTATGTTCAATCTATGTCTCCATGGAATAAAGCTACATGTATAAGTAGCATTTCTCCCTGGAATTCTTGAAGTTTTGCTTTGTGTCAACAAATATTCAAAAGGAGATTGCTTCCTGTGGCAAGCAGGATAATACATCTTCTATTATACCTAAATGGAAGATAGCTACAAATTTCAGCTGAGGCATGAGTCACCACTCCATTGATGCTAGAATTAAAAAAAAAATGTTTTGCATTTTTTTAAGGCAGAGCTTTACACTCATGCTGTAAAGCTAGGGCAAATGCTTTGTTTAAGGAACTAAAACCTAGCAATAAAATGAAGGCTTGCAGCTTACATACCCAGCATCAAAATGGACACATAAACTGGTCAGTGTAACTATTTGCTCTTACTCAACAGTCAGTTGAAAAACAGGAGTTCAATTGCTATATAAGCTGTCACGTTAGGTCATGGTTCTCAGATGCAGCTATGATTACAGTGCACAGGTCAAATTTCCACTGTTATCCGGGGGGAAATTTTTCTGTAGGATTATAGTATTCGGGGCCTGGAATGCACCTGTCAAAAATAGTTTGTCGCTTCTGAACTAATCAAATTTTACAAGCAAGAAAGTGCACATCCTGTTATTTAGGAATATGAAGCACGCTGCTGGGTGTCACATTGTTTACACGGTTGCAACTCACAAAACATGCTGGGTACATCTCAAACACAGCAAGACAGAGACTTAATTCTGTAAATTATTAAACAGCCTTATAATTTTTTTTCCCTCCTTATATTTAAGACAGTGAATTCTTCATCTTTCATCATCATGCAGTTCTCTTCCCCATACAAGAATTCCCAGTCTACCTCCAATGCCTTTAGGCTTCATATCCAAACATCCTGATTTCCTCCTCCTACGCAAGTGAGCATACGCACAGGCTTAGAATGAAAGGAGAAAACGTATCCGCCTCTTCAGCTTCTCGTGGCAGAAGTATCCAAAGAAAAGTAACATGAAATAATGGGAGACACTAGCAGCTCTGGACAGAGCACCGCATTTCATATTGTTCTACTCCAACCACAGCACTATCTTGCTCCTGACTCACAACCAGTAGCACTTATTGCTAATGACTTCTGTTACAAACTAGCATTTGGCAAATTACCCATAGACGACTTTAAGGCTTGTTACTGTGCTAAATTTACAGAGGTGATCTAAAGAAGCACAGAAGAGCACAATAATACTCTTTTATTCATGTGTTTCAAATTAAGGTTCGAGAACACACATGCAGCCTCAGTTACTGGCTCCCAATTGCAACGCTCTCAATGTTTGGTTTTTATTTACAACCAATGAAATCTTGGTTTTACATATTAAGGTGCTATGTATGGATGCATTAATTGCCTTGATAGTGGCTGCATAATACCTGCACAGAGGTGACGGTTCAATACCTTAGAGCAGCCCCTGACCTTCTCAAAATCTTACACTCATGGAAGAGCAGGACCTAAACTATATACGACTGTTTGCACAGTGCTGTGAATGGCCTGGTGAAAATCTCTCCTTAGTGTACTGCATCACTGTAAAAAGCAAACAAACACTGTTGGCATGCATGAGAGTAATAATGAAATGGTTATTAAAAAGCTACTTTATCAGACATTGCTCTTTCCCCTGCTACTTCTCTACATCTGTTCTCCCATTATAAAAAAATATTTATTTATCAAGAAGAAGCACATTTTAGAGACAAACAAGAGATTCTCCTAAGAGGTAAAGCTAAAAAAGGCAGCAGTTTATTTTCTGGGCAGGAGGTAATTAACATGATAAAGAACATGGAAAGATATTTTATACAGCAATGTAAGAACAAAAAAATAGCTTATGAAAAGCAGTAAATTTAAAGACAAAGTACTTCTCAACTCCTCTAAGACTCAGATAAACTAGGGAATTTATTCCTGCAAATTTCTGCTCAATTTACTTGCACTCTAGAATTTTAACAGACCAGCTGAATTGCACTGTAAGGTGAGAATTTTTTAAATATAATTTTGGGTTAACTGCAAGGAGTGCCCCACCAATCCAATTGAGCTAAATTACAATTCTTTGGAGTCTGTGCTGCTCAAATAAATACTGTATCATTTTTTGACTAATCAAATTTTGCAATATATGAACAGCTAGGTCTGACAGGTGTTACAAGGTTGGCCATGCAACCGATTGGCAGAACTCAACCCAACAATTTTAGAAGAAAGGTAAACACTTATGCTTCAGAGCATAATGCCACTTCTTAAAAAATACAGGTTAGTAATGTTACAGGCAACACATTCCAAAATTGACTTCCTGAGAAATTAGTTCAGCTACCCTGAGCCACCTAGCACTGGTACAAGATATCAAACCAGATGGATCAGTGGAAACAAATCATAAGGAGGAAGAATTTGTTTGTATACTGCCATGAAAACATTGCCAGCTCCTCACTGCCAGCAAGTGGAAGCATTAGAGTGTTTGGACAATGGCCATGTTGTGCTGTATGTAATGCAGTTTGCAAACTGTTACTCAAAGCTCTTCTATTAGTGTGTCTCTGCCAGGCAGGAACTGCTTCTTTCTGCACTTACAGATAGAGTGACTGAAAAGCTGAATGACTCTGGAACCTGCAGATTTGGGCAATTTCCCTCCAGGTGCTGCAGCAAAGAACATCTCAGTACTTTAGATAAGTAATTTCAATCAAAGCTACAATACAGGAGACTTGCTGCAGCAATCAGCACACTCAGATTAGAGGCGTCCGCTTAAATGGTTGCAGTGTGTCAGAAAAAGAAGGTATATGAATTAGAATTGCCAGGTTAGTGATGAAATCTCAAGGCTACTGCATGTAGGGAAGATACTGTAGCCTCTACTGATTTGCACAGAGCCCAGTTTGGTCCTAAAACCTGTAAGGATGACCAGAGGTGAATGCAACTGCCTTTGCTGGAAGAAAATGATTAGATGTTGAGTTTACTTTTATTCCACACTCTGGGAGACATGGAGACAGGGAGAGAGGAACCAGGTGGATTATGCACCCCAGCTGCTGGTCAGGGTTGCAGCTCAACAACCTCCTTCAGTGGAAGCAGAGGAGTATTGCAGCAGATAATAACAGCATAAACACCACTACAGATCTGTTCTAGGGCTCCACAGATTGTCAGTGATGCAGTGGAGGGCTTATGCATCCTGGTGTGCCTTAAGGTGCACTGCAATGCAGCACACTTGGGCTTTGCATGCCTATGAAAAGATACACAGGAGACTTCAAGAGTGTAAACTAGGCACCTTGCGCATTCAGACACATCCTACCTTAGGCAAAACTTCAGGGGCTTGGTTTCCAGAGTAGGCTTTAGGCAATGGAAAGGTCTGAAGAATCATATACAGAGAATAAAAAATGTCTCTGCTGGGTGGTACATCTGTATAGGCAGTCCAAAATTTAACTTCTTGATGCCATACTGTGTTAACCTCTAGCTGGATAGGTTATGACTTTTCATCTGTATTAGCTGCTAATTTCCATGCAGAATAAATGCAAAGAAATATGATGTTAATTTACATTAATGTAAATATAGAACTCTGATGTGCTACCGTGTTGCATTCAGACATATAAGCAGCCATGGATCACATGTGCAGACAGTATGCCAGTGCTCACGTGAACTCAGTACATGAGTAACTCAAGCCCTGTCATGTTCAGCTTAATTGAATGCCAGTTTCTTCCTAGCATAGAGGATAAGTATTACAGATAATTCTCCCCAGATACATGTACTGCTAAAAATAAACCTTCTTTTAGCCCTTTTTTTTTTTTTTTTTTAAATCTCTTAAACTGTTTTCATACCTCCTCTCTTCCTGCATAAAGTATTTGGCACTTCTCTCAGTTTAGATGCCAAAACAATTCTTATCCAGTAAGCTGCCTCTTCTGGATCATTAGTAAAGATAATACATGAGGCTGGCTCCTACATCAGTCTTTTATTAGCATTTTTGATTAGCTTTGACTGTGGTCTTTCAGCCAATTCCAAATCCACAATGTCCCCATCCAAGTCAGCACGCATTAAGTTTTCAAGGAAGATTATATTTGACACAGCCACAAAAGCTGTATTCAAATGCAAGCAGGATATTGGCTACTGCTCTTTCATCAGCCACTAATTTTATAATTCTGTTGTTTACAATAAGTGATCTTGTTTGTCTCACAAAACTTTATTCATCTAGCCACGCTGCCTTACACACAGAGTTTTATTATGTAGATATTGATGAGACTTTGGCATCTGAAAGTATGTCTCAGTGTTTGCTACTGAAGAAAAATGTGGCTACCTGCAAAATGAGTTAAATGAGGCAAACTACAGAAGAGCATAATTCACAGGCTAATTGAAGCATACACTTTAAAGTAGCATCAGCACTGCTTTCAAGCAAAGGTAATTCTAGAGAACTCCATGCTGGCCTTACTCCACTTCTACTTTGTGTGATGATCTGCAGTTTGTGCCATGCGAATAAGCCAAATAGAAATATAAGCTCAAACTACAAGAAGAATGCTGACAATGTAATGGAGAAAAAACAGATGAAGGTGATCAAGTCCTCTGAGTCATCTGAATTTTGCCCTACTCTTTGACTGCGGTAGCTGTCGGAGGTAGTACAAGGACTAATGATCTCTGTACTGGCTCCTAGGTCTTCCCATGCACATTGACAGAGACAATTCTGAAACAGAAGATCATAGCAAAAGAGCATTGCCTGGAAATTCTAGCCTTTCCAGGGCAGTCATGAGATTACACTGAGGAAGTGTGGGCTGCCATGTCCTTTAAAACATAACTTAATAGTTATGTTAACAGTCTGTACTTTTCTCTTTGTTAAAAGATCGCCATTTGATACTAGAATAAAATTGAGAAAGTGTTATCAATTTTCCCTTTATGCAACTTATTCTCAGTTGTGACTCCATAAACAATGCACACTGGGAAAAAGACACCGCTGCCAGAAGCTGTGGTTCAGATTACTCTTAGGACTAGAGTACAAACTCCACAAGGAAAGGAGAGCAAGGAATACCAGACATCAGGAAACAATAATAATAATAAAAAGTCATTCACTGCACTTAGCTGTTACCTTGCATTTGAGGATTTCAAAGTGTTGTATAATTAACTAGTGAGAATCACTATTACCTCATAGTACAGGCTACATTATGTTATTGCTGCCCTGGGAGCACTTAGTGGCATATTTCTCTTTCACTGGATTTACCTACCATTTTACATGATTATTCTCTGCAACAGTACAGGAGGAACTGTGCAGCATTTAGGTTTTGCTGTACGAGAAAAGTGGCCAGTGCTCTACCCCTGTACTGACTCCTAGATGGTGACAAAGGTCCTATAGGGGAGGTTACAGCTGTGGAAGTATAACAGCTAGCAGCACAGAGGCAAACCCATCTGAGCCACTGAATTATGGAAAGATATGGCTGCCCAGGTAGAGAACATGGTTATAGAAGTACATCATGTAGGTACACATCCAAGATTGAAAAGGAGGGATGCAGCTGGTGTTTAAGGCTCTATGGCAGCCTTGGGTCTTTTTGACCTTTCTAGACTTCACGCGAGATCTTCCTGCTTGTAGCTGCAAGTGACTGGGGGTGACCAAAGAAACTGCAATGCTTTGGCCACCCAGTGTGTTAAAGAAAGTCAAAGGAGGAGGAAAAGCACCGAGAAGCTGGTAGCGGTGAAAGAAGCCAAGGAAGCAAGAATGACTGCAATTTATGGGAGTAACAGTGAATTTTTCTGGTTGTCCATGGGTTCTTTCCACGCGTTATCTCTGGGACTCAGCCTAGAGAAGACTCAAGGGAGATCTTATCAATTTGTACAAATGCCTGGTGGGAGAGAGCAGAGAAGATGGAGCCAGGCTCTTCTCAGTGGCAGGAAAATCTGCTTAAGAAAAAGCTCTTTATTTACTATGAGTGTGGTCAAACACACAAAGACGTTGCCCAGAGAGGCTATGAGGTTTCTGCCTTTGGGGATCTTCAAAACCCTAACCCTAGCCCTAGGACATGGCCCTAAGCAATCTGCTCAGGGCACAAGATCTCCAGAGTCACGTTGTGACTCTATGACTTTGAGCCAAATTCAAAAGTGAATACATGTCAGTACATTGTTCAGCCAGCTGTGGGGATTTTACTTTTCCTGAGATGTTTTGATTCAGTTCTAACTTTGACTCAGCTTATTGGTGTTTTTTTTTTGTTTTTTTTTTTTAAATTACAATAATCGTTCACCAAAATAAGCTAACAGTTCTACGGCATTTAAAGAACAATTTCAAAATAGGATGAAAGCGTTCTTGCTACAACTCTATTTACGTTTTGTCTTCTGGGTACGTAGAAGTTACATAAGCATTATTCCCAGCCATTTCTGCTGGCATTATTAACAATGTGTACGAAAAGAGCAGCCAGGCATAAGCAAGCTCATGACTGATTCAGCTCTGCAAGACCAAGAACAAACAAATCAATATTTATTTAAAGCATATGAAGAAGTTTATTTTGTTGTTCTACTACAAAGATTTTTCCCCAGGATCATATTTGACTACCTTAAGTATGATCAGATCTAAACAGGTACATGCAGAATGTGTATCTTGGTGGCCATTGCTATTACAACTATAATTTTGACTAATTTATCATTGACTCAGCCTTGGAAAACTGACACAATGAAGCGTAACGTTAGCCACTTCACAGATGGCAAGTAGAAATACCTACATATCAAGAGCCAGGTTTTCAAAGGGATAAAGAGCTTAGAGGAAATAGCAAGGTCGAAGTCCCATGTACAGCTGAACCAAGGGTGGTGCTTCCAAACCAGCTACTTTAATACAAGACAATCTCTGTTTTTTTATGACCCAGTTCTAGCAAGCCAAAACATCAAATTTGGTGATGCTGGATGAAGCTCTAAGAAACTTTTACAAAATAAAAGGACAGCTTTCGATTGACTAATGGCGCTGATGAATTCAAGAACAGAGAAGTTTAATCTCCACATGCTTCTTCAGTCTTCATTTATTCCTTGATTTCCAATGTTGCCTGACTACTGTCTCAATATAGGCCTCTGAAATACATTATTCAAACTACACTTCCCCGAAGAAAGCCTATCACTGTCTAGCTGTCCCCTGAATACATAATATCTAGCGTTACAACACTGAATAACTATTTATAACTAGTAATTCTCATTTTTACCATAAGAACAAAGGATTCTCTCGTTGGCATTAATGAAAAAACCTAATTTTGTATACCACAGCACAGCTTCTGCGGTTGCGACTCCTGACTTTACGTGATCCCTAACTACGTCACTTATTCATAGGCCTGTCCTAATGAATACCTGTCCATGTAGCAGTGACCTATTAAAAGTCTGCTGGACTACAGCAAGTCACAATGCGGGTGTGAGTCAGTGTCACGCTGGTGTGAGATGCAAACATCTTACTGAGCCATATAAATAGAAGATCTGGAAGAAACACAAAGTTATCTCCTCACTCAATTAGAAAGATCTGTGCCAGAACTATGCATACAACTTCTGGCACTCTTCAGGAAAGGCTAGAGGGAGTCTGGCAGGCTGCAATGGGAATGACTAGAGCTGTAGAAAATGTGATGCATGTGGGAAGATTAGAAGGAATAGGATTGTCTGTTTAGAAAAGATTAAAGATAGGAACTGTAAGAGTCTTGAAACATATGAAGAGTTGCTGTAAAAAGGAGCAAAATAATCTGTTTTAGTACTTCTCAATGAGCAGGACAAGGCATGTTGGGATTGAATTACAGAGAGATTCAGATTAGTCCTTAGCCTAGACTTTCTAATAGGCAAGGTAACAAAATAATGTCTCAGACGGGGAAGATGCAGAACCTCCACTACCAGAGGGTATGAGGAATAGGTTGGAGAGAGGCAGTCAGAAATGATACAGGCACAGGCAAAGCTGCCTGGGGGCCAGGCGATTGGCTACATGACCTCTCAAGGACCCTAACAGTTGTTTGGTTCTGTGTTATCATTCAATTGCCAAGACTGAGTAGACAGACTAGAGAAAATTGCCAGTACAGAATATGCAATACCAACTGTTTTCCAACACATTATGCACTGACTCATCGGCACATTGCTACTTAAAAGACTGTCCTATGCTTCTTCTAGCTGCCAGCCCACACACATTGGAAAGATCAGCTTCCACTTCCTTGACATTGAAATCTAAATTTGACCAGTAAGCTCCCAACTTTCCATACTCAATTGTGTTAACTAACAATTAATCATTCTCCATGAAAAAAAACGCCATACCAATTACAGAAATATTCTGTAGAGGAAAAAAATAAGCCACACAGAATAACTAAAGGCCATGGACAGCTAGAAGGTGTATGTATCTGGCACAATTCTTTTTTCCTTGGTCATTCAGTGCTGACATCCATTCCATTTCATTCATGATGCACAACAGATATTAAGCCATTAAACTGAGGAATTCAGGAAAGCTGAACTGTTGCAAAAATAGATTTATGGTTCTGCTCTCAGACATCAAAATACACCAAGCTGAGAAACGCCAAATGACTCAGCAACAGCCTGAATTGCTATAAAGACACTTCTTGATCATGTTTGCCTGAAATGAAATAGCCATTTCAATTATTTTCCTTGTTACTTCTGGAAAAATAAAGCAGTTCACTGTCACTTGAAAATAATCCTACAACAACATAGATAAGAAATAATTGTTTTTGATGTTATTTTCATTGAGAACTGTTGGGGTGGACAGAAGGTTATGCAATATCACACGGTGCTTAATCTCATTCTTGTCAGTAGTCAAAGAACTGCGTGACAGACACAGACAAAGAGGCATTTTGACATATTGCCTTATCAAAAAATGGTGACCGGACTGCATATATTGAATTCTGATTAGGAAATAAAGGCAGGGGGGAATAGTGAAGTTAGCTGACAAACAAGATCCCAGTTTTAACAAATGTCTATCACAATGCAGTGCAGCAGAGAGCAAGCCCACAGGACATAAGCATTTTAATTGCCTCCCAGCTCCTTTCTACAGAGCTCTTTTACCACTTGGAGGCAAGGCTGAAGGCAGCAGCTTACCAGCCAAGTAGCAGCACCCGTACAATACCTACTCTGCAACCTTTGAAGAGGGCCACAGGTCGATGCCTGGATGAATTAACAATGAAAAGTAAGGACTATAGATTAAATGTAGAGAAAGGGATGGTTTCCAGACATGAGCCCTGCTATATGGGATGGAGAGCTGTGCTCGGGTTTACATTCAACTCTAATATTCTAACCATGTGTATTAAATGACTACTGAGAAGCATAAGGCTTAATTTTATATGTCCATTTCAGTTCTGTAGGTACGATGTCACTTTTTCATTGGGAACTGCTTCTAGTTAGCCCTGTGCTCTTTTTTTCTCTCACTAGCCGCTCAATCTTCCACGCTTTTACTTCCTTAGTCTTGTAAATAAGGATTCCTGACAGAATTGCCATCTAGGTTATGAAGTATTATATGCATGTAATAAGAAAATTTCAGTGCTAGAAGCAAAATACAGGAATGTCCATGAAAATGCCCTTATCAGCTTCCAGACATCAAGTAGTTATCTCCATCAATCCTTAGAGAAAGAAATTATAGAATAAGACATAATGTTGTGTTCTGAATTTGCAAGCACTGAATGTGATGACAGCTACATCTGTAAGAGTACGAGCATATGCAAAGAATACAGGAACAGATGAGTGACAAGCAAAATCCATGCAGATAAAAACAGTAATTTTCTTTAACCAACTGTAGTGTTTAGTCCTCAAGCTCTTCCCTAACCTGTTTTCTCTTTGTCCCTACTCTTCTGCTGTATGTTTACCTTCCTCTAAATTGAGTGCATTAGCTGTCAAAACAACACGAGTTTGCCAGAGAACCTAATTTTTTTTCATTTCAGATTTAAATCTTCCTTGCTCCAAGGACTAAGTAATTTCTTGCTATTTTCATTCATTTTCAAATTCTGCTATGCCTACGTAGACTTCAGTTTTCACTTTTTTTTTTTGCCATTATTTTATTCCTTTTGTTTTGTTTTGTTTTTTAATTTATTTTTAAATTGCCTCTTTCTTCTGCTCTCTGCTCAGCCTTTGTCAAACATTATTTTTCCCATGCCTCTACTGTTTCCCTGCATCCCTATATGGCACCATACAGAGTCAGAGAACCATTTAGGTTGGAAAAGAATGTCAAGACCATCAAGTCCAACCATCAACCTAACACTGCTAAGTCTCTCATTAAACTGGGTACCTAAATGCCATGTACCCATGTCTCTTAAAAAACATCCAACGATGATGACTACCATCTCCCTAGGCAACCTCCTCCAACACCCAACCTCACACTTTCCATGAAGAAATTCTTCCCAGTGCCCAATCTAAACCTCTGCTGGTGCAACCAGAGGCCATTTTCTCACATCTAATCACTTGTCACTGGAGAAAATAGATCAACATCCTGTTGCTGCAGCCTCCTTTTAGGTAATCATAGGGAGTGATAAGCTCTCTCCTCATCCTCCTCAAGACTAAACAATTTCAATTACATCAGGTGATCCCCATAGCTCTTGTTCTCCAGTTCCTTCACCAGCTTTGGTGCTCTTCTCTGTATGCATCCTTTCTTTCTACTGTGTCATTCAGTGTTGCTTGATACCTCACTATGGAGTAAACTGAGGCTCTTAGTCCTTTGCAAGAACAATGCAAAAAAAAAAATCAGTATCAGCCTTTTTCATGGAGGCAAACATACAAAATAACATAATTAATTTGTGGAAACACAGAATTTTAAGCAGTACATTTGACATAGGTATGACATACAAACAAAAATTTGAAAAACATAAGGCAGCAAGCTTGAGAAAGTTGTTTTTTCTTAGAATCATGGAATGGCCTGGGTTGAAAAGGACCACAATGATCATCTAGTTTCAACCCCCCTGCTATGTGCAGGTCACCAACCATCAGACCAGGCTGAGACAGGTTGCAATGTGCCACCAGACTGGTCATCAGTAAGTCGTGCTTCGAGACCACCAACTTGCACTCCTGCACTCTGCTGGAGAGCTGCTTCTTTTTTCTGCTTCAAATGCTCAGGTGGCTGGAGATGCTTCCAGATGTTCAGTAGGGCCACAGAACAGACTAAGCATCTTTTCCACCAAAATGCCCTCATTCCACTGCCTGTGTATTGCTCCTCAGATCCCATTCTCCATGCCAGGAGCGCAGCAGAGGCAGTACGCTCTGCACTACAGAAAACAAAGACACTCAGCATTCAAAACCTTCGCTTCCAGCAGGCCAAAGAGAGGCACCGACAGACTCCAAAGGATGACCTAAAAATTGTTCCTTGTGATGAGGAGGATGATGATGGAACAGATAAGGTTTAGAAGTGAACTCGCTGTATGTGAAATGTGAAGTCGTTAGGAGGAATATAGGAAAGCAGGGATCTATTCTGGCTATAAGAGACTACTCTGAATAAGAACCTTTTTTTTATATTAAACAAACATTGGAATGTCAGTATAAGGTTGGTATTTCTGCAAAGAAGATGATGCTGAACTGGCAAACATTTTTCCCAACAGCGTGAAAAAGTAAAGGAATATCTGACTGCCTTTGTATAAAGCTCTTTTTAGAAGATGATGGCAGATTACTACCACTCTTAAGCTATAAGCTGTCAAAATCCATATTTCTGCAGCCCAACAGAAAATGAATATGTACCGTTAAAATTGTGTCAATCAAATCTGCAGTCCTGGCAGGACCTGTAAGCTCTGTACTACTGTGCTTTTTACTGCCAGTTAAACAAAACTTTTGAAATTCAATACTTTCAAAATTAATTTCTCTGCTTTATCTCTACAATTGGACATCCAGCTTCCACCATGCCAAGCTGGATCCAGGTGGCCATTATCACAATGGCCCAGATTCAGAATTTGAAGGCTGTTTAAAATAAAGACTCATGTTGCCCTGCTGAAGAGAGATAGAGAAATTCTGAAATGGAGACCCAAACTATTTTAGAATGCTTACTAAACAAATCCAAATTTAAATAATTCCCTTTGATTTGCTCTTTATTTAGAAAACTCCCATGTCAACTCCCAGCTTAAATTCATCAATTTAAGCAAATTAATGCAAAATCTGTCCTGTGCGGCTTGAGAAACCATAAACAGAAGGACATTTAAAAGAAGCAGGCTAGAAAAAAAACCTTTTGTTTTTTTTTAATCTTTTCTGGTATCTCACTTAAATCCTCTGTGGCAAAACTGACATCCCGTCTGTGTAGTGGCCTGTGTAAAATGAAATAATGAAATCAGTAGAGCTCCAGCTAGCACCACAGTTTGTGCGTTTGACATTACAAATGCCACCACACTTCAGATGAACTGGCAAATTCTTCCACATGAGAGAAAGGACTTTAACATAGAGAAAGAATGAAATCTCACCTCAAAGAACAAGTCTTCCAACTGAGGTGTAGATTGGAATAAAAGCCCAGCATGGGACCTTGCACAACAGCACTTGGAAGAGCATCCCTTCAGCACGTATTCTGCAGAGCTCCCTTTCTAAGACCAATCCATCAACTGCCTTTCATAAACACTGTCTTCAGCATGAAGAAGTCCCAGAGGAACACTGAATCATAGAATTGTTTGAGTTGGAAGGGACTCTTAAAGGTTGCCTGGTTCAACTCCCCCACAGTGAACAGGGACACCTACAGCTACATCAGGTTCCACAGAGCCCCATTCCACCTGACCCTGAGTGTCTCCAGGGATGGGGCATTGACTGACTCTCTGACGATCTGTGCCAGTGCCTCATCATTCTTACTGTAAAAAACTTACATCCAGTCTAAATCTCCCTTCTTCTTGTTTCAAACCATTTCCCCTTGTCCTATCACAACAAACTCTGATGAAGAGTCCCTTCCCTTCATTCTTACAGCCCTCCTTTAGATTCTGAAAGGCCACAATGAGGTCTCTCCAGAGCCTTCTCATATCCAGGCTGAACAGCCCCAGCTCTCTCAGCCTGTCCTCAAATGGGCACTGTTCAATCCCTCTGAACATGTTCATCAGCAAGCTCCTTCCTTTTGTTTTTTCTCTGTTTTTTTTCTAAGAGCTGGAAAAAAATGGACCAAACATGTGGGTTTCTAGGAATGACCCTAGTGGCTTAGCCCCTGAGGGAATGGGCTTGGCCACACTGCTGACAGAGCCCGGTGGTTCAAGCAGCTTACCACCGAAACTGCAGGCAACCATCTCCTACAATGTCCCCAGTGTCTTTAGAAACTCCTGTCCCTTGAATGAAGCACCAGGCAGTCATGTAGAACGTTGTTTTGCCTCCTAGAAGGTATACTTCTATTGGCTGTTGTCTTTTTTGCTGCAGTCTAGAGCTGGTGGAAATCAGTCAAGCCCACCAGTTCAGCCAGTCGTTAAAAGAAAACCTGATTTGTGCTGAAAAGTCATAGCATCTCAGCAGATGGTAATGCAAGAAGCCACTTGAACTTCTGTACCTTTTCCCCCATCACCTGACAGTGTGACATTGCCAGAAGGAAGCGCAAATACTGAGGCACACCATGCTCCATCAACCATGAAATGGGAGAGAAACATCACTGAGATAACATCAGCAGATGATAAAACACCATCTGAACAGAGGGGCAAGACCACCACTTTAGTGGTTTGTTACTGCTATTTGCATAAAAGCAGAACTGATGGATTCCCTCCAAGATATACAATAACACAAGGCTAGCAGCATCAGAAAGAATGACCTGAAGAAGCAAGAGCAAAAAACAGTGAAAACACATGGATTAAAGACATGCACCTTATCTGTGTGTACCCTGTACAAATGATAATATTGTTTCTGCAAAAACACTTCACCTATCTCCCTCTAGGAGACACGATTACAATGTAAGAGAGATAAAAGAAAGGTTGGAAACGACCATCTTTCCTGAAGCATAGAGTCACTGTGCATCAAGAAGGTCAGACTGTTAATTCTTGCCTGTTTAAGTAATCCTTACTCATGCAAAAATTCCCAATTAATTCATCAGGAAAAAATGCTGTATTAGCCTAAAACTCTGAAAACCAGCAGAATGCAAATGCCTTCTTCACATGAGGTCAAAGTTATTCAACTGAATGGATCTTTCAGGACAGTCAATTAACTTCCTGAAGAACATGTGAAGCTTTAAAAAACTGAGGCTAGGACTGAAGCACTGGGGCACAGCAGCTGAGCTAAACTGGTATTTACTGAAATAGAGTGGTCCCCTTCCTCTGCTGCTTGGAAAAACCAAGCCCACGTCATCAATGGCAGATTCCTTCAAGTATAATTGATTTCTTGTACGTAGGTTACAATTTAACTTATTCAGAGGAGTAAACAACCACAAGAGCAGCAGTGGCCATATTTTAGTGTAAGGAATGGACTTCTCTTTGTGCTGCAAATGTTTGCACAGCAGCATCCAAAGAATGCGTGCAACAAGAAAACATGCTGCAGTGAGCCATGTGAGGCTGTGCACAATCAAATTACAGGAGGTAGCATTTTCCAGTGGTTAGAATCACAAGGAGTTGTTTCTATTCTGGGATGTACCTGGCTTTCCGTCTGACCTTGGGTAATAACATTACGTGCACTGTCTCTGGGCATCCCTCTCCTCATTTGTAAAAAGATGCAGGATCCGCTCTGGCAATGAACTAATTAAAATAATTCTGTATGAGGATGGAAACTTTGATCAGCAAGCTGAATTTTGCTAATGCGTGAGTACACAGACTACAGACTGTGATCGCTGCGCTCTCATAAGGAAAAAAGCATTTTAATTAAAAGTTTTAATTTTTATTAAAATTATTTTTAAAGTATTAATACTTAACAATTTTAAATATTTTGATTTCTTTCTTTCCCTGCACCATTAAAATTGCAGTGACATTCAGCGGTGACAGAATTAACAGTGCTATGGAAGGACTAATTGAAACATCAGCAAGAGGACACAATATGTCTTACTGTGACTGTGGCATAACAGATCCCCTATGATTGTCCTCAACTCACCTGCTGGAGGAATTCCACAATATGTGCACACCTGTGCTCACCTGTTGGGAGTTTTAACTCTTGACAGCCATGTAAAGTATGCTTTTTCGGCAAGCAAGGAAACGGGGAAAGCTTTCCCCTTCTTTGTATTGCTTGTCAAAGGACATCAGGAGATTGCACCCACTTTCTGAACTGCAGAGATTGCTCACATTGCTGTCAAGGATGCAAGACCAGTAGGAGGGGGGAAATAACTGAAGTAGTAGAGCTCAGGGTGCTGTTTTGTACAGCTGGTATGTCAGTGTACAACTGGAAGCACAGACTCCCTCAGTGTGACCCCAACTGCCAAGATAGCTGATAACTCTGCGAAGAACCATCCCCTAGAACTGGTACTGCTGCCTCTGCAGAACTTCCATAGAAAATGCTGTCTGAATGAAAAGTACAGATATGCTATGTTTAGGAATAATGTAACTCATCCTATCTTTAAGGGTTTTCAGACAGAATCCTTTTATCATGAATGCCCGGCTCCTTTAAATGCTTAGCACTATAAGAATTTCTGTTCAAGGCAATAAAAAAATCCACGATGCTGACTTAACAATTCCCTCTGATCCGCTGGAGTCCCTGCAGTCCTCCATTAAGTGAATTTCCTCGGACTCCTATCTCAATGCCTGTTATTGGAGGGGGCAGAACGGCTCCTTCCCGCAGCATTTATTTACTTGTAACAGTTGCTTACTCTCCCAGGAGGAAAAAAAAATGCCATAAGCACACAAACTTGCAAATCAGTGACGAACAGAGAAGACGCAGATTGGACTCGACAGGAGGACAGGAAGGAAGATCTACTGAGTGCCCTCTCTGACACCGCACTGACTGCAAGGTAACAAACACAGCTAACAGCAGGGTTAGCTACTGGACCGTACTGAGTGGAAGCTCAGAACGCCAAGCGCTGCCAACGGCAATATCCGAGGGTAAAGTCCCGACTCCCGAAATCAGCAGAGAGCTGAGCCGTAAGCAAGCCTTACCCACGCAGCTCCCATTCACCAAAAGCACCACAAGGCAGGGTCGGATTTCCGAAAGCCTGTGCTGAGCGCTGGGGTCAGTAAGCACACGTGCCTTTGAACACCGTCTCCCTTGCACCACTTGCAGTAATAATAAGTCCCTTGTCCTGCTTCACCTGCTTTCCGACCCACGTTACTTTAGGGACGCGCTTTCGAAGAGCCCCCCGGCAGATCCCTCGGCACCTGCCCGCCTCTCCTTTGGGGCACGGGTGACCGACAAGCGCCTGCTCCAGGAGGAGGGCAGCTCCCGCGGCGGCGGCACGGGGGGAGCCGGGGATTCCTTACCTCCATGCCGAGCCGCTGCTTCAGCACCAGGGCGGCACACAGGTACCCGGCGCGTCCCACGAACAGCTCGTCGGAGCCGCACTCGAGGAAGGAGAGCGGCGCGCAGACCTCGCTCAGCTCGCGGAACTTGCCCAGAGGCCGGGCGAAGTCGGGCAGCCCCAGCGCCCGGTACACCAAGGCTGCCACCGCGTACACCCCGGCGCCGCCCAGCAGGAAGGCGGCGCGGGTGTCGGCGTCGGCCTCGCCGCCCGCCTCCTGGTAGCGCAGGCAGGCGTCCACCACGCGCCGGGCGGCCCGCAGGTAGGCCTCCCGCGACGGCGCGAACAGCGGGCACTGCGCGACGTGGTACAGCATGTAGGCCACGCCGGCCACCCCGCCGTACAGCCCGCCTTGGCAGACGCGGGGACCGCCCGCCGCCCCGCCGCCGAGCGGCGGCAGCTCCTTCAAGATCCGCTCGATGGTGGCCGTCACCAGCGGCACCGCCGCTTCTTTGTCCGGCGCGGCCGCCAGGCTGCCCGCGTAGTCATCGAAGCGGTTGGCGAAGCAGCGCTGGCTCGCCATGCCCCCGCCGGCGCGGCGCTCTGCGCAGCGGGAGACAGCGAGGGGCGGCCGGGAGGCGGGAGCGCGGCAGGGAGGAGCGAGGAGGCGGGAAGGGGCGCCCCTCGGGGCCGGGTTGCCGCCCCTTCGGTCCTCCCTGCCGGGCGCGGGTCTTCTCGCGTCGCCCTCTTGGCTGCTGCTCGTCTGCTTGCAGCCGTCAGCGGATCCGCCGGGATGAAGCTTGTGCAGAGGCTTGCGTCCTCCCCATGCCGCTGGAGGATGGGGCTCTGGGAGGGCAGGTAGCAGCTGGGTTTTCTTGGCTGCGAAGCGGCCCCCCAGGAGCTGCGCACACATGTAAACGAGGGGAAAGCTGAGCGACTCCCTGACAGCCTCGCGATCACACCGGACCGTGTGTAGCTCCTTCAGGCGCGAGCCAAGCAGAGCTTGTGAGGAAGAGAAGATGTGGGCCACTGAGTGGGCTTCTAGTTAAAAGAAACCAGGTCGACATCAACAACAACAGCTTGATAAAGCTTGAGGCCAACACTAAGCGCAGCTCTCGTCCGTGTGAACTGGTGGATGGTGAAAGACCTTCCAACGGCTGTGCCTCCGTAGTTCCTTTGCATGTAGTGCCTTTCATCTTTCAATTCCTGGTACACAATGAGACAAATAGTATGATTTAAGTCAAAGAATCTCATCACCTCCACGGGGTTTTGGATTAAGCCACTTACAGCAATCATTTCATAGAACACAGAATCATAGAATGGCTTAGGTTAGAGGGGACCTCGCAGCCCATCCACCCAACCCCTGTTGTGTGCAGGGCTGCCCCCCACCAGCTCAGGCTGCTCAGGGTCCCATCCAACCTGGTCTTGAGCTCCTTCAGGGGTGGGCCACCAAAGCTTCTCTGGGCAGCTGTGCCAGCGCCTCACCGCCCTCTCAATGAAAAATCTCCCCCTGACATCTAACCTGAATTTCCCTTCTTTTAATTTAAAATCATTCCTCCTTGTCCTATCACTGTCTACTTGTATAAAAAGTCTTCCCTGAAGACTTAAGCTTATGAGCTCCTTTTAAGTACTGGAAAGCTGCAATGAAGTCTTTCCTGGACACTTCTCCATACTGAACATGTTCAGATTCCACAGCCTGCCTTCATAGAAGAGGTGCTCCAGCCCTACAATCTTCTTTGTGGCCCTCCTCTGGACCTGCTCCAACAGCTCCATGTGTTTCCTGAGCTGGGGGTCCCAAACCTGGACACAGTAGCCTGGGTGGGACATTACCAGGCATTTCAAGCACCATATTCTTGCTGTCGGATGCCTTTGCCTTCAGCACATTATGGTCAACAATTTTTTCTCTTGAGTGTTTTTACTCATGTTCCCTACATTTCTCCAAAAGACAGATGCTCCTCTGGGTTGTCAGCAAATGCTACACGTGTAAGCTTAGGAAATCAAATAATAGTTTATACAAATCAAATCATTTATTACAAAACCATGTCTTTTGCATCTATTTCTGGAAACTATGACATGCTGTGCTATAACAAAACCTGACATCAATGGCATAAGTTAATAAACAAACAGTAAATTAATGAAAATGCTTGGTCTTGAGTTTCTGAAACCAAAGCTCCTTGTACTTCTCTGATAATGTTCGTGGTGCTTCTAGGTTTGTATTTGCCCACACCACAAGTGTAAATATTTGCTTCAATATCGTCAGGCTTTGAATTTTTCATTCCAACATATTTTTTGCTCCCTCATTTTGAGGATACTTACTTTATGTTTTCAGTCTCCTGTTCAGATTTAAAAGGCAGATACTTTCCTGCAGTCTTTTGGATTGGGAGATGAGTTGGACAGGGTTCTCCTGTTGATGGCTAAGGAATCCTCTCTTGGTGCTTGTCTTCCTGCAATGAAAGAAACCACAAGAGTCACCTTGGCTTGTACATCTTTCTGAGAATCTCAGCATGGGGAAATGGATCTTTGCCAATTTCAGCAGCAAATGCTTTAAGAAAAATATGAACTTTACAGGAAAATCAATTGGGTTAGCAACATTGTTCTTTAAGAGAGTCAAACAAGACTGCTACAGTATTTTTCATAAAGAAGCCTGTAATCACATTCAGAAAAGGAACAGAAATATTCTCAAGAGTCTGTTGATAAAGTAAAGAGTGCTTAGCTACTGCAGGGCAAGCAGATGTCATGCAGTCAGTGAGAAATGAGGATGATGGTTTCAGCTGTACCTTTTTTGCGGAGGAGCACTGAAACCAATAGGACAGCTGAAAAAAAATTACATGGATACTTCTTACAACTGTACATTCATATTTATATATGTATTAAATTGACTACCTTAAACTGCTTGTGTTGCCTTGTATAAAGCTTTCATGCTTTTAGATATGATGCATTCTGTATGCTTTTCACTCAGATAATGCCTAGATGCACTCCAGATATAAATGGAAGAGAAGGAAGGGTATATCATGTCTCCAATGCATATCATATGTTTCTCATCAGATCTTAGTTTGCCCTCCTCTAGTGTCCCAGAGGACCTATGTGTGTGGTTTCAAGATGAGAAAAATGTGTTTCTCCCCTATTTTTCCCTTCTACACTGGTTTATGCTTCCTAGGTATGCCATACTTCTTGATCCAAGAAGCCAAAGACTTGGAGGCAAATTACAGATGGTAGAAGTAAAAGGTTTTGAGACAGGTGTGGTGCATATAGATAGTGGAGGGGGGAGCTGAATCCTCAAAGTTGCTGCTTCCATTCTAGAAAATCTGTCCATACAGAGCACATCAGTTTGTCAAACACATGGGTTTTGGGGTACCCACATGGTGGTCGGTTTTGTTCCTGCACTGTATTCCAAATCTCTCCAATGCTGAAGGTGAAACACTGGGCTCGCACTCCCAGCCTAAGCTTCAGTAACAGATGTGTATTTAGAGTTGTCCTTGAGGCTATCCAGACCTATTAGAGTGCATTGGCTGTTGAATTCAAGAGTAGCTCCCACTCAATGTACTGAAATCAGCCATCAGTACCTGTTACTGCCCAGTGCTGCCATTCCCTCTCAGGAGAGCTCTCCCTGCTGGCTCAGGCTTCGTCCTGGGAACCCTCGCTCTTAAAAGAGTTTCTCTGGAGTTCATAGGACAACCTCTCTCTGCTTTGTAATCAGTTCTTGGCTGACAGGCAGCTGGCTCTTGGGCAATTGGCAGAAGGGATTGAGTTAGGCAGAGTTGTTTCAGGTCTGTGCTAGAATTATAGAATCATTAAGGTTGGAAAAGACCTCTAAGATCATCAAGTCCAACCATCAAGTGCCCATTTTCCCCTTATGCCCTTTTTCTATCTTTGCTGACATGGGTTTTTGAAGAATAACATAGCACTGTGTGCTGCAGATACTGTGCTAGCAGCCAAAATACAGACAAGTCTGACCAGAAGACACCCAGCAGGGGCAGTCCCAGGGGTTTCATAGCACTGTCATTCACATCCTTCTCCTGGCTGCTCAGAGATTTGTGCTCGTGGTTACTGGAAGTATTTTTTCATTTCTCAGATTGTCTTAACCTGTGCTGTATGGGCTCTGCTCACAAACTGCTCAAAAGCTTTTGAATTTTTGTTCCCTGACAATCATTTGACAGTGATGCGCAGACCTATTTGGAAAATGAAATACTTTCTTGGCCTTGCACAGTGGAAGCTTTTTTCCTAAGTCAGCCTTTTATTCCGTTACTTGTGTGTGGTTGGTAATACAAACACAATTTCTGCATGACAGAAGTGATGTAAGTTTTACTGCTTGTATTGCCATTTCATCACAAGGAAAATTACCTATCAGAAGATAGAACATTATTTCGCAGAGATTATGTTAAGTATTGTGTTAAATATTTAAATTGTCATACATCATTTGGAGTCCAGTAGGTTTACTTTTACTGTCCTTGTGCTTTCATGAAGCAGACCTACCTTCTGAGACATGTTTGTTGTTAAACAAGCTGGTCCATGAACAGTGAAATTAGTAAGGTTGGATGTCTTACTGATTTGTTTTCTATTTTCCATAGTGGCCATCTTTCTCCCAGGCCTGTGCCATGCCAATAGTTCTCACCCAGTTGCACTGATCCTATCTGGCAGGTGAGTGTAGTTGTAGTTGGCCCGTGGTTAAGGGCTGCACTGAAATGCCTTTTGCCCCAAGAGAGAACTGCATTTTTGTCCACAGCTCAGCTTGATGAAGCTTAGGAATTGAATAGAAAATTAATTTCTTTGAGGCTCTGTCTTTATCACTGAATTTGTTTGAAATTGGCAAACAGATGAAAAATCATGAGATTACGTGTGGAATGATAAGTAGGTAGATGGGCAGTCATACATGACCATGTGTGCCTTGCTTCCTTAGGAGGCAAGGAAACAATGTTAGAGAGTTGGTTGAAAAGACTGGATTATTTTAGCAAGAGTATCAGTACAGATAAAGCACAGCAGCTGTTGTGAAGTCTCTCATTTTTCATTAGGGAAAAGCATTGTATCACTTTCAATACCTCTATGCACTCTTATTTGCACGCTTGTAGACAGGTGAATCACTACCACACCATTGCTGACAAATGCCAAAGCTCTCTGCAGAGCAGGAACTTTGATATTCTAAGTTTTGGCTTTTCTGGCAAAAATCTGTCTTCCAAAAGAGCACACTTGGGCCCTAACCTGAGCCACCCACTGGTATGGTTATTCCTAGAGTTCCTTTAGCTTGAACCTTCTGAAACTGGCAGGATGGTGGACATTTTCCTGCAATATGTCTGTCACAATCTTCAGTTTCTTTGCCAAGCAGATTATGTCCAGTTCTGTATGTTCAAGGTGATTTCTAATGAACCAAGAATACTTTTAAATGCTTAGAGAACAGTAGTTAATTTGCAGCTCTCTGCGTGGTTCCAGCATTGGCTAACACAGTAATGAAGCACAAAATCCTGCTGTGTTCTCCATTATTGATATTAAAATAAAATAGCCAGTTCTGTATTGATAATTAGTCTGTCAGTGCAACACACAATATCAATTTGAATTTTTCTTAAGTGCCTCTATGCTACAACTGGTGTTCATGCAAGATCCAGGATTTTACTTGTAACATTTTTGACAGGTCTGGAAGTTGGAACCATTTCAAAGCACAGGAATCAAATCATTATCTGAAGTTAAGTAATGTTTTTACTTAAAAACAGCTAACATTTTTGTCTGTGATATTTCACTTGAATTTTCTTCTCTGTACATTGTGCTATTGCCTTTGTGCTACCTTATCTCGGTAATTGTCATGATGGAAATGAGCTTGTGAAGGCAAGGAGCTCACACACAGCAGCTGCAGATGATGAAGAAAGCTGAGGACAGTAACCACAATTTGCATCCCCAGGACCAGGCACAGCCACAGGCAATGAATTATTAAACACTGTTGAAATTTCAGCTTTTTGTTTGTTTGTTTTGTCAAACTATCAAAGCATTATGACAAAGCTGGATTTGCAACAATAAAAACTGTAATCAGATACTTGTTCAAAGTCTTTTCTATCCAGCTATTTTCATCAGACCTAAAGGAGTGAGGAAGCCTAGGTTAGGGAACAGGGACACAAGCATAATTGCATACATCTAACTTTGTGTGAGAGCAGTCTGTTCTAGATGCTTTCATGAGTTAGCAAAATACTGACTTACCTCCATAGGATCCTGATGAATTATCCTTTACAATTGCAGACTTAGAAGAACATAAAATAACCTGACTTAGCACGTATGGTCATTGTCCACTCAAAGAATAGAACAGATGGCTTTATTTAAGATGTTGGAAATAGGCTGATATTCAAGAAAACTACAGTCACTCCTGAAATTTTCCAGATGGACACATTTCAAAATACAATTCTAAGTATATTCACAGAGTTGTTGGGATGGGAAGGATGCCCTAGGGTCCTTTTGGCCCAACCCCTGCCCCAGCAGGGATACCAAGAGCACAGTGCTCAGGGCCATGTCCAGGTGACTTTTGAAGATCTCCAAGGAGACCCCACAGCCTCTCTGGGCAGCCTGTACCAGTGCTGTCACTCCCATGTTACAGAAGTGCTGCCTGGTGCTCAGATGGAGCCTTCCAGTTTGTGCCCACTGCCTCTTGTCCTGGCAGTGGGCACCAACGACAACAGCTTGGCTCCATCACCTTTGCACCCTCCCTTCAAATATTTATAGACATTGATGAGATACCCGAGCCTCCTCTTCTTTGGACTGAATAGTCCCAGCTCACTCAGCCTCTCCTCACCGTGCCCCAGTGCTCCAGTGACTTCACCTTTGTGCTCCTTCACTAGACTGTCGAGTAGCTCCATGTCTGTCTTGTACTGGGCAGCCCAGAATGGGACCCAGTGCTCCAGTGATATTCTTGTTCTACTAAATTTTGAGAGGCCATAAAATTCTCTATTTTTCAAAACATTTTGCAAACAGAGGTCAGAGAGTTTTTTAATTCTTAGGAATCCTGAAGCAATACATGATGTGCTTTTTCTTGAAACAGTAATGATGTTTTCTTGGGAAACTGCCAAGAACATTTCAAAATCAATTTCTGTTCACATGTATTTACAGCTCATGTGATGAGTATGATGTCTGTCTTCATTTCATTGCTACATTAGTCTGATGGGAATCATAGAAGCTGTGCTAGCCTGTGCTAGATGAAGATCCATCTATAGGAGTTCAAGCCGTTTTGCTTGTTCAGCATCCCAGGGGGAGGTAAGAGAAATATGAAATACATTGCAATCTGTGTGTTTTTTTTTTTTAATAAAAATTTTGCCATTTTAGCAGTTTCAAATTATAGATTAAAATAATATGAAGCGTTCATACTGGACTTGGAACAAGAATATTTTTGTTTTGTTTTTGCACCTTCAAACGTGTAAACTCTGATCCAGCAAATGTTTAGCACCTGGGATTTATCTTACATACATCAACAGTTCCTCACCATTCTCAGTAAATATTGTTTGCAAGATCATGGCCTAAGATTGTTCCAGAATGCCATTAAGCATTTTTGTTTTTTCTGGTCTTCAGTAAGCAAATGCCTTTTGGAAAAAAAAAGCTGGAAGATACATAAAAATAATTCACAGCATCATGAATTATGCAGGGAGACATTCCAGCTCCTTGTAGATAAACAAAATGTTCAGGTACTGAGATACAGATTTGGCTGGGGTATTACAAAACTGCTTCAGAAAACCATTTGGGTCAGAAGTACTGCTTACCTTCTTTAAAAGAAAAACATGCTCAAGGGGATCAGACCTGTACTAGCCTGGTGCAGCATGTAGCACATTTACCCCTTGCAATTTTTTGTAAGCTGAGATTTTTCTAAGGTAGTGTGTTGGGCTTACATGGCCCAAGGTATTGGTAGCTGCACAGGGCTGTAGGGGTGGCCTCTGTGAGCAGAGCCCATGTTGGAGCCATGCTGGGCCAGTGCTGGGTGAGCTGCAGCCTGTGGGAAGCCCACAGCTCAGGGTGGATGCTATTGTGGGAGGGACCCACATTGAGAAGGGGCAGAGTGACTGTGGAAGGCTGGCAGAGATAAAGCTTTACAGACTGACTGCAGCCCCCACTCCCTGTTCCCCTGCACTGCTTGGGAGCAGGAGATAGAAGAGGGTGGATGGAGGGGGAAGGTGGTTTTAGTTGCCTTTGTTTTCACTGCTTTTATCCGCTATCAGTAGGAAATAAATTACATTAATCTCCTTTATGCTGAGCCTGTTTGCCCATGACAGAAATTGCTGAGTGTTTTCCTTGTCCTTCTCTTGACTCATCAGCCTTCTTTTCATCATGTTTTCTTCACCTGTTCTGTTGCAGAGTGGATCTCAGCTGCCATCAGGGTGAGACCACCACAAGGGGATAGAGTTAAGGCTGTCTAAAGGGCATTTCAAGCCACTTCACTAAGTGACACTGGTGACTGACAGAAAATAACCTGCTGTCTTTTCACACAGGCTCAGTTACTATCAGTTGTCTGTAAGCCAGATGATTGAAGTTTGTTAATGAAAATGGCAGCGTCAAGAAAAAGAACATACACAAACATACATTTTATATGTATACGTGAGCTCACTGCAAATTTGAAAATAAATTTTGCTCTGGCAAGTCTCCGAGTTATTTCACAATGGAGGCGTTCCTTTGTCTGTTACATTTATTTTTGCACCCCAGTTTCCACTCTGCTATTGGTAATGTCAGCCTGTTTTGTTTCACCTCACTGCCTTCAGCACTTGTGCAAAAATGAAGAACCTCAAGTCACAACTGGCTTAAATGAATTTGCCTGCATTTGCCTTCTTCTCTTGCTGCCTGCCCTCTGTTCCCCTGTGTCAAGTTCAAAGCCATCAGCTTTCTGGAATCAAGCATTAAAATAGGTTTGGTGAGCAGCCAGCCCCTCCTTTGAAAAGAGTGCTGGGCTCAATCATCAGAAGTCACTGCAATAAAAACTTCTGCCTTTGTGCTTGTATTGCAGCTGCCATTGCTGGCAGGGATGGGCTGGCAGGCTTTCTGGATGACCCATATTTGGATTCTTGTTCTTTAATGCACAGTGACTTTTACAGATGTCAGTGCTGGTTACCTACTGTGGAGAAATTAAATCTCTGAGTGTAAGCCAATGTACGAACTGTTCCTTCTTTTTAGCACCACTTCACCTTCCAGCTTAGAAAAGCTCAGAAGTACCCACTGCAGTATTTAGTTGCATTTTTTTCGTATGTGCATAGGTTGCTCTGAAAGTAATGCTCCTATTTATTTCCATGAGAACTACAACAGATACAGAGAGCACATTAACACTACTTGATAGAGCAAATACTCAGCTACAAAATACAATTTTTCAACACAGTCACCACTGCTAGCTTTTCATTTTCACCAGTGATGAACAGGAGCCTGCATGCTGTGATCATAATAATCTGTACCAGCAGAGGTGACCCACTGCCGCTGTCAGCACTGCTGAAATGCACCACCCACCACCTCACTGTGCTCACATCCACTGTTTGGTCTCCATCAACATTCAGAAAGCATCAGTAAATGTCAATGGGTGCCATTTTTTCTGCATAGAGAAATTCAGTTGCACCTCTTTGCTTTATCTGCAATTCCTTATCAGATGCTTCTGTGTCAGAGTGCCGCTCTGCTGCCATTTGTAACACAGGAACAACACATAATAGGGTACTGGTGTGAAAGTGCAACCTCTACTGCCATATCACCAACATGCACCTCTGACACTGTGAGCCAACATGATAAAACAGGAGGCATTACTTTCGGAGAATTGTACATTTAGATTTATGTATTATTTTGTTAAATCCTAGGGTTGGATTTAAATTTCAGATAGCTCTTCTGATTAGAACCCTACATCAGTAGATCAGACTGATGTTGTCCATGAGCTTGTTTCCTATTTGTGTTAAGGTCCTGCACTCCCACTCTTACATCAAAGTCCTATTCTTGCAGAATGTCTTTTGGATCTCAGTCTGGACCAGTCTGGGCTGTCACTCCAGTTGCTTTTCACTGCTTGTGCAGTTAAAAAAGATGGAAAAACAATATATCTGAATTTGTTAAGTGCAGGAATTTTCCATTGGCTTCCTCCCCACCATCACTATAGAGGGAGTTTCTGAGTGAGAGAGGACATGTTCCAAGCATTTTATGTCCCACTGATGGCTTCTTCCTAAAATAGACTGAAAACCATTCACTTCTGGAACAAGACAATGAACCTCCTCCTCTCCCACCCACATATCCCTGCACGCACATCCTGCACACACCTGGGCAGCCCCCATTCACTGGCAGGCAGCAAGTGGAGTGTGAAAGCAGTTTCATGGCCTTCAGGTGACATTTTGCTGCCAACACATTATGTCCTTGGATTCCTGTTCCTCATCTTATGGCCTACAGGTGATAGGTTAGGAACAGAGATTTACGTGTGTTGGCAGTAAGATTATTCATTCTAGGTCCCACTCCAACATCTGACTAAAACCAAAGATTTCTGAAAAGCCATCCCTAAATGGCTTTTAGCAGAGAGAAGGTACATTCTGTGGAAGGTGCCTGGCTAGATGTGAGTACTTTTCCATCAGCAAAAGTACTCTGAGGCTTTGTTAAACGTTTACCCTCTCTGGTGCTTGTATTGCAGGCCCAGGAATCTCAAGCTTTTCTTCTCCCAGACAGTAAGATTCCCCATGCAGGGTTTCACACCCTGATCACAACATCTAGGAAAGCATGCTGCAAAATAAAGCTCCCTCACTGAGTCGTCTTCTCCTCACTCATCCTCTGGGCCAGAGGAAGCAGTGCTGGCAGGCGGAGCAGCTGGCTGCTCCTGGGAGGGCATGGCCAAGCACTGCCAATGAGTGGGATGCAGATGTAGCCAGGGGAGGTGTGAGATGAGCCATCATATTAGTGTCACTCTCAGGGCAGGGACTTGACAGCTCTTTCATATCAGAGGCACAAAGGTCACATGTTTTTGGAGCCTGTCCCTTCGGGCAGCATAAGCAGAATTCAAATCATAATTTAAAATAATTTCAGAGGATGCTTCCTTCTCCCACCACTTTTTCCTTCATGTAGGCTGAGCTTTAATGATGTTAGGAATTGGTAAGAGTACTATCACTTCCAGAATGCGGCATAACTGAGTTTATTTCACATGCATGAATGCATTTGGAATAAACAACTCTTTGTTACTGAAAATTAGTTACGTGATTAAAATGACTGCAATCAAATTTGAAGCTTTAGGCACTGCAGCTTACCAAACTGATGCACCTAATCAGCAAATGATGCACTCTTAAGTAACATATTATAGTTTGGAATGAGGAAACTACTTTAAATCAGTCTTCTGTATCCAGCAAATCACTGTGCAGCAATATTTATGTAGTAGTCACATACAGTATCTTTTAAATGGAAATCATGAAGGTTTTCTAATTGGACTTTGCAATAAAAAACTTTGCACCTAAGAATTTGGTACAAGGGAGACATCTGGTGAGACATCCCCGAACTGCCGTACCATGCACAGTCACACGCTCCCAGAGCACAGCTCAGCTGCCTTCTGCTGACAGTTCATTCCTCAGCAGACTTCAAACATAGTTGCATCAGAGATAGACTGAAAATTCCCTGGTCCTATAAAAACCTGACTTCTTAGCTGTAAATTATCAGTTGGACTGTTTATAACGGCTTCACAGGCTTGCAGAGCTGGTATTATGACTATTACAGAGTGGGAAGTGATACTACAGGAGTGCTGCTGACCTTGCTAAGGTAAGGAATCCAGATAGGAGAGGTGAGGCGAGGCCAGGTGAGAAAATGAGAGGGGAGAAAAAGATTGTCTGCCTCTGTTGTATTTTATGCTTCTCTGTGACATCTGCATAAACAAGTAATTCCTTACAATTTCTGTGGGTTCCATTTTATTCCATTTGAGGTAGTTTAATTAAAACTACAGTGATATTGTAGGGCAGTGACTGTCATATAGTGTTTAAGAAACATGTTGTATTTTGTTTAGTGGCTGACATGTTAAGTGCTCTAGATTCTAAATCCAGATTCAGCTTGTCTTGAAATTTGCTATGTTTAATGGAGACAGAAATGAAAATGCATTTAATTTATTCCAGGCTACTGCGTTTTCACCCTGAGAGAGTGCTGAAGGAATAATGCAAAGCATCCATGGCCACATCCAGTAGCAGTAGCTATGTGCTGCCTGGCACCGGGCACCGTGTGGAAATGTCAGCTGTCCCACATGAAAAGAAAACAGTTTGTATCATATTTCCCCATCCATTCCCCTTAATGCATCTTTCGCAGAATATTTTTCATGCTTGCAGATGCTCTTGCAGCTCAGAAAGCAAATGGCATCCTGGGCTCCATCAGAAGAGGGTTGGCCAGCAGGGACAGGGAGGTGATTGTCCCCCTCTGCTCTGCTCTTGTGAGGCCCCTCTGTAGTACTGTGTCCAGGTCTGGAGCCCCCAGTACAAGAAAGACAGGCAGCTGTTGGAGAGGGTCCAGAGCAGAGCCACAAAGATGATCAGGGGGCTGGAGCACCTCCCCTACAAAGACAGGCTGAGGGAGCTGGGCTTGTTCAGCCTGGAGAAGAGAAGGCTGCGGGGTGACCTCATTGCAGCCTTACAGTACCTAAAGGGAGCCTACAAACAGGAGGGGAGTCAACTCTTTGAAAGGGTAGATAACGGCAGGACAAGGGGAAATGGTTTTAAGTTGAAGAGGGAAGATTTAGGTTGGATGTCAGGGGAAGTTCTTTACCAAGAAAGTGGTGAGGTGCTGGAACAGGCTGCCCAGAGAGGTTGTGGATGCCCCGTCCCTGGAAGTATTAAAGGTCAGGTTGTATGGGGCCCTGGGCAGCCTGGTCTAGTATTAGATATGGAGGTTGTTGGCCCTGTGTGTGGCAGGGGGTTGGAGATTAATGATCTTTGATTTCTCTTCCAACCCAAGCCATTCTATGATTCTATAAGTTACATTTCTGTTTATTCAAGAGTGTTCAGGCCAGGCTACTTCCAGGACTGAGGAGGGGCAAGAGCATAGGCTGCCTCTCAGGCCTGCCCTTCATTGCCCTACTTTGGGAAAGTGAAATCCAGTCCATCTTTGTCCTGCTCTCAGCACTTGCAGGGTGAGCAGTGAGGTGAGCAGGGGAGCAGCCTGGCTGTTTGACAGAGCACAGGTAAATGATGTGCTGTTCTTCAGAGCTGACACCCACGTGGATGCATGTCTAAGTGATACCTTGATAAGTGAGAATGTAAAGCAAAGTTACAAAAAGCTTGATTACCACAGTATTTTATTCTTTTTTAGTATTTTATTTATACAGAAGTTGCTCTTTTACTATGTAAAACCATTATAGCACATATATTTGAAAGCACATCCTTAGTTTTATGCCTCAATGCAAGCACAAAGCATAGGTGGACTGAAAAATTAAAGCCATAAGTTTGCACTGATATTTACCTCATAGAGCTAGATAACCGTTACTCTCCCTTATTCCCCCCCCCCCTCCCCCATTTTTTTTCCCTCTCATTTACTCCTTTTTAATTGTTGGAAACATTTTGTGTAAGCAATACTTCAGGCACTGTATTTTTTTGCACTCACAATTACAAATTGAGCAACTCAACGAAAAATCCATCAGCTCTACTTACTGTAGTCAGATCTGCTCTGAGATCAGCTGTCCACTTGGCAGCAGTCTAATGTCATAATGAGACTCAAGGTGAATCTTCATTTGAGGCTCATTTTGACACATCCAGTGGCTTTCCAGATTTCATGTGTATGTATCTGAAGTTGGGGAAAAAGAAAAAAAAAGAAAAAAGGTAGGCTATAAGTGACCCTTTCTGCTGTCTGTTTGTAGTGCTGTGTCTCAGTCTCAGTGTAGGGTCACACACTGCCCTTCTTCCCACAAGACTTCAGTTCTCCTAGGCTCCTGCAATGCTCTTTCCCTTTCCTTCCATTGCAGCTGCACTGTTTGCAGTGCTGCTTCTTCTCGCTCTCCTCTTCTGAGAGCTGTGATCATTTCTAAGATGTAATGATGTGCACTACCAAAGGTCACAGCAGTGCTAATCACTACAAATAACTCCAATTTAGTATTCACAATGAATACTGACAGATAAGACTTGTTTGGGGTGATAATACCCTGTTATCCATCATAGACACAAGAAAAACTTGCAAAAATTATCAGAACTGTTTGTAATCTATTCATTATAAGTATCTCACAGACCCCGTTGAATACAGCCCACAGAAAGCTGCTAGCTAACAAACTCTTGGCTCTTTTAAGTAATATTTGAGACTGTTCTCTTTAAATGTCACATCACAAACAGATTTTAGACTTCATGCTATAATTGAGTATTGCTTACCTTTCCACTTATTGCTGATTTTTGTCTAGAAAAGTGTGAAATCAGCACCTGTGTGCATATTGGGTATTGATTGACAGCCACTTACTTCAGAAATCTTGTTTCATCACCAGTTTTCCAAAGAGAGAAAAGAAGAGTCAGTGCTGTCAGATTCATGTTATGGCTGTGGTAGTGGTCAGGACATGCAGAAACATGGAAAAATAGACCCTCAATAAAGATGCACTGAGATGCTCTGCTCTTTCATCCATCTTTTTCCCTGCTGCGCTGTATTTTTGGTTTGAGTTTGCAGAATAAAACTATGGGTTTCAGACCCATGCTTGTAGCTTGCTAGATTGCACTGCAGTGCACATAATAAAGATTGAATATTTGCTTCTGCAATAAAAATTACCTAATCAGGTGGTGAGAACACATTCACAAATCAAAGAAACTCATCTCAGTTCTTGCCTTAGCTAATGATCTACTGTGTGCCTTCAGTATCTGTGGCAATTTCTCAGATATAAAGTAGGGAGAGTGGTACGTGCTTTCCATCATAAAGAGAAGAGCTGCTCAGACAAAAAATATGTGTTTCAATGACGCTGTGATTTCATTATGTTTTAATTTCCCACAATCACAAACAATGATATCTGTAAATGAGAAATGGAACATTATTGAGGCATATATATTGTTGTTTTTTTACAGTTCAAACTAGGACTGGCAAGACAGCATGTGGCTTTTGGTATTGAGCTTTCTAAAGTATGATTAATAAATCTGCCACTTTCAGTTGCACATTTATTTTCTTTGATCTCCGTAACCTCACTGAGTAATGAGTGAAGCAAACAAAGAATGTGTCATATCGATATTTAAATTACATTCTACGTGTTTATTGCGAGAGATGCAAAGATTTAGAATCAGTACTATAAATAAAATGTTATTTGCTGTGTTTGTCAAACACGCATGCATGCACACGCATGCTGACCTATGAAAATCACTGCTGTCCTGAATAACCACCACCATAAGGACTGAGATGAAAAATAATTGTCCCACCTCCTATAATTGTTTAATGATTCCAGAATAATTCCTTCAGACATTGCTCTCTTCATATCTTCAGAGAACACAACGTGGTTTTTTCTGCTCAGAGGCCGTCATTGTTCTTTGTATTCTATAAAAGGACGAAGAGTTAATATTTCTTCCAGATGGAGAATTCTGCATCATATGAGGGAAGTTGTCAAGAACAATCAAATCAAACAGCATTTAAGATGCAGAACAGAAAAAGGTCAGAAAACCTTTTCTATATTCCTATTCTCTTTTGATCAAACTCTAGCTGAGGTTCTAACCACTCCTGTTTTTCCAATGATTGCTTTCTCAATGAAGTGGTACAACAACGGAAATATTGCAAAGCCAGTCTCCCCAGTATCTTACGCCATTGATGAATAAGATGTGATTTGCTCTCAGATATTCATAACTTTTACATATATATATATAACTTTTATATTTATATATATTAATAGAACAGAGGTAGCCCTAGATCAATAGTTGTTCTCTCTCTAAGGATGTTTTTCTCCCCATCTAGATTGTACAACTTTTCAATCAAGCACAAGCATCACTATGACATACTCCTGGTGAAGTAAAACCACACAACTTTATCACTGGCCAGAAAAACAGACTAAACATACTGATAGCATGGTTGCTAGTGCACTGACCTGCTGACAGAACAAATGACTTTAAGTCATTTTGTCCATTAATTTTTGAATGTTTTATTTAAAAATGATAGCTTCAGTGAGAGAGCTTCCAAGGGCAAGTATTGCATAACACAAGGAAGCACACTCATCTACCGCCTTCAGTTCCTTTCTCACTTACCATAAACCCTACAGCTCAAACTGAGGCTAGCTCCAAATTCCCTACCCTGTGAATAGTGCCAAGTGAACCCAAACTACCTTTTCAATCCGTGACATAGTCTCTCAGTTCCAGCTAGGTCTGTAAAATGTGATGGTTTACGATGTTGATAATATATCCTTTCCATTCTCTTACATATATGTATTAAGGAAATAGTCATATACCCCCTCACAAGTACAGCTACATGCTGAACTAAATCTCTAATTAAAAAAGTTAACTTATCCATTTCACTGCTGGAAGCCCATTTGACACTGCAATCATCTGTCTAACCCAAAAGATAACCTTGAGGAAAGTATTTCAAATTTTCATCCTGCCATAAGTTCCTATCTTCACTCTTCACATCCATCTCCCACGCAGGAAATTTAAGTTCCTCAGCTTTACCTCTCCATACAGAACATGTGTTTATAGTAGTATCAGTGCAGTGCAATTCAGAACTGTGCAATTTCTGGGAGGAAAAAAACATACCTGTGGGAAAAGGCAAGGGCCTACAGCTATCAGATGCATTTTTAACAAACTAATGATAAGTTCTGTGTTCCTGAGTTTGAATAGGTACTCTATGATTATTCTTAAAAAAAGGCATAAAAATACCTTGTGTTCCACGGGTGCATTTTCATGCAGTCTCAAAAAACCCAGACCACTCTTCATTCAGATCGGGTAGACTCCTTTGTGCTCTTCACACAGAGCTTTAATCCCAAGCAAGGTAAGTTGTACTCTCACCCCAAGAGTTTTCCATACACAGTGATGTGAGATGCAGGGACTTGTGATTTAAAAAAGACACACTTTCCCAAATCCTTTTAGTGGCTATTTGGGATGGCTGATAGGGAAATGAGAAAGAATAGGATGTGAAACTGAAATAATCTCAGCCACACAACTGCAATTGAGATGACACATCTTGCCTTCCTCAGAGCTTTAGGAAGAACAGGAAGGAAGACATATAACAGATATTATCACTACCTAGAGACAGACTGACTGAAGAGCAGAGATCTGTGGTTTGCTATCTTCTCAAGCCTAAAAAGATTGATCATAAGATGTCTCTGATCACAGAAAAAAAAATTGTGGAGACATTGTCTTGAACTGTTTTTTGAGTCAGACCACCTGTAAGGATGATAACGTGACCCATAATTTGAGCGGTAGAGGGAAAATAGTGCTGGAACATCACACTCCAAGTGCAGAGGCCTTCTGCTTCTCAACAGAGGGAATGTTCTGGCACTTCCCTGCTTGCTGTGGAGAGTTTGTATTGGCCATTGCTGCCTGAGTATGAAAGGAAGGACTGGCACACTTTGCACATTTCTGGAGTGCTGATGCATATGTACATTATTTTTTTTGACAGAATATCCAAATGTACAAGTGTGACCAAATATCTAACCTATATTCATGCCTTGAAGCATTTGTTACAGACTGCCTCTGTCAGAGCTTTGTTTTGAAAGTGTACTTCCTACAGCTACTTAAAAGTTCATGCTACAACAAGAGGGCAGGGGGCTGTCAGAATGGTTTACAGTGGGAGTTTGCTGTAAGGTATCCAAAAGGAATACAGTTTATGAGGAGATAGTCAATGATGTGAAATTCCTTCTTCCTGAGATGAGGAAGGCTGTTTGTCCAGCCCTTGTGCCAGAAGAGGGTCCAGGTGCTGCAGAAATTGAATCACGAGGAGAATCTGGAAAAGTGATAGGAATGTGCATATGCAATGTCAAAGAAATTAGATTGCAGACTGTCTTCATGATTTGCTTTCCCCAACAGCTTAGCCTCAGAAATGGTTGATTCCAATGTAGAAGGATACCTGGCTAGCTAGGTGTTGAAAGGGGTTGATAATGATGATTGATAGTGTGGGGAGAAAGAGGACTGCATCCTCCAAGACACCTCCATAGCTGTGCAAGAAGCTGAAGTACAGACAAATGGTCTCTGGCAGCAGTGATGTCTAGTTAAACCTTGGTATCTCAGAACTGTTGATAGGCTGTCCTGCAGGACATAAATGACTTCTGGACTGACAACACCAGCTGATCACACACTGTGTGTGCTGTTGTTTACATTTAGTGCTTCTAGGTACTCCTTGAGATCAAAGGGGAGCCTTTAACTTGTTGAACTCCTCAGAGTCCCATCTGCTCTGGGGCCAAAGATCTCCATGAATCCTAGATTCAGGAGCTCCAGGTCCTCCACTGTCTGGTGCTTTTCCCTTGGGCATACCTTTAACCAAGACTGAAGAACCAGAGAATTGAATGGCTGTGACCATGGTATCAAATGCCACGTTTAAAACATGAAGGCAAAATCCTGAATCAGGAAAGGATTAAGGTCTCTCTGAGAGAGATCATCAGCGACTGCTGTCATTTAGAGAAAGAAGGGACGCATGCAGTAAGGGGTGAAAAGAACTGAATACTTGGGGATTCTAACTAAGAAATGTTTTCTATATGCAATCTTTTGCCTAGTATCGAGTCTTCTCTTATAAATATTATTGGACAGCTGAAACATCTCCAAGGCTCCTGCTGCCACTTACAAGTCCAGGTGAATTTCATAATAAGGTGAATTTAAAAGAAAGCCAACTTCAGGTGCTGGTGGGGATATCCCTGGCTTATATTTTGGCACAAGGTTTTCCAGCTTAAGAAGCCTTTTTTTCTACCATATTTGCATTTACTGATGGATTCACTGAAAACAGCATAAACATATATAAATGAATGTTACATTAAGCTTGAGTCCTAGCATGGGACAATCCAAGGGGACCTACAAACTCATCTCATGAGAGCCAAGGAATTTGTGTAGCTATGTACCTTTAGATGAACCTATAAGGAAGCCCATTCCATCCAAGGCAGAAAAGCAATTAGAAGTACAGTCTGTATTGTCTCACAGGGGCTGGACAGTCTCTGGGAAAGTTTGCCTTGAGGCAAGCAAGTTTGTCAAGGTTGTCACCAGACAGTGCTTCAGAGCCATGTGTGGGATCTGTAATCTGAACTCTACTATGGCCATGAGCAGCCAACAGACAAGGAAATAAATTCAAGTGATATATGAAATATAATAAGAATGAAAACAGCCTCAAAAAGATTAATGTTTGTGTGAGGGCAGCTTGCAAAAAGAAAAAAATAAAGTCACATTTGACTGGCAGATAGGCAGTGATGAGTGTGCTCATTTCTTATGATTATTACCAAACTGAGGAGGATCTACATCACTGTGGATTTTGTCAGAACAAAAAATCCTGTCTTGCATATTGGAATATATGCACACCACAATTTGCATGCTCATATGGGCCATCACTTGAAGGGAAAACACAATCTGCTATATTCCTATCTGCCAGACAAAATGTGCATGATTAGTTCCATATGGCTTTTCTTTCTGATAGATAGAGCTCCAAAGTGAGACAAGATTTCTAACGAAGGTGATGATGTATTTCAAAATCTCAGTTCAACAGTGCATTTATGGAGGAAACTGGCCTTCAGTGGGATGGATTTTTGTGCTTTGCTGAGTAGAGATATCCTTAAACATCTGCTTAAAGATGTGTAGCTATTAAGACACAGTCCTCTCTGGATGGGCTTTGAATCAACTTCCAAGTCAGCTCTGGATGACAGTTCCGAAGGAGAGATCTGCATTCTACAGAAAAATAGGATTTGTTTTCTAATGTAATGTTCTTTTTCTTTACTGCTGTGCTGCACTATCAAGAAGTGCTAACACCATTCATCATCATACAGTCACGTATAGAAGATACTCATGCTACTTAAGAAAGGAGGTGCCTAGTCTCACATGTGCCTTCACTTATAGTTGGTGTGGAGAGAGCCCTTGAGAGGACAAACCAGAAAATCCGGATGTTGCACTGCATTTTGATGAATCCCACCACCAACCTTTTGCAACCACCCCTGACCTTTAGTTTCAGTTTTGGAAGACTTCTGTGTGAGCTCTGCTTTCCACACACTGTACAAGAGAAATGAGGCAGACTAGTCCTCTAATTTTTATGTCTCCCAGTTATTTGCCTACCCCTAAGGGCTGTCAGTAACCAACATGAATGATCTTTCTCAAAGAGAATATTTGAGTGGATTGATAGGCTTGGGATCAGGCATTTTTTTAGGCATTAGTTTGGAGAGGGGTGTTCTGTGGTTCCATGGACTGCTATGAAAATTGAAACGTAGCGCTCATAGGGCAGAGAAAATGCCCTAGAATAGGAGCCAAACTCCTCATCTCAGGATATGCACTGCCCTCAGAGGTCCAGGCCATGGCTGCATCTGCGGGTGCTGTGAACCTTTCATTCTGAGATGCCCAGTGGCCCAGCTTCTAGAGTCATGGGGAGAATTCCCATTCCAAACACTCTCTAACTCAGGTTTAGGACATACTTCTAAGCTCAGAGAGCTGGGGACTCAATTTTTCCTAAGGTTAAAAGTGCCTAGGACTCAGCTATTGTGTTCTGTGGAGATGTGGCCTACCATATGATAGGATAGAATCACTGTTAATTGAGTTGCAGTAGTTCAGGATAGTGAAATGAATTCCGAATGCGCGCAGCAGGCAAATCCCCAGACAGCTCCACATTAAATGTACCCCTGCCTGGTCAGCTCTGCAAAGCCGCAGCCATGTATGGCATGGCATGCCTGTTGACCCTGCAGCAGGCTCCCAGGGAAGTTTTTTCTCTGGGCTTGTAGACGTTTTGTACATCAAACCAGCAGGGCAATGTTTCCCTTAGCTAGGCACAGCAGGGTGGGACAAGATCATATCTTGATTTCTTCCCCTTTGGGAACTCCCCAGGCTGCATGAGAAGTTTGCTCTGAAAGCAGTTTTATTCAGAAACTTCTATGTCATAAGCAGCAATAAAGGGCTTGTAACAAGAAGCTGAACCACTGTTGCTTTTCCTCTCCCTCAGGCTGTGCAGCTTCCCACACAGACATCTCTAGCCTTTGAACGGGGCTTTTGACAATGCACGTTTTGGACAGAGACTCTCAAATTCTGCCCAAGCACTACTTCATATGCATAAGCCTCTTTTTGGATCCAAGAATTAGTCTGTGTGCCTCACTCTGTCATCTGCAAATGAAGAGTCTCCCTGCCTTACAGGAGAAGGGAGACGATAAATATTTTAGAGCCCAGAAGCACCCAGACAACTCTCTCAGTGCAGTTGACGAAAGCTCGGCGGCCAGACAGGAGAACGCTGCTTTAAAATTCCTTGAGAACAGCACAGAATAGCGATGAGGTATAACAACGTGGGAGGTGATCAGAGCAATCCGTGTGATAGATGGCATCATTCACAGCGCAGCAAAATGGATGTACCTATCGACTCCCATTCATAGTGCGCTATCTTCACTTCTGACATCTGCTTCAAGACATGCACTATAACGCAAAGTAACGCTGGGGTTCATCCTCCTGCTTCTTAATTGGCGTTTGCTGTGTAAAGTCCCACAGAAGGAGAGTTCAGTGGGGGAGTTTTATCGTATTTGGGCCGCTTATTGTTTTGATGCTCCGGGTTGGTGTTTGCAATTCTGATAAGGAACCAACTGCAAAGCTGTGTTCTCCTGGAGTGCAGAAACAGAATTAGGAGAAAACGTTTACCCTGTGGACTTCTTTGGCTGTTTCCCACAGGGAGGTCACTGAACACCGTGTCTGCAGGTGGGGCATCCCTGGGCACCCCAGGACAAGGAAAACCCCAGCGGCACAGAGGAGAGCCTTGCAGCCACGCATGCTTGGCTGCTGTTTACAGGCTTGCCCCACGAGAGGGCAATATGGCAACACCCATTGCACTTCCATTCCTTCGAGAAAATATTAAATAAAAAATCAGGATCTTGAACTGGGAATTTCATTCTGCAATGTATGCATAGTATTTATAGAAAGAGCATTTACTGTTTAAAGTGTTGCTGTTTTGCTTACAGCAGTAACACATAATCAGTATGCATTACATTTATTTCATCTCATGGAATCTAATGTGACCCTCTGCTGCTATCCAGCCTAGAACAACTAGACATCAGAAGAAAACTTCATGTACTCTTTTTTCCTCTATTTCAGAGACTCTAAAAGACAAGGAAACTGGAGGCTCAGTGTCACAACTCACCCCAGGCAAGCAACCCACTTATCGGCAGTTTAAAGAAGGGTAATCATACAAGTAGAATTTTAGAGCCTCACATCCTCACTTGCACTGACCCTTCTGCAATGGAATATCTTTGTTTGCATCTTGCCCTCAGGTTTGTAATCCCCTTTGTTCAGCTGACAAACGTCTGTACCACCTCCTAACCTGGCTGTCCTGAATGTGCTTTCCAAATGTGCTCCTGAAAGGAAATCATGGCTCCTACTACAGCCTACAAAAGATTTATCTTCTGCTTGACTGGAAGCTGCTAACCATATGCTGAACATCTTTGATAATGCCACCCAGAAATGTTTTCTGTACGCATTTCATATTCTGTCTTACACTCCGAAAGGCCATGCATATGCCTCATCAGATGCAGCTGAAACATTTTTCTTCTGAGCAATTCAGTTCTGTGTGAGTGACTGGTCACAGCTTTGCCTTACACAGAAGTTCCTCGCCAGCTCTGGGCCTCGCTGCTGGTTGCAGTGTCACCTGCTATTAGGAGGGAAAACACAGCATCGTTAACCAGATCTTGACAGGTAAACGAGAGACAAAATGCATCAAACTGCTTTGACTAATGCTGTTGGAAGGAAACACATTCTTAAATGCAACAGCTTAAAAAGAATAAGCCAGTGAGGTGAGATAAGGAGCACCCAGCATGTGATAAGGGCAGGTTTGCTGGGAAGATGCTACAGACTCCCAGCACAGCCCAGCAGGCAGTGACAGGGACTGAGTGCAGCTTGCCTCTCACAGCCACAGATAGGTCAACGTTTTTAGCGTGGCATAGATGTGAGTGTGTCATGATATTTAATTGCTGTAAAGGATAGGGCAGCTGTGTGGAATGGAGGAAGTAGCTAATTGAATTAGTCATTCTCACAGTCACTACTCAGACACGTGGTGCCCTGCATGCACCACACTGCACACGTGCACTGCATGATCACTGATCTCTGGGGTGTCTGTGTTCAGAAGTGGAGATGACAGAAAGCAAAAGGTTTGCTGTTCCCTCTGGATGTGCTCTGTAGTTCTCAGGTCTGTGTGGCCCCAATCACCATCCCATCCCAGCCCTGCTCAGCAGATGGGACAGGGCCCCTAGGGGAGGCACCTGCCATGCTGCAGGCCCTTGCTGGGCCAGGACGGCCTCTGAAGGTTCTTTCATTTTCATGGAGACAACAACTTTCTCCAGACAATACTTTACCAACATTTTGCTGAACGTTAGCTGTAGCTAACTGCCAGCCCAAAATTTTCCTTTACGTCAACAAGATTTGCTTAATGGAAGAAGACTCTGCTGCCTGGAAAAGCTGTTTTCCAGCCTGCAGAACCAGACAGCAAGATAAAAAAGGGAAAATGAAGGAAACCATAGAAAGCTCTTCAACTTGTTAAATGTGAAGTTCTAGTTGCGTTAGATATATTTGGCCCTAAATTGCAATAAGCTTTTAAGGGAAAATAAACTTGAATAGGCTTGACACCTGAGATGTAGATGTAAATAGAACTACACCATTTTTGTTAAAGCATCATCAAGAAGAAAATACAGATTTAGTGTGACATTCACTATGCAGCCAATTCATACACCTCTAGTGACTTCTGTGCACTGCGAAGTATGTGCAGGTATGGAGGCTGATCTCCAGATAATCCCCACGAGTTAACTGGAAAAAACCTCAAGTGTTGGGGCCTGTTGAGTGGCTGCCAGCTCAGCCACCTCTGAAGCCTTATCCCACACCCACACAGTCCTATTCTCACAGGACAAGATGCTATGCAAAGCCACCCAAAGCACCACAGATTCTAATTTAAGAAGTACATGAGATTAAAATCAAGCCAAACAAAAACTTTGGCCTAAATAAATAACTTCATAGGGTAGGTCCTCGATATGAATAGTCCCGTCATATGTGTGTTCTGGATGTTACTTAATTTGGCCACAATCTGGTGAGACTTGTTCCACCCAGTCCATAGATTAAAACTCATTTAAAGACTAGAGATTACCCACATTGGTCAGTTTGTCAAGATGCACAGTGCACCTTTGGCTCGGCGCTCAAACCCAATGCTTTTCCAGTTGGCTCCCTGTGCTCCTTCTTGTGTGTCACTGCATCTGCTTGCTGGGCTAAAGCTTAGGAGCAGTAATTACTCATTTGTCAAAAGCTGAAAGACACACATACAAATGAAAAAAAATTCTTTAAGTTGAAGGAGGAAAGATTTAGGTTGGATATCAGGTGGAAGTTCTTCACGGAGAGAGTGGTGAGGTGCCCAGAGAGGTTGTGGATGCCTTGAAGGCCAGGTTGGATGGGGTCCTGGGCAGCCTGGTGTAGTAGATAAGGAGGTTGGTGGCCCTGCATGTGGCAGGGGGGTTGGAGCTTCATCCTTGAAGTCCCTTCCAACCCATTCTATGATTCTATGAAAACAGACTATTACAATTTGAAGGAAAGATGACAGATGACAGTGATCTTCAGAAATTTAGAAGGCGGTGGCAAACAGATCTTAACATCCACTGAAGATTGGACAAGAACAGGTTTACAGTGCAGCAGAAGAGTCTCAGGTAGTGCATCATGCAGAATGGCGGCAGGACTGCTGCATGCAGCTGGAGGTCCTTCTGTGATTTCTGACAGCCATTCGCCAGGGGCTGGCTCTGCCATGTGGCAAGAATAGCAGCAGACTTCTCCAGCCCCTTCCAAGCCCACACCCCACCCAGCATCGCATACAGAGGGTGCTCAGCAAAAGCAGGCAGCTTTCCCTCTTTACATAGGTTTCCTACATTGCAGCCTGGAAAAGGGATATACTACTCTCAGCTGAATTATTTCAGCTTTAAATCAGCTAGCTGTCAAGGTGCCCTTTTGCACACATTCTTCCTGCCACCTGGTTAGGTAAATAAATTTTCTCAACAGTTTAACATAAGCAAAGAGCTCCATATGTTTATGCCTAATTTGATTGCCACTTTTACTCTGAGATTTGCAATAAATATTGTACAGCATCTTGCTGAATGACTTGTTTCAGGACAGGGGCACCAGTCACTATTAACCCATCCTAGTTACACTCTTTATATTTTGCTCTAAGTAATACAATTGGCTGAATATGCTTAATATGAGGGGAATTTGCAGACCATTCAGAACTTCCACAGTCAAGTTCATGACAATTTGTCCACAACAATAACTATTCCCTGTGTACCTGCATATTATTTTCCTGAGACATTTCTTGCTTGGGATACTTACCTGATATACCACAAAGGTCAGTCATTTCCCGTGGGACAAACTGGCAGAATTAAGTCCAATGGGTGTCTGACCCCAGGTTCCATAACCAACAGATTAGACAATAGAAGTTTATTGCTTTTTGGAAGAAATAACATAACTGAACATTAACAGACAGATTGACTTTCCTGTAGGGTCAGTGTTCATTAAATTTCCCACTGCTTTTACAATCTGAACCACTACAGTCATTTAGCTTTTAGTTCAAGTTCCTAAAGTGAGAAAATTGTTTTTTTATTATCTTGCAACCATTCTTCATTTTAATGGTGTTTTTCAAGCTTTCATCTTAAAGCTGGTGAACATTATAAAAAAAGAAAAACAAAACAAGCAAGCAAAAAAACACTGTGTCTTCTGTGGCTTAAACAGAAATACAACAAGTTCCTTCCACCCTTCTCATTTACCATCCAACAGGTGCCAACCTGTGCCACGCAGGTGACTAGATGCCTAATGGAGACAGCTCAGTAAGGATGAAAACCTCCTTTCACAGAAGTGAAAGTATATTTACAGCAATTATCTATGAAAGTCTGTCTCTGCAAAGCAGAAGGCTTTGGGGAGACTGGAGGAAAACGTGTACTCACTAGGTCTTGGAAGATGGAGGAATCAAGGCTAAGAAGTAGGGACAGGTAGGTGAATGGGGAAGGGAATGCCAGAGAAGTTTTGCCACTAAAACTGTATATAAATGTTCCAAGGCAATCAGAGCCCTGTACCTGGACCAGAAGCTAATATCTTCAACAACGTCTTCTGTCTGCTTCTCCTCCTCCTCCAAAAGGTCAATACATGGAATTTGACCAGATGGCATTATAGAAAGTCATCCAGGTGTGGTACAGAAGACTGCTGTGGGAAGAGGGGACATGAAACAGTTCAGGACTGCGCAGAAACAGTCTGCAGAAAATCCCACTCACCAAAGAGGAACGATATTTTTTATTTCTTGTTAGGCAGACATTCTGCAACATTTCTAATGTAACAAAAATAATTTTAAAAGGATGCAGTACCTAACTTAGTCACATTTTGCATTTACAGATGCCAACAGCTACCAGGTGAGTCCTCTCAGATATTTCTGTAAGGTCACAGGACACTTGAATATAGAAGGGCTGCAATTCAGAACGTTTAAAGATCAGTCAGAACAGAGATTCCTTTTATTTTACACCTCTGATTTCATAAGAAAAACACTTTTCCTGCATTACAATAATCTGGTTGCTTCATTTTCTGCTAACAGAGGGCCCAGCTACTAGATTTTATGTTGTTCTGATGGATCATTGAACAAATCTTGGTTTCATGTCAGTCTCCTGCTCTTAGATCGCAATGTTTTCACTCTTTTTCTTATCTGATAGTGGAGCACCACGACTTGACCATCTTCCTCCCTGAATGCTCCAAAAATAAAAATGTGATAAAAACAATAGGCAAGGCATGAAGAGCCACACTTTGTTGAATCAGCATTCTGTGACTTGAAGAGCTTTTTAGAGCCCTTAACACAACATACTGTAACAAGTAAAGGCACCAAAACCAAGGAACATTTTGGGAGAACACTGCAGCCGAGCAACAGCAGGGAAAGGAAGGAGGATGTGCAACACCCTAGGCTGCTCCTAACATTACAAGCTCCAATTGCTTTTCTTTTTGAAATCCAGATTTATTGTTTAGGACCGCCACCAAAATGTTGTTTGTTTTCCCACTACGAAACAGATGGCATACATGTGCCCTGCAATTTTATTGCTGCGTTATGATTTCACTGTGCCACGCTCAAACCAATAGGTTCATTCACTCTACAATAAAGTTTCCATTCTGCTGTGCTGCCTGTAGATGCATTGAATAAAATGGCAATTTCACAAGTTTCAAGTCACTAAATCGATATTCCATTATTTGTCACATATTGTTTTTATTAGTGGTAGAAATGAAGCTCAACAACTGATAAAAGCTTGAAATGGTTACTTGGAAAGATGTAATGAGAATGGATTTGTGCAATGGTTGCATTTTTAATCTTTCCGTTTGTTTCTTAATAGAAGCTCAATACCTTTTTTTCCCAACATGATTAGATGAGGCAAAGCTGCTCAGCTCTATTCTCTGTGAGGTTGCCCCAATCAACAACAGAAAGGCTCTTTCTCAAGGTTATACACAAGTGATAGAAAACTCCCATTATGAATTTACCTTGACACAGGCTACAATAAAACAGAAAGCCTTATCTGCAAAGAGATGTTTTGAAGAGAGTTTAGTTCAAGAGGAACATTGCTAAAAGGAAAAGATCAGAAAAAAAGCAAGATTCAAGTCCCCTCATCTCTTTGTCAGTGCCTTTTAACCACACAAGAGTCATCTGTTCAGCACCTTTAATCATTTAAGGCCAGAGGCAGGTACAGGAACTTGCCAGTCCAACCTCAGAAGTATTCTCACACCCAAAGCAGAGTGGAGTCGATACCTGAATATATAAACATGTAGAATTCAACTGCTCCTTTGATTTCCTGAGGTGACATACAGCAGGCCAAACTCTACTGTTGTTTCAATTACAGCCTGAAAAAAGAAAAAGGAGAGATACTGATGACAAATTCTCTTCTACAAAAAAAACCCAAAAACATCATAAATCTCAGCTTCAGGGGACACTTGCCCAGTAGAGTTAGACCTTCTATGCACCACCAGAAGTGACTGCAAAAACATGAAGGAATGAAAATCTCCATCAGGTGAGGCTCTCCCTGCAGGTTATCTGGGACAACCCAAGGGATTCTGTAAGCCCACCTCCCACTGCCTCACCGCCTTCAGTCAGCCTCCCACTCCTCCTCTTGAGGCCAACTCCACAGACACACGGGAGCCTGAACTGGCTGGCCCAGTTCATTGGGGCAGAACCTCAGGTTACCCTTGAGGCTGCTCCGATACTCCTGTTTTGCTAACTCCTGAATAGGAGTTTGCTGGGTCTCTTGGTTTGAGCCTTCGCATGAAGGCAGGCCACATCAAAGCAGAGAAGCTTGCATTAACTCCACTCAAATACAGACAACAGCATTATAAAGGAATCAGATATATGTACACAGAAGAAAAATACTGAAAACCACACAAGTGATTTAGAGGACTTTAACACTTGTGTAATGTTATTAGTGTAATTGCTTCAATTGTCCTTCAGGCCTCTTCCTTTTCTTTTTCTCTCTCTCTTTTTTTTTTTTTTTTTTTTAATAAAAGGCCTAGACCATTATTTGATGGTATCAATTTCTTTATATTTGGCATTAAAAGAGAGCTTTCAACATTTTTGAGTGCCCTTCCAATAATCACACTTGCAGAACTCACTCTGCAGCACTCTATTAAAATAAATCACCTGCGAGTAATTTAAATAGCAAAGTGAAGAAAATAATTTTTCAGACACTAGGCAGTGATGGTAGGAAAGCTCCCACATAGCTTCTGCATCCTCAAAGATTTGTATTACACACAGCTTTTACAACACATCCCCAAGAAATTAAAATCTGAGAGAGGCAACGGCACGGAGCTAGAAGGTTTCTGATGTACACCCAAGCCTCATCTGCAGGAAAAATCCAGCCACAACCTTGGTACACATGGATGCAGGTGTATGGCACAAAAAGAGAAGTACATAGGTTAAGGGCAGACCAGGAGCTTGTCAAACAGACCTACCTCTTCAAGCTGACTGCCTGTGTAGATCTTGCAGTGCTGTCATTGCGCCCCCTCGTCAACTGAAAAGTACTTTCCATATAAGCTTTGGTCACAGGACCTGTGAAATCTTGAAGAGCATTTGTTTACAACTCACAACAGCAGTCTCTTTAAAAGAAAAAAGTTATTATGAGGATGACTGTATTCAAGAATTTGTCATGGTTACCAAGACAGGAAAGAGGCCATAACTGCAAAACCTGCATTCAACAATAAAACTGTAGGTCTCTACCATTTGCAAGGCCTGTCAGAGAAAAGCTGCTGGGGATGGGCAGGCTGGAGGGAAATGAATGATGTGGTGATGTGGGGTGGCACTGCTCCGCTAGCAGCCGGAGAGGACACTCTGCAGACACACTGCACCCAAAACTGAAGGCTGAGAAAGGGTCTTATACCTTTAAAGCTGCACTTGAGAAGTGTTTTCAACAATATGGCACAACATTTAGCGCAGAGGACAGCGGTGAAATAAATGGTTGAGTTAGCCTCATCAGGAGAAATATGGTTTTACGTAGCAATTAGAGCATCCCTGCTGGATGTTCATTTTTCAGCCAAGTTGCTAGGAGACATCACTGCAGTCAAACCCGGAGCCATCAACCACTGCTGCTCTGGGTTATTATTATTTTTTTTTAATAAACTGTTCTATACTGAAAAGTAACTCAGTGAAGTTAAAGTTACTCATGAAACAATACCAGCTTTGATGAAAACAAGCAACAAAACCTGCACTAGCAAAGACTTTTCAGGTTCCACGTGGAATTTATAATCCAGGAAGTAGAACGGGAAGGTTGGTGTCACCAGCATATCAAAACCCACCCTGCTGACATACCTTAGCAGAAAATTACTGATGTGCTTTCCAGCAACACACAGGAAGTGAATTAAGTAAACTAATTTTATTACAAGTAGTTTAAATTCACTATAGACACAAAACCATATATAAAATAGGAAATTTCAAGAGGTTTTGAAGTTTGAAAGTGACAGGGCTATCAGCCTAGTCTGATGTGCAAATCAACCTAAGATCCTGCAATGCAGAAAACCCAAGTACAAATCCTTGCTCCGGAGTTAGGGGTCACTGAAAGCCACTGACTGTTGGCACTGGCATCATAAATTTGAGAAGAGTCTTAAGGTAGTCAATTCTGCGTTGAAGTGGAACAGCAAATGTTGAAAGCTGAGAGCACTGTGCAGGAAAGAAAATCTTCTTTTTTATCAGTTCTGCAAAAGAGGGAGATGGCAGTGTTTTCAGAAAACCAAGCTGACAGAGTGCAAAAGCTGGAAGGTAATGAAGGTGGCAGCACAAAAGGGTAAGAGAAGGGAAATTAAGCTATAAATTTTATAAGGCTGAAAAATAATCATGGAGCGAGCACAACATCAGACAACATTTCTGAACTTACATTTCTTCTAAAGGACATGCATAAGTGTACCAGCTTTCATGCAATTTGATGTAAGGGCATTTAGAAGATTTTAGGAGGGGGAACAGAACAGGAGTGTTATTAAATAAAATGCAAAAGTCAGCAGACGAGAAAAAATAGAAGAGCTGAGCATCTACACTTTTCCTATTACTAGGCATCGCTGAGTAAACATGCTAAACATTTTTTCATTTTGCATGTTATTACATTGTTAAAAAAATATACCTGGAGCTCAGATTGGCAGTAAAAGAGTTACAGAGAAGCCAATACCAATTGCCATAGTCAGTAACAGCTATACTTATAGCCCTGCTTTGGCTGCCTTGTCCAGCTCAGGCTCTCTGGAGCAGTGATCAATGCTCTGCAGGGCATGGTGTCAGGCAGGCCCTGTGTGGCTGACAGGCACAGTTCAGATGAGGCCAACACGTGCCCAGCTCACAGGAGAACACTGTGAGCACGTAGAGTCAAAGCAATGTGCTGTTCTCAGCTGGCCCCGTGCCTCTGCCACCTTAAATTCTGGTAAGCACTCACAACCAGAGAATAGGATCTAAAATATTACACTGTGCTTATTGTGGCAGAACCCGCAAGAGCACCAACAATTACAGGATTTTGCTAATTGCTGGGATGACTGCCTTGCTCCCACAGCCCACACACCTCGCTAGCCCAGCAGACAGGCTGCTGCCCACACCACAAACAGCCGCAGCACCCATTTCTGGTGCTGTGCCAAACTTTGGGAAATGCAGATTCAGCCTCAATTCTTAGGACAGGTTTTTTTTTTTTTTTTTTTTTTTTCCCTTCATTGAAAGCAGTTTTTCTCACTTTAAAGCTTATGTTTACCTTTGATCTTCTCCATGTGTTAGGTGCTTTCATAGAGGAATATGCTCAGTGTTACCTGCTGCCATTACCATACGAACATGCACATGTGCCCAGACATCATCATGCTTTTACAAGTAAAAGTTGAAAGGCAATTAAAAGCTCACATATAACAGCCAGTGCCTCATAAGGTGTAATAGCAGACTGATGCCTCTATCTGGCCACTCATGCATACATTCAGCCTCTCCATGTTCACCCAGCACTAAAACTGCACCAGGTGTGACTAAGTGTAAGAGGACAAGGCAGGAAAGTAGAAGAGTTTAGGTCCCTCATATGCACAGTCCTCACAGCAGGCAATCATTGACTCAACAAGGGAATCCCTCTGCATAGCAAAGTTGCTGTGCCTGTGACAACAGCTGAGTGTGAAAGTAAAGCAAAATAAAATTCACAGTCCCTGACCTATGAAATTGATCCAGGGTCTGTTCTACAAGAAAACATCCCATGTCACTGAAAGATCAGGAAGACAGCTTGGTACAGATTACTCCTCATGCAGAGATTTCATTACTGGCATTTAAGTGCTTGTTTCTTTTTTTGCTTAAGCTGCTCAATCAGGTCAAAGAACCACACAAGTATGTGCAAAGCTTTCACCTGGAAAACGAGACAGTAGGTCATGCTACAAGTTTTGATTCTTAGTTTTTGTTGCTTTTAGGACAGGGAAAAACTGCAGAGTCAGTATGCTTACAACTGCAGCACAACACACTGAAACAGGATAGGGAAAGAGAACACATAGTAACATTACAGCAAACACTGCCTAGTGCTAAATGGTAAATAAACGTCACATACTGTAATATAATCAAGAAAATATATGCAAGGCATTCTTGCACCAACTTGTTAGCTAGCATTCAATAGCCCACTGCCAAGTCAAAAATACAATTATTGAGCTCCTGCTTCAGGAGGAAAAGCATAGTTCAACTTTTTGGCAAAGCTCAAAGTTCAATTACCCCACAGCAAATTAATCAAACCTGCGTGCAGCAAACAATGAAATAGTGCAGATGTTACCTTCCCCGTTTTCAGCTAACACAGCTTCTCTTTAAAACACCAGTAGGCAGCACCAGGAAATATTTACAAGGTTCACATTATACAAAGATAAAAAGGAACCTATCAGTGTGATTTAGAACAACAGGGAACAGTGCTCTAGGCATACAAAACAATAAATAATGAACATTCATCACCAAGTAACCTGGTGAGGTGATTTGATTTCTATAGACACCAAGATTCATGACACCAGTTAAACATTATACCCTCTAAGTTTCAATAGCTGGAAGCCAGGCATGCAGAGGCAATCATGCGCTGAACCATGCGCAAACAATGCTGACAGATGCACGGTCAGAATCCTGAACATGTACATGCACAGCAAAGGCCACTTATGTGAACAGTGTGTTCTGTTTCTCTGAAAGGTTCTGAGCTCTGCAAATAAAAGCTTATGAAGGAAGAAAGTGCTGCAGTATGCACACAACAGCTTGGAAATGCACACACACCATTGGTTTTCCTCTTGCATTTTTTAAATTTTTTTTTGCACTTGTTTTTCTATGACCAGTGTGAAATTGCACACATTCATGACATATCTTCAGTAACATTTCACTAAGCTCTGCAACAGACTCCACTAGACAAAAATACCAGGGACATATCTTGTTTATCAGCAGCTGAGCAAATAAGGAAGACAGTTTGTAGATTGGAATGGAGGTCTTTAGTTTCCAGCGTGTGCCACTATAAAAGGTTTTATTTTATTTATTTTTTTTTTATTGCTATTAAATCATCACTGATGCAATGTGATGCAATCACAGAACTGATGCAAAATAGTTTGAAATGGCTGAAGCCAACTTTGAAATCAGATTCTCTTGACTACAAATCTTTCTACAGTGTACCGGTTCATCTTGTTGTAATAAAGCATAATTCCTGCTTTCCCTGTGCTTGTGACTGCTACTCAGCTATGGCTATAAATGAATCAATTCACAAATTTAATAAGAAAATGAGACTGAATTGTTAAAGAACATCTACCTTAAAATCATATTTATTTTTAATTATCAAAATAAAACAACTGATTCCCTGTAACTGATTAAATACATTTGGTGATCAATTGAAATTAAAAGAGCGCCACTTAAATGCACAAAGTCAATACTGCAGATGTGTAGGATTGATGTTTTGAAGCACTAAGGCATTTAAAAAAATTTTATTTTGCATATCCAAAAAGAAATGTTACAAAACTTTTTTCTACAAACATAGTCAAGAATGTTTAAATACGATAATTTAATGTAAACCAAACCCCTTTTAAATATGCAATACTGTAATCAGAGGTTATTTACACCCAGTGAAGACAGAACAACCTCCACTAATGCTAAACATCATCTAAGCACAATTAATTTCCATCATTTCTCAAAGTGACATTTAAATACAAATTTGTTTTAGTGGGTAAATCATCTCAGTCCTAATACATGAAATTCAGTGTTACATTCAAAAGTGGGAAAAGCAGAATCCTGACTATTCACGTCATTAGTCAAGGCAGTACTGCATTCAGACTTGGAAAGCCTTTAGAGAGATACAACTATAAATTTATAATGTTTATGGCATGGTAATGCAACAACAAGAGAAGAAGAATCAGTAAGTGCCTGGGAAAACAAAGCTGTAGGAAAACCTGCTACAAAAAGAAATGTTATTCTTTCCCCAGATCAGAACAGCTATCCCCAAGACTTAAGTTATTTCCCCACATTTCACAAAGTGAAACAAAATATTAGGTACTTTGACATTACTCCAACAAGAAGAAAGCTGCTCATGTGTCAGTGGAAACATTTAGATAACTGGCACATGCAAGTTTAGTTTATTCATGAAAGCTTATTCACGCCAAGATGTAAATTTATAGCCCTAGATGGCATTCACATCTCACGTGCATGGATGCAGAAAAGGCATGGCCCAATAAATTCTAGTCACAGATCATTTCAGATATTTGGTTGTGGCTTTACCTGGAAGGACAACTGTCACGTCTGCATTGCACAAAGTGTCTACAGAATGCAGTAACATACTCTTCTTAGGAGACAGAAATGTGAAAGTTGTTAAGACTGGTAATGGAATAAAGACCAACAAAGCGGGGAAAAAAGGTGGCTCACCTCTGAACCAGACTGCCCCTGCTCAGGGGGTGACAGCTGCTGACCTAACATGAAATGGGTTATCTCCAGGCATTTCCTACAGGTACACCATATCTCCAAACTAAAAAATTACTGCTAAAACTGCCAGCTGTGATGGCAGGCACAGGAGATGCCAATATGGCATAGACATGAATACCAGCACTTTCAGGTGTCTCCTGCAACTGAGACGAGGCACTTTGTTTTGGTAATGTCTGGCCAAAGGCAGTATAACTGTTGCTCAGTATAAAAGGAGCTTAAATTTCTACAAGTGGCAATTTAGGACTTCACCTAAGAGCTAAAAGCACTTCAAAAGGTTAGAGAGTCCAAAATGTATTGTACTTATCTGCTCAATATGAATAATGAATATATGAGTCATCTTTCTGACAACAGTTTGGCCTGGAGCTCCGTCCATTAACTCCAATAAATTTGCTTTTGCAACTTAAGACCCCCAGTAGAGATCTTAGGTAACCTACTCTTCGCCAAAAATGAGAATATAAAATTAATCACAGAATCATAACTTCATTTGTCAAACTACCATATTGAATTCTTACAGAAGTGTGCATATGCACACCCATATATTTATCCATTTCTTTTCAGCAATCTTCTACAAAGTCGCTTAGGAGAAAGATGGATCAGACTCACACAAGATCATAGATGCCAACAGGCAATTAACTGAGCACATTAACAGCAACTTCAAATGGATGGCACTGATATTTCACAGTGGTCCTTCAGAGCTAAATCCGTTTTAGTTGGTGCTAATTCATTAGCAGAAAACAGAACAATACTAAAATTAATGCCTTGCCACCTTGATGAGAGAAGAAAAATCAAAATATTCACAAGCTAAACTGATCAATGAATTCTTAAGTTAAATAGAGAAAAGTAAATCAGCAAACCACAGTGTGCACCAGCTAAACTATCACTGGTGTCTAAAGCAGTTGAAACAGAGGCTCGTATAGAATTTCAATCAACTTGTATCAATCTGACAGAAATCTCTACAGCGTTAAAAAAAACCCACTCCAAACTAAAGCTTGGGGTTATGCCTGTGTTGCATTGCTAGAAATACAACACATAGGTTCCTCATGGTTTTGCCCTACATCAGGTAGACTGCACAGCTCTCACCTGGAGATAGCAGAGCTACCCCGGCCACAACATTTGTGGAGTTAGCCTAGATTACCAGTGCTTTCCACACCTCTTACTTGAATGAACAAATGTGAAATCAGCAACTCTAGTTGAAGTTACCAAAATTCTCTGCAATGCATTTCCGTAGCCAGTAACAAAAGGTGTGCAGGTAATACATTTAAGTATGCAAGCAGCAAAATAATATCAGGATTTGAGAATGGGGTCATATTATTGTGGAAAAAAGTTGTATGCTGAATACTTTTATTTTTTTTCCCCTTTTAAAAGGGAAAGAAGTATCTTTGGATTTAAGCGTTTATGGATAATGGAGGAAATCCTGATGCCAGTGAAGACTATGGTAGTTTTGGTATCTACTTCCAAACAAGAAGGATCTTATTCATTCTTCAGTATTTCATTCTTTAATGTTGAGTGAACTTTCAAGCTGTGAAAGTAGCACACACACAGTTCTCAGCCCTAGAATAAACAAATAAAGACAGATAGAAAACAGAAGAAAAGCAGAACAAAAAAAAAAAAGTACTCAGATTCACTAATTAAGGTCTTGAATTACTAGCTTCTAAACATCAATTCTCACAGAAAAAGCTTTAGAATCTCTCTCCTCTGCTAGGGCTCTGAATTTATTGCTATGAGGCCAGCAGAGTCTAACAATATATTGGTTTGAACACCAAGGCATATGGCTCTTTGCCATTCCAGGGCCCAAGATACAATGTGGCAAGTAAAAAAATCCCAGGTGAGAAAAAGGAACCAACCAGGCAAGAGGAAATACTGTAAAATTAGTTTGCTTTAGCATAACTAAATTTCTAGAATGTTTCTTAAGGATTCCCCACCTCAGGCAATTCCAAGAGTCTGCAGCAAGAAGAGAAGGGGATTCCACAAATCTTGTGGGGAATGTGGTCAGCATATGGAATAAAACAAGCAACATCCCTCAAATCAGAGATACCTTTGAGAATAATGACAGAGCACCATCTCTGTACCTGCACTGTGCTCACAATACAGATTCCTTATCTTCTAAGGACCGTTATAAGGGAAAAGAAAAACCTGTGACTCAAAGAACAAGTGAATCTAAAACAAAAGGGAAGTTCATTATACAGGTTGCTTAAATTACAGAAATGCATAATAAGCCAAGATAAAGTGCAACAGAACGATTAGTTTTTGTGTTTTGTTTTGAAGTCCAGAAGCATTCTTCCTGTTTTACTTAGTACTGGTGGTAACAGGAGATAGTGCAATTGCATTGGCTGAACAAGAATTCATAATGTCTTCATATTGTGGGGGTGGATCTAAGTGTTGTTCAGCTTCACTTCTTCTCACACTGATTTCACCAGTGGCTTCCTCGTATGAAGGAGGAGGATCACAGTTTGACAGCCTTGTGGATATTGAGTCTGATCGTGTATCCGCATAGCTCAGACCTCCTGGAGAGAGCCCACTGACTTCAAACATTTCCTCCTGTGGAGAATGAACAATGCTGAGAGGCTGCGGGAGCGAACCTCTGCCGTCAGACACAGCACCGTCACCTATCGCTTCGTGGGCTCCCCTGTGCGCGTACACCGACTGTCTACGCGGTTTCTTTTTAAACAGGCATCTCCATATGACAAAAACGACAATGAGGATAACAAAAAGGCCAATGATTAATGGAAATGCAAGGTAAAATGAATACCAGCTATGTCCTGTGTTACTTTCTCCCTGAAGTCCATTTTTGTAGACTTTCCAGAACTCCTTCTAGAAGAGCAAGACAGGATAAGTCAGAAACGGTAAGACATTAAAAACAAAAGACCAAACCAAAGACTTTATTCAAACTGTTTTAAATGAATGAGGAAAAAAATAGCATTTCAAATACTGATGATCAATATGAGAACTGATATGAATAAGCACATAAAATAAAATTTTCTTCTGACGCGATTACAGAAGCAAAAGACTTTTTTTTTTTTAAAACACCAACTCCTTGCTCTACTTGTAATAATCCTGTATTGACAGTTTAATATCTACAAATCTGCAGACAGACAGGAATAAAAAAATCTAAGCAGCACGCACATCAGCCATGTAGTGGATCTAAGTTTTTCAGTACCACTCAAGCTCCAAGTTATTACCTTTTTTTTTTAACCATAATACACTAATACAGTCTGACTGCCTTGGAATGACAAACCATCTTAGCAAAGCAGAACTATGTTGTATTGTCAGTTCAGAATTCCTCCATCCTCTGGCTCATAAAGCAATTGTCAATCTATTCTGAGCTGCCTCAAATCCTCTCTTTATAGGTAAACACAGCTTCAGCAGCACAAGAATGTTACACAGCTTATTACACTCTAGAAACTTTGGCAACACAGCTATAGAAAAAATGGAACAGTGAAAAGTGAAAATAAAAAGGAAAAAACAGATGAAGGAGGACTAGTACTTGAAAGCAATCTCGTTACATTACTAACATGCACAAGCAGGAGCACAAAGATCACATCAGCTTCCCATTTGCTATGCAGTGCTACGCTGTGCAAAACTAATATAAAGAAAAGTGTATCCTACCTCATCTGCAATGTATGCTCTCTCCTATCAAGAAACACTTCCACAGTTTTTTATAGCAATGCATGAAGCAAAAAATAAAGCAGAACAAAACCCATGCCAGATACTCTGAACTCTGCAGCCTCCTTTAAAAATGCAGAGATGTGACCTCTTCAGATTTATGTGAGCATCCATTTCAAGTAACAACATCTTGCAAGAATGTATTTCAAAAATTCTCACCAGGAAAAATGACTACCATTTCTTAACTAGTCTATCAGACTTTGTGCACAGACAGATAAGACCTTATATATATATACACATCTATTTTTTTTTTTCTTTTAAGTTCAGGACTACATTCTATAACTACTACCATGTGAACAGCATTAATCATATAGAATTACAGAATTATAGAATGGCCTGGGTTGAAAAGGACCACAATGATCACCTAGTTTCAAGCCCCCTGCTATGTGCAGGGTCGCCAACCACCAGTCCAGGCTGCCCAGAGCCACATCCAGCCTGGCCTTGAATGCCTCCAGGGATGGGGCATCCACAGCCTCCTTGGGCAACCTGTTCCAGTGTGTCACCACAGATAACACAACAGTGTAACAGTGTGTCACACAGACAGATAACATAACCAAACTGATCTCAGAGCTATGTAACTGAGGACTTCGGGTCTCTTCATAATAGGAAGAGAGTCCTACAAAAACAAACACCCCACCTTTCCCCATCAAATCTACACACAGCCAGACCTGTTACCTATTGTCTTTCCATCTGGTTTGAACAGAACTAAATATTAAACACACAACTAAAGCAGGAAAAAAAGATTCATTAGCATTATTAACTGCAGCTTTCTATACTGAAACCAAGCTTCTCAATTCACTGCTTTGTTACTTCACCAGCAGCAAGGAGATGGTATAGCATTTGTTTCTGAGGCCAAAGCTGCAAAGATTTGCTGGAAGTCAGCAAATAAACTATGCAAGGATGTTTCATTTCAGAGACTCTAGTAGAAGATGGTTGAGATGAAAATTTAGAAAAAAAGCCAATTTTGACCTTGCAATGCATTTTATGTTTCAGACTGTAAGGAAACCTGTCCTCTTTAACGTAAGGTGATAAATTGTAATTGGTATTCTATTAATGTTTCCATGTTACTTCTAGCTCAACAGTATCTACCTGAGAAAATATCCCTGTACCTTCTTCATGAAACTGAAATACCAGCACTGCTTCTCGTTACACTGCAGGGTGACAAAACAGCAGAAAAGCTGTTTTTTCAGAGTGGAGGGCAGCTAGTTCACAGTAGGTTATATGGCTGTGGGGGTGGTCAAGTTAATGGTGTGACCGGGCAGGTGCATAAAGAGCTTAATGTAAGAATTTAAACTGCCTTAAGGATTGAAGTAGTTTAGTGTCCACTTTCATTTACAAGCAAAGCAAATGAAATGCCAAGGGACTATGGACATGCATTCCTCTGCCAAAAATTACAGTGCTTCAGGTCTGTGGCTGTATTGCAGAGACAGGAATAAAGGTCTTCACACAGATGAAAAAATACGAAGAACAGTCATTGAAAAAATGTTTTAATTTTTCACTTTGAAAAAGAGCTCACTAGTGTACTAAACTCAAGGTTTCGGTATCAAGGGGAGCCATAAAGACCCTTCCCTCCAGAATTACCAGAACTGCAAGAATCCTACACTTCAGGTTTGAGTTTCTCACTGCCAAGCAGCTCCTCCTTCTGCTCTGTCACCCCACAGCTATGCTGCTCTGCAAAGTGGTAGCACAAGCAGGACAAACCACCTGAAGTCAAGTACCGTCCATCACCAAACAAATTCACAGAGAACTCTGATGAGTTTGCACAGAGTGAGGGTTCATATGATCTGCTAAGGAAAAACAAGAGGAGAAATACTGAAATTCCAGGAGATAACTGTAGAATTCATACAGAGTATTGAAGAGCAATTCAAAAGTTGGAAAACTTAAACATCCCTTCCACAGTATTTGGTCTCTTAAACCAGGAGAACAAAAAAGAACTTTTTACTTGATGAAACTAAGAACTTGTAATTTATGAAAAAGACACTCCAGAATCATTCACCCTTAGGCACTGCACTGCTGGGACTGCAAGGCATATCACAGAATTGTAGGGGTTGGAAGGGATCTCTAGAGATCATTGAGACCAACCCCCCTGCCAAAGCAGGTTCCCTACAGCAGGTTGCACAGGTAGGCATCCAGGCGAGTCTTGAACATCTCCAGAGAAGGAGATATGTCTTAAAAGGCTGAAAAACTACAATAAGTAGGCCACAGCATCAGGTAACTGCAATGAGAAAGACCTAAAATAATTCAGTATGAATTCCTGCTATGTACTACTTTACTGCATGTTGGCAAATCCAGTTTGAAATAGCTCTTAAGAATCCTCAAGGGCATCACACACAAATCGTTATGGGCAATTTGCAACATTCTTTTTCCCTTTATGTCTAATATTTCACTATCACTATTTAGAACAGAATTGACTTCAGTCAACTGGATGTGAACACTGAACCAAACACTGGTCCACATCAAAGTTAAAGAGTCTTGTACCCTGCTGAGAATTTTGGCTGAAGCCTTTGCCATATTTAGCAGCACTGTCAGCCTCAAATGACTTTTGGTCAATCATCTGACTTGTTGTTAGGTGGACTAATAGTATGCCAATCAGTTCAGTAGGTAAAGGATACAAAAAAAAAAAAAAAAAAAAAAGCAATAAAGGGAAGTGAGCAAACTTGCTACACTGTCTTCTTCTGGTCCGCCCTCAATTTCAGTTTTTCATTTTCTCTTCCAGATATTTACCCAGCATTCATAATCAGACACACACTGACTGACATCTTATTTGATCACAGCATTTTAGAGCTGGTGCTGGCAAGTTCTGAGTTGCTTCCTAGGCACTTTAGCCTTTTTACACTTATGAATAAATGCATGTGAGTTTGTTTTTTTTAAATGATACTGTATCACCTTAAAACCAGAGTTAATGTACGAGAAATGAGAAGTGAGCTTCCATCACACCCATGTATCTTGCACAGTCACTTTCTGCCAAACTTTGAGCCTCCCAACAACCTTTGACAGCTGCCTAGTGATCACGTACAGTGCTACCTGGTTATACCTTCTACATATGCATAGTTTTACAGGATGAAGAGTAGGGGTCACCTAATTTATTACCTTCTGACAACAAATCTCACAGACTGTCAGAAGAAGAGTATAGACATAAGTAGAGAGTGATACTCTCACAGCTTTCACATATTCGTACTTCAAAAACTCCCACTAGATAAAGCTGAACCCTTTTATTCAATGTTCCCCAGTTGTTTTCATCTTCTCTGAAGCTATGTAAGCTTCTTCCTGTGGCCAGTCACACAGCTCCACTACCTGAGGTGAGAAGAGATGCTTTTATTTGCTCTCAACCTGCATTTTATTTCCTTTGAGACCCTTTTAAGCTCCACTGTCAGAAGGATGTTAAATGATTCATCTCTGTTCAATCTTCATGTTCCTTACTGACATCTACTACATGTTCCCTGATTTAACAGTTTTCAATCTATAGTTGAATCTTTCAATATCTTTAGTTAGCTTCCTGGGTTCTCTGGAGTTTCCTCAGCCACTTATTTGCTTTTTAAAGCTATACATGACACATTCAAGATTCAAGTGAACAACTGCATAGTTACATTTCCCACATTTCCCATTTTGTTCTCTGTTCCCTTCCTAGGATTCTTAACATGCAGGCTTTTATTTCTTTTTGTTTAACTGCTAAGCATTACAAATTCTAGTCTTCAAAGACAATCTATAAATTCAGATCTTTCTCCTGAGGCAAACATACACATGTGTATATCTATCTATATATATATACACACATACATATATTTATGAGGAATGATCCCTTTTCCCCTATTGCACATCACATTTGTCAACACTGAATTTCATTTTTTCCACTCAGTGCCACAAAGTTCTGCAAACTGTTTCCTGCCATCTAGCTTTTGCTATCCTGAGAGTATTACCTTTATATTATTAACTGTATCAATTTACATTATACTTCTGAAGATATGAAAATCCCCAAGCCTACACAATATGAAAGGCATTCAGTATTTGCCTGACATTTACGTATGTATGTTTAATGCACACAATGCTACCTTCTAAGAAAACTTTCAAAAAAGAAAACATCAAATATAACTTGAGGGGACTGTTTGATATTATTTTAATATTACAAACTCAGATGCACACCTCCCCAGAAGACTTCAGAGAAGTGAAGAACCCGGTGGACAAGATTAAAAAAATACAAAAAAGCAATCATACAAACACAAAGTTCACATGAGATAAATAAGCTCCGTCATCTTTTTGAATTTCTGTCTATCTATGCTACAGAATCACTGCATCTTCATTATTACAAACATGCTATATTATAACCTCGCTCTGCAGCACCTCTGTCCCCAGAAATCAACTATTATTAAATGGCTGTAAGGATGGATATAGCTGGGAAACAAAGGACTAAGTAAATTAGGCTGGTCAGGCATGGCTGCACATCAGCAAGCTACTGACATCAAAGCAGCTAAACTAAAACACATACAGTAATAGGACTGGATAATGGAAGAGGATCTTATTGGAAATTCTCCCTGCACTGCGACAATAAGGTTATGGCATAATAGTAAGTGTGACCATTTCTATTTTACTATTTCTTAAACACCTCTGCAATGGAAAGCCTATCTACTGAAATACAAAATGTTTCTAAATACATAATAGACTACAAGAAGTTGAAGCAAGAGGAAATGCAGAACCATAGAATTTTCTGAATTGGAAGGGACCCACAAGGACCATCAAACCCAACTCCATACAGATACATCTAAAATTCAATCCCTGTGACTGAGAGGGCTGCCAAAATGCTTCTTAAGCTCTGGCAGTGTGGTGTCATGACCACTGACCTGGGGAACCTGTTCCAGTGCTCAAACAACATCCTGGTAAAGAACCTTTTCCCAATACCCAACCTGACCTTCCTCTGACACACTTCATACTGCTTCTTTGGGTCCTATCATGGGTCATCAGTTTGACTTATCATTAGTCAACATATTTAGGCTATTAGTGATACTGTGTTAGTTTTGTGCACACTATTTTTAATTACGCAGTGATATCATTGGGAATTGCCACATCAACTTTAGGAGGTAAAAAACATGACCGTGCATGCATTTTAGAGCTTCTGAAAGAATAGGAATTGAAACACTACACATCCTACTGCTTCATTTGAACAAATGAAAAAGTTTCCATTCTGTCTTCTCCACTTTCCTATGTGTGACACAAACAAAAAGATGCCAGAAACTTAAAGTGTTTGGTAGGCTTTTCTGTTGTTGTTTTCAATGTAAAACAGCCAGCGAAGAGTTAGACACATCACTCATGTTATTCCAAAATAAATTCATAATGCTCTCTGTGCCACTTTGCCCATTAACCCAGAGGCCTTGCCTGCTAATTTCCCAAGTCACATTTTCTAGCAGCTGTTTCTCCACTTTGGGACTGAATTTGAGGATAAAATCTAATTTCATTCAGGTCTGTATTGAATTAGAAAAAAAAATATCTTGACTTTACTGCATTAAATATGTCAGGCAACACTACCAAAACTTACATGCTGTGATTATTTGTTGGAAGGCAATTTAAGTTATGCTGGGTACAACGTACAGTGCAGCTACTACGTGCAGAGCTGCTGGCCCACAAGCTTCTTTTAATTACAGAAAGTGACAGACTTACGCAATTCTGTGTGGGCAGTATCTGTTTCATTCCAGTCAAGTTAATATATCACTGCCCTTGAATAACATATGGCAGCATTAAAATTGTTATCCTTCCTATGTTTTAGATTGCTGCTGCTTAACAGTATGTTGTGAGGGTCTGCAGAAGTTAACTTCAAGAAGGCCACTTGTCTTTGTTTACTTTTAAGACTATGAATAATCCAGCCACAGAACATTCTAGCCAGCTATGCCAGCATCTGGGATATAGTCCCTATTTTAAGTAGAATGATTTTTCACTCACTCATTTTACCTGAACGTATTCAATAAATAAGATAAGGTGTGAGATAAACAAAGACTTCTGACTTCTGCTCCTATACATTCCCTGTAACAGTCACAACTCTTATCATTTCAACCAAGAAAAACAATAGTATCTGTGATATGGAGGTTAGGATTAAGTGCATGATGATAGGATACATGCTATTTAGGTAAGTAGTGCTGCCAAAGAGATAATGATAAAAGATAATGACAGTCGGAAGAAAAGGAAAGTGAATATTCCCCAAGCTGCCTACCTGCATAAAACTTTTATGAGCAAAGTCTACTTTGAGACTTCCCTTTGAATTTTTTTTTAATTTGGAGAAAAGATTCCAAATTTATTGCTGTGAGGTCTATCCATCTCCAATGCAGACCTCAGTTACTTAAAGAATCAAGTCAAAAGGAAAACAAATCTATTGTAATATTGGAAAATACGCAAGTATTCACCATATCTCACAAATTAGTAGCAAGATACCTCACCCCCCATCTATATATAGACAACAAAACATACCGTCTTTTCCTCATTTTCAAATGCTTCTCTTGCTTCTTCATAGGTACAAATTTCTTCTCTGCATTCGTGTTCTATATCACCTTGCTTTAATTCTTCCAAAAATTTGTTGGCTCTTCGGTATCTTTTATACACAGAATTGGCTTTGTCCTCGGTTAAGAACACTGAATAAGAGGAGAGCAAATAATGGTCACTACTAAAACATTCCCAAAACCTCATGGTGAAACTATTCAAAGAAAATGTCCATTTGGGCAACATTCTTTTTCAAAGTCTTCCCCTTTATTTAACAGGATAAAAGGCCTTTTCTGTTTTGTTCACTATTATGAACATTTGGGTCTACAACTTCAGTAGTTATTGCTAAATCAAAAATGTGATGGATCCCTATTCAGCATCGTGCTCCTATATGCTTAAACAAGACCGAAGCCTGTGCCTAAGAACAGCCTGTGCCCAGAAGAGACAGCCATGTGCTCAGTGAAAATGATTTGTCAAACTAGCACAGAACAAACAAAAACCTGTCTGCCAACATCCAAGGAGATATTTGCAACTGCTTGAGGGCAACACAGCTAGAATACTCAGGAAGTCTTTGATGCTACAAATATTTCTGAATATTATCCAGTTGTATACACCAGAACAGCACCATTTATCAAAGTTTAATCCCATCTGTTTTCTTACACAACTTTGAAGCAGACTTTCTGCCTTTATTTCAGAAATGTCAGCCACAAAATATCAACTCTTTTGGAGGTGTAGGGGAAGCAGGCTCACTGCATCTTCTTACATAATTCAGGGAACCCCACCTAACTTGCTGAAGCAAATAAAATAACGCCAAATGACAACTGAAATTCTGATAAAGCTACTCTTTTTTTGCTTTCCTTAGTTTTCTGTTCACGGAGAAGATTATTTTCAGCTCTTTTAAGATTCCATTCTTCCCTCAAATTCCCTGACCTAATGATTTTTACAGTAACATGTAATAACTGAAACACTTCAAAATCCAGCAGGCTGAGTTACTCCAAAGGTACACCAGCAGTGAACAATACAGAAAATCCTCAGGTATTTCAGGTCAGGAAGCAAGAACACTGTATCAATGCAACACTGTTCTTGGGCTCTCACTGCCAGCAATAGGGGCTAACAATTCAATGCACTGCCATATTAACATACTCATACTGTCTTCCTCATCAGTGCTACCATTTCTGCACTGGTTCATTTACAGCTAATCTGGGACCTCTGATTATCTTATGAAGACAAAACTCTCACTGTCTGCAGAAAGACTGAGACCAAATGGTTTAAACAATGATTTATCTATGATTTGATATGAATCAGTCTTCTATTTCTACCCTAATCCTCTTATTTGAATAGTAAAAAAGGATGCCTGCAAGTCTACAAAGATAGGTCACTACACTTTTGCTTTACTGAAGTTAGATGTGGCAGCATTTTTCAGCAGTGGGAATACTACTACAATTAGGCTTATCCACTTCACATTAATTTCATTTTATTCAGCATGCACGTTGTAATCTCTTTGCTAAAATTCATTAGACAATCACCTTCCTTTTGCAAAGGATTAGGTTTTTGAAGATCAAACTCCAAGATAATCAGTCATTCCTCCACTTCCAGTTGAATACATGTGGTATTCATGCACCGTATAAATTACCTTATTCACAATGCTGCCAGAGTCTCTGTGCATACAGATCTACATCTGCCTTCTGCAACTTTGGTTTCTGATAGCCACCACGGCGTTTCCTACTGTGTTAAGTTCACTGCCTAAATAACAAACTAATACTCAAAATTCTCCTCCAAAGAGAAGGACAGGGATGGCTTCTGTCTCCTCACACAATTCTCTTGACTCCTCTCCAGGCCTGAAGAACTGGCTTGTTTTCCACATGCTTCAGCAATCGCCCAAAAGCGGGGAGATGAAAGATTTGGTGACACCAGGAAGCCACCATGCAGTCACGATCGGGAATGCCTGTTCTCAACCTACTTCTCACCAACCTTTCTTGTGAGCTTTCTTGAAGCAAGATAAGCTACAGACCTGACTCTCCTAAGTGCTGTCACAAGGAGTAGATAATGCACTGTAAATCAAGTTTCCCCTCCTTCAAGGGATAAAACATAAGGAATCTCATTTCATAGAAAGAGTTCATCCTTGAAAAGAGAGAAGAGAAACTGTAACAGCTTCGTACTGGATGCAGAGGGAAAAGGAATAAAGAGGAAAATACAGACAGCTGAAAACATCCTGATTTGAAACTACTGGCTCTCAAGAAGTACGTACAATTCCTGCTTTCAAAAACAAGTATATATTTGTACTGCAAAATACACTGATGAAGAACAGCAAAGCTGTTCAAAGCTGCCCAAACATAAAACAATCCAATTTTCAAGAATGGCCAATATTTTGCTAAATATTTCTAAAATACTTTTATAAAAGAAAAACCACACTCCCCTTCCCCCCAATTCAGGATTCGTCTCTCTTCTGTCACAATACATACAAAGACAAAAAAAACCCACTGAGAAGGCTAAGCCACGTGCGTTAACTCTGAATCTATTTGATAAAAGATCAAATAAGATTAGACCAGATCGGGAACAGTTTTTGACCTTGTAAGACTAGATAGAACGAAGTACAACATTGTTCATTTGCTTGTTTTGATCTGACATTTATAAAGTTCTGCACACTCATAATTACTTTAAATGCCTATTGAGAAGTCAATAAAAAAGCAGCAATGAAAAAAATACATGCACTGATCAAAGCAATTTTGATTCAGGCACTGACAAATGTAATGATTTAATAAGAATCTGTCACTTTCTCGTGTATAAAGATAATGGTATCATGTTGCAGAAACCACATTGATTTAGTATTCTGACTGTCATCATGGAAATATTCAGTTATAAAACTGCATAGGAGTGTGGAAAAATCCTCCCTGGGTTGGATGCCCACCTAACAAAGATGTTGCTGAATTCACTGCAGCTGTTAATATGAAACTGAAAACGATTAGGAAAAAATAACATGGTTAGAATAACAGTAGTACAATTAAGCCTACTTTTTCACTTTAAGATCAGTTAACAAATACAAGATAAAGATTGAAACAATCATTTTGATGTTACTCCAGGTAGTGCTCTGTGTGTAAACAATACTTGGTTTTTAGCAAAAATTTTTTAATCAAAAAACTATTAAAAAAACTTAGTTTGACAATATTATTGGAGAGAGTAATTCATCCAGATCAATTTATAATACATTCTCAGGAAAACCTGTGCAAGGTGAAATGCAACTAGAACTAAGAAAAATCAGGCAAGGATGTGTGAGGATAAGTATGTCAGCCTGCCAGCTGAAGATGTCACAACTAAAGAAAACTGACCTCAGGTCTGTAGAGGAGGAAAAACAGGCTGCAGCGGTGTGGGAAAAATATTCTGACACAGAAATGCTGCAAAAGCAAAGTCCATGGCACTATGGTCACCAAAGCCAGCTCTGTTGAAACTACTGCTGATGCTCCCATTTTCTGTCTCTTTACCAGCACTCAGGGATATAAAAGCCACAAACAGCAGAAATAAGCATTTCACTTGAAATTGAAAACTGAAGCTACTGATAAATGTGAATCTTTCTGCTGGTGATATTAATAAAACTATTTGATTTGCACAGGGGAGAAAGGTTGAAAAATGTTTTGAGCATTCACTTGTAAAGCTTGAAAAGCGATTTCTGCTGTGAGATTCTGAAGTTACTCAAATGAGCTTAGGAACACAAACTGAAGGACACAAAGCTGGAAATCAGCTCTGTGTCCTCTGTTCTGCAGCCACATTACAGAATCACAGGATGGCCTGGGCTGGAAGGGACCTCAAGGATCATGAATCTCCAACCCCCTGCCACATGCAGGGCCACCAACCTCCCCATTTAATACCAGACCAGGCTGCCCAGGGCCCCATCCAACCTGGCCTTGAACACCTCCAGGGGTACAGGAGCATCCACAACCTCTCTGGGCAGCCTCTGCCAGCACCTCACCACTCGCATACTTAAATATTACATGCAGATAATAATTCTATGTTAGAACAGTAGTACAATTCCAATTCAGTTTAGTGTGGACAAAGATCTGCATGATACGTAACACTAAAATCAGTTCCATTGCAAAGACTTTCGTGCAAACTGACTAGGATTTTGAGAGGAGGACAATTCTGGGGGATGCTAATACCCCTTTCATGGGGAACAATACAGAATGCACATTCATCACCAAGTTAAACTTACCACTGTCCATGGTGATCACTGTCAAGGCACAAAGCTTGCAAATATCAAATCTGAAAATGAAAAAGGAAACATCCTGTTGAGTTGTGGATTATGATCAACTTGGGAAATTTTATAGTAATATGTGGGAATCAAGATAAATGTTTTGTATCAATGTTGGAAACCCTGTGGTTACGATTAATCTCCATTTTCAGTTGTATCATTACCACATGTATAATAACTTCAGTAGTGTAAGAGTACTATCCAATTAAAAATGACTTAGAAATGGTGAGCACTTCAAGTTTTCCATATTCAGAAAATGCAAATATGATATAAAATGGGTGTGTTTCATTTTAAACTGATCTGAAACCTGTTTTACAACTTGAAAGTGCTTGTATCTTACCTAGGACTCAAATTCACCCTGCAGAGAATATGAAACCAACTTTATTCTATGGATCAGATTTGGGAAATCATTCAGTGAACACCTACGAAATCATTCAAAGTCTGTTGCTGATTAAAACAGGATGCATTAAGATCAAAGGTAAAGCAAGACCTGTGATTTGGCAAAAGAACCTGCAATACATTCAAGGATCCCAGCCAGCCCTACACGAACTTGCACGTACTTTATCCACATCTTGGAAGGAGAAAAGACAAAAAGATACATTAATGAAACAGCCTGAATCACAGTGCAGCCACCAGATAGTCAATAAGAAGCTGCAATGGTTACTTGAGGGGCTGTTTTCAGTTTCTTGGAATCTTCAGTAGTTTAAGTTAAGAAAATAAAAGCTTTAACTGAAGGACCAGAACATTGCAACTATCTAACCAAGTTGGCAGAACATCACATGAGGTTAAAGATTTTTTTACTAATGAATTACCAACTCCTAAAGATTAGCATCAGTTCTACTTCAGAGGTCAAGTTACACATCAACATATCATTCCATATGCATGCCCTCAACCTCCATAAAACCAAAACCTCATATGCAAACATCTCCATTAAAAAGTGCTAACTGTGCACAAATGTTGGCTGTAGCTGCTGCAATAAACAGGGAAAGTTAAGACTTCCAGCACTGATTTGTTAAGCAAGAGCAGACAGCAAAACTTTTCATAAATGAAGCTCTACAAACACATCCCAGTCTTGTAATAAAATTGTAGGTCTGAGACTAAAGGAAACGTGGAATGGAGAGTACACTAATTTTTAAGCAAGTTCTTCATGTCTCTGCAAAGGTAAATAAATGCAAATTGAATTAAAGCACTCTGAAGTCTCACCACCATGATGTTTGGTGTATCATTACTAAGCACAGTAGGGTCACAGAAGCAGAGGGCTTATATTCTGGGGGGAAAAAAAAGGTATACAGCCTCCTCCTGCAGCGTTAATTTTTCTCAGCAGACCATCCCTACCTATGCTAAGACTCCAAGAAACTGAAAAAAGTCCCTGTAACAGGTATTGCAGCTTTCAGGTGTGGTTCTTACTGATCCTCAACAGTCCACATTAGATTCTTACAGCAATTACAGATATCTGGAGATCTCTGGAACTAATTATGTCAGTTTTCCTACAAACATGTCTTTTTTTTTTTTTTTTTTAATGCTACTCTGCCTTTTCTCCCCATCTCTGTATCTGCCCAAACTTCTTCATTTGCAAGCCTCCTGTTGCCTCTGTGTCCCCACAGCTCATGGCAAGTTTCTTGCCACAGCACCTCAATACAGGCTGAACGAGAGGCTAATGTAGGCAGTGATGCTCTGCTGTTACACAGGGAAAGCACACAAGTCAAGCCCACAGAACAGACTTTTCCCACCACAGAGAAACTACTCAGGTCACCCATTAAATTTCAAGTCCTCTACTCTCTGATATTCTTGGTTCTAATCAACTAAATAGTTCAAAAATTGTTTGGAAAAGGGGATCAGATGCAGACAAGGACATCAATCTTTTTTTGCTTCATAAGCCAGCTAATAAAACTGAAGAGGGTTGGGCAACACTACACGGACATCTTGACTTGCTACTGACTCATCTATTCCTTTACCCAGCTTTTTACTTAGAATTTCATGCTTTTCAGTCTTCAAGAACCTCATTAAAGGTAGGACTGGTCTTATGGAAGACATTGCTCTGACAACATATATGTATACATTTAAAATATACATACATATATATTCACAAACACCAATGCAAGAACAAAAACCCCACAGATATCATCTCAGTTGTAACACTAATGCTTAATGTTTCAGGAATCTATATTAACATGTACCCTCCTCTTCCCGCCCTCCAAGAGTAGCAGTCTGTGCTGTGGACAGACTGCAATATAGCTGAGCTAATCATCACACTCCAACAGTAAGCTGATGTATCTGACCATAGACTGTAAAACAAATGATCATTTCTGAACGTTTGTTTGATTGTCAGCATTGTGGTAGAAAAATCCCTGAACAAAACAGATCAACAAACACTGAACAATCAGCCATTCACCTCTAGTAGAAAATGTAATGACTCAGTAGGAAATACAATGAGTTCTAAGGCACACATGAGATAGCAAAGGAGGCACACTAAGGCCTGTGCTATTTACCAGCATGTCTGTGCTCAACACCAAAGCAATGCAGCAATTTACATCTTGAAGCAATATCCCAAGCTGTGCATTTCTTCCCAAATATAACTTAGGTATTTTTCCTCAATTCTGAGCGGTCATGATTTGTACACACTGTGCAAGCATAAAAATCAGAATATCGTGTACCCCATAAAATGGGATGACTGATTTCAGCAATGAAAATTGTCAGCTCAAGACAGTGTTTCTGTAAAGTTTTGTTGCATGTTAAAATAACCATATTCTGTTCGCATATGCTCCTGGCTCCGTTTTCTGACCACAAGTTCAATTGAATCATGTGCGTACCACATACCATTAAAGGGCAGAGGATTTAACAGAGTGCACATAAATCCAAACTACTTCCAATATTGTTGCTCACAAAACATCAGGAAAGGATCCTTAAGGGATAGTATAGAGCAGCAGCTGCATCTTTCCTCACTCAATTTCTCACTTGCTGAATTAACAGGGACTATGAGCACAGTAAGGCCAGCAGGCTCCTCTCACAACAGGGGAGAAATGCACACTCCAGCACACGGGCAGGGAATGGGAGGTGGTTTTGTTCCATTCTGCAAAACAACTCTAACAAGGGATACAGTTGTTAGTTACGTAACTTACACAATTAATGAGACTACTGAGATGCAGTTTACAGCCAGATGCCCCCAAAGAACTACAAACATTTTCAAACTATAAATATTTAGGTTCTGCTGGAGCTTTTTATGTAAGCAAATATATTCAAGGGACACCACTAAGTGAAACATCAGTAGATGCTCAGTACAAAAACAAACACCCCTCTTTTAGTCCCAGGCCTCAAAGCAGGTGCAATGAAACAACCAAAATACACGTGTAGGAAGTCTGTTTAGAAGAAAAATGAAAGCAATAATTAATTACACAGGAAGGCAGACAATTATGAAACTGTCATTTATTCAAAATGTAGGATCCCAGTTCCACTACATTTGGCTTTTACATCCTTGCAAGAAAACGTTACAGAAGGCTACAACTTCACTTATTGTAATCCCTTCCAAAAAAACCCTTTTTCCTCTGGAAAAGTACACAAAAGGATTTACATGAATTCAGACACTGGAGAAATATATTACTTTTGCTCTGAGCAGGATGTCCATGCTTTAAGGATATGGGAAAAGGTTGTACTTTTAAAGTTTGATCTGTCGGTAACAGCAGCTAGCCACGGAGTCAGGACAGGAGTAGACAGAGATTAAACACTTTGGAAACTACCTCTCAGACAGATATAAAAGAACTGCCCCATCTAAGATCACAAAGACCATGGATATGAGTGAAACAGAACTGAAAAAAACTCTTCAGGTTTGTAAATGCTATCCAATCACAGCATTATAACACATTACCATTAATTTTGATTACATAGGGATTGAAACCACAGCCTGGATCAGTAAGAGAAGCTTGTATTTAGGGGACTGCCATTATGCCTTAAAATCAGTAAAATATAGAATCACTCCCAGAACTTGCATGCTAAGTACAACTCTTACAGAGCCACATTTGACAGAAAAGGCCACTCACGACTGCCACTGGGCAATATTTCAGCTGGCTGAGGCTGTAGTCTTAAGCTTCTGCCCCAGCTTCATGCTCCATTCTGAAAGCTTTTATTTTTTTTTTCCCTGTTGTTTTAGAGCTGCAATAATATTCTGGCTATTTATTCCCTGGTCCCTGTCAAGCTCCTTCAGTAAGTTAAGACAGCTCTTCCTTATCTTCCTTCCAAAGAATTCTCAACACACACATTTTGGCAAGCAGGACACCTGTTCAGAGAAGAAATACCACTTTCCTTTCTGAAGAAGGTTTTGGCTACTTTCACTGTTTCCAAGCACATTGGGACATATGGGGCAGTTCTTGGGAAAAAATGAATGCTGACATAACCAGCAGGATTGACACCCAAAGCTACACAAATGCTCAAGAGACCTTTCTCTCCAGCATACGTAGCAGCAACTCAAACACCCCAAGTTTCTGTAAGCTTGATATTAAAAGATACTGCTACAGCTTAGGCATAATTACTCTGCTTTGGGAATTCAAATTTGGAGCAATGAACTTGATAACCCATGTAAACACTGGCACAGCAATAATCAATTCCTCTACTTTTTTTTTTTTTTTTTAAGTGGGAATGATGCATGCTTACATAAGACCATCAACAGTAAGCTGTATGTTTATCCTGATTTTGTATTGCATCAGAAACAGTGATACCATGTAACACAATCATTCTAACTTTCACTCTCTTCAATGCCTTTAAACCAAATCTGACATTGAGACTTCTTCATGCATTACCTTAAGCGTTCCCTGAAAATCAATGATTAAGAAGAACAGAGAAACCCTATAAAGTTTTTAGTGAAGTACAGATGGGTTTCACCATTGTGGAAGCCTTTCAGGAAGAAGGTGCCTTGGACAACTGCAAATCATTACCCATTTTCACTGACAGAGAGTAGGCAGCCAACAAGCCTACAGCCTCAGCGTGCACAAACATTTACAAGTTACTAAGACAAAGTTGAACAAATGAAAATAGGAAAATAGCACAGCCAGCACATGGGAGGCATCTAAGAACATTGTGATTTGGTTAACAGCTGGGTCACAAAAAAATACCTATAGTAGAGAACAGAAGAGAACTGAGATTACTGAAGTAGGAAAGAGCAAGAGGTGACAGAGACAAGAAAATAGCTTCAATTACAGTTGTGGTGCTCCCTGATCTAATTACAGTTTAAGTGATGGCTTCCAAATCAAACTCAGGCTGTTAACTACTTCAATAGTATCTACTCAAACTTTGGCCTGAATAGATGGACTCCTTTGAAACCAGTACAGCGGTCATGGATAATAGCCTATAAGCACTGCAGATTTATCTCTGTCGATGACTATGCTCACATTAGTCAGGAATGCAGAGCAATAGAAACAAGTCTAACGAACAAAGCAGTTGGTACTGAGGGCCCAACACTAACACAACAGACATGGTGAAAATTTTGCTTAGCAATTGGTCCGATTTGGTTCCATGAGCTGAAGTGAATACTGTATGGTTGCTGGCCTGCATTAGGTATGGTTTCGGAGCACATTTACTTTCAGCCAAAAGTAATTCAGTTTCATTCTTTTTAAACGATTCCACAATGTGAACCAAAGCAATGAAAGAGGTGGAAAACGGGAGTTTTGCTTCCATAAGACACACCTAAGCTGAACCAAATCCAAAGTGCATGACTACAAGCAAAGCAGCAAGAAGCTGTGAGGAAGGAAGCTCTAGATAACATCATTTCTCAACAGAGATTCAGAGGGTTGTTATGGGACAACAGTGAATAGCTGGCAAAACTTCCTGTGGAGCTAGAGAACTCCTTCAACAAACAAGCAGGCTACAAACAGATAACATGAAACTCCTTTCAAGCAAGAAATCAGTGAATGGGCTGCTAAGTATGAGTAGGCCCAACCCAAACCCTCCATTTCCAGGGCAAAACCTGAAAACGCCAAGCTTACCTACAGCTGGAGGGAATTAGAAATAAAAAAAAAAAAACACCAAGCAAAACCAACCAAACAAAAAGATAAAACTACAGAACACTATGACAACAAAAGAAACAGCAAACAAAAACATCAAATCCAAACAAACAAAACACTTCATATCACAGTAAGAACGGATTTTTTGAGCAGCCAGTGCATTTGTCTCATCTTCAAAAGCTGTGCTCTCCTTTGAGATATCAAACGGTAATCTGCTAAGAATTCAGTCTAGTCAAAGGACTCCACTCTTCTCAAATTCAACCAGTGTGTTGAACGTACTTAAAGCTAATTAACAGAAACAGAACACTGATGCACTGCATACCACAGGGCCCAATCTAAGAACAAAAAACCCAAAACATCAGAGGTTTTGGTCAGAAACACCAGGGGGGTAAAAAAAACAAAAACAAAAAAACACACAGGCATACAGCTAACCTGGTAAGCAGGAGGCAATGCAGCCACCTCCCACCCCTGCAAACACTCCCCAGACAGAAAGCACCCCACACACGGAGTGAAACTTGCAATCACAGGCTACAAATTTAAAATCCGGTTTAGGACTTCCATTATCACTGTTTTCAGTAGCTTTCTCTCCAAAATTTCTTACCAGCTTCTTCAATAATAAAAGGACACAGAAAGTCAAGCAACAGTACCTGAGCAAGAGTCCATTCACCAGAATAAATGTTCATTGCAAGAATGGTGTTCACCTCATTCAGAAAAGGTGACAAGACCAAGGCTAAAAAAAATGTACAATTTTTCCTAGTTGGAAATCCTTATAGATATTTCTTCCCCAACACTTCTTTTAAAAATCAAAACCACGACCCAAATGTCACAAACAATACTTTCCTGCTTTTCCCAATAATAGAAACCAGCTGTACAAAATTCAACCTCCAACTGCATCAGCCCATATCCAATACTCTTCCCAGATGAAGAAAGATTTGACAATTCTGTACATTTGAAAAAGATCATCCTCAATTCTCCGAGGCTGTTGAAATTGTCGCACTGCTCTGAAGGTTAAGGAGCAAAAGCAATTCTAAACTAAAGCTATTTTTGAAGAAAAGGGAAATGTGGAAAAAAAAGCTCAGAACTTGAACTTTCATAGCCAAAAGAAACGTGAATCATTTTATGCATTTGCTGTGCACGTAATAATTTTATAACTAACCTAAGCCTGCCACTTCATAAAGTTTATTTTGCTCTTCTGTGAAGAAAAGGTGTGGTGAATATTCAGCTCTGTTTGGAAATTGCATTTAGGACATGCTTGGTAGTCCAATGTCTCACACCTCATTTAATTTAAAAAAATTATCCAGAAGCAATAAAAAGTTTAGCGTAGCACTTCACAGAGAAATGTGCAAACAAAGCCTTGTCTTCCAAATATTTATGCACCATCAGCACATTTCCATACAAGTTTCCACTCAGCCTGTTTTCCCCTGAAGCAACGCACATACGATGGCATTTCAGAGCATGTTTTAATGGGATTTTCCAGTCACACAAAAATTAAATTGCACAGAAGTGCCAGAATAATTATAAGAAAGCTATAAATATATGGCTCATCTTATTTATATGATAACCAGGAAAAATGATAACGGGGAACAACTGCTACTACAGAATTTTTATAATTTTTTTCTGACACATAGGGGGACTTCAAAAAAAGAGCACACAAAGGTATATGACACTAGAAACCATAAAAGAACTTCAGCCAGTTATAGGGCAAGTACCTTATACAAAGCAGAAAATATATCTTTAATATTGCTACTTCCTTCTCTCATAACAGCCACCCTCTTTTTCCCCTTCTCATCAGCATTACTTGAATTTCCATATAAATTAAGCGTGCACACATCCTGACTGTATATTCTAAAGCATTACACATTTGAACAAGCTTACACATAATCATTCCAGATGATTTACATGTTTGCAGCATAGTAAAATAAGATAGTAACAAGATGGTTTGGCTTCAGCCATGAAGAGGAGTGAAGGAATTCCTCCTCCCCTCTTCCTCCACCCACTCTCTACTGAAGATCACTGCCCCCGAATTTGGGCTAAGGCAGTTTCATTTTCTGCGTTGCAGCTTTACCCAAACCTCTCTATCAGTCTCCCTCTCCTCTTCCACCCCTTCACTCTCGCAGGCTTCTGCAGAAAAGAAGTATAAACTTCCTAGACTGCATTTGCCATTGAAGCCAACCTCTCAGTAAACTAGTTCTGCATCCCCTTTAAGTCTCGATAACAAACTGCCTTTTGTTTACACATCAAGTACGGATTTTCATCTTAAACTGATATAATTCCATAAGAGTTACTAGAAATGCCAAATACTTTAACAGTATTTCTATTCAGAGGGTTTTCCTGTTTTTAGATGGCTTTCCTTTAGCAAAAGGGCTTTGTGTCTTCCTGAGTTTCCTCACGTCCTCCAGTCCAACAGTTATACTCACTGGTCCTTTTCAGTCAGCTAGTACACAACGGTAGAAAAATAAAGTTGTATTTGTGGAAGTTTTCCTAAATAAAGCATACTACAGAACCGTTTTGAACATCGTCATTCAAGAAAAGCCTGGATGACAAGTTAATTTTGAAATAAATACCATATAAAAGCTTTAAGTCACAGCCTCTCTGTGATCAACCACAGCATAACTCCACAAGAAACAAAGCCAAAGAGTTCCAGTAGTCACAAAGCCACCAGTATCAGAGTATAGTTACAAAGAATTTCTGATACTTTCCAGCACTGAAAGCAGTAGAGCGGCTCCCAGAATGAGAACAATAAAACTACTGACGCTCTCCTGCTTATGAAATGATTCAGTGCATTACACATTCCGCTTGTGAGTAGGAAGCATGAAAAAAAATACATAAAACAAGAACATTCTGAAGGATTTTGGCTTTAAAAATCAGTTTTAGAAGACTTAGGGCAAGGAAAATTTTACACACTGAAATCAGTTTCACACTGACATGCCAAATTAGCGCAAAAAATTAACCACATTTGAAGATACGATTTATCTTAGTTATGTCAAAAACTCATGCAATTAGGATAAGAGTTAATTGCTAAAAAATTATTTGCAACAGGAAGATCATCCACTGCATTTCAATGCCCAACATTTGTTTTTAGAAGATTCAAATGGTGGATTTCTCACCCACCCTATGGGCTGTATACCTTCTCAATCACCTAGAGAATGTGGAAAAGGACAGGAATCTCTAATACACACAAAAAGGTCATTGATTTTTTTCTTTTTAATGTGGTAACACTGTTGTATACACATACAAATGACACACACTACAGAAGTCACTGGAGAACCTTCTTAGGTTTTCTGCCACCAGTGGCTGCAGCTCAACCTTTTGTATTTTCATGTCTATCAAGTCACCTGAACAGAAATTCCATCTAACCTTTGCCCAGAGCTCCAAAAGAATAGCCATCATGAAAACACTTTGACATTTCAGTTTTTCCAAGACAAATGTACACATGATGAGCTTGTAGCTGGGCTTTACAGTTTGCCACAAGCAGTCTTTTCATAAAAGATAAGCTTTCTTATCCTGCTTCTTCCCTGACTTTGTCCCCCCAGATTTATTCACCGGTCCTTGCCCCTCCTGGAAGAAATTCCATGGACCAGCCGTTCAAGCTGCTGCTCTCCAATGATGACAGCAAAGAAAGATAGTTATGCACTGCTGCTTCACTTAGCTCAACACGAGTAAAGCTGCTGTCCAAGCAGGTAGTTCCTCCCCCAGACAGCCACATTGTCCCGCTTCCTGAGCTAACACAGGTTCTGGCTGGCAGCTCTCCAGCTAATGGAAAGCCTTCTGTGTGCCTGAGTTTGTTTAAAAACAAATCATCTCTTGGGCCAGTTGACTATATAGTATTAGGGAAAAAGTCAAAATACAAAATTTAACAAGGATGGAGAGGAAAAGCAAGAGCTTTTTTCAAGCAGTAGGACATGCTTAGATCGGCTAAGCTGCTTACAAAGCCACACACTCAGTTCTTCATCCTAAGTCATGCCTTTATTTTGTTGCTGCCCACAGCTCTGATAAGCAGCAGCAGCAAACAGAAAATAGCACAGCGAGTCCATTTCATTTCTGATACTCAGATTGCTCAGCAGCGCTGAAAGAAAATGTCAAGGACTGCACTAATTTGAGATGCTGCAGGGCATTGCTACAGGAAGGCAGGCAAGAGAGTTTGGTGAGGATACTGCTGTTGAAACCTCTTTCCAACTACAGCGAGAATGAAGGTTAGGAAAAGAATGAAAAGGGAGATGCTTCTCCTCCCAGCTTTAGCAAATGCTTAGAAGTAAGGATCTACAAGCGGAAGTATACATACAGTCAGTAAATAGTACACTGATAAGCCTGGCAGGTTTATCCACAAGCAGGTGCAAAAGTTCATGTCTGATGAATGCCACAATCTGGTAGCATTCCTATAAACTGCTTCCCACCGGCAAGATAACAAATCTAAGTTTTCTGAGTGAAAAAAGAATCATTCTTCAATGTTCAATACTAAACACTTAGAAATATAGCTAATTGTAATAGATATTACACACCTGACAGTTCATTTAGAGATACGGATTTAAGGACAAATTGATGTGCCACTGTATTGTCTTGGAAGTCTTAGCCTCAAACGCAAACTCTGTTATATTGGGCTGTGCAAATATGTTTCTCACCTTTTCTAAGTGTATTTCTGAGCAGCTGCATAACTTTCAAAGATGTTTTACATAATCCTTACCTATCAGCTTGGGTAAAAGTGAGCTCCAGCCTAAAACATTTATATATCAGCTTTTCACAAATATACTTCCTTCTAAACATGGCATGAGTTTAGGTAGTGACCACACAGTTTCTTAACCCTGTCTGCAGATAGGCTTTGCTTTTGAAATGTTACGAATCATCAGCTGACCTGTGCTACAACAAAACTGATGGCAATCAGATAAGCTCATTTCAGAGCTCACAAACACCTATCAAATTTTACTAAACAAGAATCAGTAAACAGAACAAGGGTAAACAAAGAAAAGTCTGGGTATTGTCAGATTAGATTTCAAAAGGTCAAAGTGTTACTGACATCTAAACTTGAATATAAATAGCTGGCAGGAGAACAGATATTAGACATTAGGTCATTTAGTCCACTCCCTTGCCAGCACTGCATTGTGTTCTACTGCACACTGCAAGTACTTTTGTTTATAACGTGAGAGAGGAAGCGAGGGATGCGGAGAGGGGTGGGGAAGAATGACTGTCTTTGGAGGCTGGAGCAAAAGAAACACTACAGAAACACAAGCCAGAGAAAGGCAGCACCCTGGAAACACAGCCGGTGGGAAATCAAGAGGAGAGAGCAAGGTGGTATGAAAAGCAGCAGAGAAATTCAGAATCGAGCTGAGGGCCTGAAAGCAAAAGACCTTGACAGGACTGTGCAGAGAATAAAATCCCCATCCATAGGAACCAGGAAAAATTGGGAACATACAAAGCAAAGATTTACTCCTCTCGTACAAAAATCCTGTAAAGGACTTATTATTTTTTCCACTACACTCACTTGGAATAAGTGGTACCAGCTGCATGTTGTGTGCTCCCTCACCCACCCAGCTGGTTCTAAGAGCTGCTGGGTTAGGAAAACGATGCAGGGTCAGATGCAGGTCAGACTTATTTTTTCCTGAGTATTATTAATTTTGTGATCTACCTCATCATGTGCATAGAAAGTGGTTAAGCTCTTACAAGGGAAGCAGACCACAGAGATAGACAGGACAACATGAGGTAAAAGATGACAGGAAAAAAGAGCTGCTTAAAACAGCACAGAAAACACAAATATTTCCTAATGGTATGGCCTAAAACAAGCTAATGCTAAAGCACATTTTGTCTGTGCTTTTGCCTCAATGTTCCCTCATGACTCTACAGAGTAACATTGAAACGCTGTTTAAGTGTGGGCACTAACTAAATGCATTTTATTTTAAGGGTACCTTTCCAAAATCTGTGAGCTTGATTTGCAAAAGCAGTACAGGTTTAGATGAGCAATTGTTTCTTGAAAGCTTTGCCCTTTCACACTTTGAGTATAACAGGAATTTCTATGCAATGAACAGTAGGTTATTACTTAGTGGTTAACTGTAGTTCAGTGTAGATGTATGAGGAGACTGAATTGAAATAAAAAAAATAAAAACCTTTTCATTTGGAACGTTTCTGGAAATGACAATGTTAGTAGTTACTGTAGTTGTGTGTTGCTCCTTACCATTAACCAGAGAAAATCAATGTCACTATGTCCTAATCTCAACACCTTATGTGTTATTAACAAGATGCCATGCTTTGCTATTTGAGCTAACGCAGAATCTTGTAGCATTACTTGGCTGCAAATCCCTGGATGAACTTGCGTGAGAAAGATAATCCATGTTTTGCCTGGGGATTTCCTGATGTTTGCAAGGAAACAGAACTGCTCAGGAATCCAGGCTCTTTTAACCTGCTCTGGAAAACAGGCTTTCCTTACCTAGAAGCGAGATGGCTGAACAGATGAGTAAAAAGTCTGCACTTCTGCAGCTGTGTACAGCATTTCTATACAGAACTCCTTCATCCCCTCTTTCCTGGCTTCTAGTCTCATTGCCCTGGCAAGCAGTAGGAACTGCTCTCGCAAACTCACTCTTCCTGGATACCTATGGCTGCCAGCTGCCTCACAGAGCCGGCCTCCCCCACAGCCACTTTATTAACGGCACTCTCTCGGTGCTACAGAGGGCCCAACTGGCCACAGCCATCTCTTTGAATGGGGCTGCATATGTATGCCTGGCTTTGTATACATATACACACACACAAAAAAAGACAGTGCTGTTACATGCATGTTTTCTTATAGAGAAATAAGTAAACCCCATGCACACGTTAAGCTGTCATAAGCATTCCTGTGGCAGAGCAGAGAACTAGACTGAAGCAATAATGAGTTCATCAGAAGCGTGCGAGGTTAGCCTGAGCCTGTAGCTAATACTCCACGAACTGCTGTATGAACAATGCTGCCAACATGGCGAGAAGATGGGAAATCAGGGGAAATCAGGGGAAATCAGAAGCAACGGTGTCCAAAACAAGTCTAAGGCAAGGATTTTAATTTAGAATTCCAATACCTGTGTAACTGTCCCTCTCCTCAGACTCACAGTACCACAGTTGTCAGAAGGGACCTCTGGAGCTCATCTAGTCCGACCCTCTGCTAAAGCAGGCTCCCTACAGTAGGTCACACAGGAAAGCACTCACGCGGGTTTTGGATATCTCCAGAGAAGTAGCCTCCAAGCACATCTCTGGGCAGCCTGTTCCAGTGCCCTGTCACCAGCACAATAAGCAACTTCTTTCTCATGTCTGTATGGCACTTCCTGTGCTCCAGTCTGTGCTCATCGTCCCTTGTCCCCTGGCTGCACACCACTAAACAGAGCCTGGCTCCATCCACCTGATAACCACCCTCCAGGTATTCCTCAGCGTTATTAAGACTCATCCATAACAAAGAGGTAATCCAAAGCACGAGCTCCCCAAGCACCTCATTCTTCCTGAAGCCTTCATCCCCTTACCCACTGGCTCCGTTCCTCTCGGTTTCGCTCCCACCCCACCCAACCCCAGTCGCAGCTGGGAGGATGCTGAGGCTCTCTGCCCCCTCCTGCTCCCTGTTAAGAAGAACGAGACGCTCTCCCGGCAGCGTTAGGCTCAGCAGAGCTCCACCAGATCCCCGGTGCAGCGGCCTCCCAGCCCCCACTGCTTCTCACCCAGCACTGACCGAGTCTTTGGGCGGCTGCTAGAAGTGAAAAAAGTTTACAGACGGATAGAGCTCCCTGTTGTGCTGCTACTTCTCCCCTCTAGAAAGAACTTGGCAGTGCCGGGAAGCACAGACTCCCTTCCCAGCGCCGAGGACAGAATCCCGGCGGCTCGGCGAGCCCCACCGCCCGCAGCTGCAGGGGAAAGAGCGCTGCCGACGGACCGCCACGCGTTCCGACACCAAGCCCGGCGCCCTCGGCAGTCACACCAACACCCAGCACTGCCCCAACCCGCGGCCGCCATCTCCCCGCTGACGTCTCTCCCGACCCCCGCGGCGCTGCCCCTGACTCACCGCTGCCGCCCGCCCGGCGGTCGCTGTGCGAGGAGCCGAGCGCCGCCGGCCCCGCACCACCGCTGACTCGCGCACTGCTCCACAACTCCCCGAAGCTCGGCGGTGCCGGAGCTACCGCGCATGCGTCACGGGACTCCCCGTCCCGGGCACAGGGGGGCGGGCCGTGCCCAGGAGAACCCCGCCCACAGGGCTTGGCGCGAGGAGGAAAGGCTGCCGGGCAGCTGGCGACTGTGCGTGGATCTGGCTTCGTCTGCTGTGTCTCTCCCGCCTGGCAAAGGCGTTTCACGGGCTAGAACCCTAAAATCCTCGTGTTCCACCCTGAAAATGAATGACAGAATCATAGAACGGTTTGGGTGGGAAGGGACCTTTAAGAACATCTAGTTCCAGCCCCCTGCTATAGGCAGGGACGCTTCTCACTAGACCAGGTTGCTCAAGGCCCCATCCAGCCTGGCCTTGAATGCTTCCAGGGAAGGAGCATCCAGAAGGATGAAGGAGGATGGTTCTGTTTCTGGCCTCACACCCAAAGCTAGGATCACGGTGGTGGTGTTTGGTAGTGCCTTCATTTTCACCTCAGTGATTTACAGTGATGTGTATACAGAGAGAGGATAAAGCTGCTCAGAAGATTCACGTTGGATTAATGCCTGCCATCTGACTGGAACCGCACTGCTATCAGAGCAGAGGCGTGGTTATCAGTGCTTTAGAAACAACTTGCAAAAATGGCAGCTGGGCTGGCCGGGAGGGAGGCTGGGGTCGAAAGTCAATGTTCCCCTGAATGGCTCTTGAGACGGGACATTGAGATCACCAGGATTTAAACAGAAGGGCTTTCACAGAATCATAGAATTCTTAGAGTTGGAAGGGACCTCTGAAGGCCATCGAGCCTGCGTCCCCTGCAATGAACAGGGATGCCACAGCTAGGTCAGGTTGCCCAGGGCCTGATCCAACCTTACCTTAAAGTCTCAAGGGATGGGGCATCAACCACATCGCTAGGCAACCTGTTCCAGTGCCTCACCACTCCCACTGTAGAAGATTTTTTCCTTATCTCTAACCTAAATCTACCCTCTTGAGCTTGAAACCATTTTCCCTTGTTCTGTCACCACAGACCCTACTAAAGAGTCTCTTCCTTCTTTCCTGTAGCTCCCCTTTAGATAGCGAAAGGCCACGACCAGGTCACTTCAGAGCCTTCTCTTCTCCAGGGTGAACAGCCCCAGCTCTCCCAGCCTGTCCTCATAGGAGAGGTGTTCCATTTCTTGGGTCCATTTTTGTGGCCCTTCTCTGTATGCACTCCAACAGGTCTAAGGACTTTGAACTTCTTAGAAATTCAAATTCTCTGATACCATCAGATGCAAAACACCTTGGGTATTTGATAGTTAGCAAAGACCCTGACAACAAATGGCCATTGGTGGATCCTGTATGTTTCACACCTAGCTGAGTCTGTCAGGTCTGTCAGACCTGAACCTTTAGAACTCTCAGCCACTAGCAATCCACCCTCCTCCAAACCGAGAGCAATTGCAACAGTGAGACCAACTGTATTGTTGCATATGTTGTCAATGCTTGTGCTATGAGGATGTTGATAATGAATTGTGCTATAAAGAAGAAATTCAGAGAAAACTATGTTTAGAACAAAAGATGCATTTTAAATTGTGCAACTGTAATTTATTTTGCCATTTATTTGTTTTCCATTTCAAGTTTACCTTCTGGTGTAAATCATCAGAAGCTCTATTTTGAGTTATAGATGCATAATTCACTAACGTAATGATTTATTTATTTTCAGAAATGAAATTGTGTGGTGTAATTCATAAGGATACCAATTAGGTTCAAACAATAGCAATAAAAGACAATTCATGACTCAGCTGCAACTTTAAAAATATTCTACTAAATAAATGATGAGAAAGGTACAAATTTTAGAAACTGTGTCCATCTTAGAATATTCTTCTGAATGACAAATGGCCTCAACTTTGTAGGAAAACAACACCAACTAAAATTTCCATGGTGTGAACAAAAAGTAGTGGCAAACTCCTAGGTTGCCTGAGTGTAAGATGCCTTCCTCATGATGCTTGCATCTGATCTTTTGCATTTTCTTGTAGGCAGCTGGGATCAAAAGGTGTCCAAAAGGGCTGGGTTTCTCTTACGATCTGCCACAGCCTAGCAGGCACAGACTGCTTTAATATCTGGAGCTCACACGTGTGTGGATGACTCACAGAACTTTGATTTGACTCCTAATCCCAATGCTGCTAAGGTTGGCACATCTTCACTCTAGGGCTCAACATTTTCTTCAGTGTCTTGACACCTAATTCTGATGCTTTGATCTGTGATGACGAAATCCTCTGTAGGAAATTCCCCTTCTCTATTATTCTCATTAACAAAAATATCAGTTTGATTTCTTCCAAATAGCTTGGTGCAAATGGTAGATAAAATAGCAGACTCCCCAGGAAGTAGCTCTTTCACAGGAAAAAAAAGACACATGAAATCTGATCCACAAACTTGAGCACAGTGAAAGGGTCAGCTTTAACAATTGTTAAGTTCATATTTAAGGAATGAAGGAATCTCTCAGCCAGATGCAGCTACGTGGATGCCTGGAATTCATCACTTACCCTGCAGTTTGACTGGGTAATGGAGACAGGGCAAATCACGGTAGGCTAGCTTTCAAGCAGTCAAACATTTTCATCTACCTTTCTTTGGAAGGCGGGTAATTTTTCTGTAGTAATTTATAAATACTTGCCACAGATTGTTTGAATATGTAGTACTAGACCATACAATTTTAATTTAATAGCAATTGATTCAGAAATAACTAGAAAAGTCTATAGATAAAAAATTCCTTATGAGGACTGAGAGACAATATTTAACTTAATAAGTACTTTCTTGATTCTAGATGCATTGCATAGTTTATTTGTGAAGGCTCAAAGCCAGAATCTCCCGAGGGCAATGGAAAACTTAAAACAGACTCTTTGATCAGAGTGCAAGAAATGTCACAGTTAGATTGGAAGAGAACAGATTCTCGTTGAGTCCCGAGTAGAACGCATTGCGGAACCTTAGAGCTGTGTAGACTTTTCCTTCAGAAATCATTCATTTTTGAAGGATATCGTGTAATAATGAGCTGGGAGAGGTATCTCAGTTCCAAGGTGGAATTTGCAGACAGAAAGAGATGCATCAGTGGAGGTAGTAGATCTACTGTTTAGGTACCTTAGTAGGATTTCAAAACAAATCCAAATCTCTGCTCATCTACTTTTTGTGTATGTGGTGGATAAAAAGTGGAGTCCCACTTCTTGGAAATGTTCCTCCTTATATGAACAGTTAGGTACTCACTGGAATAGCAGCAGACACCCGTTTGCTGACCAAAATTCTTGACTCCCTGTTAAGCTAAGTGACTCTCAGTTTTCATGAAAAATGTTTAAACCTGTTGTAGAATAGAAGTCCTTTTAACATTTTATATCACATCTACTTTCATCTCTAGGACTTAACAGTCATCTGTTTTTCTGAAGACTGTCATAGACAACTATGCAATGAATGGTCAGTTCTTCAGGAATTCTGTTCCTGTGTCCTGAAGAAAAGAGGTATTAAAATGAGAACAACATTTCTGGGATGAAACGATTACCATATATTCTCCAGAGAAATAGTGAGTAAAGCAAGGATTCTGCCTTGGTAAGATCTAAAATCTCAATTAAAAACTCATGGCTTGAAAAAATAGAAGGAAGCAGAGTTGTGGGTTGCACAATAACAGTGGCACTGTTCTGTTTTCTTGAAAGAAACATTCATCAATATTATAGTGCTTACCCTAATTTTGGGAACAGCATGCACATATAGAGACTTCTTTTTTTTTAAGTATATAGGATAAGACAAGGGAAGATGTTTTTAAATACAGGACTTGAAACAAGCAAAGGGCAAGAAATAAAGTATCATTTACTACCCACTCACATGTGATGTTTACCATGCTGTACATCATGCAACTAAATTGTACCTTGCTCTAAAGCATGGATGTCCAATCTCTTGGCTTGCCTGGTTGGACGTACGTACATTAGAGCATTTCCCTGTATGTCACTCTTTCACATAAACTTAACTTGTTTCTTAATAGTACCTTTGTCATACATAAACTTAACTTGTTTCTTAATAGTACCTTTGTCATTAAACAACGCAAACAATGGTAAACAAAGGAGGTTTCTAAAATGCTAAGTCAGACACATATCCAATATCCTCATTAATCAACATTTTCTGCCCTATCTTTGTCTCCTGATAAATGGTAAATGCCACACATTCTGTTGTTCTGTGCTGAAAAGGCTATTTTGATAGCAAGAAAACAACACAGCCTGACCCTCCTCCTTTTTATCCCTGGGACTTGTTTTACCATCTAAAGTTTGAAGCTTCCAATGGCACAAAGAAGCAATATCTGCTTTGGGGAATTATGCAGTGTTTTCCAGCGTATTCAGCTGTTTCTCCCTTCCAGTCGTTCTGCCCAGAGCAGCACTCCTTTCAGCCATATGTGGCTGGGCTAGCCTTACTTCTGAGCCCATTAAAGTTGCCTCTTCATCAGCCAGAGGAGTGGATCTGGCAGTACTGATGAGTAATGTTCCCAAGGAGCCAAGTGTGTTGCCTTGCAACGATCCCTAACCCTGCTGGATGTCTCTGCTCATAACTGCTTCCCCACAGAAGCACTGAGTTGCAAAATCTTCACATCAGCCAAACTTCACTAGGAAATACCCTGCTGCATCATGTGAATTTGCATCACATTCATTACATGCACACTTGGGCTATTTCCAAGTGTGTTTAGGTATTGATTTGTAGTACATTAACTCAAGTCAAATATTTAACATTTTTTTATAATCCTTTATTATCGCAGCACAATGACACTGGAATGTTTAGTGTTCTGAATGACTGATCGCTCACATCTAAATGGCTTGTGCTTTCAGAGATTAATTTATGATTTGCTGCACTCTCTTCCCAAACACTGACAGGATTTTATGTGTCTTCTGATTGTCTTGTGAATTGTTCACAAAGAACCATTTTGCATCTGCGAAGGCAATAACCTGAATCATTGCAGACTGCACAAGAGTGCTGTTGATGAAAGACAAATATTATAAAGTAATTGCAAGTTTTATAACCTGCACTAAGGATAGCAGACTGCGCGTGAGACCTATACTATCGTTTTGTTGTGTCCATTTGAGTTTGATTTGTGGCCTCCACGTGATTTATGAACATGGCACACTTTTTGTTGTTTCTGATTCTGAGCTTTTTATCTCTCTTAATTTCTTCTGTGGTGCTGACACAAATGCAAACAGAAAGAAAAACTAAGAAAAGGAAATGTATAAAAACAGAGTGCATTAGTTCTGCAGTTCTTCCTTATGGGAAAGTTACTACAGAACCCCAGTGTTGCAGGACAGGAATCTTCAGGTTATTTAAGACAGCGGTAAATCTTGAAGCTGAAAATGATATGCCCTTCGTGGGGCAACATAATAAGTGATTTTCTGTTCAGGTCTTCTGAGTGATTTTGTTTCTCACTGGAATAGAATATGAGAATATTCAAGCTAACATCCCGGCAGAAAAACAAATAGCTTGGGGAAGAATCCCACTCTTAAATGAGAGCCTAAGAACTTTTAGGAAAATTCCAGTTCCTGTTATGTCTGTGCAAATTAAGTGATTTTAAATTCAGGCAGCTATTACTCTGCCCTATGAGTTTGGAATGTATTTCTGCACGGTTAAGAGGACAGGAAGAGTAGGAAATAGATGAATGACTTTTCTTTTTACAGCACCACAAAAAGCTTTTAAAAGTCCATTTGATATAAAAAATAAATAAGCATCTATGTATATCAGGGCTGTTCTAGCAATCTCAGCATCCCTGTAACATCCCAGGCAACTCAGATTTCTTTTCTGCGGTTTGCAGTGTCTTCCAAAACACTTCAACAAAATGGCATCCTTGCAATATATTATTTTCTCCTAGAGTCTGTTATGCTATTTGTAATACATATTCCATACACACATGTAATGACAAGATAAGCATACAAAAAGGGCAAGTATCCCAGAATAAGGTCCTCATAAATTCAAATGACTGGAAATTGGCTTTATTTTGCACTTTGTTACTTCTTGCTGTTAGAATTTCACCAATAATGTCTTACAAGATGCAACACCATGTGCCTTCTGATGGTTAGCAAGTCTAAGGAAGACTATATTTATTCTTCACAGTCCTCCAGAGCACCATCCTCTATTGTGCTATAATTCTGCTAAAGAACAGGACTTGTTGGAAGACTCCACTTCTTTTCTGGGCAGAAGAACAGGCCTCTCGGGCCTGATAAGTTTTTGATTGAAGGTGTTGCTGTTCAGGGGGACTTTGGTAGAACGGAGGCCAATACAGTTTTGATAGAGTTGAACAAAGTCCTGACCCTGAGAAGAAGTAACAGAACATGCTAACGGCCAACCTCTTGCAAAGCATCTTGGCAGAAAAGAACCCAGGAGTCCCGTTGAACATCAAGCTGATCATGAACCAGGCAAATCCTTGTGGCAAAAGAGACCAACAGCATCCTGAGCTGCATTAGGCAGACTAGATAGTTGAGGGAAGTGATCCTTCCCTTCAGCTCAACGCTGGTGAGACACACGTGGAGTGCTGGGTCCAGCTCTGTTCTCCCCACCACAAGGGACACATGAGCTGACTGGACTGTCTAGTGAAGAGCCACTAAGATGACTGAGGAACTGAAGCCTCTGTCATTTGGGGAGAGGCTGAGAGGGCTGCAATAGTGCAGCTTGGAGAAGGGAATGCTCAGAGAAGTCTTATCCAATGTATAAATATCTGATGAGGTATTTATTCTGCAGAAGACAAAGCTGGGCTCTGAGCATCATGCTCTTAGCAGCAACATGGGCCAGAGGATCTCCAGAGCTGCCTTGGTTTCTCAGCTTGTCTGTGACTCTTTTTCTAGATCAGTTCCTTGCTGAGAAAAATGAGAGTTTTGCAGCTGTTAGGATTATGGCAGTGCATCTGAAAATAGGTCTGAGACAGGTCTTGTGTTTGTACCCAAACCGTACAGATTATGAGCAACTAAGTGTATGTAGAAGAGGCCTAGCTGCAAAGCAAGTGTGTAGGCATAAGGATTAAGGAGCCAGAACAGTGGGTGGCAGCAGGGCAGGGGCCTGCCCCAGAAGCTCCGTTGCTCCTCTCCCAGTGACAGCAAGCAGAACTGGACCAGAGTCAGTGAGAGATCTGCCATGGACCTGGCACCCCCAGGCCAGGGCTGTGTTACTCCATGGCAAAGGTGGGGCCCTGGGCACCCTGGCAGGCTGGAGTGTAGCATGGCCAGGACTGAGCCCTGGGGTCTCCCTCAGCCTTTCTTCTAGTCTGGGGCAGAGGCCACCGCTGAGGCTTCCTGGCTGTGTCCCTTGTCACACCATGGTTTTCCAACCAGCAGATCCTGGCCTGTAGAACCATCAGCTCAGAGCTGGTGCCCTCTCCCTGGGCAGGATCTGCTGGGCCCTGGGCACTCCGGTCCCAGACATCTGAAGTTGTGTCCATGCTGGTTAAATTAGTAATTGTTTTACAGCATCTATGACTAATCTAACTGAGTGGTTAGAAAGGAACACTGAAAGAAATTTTAATGTCAGAAAACTTGTGACTGGTACTGTTGGTAAAGAAATCAAGCAAAGGCCCCCCAGTGAAGTGCTAACTCCTGCTATAAATGAGTACACATGTGATTAAGAGGCTTTCAGTTCACTGCACCCAAACCTGCATGAAATCACGTTTCAGCTTCTGTATCAGCATCAGCAATGTAATCATTTGCTTTGGCTTTGGGGCTTTTCCTTCTTAGTATTATAAACAGCTAGTGAGTTACATGTATTCATTGACAGATTATTCTGAAATGCTTAGCTACTGTTTCTGGATATCTGAGGATATCTGGAGAATGACACAGGACAATTCCTGTTTGGGTAATGCTACCTTGCCTTGCTGCTACATAGCTAACAGTCATATTAGCAAATCATTGATTGGTGGTCAGGAGCAGAAGCAAAAGCAGATTTAATATTAAAGGCTTGTTGTTTTTTGTTTTGTTTTGTTTTGTGTGTGTGTAACTCTTCATCACATCACACTGATTTGCTAGTATCCATCCCTGAGAAAGATCTTTTTTTGTATATCATGATCCTACTGGAGATGTAGCCAATGGAGGGAGCTGTAAGAAATACTGAAAAGCATTCCACTGTTTGCATCTCCATGACTGACAGGACAGTAGGAGAGTAGTAAGGCTACTCTGCATAAAAAAAAGTTGCTTTTCACATAGATAGCTTGATCTTTTGGCAGCATAAATGCCAAACAAATGTTGCTTTCTTTTTCTTGATGGTTCACACTGAAAATAATTATTATTCAAATGTCTCCTTTTAATAGCTTTTTTTTTTTTTTTCTTATTTCTGATTCTTTTCACCTATCATCTCCTACTTATGGCAAGAGATGTATTTCTATTGCTTGGGAGAGTCTAGAGGATCCTTGTTTGCTTTACCTTCTTTGCCTTTGGTGTACTGAAGTCTCTTGGCTGCAAGAATCTCTCCATTTAAATCTTACTAGCACTCTGCCTTATTAAATGGAATTCTGAACCAGATCTGATTGGTGAAACTAAATTCTCAGGGTCTTGTCTGTGAAGAGCTTTTGTGCCAAATACATGCTGCAGAAGGAGGGTGTCAGGTATCTCTGGAAGGCAACCTCATCAATCTTTGATGTCATTACATCTTTCAGTGAGGTGGCAAGAGAAGTGTGGGGAGAAAAGTGGCCATGGAGGTACATGCTAGAGCCATGTGATATTGCATGTCTTTAATTAGCTGTTGTCATTACGATGCTGATGAATTAGATAGCCACTCCGTTTTATCAACAGCTCCTGTGTGTGTTGTACTCTGTAGTCGAGGCTTTCTGCTTTTGGGAGCCTCCTGCCCAGAAACAAACTCTGTGAACTTAGATGATTTTCATCTGCAGACTTCCAAACAGACAGCTGGGCTTTCCTAGCCCGTTACTGTGAAATGCAGTATCCTTGGTGCAAATCCGGTGGTTTAATGGAGCACTTTTCTGTTGCAGTGCCAAGGGAAACAAATTTTCATGAAAACATTCACAGTCAGTTTTGTCAAAGAACATTTTATTTTGCATCCCAGCCCTCTGGTAGTATATATTGCTGGCAACTGTTACATTTCACTTGGGAAGCTGCCCTTTCAAACTGAGGGCTAGCAAAACGTCAGACTTCTCCAACAAAGAGGGAAGCAGTGCCATGCACTTAAAACAGGTTAGAAAAAGGATTTGATCCGAAGTATTTGGAAAAAAAAACAAAGCCAGAAACCCACAGCATTTTTACTACATAAAGGAAAAAATTCACCCATTATATATTGCTGTACAATCAGGTACTGTATCTGAATTTGGAAGCTAAGGAAACAAGAAGAGTCTTTCTTCCTATTACTTGTGATTTTACCAAATTCACTATAGAGAATCACTGAGTCATAGAATGATGGAATCGCTCAGGTTGGAAAAGACCTTAAAGATCATCGAGTCCAACCACAACCTGACCATACTGCCCGAACTCGAACAGCCCTCTGCTAAATGGTGTCCCTGAGCACCACATCCAAATGGTTTGTGAACACGTCCAGGGATGCTGACTCAACCACCTCCCTGGGGAGCCTATTCCAGTGCTTAACACCATTTATGCAAAGAAATCTTTCCTGATATCCAACCCTGGCACAACTTGAGGCCATTTCCCCTCGTCCTGTCACCTGTCAAAATGAAGATCGGATTTGATGCTATTGCCTGCTTTTTTCCTAACACTCTGTATATGGTTATGAAATCAGGTTCTATATTCCGCATAGTCTCCACCAGCTTTCACTTTTAGAATTTTATAATAAGTCTCAATCAAGAGAAGTAAACAGACATTCAAATGTTTCCATAGCTGCAGTTTTATTGCACTGTGTCTTATTTGTCAGCAATAATGCAGTACATAAGGACAAATTCCAGTTTGACTGGAGAAATGAATGTTTTGTACTGCTTTCTGAAGTGGTATATATAGAATCTCAATTAAACAGACACTGTAAAGATAAATTTCATTCCATGATTTCATATAGTATCATTCCCATTACTGCTACGTGTTATTGCTTTCCTCTGAGTAATCATACCTATGCTGATTGTTAAATGCAAGATGGAAAACACGTCAATAGCCAGTGATTTGTTTGCAACTGAAGAGTGATCTAAAATCACGACATTTGTTCCTGAGTTGGATTCTTTCCCAATACGAGGTATTCCTGAGAGCATTTGTATTGAATGTTTAAGACAATATAAAACATACTGGAATTCATCTGAGAACTACCTTCACAAATTCATACCACAGCTGCAGTTGCCTGATGGTTTCCGTTTCAGTCACACAAATCACGACTTCTGAAAAATCACTTCAAGGTTGTGACTGATATCAATTTAATATTCACATGTTTCAGGGAAAAAAAAGGTGTGTGTGTTACGGGGGACTCCTGAAGTTATTGTAATGTAAGACATGAAAAATGTCTCCACTATTCATCCTAGATTCACTTTGTGGCACACAATGAATATAAACAAACTGATCTGTTTATTCTAAGCTGCCTTTAGGCTTTACATGAACAGGTACCAACACAGAAAACAGGCACCATCACAGGATCCCAGGACCCAGCCCAGGGCATGTCATGCTCTGTGAGGTGACACTCCTTGCTGTGATGTCACAGTTGTGGCTTTCACCCGTGTGGCAGCGGTGGGAGCGGTGGCTCAGTCCGCTTGTGGGACGCGCAGGAAGTGAACCCAGAGAGAGCGTTGTGTCTGTCTGGAGGCATCCTGCTGTGATGGAGCGGCTGAGAGCCCTTCGAGGTGAGGTCCCTCCACCTCTCTGGACACCGTGGTGCTGCCCGAGCACGTGTGTGCCTCCAGTGTCTCTTTAGGACGTGCCAGCAGCACTGTCCTTGCTCTGCTGAGTGCAGCCGCCCACAGTGCTTTCCCCAGTACCCCAGCCAGGGGAAGGCTCTCTCCCCTCTCCCCACCAACCACGCATGTGCCAGCGCAGCCCACCCCGCGCTGTGGGGCTGGAGGAGCGTTCCTCCCAGAGCTGGCTGCATGCTCGGCCCTGGCTCCAAGCAACACTGGGACAGCTGCTCTGCTCTTTCCTTCCAGGTCTCTTTGCCTGTGTGGGCTGCATGCCCAGTTGTATACGTCGCGGGGAGAGAGGCAGGGTGGAAAGCCCTGTCCCCACCTGTGCCGTGACTTTACTGCTGCAGCGCCTGCAAGACCAGGAGGTGAGCTGGGGACGTCCAACCATCGGTCCTTGCCCTGGTTCTGGTCCCGTGGGTGCCAGGCCCCGGCAGCACATCAGCATAGTGATGGGTGGCAGCGGGCGGCTCCCCAGGAACAAGGGCAAAGCAAAACGTGACCTATCCCTGTCTGCAGGGTGACCGAGAGCAGGCGTACTGCGAGCTGGAGCACGTCCTGGGGGAAGAGGACAGCCGCCCGCCATGCGGAGTGGTGAACCGGCTGCTGGCTGAGGTGTCCCAGGACCTGACAGCAGCCCAGGTGAGGGGTCACTCCCGAAGGCAAAGGGAGCTGCCTGCCCGTGCTGGTGTTCTGCTTGCAGACGGCGCTGGCTTAGCCCTTCCAAGGGAAGGCTCGGGCAGCCTCCTGTGCCATGTGTCACCAGTGACTCTTTTTCAGGGCGTGACGGACAGCGTGAGAATGGCTGCCAGCAATGTCCTGGTGGCTCTGGCCCGGACTCACTTCTCCTTGGTGATGGCCGAGCTCCAGGGCCACCTGAAGGCCACACGGGAGATGTGCAAGGAGTTTGTGCTCGTCACCCTGAGCAAACTCTTCAGCATCTATGGTAGAGTGCCCTCAGCCTCCTGACATCTATAACAACTAGGGAGAGAGGTCTCTCCCCTTGCGCATGATCTGCATAGAGCTGGGGAGTGCAGGGCTCTGCAGCCTCTCCTCCCTCCCTGCTGAGGCTCTGACCGTGCCCTTCTCCTTCCTCTCTGCAGCTCCACAGTGCATCTCTTTTGTGTGGCTGACGCTGGCCGGCCTGTGCAGTGTGGTGGGCCGGGTGAGGAGCGGCCGGACCCTGCGCACTGCTTGTGCTGGTGAGTGCCGGCCCCAGGGCAGGGGGGCTGGGGACAGCCCTTGCACCTCACCCTGCTGCAGACTCTCACAGGCTGCCTTTTCTTTTGTTTTGTTGCGTTGTTGTTGTTGTTTTCTATAATTAATTACTTGTTTGTTTCTTTCTTTCTTTGTTTGTTTATTTTCAGTTGTGAAACAATGGATGGATGGCGTCAAGACTCACTTGTCCTCTGGAAAGCACAGCCCCTGGCCTGCCACAGAGAAAGAACAAATGTATGAGAATCTTCATGAGCTCTTCTTCTTTGTGGTCAGCAACTGGCAGGACTGCAAGGAGGAAGAGGTGAGCACTGCTGCATTGCCAGCCTGGGATGGCAGCTGGGGCATCCATGTTGGCAGCTCTGTCTGTGCCCAGCAGGCTGAGAGCAGAGGGGTGTCGAGAGGGTGTGGGCTGGCTCTGCAAAGGGCCCCAAACTGGCTGTGCTTGGGGCTGGATCTCCCTGCCAGGGAGCAGTCACAAGTCACAGCACTGTGGCAGGGAGAGCCGGGGATGAGGGTATGGGGAAAACCTGCCTGCCCAGGGAGAGCGAGCCCATGTCCTGCTGGGCACAGGGGTGTGGGGAAGGGGAATGGAAAAAGAAAGGCCTCTCTGTAGGAAGGGCAGACCTTCAGTCTTTGATGCTGGGCCTCTGCCATCCCTCTCCAGGACAGACAGGCCGTTCTCGGGGCTGTGACTGCCATGATGACTGTCCTCCTGCAAGAGGAGCTGCCCCGAGAGCACGTCTGGGAGCGGCTCCTCTGGCTCGTGCACCAGTATCAGGAGATGCAAGACACCTGCAGGGTGGCCAAGGTAAGATGTTGCACAGAGCTTGCTGTGGACGTGGGGCCCGTGCAAGTGCCACAAGGGGTCAGGGGGCTGCAGGGAGGAGGTGGGCAGTCCTTGGAGAAAGAAGGAACAGATGCTCAAGGGAAGTCTGAGGCTTGCTGAGGTCTTCAGTCAAGGAAGGAACAATGTGGACAGGAGCCAGGAGGAAGCCAAGAGTCACTGGTGCCCATCTCCTGGGGATGGGAGGCTTCACCACCACCATGGGGGCTCCTGAATCTGATGGGGGAGAAGAGGGCAGCGGGTGGGAAATGCCTGCAAATGATGCCCAAGCCCCAAGGCTCAGCTAAGAGCAGAGAGCCTCTCTTGGTGCTGCTGGGGGGGACGGGCAAACAAGAACGCTTGTGTGGCAGCTTCTCCCAGCAGACAAACCACTGGGAAACAGTTCCTCTGCTCTGCTCCCAAGTGGCTAGATGTGGCTTCAGCCCCTTCTTCCTCTGCTTGTCTCTTGCAGAGCCTTCGTATGTTCCTGGAGGCCTTACCGGGAGTTCAGTCTGTCATCCCTAAGGACAAGTTTCTGGCCGTCACCAGTGCTGTGTTCTATCAGGTAAGGGGAGCCTATCCTGGTGTGCACAGCAGTTTCCCTCTTGGCTAAGCCTCAGGAGGACTGCAAAGCTCTGAGCCTCTGATGGCTGCTCAGCCTTAGCTCCTGCATGCCTGTGGGGCAGGCTTAGTTTTGTCTGTGTGTCCTCTTCCTGAGAGTGCCAAGGGAGACAGGAGCTGGCAGCACAGTGTCTTTTCCATCCTCAATGCTCATGTGATTTTCTCAAATGGACTTTGTTCCCACAGCTCTCTGATGACGCCAAGCAGCACAGCGAGGCTGACAGAGCAGAGCTGACCCACTGCATCCTGCTCCAGGGTAAGGAGAGGAGCTCTGGCGATGCTTGCCGGTGCTCTGGCCAATACATCTCTCTCTCACCTCACAAATGGGCATGAGTGGCTCACTAACACAGCATGGCATTTCCTTCCTGCAGCCCAAATCTGCCCAGAGGAAACGGTCCTGTTTCTGCAGTCGCAGCTGGGCTATGAGTGGGAGGCTGGATGCGTGGCAGCCCTGGGTCTGCTCGGCACTCTGGCTCGCTCTGATGGTCAGTACCATGGGTGAGGACTTCCAGGGATCCCTTTTGCCATCTGAGTTGTGCCTCCACGCATGCTTCTGTGCATCTCTTGCAGAGCCTGCGATGACAGAGAAGCTGCCGCAGATTACAGAGGCTGTGCAGCGTGTGTGCAATGACCCCAGGACCCGGGTGAGCTGTTTGGGGAAAGGAAAGCACTGTCAGGGTGGTGATGCTGCTGCCAATACGGCAGGGCTGGGGTGACCAGGGATGTGCTGGGGCATCGACCACATGGTCACGATGGCTCCTGTCAGGAGAGCAGGCAGAGTGGAGCAGTCGGGTCCCTGTGCTGTGCATGGAAAGTGCACAGCCTGGTGCTAAGGCCTGGCCCTCACCTCTTCTCCTCTGCTTTTGTCACCTCTGCTCATGCCCAAAGGGCACCTGATGAGCAGGTGGCTTCCTTTGGCCTTCTGAGCAGGAAAATCACACCCACAATTGACCCCTGGCAGGTAAGGAGGGCCGTGCTGCACTTCATTGAGGATCTGCTCAGCGCTAACACCTGGAGCTGCTCAGCCTGGGATGTGGTGGGGCACATCTTCAGGGAGTTCAGCCACACCACAGGAAGAAGGGTAAGGACAGTGGGCAGCATCTTCCTTTGGAGGACCTGTGCAGCTCATAGGCTGGCAAAAAAGCACCGGTGGGGCCACACCTGAGCCTCCTGAGAGGCTAATGAGAACTGAGAGTAACCGGCATTTCAACACCACTGTTGTGCAGGCAGCCGGAGACCTTTCTGCCCAGGAAGCCCAGGAAGAAGGAGCACTCCAAGAGCTGTGTATGGACATCTTGGGGTCACTGGATGTCTCTGTGAGAGGGATCTCCAAAGTAAGTCACACTCTGCCCTGCTGCCACTCCTTGCCTTTGCACCACGTGTTCCTCGTCCCCTTCCAACACCTCAGGTCTGTCCTCCAGCGTGCTCTGAAGGACACAAGACTCGGAAATTCAGAGTCCTCTCTATCTCTGAGCGGAGGCAGGAATGCTGACATGCTCAACTGCCTCGTTCCCTACAGCTCCTGTGGCCAAGGCTGCTGCTGTACGTGGTGCCAGCCCAGTACACCGGCATGCTGATCCCGGTCTCCCGCTGCGTCCAAGCCCTGGCCAAGAGAGGGGAGCTGACGGTGCGGGACGTGGAAGATCTGGATCCCCACTTCCTCAGCTCCATGTTTCAAGGTAGGAGCAGAAGCTCCCCCGTGAGCTCTGCTGACCCATGTTAGCACCCAGAAGGGAGAGCAGAGGTGCACGTGGCAGGGCACAGAGTGTCTTGGAGTCTTACTCAGCACTTCTTTCTCCTCGCAGGCCCACTGCTGACTGCCCAGACACTGCTGGCACGTCTGCTGGTAAGTAGATGCTCCTGAGGCCGGTGCCACAAGCCCCGAGGAGGAAGCAGCATGGCCGAGCATGCCAGCACCTGCCTCACCCCTGGGGATGCCGTTCTCTTCCTAGCTTGCAGTGTCATGGGCAAAGCTGGTGGCTGCTCCTTGCCCATCAGGGCAGAGCCAAGCTGCTTTCCTCCTGGGGGAAGCCGCTTCTCTTGCAGCAGAAGTGACCCTGTTTCTCCTTGCTCTCGCTCAGGTGGTGGCAGGGAGCCCTTCTGCAGGCAGCGAACTCCAAGCCGCTGCCTTGCTGCTCCTGCAAAACCTCCACAGCACGATCCACAGAGCTGTGGGGGCCAAGTGGGCTGCTGAGATCCCCCTGCTGCTGCAGCACCTTGAAGGTAAAATGCTGGTGGGGAGGGAGAGGTAGAGTGGGCGAGTGCCCAAGCCAAGCCAGGTTGGGTGCAGCTCTTCTTTTGTGGCTTGATTCCAAGCAACGCTCTTTTGCTTCTTGTTGCTGTGCAGGGAAAGATGAGAGCTTCCCCAACTCTGAAGACTGGGAGCACCGTCTGCTAAAGGTACAGCACTGTGGAGAGACATGGTGCAGAGAAATGCTTGCCTGCCTGCCACAAGGAGCCCCGCTCCCATACGAGCCACCACGGGACAGGAACAGCCTCTCAAAAGCTGCTGTGGAGCAGCTGCTCGCCTTTGCAGCGCTGCCTCTTCCTCTTTGTCCCAAGCCCAAGGGGGGTCTTAGGAGAGGACCAGTAGGTGGCTTTAATGGAGGGAATGCTGGGGGGAGCTGGGAGAGGGGCTGTTCTTCCAGGCACCTCTCCCCAGAAGGCTGCAGTGACTTGGGAACGCGGGAAGAAGCAAAGGGCAAGGGAACATTGGCTTCTCCTGTTCTCCAACAGTTCCTGAGGGCATCGCTGGACGTTGTGGAGGATGAGGCCTGGACCAAGGCCCTGAGCTGCGAGCTGAGCCGGCGGCTGAGCAGCTCTGCCAGCAGCTCTGCAGAAAAGGTGAGTTCCCCGCGGCTCTAATCAGCAGTGCCCAACTGGGGCTGGGGCTGAGGCTGGTGCTCTGCCCACACGGGCTGCTCATGCTGCTTCCACGGCCTGTGCCCTCACAGGGCGCTTCCCTGCAAACTGCCTGGGGCTGGCTACAGCTCTGCTCCACAGCTGCTCTCAGCGACTCCCAGGGAGTGTGGGTCCTTCCCATCTAGCCCTCTCCCGTAAGGTCAGGCTGCTGCCACATCCCAGCTTACTCCTTTCCTTCCCACGCAGACCTTCCTGTACAAGGCTCTGGGGACCGTTCTGGGAGCTTGTAAGGAAGTCCTCCATGTCCAGGAGAAGCTGCTGCAGCACCTGGAGGAATCCAATGCAGAGGAGCCATCTGAGGCCCAGGTGAGCTCTCCTCTCCTCCAACTCTGTGAGCATCCGCGCTCTGTCCCTGGGGCAGAAGGCTTCTCAGAGGGCCATGCCAGTAGGTTCAGGCCTGCGCCAACTGCCCCTCGTTCTTTTGTGCAGGGAATGATCTCTCTTGTCAGCCATGCTGCTGACAGCAACTTCCACACAGTCCTGGACACACTCACCATGTTTGCGTCTAGGCTGTGCAAAGGCCGCAATGGGAGGATTTCCAGGCGCAAGAAGGTAAAGTGCTACGGGTTCCCATCTTGGCATTCTTCTGCCTTATTTTCACAGCAGCTCCTGCCCTGGGAGCCCAGGTGCACCGCAGGGCACTGGGGGCTGCTGAGCGAGTGTCTCAAGGCATTTCTCCCCTCACAGATGGAGCTGGACAGCGCGAGAGCTCAGGCTACACGCAGCGCTCTCATCCTCGCCCATGGCAGCTTGGCACTGCGAGCCTCCAAGGAGCAGCTGCTCGCCCGCCTGGAGGGAGACATTGTGGGCAACATCCTGCTGCTGTACAGCTGCGGCTGCCAGGTGAGAGTTCACAGCGCCCAGCTGCCGCCCCTCCACGTGGGGAGATGCTGAGATGGGCCTTCTCTTTCCAAAGGTCCCTTGGGGAACGGTTTGTGCCCAGATGAAGATCCAAGCCCTTCCCTTAGCGTTGCCCCATGTGTCCCCTTGACAGTCCCTGGCCCTTCCCACAGTTCAAAGAATGTTCTTCTCTCTTGGCCTCAGGACTTGCAGAACAAGCTCGCGCTGGTGCAGAGCATCACTGATTTCAGCTCTGCTCTCCATGCCGTGGGTGGCTCCGCCTTCTTTAACCCCTCCTTGAAGAACAAGCTGCTGGAGATCCTGATGGTGAGTGCCTAGAGACAGGGCTCTCTGTGGAGGAGTTCCGGGCCGTGCCACGAGGCTGCCATCCCTGGAGCCATGCAGGTCTCCCTCAGCCACACGTCTCCAGCTGGTGGGGACCTTGGGTGCTGGCAGGCAGCAGCAGGCAGCAGCAGGCAGCAGCAGGCAGCGGGCTAGGTCCACCAGCTGTGGAGCTGCTGCATCCTGCAGTGCTTGCATGGGAAATGTGGGAACGATGGGGCTGGTGTGTGGCAGTTGTTTCTGTCTGTGGGCCAGGCAGAAGAGCTCTCTCGTGGCCCTTGCCCACTTTGACAATGTTTCTCTGGTTCTTGCAGGACTTGCTGAAGAAGTATTACTTGGGCACCCCTGTCTCCCCAGTGCCCCTCAAGGTGGTTCTGGCCCTGGAGCAGCTGAGGTAAGGGTGGGAGCCTCTAGGCTTGCAAGGCAGATGGTGGTCCCCCTTTAGGGTAGCTTCCGAAGGCCTGGAGGGGGGAGGGGGAAGGAGCTGCATCTACAGGAGAGACGGCTGGGCTGTTGTGGCCAGTGAAGCTGAGATTCTGGGCAGGGAGAAAGGCCTGGTACTGCTGTCCCCAGGCGAGGAAGAGAAGGGAGACCTGGGGCCTTCTTCCTTTCAGAGCGGGAGGTGGTTCACTGCTGCCAGGGAGGAGGCGGGCGCTGCTCCAGCAGCATGGGCTGGGGGTGTTGGCTTTGCGGCTGTTGATTGGGAGAATCTCAGACATTGTCTGTACCAGTCTGGAGAGCAGTGGTAAAGGCCCTTTCTGCTTTCTCTTCCTTTTTTTTCCTCCTGTCAGCAAGCTGAAGCCCTCTTTAGGAAGCAAGAATGTTCGTGAAATGTTGGCTCTGTGCTGCAAGAACATTGTGTCACACCCTTCAGCAGAGATGATGCTGAAGATCAAGAAGTCACGGCAAGCAGCACAGTACCTGCAGGTAACCTGCCGTAACTTTCCCGGCCACCTCTGTGTCAGAGCCCTACCTCAGCACACACGGCCTATGCTCCGGCAGCAGCCGTGATGCCACACCTCAATCCCCTCTCCTGCTTTCAGCTTCTGCAGACATCGTTGAAAGCTCTGGGCCGGCTCATGGTGGTCCTGCTTGAGACAGAGACCACCCGGGGATTCTTCCAGAACATAGTCCAGGTGAGTACGTGTGGGGCAAGGGAGGAAGCATGGTGCCCGTTGATAGCAGGGACAGAGATCTGGGGACTGAGAGTATGATCAAAGGGGGAGAAATCTCCTGCTAACAGGCCAGCTCACTGCGAGCTGAGAAATGGGCAGAGAAATGGGCTCTGCAGGGGGAAAGGCAGGAGCCAGCCCCTGGTAGGGCACAGCCGAGGAAAAGCTCCTGGGTTAGGAGGCAGCAGTATGTGCAGAAAATGGGAGCAGCAGTGTCAGCGCACAGTGAGGCGGGGGTCCACGTGGAGCCACAGGGCAGGACCTGAGGGAAACTGTTGGGAAAAGAGGGACAGGGAGAGGGATGGCAGGAAGGGAAAAATGTCCATGGTGATACATGCTCTGTTTCAGGCCCTGCAGAGATCACTGACCTCAAACAACATGTGGGAGCGTAACAGGGCCCTGCAGACCTGCTCCCAGCTGCTGGCTGCTTGTGAAGGGCTTCAGGTGAGTAAAGAGCCCCACTGCATGCTCCCTGCTCCCTCCCCAGTGCCCCTGAGCTCGAAGGCGAGCTCCGCCCAGCTGTGCATGCTGGCATGGGGAAGGCACGGGCAGGAGAAGCTAGGGAGAGCTGGGGCTGCCTACAGCTTTGTTCCTGCCTCTCATCCCTGCAGAGAGGAGATGCCTGTGAGTCCTTTGGCTCCTTGGTGGGATTGCTGGCTCCGCTGACATGTGACCCCATGCCCACATCCCGCCAGTTGGCCGCCACCTGCCTGAGCTCCCTTCTGCAAATCCAAGGTGAGTAGAGCGGGATGCACCAGCCCTGTGCTCTCCTCCGCAGCGCTACCAGAGCCCCACGGGCTGGGCCCTGTGTACAGGAGGGAGATGCACTGTGCACAGCTCTCTTCTTGTCCCCACCCTGTCCTCAGTCTCTCCCCCATGGAAAGCAGTTCCGTTTCCAGAAGCATGACTTCCCTTTTCTCCCGTGCTCTTTCCAGCCAAGGTGGCCAACAGAGTCATGGATTCAGGAGACACTGGGAGCCTGTGTGAGGGGCTGAATGACTGCAGCACCATCACTCAGCTCCAGACCTCATCCAAACTGGCAAGGGTAAGTGGACCCAAAAAGGGGTGGTGGCATCTCAGTGCATAGGCTTCTGCACGACCCTAGGCTGTCCCCAGCCTTTCATACCATTTCCAAAATGAGCTGTCACCCTGAGACCTCTTTTCTCAGCAAGTAGCAGAAGGCTCTGAGCTACGTCTGCCCTTCAGGCCCCCCATGCAAGGAGCTGATTCCATGGTGTGTCTGTGTGTGTGTGTGACTGTGGCTGCTGGGAGGTAGGCTTTGCATGTAAGCAAACAGCATGGGTGGAGCAGCTGAGAGAAGGCTCAACCGCCTTCCGTATAAATAGCAGGGTAGGAGAGCAGGAGCGTTGTGATTGCCCCTGAATGAGCGGCAAGCTGCTGAGCTAAGAACGCCCTCCAGACTGCTTTCTGTTTTGAAGAGCTGCCGCAGAGCAGTGATGAGATCTCTCCTGCTTCTCTTTTCTCTGCAGATGGTGTGCAGAAACTTCCCCCTGGAACGCACCGTTGACTTCCTGATGGCCATCAAGGAGACCTTGCGGAAAGGCAAAGGAATGCGCGTGCGTGCAGCTGGGAAGTGGATGATCACCTTTCTGCAGATGTACGGGAAGGACATCTGTCGGGACGTAAGAGACTTTCTTCCACCTCTCTTGGACGTTCGCTGGCTGCTGCACTACGCCTTGTGCCATTTGCCTCTTGTGCTAAAGAAGCACAGCCTGAGTGAAGAGCTAGGGCTTGGACATGGTGGCTGGTGTGCAATTTAGGCTTAGGCCTTGGCAGCATGTCAAGGGAGCAGGCACTGCTCATGTGCTGAATGTCCATTGTTAGGCCCTGCAGAGTCAAGGATGCAGCAAGTTATTCTTTCTGCCCTTCTTTCAGGTGCTACCAATCCTCCACATCCTGCGCAGCTGCACATCATCCGCGCAGCAGAGCACGTTCATGCCCTTCCTGTGCCAGGCGGTGGTCATCCTCATCCGCTGCCACAAAGAGGTCATGATTGACAACTTCTCCCGGCTGCTTGGGCCCACAGACAGGTATCAGCACTCCTGCCTTTGCTGTTGGTGCAGCCCCAGTTGTAGCTTGCCTCTGTCAGAGGAAGTAAGGAGGAATGCTTCCCGGGAGGAAACACAACAATTTCCTAGTCACAACTTGTGATTCTCCTTTTTCTAGTGAGATGTGGAGGAGAATAAGAGAGTTTTGTCTACAACGGTGGAGCCAATAGAAGAGCGAAGCGAAAAGAGAAAAGGAAGAGAAAGAGAAAGAGAACGAGAAAGAGAAAAAGAGAAAAGAGAAAGGGAAGATGAGCTTAAAAATTGTATTATTTATTAAAAATACATAAATAAATTAATTAATAAATAAATAGTACTTTTTTTTTTTTTTAAACCACGTCTTCATTTTAATAGCTGCTGTCTCTTCTCCATACCAGTTACAGAATCACAGAGTCACCAAATGTCAGGGATTGGAAGAAACCTCAAAAACTCATCTAATCTAATCCCCCTGCTGGGAACACCTAGGTTAGGTCACACAGGAATGCGTCCAGGCAGGTTTTGAATGTCTCCAGAGAGGGAGACCCCACCACCTCTCTGGCAGCCCGTTCCAGTATTCTGTGACCCTCACCATGAAGAAGGTTTTTTCTAGCATTAATGTGGAACCTCTTCTGTTCCAGCTTGTACCCATTGCCCTTATCCTGTCACTGGATGTCACTGAGAAAAGCCTGGCTCCATCCTCCTGACAGACATCCTTGACATATTTAGAAGCGTTCAGTAGGTCACCTCTCAGTCTCCTCCAAGCCAAAGCTCCCTCAGACTTTCCTCGTAAGGGAAATGCTCTGGTCCCTTCCTCATCTTTGTGGCTCTGTGCTGGACTCTCTCAAGCAGTTCCCTGTCCTTCTTGAACAGAGGGGCCCAGAACTGGACACAATACTCTGGACACAGATGCGGTCTCACCAGGGCACAGTAGAGAAGCAGGAGAACCTCTTTTGACCTCCTAACCATGCCCCTTCTAGTAGGTCCCAGGGTGCCACTGGCCTTCTCGGCCACAAGGGCACAGCGCTGGCTCATGGTCACCCTGCTGTCCACCAGGACCCACGGCTCCCTTTCCCCTACGCTGCTCTCCAACAGGGCAGTCCCCAACCTATACTGCTACCTGGCATTGCTCTTGCCTAGACACAAGTCTCTAGCTTGCCTGTGTTGTATTTCATTCCATTTTCCCCCCACCCAACTCAACACCCACCCAAGCCAGGGAAGTAAAACAGTCAATCAGAAAAGGACGTTGAGCAGTGAATGTGAAGAATAGAAGGGTGAAATATTCTTTGCAGGCACCTACCCAGTGGGTCCTGGCTGCAGCGTGTTGTAACACACGGCAGATCTGTCACCATTACAATTCATTGATTTCCTGAGATGTGTGAGTCGAGCTTGCCATCCTCCAGGTTTGACACATAATGGCTTGATTCCTCAGTGGTGTTAGACCTAGACTTCTGTGTTAAGTTTGCTGTCTAATTCCTTCAGACAGTCCCAGGGCATTTCTCATATTCATTGAAGACATCAGAACTAAATCTTGAAGCGACTGAAAAAAAACAAGGCCAAACAATGTTAAAGGCTGAATTTCAGGCTGTGAGCTACTAAGACAGCTGGTCTCCTGTGGACTGGTGGAGCTTGCAAATCAGAAGACAAAGCACACAGTGCTATGAGGTTGCATGACCTGAGGATCACACGTAGTATTTCTTCCTGACAAAACCTGTTCACACGCTTACTGCTACATCCTGCCTAAGCCAGGCCTCAGCTTTGCAGTCAAAACAATGATAGTAATAAAAGGCTAAGATAATGAATAAACTAAGAACTGAAGTGCAGGTATAGATCTTGAGACCTGAGGGAGACCAGATACTGCATGAAATGCCCTGAGGTCTTCGCTGCTGGGAACAGTGGTTTCAAGTGGAAGTTGTTCAGCTATGAGAGTAATAGGCAGGATTTTAAAAGCAAAGAGGACCTGATATGAGCTAGGAATAATGATGACAGTATTTTGTGACTTGTATGTTTATGAAATGGTAACAGTGCACTTTTATTTTTTTACAGTTTTGTCTGTTACATTTGTAACAGTAACATACAGAAAATTAGAAACACTTAGTAGGGGGAGTAATGTGTTTTATATATCTGGGTTGTGAAAGATGAGAGGGATAAATACAGAAGAGGTCCTGTTTTTGAACACTGGCCTTTCAGAGCAGACCATCAAAGGACACTTATTTGCCTTGCTGTATGTCAGGAGGTTTAGGTTGGATGTCAGGGGAAAGTTCTTTACTATGAGAGTGGTGAGGTGCTGGAACAGGCTGCCCAGAGAGGTTGTGGATGCCCCGTCCCTAGAGATGTTCAAGGCCAGGTTGGATGGGGCCCTGGGCAGCCTGGTCTGGTATTAAATGGGGAGGTTGGTGGCCCTGCATGTGGCAGGGGGTTGGAGATTCATGATCCTTGACGTCCCTTCCAACCCTGGCCATTCTGTGATTCTGTGACATTTTTACATACCTATTGCCCAGGATCACTGACTAGGAAGAAGAATAAGCTAGTACAATAGTTCATTAGAGAGAGGGTTATTCAAGAACTTGCATATTACATTAATCTCAGTGATACTAAAAGCTGTGACTTTCGAAACAACAAAAAACCCCAAACAACCAACCACTGATATTTGGATTTTAGCTGAGAGTACTGATAAAAAGACCAGGTGCAGTATAGAAAACTCTGCAGATTTGTTGATTGGAAATGTAGGTGGATGTCGCCTCATATGCTCTTTCTGAAGGCACAATTACATCAGAAAAATTAAAGATAATAACAATGACAACTACTTTCCATTCTAAAAGTTTTCTCAGGAAACTTTGAAGGTAAAACCATGGCTGTGTCAACATAGCTGGATATATATATGCATATTCCAGTGCAAGAGAGGATTTTCTGGCTTGAAATAAGTGCTGAAGAAATTACTGCTAGAACTAGAAAAAAATAACTTTCTATAATGAGATAAGGGTGCTCACATATGAATTTGTAGTAATGCCATTATAGCATTTTAGAATAACATCTTACCTTTTATTGCCTTAATTTTCCATGTGAACAAGCCATCACAGTAACCTTCTGGCAAATGCCAGCAGCATTAACACAATCTGAGCTCAGTCTTGCATGAGGGTCCTATTCTAAAATAAATTCAGCTGTGTTTCAAGCTGTTCTCTGCATTTCTATTATTATCTTTTTTTTTTTTTTTCTGGTTCTGGGAAACTACTCTAAAAGCTGATGCATCACATTTTTAATTACACTGCTGACATGTAAGTTCTAAGAGAGCTTGTGGTATTTTATAACCTCTGTAAGAGTGTTTCAATGTGTTTCAAATGGAAATGTATATTCACATGTCTGGTGTATAAAATGGTCTTGCCAATTGAAAAAATACTGCTCTGTATGTACAAGAATATTGTGTTGCTTTAACAAAGATGTACTAAAAGCGTGTTAGTTGATCTAAGGGAAAACCATTAGGGATGTTACTATCATATTCATTAATTTGTGAGGATCCAAACACATACTGGTTGAAGTAAGAGAATTTGCATGTGCGGTATCACAAAGATATGATTCCATACTAATCTTGTTTTATTATTGGGAAGACCCAAGAGATGCATATTTCAGGTGTAATTGTGGAGTGTTATCTCACACTTACAGACACCTGAAATACACGTGCCAAAAGAGCTGTTCCTGCTCAGGTCTGTATTCTTCGCATCACCACAGCAAGGCAGCACTGGTCCTTCCCTTGTGCATGCAAGTCATTCCAGGGTTTTCATCACTGTTAGTTGCCATCACACTTTTTGATACGTGCTTTATATCTATAGCAAGTTACCAGAAGCAGGAAGGATGCTGTAAAAAGAGGTTTCTCTGCATCTCTTCTCCCAGCCACATGTGAATCAGTGTCCATGGGTCAGATGATTCACCCATTCACTTTTGAGATACAAGGAGAATGATTTTCATTGGGGCCTTGGTGAATTTCAGGGTCCAGCCTATGAAGGGTTTGTATAATCCTTTCAGACTATAGACTATGTCCCCTAAAATGAGATAGAATACAGTCTTTGTCCCCATATTTTCATAGTGGTTGCTTTTCCAAGTGTCTGACAGCCTGTACAGTTAATGCATGGCATCAGCTATTGCATGTGTTCTGTACAGCTGCTCTGCAAAGGTGTGCGTGCTAGTGCAGTGCACTGACACTAATGCACTCAATAGGAAGGCAGCATGCTCACCATGCATGAACATCAGCTGTGTGCTGGAACCACAGCAGCCCTGTATTAACAGTACTCAGGGCCTTCTCTTTCCTTCTGAAAGCCTTCAGCAGGATCTCTCGGTTATGCCTTTTCTAATGATAGGCAAATTGCATCTGGACCCAGTTCAGGGCATTCTCATGCATTTTAGGGAGCTGTGCACTCATATAGGTAGCTGTCTGTAACTTCAGTATTGTAATGTAGCCTTGAAAGGAATGTAGGCAATATCTGGCTAAGGCAGTTATTGATGGCACTATACACCTCCTGGCTTATTCAGACTACCAAAGGTTGTCATCCTGCTGTGAAGCTGGCTGAAGCAAGCATTCTTCAGTTCCTTTGCTTTGCAGCTTGATGCCACAGCTCAAGCCCATCTTGGCAGTTTAAGCATTTGCTCCAGAGGAGCTGGAGTATGTGCACATACCTCACTCTGCCAGCTCTTCTCTGAGGGGGACAGACTCTGGAAGAAGAGATGGCCCCGAGGCAGAGATTACTGTCAAGTGCTTTGGCAGACCGTAGCTCTTCTGTCAAAGTTCTCGGTGGTACTGATGTGCATAAGGGTCCTAGAGACCTCTGTAGGAAGAAGAAAGAAGTCCAATCTTATATATATAAACAATGCATCTTATGGTGTAAAAACACACTCCTAAGTGTGCTGGGAAAACACAGTTGTTGTGGACACTGGTTTTCAGTGAAGCAAGTTACAGCTGACTCTACTCAGTTATTTCATTATTCTGTGGATAATAACAACCCTATATAAGACTATAGGGGAAAAAGGAATAACCCAGGCTATTTTAAAGGTACAGAATTCTAGGTGATTCTGCACTGCCTCATAGTCATGAACATAGCTTTTGCCATTTCATATTTTCAACCAAGATATTGTTTCTTAATTATGTAATTTGCTAAAAAATTACAGTGAAGTGATAAAGCTAATTTCATTTTTTAGTGATAGAGCTAAAGAGGTGGAAGTAATCTCCAGTTACTGCAGAAAAGCACCAGAATCTATTTAGGGAAACAAATTGATTTAGATGCCATAAAAAGCGGCAGCACGAAGACAAAACATTACTCATACTGTTAAATAATTTAGCAAGTCATTTCTGTGTTTATCTTCAGTATGTCTGACTTGCTGCACTTCGGCCCTGCCTTTCACAGTTTATGCTTGTAGGTCTTTGATCTCTGAGCTGCCAACATTTTACACTCCTCCCACTAAACTCAAAGGAACAACATCAGATGGAATGATATGCCTCAAAAGGCTTTTCTTTCTCTTTCCTATTAACTTCAGACCCAAAGGTGAAGGCCATTCAGAAGCGTGAAGCATTACTATTCTTACCCTAATATTATTCTGGGCAGCAATTTCTCATCCAGGCCTTTGTTCCTCTGAGTGAGGTTTCTGGCAGCTCAGCAACCTCTCACAGCAGCTGTGATACATTTCAGGCAGCTCCTTTGAGGGAGCTTCACTTTGCTGAGATGAGAGAACAAGCTGGTCCCTGACCTGCTGTCTGTTTACAGGCAGTAGCTAATCTTAACTAGGATTGCAGTGAAATCCAGTGTCTGATCCGATAAAGTCAGGACAAGTTAATTCCTTCATCACAGGTCTATTTTGAACTCCATTGGGGCAGTTACAATAAAGTGAGTTATCTCTGGGCTTGGAGTTTAGGGTTACCTTGGGACTGGAAGTGTTAGTACGTTTATGATGAACCAACTATAGACAGTGCCATTCAGCATTATATGTTATTTAGTTTATGTGCATTTGTTAAATAGCAGATGTATTTCTAAATTTGAGAAAACTTGTGTGACATGATATGCTGGGCTAGGAAAAAAAAAAATCCCCATATTTGTGAAGTGAACCTATTAACAGATTGATTCCATAGTCAAGTAAGAAGTCAGGTAAGTGCTGCTTGACATTTTTCATTCAGTGGTAAATGAAGAAAGGAATTCCTGAAAATTCTCTGTATGCAGCACTGTTCTCAGGAAAGTGTTTTTACATAGATATAGTACTTTGTCACCCATGTATCATTAATATCTGTATATTTTAGAAATGTTACTGGTACGTGCTCAGATTTATTAGCTTCTCTTCAGGCTGCAATAATTCTCTCCTTCATGGTGACCTGTTCAAATCACAATCACTGTAAGAGTGCAGTTGAACCTGTTTACTCTCTAGGCTTCCTATAATCACTGTCCTGTTCAAGAAGCATTCTATATTTACATCATAAAGTATTGATTTTTCTGTACCTTGTTGAAAGTAATCTTGAGATAATAAATGTAACAAATTACTAGTATGTATACAACAGCGTTGCTAGTGGCTCAGTAATGAATGAAATGATACACTTAACAGAATTGCCTGTCCTACCAAGAATTACTGTCTCATCTTCACCTCTGATGCCCATACTGTAATTTCTTGCTAATGATTTTCAATTTTCTTCTTGATTTGCTGAGACTATCACTGATTGCTTCACTACAGATTCATAAGAAAAAGCTTTCTTTTACATTTTTTTCCATTCTGCTCCCATTGTTTCTGTTACAGTAGTAGTTGTCATCTACTTGGAAGGTTTATGTGTAATTTTCACTTATTATGATTCCAGAATGATGTTTGCTTGTACACCTGAAACATAAGTACTGAACAGAAAACTTACTGTAGAATGTGAATTTCAACTTTACAATGCTGTCTTTCTCTGAAGATACTGCAGTACATCTTTTTTAAGATCTATACCAGTTGACTGTTGGACCAGAATAACTCTTTATAATGAGTGTTTCCATTTCTCTACGGCAAAAATGCCATCACAACACCTTTCTGAAACTACCCACCCAGCTCCTTCCTGAGGAACACCTGTTTTTGACGAAGTATGAATTTTGCCATTCCAAAGGTCGTTGGTATATGTGTGGTCCTTAACATATATCTGCAATACAGCTCCACATAGACTACTATGTTGTAAAGATACACTTGATGATTTTCCATCTTCTGATAACAGTTTAGGGTGGTGGACTTTTCAGTACTGCATTAGTTTATTTTTGCTTCTATTATTCCCTGAAATAATGTATTTTAATATCAGCAAAGTGCATGGATGTAATAATATTGCAACAACATTCATCTGCAATTAGTATAGCACTTGAAGCTAATGAAAACACAGCTTTTCCAAGGAGCAATAATTCTCCTTGGCTGTGTACCGAAATCTGTAGCCTTTCATTTCTCTATAGAAATGCTTTAATCACATCATTGCCCATCAGTGATAATTCATCCCCAAAGTATTCAAGGTCTACAGTATTCAGTGTTCCGTTCACTTCACTTAAATTTCCTAACAAAGTACTTAAAATGCTACCTCTCCCTTTCACTTTCAAATATTTCTCAGTCCATTGCTTGAACAGGTTTTGCTCAGCATATATTCCAGTTGAATAATTAAGAAATTTAATGGAATTGTTACTTGAGTTAATTTGAAACATATGTATCTTTCCACTCCAAATTTGAACAACTTGACTTTCCACAGCGTCTTTGGAAAGCTGGACTTATGGGTTCTTAGACTGTCTTCTAAAACAGGAGTTGGTATTTTTCTAATAAAAGGAAGTAATATGAGCAGAAGAAGATGGTCTGTGAGGATGAGCTCTGGTACACTGACTTGATCTGTACATGAATAAGCTTATCCTCTAATGTTAGATGGAGTTATTACGGTGTGATGGTTGCCAAGGTACAGAAAATAGCTGCATGCCTGACTAGCATCAGCTATTGTAAATGCTCTAATAAATCCAAGACAAATCCAGCTGCAGTAAAGGTATTTTTTGGGGAGGCAGGGTGCAGGCTGATTACACAGGACCCATTTGGATCACCGCTTGGGGGAACTAATACCATTTAATTACTTTTGGCCCACTTACAAAGCGGATGGAAGCTGTTCTCATGAAAAGAGCCATCACACAGTTAACTGCAATGCAATTATATAATGTGTCATGCACGCCAAAGTTCTGGACAAATGGAATGTACCAGCAGAATGACCAACAGAGCTCTCTGAAAATTAATAAAAGCCAGCAATAAGAAATGGGATGAGAAGCTGTCTACTACACTCACATACTGTAAGAGCAACCACTGTGGTCCATTGTTATGTTTCTTGAGACTTTGACTTGAATAGAACTGGAAAAAAAATCCAAACAACAGAACAACACAACAAAGGCAGCTGTAAGCAGTTGACAGCTGAAGGCAACCATGAGCTTTTAACCGATCACTGGTTAGAGACGTTGCAGAATAGCTTTGCTGGAAGTGTAGGTGAACAGTTAGAGAGTGATTGTGAATGAATAAGTAAACAGATAATAGTCACAAACAGGAACGGTAGTGGGAAATAGGAGATAAAGTTTCACAAGTTTACACAAGAAACACATGGATTTGTGTAAACTGGATGGATTTAGCATCATCATTAGTAGAGCCAGTCGAGCAACATATGTAATACAGGACAACACAAATGGGACTAAATACTTGTTTATCATAGCTGAGATTCTGAAAAATTTCATCCTAATTAACAAAATACAAGGTATTGTTTTAGGAGTTGAAGAATGAAGATTCACGTCAACATCACTGTGATTATATCACAGAGATCCATTTTTGTTTAGACTATTTCTAACCAAAGCACTTGCGGAAATACTCTGAAGTGCTTAAAAGTGAAAATCATTGGTCTAACCAGACTACTAAATTCAACAAAAGTATCATAAAAATTTAATTTAGTTTGGACTCAAGAGACAACGTACATACAGTTAATTATTGCAACTTCACAAGCTTTCCTGCTGAGGCCTCTTGTTCCTTTGCTATAGCTCTAAGCTGAGTGGCGTTTAATTCCACTTTAACTGATTTGTGCCATGTCCAGTTTTACTGATAATTCATTTTTCAGTTGATTTTTTTGGATGCAATCTTTATGATGTTTCCTTTTGTTTTATAGTATAATCTGAACAACAGCCTGTGCCTCACTTAATATTTGGTTTAGGTCACTCCCTCTTCTGGGAAGTGTCAGCTCTTTTCCATACTAGTGTCCTTTTCCCGGAAATCTCATAACACAGCTGTTATCCATAACCCTTCTGTGATTGCATCACATTCCCACAATTTATATCCTCTGCTTCTTATTATAAATTTTGCAAGTACTCACGGGCTTGGACTCTGTTTTCATTTTGTTTCCCAAACACTCTAAATTGCTCATGTTTTTTTGATCCCCTAACTTCATGTCAATATCCATGCCTTCAAGAACTTGGTCTGTGTTTCCTAACTGGCCACAGAAGGCATTCTCTGTCTGTAGATTAGAACCTAATTGAATCATGATTCTAACTGGCAAGGAATTATTCCTTTCTTAGAGTTGGATAAACAATGATTATGATCCTTTTGAATTGTTGTTTCTACTGCTCTCTTTCCATTTCTGGACAGGTTATTGCCTCACTTCATTTTCAGTAATCTCTCATTGCATTCCTTTTTTGGATATCTGAACATGACCTGCAGTCAGTATGTGAGAAATTTCCCTCAGATTTTCAGGAAAAACATAACTGGCTATACTGTCCATATTATTTACCATCTGCAGCATCTAAATTACAATCGGACCTCAGGAAAGAATCAGGTCTGCACACTATAATAAACAACTCTTGCAGTTGCAGTGCAGATCAGCAGATCACCACTGAGCTCAGTTCTGCGTGCTTAGTTTTGAAGCAGGTGATCACACACAGCTACTAAAGAAGGCTCCCACCATGAAGTCAGGAACAGCTTCTATAATTCACAGAATCATAGAATCATTTGGGCAAGATCATCTAGTTCCAACTGTCCTCTGCTATAGGCAGGGACACCTCCCACAGACCAGGTGGCTCAAAGTCCCATCCAACCTGGCATTGAATGCTTCCAGGGAAGGGGCATCCACCTTCCTTTCTGGGCAACCTGTTCCAGTGTCTCAGCACCCTCACCGTAAATAATTTCTTCCTAATATCTTGTCTAAATCTACCCCCGCTCTTTTTAAAACCATTTCCCCTTACCCTATCACTACATGCCGTTATGAAAAATCTCTCCCCAGCTTTCCTGTAGGTCCTCTTCAGGTACTGGAAGGCCACTTCCATACAAGGTGCCCCTAGAGTCTTCTCTTCTCCAGGCTGAAGAGCCCCAGCACGCTCAGCCTGTCGTCATAGGGGAGGTGCTCCAGCCCTCTCTGATCATCTTCGTGGCCTTCCTCTGGACCTGCTCCAACAGCTCCACGTCCTTCTTGTGTTGGGGACCCCTGAACTGGATGCAGTACTTCAGGTGGGGTCTCACAAGAGCAGAATTACCTCCCTTGACCTGCTGGTCATGCTCCTCTTGATACAACCCAGGATACAGTTGGCCTTCTGGGCTGCAAGATGTCTGTACATGTTCGATTTTGTACACACTGTAAGTTATGTGACCCCTTGTCTGGATCTCATGGAACATGCCTGGTTTTCTTTAGCAGACATCAAGACAACAGTCCTTAAAAGCATGACTGGTGTTTGTTTGGTCTCACCCTCACACTTGTTTTAGGATTCCTCAGAATTCTCTTTACAGAAAGCGTTACAAGATATGTATCTATGTAATGTTTTTTTTACCTAGTATTATCAATATTTATGTATTTATAGAAATATGTTACAGGTACATATTTAAATTTATTTGATTCTCTTCAAGTTATATCAGGATAGATGGAATCAATTAGGTCTATGCAGGATCTTATCTTTCTTTCTCGATTGAGGGGATCCTAGGTAACTTAGACAACTAATTTTAGAAGAATTTAGGTGAGATTAATTGCACCATTAGTAGCTAATGTGGACTTTAAATGACATATTATCTTGAGAAAATGTCTTGCTGACAAGCCCAGATAGCTCACACCCCAGAGTCCTAAAATCAGTGACTTTTAGGACTGTCTCCTGCAAATGTCAGGTCTGAATTCCTCTTTGCATATGGATAATTCTGAAGATAAAAATCATACTGGTATTTTGTGAATATCCAAGAAGTCAAGAGGGATGAGCAGGTCAAAAGAGATGTGCTAGGTAACAGCAGTTCTTGGCAAAATGGTGGACAAATTATAAAAGTTCTTTTGATAAAATATAAAATGGAAGATTTATAATTAATACACAATATTAATATCATTTATAATTAAGCTTAGTAAAATTTTTAGGAAAAACAGGCTTTATTTATTTATTTATTACAGTTATTGTTGAAGGCAATATGTAGGATATTTCTGCAAAGCATTTGATTTGCTATACATGACATGTTGATAAAAGTATAAGGATTTGCAGTATCAGTAAAGTACATCCTTAAATGGATTAAGAACTGTCTTACAGGTCTCAAAAGTACTTATCAGCAGGGAGTTATTACTGATGATAGCATTTTTAGGAAATGTCTCTAGAAAGTAGTCCTAGCTCTTAACTTCATTTTCATCAGCTCTGTGTTCTTCATTAAGTCTATTAGTAGAAATAAATAAAAATAAAATAAAAAATTAAAAAAATCAGTGGTGTTAACATTTGTGAATGGTCCGAAGAGGCAATGAATGCAAATGTCAATCAATCAAACAAACAAACTCTAATCAACTAAACACAGTATTCCGGATTGCAAGGGAGAATGCCGAGCTCATCAAAACACACAAACTGTCAGAAGGACAAGGATGAGGAATAAGATGGTAGACTTTAATTAACAGGACAGAATCTGGATCCTGGAAAACAATGGGAGGTTTTAGTAGGGAAGGCATATTACTTCCTTGTTTTATCTGCTATGAAAAGTTTTTTATGGTGTTTAAAATCGAGAGCTATATAGAGGGAATATGGAGGCAATTTTCCCTCTCTACACAAAATTCCTGGTGTGTGCAGTTGTGGTTTCAACACTTTGTAAGACAGTTGAAAGAAAAGGGGAGAAGAAGCACAAAAGTGACTTCAAGTTTGAAGAAAATATTTCACTGTACCAGACATCATTGTTGCATCACTGCATCAATGGCCTTGACTTTCTTCTTCTGTGGTGTTATTCTGTCAATCAGATTGTTGGTGCCTTTGAACAAGATATATATATATATATATATATTTATGTAATCTTGCAAATGAGATTTTGTACTGGTGCCCTCAAATTAGATTTTTATGTTCACTTGTATCACTCACCTACATAGGATGAAGGTTGGAATTTTTCCTTTGGTCAGTTAGTCTCAGGAACATTCTAGCCACTGCTACACTTATGTTTGTGCCTGGATGCAAAAAGAAATTATAGCAACACAAAGAATGTGAAGTATATATACATAAGTCCTTATGTATCGAGCCACTGAGTAAATACACAGAATATCTGACAGAGACTTCCAACATGATTGTTAACATGGGTTAAGAATTAAGTTGGAGATTGTTCATCAGAAATAACCCAGTACTACAGTAAGTCCTGAGAGCTATGTTTAACTTTCACTTATCAAATAGAAGGTGTCCTAATAAGAATGTATAAGTACATTCAAAAGGAAGCTGTACTAAGCATTAAAGGCTTCCCAGGGGGAACAAGCGAAAGCAACAAATATTCAAAATAAAAAATTGGGCACACATCTATTTTGCTATTTTGTTAACAGTGAGTCTGTCAAACAACAAGAACAATTGTCAGAGGAGATGGAGTTTTTCATTGTTGATGTTATAAAATCAGTAGTGAATATCTCTTGGAAGATGATTCAGATTTCCTTTAGGAGTTACTGGCCTCTATAAAAGTATTTATGTAAAGTTTAATAGCCTGTGCTATAATGAAAGTCAGACTAGAAGATCTAATACTGTCTCCAAAGGAAATAATCTATGAATAAACTATAATAAAAGTATTAAATGAGAAATTGAATTGGAAAGCTCCATTCAATTGTCTAATAAATCAAACCATTGGCTGCGATTCTTTCTTGAAATTCTGGAACTGAATCTTTTTTAAATTTTCCACTGAGACTCAAACATTCAATCGTGAATCAACACGAAACATACATATCTTTCACATCTCTCTCTTATAGTGTCATACATCAAGGTAGTATGCAGAAAATTGAACTGTGTGGGAAGGTGTGCTGTAAGATGGGATACTAGAGCTGAAAGAAATTCTACTAAGATCAAAGAGGTCGAGTAGAAGAGAGAAAGAGGACATCTATCATTTGTTAAATGATACTTGCAGTACTGCAACTTTTTCAATAACTAAGATTAAAGCAGTAGCATGCTCCATTCATATAGTAGTTCTAGTCTTGCAATGCTGACATGCTGCTTTGAAAATAATCCACATTTCTGCAAGTTTGAAAGATGTCTACAAAGCTGAAAGTAAATATAATTGCTTTGCAAATTGTAATGCTATTGACTTACTAATTAATTTAAAGAGGTGATTCCATGATCATTGGCTGTCATTAAATGGGTTGGGGTTTATTTTTGCAGAATCATGCAACGTATTTGTTTTAAACAGCTACATCAATTTCCCATATAATTGCAAGATCTAAGGGGAATAAAATTGAAATAAATAGCAGGAGACAAATGCAGGAGCTATATCTTACAGATATAAAAGACCGAATTGTTCTATTGTTTCTAACTATTGACAAGTCAGTGGAATGAAATGTGCTTTCAGAAGCTGTGTAGCTGACATCATCTTGTTCAGCTCAGAGCCATCTATGTGTATTCACTCCCTTTGAAAGTTTCAGTAGTTGATGCTGAATAAGCAAAAAGTACCTTTGAATACAATAAAAACATAAACTATGGGAAGCAGAAGCTGAGTCATGGAGAGGAAAGAGAAGGAAAGATTAAGAATCAATAGGAAATGAATTAACTAAAAAGATGCTGCTCTGTGCAGTCAGGATATGAGATAAATCACAGAATGAAAACAAAAACTGACAAAATAATGACGATGAGAAAGAATGAGAAGTGAAAACAGAAGGGTGAATCAGACAAACAGAAAATATTTCCACTAGGAAAAAAAAGAAAAAAGTAAGTAACAAGATATAGAGTAACTCAGGCAGAAAGCAAATCAGTTTGAGAAAGGTAAATAGAAAAAAAGTGATTCAGAGAGTGACAGATCTAAGAGATGTGAACTTGTCAAAGATAGATAAGGTGGTCATAGGTAGCACTGAGGGTCATAGCTAACAAAAAATGTGTAAAGGATCATATAGAGAGTGGAATAATTAGTTTTACTAGGTAACAGAAATAAAGAGCAAGCACAAGCAGAGGAAAGAACCGTTGCACTGTGAGCTTTCATAGCCATGTTACAGCAACCTCACTCTATGTTGCAGCTTCTGATTGCTGAATGATAATGGCAGGATGGCCTGAAAAATTAAAGGCAAACATTTTATTTTCCATAAGTCCATGCTGTTCAGAAATTGGCTTCTTTTCTCATTTGAAGATCAGTCATTTCACATATTTGATTGTTGCCTCTTTGCCTTTTGTTTGCTACATTCTCTTTTTAGGGAGTTACAAAGCAAATGCTGTCTTTAGTCATTCAGATGCAAAATGAGAACTTCTTTTTTTTTCTGTAAAAACGCTTAAAGATTTTTAGAACCTAATTTTTTAAGAGGTAATGCCAATCCTATGACTCCCTTTCAGAACCTAGGAGTGAAACTTGTCCCTTTTCTTTTTTGATTCACTGAGAAACTTTTACTTACAGCCTTGGGTTGTTTAATCCGCTGATCTAAACAGGACATAGTTGGCATGAAAGAACTGCTGTCTTCAAAAGCTTATTTTTAACAATGTGTATGATCTCTCCTCCTAAAAATGACTCACTGTGAGCTAAGCACAGCCTAGCTACAAAGAATTACCCTTTTACAGAGTGACTGAATGAATTACATAACCTTTTGTGTTTGAATGCAGGCTGCCCAATTGTGATAGAAAAAGGCTGTGTACCCTGTCCCTACGTACTGACAAAATGGAAAAAGTTCAATAGTGGATTCTACTCCCCAGACTCTCTCAGCTAAATGTAATAGGATATTGAGAGTTTTACCCCTTTGCTGTTTACGCAGCATTTGACTGAGTCAGAGCCTATCTGCCCACAGGTGGCTGCTCCCCTGCCCCTTTAGAGTCATCACCCCAGCCAGGCAGTCAATCACCTGTTCCCGGACCTCAGGCTTTTATGGACCCTTGAGAGGGTGCCACTATCATAGTACCTCATTTACTTTCTCTGACCCCTCTGGAATACCTTTGACCCCTCTGGGTAAGAACATCCTCCAAAATTCTTAAAACTCAATTTCCAGCACTGAAACCAACTCATTACCTTCATCAGCAGCTGCTTGGCCTTGTTGTTGAGCCACAGAAATGATTAACGGACTGAAGCATCTCCCTTTCGAGGTGAGGCTGAGGGAGCTGGACCTCTTCGGTTTGGAGGAGACTTAGGGGTGACCTCAACAACATTTATAAATGTGTAAAGGATGTGCATCAGGAGGATGGAGCCAGGCTCTTCTCAGTAACATGCATAGGGGCAATGGGTGTAGTAACATAGGACAAGGGGCAATGGGTGCAAGCTGGAACACAGGAGGTTCCACAAAAATATGAGAAAAAACTTTTTTACTGTGAGGGTGACAGAGCAGTGGAATGGGCTGCCCGGAAGGTTGTGGGGTCTCCTTTTCTGGAGACATTGAAAACCTGTCTGGATGCATTCCTGTGTGACCTAATCAAGGCGTTCCTGCTAAGGCAGAGGGATTGGACTAGATGATCTTTGAGGTCCCTTTCAATCCTTGACATTCTGTGATTCTGTGCATTGTGGGAACTGCAGTTACCAGAATTTAATCTCTCTAGGATCTACAATCACAGGTCCAGCATGCTGCAAGAGCAGTTGCACAGGGAAATGGTAGGGAGCCGCATGCATCATTTCAATTCCATGGTCTGTAACTGCTCATACATGTTTTTTTTTTCCAGCTCCTTTCATTTTCCATTTTACCTCCCAAGTGAGCAGGAGCAGGTAGTGCCCTAGATCATGATGTTCCACTACCTCCAGCCATAACAACATTTGTGGTCAAGGGTTTGTTGTCAAACAGCTGTGAGTTGTCAGTAGTCGGCAACTTTTTGTTCCAACTACACCATCACCTTTATCCATTCTTAGAAAGCTACGCATTCAAATCTAGGGAAATGGTGGCAACTGCACTGATCATAAGACTGTACTATAATGTGCTCTACAATCAATTAAAAACAGCTTTTTAATAGTAAAGCTTTATGTTTTATTATTTCCACTGACCTTAGTGAACAATAAACACTAACCTATTCTCTTACCCTTTTATATACTGAATGAGACATCTTTCTACAACTATTCAATGTTCTCAATCTGCTCTCTTTAGTTTATTAATCCTTCCACTTAATTTCAGATTTCTATTCTCATCTAGAGTTATTGTTTATCTCATTTCAGTAACATTTTCACATGTAAGCCTTTTGTAATATTTTAACACTCTCATTAACTAGTTTGTTCTAGGAAGACATGAAAGGCTTTCTAAATGCTTCAAATTTAAGAGTTACTTCAGATACCTCAAAGACTTTGTGTCAAAACTTCTAGCATTCTACCTTCAAATCTCCCTAGTATGTTTGTCCTAAGCCATGAGCTGTGTTTTAATTTTGATCTTAGCAGTGTGAACGAGAGAACAGTTATTTATAAAGGTACTTTTGTTTCCATTGCGAATGTTCACATTTATATTTATCTTTCACCTACAGCACTTAAATACTTCAAAAAGAAAGACTCGGATTTTTTACAGCTTAATGTCCTGCATATTCAAAATAGATCCTTTCAATTTTAACTATCTTTACACACGAGTAGACTATTTTAATTCTTATTTGCTATTGGATTTTCTTGTTTTTAAGTGGAGACTGAATGGAACTATGATGAGGCAAACCAGCCATGTATTTAAAATGCCAAAACAATTGTCTACTAGTTAATCTGTCAATAAAACTTATCTTGGTGTTCTTGTTTACCTCTCCACTAGTAAGAACACCTTTATTTACAGGCACAAATCTCAGATTTAGAGGCATAGTGACTTTGTCCATAGGTGATGGATCTAAACTAGCATGGTGGAGTAAATGAGCCACAGGGTAAAAATAATCAGCAATCAGAACTAATCAAAAAACATAAGTATGCTGGAACTGAAGATCTCTCTACCAAGACCAGATGTTCTCTAAAGGCTAAGTTTTATTACAACACCAGCTACAGGAATTAAAAAAAGAAATTAGATTTTAGTAAACTACATGAATTTTATGCTGTTGAAGATATAATTAGATGACCACAGGATCTTTTTCCTCATAAACATTTCAAAATGTCCATGATGACTGTGACAGACCAACTTTGCTGATTATCAGGAAACGCTTCACAATCTGTGGCTAGACGTAACAAGTGGTGTGTTAAATATTGCGTGTTATAGAGCCCCTGAAACTAGTACAGGATGATAGAGAAGGGCTGTCCTACGGAGTCTACCACAGAGAAATGCCTATCATGCTTTTCCCCATGGGGAAACCTCACAGGGAAATGTTTTAGTGCTTGCTGAAAGCTTTTGAGTTAGAGCATGCCACATTAGCAGCTAATTCAAATACAGTGAATTTAAAACAAATATTAAAATGCTATTAAACTTTCTCAACAGAAAATGGGTTTGGACAGATGAATTTATTTTAAGAATGCAGCCAAAAATATCAAAATATTTGAATAATAGAATGCAATAGTATAAATTGATATGCTACATCTGACCTCTCTTTTGGCAACAGAGAAAAGAAGAGCACTGTCATAAGTATAGTGGCTTTCTTGATCTCTGCAGCTCAGTGCACAGCTGTTCTCAGTGATGGGAGGCTTGCAAGGAAAGACAAATGAGAAACAAGTCATGCATACAAATCCCTAATGCACTATAATTCTTGCGGCTGATAGCCCCAGCTAAATGCCTCCTTAGTGATGGAGAGTTATAATCTGCATACCATTGATTTGTGCAAAATAAAAGACTAATTCTAAAACACAGTTCATTAACAATTGAGCATGGAGAAGAGTGAAGTTTGTTTCTTCAAAGACTCTGCTTATTTTGAATATTTGAGATGTTTATCAACAAAATTCTGCAGAAACTGTACATAGGTATCTCCAGCACTGGGGATAGTTCTTTGATGGTAACTGCACACAGTGTAAGTCATTGAGTGTGCAATCATCAACAATGTCTGTCCAGCAGCCACAGAGACCTTTGTGTTTGCTTCTCTTCCTCTCCCTTCCCCTGCAATTCCTCTCCTGCTCTCCCATAGAAGATCTGCCCCTTGCTGCACTGACATGCAAGTAGGAGTCACGAGAGCACAAGTGGACTCAGTTTCAAAAGACAGCTGAAAGATGCTCTTTTCTTTCTGTAGCAGGTTAAATAAGGGATGATCAAAGAATATCACAGTCTGTCAAATTACATTAGTAGCTCTTAAATGGGATTTTTTCTCTTATTGGTATGTCTCTTCTGTAAGTTGGATGATTCCAATCTACTCTTAGCTATTTCTAAAGCCATGTAAGAACATTTAAAAAAATATATTCCCTAGGAATTCCTACTGCTCTTGCATAGAATTTTGTTATATACATACATATATATATATATATATATTTTTTTTTTTCCACCTAGTATCTATACAGTTAGATCTCAGATATATAAACATATTCAGTAACTGAGGAGCAACTAGAAAGTTTTGGCAGTCCCCTACATACCCCAAATGCAACCTGCTGCTGCTCACACTGAACATGCTGACCTGTAGGAGATGTCATGCTACGTTCAGGCAATGCTAATAAAATCACATGTTTTCCCCAAAGCAGAAATTTGTATGCAACTGTTTTCTGCTTGAGTGGAAGAATGTATTCTGAAGGAGACACTATCAATTAAATGCATTTTAATTTGGTGAAAATTGCAAAGCCAACTAGAATTTTAGCAATATACACCTTACAAAATTATTAAGTAAAAATATACATTCATCGTGGCTTGCTCAATGTTTAGAATGTGATTCATCGGCAAGAATGACCGCTGTTGAGGCAGCATAGGGCTGCAGAGCAGCTAACCATTTAGGACTAATTTTGGAAAGGAGTGTTCTCTTGGGATGCTCCAAACGAGGGCTATTGGAGCACCACCTGCTGCACTGTCACAAAACTGCTGCACTATTTGCTGCTGGGGACTAGCAGCAAAGGAGATGCTAAGAAAAGGAGAATGCACATGCATTTTCATGATTAGGCAACACATTTCTGATCTTTTCTACTATTCTGCCATTTACACTATTTAGCCTGTGTTGCTAATCGGATTAGTGAGTGCAGTTCTGGGCTCCACACAGGACCACCAGAGATCAAACCCTATGTCTGAGAGCACTGTTCAGGCACCCCCAGAACTCTGGCACTCGGGGCCGAGCCCCGGGCATCCCGTTCCCCGCCCACCGCCCTGTGGTGCAGCCCCTTTCCCTGACCCCCAGCTGCCCTCCCCTGACGCAGCTCCATGCCGTTCCCTCGGGCCCTGTCGCTGTCACACAGAGCAGAGCTCAGCGCTGCCCCTCCGCTCCCTGTGAGGAGCTGCAGCCGCCATCAGGCCTCCCCTCAGCTCCTCTGTTCTATGCTGAGCGCACCGAGGGGCCTCAGCCGCTCCTCGTACGTCTTGTCCTCCGGACCTTTCACATCTTTATAGCCTTCCTTTGGGTGCTCTCTTATAGTTTCGTATCTTTCTTATACTATGGCACCTAGAACTCAAGGTGAAGCTGCACCAGTGCAGAATTCAGTTCTTCAGTTAACAGAACATAATAGAAGAATGAGATGGAGTTTTCAACAGCTCCCCAGACTATAAAATCTGTACGAATATCCTTTGAGACTGGTAATATGGGTGATCTATTTTTCTACTAGATAATAGCTTTGATTATGCACTGCTTGCTTCTGTTGTTCTCTTACAGCACCGATGGATGTAATTTTGTTATATACTATATAGGTGCTTAATGAAATTGCTGACAGAAAGCTTATTGTTGAGCTGAAAGAATTGATTTCAACTCTTGACTGTCTTAACTGCAAGCCTGACATTTTTCCCTGTTAAATGTTTTCACTGAGATTAGGAAAAATTAGAAAATGCAAAATGTCCATTGAATGTAGCCTAAAATAAAAATATACTGCCATGATAGATAGATATGCTATATTCATAGCTGATAAACTAGGACCCATTATAATGGGTGTAATGTAGTGCGGATAAGATGAAAGAATTGCATGTTGAAAGGAGGAGCTGAAAATGTATGGAAATTCTGTTATGGCAGGAGAAATGGATGTCAGTGAGAAGAGATCAATGTAATGCCTGTTCTTCACAGAATATCGAATATCAATGCAGACAATATATTAAACTGTATTTGAAAAAAGTATCTGTAGATAGATTTAAAGGCAGAAAGTGACATTTAAAAATAGTGCGTGACTAGACAAGAGAAAACAAGTAGTACAGACAGATCCTCAACTGAAGTAAAAGTATATAAACAGACACCTAAGCTGAGAAAGAATTATTAGAATAGAGATGCATAAGATAATCAATAAAAAAATAGTCATGGTCAATATAATGCCCATGCTTCTCCTTTATTTCCTAGTATGGGAAGAAAAGATAAAATAAGAAGTAAAAAAATTGTTAAAAATCTCATAAAAGAAAGCATATGTTGACACAAGGCATCATTAACCTACTGAGTAGCATGAATTCCCCAGAGTATGTATCTTCTGTACTTTGCAAGATAAGTTCTATCCTAATTCCCATGTAATGCAATTTGGAAGCTTTCTTATTGATCTTCAAAGCCATCATTGGATTGAGGACCCAACTAAATTGGATAGTATTGCTTCATCCGTAACTTATGAAGACAAATAAGTTCTCCTAGCATAATGCAACAATAAACAGTGATGACATTCATAAGGATTAAAGTTAGTGTTTTCAAGGAAAGTGGATCAATATGAGGAGAAACCACAGAAGGTTACACTGAACCATAGTCTGATTGGATTTAAAGTATAGAGACATAGCAGTTTGCTAATGATTTCCAACTGTAAGTGAAGGTAAGGAAATAAAATAATCAAGCATATCAGAAAGGTGATTACCTAAAGAGTTGAAAACTAGGGAGTGACCAACACTCCAGACAGTCATAGCACAGATTTAATTTATCTTACTGAGCACTTGGATTTTAAGGGAAGAAGTTGAATAAATTGCATATAAGATGTAAAGGTAGATGTATAATAAAGAAACATGGAATTGTACCACAAAATGACTGGACATTAATTTTCAGCCTTCAGGCAAAAGAAAATAAATTCACTAAGATCAGAACATGCTCTTCAATAATTTTACCATTACTAAGAAAGATTATCAGAAGTGTTGAAGTAAATAGAGAGTAGGAGAACTGCATAAAATCATATATGGATATATGGTGATATATGGAACTCTATTTTAAATACATATGTAAGGGTGGTAAAAGTGGTGGGGATGATCATCCTCTGAAGGTACTTATCTCTTTTACCTAAACATAATAGATAAAAATAAATCTAAAAGCTAAAAGCTAAAAATAGACATAATAGACATCAAGTGTGGCAAGATGAATCCCACCATTTGTAAATTTGAAAAATCACATCTTAGTTGTGTGGAAATTTCATACTGATTCATTTAGACCAATAGCTGTTAACACCTTGATATCAGGCTGGAAAGTCTACTGCTCTGGTTCAACATTGTAAATCTCACAGTTTTATGGAGGTCTTTAAAAGCCACAAATAACTGTTAAGGAACCCCTGATTTATTGAGAGACACTTTCAGAACCATCCTTTATCTGAATCGTCCTATTACTCCATAATTTCCCCATTATCTCTGTTTTGATCAGAGATGACCTACTCAGCTCAGAAACATACATTTTCATCTTGTTTATCTTTACTGTTCCAATTTTTTTTTTTCCTAACTAGCAATTTTTATATTTGTCTAATACATAAAATCTGTGAATGGATATGAAGACTTTTACAGTTACTAATTTTTTTATGAACAAGGATGATTTCACACACTGTGACTGAAAAAGATAACACTGCAGGAAACAGTGCACATATATACTTCATTATAGAGCACAGTGCTGCAATTTTTGAAATAACTGCTGTTGTCTCATGAGATCAAAAAGTTCAGCTCAGCACTGCGTGCAGACACTAGTCTTGGTCTCCAAATCAGTACTATAGTGTTACAGTTTTGCTACAGCTTCACTCCTATTAAAGCTGTTTACCCGAAGTGAAGCATTCTGCTGATACATTCTGCTTCTGCTGTATAGATTAGCTCATTGCTCAGCTCTCTGAGCTTAGAACATATCATCAAACAATGGAGACTATATATATTTATAATGCAGATTTTTAATCTGCCAATTTCTACAACCTCTCACTTACAAGTGAAAAAAAGGGCAAGAAAACAGGTGTTTGTGATTACCTTGTCTCTGTTTCTCTCTTTTTTCAGTGATTTTGGTTCTGCTCCTTTCAATCCAATCTGAGAAAGGAAGTCTCAGAGAAGGGCAATTCTTGCATACGTAGTAAAGACTGATGGCTTCATTGAGCAGAAAGACCCAATAAAATCTTCATTAGTTCTGCTTCCCAGAGAATGCTCTGTTTGGTGAAGAGATCTTTGGAGCCCAAATTTGTCATTTTCAACATTCTCATTTTCCATTAAGCAGTACAATTTGCAAGATTAAATGCAAAGGAATATATCTTATTATTCATCATTATTTAGACTTCATCTGCTTCTGACTCTCAAAAGCTGATATAAAAATGGACAGACCTCATTTATTTTACCAGTAAGTGGCCCAATTTCACTCAGTGTATTTTAAATATATTTATTCCTCCTGAAGTAAAATAAAAGAGGTCAGCATTCAAAGTTCAAATCCCAGTTTCTCTGGATTCAGATTCCATGAACAAAGTGCATTATGAGTGACAGTTTGGTTAAGTCAGTTTAACTGTCTTGGGTATCACTACGGCTTCTTGATGCTGAATTAATGTCAAATAAACCATCCTTATAATCAGTTTAATTGCCCCTTTTTTTCTGACCTCTACATTGAGCACTTTCTGAAAGGCTTCGACTGTGCTTTTAGAGATGGTAGATAAATGAGATGTACTTCTGAACTCAATGGGCAACCTGTTCCAGTGTCTCACCACCCTCACAGTGAAGAATGTCTTCCTAATATCTAGTCTAAACCTACCCTCTTACAGTTTAAAATCATTTTCCCTCATTCCTCATGTCATTGCATGCCCTTCTTAGAAGGCCCTCCCCAGCTTTCCTGTAGGCCCCCTTCAGGTACTGGAAGGTTGTTATAAGGTCTCTGGAGCCTTCTCTTTTCCAGGCTGAAGAGCCCCAGCTCTCTCATTCTGTCCTTGTAGGGAGTGTGGTTCAGCCCCCTGATCATCTTTGTGGCCCATGAAGGAGAAAAGACACATACTTTATATCTTTGTATTAGAAATAAAAGATTCTATCATCCAAATAAAGTACATCTATTCCTTCACATTCATTTTCTCCTTGTTGCTCACTATTAGGTGACTAATAAAATTACATGAAGCCAATGTGAAGAGAGGGAAGGAAAGAAAAAAGTCTGTTATCTAATGTTTCGTAACAGGGTATCATAAGGATGGTAATAGCAAGCACTTCATTATAATGGTTAGCAAAAGAAGAAGAAGGTATAAATTGAAATAAGCTCACAGAATGAAGGCTAGTGACCTGTCCATAAGGCAGACATGAAGATAAAATCATTGAATCATAGAATAGCCTAGGTTAAAAAGAACCTCAAAGATTATCTTTGAGTTTCAATGCCTCTGTCATGGGCAGGATCGCCAACCACCAGACCAGGCTGCCCAGAGCCACATCCAGCCTGGCCTCAAATTCCTCCAAGGATGGGGCATCCACAACCTCACTGGGCAACCCGTTCTAGTGTGACACCATCCTCCGTGAGAAAAACTTCCTCCTAATATCTAACCACCCTGCCTTGTTCTATTACTATCCATCCTTGTAAACTAACAACTTAAACAGGTGTACCCCTCTTAGGACCTTAGGGTCAAAAGGAAAGTCAGGAACAGAGAGGTGAGAAATCTTTTGAGGATCCTCTTGTAATCCAGCAAGGGCTAAAGTGAAATGAAAAATCATAACCAATTTCTTGTTTCTAATATTTTTGCTATGCATACTAAATATTGCTACAATTCTCAGTAGAATAGAAAAATGAAGTTTGTGACTGACCTACTTGGCTGTGAAGTAGTACATAACAAGTGACATATTTGCTAGTTTTTCTGAACTTTCCATTTAGAATTCAGTTATTTTGAAGTATTAGAAAGTGTGATCAGAAAGTAGAACATTTCTATCTTTAGTGTAAAAATTGAGAAATAACCTGAAGTAAGATAAACCAATGAGCTTGTGACTTTTTGGTACTTTAATGATGTTTTTATAAAGAATTTCTCTTTAAAGTTTCTCTTTGGATCAGTGTTTTTTAGATATGACCCTGCGTCCCTTGACTCTGCCCTAGAATTCATTCAAAGATCAGAGAAAATATGTTGGAGTACTCTCAGTTTTGCAGGGAAAAGGTAGGAGTTTAATTCTGTTATGAGGTTATCTCTCTCCTTTCCCTTCTCTTCCTCTCCCTTTCCCCTCCCCTTCCCTTTTCCCCTCCCCTTGCCCTTCCCCTTCCCCTTCCCCTTCCCTTCCCTTCCCTCCCTGTAGAATCAAGTTACCATAAAATAGACTCAAGTACTCATGCCAAAGAGTTCCTTTCAGATTCCTTGGTTTTACTGTCTGTGCTTGTATTGGCATGCTGCCACTAGTTCTAAAGTAATCTACAGATGGGTTGCTATCACTTGAATTTTTAAGAAAGAAAACCCTTCCTGTTAGCAGCCTTCCTCAGCATCAGAAACAAAGGCTCCCTCCTCTCCCTGCACCCCCTCTAGGTTTCTTGACCCATTAAAAATAAGCCTTGTGCTCTTTTTGTTTTTATCAGCTGCCATCCATGTTTGCAGCTGCTTTCATGTTTGCCTTTTAAAACATTGATATCTTGAGTCTATGTGCACTTTCAGGGGATGATGCAATCCAAGGCAAAACATTTTGGGTTTATCGAAATTGATGTTTGAGGCTTTGTGCGTGCTGCTCCCCCTCCTCTCTTCTGCTACATGGACACAAAGAGCAGAATGGCCCATTATCTGCCTAAGTGCTGAATTCTTGTCAGCAGCATTTTACCGCTTAAATTACAGCACATGAAGGCACAGGGATACAGAAGTGGAACTTGTCTTTCTCTGCTCAGTAAATGCATGCAATGAATTATTAGTGCAGTCACTGCCCCGGCAGACACCAAGCTTTCCATCAACACTCAGCCTGGTTAGCACCCTCTTAGGTCTATGCAGACCACGCCCATGAGTAATGTGCTTATCCAGAAGAGAAATCAGGCCACTTCTATTTTATTTATTTATTTAGAATCCACCTTTGCTTTCAGTAACCTGAGGAGAGGATAAAAATCCCTGCTTATGTATACACACTTCACCACTGCTGTCAGAAAGAGGGCACGTGCAGTGTGAGCCCTCTCCCTCATGCTGCCAGGAGCCATCAGCTGAGATGCCTCCCCATTGGTAAACACGGGCCAAAAGGCGGCGGCCATTTTGGTGCCCCCTGGCGAGCAAAGGGCCTGCATGAGACCACAGCTCTTCACGCGGCCGTGACATAGCGCCACCAAATGGCGCCACTGCCCGGGCCCTTCCCGCCTTGGGGCAGGAGGTGGGGCAAGGACCCGCCCCTGCACGGCACCTCCTCTTCTAATTGGTAGCTTCGGAAGCGCCCCTTCTTTTGCTTCCAATCAGAGCTCCGCGTCTGTTGCTAAGCGACCATTTCCAGGCAGCAGCTACTGCCGCCTCGGGGAGGCGATAGCCGCCATGTCGGACGGGTGGCGGGATGTGGCTGGGGTGCGTATCGTCCCGCCCAAGCTGCGCTTCCCCGCCGCGGTGCCGGGGCGTCGATACCGCGCCGCGCTCAGCATCCAGAATCTGCGGGCGCAGAGCTGTCGCCTCCGGCTGCTGCCGCCACTCCGGCCCCAGGTGAGGGACGGCCGACAGGGGTGAAGCGGTGGGTGTCTGCCCCACAGCCCCCGACCGGCCCAGCCCTGGTATGAGGAAATAACGGCGGCGGCGGCTCGGGCATTTTAGGGGCTGACTGAAGCTTGTCAGTGAAATGGAAGTTAGTTTGAAGAAGTTGATTAGCTGGATAAACTGGAAAGAATAGGTGACAATTCTTAGAACCAAGAGTTGTCTGTATTCTCTCATGTGTCAGATCTGTGGGAGTGTCTTAGGTTACCTGCTGCTCATGAGGAAGTGATTTCTGAGGTAACTGGAAATGCTTGGCCCTGGAGTGTGCCCAGAGAAGGGCAGTGACACTGTGAGGGATGTGTAGCACAAGTCTTATGGAGAGTGGCTGAGGGAACTGGGATTGTTCAGTCTGGAGAAAAGGAGGCTCAAGGGAGACCTTACTGCTCTCTACAACCACCTGAAAGGAGAATGTGGTGAGGTGGGGATTGGCCTCTTCTCCCAGGTAATAATAACTATAGAATAATAACTAAATACAGCAATAAGATGAAAGGGAATGGCCTCAAGTTGTGCCAGAGGAGGTTCAGGTTGGATATTAGGAACAATTTTTCTCAGGAAGAGCAGCAAGGCAGTGGCACAGGCTGCCCAGGGAGGTGGTGGAGTCACCATCCCTGGAGGTGTTCAAGAGCTGTGTGGATGTGGCACTGAGGGACATGGGCAGTGGGCATGGTGATGGGTTGCTGGTTGGACTAGGTGGTATTAGAAGTCTTTTCCAACCTTAATTATTGTATGAAAAATATTCTCATATTGAATTTCAATGAGGCTGCTAAGCTGAAGCCTGTAAGTCAGAGTAAAATGAACTTCAGGCTCCTCAGCTCAGTATTTTCCTGAGGTGAGCAATTTGAAAGGAGCTTCCTTGTTTTTAAAGTCTATTATTTTAATAGAAGTAATTAAGCTTTCTCATATGTCATACTACATTAAGAACTTTGTAGCAAATCCTGCTTAGCTTTTCTCACTGGCTTTGTGCCTTTCAGAAATGTTATCTCTCAAGAAACCTGTGATTTCCCTTTTATTTCAAGAATAGCCATATGAAAGTGGGTCAGATTTGTGAAGTGTTCCAGATTGGCTACAGATTGCAGCTTGTGCAATTGTTCTTTTCTGGGATTTCGTAGCACTGATTGACAGCTCTGTTAGGTCTCTATTGTGCTCTCGTAAATTTTCTGAGAGAAGGAGTCAATTTGTAGTGCTTGCTTGTGGAAGGCTTCCTCAGAAAAAAGTTATTCCATCTTTTCTAAAGGTGGCACGATTCTCAATAGTTTCCCGTTCGTTCATTAGGTTCTCATATTCATCTCATTACTTCTGGAAAGTCAGTGTGTATCCAACCTTTAAAAATCTTTCCAATTGCAATGGGTATAGCCCTTGACATAGAATCTCTCTCAGATCATGAAGGTTGGTTGGACTAGATGATCTTAGTGCGCTTTTCCACCAAGCCATCACCACCATGCCCACTAACCCATGTCCTTCGGTGACGTGGACCCAGCAAGACCCAACTGTGATTAGTACTTTTGCATTTGTCCTTCATTCAGCTAGTATTTAACCTGTTAATTAATTCAAAATTAGGATCAAAATGTTGGACTTTTATTGGAGATGGAACAGAAGCTGATACTGCCTCGTGCTCATAGCATTTTGAGCTTGATTTGCTAGGACAGTAGTTATTGTGTTTTGTTAGTTTTTGTGAGCCTTATTCATCAATTTTTCACATTGTAGAAATGGAAAGGCAGAATCAATTTTTAGAAGAGACAAAAAGGCTTACTCAGTCATAATTTATGAATACAGTTACTGTTAGTAAAAGAAAAAAAACCCAACCAATGGAGCAAACAAAAAATAGTCGGTGCCTTAGGCTGAATACTTTAACGCCATCATCTGTGAGATGCCTAGTATGAGACTTAGGGTGAAGTGAAGTGTGACTCGTCTGTAAATATTTTGAAGTGTTACGTTCATAGAGCGCAAGAACTGAAAATTAACCTTCCTAAGCTGCCGCAGCATGAGGCTGAAATGTGCATTTCAAGGAAGTTAGCTCACAAGGCAGTTATCCATGGGTTTCATTTAAAATTTAGCATTCTAAAATATTCATTTCCCTTTACACAGAATGAATATGCATGGATGTTTAATTCTTTTTAGAGAAGAGGTAAATTGTTCACACTTTAAAATTGAAGTGTGACCATTTAAAAATCAACCCCATAATAACGTGATGCATTTTGCATGATAAATTTCTTCTAGTTGAGTATTTATATTGCTAGGGAAATTTTAATGAAATAAGAGATGTTCTAACAATGGAATCAACAAATATGCTTATATTATTTTTTTGCTTACAAGTTCCAAAAAAAGATTAGTACAGAAGACTCCAAGAATACTGGGATGACTCTTTAGACATAAGCAATTGAAGTGGACATGTAGAGCAGAAGCCTGTTATGCATAGAGTGATGTGAATTGTACTGAAACATAAGATAGTTGCTTAATCTCTGCTGATCAAGTTTTCTGGAAATGTGGTAGCTGTGGGATTCCTCCTGCATTCTGGCGGTTTGCTCATATTGTTCTTTGTTTAAGGTAGGACGTGAAGGGAGTGTTGGAGTTCAGCAGATACAAGAAGATACTTTGTGTCACCTACTTGTTTTCTTTTTTTTCTTCTTGTTTGTTTTCCCTCTCACTTCTCCCTGAAGAAACAAGAAGTGCATGCATGCACCTTTCAAGCAGATTTTCAGTGTGTAGTGGGACTTTCAGTTGAATTCAGCAGAATGTAGGTCAGATCTACAGAAAATTCTTACACAGTCTCTTTTTTGCTGCTTTGGATTGAGACTTAATCCTTGTTGCTTTTTCAGATACTAAAAAGATTCTGTATTATGTAGCAACTGCCCTTATCTTGCTGCGCTTTAGAATGTTCATGACAACAGCAACAAAACTGGAGCTTTATTGGAAGGTCTAGAAACAGCATTCTGTTAGATCAACACTTCCCGAACCCATCAAATTACATTATTCATTCAGCCTTTCTTTTACTGCTCAAGGGTGAATCACAGAATGGCTTTGGCTGGAAGGGACCTCAGAGCCCACGCTGCCCCAACCCCTGCCGTGGGCAGGGCTGCTCTCCACCAGCTCAGGCTGCCCAGGGCCCCATCCAACCTGGCCTTGAGCACCTTCATGGATGGGATACCACAGCTTCTCTGGGCAGCTGTGCCAGTGCAAATAATATAAATAAATAAATAGGAAAAGGAATTTTACAAAATTCTGCATGTTTTAAAACCAGTTGTGAATTTTAAATCAATCTATTACTGTTATTCTGAAGATGAGCCATATGTGTAAGTTTTTTTTCAATCTAGAAATGAAAGTAAACATTTGTTCTTTCTTTATTTTTTTTATGCTGCAGTTTAAACTGATTGTGGAAAATTCAGAAAACCTTGTTGCACCTGGACTTCAAGTCAAAGCTTTTGTAGAATATTGTCCTGAGATTGAAGAAGATCTTCAAGATAGTCTACCTCTTTTAATAGAAGAAGACATAGTTGATATCCCCCTGGTTGGGTATGCCTGTTGAAAGTTGATATTATGCCATTACTGTTTTCAGCTTAATCTTGTGGGAAGTTTATGGCTACTAACTAGTTTATCAACTGCAATGAAAACAAAGAGTGTTTCTTTATAAAATATGTATATGTATTTTCTTCTTTTGAGCAGTAGATGTGTAAGAAGTTGGGTTGGTGGTTCCTTTAATTTTAGAGAGGTTTTGGATTGTTTACTCTGTATTGATTGTGTAGTGGGGTTTTTATGAAGAACCCACTGTGTAAATCTAAAACTATAGTGGATGTTTTGTAATAAGATCATACATTTGAGGACCGTTTTCATCAGTCCCTGTGTAATTTTGTGTGTGTTTATAAAAATATATGTCTGTGTATTGTATGTACCCATTATATTGATTCAAAAGTTAAGCTTCCAAATATGTTTCATCAGCCTTTGGCTGTATGAGGATAAGATGGAATTGTTCTGGAGGACTTTTTCTCCTTTGTCTATAAAGAAAAAGAATAGAATGACAACAGCTTTAACTTTCAGATTGCTAAATTATGGCAGATGAGTTCCCTCTCAACATAAACTCTAACAATATACTTATTTTCAGACTAAGTATGTTATCTGAATTGCATGCTTTTTTATTTTCTGGGCTGATATTAATATTTGCTAATCTTAGCCACAGGCCAAAAAACAGATTCTTACCATTATCAGTCTTAATATTAGAAATCTCTGGGGTCAAATGATGTAAATGGGCATAGTTATAATTCTACACATTTGACTGATTTCACAGTATAGTAAAAGTAATTGTTAGTGTATGCTAACAGTAAAGGTTATTAAAGGGAGCAGATTTGTGAGGTGTAGAGAGCGAGATTTCTTTCCTTTTTTTGGAAGGCAGGGATGCTTTTATATGCTATTCTTAGGGTTAAGTTATCACATAATGCTATGTGGAACCTAGAATTTCTTCTATTGATCCTTCTGGTATGGCAGGTTTCTTGTGAGTTATTAACAAGTAGCTGTCTCTAAATCTGTTCTGCAATGGTGCATTTCCTAGAAGAAATCTGTTCTTATTGGTTCTGGAGATAAGACCTCCTTGGACAGATTTCACTTAGAGAAATAATGCTGCTGGCAGCCTCTTTCTGGAAAAGACTTGCAGTAGATTGCTAAGTTTGTATTCAGTTCTTGACCCTTTAATACACTACATACGTAAGATTATTCTGTACAAAGAAATCTTTAAACACACTGTTTATCATTTTGAGAAAATAATATAGGTAAGAATATGTGAGAACTCAGTGGTTGAGAACTATTAATCAATAATAATAATTAAAAAAAAACAACTTGCAAGTTGTATTTGGAGGAAGCTGGCGTTGTGTCTCTTACCTCCTTTTCCTCCAACTGGAATGAATATAATTCTAACATGTAGCTCGTCTTCCTGTATATATATTTTTAATAACTTTTTTTATTATTACTAATGCATCGCATCATCAGAAACATGTAGTATACATTAATCTTATTTTTCCTAAAGTGTCAAAAGTTGAAATAGATAATCTTGAAATCATTAAGTGTGTGCTTACATTTCTCTCTAAGTGTTGTGTATGTTTGTGTGACACATAAACAGAATTTTTATCAATCACGGATTCTGACTTCTGGCCCCTTCAGGTACTGTGCTTTTCATTTTCCATGGGGAATGATGCCGAATCTGTGTACCGGTGGTACTTTTAAAGAGTATTCACACATATGAAAAACAGAACTACATTTTAGGGCATGTGAGGGCACGTTCAGAAAATTCATAAAAGTAATCCAAGATAGAATAAAGATTACTTGAAAGTTGCTGATATTATTTGGACTGGCCTCTTTAAATGTCTGCTACTTCTCTCGTAGGTATTTGTTTATTTCCAGTCTTCTGTGTTTCAAATTATACAGTTTTTCACCTTTCATTTCAGCTCTATGTATGCTGTTGGGTCTTGTGTAGAAGTATTTCACATTTCTCATGAAACTTTTTGGAAGAATTTCTAAATAGTTGGTGCATGTTGTGAAGTTTTTATGATCTGTTCAAGTGTATTCTAATCTTGTCTTGAGAGGGTTGTTTTGGTGATTTTGTTTTTACCCCTACATCCTGCTGGGCTTGATCATCCCTATCAAGAATTCACTATTTTATTTTGAATTTCAATAAATTCTTATTGAGAATTAAAACCAGTGTATTATTATGCCCAAGAGCAACTTCTTTTGTTGCATTCCCGATTCCTTGTTTTTTCCTTCCCTCCTTTTCTCCCACTAGCTTTCACTTGCTCACTCCTATCCTTCATGAAAAAGGTTTCATGGATAAAGTATACTCTAGCTCTCCAAGGAGATTATTTTCTTTCTCCTGTTAGTGTTTTGTAGTGTGTGAAGCAGTGCAGATCATAAAATGCAAATTGCTGCATGTTCCTCTTGGTAGGTAAGAGGAGATAGACAGCTGTGCTCATACAAAATCCTAATTCATTTTGAATGCAATTTTACATGAGATCAGAAGTGTGCTTGCGTTAGTAACTGAAGCTTTTACAAGTTTGCTTAACGGATGCAGCAGCTTTTCATTATGGCTAAGCAGTTCCCACCCTATCCAGTGAGGTTGTCATGCTGCAAGAGGCTCTTAAGTAAATAACAGAAATAATTTTTCATTACTCACTTCCTGTGTTGTAATATATTTTATAGAAACTGCATGAAATATTTATAAAACAAGAAGTCCAAATTGAAATGGACATGCATATATTTTCTCTGCTTTTAGTTCAGGCAGCTGATAATGAAATATGGTGAATGTCAGCTTCTGTGCTGCAACTGACTCAATGTAGTGAAAGCTTTTCTAATTAATTAAAGTTCTTTGTACTTAATAATGTATTTGAAACTAAACAGAAATGTATTCACTCTGTTTTGCCTAAATACGTGAGGATAATTTGTACTAAAGTTTCAGTCATTTAACAGCTTGATAGATAAGCTTTTTTGTGTGTTCTCTATATATGCTATAGTGCTAGAGTGAGCTTCATTAGTAGGACTACTAGGAGAAAAGCAGAATTCTTTCCATTGTGGTACTCAGTCGAATTCCTTGAAGATACAAATTTATTTTCAAGTTTTCGGAGAATATAACCATGTCTTTTTTCTTTTTTTTTTTTTCTTCTTTTTTTTAATTCTCCTTTCTACAGGTTAATTACATCCTGTTATCTGGAAACTGAGCCAGAGGTTGATTTTGGTACAGTGGTTGCAAACAGTAAAATAATTAGTAAAGAGATTAGTATTGCTAACCATGGATCGCTGTCAGGTAAATGTTTAGTACGCATTAAATTGTGAAAGCTTTTCTTCTTGGAAAATGTAATTTTATGCAAGTTCTGAGTTAGACATTTAATGAGTATTGTGGCTTCATGAGTTGAGTTTACATGGCAAGGTTTTGGTAGCGGGCAGAGCAGTTCAGGGGGCTTCTATGAGCAGAACCTAGCAGTGCCCCATGTCAGAGCAGGGCGGCTTGGAGTGCTGCAGCCTGTGGGAAACCCATGTGGGTTCAGTACAGGAAGGACAGCATCCCACCCTGTGGGAGGGACGTCACATGGAGCAGAGGCAGAGAGTGACCATGTAGGAATGGCAGAGGTACAGCCATATGGATTGACTGCAGCCCCAACTCCCTGTTTCCCTGCCATTCAGGGGGAAGAGGCAGAACAGGGTGGATGCAGGGAAGGTGATTTTACTTTTTGTTTTTACTGATTTAGTCTGCTCTCATTAAGCGATAAATTATGTCAATCTCCCTTACGCTGAAACTTTGCCTATACTCCCTTTGCCCATGACAATAATTGTCCCAGTCTGAACCTGTAGGCATCCCGCCCCCCATCCTCCCTATTTTCTTTTCTCCCTCTGTCTTAATGAGGTGGAGTGAGAGTGGTGTGTGATGGTGCTGAGCTTCCTGCCTGAGTTAAATCACCGCTGTTCTTAATGGTCCATTACTTCTGTAGGCAGCACAGAAGTACTGGTTTAGCATCTTGCAAAATTCTTCTAGGTCTTTTTTCCTGAATCATGTCTGATAGATTTTTGTTTTTTAAGTTTCTTATTAGCTCACTATGTCCAGCATAAATAATAGTAAATCACCTCTGCTCTTGCTTTGGGTGTTGTCTTTGTGATTTTCTGATCCCACTAGCTATCTATTGAATAAATAAACATAAGCTCCCTGTACTTTCAAAATCTCTGGAATGGGAATTGAGCCATACACTTTATGAGAAGTTAAAAAAAAAGGTATTTCCTTTTTCTGCCATAGCATTTGAAATCATAATGCTTTCCAAACATTAAAATCCTTCAACTTCTGTGAGGGACAATTCTAAGAATTATAGGAAACATGAAGACTGGAGTGTAAGAGTGCCAATGTGATCTACATAGTCTCTCTTCCTTTTCTTCTAGTAAAAGCTGCAGATACCTTTCCTCAGAAATTAGGTGGGGCCTCACCTGGGGTTCTGTGTCCAGATGCGGAGTACAGGAGGGACATGGTCCTGTATAATTAGAGCAGAATTTGTTTGTGTCAATCAAAACCAACAAAAGCGGATAGCTGTTGAGTATGTTTTAAGTCTGCTAGTTTAAAGATAATTAAAACAAACTCAACAAGACCAAAACCTGTTTACCTGTGACATGGTGATCTGGATAGTAGCTGTGGTAAGACAAGTATATAGGCATGGGCTGAAATGCTTAAGTGAATATTATTTAAAGTAACTTAGAAGATTCCAAGGTATGTGCTCAAAATATAGGGTTTTTATTTTAAAGGTGGATTTGACTATTAAGTCTTGCAGAGTACTCAGGTTGTGGATTCATTTATTAACAATGAGCTATGTGAAAATCTTGAGCTAGGGGTAACATACAGTTTAAAAGAAGATGGTGTGTTCATTTGAATAATGGTAACATGCCACGAAAGAGCAATTTGTGAGAGTTTCTAAATAAATGAAGTTTCATGTTAGCAATTTAATTTATTCCGTGTTACAACTCTTTAAGTTTTTCAGGGCTCTAGCTGGTTGGATTGTTAGAAGTTAGGAGAAAACTAAATAATTTTGTTCTTCTTGTCCTATAACTGACTAAAATTTGTAATGAAAACACTTTCTTCACTTTTTTTTTTAAAATATACATATCAACTTATTAGTTTGAGGAATGATGATTAGAAAAATGAGATTGAAACTAATATATGTTTTATAGATACATTCATAATTTACATAACGTGGAAATTTTCACTTTGTATAGGAACTATTTCTATTTATAAACACTGCTGCACAGTACATACAGAAGCCTGTCATTTGTTATTCTAAGTGTTTAATAGAGGTATATAAATCTACAAATTTAATGTATTGTTTCTTGTAGGTGCATTTAAAATATCATATACTGGGGATATTCTGCTTGACATAGAACCTACAAGTGGAGTGGTAGAGCCCAAATCTTGCAAGGTGGTTAAAGTGCATATCTGTACAGATGTACCAAGAATCATCAAAGAAATGATAAAGTGAGTATATGAGTATATAAGCAAATTTCTCAGGAATATTCTCTTTTGTATTTTTGTAAAAATTATTTTCTGTTTTGGTGAATTCAGTAATTAGAAGCTGAAAGATGATGTTCAGAGAAGTTGAGATTCTCTTGAACATCTGCTGTGGCATTATATATCTGACTATTCAAAGATTTTACAGCTCTGAAACTATAGAAGAGTTGGTTCTGTTAGAACGGAGTATTACGTTACTAATTGATTCTTTTGTAAGAACACAGATTGTTTCAGTAGAATAAGATTTATACAATATCTATATGGTCCTTTGGTGTTTAGTGCTGTTGTGAAACTCGGGCATTCAGGAAGGAACAATACCTGTTCTATGCGTTCATCTAAAATGAACTTCTAGCTCTGGTTTTCTGAGAGAAAATTACAGGTATACACCAACATGGATTTTCAGATACACAAATTGTCAGAGGAAAAACAGGAGCATATCATTTGTGGACATCTGATGCTTTTACTAGAACAGGCTGCCCAGGGAGGTGGTGGAGTCTCCTTCTCTGGAGATGTTCAAGACCTGCCTTGGTGCCGACCTGTGCGACCTGCTGTAGGGAACCTGCTTTGGCGGGGGGGTTGGACTCCATGATCTCTGGAGGTCCCTTCCAACCCCTGTGATTCTGTGATTCTGTGATTCTGAGATGCCATTCCTATTGTTTGAAACAACAGTGTGCCAACAAAATTGAGAAGAGGAGGGGAAAAAGGAAAAACTGGAAAAATTCCCCCAAACTGCAATGTGTGAATTTATTTATTCATTTTTATGTGATTGGTGATATATCTGCTAGGAATTGTACGTTGGGTATACTTTTTTGCTTTTCTTATCTATGGGACAATAATTTTAGTTGAAATGTTGTGATTTGTTTGTTTGGGTAGTTCTATTGAAAAACAGAGTGATTATTTCTAACATTACATTACCTATAATTTGCTACTTTTACTGACAGAGTGGAGATGGAAGGACGTAGCTCTACAGAAGTATGGATCAAAGCTGTTGTTGTGGAACAAGTTCTTAAAGTTCTAGGACTGCCTTCTGGAAATGTATTGGAATGCATTAATTTTGGATCGGTTTATTTTGGGTCTTCAAAGACTGAACAAATATCTTTACACAATGATAGTCCAGAGTGTATGGACTGGGTAGCAGTACTGGAAGACAATGCTGTTGGAGGGGAGATGGTAAGATAATATATATATATTAAAAGCTTAATATGTTAATGTTTTAATATATTAAAATATATATAATATAAATATATATGTTAAAATGTTAAAGCTTAATATGTTAATATGTTAAAAGTTTATTTCTGCTTTTGCATTTTTTGTTTCTCCACACTGGTCTTCTGACTGCATTTATGGTGTCATACTACATCCTCATTAATAAACTCACTGTCACTTCTCCCTAGTGTACAAAAGCTACTATGTCTTTACTTTGGAATTAAGTTTTTTTTCAGATACTTGTTTCAACATGTGACATTATAGCATTAAGAATGTTAAGTATGTTCCTTTCTTCCTCTTTTTTTTTTTTTTTTTTTTTTTTTTGTGGTGGTAGTTTTGCTTAATGCGTTTGTTGTGATTTGAGAGTTGTCAAAACATACTCTGGTATTGCAGAATGTTGAATGCTTGCAGTTTCAATTGTTTTTTTCTGTGATAGTGAAGTAATCTGACTAACCATCACTTTTTTTTTTAAAAAAAAAAAAAAGTAAAACATTTATGTAAAATTAGTTAATTAGTTGTGTGTTGTGAAAATATGACTTCCTGGTGTTCCTTAGGTTACATCTTTTTACTTCTTGTGAAAGATACAAGACTGCATAGGGGAAAAACAAAACAAAACAAAACAGAAAAGAATTTGAGAACATAAAACAGCAAGCTGAGCTTTTGACACATCCATGTTTTGATTTTTCTTTTAGGGAACAGATCTACAGAAGAGTGCAGATGCTGTTTTACAAGATTTGAGCTTAATAAACAAAACAAGAGATTTAGATGTTTCCACCTTAATCTGGTGCATTCCTGATCAGGGAACCTTGCCACCTTATCAGAAGTCCATGGTTACACTGTGCTTTTGTCCAAAGTGAGTGAGTGTCCTAATTACAAATGTACTTGGGATGATGCATTCTTGGGTGTATTTCCAGACTGGGAGAGGAGAGTCTGGATAACAGCCTTGCAGAAAGGGATCTGGGGGTTCTGGTTGATGAGAAGTTGAGTAAGAGGCAGTAGTGTCCTGTGAAGCAAATGGGGTCAACTGTACTATGGGGTACTTTAGACCTCCTGTTAGCTGGGCAAGAGAAAGGATTGTCCCAGTCTGCTCTGTGCCGGTGAGCCCTCAGCATGTGCACAGTTTTGACTAGCACAGTATAAGAACGGCATGAAACTATGAGATAGCATCAAAAGAGTGGCTTCAAAGATAGGGAAGGGTCTAGAGGGAAAGAGAGATGAAGAGCAGCTGAGGCTCCTCGGTGTGCGCAGAGCACAGGAGCTGAGGGGAGGCCTGATGGCGGCGGCTGCAGCTCCTCACAGGGAGCGGAGGGGCAGTGCTGAGCTCTGCTCTGTGTGACAGCGACAGGGCCTGAGGGAACGGCATGGAGCTGTGTCAGGGGAGGATTAGATTGGGTGTTAGGAGAAGGCTCTTCAAAAGATGATGGATGGACACTGGCACTAGCTGCTCAGGGCAGTAGGCATGGCCCCAAGTGCTGGAGTTAAGTGCAATTGTACAGTGCACCCACACAGGTTTTGAATTTTAGGTGGTCCTGTGTAGAGCCAGGAGCTGGACTCAATATTTTGGGTCTCTTCCAACTTGGGATATCCTGATTGCCTGGTTCTATAAAGTTAAATCTGAAATAGTTATTTAGGAGATGTTTTGTAGTTCATAAAAGATGTCTTTAGACCAGGAATTGACTAAGCTTCTTTTGAGATAAGAATAATCTTAGTAGATTTTGCAAAGGGAATGCATTATTGCTCCAATTAAATGTGTTGAATCTCTAAAGATTGAGAAATTTCTGTCAAAGAGAAAGAGTCAAATGTCTTTTTCAGGACATTAGACTTATTTCATAAAGTTATCATATATGTGCAGCAATATGAAAGAGTAGATATTTAATCACCAAGAGACTGAAACATTTTGGGAGAGCTTTCTTTGTAATTAAAAAAAATAATAGGCATAATGGAACATTTCTCCTTCAACAAGGAAGACAAACAGGAAACGGAATGAGCACTTTCTCTTGCTGGAACTCTTATAAGTGGTTCATGTGCATGGAATCTTTAGAAAACTATTGTAGAAACATGTGAATGGTAAAGATATCTAATAACTAGCATCATAGGCATACAGATATTGCTCTGTTAAATTTGTTAACTTTCAATTTTTTACAGAAACTATAAAAATATTTTTTTCAATCGGTAATCAATAGCAAAGAAGCTGAAGTAGATGACAAAAATTATGCTTTTTTTGTTTGTTTGTTTGTTTTTTGCTTTTTTTAATCTTGTAATTAGAGATTATGACTCTTACAGGAAATTTAAAGGGGCCTTTGTAGCGAATGATTCACCACCAAAACAAGATTATCTATTATTCCTGAGATTTGAGGCTGCTGGTAATAAAGATCTGCAGACCCCCAGTGATGGTACCACACCAAGTACGTTATAGAACTGTATAGTCACTGTATATGGATGATAAAATTGTATATCTTGATTTTTTTTTTTTTTTTAATTTCTTCTACTACTACTTAACAGTGTTATGGGAAGCTTTTATGCCTTAGCACCAAAATCTGTTGTGAGTAGAAAGAGTTGAGTGTATTCATGCATGCCATGAATGAATCTGTTTGCAGTGATCAGCTAAAACTTGATGTAAAAATTTGGGAGGGAGAAGACAAACACCAACATCCATTTATAAGTCACTAGCACATGGGTTATATGTTTAGCATTTTGAGGATGAAATGATATTCATTTGAATTTAATAAAAGAACAATTTATTTTCTAGCAGCCATTATCAATAAACATGTCTATGTTCAAATCTTATAGAAAACTGCCTCATAAATCATAGTGTCTAGCAGTATTATTTTGATTTTACAACCATACAGCTATAGCGTGACGGTTCTTGCTGGTATGGTAATACATTTCTGTGGTAATGTATGGGTGGTGGTGGTTGTTGTTGTTTATTTACTATTTTTTGTTTGTGTCCATTTCTAACACAGAGAATCGTCCTAATAGCACAGAATTGGCTGTGACAGGTTCTGCTCTTCCTGTCATGTTAACTTTTAATCGAGGACCTGTAATTAAGTTTATGGACTGTTTCCTGGGTGAACAAACACAAGTTTTGTGCACACTCAAAAATGAATCTGAGTCCCTTCCAGTAAAGTTCAGTTTCCGCAAGACTGCTCATTTTAATATTTCTCCTGAAAAAGGAAAAATTAAAAAAAGTTCTACTAAGGTAATTATCTCTTTGTCATAGATTATATACATAAGTAGGTTATTTTACATGGATCAGTAGTGAAGTTTGTTTAAAGTAAAACAGAATAATTTAATTTCAGCAGCTATAATATTTAATATCAGCTAAATGCATATATTTTTTTTCTCCTTATATATTCTGTGATTCTATAGAATCATAGGATGGCCTGGGTTGAAAAGGACCACAATAATCATCTGGTTTCAACTTCCTGCTATGTGCAGGGTTGCCATCCACTACACCAGGCTGCCCAGAATCACCTCCAGCCTGGCCTTGAATGCCTCCAGAGATGGGGCATCCACAATCTTTTTTGGCAACCTGTTCCAGAGCATCACCACCCTCTGCATGGAAAAACTTCCTCCTAATACCTAACCTAAACCTCCCCTATCTCAGTTTAAGATCATTTCCCTCTTGTCCTATCATTATTCACTCTTGTAAACAGCCGCTCCCCCCTCCTGTTCATATGCTCCCTTCGAGTACTGGAAGGCTGCAATGAGGTCTTCCCGGAACCTTCTCTTCTCCAAGCTAAACAATCCCAGTTCCTTCAACCTTTCCTCAAAGGAGAGGTGCTCCAGCCCTCTGATCATCTTAGTGGCCCTTCTCTGAACCTGCTCCAAGTGCTCCACATCCTTCCTGTACTGGGGGCCCCAGGCCTGGGTGCAGTACTCCAGATGGGGCCTCACAAGAGCTGAGTAGAGGGGGGTGATCACCTCCCTCTCCTTAACGGTCTTTCCTGTACTCCAGGAAATAGCAAGAGATATTTTAAATTTGTAAAAGGTAATTATAGTAAGAAAATTATAATAGAATCATAGTAGGGCTAAGATTGGAAGGGACCTTAAAGATAATCCAGTTCCAACTCTCTTGCAATGGGCAGGGCTGCCACCCACCAGCTCAGGCTGCCCAGGGTCCCATCCAAACTGATGTTGAACTCCTTCTGGGACAGAGCACCCACAGTTTCTCTAGACAGCTGTGCCAGTGTCTTGCCACCCTCTGGGTAAAGTGTTTCCTCCTAACATCTGATCTAGACTTCCCCTCTTTTAGTTTAAAGCCATTCTCCCTTTTCCTATCATAATCAGACCATGCAAAAAAGTCGGTACCCCTCCTGTTTTAAAGCTCCCTTCCTGTTCTGAAAGGCCATGATAAGATGGGCGTTTTACTATGTAAGTACAATTAATTTGTGGCCTCCTTCTGCACCTGCTTGAAGCAGGACAGGATGGGGCCTCATGAGATCAGAGTAGTGGGGAGCAATTACCTCCTTCCTCTGCTGGCCACTCCTCTTTTGATGCAGCCCAGGATACTGTTGGCCTTCTAGGCTGCAAGCATGCGCGCTACTGGCTCTTGTTGATCTTTTTGTCCTTCAGGACCCCCAGGTCCTTTGCAGGGCTGTTCTCATTGTGTTCTTCTCCCAGTCTGTTCATATATTTGGGATTGCCCCGACCTAAATATAATACCTTTTTGAGTCTCGTTGGGTTCACATGGACTCAACTTTTCAAGCCTCCAGGTCCCTCTGAATATCTTTCCTTCCTTCTGTTGTACAAACTACACCACTCAGCTTGGTGTCACTAACAAGCTTACTGAGGGTGGACATGATCCCACTATCTAGTTTGTTGATAAAGATATTGAACAGCATTGGTCCCAAGATAGACCCATGAGGAAGCACCACTTTTGACTGGCCTCCATCTGGATATAGAACCACTGACAACAACCCTCTGACTATGAGCATCCAACCATTTCTTTATGGATCAAATAGTCCAGTCTTCAAATCCATACCTCTTCAATTTAGAGATAAAGATGTGCAGAACCGTATCAAAGGCCTTGCACAAGTCCAGGTAGATGACATCAGTTGCCCTTCCTTTGGTTACTGATGCTGTCACTCCATTGTAGGAGACCACCAGATTGGTCAGGCATGATCTGCTCTTGGTGAACCCATGATGGCTGTCTTGGATCATCTCATCTCACATGTACCTTAACATTTCTTCCAGGAGGATTTGCGCCCATGAACTTTCCAAGCACACCAGGATCACCAGCTTGTAGTTCCCTAGATCTTCTTTTCTCCCTTTCCTGAAAATGGGAATGCGTTTCCCTTTTTCTAGGCACCAGGGATTTCAGCTGACAGCCATGACTTTCCAAATACGATTGAGAATGGCTTGGCAGCTACATCATCTGTTTTTTTCAGGACCCTTGGCTTCATGTTGTTTGGTCCCGTAGACTTATACATGCTCCACCTCATGAGGTTGTCTCAGACTTGCTCTGCTTTTACAGGAGGAGGGATTTTGCTCCTCTTTCCCCTGCCTCGAGTTTCAGTAATATGACAGGTGTGAGAAGCCTGACTACCAGCAAAAGCTGAGGCAAATAAGTCATTGAATATCTCAGCTTTCTCTATATCTGCTGAAGTCAGTTTTCCCTTCTTATTTATTGCAGGAGGTACATTCTTCTTTGCCTTTCTTTTCTGGCCAATGTTTTTAAATAGGCTCTTGTTATTTTTTTACATCCCTCAACAAATTCGGTTCCATCTGTGCCTTGGCCTTTCTAATCCCATCTCTGCATGTCCAGACAGCATCACTGTATTTTTCCCAAGCCACCCATCCCTGCTTCCACTGCCTATCTCTTCCTTCTTTTCTCAGTTTGACCAGCAGGTCCTTGCTCAGCCATGCCAGTTTTCTGTCTCCTCTGCTTGATTTCTAGTGCTGGAGGATGGAGAGCTCTTGTGCTCTCAGAAAGGTGCCCTTAAAAAGCTGCCAGCTCTGTTCCATTTCTGTGTCCCTAAGGACAGTTTCCTAGTGGATCACATCCAGTAGTTTCTTAAACAGCATCAAGTTCAGTCTCCTGAAGTTCAGGGTCCTGTTTCTGCTTTCTGCCAGGCTCGTGTTCCTCAAGATCACAAATTGAAGCAGAGTCTGGTCACTACAGCCCATGCTGCCTTCAATTTTAACCTCTTTAGCGATCTTTTCTGAATTGTTGATCATCAGGTGCAGTAATGTTTCTTCTCTGGTTGGTCCATCTAATACCCGAACCAGGGAGTTATCCTCAACAGATTTCAGGAGTCTTCTGAACTTCTTGCCACTCACTGTGTTGTTTTCCCAGCAAATATCCAGGTGGTTTAACCTGCTCCCCTCCACCCAGAATAAGAGCCTGAAAGTTCCTCTGCCCCTCCTATCTTGCCTATCAATTTTAAAAAACTTGTAGCCCTCAATCATAGCATTGTCATTCTGTGATTTATCTCTCTGTGTTTCTATGGTAGCAATTAGGTCATAATTTTCTAACTGCACCGTGGTTTCTATCTCCTGCTTATTTCTCATGCTGCATGCATTGGTTTAGAGGCATTTTAGCTGGGCTATGGGCCACATTACTTTTCTAGAGGAGATCCTCCAAAATCTTTTTACTTACATTTTGCCTGGATTTAAGTTTTTGGCATTTTACTGTCTTGAGAGGACTAAGCCTTTGCAGGATTATTTTCATTTCCTTCAGTTTATTGCAAGTACTTGAGTAACATAGTATTTCTTTAATATAAAAAGCTATGCTAAATTTAATTTGAATTTGGAAGCAACTATAATTTAACAAACCTGTCATTTGGGACATGAAAAAATAGTTCATCTATCTCCGAAATGAACTAGCAGGATTTTGCTGGTTCTGTAGTGTAACTGTATGTATGTGTGCATGTGCGTAATCATTGGCATACTTCAGAAGCACAGTGCTGAAGATGTCTTTATAGGTAAACAGAGAAAATAATGAATCTATTAAACAGAATTACATATTTAGTTTACATTTTTCCTTTGTAATGTCTCATAACCACTTTTCTTTTACAGGATTTGATATTTTCATTTTCTCCACATCAGATTGGAATATTTGAAGTGAAGCAGGTTATTGACATCATTGGTAGAGAACTAGAGAAAAATAATTTACAACGTTCAAAGACAAAATCTATTCACCAACTATATTTGAGCTTTATTGGTGTGTGCAAATCTAAACCAAAAGCTATTTTATTCAGAATTAATCCGGGTAAGTTCTTAAAATCATAGGTGATAAGTGATGAAATATTTAAAAAACTACATTTTTAAAGTTTTTTTTAAATACTACTTTTTGTTTGTTTTTAAAAAATAATTTCTCTTTGGGAGTCAAGAGAATGTTCAGCTGGATAATGTACACCCAGAAGAGAATAAAATAATGCAAGGGGACTTGCTTGTATTTTAACAAAAGTGCACTACTAAAGAATAACTTTTCATCATTTGCTAAATTAACTTTAATACATCATTTAATTAAGTATTCTGGTTTTGGTAGTGATGCTATTACACAGTGCTAATGTGTTTTAGTTTTCATCTGTGAGAGAGGTAAAGCACAGGACGAAGGACATTCCTTAGAATGAAGGAAGAACAAGGACAACAGGGCATTCCTTGTTGTCCGTATGTTACTACTGCTAGATGAATTTGCCAGTTTATAGAGCCTGCTAGCTTTCCTATATCCCGTGATTCTTCCCAATCTGCAGAGGTTATGATGGCATAAAAATCTTCCACAATATGTCCAGTAATTAGCTTATATGTGTATTACTCACATTTTATTTGGTTGAGATTTCAAGTCCTTATAAAAAAAATGTGTTTATAATACCATATTTTTTAGTAGTTTTAGATTATGTATTTATATGTAGAATGGTCTGCATTGTAGAACAGCTTGAGTTGAGATATAGATTTGATGAGTGGTCTGTTCAGTGGATGAAGAACTGGCTGCACTTCTGCAAATCCAGAAACAGGTGGTCAATGGCTCAGTGTTAGGATGGAGATTGGTGATGAATGGCATCCCCCAGGATTTAGTGCTGGCACTGATACTCTTTAGTATCTTCATCAATGATATTGATGGGGTTGAGTGTACCCTCAGCAAGTTTGCTTGGGACCTGACAGGCTTAAGCAGTGGGCCCAGGTGAACCTCATAAGGTTCAACAAATTCAAATGCAAGGTTTTGCCCCTGGATCAGGGCAACTCCCATTATCAGTAAAAGCTGGGGGATGAAAGGATTGAGCACAGCCCTGCTGAAAAAGACCTGGGAGTACTGGTAGATGGGATGCTGGACATGAGTCAGTGGTGTACCCTCGCAGCCCAGAAAACGAACCGCATCCTGGGCCACATCCAAAGAAGTGCGGCCAGCAGGTTGAGGGAGGTGATCTTGTTCCTCTACTCTGTGCTGGTAAGGCCTCACCTGGAGTACTGCATCCAGATGTGAGTCCTCAGGACAGGAGAAACATGAATCTGCTGGAGTGTGTCCAGAAGAGGGCCACAGAATGGAATGTCTCTCCTATGAGGACAGGCTGAGAAGACTGTGAGGTGACCTGATAGTGGCCTGTCAGTATCTAAAGAGGAGCTACAGTACAGAAGGGACTCTTTAGCAGGGTCTGTGGTGATAGAACAAGGGGAAATCTTTTCAAGCTCGAAGAGGGTATATTTAGGTTAGATATAAGAAAAAAATCTTTTACAGTGAGAGCGGTGAGGCACTGAAACAGGTTGCCTAGTAATGTGGTTGATGCCCTATCCCTGGAGACTTTCAAGGTGAGGCTATATCAGTCCCTGGGCGATCTAATCTACCTGCGGATGTCCCTGTTCACTGAAAGGAGTTGGACTAGACGGCCTTCAGAGGTCCCTTCCAACTCTAAGGATTCTATCATTCTGTAACTTCCCCTTGGGTCTGCTCTCAATCTGTTCTGTAGTCAGCCTGTGTTTCTCTTTAGAGTTACCCTGGACCAGGTGTAGGACCTTGCACTTGACCTTGTTGAACTCGTTGGAGGGACTGTTGAAGGCTCCAGATGGAAGCCTTTCTTTTCTGTCAACTGTACTGCTCAGCTTCGTGTCACTGGTAGATTTGCTTTGTTCCGCTGTTCATATTGCTAACAAAGATGTTAAATAGTGAAGCCATGTTGGCTGTCATCTCTTATTTTCTATGTGCGTTAGCATAGTCTCCATGATCTTACTGGGCATAGAGCTGAGACTGACTGGCCTGTAGTTCCCCAGGTCATGTTTCCTCTATTCCAGGCAGCAGAGACTTCAGCAGACTGCTGCAACTTCTCAAGTATGATGAATAGTGGCTTAGCAACTTAGTGCAGCAGTTTCCTTAGGATACTTGGATGTATCTCATTAGGTCCCATGAATTTGTATGCTTTCAAGTTTCTCAGGCTGTCTCCTGCAACTGATTCTTCATTCTCCCAGTCCCTGCCTTTGCCTTTTATTACTTGAGTGGTGCAGTTAGAGCACTTGCCTGAGACTGAGGCAAAAAAAGTTCAGTACCTCAGTTTTTTCCACGTCAGTTGTAGCCAGCAATGTATGTATAAATATAACTTGTGTGCACATGTGACACACGTACATATGCATAAAATGTTTTTTGAACAGTAATAATCATCAGAGTTTAAGCTTATTGATATTTCTTTATTACTCTTTCACATTCAAAGCCCCAAGTAACTGTCAACTTTTCTAACTGCTGTTTTCTTCCATTCATTCTATCAGTCCTATTTTTTTTTTTTTTTGTCCAACTTGAAGACTTATAAAGAGGTTAGGCTTTTAAGCTTTTTTTGAAATATGGAGCTAATTGAAGTTTCTTGTTCCTTTCTCCAAGTCTGTGTGGATGAGTTTTTGTTCTTGTCTGTGTATTTGGTGGAGTCAGGGAAGGTCTGAAATGAAGGTTCTTGTAAGTTATCTACCTGTGCAATACAAGTGATTGTAATCAATCCTATAGTTTGGAGAATGGCAAATAGTGCTCCAGCTGAACGCAATACAAGCTGTTTGGTCTGTAATGTGTGTGTGTGTATTTGACTATGGTGAAAGTAGTTGGCTCTTAGAATGGTCCTCTTGTCTAGTGAAAGATCAGTGAGATGGATGAACACAATTGTTGGGCTTCTGAGTGGACTGTTATAAATTACAAAGTATTTTTCTTAGTAATACTTTGAATTCTGATTCAACATTACAAATATATGTAACATGTTTTATTTGAATTTTAAGGTATAACACCAATGATTACCAATGCAACTGGACGGTTTGTAGCTGATGACATGAGACAGTGCACTGACATTGCACCTATGGCAATACTTAAGTCAACCAAAACACAAATTCATACTCATCAAATAAACAGGAATTGTAAGGGGGATGCACTTATAGCTTTTCCTAATGACCGCTCAACCAGCATTAGACCTAGTGAACGAAATAAAAAGTACAGGTAACAAATTAAGCAAAGGATAATATTTGAAAATAAACATATATATTACATAGTAGATTAAGATTGGTTACTTGTATGACAGTTATTTTTTCAAACTATGTTCTTTAAAATTCATTGCAGTCTAGTGGACCTTGATTCTATTGCACAGACATTTATTGACTTGACTTTTTGTGTGTGAAACTATAAATGCAGCTATTAGTTTCAATTATTCATTTTGGTTGCCTTCACGGGGTTAAATATTAATAATCAGCCATATGTTTGCAGTGAAATATATAAATATATGTATATAGCAAAATCAATGTGTTTTAGTTCTAGAAGACCCAGATTCATCTCATACAAATAATGAAACTAAAATTCTCTCTAAATTTTTAGGACTATTTTTACGAAGACTGAGAGATATAATTATGTGGATCCAGAGTTTTCTTATACTGACTGTGAACTGCTGTCTAAGGAAGTACATAAGGAATACTATGCAGATTTCATTTCTAGTTTAAGGCAGCATCGCTTACAGAAAGATGCCACCAGGTACGACTTTATTTAAAGGATAAATAAATATTTTGGGCTTTTATAAACTCTAGGAGGAGTTGGTTATAGATCATTGCAAAAACATCTTATTGATTATATTTGTTTCTTTTTTTATATGTAAGAAATATGTGCATTTTTAATCAGCATGTGCAGCTCCACTATAGTGATGTATTCAGTATGTGAGTTACAACTTAATTTGTGTAAAGTAGCAGGATCGTATTGGCATCCTAGTCTTAATTTTCACAAATTTTATAAAGTGAGAATTAATTTGCTTGGTGTACTGCAGAACAAAACCTAGGAAAGCTAGACATGGCAGCATTGATGTTTTTAAGTATGTTTAAGAAAAAAAATGAGAGGGGAGGAAAAAAAAAATCTTATGAAGCCTCCCTTCTGAAGAAAAGTTATACCTTTTTACCTAATATATATATTAGGTAATTATATATATACCTAAGTTAAAGACTTAGGTATATACCTAAGTTAAAGACTGGTAAGTCTGCAAAACCTGTTATTTAAAAATTAAGGGGCAGAAGGTTATTGTATGTGCACAGAACAGTGTAAATTGGGATTACATTATGATTCAGACATGGTATGCCAGAGGTGAATGCATCTTTATTTTTTTTATGCGGACACAAAGGAACTGTTGTTGTGTAGTGCATGGGCTGTTTATGTGACTGTAAATTGTAAACTTATGTGACCATGGCATATTTAAGGTATTTCTTGAGGAGCAAGCGCAGAAATGAATATTTCAGTTTTCAGATGAATTTCACAGTTGTTATTGAACTTAGTTATAATTCTCCAAGCACTTGATATGAAGCATCTGCCTAAGATCTCTGAAAGTTTAAAATCTGTGGTTACAGAGTTTAAAATCTCTGGTTAGGTGAAATAGATTGGAGTTTAACTCTGAGCAATAAAAATTAATTGCTCTGAAAACTAGGCTGTAAGTGGTCCAGTACATGCATATGCAGTTAAAGGATCCTCTGTAATACTGGCATTTGCTGTCTTTTCAGTGTTTAACTTGACAACTTTATTGTTCTCTAAGGTTTACTTTTGACATGATATAATATGTATGTTCTTGTAGCCATAGTGCTTGTAACACATTTAGCAAAGCGATATCTGCAACCATGCAACAGTGTAGTCCTTGTCTAAACAATATAATGAGAGACTTTTCAGTACATTTGTTATATTTGAGATTCATTTTATAATGAAATATTCCCACTTAGTGTTTGCATGGGAACTGCTGAGTCACAGCCTGAACCTCTGATTGATCACCTGAGGCGAACACTGAGTCAGCCACAGGAGCACAGGTGAAGGCAATTCAGCTGTGCTGCTGGAAGGGGTGGAGCCTGGCTGCACCTCTCCTAGACCTATCTAAAAGCTGGTTACCAGTGGGGTAGGATCTCTTCTGGAGATCTGCTCTGCTGGAGTTTTGTAAGTGAGCCCAGGATAGGGGTAAGCTTTCTGTTCTCTCTTTGTTATCATTATCTTGGGCCCCTCACTGCAAGAAAGATATTGAGGCCCTGGAACGTGTTCAAAGGAGGGCAACAAAGCTGGTGAGGGGTCTGGAACACAGGCCATATGAGGAGAGGCTGAAGGAGCTGGGAATGTTCAGCCTGGAGAAGAGGAGGCTCAGGGGAGACCTCATTGCTCTCTATAACTTCCTGAAGGGAGGTTGTAGTGAGCTGGGGGTCGGCCTCTTCTCTCGTGTCATTAGTGATAGGACCAGGGGGAATGGTTTCAAGCTACAGCAGGGGAGATTCAGGCTGGACATGAGGAAGTATTGCTTTTCAGAAAGGGTGGTCAGGCACTGGAATGGACTGCCCAGGGAGGTGGTGGAGTCACCGAGCCTGGGGGTGTTCAAGGAAAGGCTGGATGTTGTGTTGAGGGACATGGTTTAGTGGGAGCTACTGGGAATAGGTGAACGGTTGGACTGGATGATCTTTTAGGTCTTTTCCAACCTTGGTGATTCTATGATTCTATGATTATTTGCTTTGCCAAACTCTCTTATTTTGTAATTATAACATCTTAATATTCATTGATTATACAGTGTTATTTGTTATTTTAAAAAAATAAATCTGAGGTACTTTAGTGAGTAGAACATAGAATGCTCAAACTTACAGGTTTCCATACAATTTTTTCTCCCTTCTCTGTAGGCAGTTTTATATTTATAATAACTCTATGAGCATAGATTTTAGACCAGCTGAAGAGATTATGTCACCAAAGATCTCAGTCACAGATTTTCCCAAGGAGAAGCTACAGTTGAGAAAGCTTTCTTCGGATGAGAATTGTCTGTTAACTAGTCAAAAATTGGCAGCAAGTGCTTCAGTCAAGGAAGTAAGTTGAGTGCTTGAGTAGTTATATAAGCATAATGTATTTGCTATAATAAAAAAGAACAAGAATTTTTATCCTGTTCTGAGATGATGTTCTGTGTGTTTATCCCAGATTTCGAGTGGACTTAATTCTGTGCCTTCTTCTACTCAAGAAAAGGATGATTGTAATCTAACTTTGACACCCAAACAGCTTCATCAAATACTAGTTGGTAATATTTTTATTCTTGTCACTAAATGCATACAGTTGTTATAAAAATGCTTATTTGTAGTAACACGAAGTGCTTCCACAGCTTTTCACTTTTAACAAAAAATAACTTAGTTCAGTGGTAGCTTGATACCTACAGTAGTGTTTAACTAAAACTTTGTACCCAACAGACAATACAGAGATAGAATTAGGTTGGACATGTGAAAGGTGAGCTTCCTTTAAAGGCCAGTTCTGCTATAGCCCATTATGGACAAATGAATGCAGCATAATATAAGGCCTGCTATTACGGCTAGTTAGTGCACGGTATCTAGACCAGCAGTAGTATCGGCAAGGTTGTTTGGAGTCCTCAGAGTGTTTCTTAAAGATAGCAGTGAACAGTAATACCTCAAAGTAAAACTTTTTCAGGGTCATCCTTCAAAGTAATTCTAGTTGAATGCTCTGTGATGGGAAGCATGACACCTTCTAAAGTCTATGAGGGTCTCATCTATTAACAGCATTTTGTAGTAAAACAGGTCTGTTTTAAGGTCTGAGGGGCAGATGATATCATTTAGCTGTGAAGTGAAAAATTTCATTGCTTTTTGGGTTGTCTTTAGAATTTTCAATGAAGCCAGAACTTGACTATTGTAGTTGTATATACTGTATACCTGGGGTAAAGTAGACTAATTTAAATATATAAATACAAACAAATATTTGGGGTTTTGTAAAATATTTGGTTAATGCAAAGCGCTTGAAGTCTGCAGACCAGCATGATGAATGGTGATAGCAGTAAATACAGTGGAGATCACTTTGTCACCACCAGATTATGTGTACTGTAGAAAGCAAATTGTCACACCTCAAAAAGCAAATAAAAAAATTCAGTTTTATTTTGAATTGTTGCTTGTCTAACAACTTAAATATCTGGTTAATTAAGGAAGAATTATACTTCCAAATCTTAAGTTAATTTGTTCTGCTACTGACTATTTCTGTAATGGGGAAGACTAAATTCTTTCAATGAGAATGTTGATTTAATTTAATATTGAAGATTGCATTTCTAATATATTCCAGGTCCTTCTACTATGAACTTTGGTGATGTTTGTGTGCACACTACAACTGTCAGAAAACTGCATATCACCAATAACTTGTTGGTTCATATATGGATACAAATTGAGATTGAAATTGATGAATTGGAGATATTGGGTCCGTTGTGTCAGGTGGTGCCTCCTCTTACAAAGACCTTTATTCCAGTAGAATTTGAGGCAAAATTTTGTGGAATGTTTAAAAAGTAAGACTTCTTATATTTGTCTTAATTTATGTCTTAAGTTGTTATTAGTAGGAAAAAAAAAACAGTGACTAGTTTACACTGGTGTAAGTATGATAAAATTATGAATGTACACGTGGTAATATCAGTAACTTATGCAGATTTATGTTGAAAAATTTTGTAAGTTTTATAGCCATAGTGCCACAGATTATCAGGAGAAAAGAGTTTAGAGTTTGCTATTTCAGTTTATTTGTTGTGAGAATCTTTGTGAAAATACTGTGCTCCTTCTATCATAACCTTACCTTTTTGCATCTGTGCTTATATCATGCACTTCTTTCTGGCTAAATAAGTAGACAAACCATTTACTAGCTTTTTAGTATCAAGATGGGACTCTCAGATTACTAGTGCTTGTGAAAGAGCAGTATGAAGTTGGTTAATTCATTGGGATGATCTTCACCAATCAGATGGTTTAAGTTACACACAGATCAATTATAGGTAACTTTTTCTTGTCAGTTTTAATGGTATTCATGCTCATTTGCTTCGTAATTGTCTTCTTAATGATTATACTTCATATAAATTTTACTTTGACTACAACATAATAAATACAGAAAAACTATTCAGAAATGCATACATTTTTTTTTATGCTACAGATCTTTCACTTACACAATAAACAAGAAGCATCCTGGGCATGTGCTGGTTATTGCAAACGTAGTGCCTGTTGAACTTCATCTGTCTGCAAGAGAATTGATTTTAAACCCAATTCCTGGCTACCTGGAAGAGACTGAATTTAGAAAAACAGTCAGAGTATGCAATCCAGGAAACTGTTCTGCTGAGTTTACTTGGATACCTATAACTACACAAAAAGGAACTGCATTTTCTATACAGCCAACCAAAGGTACACTATGCAATTACAATGTGTATCTTGAATGTCAATAATCTTAAATAATACAAACATTCATCTGATGCTATAAACTCTGTTCTTATATTTGAGTCAGCATCAATATATTGTCAGGTAGTATCAGATTGGGGTGTTGATACCAGAGCAGCTTTCCATATATAAACCCATTTCACCTTAAGTCCAGTTTGATGTTTCCATAGCCAACAAACAGGTCTTATGTCACCATGTTTCTGAGATCAATTTGCTGATATCTAAAAAGTAGAAGTTAATGTGTGAGTGACACAAGTATAATTAGGATTACTTTCCACTTGCAGTATAGATCAATGTTTATTAAAAAAACGTGAGTTTTTTTTCCTTTGAAAAGTATTGTTCTGTAGGAATAGGTTGGAGCTTTTTTGTTTTAAAACAAACAACAATAACAAAAAAAATTTCTGAGTTGGCATTATTCAGTTCAAAAAAGACTTGGCTGGATGAGAAGCTTGGTGTGCTCTGATTCTTGAGAGGTAAGCTATTTTGAGTTTGTAGTCAACTGAAAGCAAGCAGAAGCATATGCTCCTTCCCAGACATGGTATTTTACAAGGATTGTCCTTTCAATTGAGTAATTTCTGGCTAAAAACATACCGATGAAATTTGCATGTGATTTACTCTAAGGACTCTAGAGTGAGATATTACACTTACCTTGAGAATTTAGATGCTAATATTATTTAATTCATTGTACTGTTTGGCATCTTTGAAATGTTGTTTTTGTCTTCATTAAAATTAACAACCTTCTATTACAGTCCTCGTGTTATTTGTAATTATGTAATATAATTTGATAATTATAAATGTATATGATGTAGTGTGTAAAATCTTTATTTAGGCTTTGTGGAACCCTATAGTGACCTGGAGTGTGAAGTTGTTTGGCATCCAGGATTCAACTCTGCAGAAGCAGGAGAATTCAATTTGTGTGTGCATAAAGGAAACACAACTAACTTGAAATGTTTTGCAAAGGTAACGCTTCATACAGTGGGCTTAGAGAAGCAAATTTCTTTAATAAGTAACTTCTTACATCTAGCTCTATGGCTGTATATTAAAAAATATTTCAATTTCATATATTCTATATGACACACTCACAAAAAGTATATTGCTCTGAAGAATTGGTGACAAGACAAAGATGCTTTGTCTCTTGTCTGTGATAGTGTATTTTCCTTTAGCATCACAACTGAGTGGTCCTTATATCTTATGCTGTAACAGTTCTTGATTTACTTATATAAAGAAACAGAGGTTGAGAGGTGGTATAACAGTTCTTTATGTGTATGTTGTAGGGATACAAATGAAGGAGAAAGAAAATTAAAAAATCATTCTTTGAATAGCTTCAGGATAGCAACTGTTGATTGGCTGATAAGTAATTTTGTCAATCTCAAACTATTTTAAGGTGGAGCAGAATAAATTTACGGAAGGAATTGTATGAGAAAAGAATGGTGTTCCAGAAAAGAAATTCAGCTTAGTTGAATCATTTGATATGTAGTGTTACATGTGTCAGGAAGTATGAATTAGACTGATTTTACTTATTATAATTCTATTGACTGCTTGCTGTGTAGTATTTCCATTTTGAGTGCCAAGGAAACTTCCTTTTGATTGTTCTGCATCCTTTTTTTTCTTCTCTGAGTAGCTTCATATGGCAATTTCCAAGACTTCAAAAGAATATCTAAAGCATGGCAGTTTTAGTTTAATGTTTAATGCAGTAAAACCATGAATATTCTAAATCTCTGAAGTATATTGTTCTGCTCACACATCATCACACATCATTAAAAAATCAGGGAGCTTGTGGTTTTAAATTTAATGAGAATATTTTTTAATGTATCTTAACTCAGAAATATATAAAGGTTTATATATGATCACTTTGAATCTAGGTAGATTCAATAGGTTGTATAAATCTCATCACATACTCAACCTGTATTTTTCTGTTTGAGTAGTTATAACTTACACATTTCAACAGATAAGTCAGCTTTTTATTGAAAACAAAATTGGGCTGATTATTTATACTTTATAACATGTGATTTAACTTGCTTATATTCTTTTTTTTCATTATTTTGATAGCTTGGTCTTACAAAAGTTCGATTTATGGAACAATGGGTACCCTTCAGTCACTGTGCACTGGCTTTACCTACTTGTAAGACTGCTGTTCTTTATAACGTAGGATACAATCATGCCTACTTCCAAGTAAGCTAGAAGTATTTTCAGCACATTTAATTATTGATGTGGGGGGGAGGAGGGAGTTCATTTTTATCAGATTGTTGCAGTTTTTCATTCTCAGTTATTGGATGACCTCTATTTTATCTTAGTTTTTGAAGAAAAAAGATTACAGAAAGGTAGATAAGCAGAGGGATTCTTCACTATCTGTTATACCAAATCCAACAAGGTGTTAATGATCTAGGAGATTCTGGAAGCTTTATGAAACCCAGTGGTGAAGGAAGAATCCCATATTCATGTACCTAATGAGGAGGGATTTAGTATGTGAGAATGAACAGGTTGAATGTTTGGCCCCACAAATGTGATTACTTTACTAGACTAACAGCTGAGAGGAGGGTTGACTGTGTTATGGTTTAGGTAAGAGGTGGATGAAATGCTGGGGCAGGTAAAGGCATAAAACATGAATTAGTAGGAAACCCAACCACATCAGTTCTTCTGATCACAGAATAATTTGCTATACTTATATAGTGACTGATATTGTTGTCAGGAAAATCCATAGAACTGCTGCTTGTACTTCATTTTGGTACTATTTGATTAATTTATTTTTATTTGCACCAATCATGTTTATTTGTTTATTGGATGTTATTCTTACAAGGTGAATCTTCATATAAAAGCTTTATGATAGATACAGGTATTGTTTTTAGCAGTGAATTATTATTATTTCAGTACTACTACTATCTCATGTTTGTGTTTGAAGGTTATTGATTCAAATCCATTGCCTGGAATGGTCATCACCCCTTTTGAAGGAGTGGTACCTGTGGGAGGCTGTGCTGATCTCAAAATCAGTTTCACTCCGAATGCAAAAATGAATTTTGATACAAGAGTGGAGGTATTCAAATCTGTATGCTTGTATGTTGATATGTATGTACATTTGATCATCTCTGAAGCTTTCCTCTGGTGTTCTAATCCTTGGAGGGGAAAGGGGGGAATTTCTCACAGTTGTTGATGGCTTGTAAGCTGGTCAGAGCAGTACTGAGACCAATAACAGAAGTATCTAAACAGCCTCTCACTTGAGCCGATTCATGTCATATTGTTGGCAAGCCGTTGAAACTAACATTTCATTGTTTTCATAGAATCATTTGCACAGTTTTAGTGTTTAATGGAGTTGCAGGACTGAAATATTCTTCATTTTTGACTACTTTTTTTTTAAATTACAGAATGAAGTTACTTTAGAGATGAATAACTAGTAAACTTGATCTGACAATAGGAGTGCAATAAACATCCAATCCTGGTTTGTTTTCTGCATGTCTGCTTCCTGAACTTGTCTATAGTTAGATAAGTAGGGGAAAGAAAAAAAAAAAAATTTCTACTGTTGGGGTTGATCTTTGTTACCTTTTTTGAACTTAATCCTGGATTCTCCATCTTCTGTGGCTGCCTACATTATGCTCATTGAACCTAATGATCATTTTTTTCATTCCACTTCTAACAAACATTGCCCCAGACAATAGCATCTGTTTTGCAGCAGCAATTCCCTCAAGGATTTTGCCTACAGATCTGCTGCGTGCTAGTCTTCATGTTTGCTGAATAGAACTAATCCATCCATTCAGCTTTATTCTGTTAGAGAATACCACTCATTCTAGTGATACAACTTCCTGCCACGTTTGCTTTTTCTGCAGAAGACTAGCCGTTTTGGAGCTTTATTGATAGCAACAACTATCCAGATATGTTGTCTTTGTTTTGTTTTTACTTGTAGTTGTGACTAATTTGATGAGACTTTTATGTTAAAATGACCTTGTCAACAATCACACTGTTCTTTGTTAACTTAGGTAGCAATTCGAAACTCAGGAGTACTAGTGCTTAGGATCAGTGGATTTGTAGATACCCCTCAAATAAAGATCGATGTGGTAAGTATGAAGACATTCTAGCAATTGGTAAGACTTGTAGTGTTTTGCATTACCTTGATGTCAAAGTGCTTCTTCTCTACTTTGTATTTTCTGTTTTTATTTCCTGTGTGAACTTCCTGAGGAAAATTATCAAATGAAGGAAAGTAACTTAGGAGGAGAAATTAAAAGCTAAACGTACATGTGGAAGTTACACTAAGAGTTAACTCTAACCTTTGGACTTGAACACTTGGGAAAAATAATTGTATTAATACAGAGAGGATTTCTTTAAGTTAGTTACAGAGAAAAATGTAGGATAGCGGTAAGTGGATCCATTGATCTATTTATTGAAAGAAGAAAACCCTTGTGATGCTGCAACTGGATTTCTATATTGAATTCTTAACTGTTGTGTTTGCTACCTTGGAAATAATTTCAAGATAAGGGCTAGGCAAAACAATTGATCAATTGAGATGTCTGCCTGATGGTAAATCTGTGAAAAATGTAGTTCAAGTTCTGTTCAACTACAGGCTTTTTTTTTTCTTCTTTAAACTTACAGGAACAATTTGATTTTGGTGGTGTTTATGTTGGTTCTACAAAATCAATTCCATTTTTACTGCAGAATGAAGGACAAGCATGTACCAAAGTGTTATTTGATTTTTTGAAGTATAAGGATTTTAAACTTGATTCTAACAAGGATGACAAGACAGGTATTGGCTTTTGTTGTATCAATTTTCACTGAATAAAAAAAATGGGATAATGTTAAGAGAAAATCTGTGAGAATATTTCTGGCATATAAATGTTATAATTCACAGAAAATGTAAAGCACTCATTTTGTATTGAACAGTGGTTTAATGTAAAAAATGACATTTGCTAAAATTAAGCATTTGGAAAATAGTTTCCTGTAGATTATTATTATTATTTTTTTTGCCTATGGTTGCAAAGGCATTTAAAAATGTCTGAATACCTTCATGCCTGTTAAAATTAAAAAACAAAACAAAAAACAATGTCAACTCTACTTATTTCCTATTCTTAGACTTTTGCCCCCCGTTTTGATAATGTTTACTTTTAAGTTAATTCATCATCATTATGGTGTTCTGGATTTTTTTATAACACTGCAAGGAGTCAGAGTTAATCACAGGGTCTCTTTTACGTAATGCCCAAATTAGATGGCATTGGAGCAGTATAAGGAATTTGGCTGCTGTTCTTTTGTTTCTTGATATGACTACAGTTTCTTATTCTTTATTCGTTGTTGCTCATCCCTTTTTTAATTCAGTCCTGGTATTGTCTGTGCTATACTTAAACATGAAAGATTTTTCAGCTATGTTCATTCAGCCTCTTGTTACTGCAAGCTCAGGAAATTGGAACACTTGTGCAAGCCAGTATTTTAATTTCTATTTATATCCTTATGTAGAACTAAATGTGGATGATCACAAAAAGGAATCTGATGAGAACAAAGGGATCTCCTTACCACACAATAGATTTCAAAGGGAAAGTGAAGGCCCTTAGTCAGTTATCTTAATTAAAGGTCTGTAAGACTGTCTATGGTAGACAACTAACCACCCTGGGAATTGATTCATTACACGATTTCTAGATCAGACTTTGTGCTTGAAACGAATAACGTGACATCCATTGATATCCCATATTGTTCAGATGGTTTTGTCACAGAGTGAATATTGTCCTCAGAGGTGGTTTACTTCATGCTTCTGTCAGTGTTTTTAAAATAGGACCCAAAAGCCTAAAGAATTAAGGAAGCCTAAACTGGTAAAGGCTAGAAGTCATTTAGGGGGGGAAAAACTTCAGCTGACTATTTTATGACTTTCATTAAAGTTACTGTTATTATCACTTCTGAAAGTTAACTCCAGAATGCTTATGAAAATATGTTCATTTATATCTTGATGATAAACATCTGCTGTGTATATATCTGTGGTGGACATCACTTAAAATTACTGCAATTCTTACAAGATTGATATTTAGTACAAAGGCACCTGTAATGTGATTCTGACTTTTGTTTGACAGTGGTTGACAGCGGTTCTTCAAAGACTCATTTGCATTCAGTTACTTTACAGGGAAAGTCATCCCTGCAGTGCTCCTTGTCCTTCACACCTAAAGAGGTAGGCTTTCATATTATGAACCTCAACAAACCTGTTGTATTAGTTATTTTGTATCATAAAATCATAGAATGGCGTGGCTTGGAAGGGACCTCAATGTTCAGCTAGTACCAACTCTACTGCCATAGTCAGGGTGGCCATCCACTAAAACAGGCACCTGCTCAAGTTGCCCAGGGTTCCGTTCAACCTGATCTTGAAATTTGTAATGCCGTTGTGAGGGAGACAGATATAAATTGGAGTAAGTCATAGAAATAACATAAGTAAAACAGGTAAAATAATTGTTCAGTGCCAATAATACTTACCACACTTCCTGTTTGAGTTGCTGTGCTCAGAGAAAGAAGTGGATCAATGAAAGCAATAGAAATGATTAGAACTCCAGAAAGTACAAAATAAAAAATAAATAGAATATTGTTAACATATGGTAGTATCATTGTAGTAGATAGGAATGAATAATGAGTGTAAATTATGACAGGTGGATTAAATTTGAGATAAAAACTCTCTATAGCAAAAGGGGTCAAATTTTCAGGTAAATTATTTTGGAATCTTGGTTATTGAAGACTCCTGAGAAGGGTTTGACAAACCTAGGAATGCCATGCTCTCGTTTTTTGCTAGAGAATGGAATAAATTATCTTTAAGTTTAGTGCATACAATTTCAATTTATCTTGTAGTTTGTTTACCCAGTAGTTGCTGGAGTGAACTATCAAGGCTTAATAAATATTCTTTCTGTGTGAAATTCAAAACAGTTGAACTAACTAACTAATACACAGAACTGTAGATTTTTAGCTTATGAAATTGGAATATGGAAAAGCTATCTGCTTATCTCTGTTATGGAGGTGCATACATTGTTATAATTGCATTTTTGTTTCCACTTTCCTCTTCTGTCTTAGGAAATGGCTTTTTATTTCAGCCCACAAGTTCAATTTTGTCTCTAATTCTTGCCATCATCCAGAGGTGCATGTTTCTTTTTGTTAAAGTAATGTGTTCAAATTGTGTTCTCTTAAGCATATTTTTCACCTTAAAGTCATGATAGATACTGAAAGCTTCTCATGCTTTTTTCTCTGTTTACACTGGCTGATTGTAATATAGGAATGAGAAGCAAAATGCTACTTCGTAACTACCAGTTAGCATCTAGTAAGCCATGAATATAACAGCACAGTAAGTCAATGGTTGATAAAACTGGAATGCCTTTCTCTAAGAACTTTCCGAATCTCCTGAGTTTTCCTTCCTTTTTTGGTCATCGTCTTTGCAGAGGTTTCCTGTTTGTGGATTAGATGAGAACAAAGAAATGACTATACAAATATTATTTTAATTTTGCTGAGCTAGTGGTTGATATTCTTTTCAGCATCTACATAGAAAATTCAGAAGTTAGAAGTTTGATAAAAGTGGAATGCTCAAACATACTGATTTAAAAATTATAAGCAGGATCTGAAACATTACTTTAGAATCACACAATGCTATTTCATAAAAAAATACAGGGATATGTACAACGTGTAAGATTTAAATTTAAAAATAGGTTAAATTTTAAGGCTTCTGTATTAGTTTATCCTAGAGTCGTAGAATGATCTGGGTTGGAAGGGACCTCAAGGATCATGAATCTCCAACTCCCCTGCCACATGCAGGGCCACCAACCTCCCCATTTAATACCAGACCAGGCTGCCCAGGGCCCCATCCAACCTGGCCTTGAACACCTCCAGGGATGGGGCATCTACCACTTCTCTGGGGCAGCCTGTTCCAGCACCTCACCACTCTGTAAAGAATTTCCACCTGACGTCTAACCTAAATCTTCAACTTAAAACCATTTCCCCTTGTCCTGCCATTTTCTACCCTTTCAAAGAGTTGACTCCCCTCCTGTTTGTAGGCTCCCTTTAGGTACTGGAAGGCTGCAATGAGGTCACCCCGCAGCCTTCTCTTCTCCAGGCCCAGCTCCCTCAGCCTGTCTTCATAGGGGAGGTGCTCCAGCCCCCTGATCATCTTTGTGGCTCTCCTCTGGACCCTCTCCAGCAGCTCTCTGTCTTGTACTGGGGACTCCAGACCTGGACACAGTACTACAGATGGGGTCTTTCAAGAGCAGAGTAAAGAGGGACAATCACCTTCCTCTCCCCTGCTGGCCACCCCTCTTCTGATGGAGCCCAGGATACCATTTGCTTTCCCAGCTGCAAGGGCACACTGCTGGCTCATGTTCAGTTTTTCATCCACCAGGACCCCCAGGTCCTTCTCTGCAGGGCTGCTCTCAAGGACCGCTCCTTCCAGTCTGTATGGATGTGTGGGATTCTCTGGCCCAAGTGCAAAACCTTGCACTTTGCTGCGTTGAATCTCATTAGGTTCACCCAGGCCCACCTTTCAAGCCTGTTGAGGTCCCTCTGAATGGCATCCCTTCCTTCCACCTTGTTAACCACACCACTCAGCTTGGTTTCATCAGCCAACTTGCTGAGGGTGCACTCAATTCTGTTGTCGATGTCATTGATAAAGATGTTAAAGAGTACAGGTCCCAAGACAGACCCCTGGGGGGATGCTGCTCGTTACTGGCTTCCACCTGGACATAGAGGGTGGTGATTAATGGTTCTGTCTGGAGCCTGTCAACCAATTTCTTATCCATTGAGTGGTCCACCCATCAAATCCATATTCCTCCAATTTGGAGATAAGGATGTGGTGGGGGACCATGTAAAAGGCCTTGCTCAAGTCCAGGTTCATGATATTGGTTGCCTTTCCTATGTCCACTGATGCTGTCACTCCATCGTAGAAGGCCACCAGATTAGTTAAACATGACCTTCCCCTGGTGAAACTGTGCTAGTTGTCTTGGATCACACATTCATTCTTCATGTGATCAAGTATATTGTCCAGGAGGATCTGTTACATGATCTTCCCAGGCAGAGGTGAGACTCACCGGCATGTAGTTCCCCGGGTCCTCCTTGCTCCTTTTCTTTTAAAGGGGAGTGATGTGACCCTTCCTCCAGTCATCTGGGGCCTCACCTGACAGCCACAACTTTTCAAATATGATGGGGAGTGGCTTAATATGATGGATTGTATTTCAGTTAGAGGGACCTCAAAGCCCGCCCACCCAACCCAACCCCTGCTGTAGACAGGGCTGGCCCCCCCCCCCCCCCCCAGTTCAGGCTGCCCAGGGCCCCATCCAACCTGGCCTTGAGCGCCTCAAAGGATGGGGCACCACAGCTTCTCTGGGCAGCCCGGGCCAGGGTCTCACTACACTGGAAGTGAAAAATTTCCCCCTGACATCTAACCTAAATCTCATCTCTTTTAGGTTAAAGCTTGTCCTGTTGTTGTCGGGCCATGTAAAAACTTGGTCTCCCTCCTGCCTATAAGTTCCTTTTTAAGTACTGGAAGGCCTTAATGAGGCCTCCCTGTAGACTTCTCCAAGCTAAACAAGCCCAGCTCCCTTAACCTTTCTACATAAGAATTGGTGCTCCAGCCCTTTGATCATCTTTGTGGCCCTCCTCTGGACCTGCTTCAGTAGTTTTATTTCTCCAAAACTGTTTAACTTAAATGCCATGGCAGGGGGTTGGAATCTGGGTGGTCTTTCATGTCCCTCTTAAACCAAACCATTCTATGACTTGCAATGTATATTTCTAACCTGCAGTGTAGTTGTAGTCAACTTTTTTTCCCCCTCCCCTTTCATCTTGGTAGATAAAAGTACATAATTATGTGTAAGGTCTAAAATTCAGCCATATTGATATAAGCCATAACCTGGAACTTGGCAGCTCTGTTTCTGCTTATTGCGTGGGATTTATCTGGTGATAGTCCTGCTGTACAAACTGATTTCTTATTCTTCACTGTACTAGAAAGTACTGCAGCAGAAAAGCCAATTATGTCCTTCTAGGCTAGTGAAATACTAACTCTCTAAAATCCTAAATAAATCTTATCCCTCCAAACTATCAAAATCAGGATTCTGTGTCTCTTTTAGTACTTCATTTCCTACTGAATTATAATTGATCTTTATTGCTATTTTCTTTCCTAGTTTTAATCCATGCTAGTTAGGATGATTTAATGTTTTTTTTTTTTTTCTTATGTTGCTGTAAATTTAAGTGATTAGGCATATAGAATATCTACTGTTTCAGAAGTCTTCTGAAATAATGTGATTTCATTTGTCATCTGAGCATCTCCAACTGTCACTTATGAATAGTGGTATGGTAATCTAACTGAAAGCAAGGTTATATTAGTTGCAGCCTGCTTTATTTATGATATAAATTTTAGGGGGGAAGAAAAATTTTTCTTGCCCACAGCTTCTCTGGGCAGCCTGGGCCAGGGTCTCTCTGCCCTCTCAGTGAAAAAAAATTTCTCCCTGACATCTCACTTAAATCTCATCTCTTAGATTAAAGCTCTTCCTCTTGTCCTGTCATTATCAGACTATGCAAAAAGGCAGTCTCCCTCCTGCCTTTAAGCTCCTTTTAAGTTCTGGAAGGTTTCAGTGGGGTCTTCCTGGATCCTTCTCCAGGCTGAAGAATCCTAACACATCCTCTCTTTCTTCATGAGAGGTGCTTCAGCTCTTTGATCATCTTTGTGGTCCTTCCCTGAGCCTGTTTCTATTACTCCATGCAGACATACAGAAACTCTGAATAGCTCCCACAATTTGTATTAAAATGTAATAGGCACAGTTAAATGTGACATCAAAGGAAATTCCTAAAGAGGAGATATGTTGGCAAGTTTATAAAATAACATCGACAAATTTTGACATATCTCTCCCACTGCTCTAAGGAGTAGTGAAATTAAACTAAGTGTAGGAGCTGCTAAGGCAAGGCATGCTTCCTTCTTGTTTCTCCAGCCTCTCAGAAAATGTTAGAGGTGACAGAGCTCTCCATCTCACTAGAAAGAGTTTAACATTGGGATTCATTTGCATTTATTGTTAGAGAGGTATGTGAGAACAATATACAAAAATACAAATGGGTAAGCTGCTAAACCTTCTTAATATTTGTATAAAGAACAAATGATCCTTTCTCTTTTGCTTTGTTATACTTTTAATTAACTCTCAATGACTACATTTCAGTTTTGTTTTTTCACTTTGGTTTAGCTTGCTGTACGTCTGATTTGTTATACAGGGCTTTTATTTCAGATGCTGAAATAAAATTTCATGCTAGTTTTAAGAATGGCAACAAATAAATAGACAATATGAACATATGGCTGAATACTTGTTGGAGTTCCCCTGACCTTATCCAAGAAGTAAGGTTTTTCTGTCTTTTACCCATATTCTGCAAACTAGATTTTGCTACCTATCTAGGTAACACTAAGGTGCCCTTTGTTTCTCTCTTCTGTACAAGACAAGTAGGCAGTGTGTGAGCACAGTGAATATTGGCCCAGTGATGATTTTTGTTCCTGTGTTGTCATTGTGCTTTATGAGGCTGGGTAATAGACCTGGTAGCAGCAGTATCATGCAAGTTCTAGTAAGGCAAAAAGGAAAAACAAGGTGTAGGGTGTGCTGCTTTAAAAAAAAAAAAAAAAAAAAAAATCTGCTGGAAAAAAGCAAATTCCAGCATCTTGGAAAAAAGGCAGATTACACAGCTGTGCAATAATGAGGCTCATGAGAGCTTTGATTGAGACAAATGGAGAAAGTCTCAACTGTCAGAGCTTATTGCTTAGGCTTTGTGGCAGGAAGTGGCAGGTGGTATTTGATTTATTTATTATTTGACAGTGATAATAATGGAATTGTTTATTTTTAGTGAACAGAATTCTCAGATAAGAAATTCCATGGAAAACCAGATGTGAAACTGCAAAATACTCAGAGTATTTTTAATGCATCGTCTTTGTACTGTACTCTGTAGTTTAATTTTAATGTTTTAAATGGTGGATTTCAACACTTGTTGCATTATTTGTTGTGCTGCTTATAAGCGATAGCTAGGAAATTTAGGTTGCATTAAAATATGTGTATGTTTTAACAAAAGGCTAACGTTAAGTCTTAAAACTTGTGTGTAGATTTTGTATTCAGCTACAGTGCATAAGCACTTGGTTCTTCAGTATCATTTTATTATATTGTTTGGTTTAAATTTTAGAGTAATTTTTTTTAATATAGTCACAATTCTGGAATCACTGCTGAAATCTATTTTGCTAGTGCTACAAATAAATTTTAAAATGATTCCTACACACAAAAAAATTGGTGATTTCGAATGCTTCAAGATATTTGTACAGTGTGCTAATTATGTGATAAATACATTGATATTTTCTTTCACAGATGTTTTAAGTGATAGTTTACTGATTGACTATGTGAAGCGGTACTGTAAGAGCAAGTCTTGTGATTTTAGGGAGATATGATGTATTCTTTGTGCTAAATAAAGTGTTTGATTCCTGGATTTGACAGCAACATTTTTGCTCAATCTTGTTCCCCCCTCAGTCTGATAATTCTGCTTAATTTTTTTTCGAATGCATTCGTTTTAAGTGCCTTTATATTCTCTCTTTATATTCTGGCTTTTGGGGTAACACTTTCCTCTTTTGTTTATTTCAGTGTACTTTGTGTTGAGGCCTGAGGCCAGAAGGCACTCAGCTGTGTTCACTTTCCACTGTTTGGCTTAGAGCTGTCATCTACTCTGTGACCGAACCATGGCATTTTGAAAATCTCAAATGAATTTGGGTAGCTGAGCTTTCTTGATCAAAAAAGTTTTCTTAAAACTTTACAACATTTATTTAGCTATTTTTAAGGAAGAGATGTGTTTTTCTTGTAAATGACTACTAAATGAAATATTGCAGAAATATGTTTTATTTAAAGAATTGTTATCTTGTGTCGTGGCTTCCTACACGAGTGTATCTGTTGGAGGTGACCACATAACAAAAAACTGCTTTGTTGCATATGACTGTTCTTTTTAAAGCTTCTTTTGAAGTATTTGAATTGCTGAGGTTCCCACTTTGCAGATCAGGTCTCTTTTCCAATTAATGTGCATAATTACATTAAATCAGGACAGGAAAAATATTTCATATTATATTAATAACCCTGAGTGTTTGTGAAATAACTCGTACGAGGCTGCTTGCTTCTTATCCTTTCCTCCTCATGTCCTCTGGTTTACAAAATTAAATGTAGGCTTCAGAAAAATATCTGAACAAATGAATAACTATGGAGAATTCATGGACTGTAAGTCTAGTAATAATTTCAGAGGTTTTGTTTGATTTTTTTTAAAGAAATGTCATTAATTTTGTGCATTATGCAAAATAATAGATAATTTTTCATTTTGAAGTATTAGAGATTGAAAGTGAAAAATAAATCTGCTGTGAAAAGTAATGATTGTGGTTGCAAAGCATTAAGAAAAAAACTTTCAATTCTGTTTCAGTGATGTTTATACATGTATATTATTATAATACAATTTCTGTACATAAATCTGAGTCATTTTTTATTTTGAGTGCATGTTAATGTGCAGTTAATGAATGAAAGGTGTGTATGAATCAGGTACAAGTTATGTGACTTGTTTGATATTATGAAAATCCACTTCTGTGAGTGGTCTTGGCTCTGTCTTTACACTATTGAACTTCAGGGCAAATGTAGGCTTTCAGTGAACATAAGGATCTATGTGTAGTGAATCAAACTGTTGCTTTTGTTTGCCAGTATGAAGCAGGTAAAACTCTTGCTTCACAATAGCAGGAAAACACATTGGCCTGATGCTGGGAATGAAGAACAAATTTTGAAAAGCTGCTTTGGAAGGATAGAGAGATTCCACCTCTTACTGGCCAACCTGAACGCACAAAACAGTAGTGCTATAGACACTGTTCTTTTGCATAATCAATTATGTCATAACATGTTAAGCAGTGTAATCTTAGCTAGCAGGGGCTTGAAAAATTGTATAATTATATTTGTATGCCTGTCATACATGATAAGAATGGAAAGGATTTTCTAGATAAATTGTTTATACTGCATTGCTTTGGCAGTAGTACTTGGAGTATTAGAATTGCCCACATAGGATGTCCATGCTGGCTATGGGAAGCTGCCAGGCCTGGCTATAATCTTTAAACCTGAGATGTGTGCTGAGATATGCGGTCATCTTTTCTTTATGGTGAGCTGTACTGCTTGGGAGCCATTGATACATGCAGCAGATTGCATTTTACACTTTAGAAGATGAATGCTAGGTACGTGTGACCAATATAAAAAATTGTACAGCTTGAGGAGCGTGATAGAAGCTTCTGATGGGATCTGGTCTGTAACTGTTAAACTCTCTAGCTTGACTAGAGAGTACTGGAAAATTTCCCTCTTATTGATTCACTTTGAAGTTGTTTCTTTCTTAAACATGTATTTTTACAGCTATGTTACTAATGCACCAGGTATTCACCTTTAATTTGTCAAACCTCACATATATTTTCAGAAAATAATTTAAATTATTTTTGATGGATTTCAAAGTCTTGATGTGCTTTTTATGCTTTTTATTTTCAACTGTGAGGAAAAGATAGTTGTTTGTCTAAAGCTGTAAAGAGACACTGTTGTGAAGGACAACATATTTCAAACATGCTTTGAAGTGAAAGCAGTTTCTACCTCTGTGAGGAAAATATCCTTTTTAGCTTTTTTCCATTATTTGCATTTTATACTGATGTAATGTAGAATATTTTTTGTGGTGGTTTTTATGGCATTAAATATAGAAGCACGTTTAAATTCTATCAGGCTTTTTACTCAGTCTTTGCTAACAATACAATTCAGTATTAGTTACTAAAAAAATTTCATGTCATTTATCGTCTTAATTTTGGAAAGTGCAATTCTGTATTATAAAATCTTTCAGATCTGAATCATCAGTGATAATATGAGTGCTGTGATCTTGCTAGAAAGAATTTCCCCTCGCTGCACATAGTCATCTTACGAAATATATGTTCCATAACATTCAGCACATGTTGCTCACCAGGAGCTTGTAGATCTGTCTTACAAATGCTGCTGGAACTCCAAACATTATAAATGCTGTGTTCTTGATTCTCATTATCTAAGTTCTGTGTTGAATCTGTTGCAGGTGAATATTTGCCTCATTTTTTGTGGTAGGGCCTTTTTTTTTTTTTTTTTTTTTTCCTGTCATTTATATATTGTGCTCACTACAATGTATACAAAAGTAAAGCACAATGCACTATTCCCTGTGGTATTTGGAAGCTCTTAAATTATTTATATCTCCTTTATATACCTGGCTTTGCTGCATATTTTAAGCAGCACACAGACTTTATAGGCCAGAATCCTTTTTGAAGATTGCAGTGTCCTTCAAGGTGAAAACAGCTGTAGAATTTGAAGTATCCCAGTAGTGGCTTTATGGTAGAAGGTTTGGCTTTTCTTATGTTGCCTTTTTTATGGTTATCTTTTTTTTTTTTTTTTTTTTCTTCCCTTTGTCTGGAGAGCATACTGTAAAGTTTGTCCTTGTAAAGACTGCACAAAAGACAAGAAATGCCTTCTTGAAAAGTGCACTATGAAATAAATTAGGCCTCTCAAGTGCATAAGCTGTGTGTGGATGTGGGGAGAAGGAAGGAAGGAGGGAACTTTCAGTGAAATTAACTACTCTTTTCAAATTCTATAAACCTACTTATGAGGGGGATGTTACTGCTGCAATAAAACTGGGATCAAAACCAATGGAATTTGGAATCTTCAAAATCAGTGAGGTTCAATGATGGTGGTTTTAGTAGTGTCTGTTTTGCTCATACTTCACTTGAATGTTTGAGCCCATGTTGCTTATGCTGAGTCTTTCTCTTCAACTTTTGAAAATCACTTTCTTAATTTACATAGTTTTGTTTCCCCCTCCTTGCTCATGGTTATGTCACAGTTCCAATCTTTATCTTTGCTCATATTGCGAAGGAGCGCAGCATGGTGACTTACCAGAAGCCTTGTCTGTAGCTGTGCTGATAACCCTGATTCTTTTGAGCATACAATTTTTTTTCCTTGGTAGGGTGAATATGTCTTTTCACTGCATAGTTAAATGACTGATAACAAATAGTAATGAAAATCCTATTCCTGTGATCAACTTTAATGTTAATTTTGATAATTATGAAATAGTAATAAGGAACAGTGATAGCGCTCAGATGGTTCAAGAAACACCAATTGCTTTGGGAAAGTGACCATGATGATATTTATGTTCTTTAGGTGGCGGCGTATAACTTCATTCTTCCAGTTAACACTCGTTGGTATGACCTTCCATTGCTACAGCAACACAGTGCATCTGCAGCTTCTGTTGGATCTGTAAAGCATGTCATTGCTCCACAGCCACGGAGAGCGACTGTGGCTATTCCAATCTGTAGAGTTAAAGCAGTTGGTAGGTAAACTAGGAACCTAAAGAAAGTGATAGCTGCTTACATTTGTGGTGATATTTTTGCTTGTGTTCCAATTACAGAGAATTACCATTTAACTGCACCCTCCTCCTCCTTTAAAAAAAAATAAAAAATAAAAAATTGTAAATTTGTATTTTTAAATATATATAAACTTCTTTCTGTGCATATGTAAATCCTATCACATATGCTATGAAATATGTTTTTTTTTTTTTTTTCTATGGGTGTTTTCCTATATCGGTTTTCCAATTCTTTGATTTAAATAAAAACAAAAAACTAAAAAAAAAAAAAATCAAAATTCAGTTTTGTTCTTACTCCAGTTAATATCTCTGCTCCTTAATGTATAAATCTCAGCATTGACAGCAGTTCATCTGTGTAGAAAACTGGTGTATCATTCATGATCCTTTTCCAGTCTCCACCTGTGAAAACCATGAGCTCCAGCTATATTTAAAATCCTTTTAGAATGCCTCTATGCCTCTGGTCCCATTTGAGATAATGACTTAGTCTTTTTGCTTCTGTTTGCTTTCATACGAGGAACTGTACTCTTCTGGCCTTTCAGAATTTCTGAATATCCAAATTTACAGGCAGTTTGTCTGCAATAAGATATGAGTATCTTAAACAATTCTTCTCTGCTTTTGTTAAAACAGTTTCTGTTTTTGGTTACTCTCCTGTCTGATTCAAACAAATATATAAACCTCCATATGGTGGTTACTTGAATTCATCAGGTTTTCTCAACTCAATTTTTAATATGTATTTACTCTCTATTTGAGAATGAGACTTAAGTGTTGAATATCTTACTGAAATGTGATTCATATGTTTACAAAATCTCAGGAGCATTGAAGGGTACCTGGCTGAAAAAAATGTATAATGTGGGCTACAAGCAGCTCCTGTTTATTTTTGTCCTTAATTGAAGATTTCAGAGGAAGTCTTCCTTATGCAAAATTTAAGTCTTAAAGTGATCTCAAGAAGGTCTCTCACATTTCTTTGGAATCATTTAAGATGTGAGGGAGGTAAATTCATATTAAATGTTTCCACTATATTTAGTTTAAGAACAAACAATAAATATGCATATTAGTATGAGGCTAGTACAGATTGTTTCTCTAAAGAATTGTGAATCTAAGTAAATAACTGCTACTGTAGAAGTGGTTTATGGATTCAGAAGAAAAAACCCTTCAGTTTTCCATTTTTATTGAATTTATAAATCTTTATAGTAAGTTTAATATTCTGCCAAATAGAGCAGGTGTAGAATTGAATAAAAGGTTTTTCTTCAAACTGGCTACATTGGTAGCTAACAAGAAGCAATCATATTAAAATGAATCTATGATGCTTTCAGTACTTTATAATTGGCTATAATTTCTATTTAAATTTGAGTATTGGAATTACATTCTTATGGGATGTTATGGGGAACTGTGAAGAGATAGTCTAGATAAATATGTTGTTTACTCATTATTTCATATAATTATACAGCTATAGGCAACTAGTCAGATTATTTGTACCACTGAAAGCAAATTGATAATTACTACATTCTGAAAATTCAAAATTTGTCTGTTCTTGATTAATCCTTTCAGATCACTTTACAAATTGCACATGGATAAGAAGATATTGCAAGTTCGGACTTGTCATTTGGCAATATACCTAATTCTTTCTACTTTGTGTTGTGGCACATTTATTTTTCTTTCCTGTAATTTTTTTTCCTCTGACAGATTTTTTGATTGTTCATCAATTCAGAATGCCCACAACTGTGCAGTTGGTACTTCAATCTGTACCTTATATCCAATGTTTGTACTCAGAATTGTTCGCCCAGAGAAAAGAATCATTATGATCTCAGAGAATTCAACTCAGTCCTTTAACTTGAGTGTAATAAATGTTTTCAATCAATTGTAAACCTTCCACCCCTTCCTTTTTAAAGAAGTAAAAAATAAAAATGTAAAAGCAAGGTTTTTAGAGTGCTTCTTTGACTGGGATGTTGCTAATCTCTTAAGGACTTTCCTTAGAGACTGATTATTGTTGTGTAAGAAAACACTGAATATGCAAAAAAGCTAAACAGAGAACTCAGCATCCAAGTAGATAAATACAATTCCTACCTCATTCAGACAAAAAGGAAGGGTGTGTGTATTATCCATGTGAAGACAGTATGTGTGCTGTCTTTTAAAAATTGATCAGAGTTGCAGTTTCTTCATGGAGTTTCTCATATCTCCCCTTTTGGCCCTGGCTAGTCCTTCATTCTCGCTGTTTTCCTTGCACAGAATGATGTCTACAAAGAGTGGGGACTCTATGACTGACACAGTCGCACATTATTTGGTGAAAGCATTATTGAAATGATGAGGTTCCTACTCTAAAAGCATATGAATTTGCAGAGGTTCCCAGCTTATTAACCAAATATGGCAGTAAACTGAATACTCCTAGAACATCCATCCTAGTTTTTTTTTCCAAATCTTCACTCTGGACTTCATACTGTGCCGTGTTTTCTTTATTTTGGCTATATGGTATTAAGAGGAATGCTGTTGTCCTTAAAGTCTTTTCTAATGAATACTGTCACAACTATATTTTATAACTGCTAAAATAATAAAGAGTCTGGAAGTAAAATTAGTGGATTTGGATGTAAATATAGAATTATATGAAAGTAATATTCTGCAGTTTTTATTAAGAAAACGAATGAATATAACTGAAGTAAACACCTGAAGATATGCTAAGGTCTCCTTTTAATGACTGTTGCTTTTGATCTCTCAAGTATGCTTGTGAATATAGTCTGAATGTCCTTGAATTCATCTGCAACAGGAACAGATCACATGACACTGTGTATAGTATCCTTACACAAAGGAGAGATGCTATACATGTGGTAGGTGTAAAATTATAGTAATCTGAATGTGACTGAAGGGTCACTTTAAGTCAGAAACTTACCTTAGTGATTTTTATAATATGGGAACAATAAAATAAACCATAGCTTTACAAAAGGGGGGAGAAACAATTCTATTAAATATGTTCAGAAACAGTTATTTTATGAAGGCATTTTAGGGATCTATTTGTCAAAACAATACTGTATAACATTTTTAATTTTTTCAACAGTACTTCAGTCACCACTGGAGTTCTCCTCAACGGAACTTACATTTACACGACATTCAAGTGGTACGCGTTCGAATGTTCCTGATGAAAGTCTGGATTCTCAGGTATGTAAACAGAAGTGTTACTGCCTGTGTCTTTTAATTACTTAAAAAAGGAATTGGAAATTGTTGTATTTTGGATCTTAAAACTTACTCATGGTCTAAACATAATAATTTATGTATTTTAAATATTTTCCAGTTGCTGCTTTGTTCAAGTTTTGAATTCATGTTTTTCTTTGATCACTACAAAATTTCTAGAGCTCAGAGTTGGGCTTCTCCTGGCTTTCTGATGTATGAGAAAGAATAGGCACTGTGAGAGAGAGCAGTTCTGTGATAAAGGAGTGGATTATTTTGTTGTTGTTCACACTGTTTTCTTACTGGGTCGGAAAAAAATTGTTTTTGGAAGCTTTTTTTGAACTTTTTGTAATTTAAGTATTTGAAGACCTGGAAGTCTTTATGTCACGAATCATCTGTTCTTGCTGTTCTTCATTTGTACCATCAAAAACTCATTTATATTTCACTAAGCAATGTTTTGATCTGTTTATCTCACATAATTCTTTTTGTTTTCCCAGTTATAGAGGGCAGTGGCAAACAACTGGAAATCTTTTAGTCTGTGCTGATATGCATGCTCATTTCCTCACCTTATAGTAAACTGGGTTCTTAATTTATTTCTAGTGCTTTCGTTTTCAATGTGATCTGATTGCGAAAGAATTGAAATATTGTGGTGCTTGCTGCTTTTCCATTTTTCATCATGCTCTTCTTTCTCTCTAAATATTTACAGAAACTTGACCTGAAGAATATCTCAAAGCAACAGTTGGCATGGAAGTTGAATTGTGACGATGCTGGCAAAAGTGTAGAAGGTGGTGTATTTAAATTTAGTCAGCAGATGGGATTTCTTGATCCAGGACAAAAAATCAGTATTGATGTGTTCTTCTGCTCTTGTAAGTAATCTTGTTAGTTCTTCTACAGATATTTTGAACAGTTTTGTCATTTTTATAGATCTGTTTAAATCAGTTCTCATAGTGAATGTTGACTAGCACTTCTTTTGATGATCTTTGAGTTGATGTGAGTAAAGGGCTTGTTGAAGGTCTGAGAAAATAACCTAATAGAAAACATTGGATCTACTTTGCACGTAGAACACATCAAAGGCTGGGATACCTGACTTGTTTTCAGTATACTGCTAACGTACACTTGGGTAAACTTTAAATGCTTAAGTTTTCCAAGAATACTTAGAGCATATGCGATTCCTTGATTTTTACTTTTTCTTTTTAAATAGGCAGAACTTAAATAAGAATAGAAATTTCCTTCCTCAAAAAGATGTAAAATCAGTTAGGTATATTATTTTCTGAGTAGTTTGCTCAGGCAAGCAGACGCCAAGTTAAAAGCATAAGATAGATTTCTAGAAAAGCTTGGGAGCATGTAGGAAGGTGGCAATCGACAACATATGCCAGAAGAGAAATTGCAGAACATGAATATTAGAATTCCACATTATACCCAGTCAAGTGTTTTGCATAGAGAGTAATTTAACACTGAACTTGAATTGCTGAAGCCTCTCACAGAACTCAGAGTGGTATTAACAGTTTTAAGTGCCTACTGGTGGCCCCAGCATTACTGAAAAGAAGGAAGGTTTTCTTGTTGGTTGTGTATGATATATTTAATGTTGCTCTGCATGCATATTGTGAATATGCAAGAGCAGTATTTATTGCATACATTGTTTGGAGTTGATTGCTGCACTTCAGGAAGTTTCCCAATATTATATATATATATAAATACATAAAGATTATATTTAGAAGAATATATAAAGATTATATTTTATCTTTTTGATAGCTTTTGTTTTCAGTTTATGGTTGGGCTGTTATTTTTGCCTCCTGAAATGGAGAAGTATATGTATTGCGTATAATGATTTTTGCAGAACTAATTAAAAGATGGTGTACTTTAAAGGAGGAAACAAATCATTCATATAATGGTTGTGCAAGTTACATGTTTATATTGTGAGAATGTATTAAGATTGAAGCAAAAACCAACATAAAATACAATATTTTGAATTACTGAATCAATTATATGTGTAAATGCAAACAATTATATACAGAATGAACACTGGTAAATAATTATCATTTGAAATCATTTGTATTTTCACTGTTTTTACTCTTTCTTTTATTTACAGAAAATCATAAATAATTGTAAAAGTCAGTTGCTCTTAATTTGATCTTCAAAATGTCTTCCCATGATCTGTAGCCCTTTTGTAATATATCTTAATTGAAATTAATTACTCTTCTAGTAGAAAACTAGGTAGAACAAAACCCATACTACAGAAACAATTAATGAAGAGCTTGTAATGAACTTCATAGGTATGCAGGGTAAGGTTTTACTATACGGGGAAGAACAATCCTTAAAAAGAAGCTTGATTATTCTTTGAAGCAATTTCTTAAAATGTTCCACAATATTTAGAATAATAATTCATAATTATTAAATGAACATGATTCACTGCCTCTGGAAGATGGGTTGATTATGTAATAGGCATAGTGAACATTACAACCACCATCTTCTCTTACTTCGGTAGGAAAAACTCCAGATTATATGACTGACTTTTAACAGTTCCTGCACTTTTTTTTTAAGGGCTGATCTTTAGCTTTTAACTAACTCTACCTTCTTGGTTTTCAAGTCTGTATAACAGTGTACACAAATTTTTCACTGGCATCCATTTAGTTTGAAGGTGTATATTTGTAATATGCTGGACTTTTGGGTAATTCATGCCATAACTAAACTGGAAATATTTAAGTGGGTTACGAGGGTGCAAAGTGAGTAACATCTGATACAAACTTGAGGAGCAGAAAATAATTTGAAGAAAATAATAATCTGTGAAGTTAGTTGAACTAATGACAGAAGTACTAGTTACATATATATTGTTTTAAGTAACACGTGCTTGTCCAGACATATTACATACAAAATTACTTGTTTTGCTATCACTTTCCTTCTTAAATGTTAAGTGAGGATGTTTCCATGCTCATTAATCTGTTAACACTTGGGAGTTGAAGGAAAATCTGTTTCTCTAAAAAATGAAAAGTTTCAACTGTTTGGGTTGTCTTAGAAAATGTCGTAAGGATTTGTTTCTAAACACAAGAGGTATTCATCAGTTGGTGAAAATAGTTTTCTTTTGCTAATTTTTCAGCAGGTGGGAATAACTGAAAATTTGGAAAATGGCTCTTTCTTCTTTGGAGTAACAGTTTGATAGTCTAACAGTTGGTAAAGGCAGTGCTTTGCTTTACGTTACCAATAAAAGAAAGTATGCTTTTGTCATCTAATAGAAAGGTGTCTTGCAGCAGTTAGCAGGATCACATGAGAAGAGATGTAACACAAGGAAAAATTTTAATGGAGAATAATTAAGAATTTCAAAAATTTGTGATAAGTTCTTGGATTTGTGGTTTTCTAAAGCAATTATTCTAAATTTACTTAATAAATACATCTTCTGATATAACGCTTGCTGTTTGTTAAACTACGTTTCAATTAAGAAATAGAACTGGTGACTGTTTTTTAAAGTTCTTACTGTAACTCTTTTAGTTGTTGAATTTATAGTAAAAAATATATTTTTAAAAAACTTTTTTAACAGCTTGTCCTGGGACATATACATCTGAAATGTCAGTGTGTGTAAATGATTATCCATCACATTATAAAGTAACATTGTCTGGTACTGTCAAGTCATCAAAAATACATTTTGATCCTCCCTTCCTTATGCTGATGCCTGTTCCTCTGGATGTGAAAACTGAGACGGCCATCAAAATTATTCCGCAAGATTATTTAAGGTAAAAATATCAAAATAAGTTCATTACAAAATTGGAGTGATTCTTGTTTTCTATTCTCTCCTGAAATAGTGAACTCATTTTTCTTTGTGAAGTAAAATGAAGTTACTTGATGATTGCATCTGAAAGAATTCCAGATTGGTCTGGACTGACTTACATTGTCATTTCAGAACTAGAACCTAAAATTACATAACCAGGGAAAGGATCTTGATATATCTTACAAATTTCCACTTTATACTGCTGTCGTAAAAAAAACAAAAACAAAAAAACAAACTTGCATGAGTATTAATGTGATAATGTAACCTAATATATAAATGTGAAAGATTTAGGTTTAGGAAACCTCTGAAAAAGGAAGTAACATTTAAGTCTTTTAGCAATGAGTAGAAATTGCTCTTCATTTGGATGTTGAGTTATTGTGGTTAGTCTTAAAATGCTGAGGTACATGTGTGCAGAACAAATCTAAGAGAAATTGGTTTTACTTGATGTGTATGTCCAAACTGAAGTTATTCTTTATTTAATTGTAAAAAGCAGTTTCATAGATGTATGAATCTGTGAATCAAATTCATTACTCTCATCCTCTGTATGCAATTGCCATTGCTATTTATTTTCAACACAGGAAAACACGAATTCAGGTTGAACTTCCAGAGCTTGAACTTGAAGATGGTGACAGGATTTCCCCTTTTTCTGTACGATTCCCAGAAGGACAAGATATTGTTCTTTCATCAGATGGCACAAATATGGAACTAATTTGTCATATCAGCTTCAAATCATCTACTCCAGTGTCATTTTTAGGGAATATATTCTTCACTGATAAAGATGAAAACAGGTAATATGTGCAATTCAAATTCACTTGGGGGTATGGTCAAAACTGTCAGAAGAGGATATAAAACAGGAATTGTAATACAAGTTGGTTGGCTAAAGGCATGCAAGAATTCTGGAAAAAAAAAAAAAAAAAGAAACTTAAAAATAGATTTTTTTTTTCTCAATTGTTTTTCAATTCCTAAACACAAATTCAACTTTGGTCCCTAAAGTAAGATTTATCTAAGTTGCCATGTTAAGGTCTTGTTTTATTTATACCTTTACTGGTAATTCTTCTGTTTTCTAAGATTTCTTTGGAGGCACATGCTTTTGATTCAACAAATCCTGACAATTTCTATTTCAAATTAGTCTACTTCTTGTAAAATGCCTTATTAAAATGTTGCAGGCATTCTATGCTGGATTTCAGTGTGGTGTAAGATTTTGGCTTGAGGCAAACTAGAATGTCTGAAAATTATTATTATTTTAAGCAATGAAATGTTTATGACAGTGTAGAGTCTTATTTCTGGTTTTATCCTAGTTATATTAGGAGAAGATGTTGACATTTATCATGTATTTGCAAATCTTTACTATTAGAAGAATTGCTCAATTTTCAGTCCTATCAAAAGCTTCAGACATTCCCACTGTATCTAAGAATTCAAGAAGAGACAGGTCTGAATAATTTAGCAGGCCTTTAAGTGATTTCAGTTGTTTTAAAGACTAATAAAGTAGAACTGTTTAGAGGTACTCACCAAGTAAAGATGGTGAGACAAGGGCAACTGCATTACAAATTGGAATTAAATTTTGCTGGAAAGTAGCAAATGAGCTGTAATTTGTTATCCTTCCATCTCTGTTCTTCCTTGGTCTTCTGCTCTCCATGTGTCTTTCTTTTTTCATTTGTCTTTCTTTATATTCAAGCTGAGTTGTTTTCTGATCACTAGTTCTGCCTGACAAAATATGGGAAACTGTTGATGTCGTCTCCCTCAGTGCTAGATAAATCAGTCTTCTGTGCTTGGTTAGAGTAGGCCCTATCAGAGCAAAGGACAAGTGAAACATGCTTTATGTTTTACTTACTTTTTTTTTTTTTTTTTTTAATTTTCCAGAGTTATGTGGGAATATAAGTTCTATATTTAAAAAATACTTAAGAATTTATGTGGTCTAATTCTCTTTAAAACACTTGTGGTTCTAACCCAGGTGAATACATAGAACTCCTCCTTTTTTACTTTAGTTCTGTTAACAACAACTGTATTTTTCCACAGTTGGAATCTATTTAGTGATGAGGACAGATAGAGGCATGAAATTCATACATATTAGGTTGATTTTTAAAAGTAGTGATCTGTCTTTTAAGCAACTTTAGTGGCAAAAAACTATTCAGAAGGTCTCCTCTTCCTCTGGTAAATGGAGATCAAATACAGTATTGTGTGTTCAGTATTTGTCTATTTAGTTCATCTCTTTACTTTGTGGGATGAATAAGTGTATGTGTATGAAGGAGGGTGTGATGGAAAAGCTGTTCCTGCAGTTTCTGTTTTCAATAAAGGGAGAAATATCTCACACCACAGCATAGAACATGCTTTTTTAAAGCATAATAGTAAATTTTATTTTGTTTTCAAGTAAGGGCTGCGCACACTTGAGTTATAGCTGATCATATTGGAATAGTTCTTCAGATTTCTGTGTGCAGATCATCAGGCAAGAAACCCTTATTCTTTTTATTTAGTTGTAAGGTTTAATCATTGTATAGGATGTGATTCATAACTGTGTGCTAAAGCTTGAAGTATTTATGCGGAAAGGATAATCTGGGCATATGATGAGATCTGAAATATAGCTGCTGAGGAGACAATATTTAATTAAAATAACTTTCTATGGGGTGCACAAGCAGCTTCTTAGATCTTATTGTAGACAAATAATCCTTTCTACTCTGTGTAATAAGATCTTTTCCATATCTGTCATTAAAATGAAATAAAGGAGACCATCCTCAATTTAAATGCAAACTTTACGAGTTTTTCAAAAAGAGGTGCAAAATAAAAGTCATCATAGTAACATTAAAAGGAATCCATGTCTTTTAAAACTAAGATAAAAAAAAAATTACTTTCAAGAATGGCCAATTATCTTTAAAATGCTGTATTCTTTTAAAATGTGGGGTTTTTTTTTTTTTTTTTTTTAAAGACAATACTAACAATGTTGGTTTGCTGACAGATATTTGATTTCCTGTCAGTGAGCTGAATGTTGGTATGGGCTTTAGGAACAGCTGATATGAACAGAAATGAATGAAACAACACACTGTGAAAAACAATGTGTGCTGTTAGTGCGGTAATATCATTCCTGTTGGCTTTTGGAAGGAATTATTTTTATCTCAACCAGAAAGAATTCTTAACTTCTATTGGAAAAGTCTAAGTAGGCACCTGATTCTCTAACCTGAAACATATACTTCTGATTCTCTAAAACTGTTAATATATTCTGTGCCTTGAAATTCCACTCTAATCTGCACTTGCAATCTGTTTTTTTTTTTTTTTTTTTTTTTAAAAACTTCTTTCTTCTCCCTCCTTGCTGTTCATGAGAGATGTATGGAACGTGTCTGACATTACGTGTAATTTCACACACACAAAAAATGTGTTGGAAATACTACTTCCCTGGGGCAGTGGTCAGGCACTGGAATGGGCTGCCCAGGGAGGTGATGGTGTCTCTGACCCTGGAGGTGTTCAAGGAACGTTTGCACATTGTGTTGAGGGACATGGTTTAGTGGGAGCTATTGGAGATCGGTGGATGGTTGGACTGGGTGATCCTGTGGGTCTTTTCCAACCTTGGTGATTGTGTGATTCTGTGAACCTCAAACCTGACTCAGCTAACTGTGTAGGCCTTTGAGCGGTTAGTTTCAAAATGCGTGACTAATGAATCTGAACTACTCTGTTAACTAAAGTCTTTTAAGAAGATATGATTTTGAGGCCTTCTCAAGCTTTAAAAAATGGAACAATGGAAGTAAGACATGACCCATATAAGATGAAACTGGTCTTGATTAGGTTCCTGGGTCCTTTGATAGGCCATGATATTTTACAGCATCAGTTACTGAAGACATTAATTTTTCAGATATTCTCCCTTTGTATTTCCATTTTCAAAGCAATAAAATTATATTTTTAATTATTTGAAGAAATGTTAAACTACATCATTTTATGTTGTTACAGGATGGAGTTGAAATGTTTACCTGTTTAGGTAAAATATATCCTGTCTTTAACTACATGGATAAGGATGCTACTTTATATTTTACATTGTTTTGCTTTTCTAAATCCAGGCTAAAAATTTCAGTTGATTTGCATAGTTCATATTAAATCCATGTAAATAATAGCAATTTTTTTCCTGTAAATCAGATGGGCCCTGGCTTAAGGGATAGATACTGTTGAATTTGGCAGCACATTGACATTGTTTGCCTTTGACACAGCAATTATGTTTTACGGGAAAAATAATTCTCTATAGTTGTAAAAGGAAACAGATAAAAAATATATTTCTCCTGTAGGCAAGTAATTTACTGTGTGCATAGATTACATTAAATGGATAATAAGAAAATGCATTAATGTTTATTTAATGACTGTCTTACATGAGAATTTGCAGTTAATTTCAATTACTGCTTTAAATCTCTATTCTTTTTTTTTTTTTTTTCCCTCCAAAGCAGAGTAGATGACATTTCATTTCACAAGGCTGATACAAAAAAGATAACAAAATTCAGAAGTCTTGACCAAGTATAAAGGAAATGAAAGAAATGTTTAGTTATGACTATTATTTCCTTCAACTTGAAAAATCTAAATTAAAAAAAGCCTTTCAATGTGATTTAACACCAACACACAACTAAAATACTACCATGCCTTACTTTCACTCCCTCAAAAGAACAGGAGGAGAAAATATCAGGGGAAAGGGAAGAAGGGTAAAGAGCAGTAATAAATAAAAGCAAACCAAAAGTACCTTCCTCCCATTCATGTTCTTCCTCATCCATCTTGAGAGGCACAGGGAATGGAGATGTATGTGTGGGATAGGGAATGGGGGATATGGTCAGTCCATAACGGTTTGTCTGTGCTGTCCTCCCTGGTCACTCTCTGCCCCTGTCCCACATGGGTCCCTGCCACATTGTCACTCTTCCTGAGCCATTTCCACATGGGCTTCCCAGAGTCTGCAGCTTGCCCAGTACTTCTGCAGGGAGACAGCCTGCTCCTTCATGGGCCTCTCCTGCGCCCATAGGTCACCCACCTTTCATGTGGTGGGTAGATGCATTGCTGTGATCATTGTTGACAAAAATGGGCAACTGGGGAATCTCATGCTATTTCTGATTTTGTTCATGGTTGGAAGTTCAGGAAGACATAATATGATTGATCTTAGCCTCTAAAAAAATGTAATGAAACTGAGATATGATCATTAAAAGGTAGCCAGTTACTAAATCCTTCCAGTTCTTTTCTTGTCCCAGGTCTCAGTGTTTCATGAAAGAAAACATTGTCACCTTTGGGAAATGTGCCTAAACTTTACCTTAGCATTCTCTTTTTAGTAGGCTTATAGCTATCGGCTGTATTTAACTGCTTTTCAGAGACAGAGTTCATTTATTTCACAAATTCTTTTTTAACTCTTGAAGTTTTGGATTAGTGATATACTCATGCTCCATAGTAAATAAAATCTGATGTGGAGATATGCTACCCTTCCTGTTTCAGCATGTGCAACCTCATCCACATACTTAGTTACTAAACCAGGATAGAGAAGAAAAGAAGTGGGTCTGAACATTTCCTGTCTTCTTGTGTTGACATATTTTGATTGGCATGGCTAAGTAGAAAACTGTTACTTTGTGTTTTGTTTTGAACAGGTTTTCACTTCAGGTTGCTGCAACAGCAGAGAATTGCCTTCTTACTGTACACTCGTATTTGGCTTTGCGTTGCTCTGAACAACAAATTTCTTTGATAAGCAGTGAGTAGTCAGCATTCTGCCTCTTCATATTGTATTATGTCGGGAGCATCTCCATTATTGTTATCAGTGCTTTCAGTGTGATAGCAGGCATGCTATCCTTAGGATAGTTTTTTGCCTCATTAATTACATAATGATGCTGCAATTAAGTATTTAAAACAGATTAATAGCTTCTTTTTTGTTGTTGAAAAGAGATAAACCCATATAGATGAGTAGATAATGTTTATTGAAAAATATTAGACATCACAAGATCTTAAAGTATTGTGAAGTTTTTAAAATATAAGTAAAGAGCCCAAACGACAGACACCAAATTAGCATGATTTATATTATATTGATAGAATGTGGTTGTCTCTAGGCCAACAGCTAGATATTTTTTGAAGAAAGCAAAGGAGAAGAAAGCTACATGATATGGCAAGATGCAGTCATTAATTGACTTTTGGGAATGGTTTTCAGTATTTTTAATTACCATCCTAGAAGACTGGAGAGCATAGCAGTATTTTAAGACCTATTAAATCCATCATCACAGACTAGAAATCTGTAATGTGTCTCTCTGGCTGCCTGTGTCTGTCTCTGCCTGCCCCACCAATTCTCAGTCTCTCTCTTTCCTGTCTCAGTGTTCTGCAGTTTCTTTGTGTGTATCTGTATTTATCGGAAGAGATTAGGAACATAGATCAGAAGGGACCTTTGGCAGTCATCTAGTCCAACCTCCTGCTAAAGGGAGTTTAAGTATGGGGTAAAGTATATTTTCTCCAGCTGCTATTTGGTATATTTTGATGAAACAGACAAGTTTTTTGGGTAAGCAGATCATTCCTTAGAGTAGATTTCACTTTGAAGACTGGTTTCTAAGATTGCTTTGACTTAAAATGTGTTACTCAGACTACCTGAGAGAAAAGAGTTAGTGCTTATCAAGCTGAAAAAGAGATTAGCAAGGAGATGCAATTATTTTTTCATATACAGATGGTAGTTAATGTATCATGGGTGGATCATGTTACAAATTAGTGAAGATGAGAAAAAAGTGGAAAAAAGTGTTGTCTATTATAAATATTTATTTATTTTGTGGCTAATTGATCATTTTTCTAGGGTTGGTTTTTGGAGAGGCTTTGTAACTTTCCCTTGAGGGTTAAGCCAAAGAGTTGAGACCATTAAAACTGAATATTTCTGTTCTTTATTGATTCCTTATTTGTTTGTTTACAGCGTCATTTTATGGGCTTTGAAAATACTTGTGTTTAAATTCCTTGGGTCTATCTTACGTCTTTGTACAGATTATTTTGGTGTGAAATGCTGTTTAATGTTTAATGTGACTGAGCCATATCCATACAGTATAGTGCCTTTGAAACTGATTCAATAAGCCTTTCCTTTCGCATATCTAATGACACGCTCTTCTGTTTTTTGCCCCTATGCCTGTGAACAACCATGCCAGCAATCAAAAGTTTAAAAAATAAAATAAACATGCAGAGTTTTTCCTTCTCTTTTGGATGTGTGTATGCCATTAGAAATCACACTGGGTTACTCTTTTGCTTTGGAATCTGATATCAGAGTTAGCTAGCAGAAAGCCCTTTGATCCTATGACAGGATGTTAGATCAGATTGCAGTGTAACCTACGTGGATCTAGCATTAATATTTGTAAATCCTGGTGAGGTTTATGTATGTGTATTCAGAGTGGGTGATCCAGTAGAGCTCTTCTGCGAAGTGATGAATGCATGAATATAGTAATACAGGGTTAAACCATGAAACTTGTGCTGTACCAATGGCCATCTATTACTGCATTTTCTAATTATAAACCACTCTGCAGTGTAAAATGTTCTGCATTCATTTTTCTGGTAGATAAAAATATATATTAATGCATTTGCTCTAGCTTATATAGTGGTGGTACACCCTACCTTGAAACCTACCACCATGTCCTGTTTTATGTCATGTAGTTCTAAGATGTATTTTTTCAAGAGTAGTCAAGTGAGGTTTGTTTTTCACTCTGAATATTTCCTGTGCTGCTATTTATAAATCTTTTTACTTCCTTGTTTAATATCTGTTATGTGAAGGAAGAGTGAAGGAAAGAGAATACTTAAAAAAATGATAGGAAGATAGGGGGTTTTGGCCTTCAAAAGTTGAGAAAAGAAGTATATTAAAAAAAAAAAAAAAGATGGGATTAATTTTTGAGAATGAAATTGAGCTGACTTGTGATCTCAGGATAAGTTTTTTCGTGGATACATGCAAATTATTGATTAAGAAATGCAGTTCCTCATGCCTGTGCTTATACAAAGGTTCCATTGTGGAAGTTATTTTTCTTTACGTGGTCATTTTTTAAAATGAAAAGCAGAATCAGCAAAATCTTGTCTTACATATATTCATATTTATTCTAAAGAGAAAGCCATTTGTTTTGAACATTTTGATTTTTTTAATTGGTGTTTAAGATGAGAGAACTTGAAAAATTACTGAGGTTCTTGGATGTGTGTTCAAAAAAATTATGTCGTAAAGCATGTCTTATTTAAGGGCTGCTTTGAAAGTAATGCCTCCTGTTTGATTATGTTGGCCCATGACATCAGAAGCAGCTGTTGGTGGTATGGCAGTGGGGGCTGAACCTTCCTGCCAACATTCTGTTACACTTTATTGCCATGTGACAGACGGCAGCCGAGGGGCAGTCTGACACACTGGCATCTGACATGGAAGTGCGTATGAAGCGAATGTGGGACATTGAATCTTTCCAAATGGAAAAAATGGCACCCACAGACATTCACCAACCCTTGCTGAATGCTTAAGAAGACCAAACAGTGAATGTGAGCACAGTGAGGCAGTGGGCGGTACATTTCAGCACTGGATGACTACATTTCAGCAGTTCTGGATGACTGTGCATTTTTTTATGAGGGTGGCTTGCAGACTCGTGTTCACCAGTGGTGTAAATGAATCGCTAATGGTGGTGACTACTTCGAAAAATAGTTCTTTGCAGCTGTGACTTTTCTCTGTCAATTAGTGTTATTGTGCTCTTTGTATCTGTTGTCTTTTCCATGGAAATAAGTAGGAGGCATTACTTTCAGAGCAACCTACATATACCATTAAATAGAAGCATTGTTTTTTGGATGTTTAAACTATTAAATTGCTACATTTTATACTCCCTAATAATCCAATATTTAAATCTTCCTGTACCTTAATGCATCAAAATTAGTTATTTGTAGAATATCTGTACCAGCTATAGTTGTCAGTATATGTTAAAGCTTTGCACTGCCATGTCTCCTCAGGCAGTAGTAGTTATACTAGGATTTCAATTTTATAATCAGAGTCTAAATTAGTATTCCAAACAGCACCAGTCAAAACTGTCAAAAGATATATTTGTGGGTCAGACTTTAACTGTGCTTATTACATAGAGTAAAACTATAAATGTTTTTGAAATATTGCAGTGTACTAAGGCCAGTTAGTCACCCAGCACATCCTCTTGGATCATTTCATGTCATGATTTTTTTTTTCCTTTGAGATTTTCATTAGATCTGCATTACTAGCTAAATTTAAAAGACAAAGTTTCTGGAAAGTTGCTTGAGTCATGAAGAAATGCCTAGGAGACGATGCTCATTACCTAGCTTTTTTTCTACCTGTGGATGTAAATCCCTTAAGAATACTTGGTTCATGATTCAGAATTCTTGAACTAGCATTGATCTGATCGTTGCTTTATAGCAAGTATGCAGACCCAGCTTATACATGATATGGTTAATGGAAAAAAATATGCACATAATGGTTTTTGTTCCAAGTCTAATGACATAAATGAGATTTTCATCATGAGTCAAATGAGAGGTTATTTGGTTTAATTAGAGCATAAAATAAGGAAAAGTATAAAAGCAGATATCTATTTATAAACGGTTAGAGTGCTGACAGTAGTGTTATACTCAACTGCTGCTTGTAATCTTGCTGTATAGATAAAGACTGCAGTAGTGGGGAAGTTGTTCTGCATCCATTTCATTCTCCGCAATCGCTTTCCTGTAGTAGATCCTCAAGTTCCTCTGGTCCGACTGCTGAAGCATATGATTCCTGGTCAGGTATGGTACAGCTGTACATTTTAAACTCTTTGACCTCTTGAAACTACTTTTCAGCTTATTATTGTTTACTACTTTAGTTAAATACATTTCACATTTGTATCCTATGCTAAAAAATGCTTCTGCATGTTTGATCAGTGAATACTGGAGAGGCTTTTCTCTCCTGTGAAACCGTAGCAAACCTGGTCTAGGTTTTATCAGCAGAAAACACTCTCCTGACTTTCAACAGATTCAGTGGAAGGGAAAGTATTTAAAAACAAATATTCAAGGTATACAGTGGGCTCACTTGCAATAAAATGTCCATGGAGGAGCCATCAGAAAAGTCACAGAACAGAACTAAGGGATTAGTTGCTAAGGAAGGCACATTTCTGTAGTCATGAACTAACTAACTATGGAGAAGTCAAGCTGGACTTCAGTGCTTCCACTGTATTTATGAAGTACTGTATAAAACCAAACATTATCACTAGAACTTGGTTAAGGTGCTCCACCATATGAATTAAGGTTAACCAGGTCTTTTGTAAAGCTTCAAGAGACTAATGTCTGAGGCTGTTCACGTCTCTTTCACTTACTAGCTTTCTGGATAGGAAGTTAGAACAGCTGAAGTTACTGCTGCTGTTTCGTTATTGGTAGGATTCCACCACTTTTGTAGATCACAAATGTGTCTAACCAAGACAAGTTAGTTAGATATATTAAAAATGAACTCTATCAACATGATTCATTTGTAAGGGAATGATGTAAGATGCGTTCAAAAGAAAACAGATTCAGATATGAAAAGGCAATAATCCTCTGGCAAGGGGTCAGTGACGGCATAAGAGAATAACCTCATCAGGCAGCCAAACTGTTCAAACATCTGTCTGCTTGATCATCTTATTAAGGACCTGACTCTCTGCTCTTGCTTCCATTGCATTGCATTGTTTTTTCTTTTCCTTCCATAAATCCTAAACAAATATTTATTTAAATGTGCAAGGTATTAACTAGATTACTTTTCCATCATTTAGTGACACAACAAAACTGCTATGGTAGTGTTGATTTTGTCTCTAAAGATGTATTTTTATCTGAGCTATTTGTGCTAGATTGTATTGTTACCTTTTATGCAATAATGTTTTTGTACCAAAACCCAGTAATAATATGCAATTTAAGCTTTAACCAAATCAAGATGGAAGAGAGAGAAGGCCTAGCAAGGGAGAAAAGTCTGAAGACTTCCTTTACTGGTCAGGGAGTAAGCTTAACTGTACCTACACAATCCCTGATGAACTGTTTGAACACAACTCCATTTCTGAGCCATGCTCTGTGGTTGGGGTGAGGAGCTATCAATGACTAGTTGGTAAAGCCGTAGCTATTGGAACTGCATGTAAGATTTTTATGATTTATGACTATTGTTTCAAAAGCCTTGTCTGATTTTTTTTTTTTTTTTTTTTTTTTTCTGATTGGATAATAACTTAAGTGAAATTCTATTGCAAAAACATATCTTTTTCTGTGCCCAAGACATATACATGTCACTTAATGTGATATATTCTTGAAAGAAATTGATCATTAGTCATCGACAGTTGTTTTTGTTTTCTAAGAACTTTTGTCTTTTAAAAAAAATGCTATTTTTTATCAGATCAAAATAGGAAAATAAGGAATCTTTTTGTTTCTTTTTTTCTTTCTTTTTTTCCCCCTCTATCATTCGGAGTCAGATATTACTCTTGAAAGGGATGAAAGTGCTGAGAAGATGAGCGAAGAGACTGAAGCTGACAGTCAAAGTGATGGGAGAGAAAATGAATCTGAATTATCATTTTTTCCTAATGAGAACAAAGAAGACTTCATCTTTCAGAAAACTTTAACTGCTGTTCAGAGTTGGTTCACTCTCTTTGGTTGGTCTAAGGGACCAAATCCTGTTTCAATACCCCATTCACTAAGACGGTAATTCATGTCTACATAGAGCTAACTTGTGTCTGCCTGATAATATATAAACAAACATATATAATCTGAGGAATATAGACACAGTTGAATGCACGGCCCCATATTAAGATTGTATCATCTATGCTACGTATGTTTATATATTATATAAATATGTCATTTAGGAGTTATTTTTTAGTTTTGGAAATGTGTTTCTAAGTACATTTCCAAATGTACTTACACTGTTTCTGAGTACGGTGCTCTCATATCACAATGAGGTGTATGCAAAATATGCAGTTAAAACCAGTTAAAACCTTTTATCTGAAATTTATTTTCCTTCCAGAATGAGCACAGATTTATCAATTGTTTCTACTTTGTTGGCATGTATAACTTTTCAGCAATGTCTTTTACCTTGGGTTCCCCCCCCACCTTGTAAGAAACAGATGGGGAAGCAAACGTAATAATCGATAGTTTTGCAAACACTCTGGAAATATATTGATCTTAGTGGCATCGTTGAGTTGATTGTCTGCTTTCGTACTCAATATCATAGAAACCATTCTCCTGGGACACGTGCAGGCATTTATAAACATTATAGAAATCAGTTATGTTTGGCATGAAGCAGTGATAAAGTCTTTTGTGTGTGAAGTTATTAAATGTTGCATGAATTTCAAAATTCTTACATACTTATAAAAATTCTTGTAAAGGAAAAACTATGATACTTATCAGCCTTCTTACAGCTGTTTTTGTATCATGCTTTATTACATTTATGATTGTCAGTAATAAAATAGTGCTAGATTGTTTTGCTCATTTAAAAGAGTAATATCAGAAACTTTTTCTCTCTTAGTGATGTCTGTAAAGTCAAAATGACTTCTTCCCAAGAAAAGGTTTTTAAACGAAATCTTGACAGAGATACTATTTATGATATGTTGTTCCACCTGAGCGGACAGTTGTTACCAGGCATTACATTGAGCCAGTCGCTGCCCCTTGATCCAGTTGAACGAATGATACAGCTGTACTGGCAGCATTCTACGTTGCTTACCTTCCTTAAGTAAGTACATGTGTGATATAATTTCTATCATTTCCTACATTTATTAATTTAGCTCAAACGTGATTCCAACTAAACTGTAAGTTTAGGAACTCTTTTATGCCACATTTTTTGTGATGTAAGACTTTTGCACTATAAATTTTAATTTTTACTAAAGTAACCTCTGCAGGTACCACTAATTGAGATGTCCTTTGATAGCGTTACATTCCTCACAGGGTCTTCAGAGGAACTCTGCTCGTAGTTATGAATGAAGATGACTGTTAATCTCATCCCCTAGACTGAGCAGATAGGCTGAATAGATAATCAGATCAAATTTGTTATGCATCATTTTGTTTTACCACTGATGCAAATTATCCTGTAATCACTGGCTTTAGAAATACTTTTTATAAATATTGTAATATAATTGCCTTTCATATTAATAGCAGCAAGAAATGAGAACACTACTCCTGCTGCTGAGTAAACTTAGATACTATCAACCTTCATTGGCAGTCTTATTTTATTATGTAAAATGGAGCAGCTGTGAAATATGGTGCAAGTAAAAATTGACAAACTCTTCTTCATTCTTCTTGTTGGGGTGTGAAATGAAAGACGATTACTTTCAGAGTAAGTCTAATGTCATGAAACCTTAATGATCATCTGAAGCCCTCAAATCCTGCATTTATGCATCTTTTTAGCACTCTCAGTGACACCACTGAGAGTTTCAAGGAGCTATCCTGCAATTTAAGATGTATTTACTTATTGTCCTTAATACAAGCTTCTTCATGTAACAGGCAGTGATGAAGTTGTATACAAACTTATAATGAAACCATTGTACATTGCCTCTCATATAACAGAAGGGTCAGAAGCTGTAGTGATACTTGTGTCTGCTGGTGTATGCTGTTTCTCATGCTTCAGGTCTAAAAACAGAATAGTAGTGAATGTAGTGCCATCAGCAAGTATTTTTTCCTGGATACATGTCAACAGAACTACTCATAAGAGTGGTAAATTCCAACTTTTAAAAACCTCATTGATACGGGTAACCAATGTTTATCTACCATTATCTCAAACATTTTTTTTTTTCTGTTCTGTTCTAGAATTGTACTTTCAATAGTTCCATCTTCCTGGGAATGCTCAGTCACCTCATTAGATCCCATATGCTTACTCACTGCAAAAAAATCAAAAAGCCTGATGGAAGCCTACAAAAAAAAAATAAAATGCTGTGCATGGCTTCTTTAATTCAACTATTTTAAAATTAAAAAAAGAAAAGAAAAAGCTATCTGAATCTTTACATTGATAGCAGTATTACTGATAACCATTTTAGTAGAGAACCAAGTCAATAGACATAGAAAAAAAAAAAGCCCAGCTTTAAGGTTGTCTGTAACAGTAGCGGGGATTTCCTCTGTTGTCCAGTAACATTGGATTCTTATTTGCAACTTTTTAATAAGAGGCAAAACATTATTCTGTGCATCACTGATAACATAGTGGCAGATGATTCAGAAGAATCATGCCAGCAATGTCAGAATGATATTTTTTACTTTTTCAGTAATGAGAACAAATGCTTACATATTCCTGTTGTTTTCGCCTCCTCAGTGTACATTCTGATACTAAATAAAAGGATTGATGGGTACATCTCAACCTATTTTTTCCATTGTATCTCAAAGGCTGGAGTCATTAGCCAATGGTCTGCTAAGAATGTTTTACCATCGTATTATTAATGCCACCCTGCTGATTCTTCTTTAGGAGTGTTACATCCTTTCACATATCAAGGCATTGAGTTTGAGGAAATACAATGCCGAACAGTTCTCTAAGTGAATTCAAGAGATTTTCTTATCTATTTAATTAGTATACAGTAGTTTTACTGAGGACAAAGGGACAAGAAACTTCTTTAATTCTGACCTAAGAAAAGCCTTTTGTTTGCCACTACCTTAGGTTTGGTGTCAAGTTAGTATTCCTAGGAAAATTGTCAAGAGCAACTTCAAGATGTGCTTCCTCTGCTGAATCCTGTTACCTTTATTAACAGTCCTAAATTTCGCTACACAAATCATCTCATTCTGTTCAGTTCCCGTCAGGAGAGACTATACTAATCTTTGAATTGGCAGCTGATGTCCCTTTCAGAGTCCTTCACTCTTAACTTTGGGGTTTTATAGCTCTATCTCAAACTAATTTAATTTTAATTTTTTTTTTTTTTCCTATCTAACATCAGATGTCATTGTATCTTGGAGAAATAGAGGGATAGAGAGAATATCTCTTTACCTTACTTATTTCAAAAAAATTTAATTGAGAAATGCAAACATTTATTCATAACACTGAAAATGAGCAGCACATGGGAAAATATTTTTCCAAGGAGGTCAACCAGAAAAGTCTTCGATGAATGATGTTGTGTGATGACGAGAAACAAAGACATAATACATAGCAGTCCTAGCAAAACTGTAGTTTGCCACAGAGAACCAGACCTAGCTGGACTCCTGAGCTTGTTTGCACTTTCTGCTAGTTGATTAAATCGACACTTAGTATTATGATATCCTATTAGTTTTTGCCTATTCTAATTTGAGTCCTGACAGATTTCTCCAAAGTTTGTGGTTTATGGATATTCTTTTCCTGTCATTGCATTTAAGCATTACCTAGGATACTTGCATTTCTTCGCGAGTTGCTATTTAATAGTGCTTTTAGTCCCGTTCCAAAAATGTCAGATGTTTGTACTGCTGGTACAACTGTATGTAAAGATAGTAGGACAGCAAGAGTCAGCCTAGAGAGCAATTAATCTGTTATCTGCCATCCCTGCCTGTTCATTGTGATTTGTGGAAAGTGCAACATTCCATCCTCTGGAAGCCCGGGAGAACACTCACACAACAGAAAAACAGTTTTCCACTTTCTTCCACCAACTACTTTCTGGTCAGCGTAGTTCAAATTAAGTGTAATTCATCTTTCAAGTTCGTCGGCTACTGAAGTAGGAGGATGTTTTTCACTATTTCAAATAACGTTCAAAGAATCAGTTTTATTTTTCTTGATATCAAAAAGCTTATTTGGTACTTTATTGTGGCAGTTAAAGAAAAAAAAATGGGCATTTTGCAATATAAATAAAATTAATTTGTAACCCTCATCTGGACCTGCTCAAATAGCTTCACATTTTTCTTGTAGTGGGGATCCCAGACCTGGATACAGTAAGTTAGATGATGACTCAAGAGTTCAGAGTAGAGAGGAACAACCACCTCTCTTGCTCTGCTGGCCACTTATATTATGATACAGCGTAGGATACAGTTGGCTTTCCAGGTTGCATAGAAGCATATGCTGCTGGCTCATGTTAATCTTTTCCTCCACGAGGACACTCAAGACTTTCTCCACATGGACTACTCTCCATGATTTCTCCTAGACTGTAGTAATGTCTGGGATTTCCCTGACCAGTGTGCAATATGTTACACTTGGCCTTTTTGAACTTCAGTTGTTTCACATGGGCCCCACTCTTCAAGCCTGTCCAGGTCTTTCTGGATGACATCCCTTCCTTCTGTTGTATCATCTGTACACCCCAGCTTGGTGTCAGCAGCAAACTTGCTGAGAATGCACACAATCCCACTGTGTAGGTAGGTTATAAAGATGTTGAAGCGCAACAAACTCAAATCCTTAGCTCCTGGCTCCACACAGGACCATCCAAAAATCAAACCCTATGTTTGAGTGTGTTATTCAAACACATCTTGAACTCTGGCAGGCCAAGGGCTGTGACCACTGCCCTGGGGAGCCTGTTGCAGTCCCTGACTACCCTCTCAGTGAGAACCTGTTTCTCATTGCCAACCTGACCCTCCTGTGTTCAGCTTCATGCAGTGATGTATCAACATTGCTATGTAAGTAGCTTTTTTGAGGATGAAAATTATAGATCGTACCTATTTCTGTCTATCTACCAATTATAACCTTTGAAAGGAAGATAGAACATCTGAAAAGATGGAAGTTGTGTAGCTTCCTCCTTTTAGTGTTTAGAAAGAACAGAAATGTTGAAAAGATTTCAGGGAACAGAGCTTGTGATTTAATTGAAAACGGGAATTTCAGATATTTTGAGTTTTAGAAGCAGGCTACTCACTTGATGCTATCTTGGATCCCTGGTTAAATATTTCTATTTTAAAACATATAAACTATTGGTACAAAGACATACTCTTACTGGCATTATATAATTCAGTGAGATGAGAAATAAGCTGTCATGCTTCTAATGTCAAACTATCTCTACTATATGTTTTTAATATACAAAGGAAATTGATTTTTGGTCTGTGTGGTACCAGAAAAGTATGATTATTTCATTTGTGTGAGGGACTGGTTATATAACAAGAAAAGCTCATCCAATTATTTCCACATTAGCTGTTTTGAAAACACGAAGAGCAATGCAAATCTAGATATGGTAGAATAATTTTTCTGACCTGGACATCAGGAAATTTTTGTGCTATCCCTATCCTGAGAAAAAATATTTTTCCCTCTTTCCGTTAACATATGAATTTATAAATACTATTTCTTCAACTGGTTATTTTAGTATTTGTACTACTTATTGCAATTGCATTTTTTACTGCACTCACTTTTTGATTGCATTTGTTAGTCACTTGAACAGATGACAGGCCAGTGTGACAATTGTCTGAGTTTAGAAATACCTGTTTTTTACACACATAAGACTTCTGATATCAGTTTCACAGACAGATCATCAAGTTTGAATTCTACTAATGTTATGTAATAGCGGTCCTTTAGCTTTAACATGGAAATGTGTATTATATTTTGATTCTTTGCACTGTAATTCTTTATGAAGGAGCAATTCTTGTAAGGAATTAAAGAATCATTAAGGTTGGGAAGAGATTAAGTTCATCTAGTCTAACCCACCACTACTATGCCCACTAAGCACTGAAAGCATCTTGCTTTTAGCATCAGGTAATTGTAGGCATTGGAAATGAGCATAAATGTCACAAATAAGGGCTATCTATTAAGGAACTAACAAAACTGGATCATTCATCCCCAGTGTGCTCGGATACAATAGATACACATAGATTGAGTAAGTTGAAAACCTTAACTACCCTTCAAAAGTATTATCCTGCCTACCTACTAAATTTTCATTATTTTTTTCTTTAACGATTTTAGAAGCCAAGGAGCAAGTCTTCCCCATGTTATGCCAGAATACCTGTTTGAACCTGATGATTATAAGAAGTGGACTAAAATGCAAGCTGTGCTGCAGGTAGGTTTGTATTTTTTGTTGCTTTTTTCTTTTTTTAAAAAAGATCTCATGCAAGTATTAGTTTTTCAAAACAAAAAATCTATGTGGACCGAGAGTAATCCTACTGTAGTGACTATTTTGTATTGCGTAAATCTGAGTGCATGCATGAGTGAATAGAACTTTAAGTTGATGCTGATATGCATACCCTTCTCCCAGTTTTCTTTTCTTCCATTCCTTCTCTTACCTGTTACTAGTTTCTAATAGTAATTTTTTTTTTTTTCAAAGTGGAATTACTTTTACTGCTTTCTACCCATTTTTTCTAATTTATTAAAAATATCCATTGTGTTGATTCTCTGTTCTCATTGCTGTTTTCAACTCCTGTCAGTTCTGCAATGACCTTATTCTTGAGATGGTGTTGAACTGGAAATGGTTCTAGTGCTGATCACTACTGCATTACAGCAAGCATATCACTCATTTATACCATAGTTTGATTATTGTTCTCTTGTGAATTTCCTATCCTGTTGAAATTAGTATTGAAAATAATTATTTCTCCTCTATCTGAAGGCTCATGCAGCTAACTGGAAAAAAGGAGATGAGAAAAAATTAGTTATGTTTAGCAGCAAACAAGTGTTAATTCTGGAGGACAGAGTGTTTGAGATGATCAGCAAACAAGCTTGGACAGACGTGTTATTGCAGGTGTACAAGGTAAATTGTAGGTACTTTTACTACTTAAATTCTGAAGACCTGATGGCAATAAATAAACAAAAAGCTTTAAAAGAGATCTTTAGGATACTCAAGTTATGGGTTTTTTTTTGTTTTGTTTTTTTGTTTTTTTCCCAAACAAATTTTTAATTACTTCTCAAGTATGTTATTTTTATGCAGAGTCTATCTGAGACTGTTTTAAATGAGAACACTTTCTTTTTCCTGGTCCTGAAATTAGCAATGTGATAATATGCTTTAATTAGGAAAGACTATGTTAGAATACTCTGTATCTTGTAGGATTAAACATTATATAGATCTTGAATTCCAAAAAGAAAACTGTGCCATACTCATACTTGTTGGTTACTCTGTTTAGAAACACTTTCCACTGGAAATACTTTGTTGGCTAGACATATTCACAACCATGATACATATCACCTTTTAGTAGAGTGGAATTTTGAAATGGATAAGCAGGTTTGTAATATTTATTCCCGCTAAGGAACACGATCGATATGGACCTCTAATACTGAGTTTGTTTTGATGATGACAGATAAATACTTTAGATGTTTAAGTCATATTTTCCAAAGTAAACCCAATGTACTCATAGATGATCAGTGATATTTGCATGTCTGAAAATATTTACTTCTGTTCAAAAGGATGGAAAATAAATTAAAAATATAAATATTATGTGGACTCTCCAGAAAGAACTGAGTGCAATGGAGTGACTCTGGTGAAGTTTTCCAAAGGTGGTTAAGGGAATTGATTCAGCTACTATACAAAGAGAAGTTGACTGAGCTGTAGCTGTTCAGACAGGAGAACTGAAGGTTCCAGAGGGATCTTATCAATGCGTGTAAATAGCTGAAGGTAAAGAAAACAGGTCAATATTCTCCTCAGTGGTAAACAGTGGCATGGCAAAAGGCTGAAATACATACTGAAATGCAAGAAATTTTATTTAAATTTAATTTCATTTAAACTTAATAAACTTTTTTTACTTTGATGCTGGTTCCTCGCTGAAACAGATTGCCAAGAGGAACTGTGGAGTCTCCATCACTAGAGAAATCCTAAACCCAGCTGAACATGTTCCTGGCAACCCATGCTAGCTGATTCAGATTTAAGCAAAGAGTTTGGACTAGATCATGGGTAGATCATACAAATTTTTGGCTTGCCTGGGCTGCTATGAAGAGAAGAGGAATTGCTTTGGGCTACATGGAAAATACAGCATATAATTATAATATATAAGTATATAACAAAACCTTTTTTTTTTTTAATTGAAAAAGAAAATAGGGCAGCAAAAGCATAAAACTTATGAGATACTTAAGCTTTTCTTGGGGTGCATGAAACTAATGCATCAGTTAGTTTAATGGAAGACTTGTTTAATGGAAAATTTTTAGTGAGCTCTCATCAGAGATTTTTGATGATGTTTTACTCTTATACTTAATCCTTAAAAACAGTTGTTCATAAATGTGCACTTACTGCCTGAAAGTGATGACATGAGTAAGGTGTGACTGTGAAGTAAAGGGTATTTTTTCTGGTAAGAGATCTTATTAAAGTCTAGTAAAGAGACTTGATCAAATATTTGAGTTGAATATCTGATTGCATCTCTAAACATTCCATTTAAATGTTCACAGGTGATGTATTTATGCAGACAAAATGGAATTGCAAATATCCTGAAAGATTCTATAAAATATGTTTATATTAAAAAACTGACTAAACTATACTAAAACCTGTTCTCAAATTCACTAATAAAAATGAAAAGCAAGGCTGCATATTTTTGCTGTTTGCAGAATTGTGTTTAGCCAGCATATCAAAATGCATTAAATCATTTGCAATAACTTGATTTGGTACTGCGCTGTGTCCTTCCTGGTTTCAGCTGAGATGTTAATAGCAGTCCTATGTTTGTTACTGAACAGCTGCATGCTGGGGCCAGGCTGGGCTACTCAACAGGGAAGAGCTGCCACCATGATGGCATGGGGCAAGAGGTGGGCTGTGTTGGCTATGCCTGGAGCAGACAATCTTTAGAGATGCCTCAACTGTTTTTTCATTATGTGAGAAAAATAACACTTTTTTCCGTATTACCTACTTAAACAATAAAGACTGGCAAGCAATTTATGAAGCAAAAATGTCAAACTGATCTAAAATAAAGCAATGAGAAAAATAGCTGACATAAAAACAGGCAACAAACGTTATATATACATATGAAGACAAATGGTCTTAAGTTCATATGGGAGTTCTACATGCAAATGCATGTAGAAAAATGCAATCATACAGACCAGAACAAGTTTGCTATCTTTGGATTTTGCTAATTTATTCATAGCTCTGTGACAGACTAGCACAGAATCAAAAATAATATCCTCAAAGTTAATAGCAGACAATTATGTTTGCTTTTTTTCTTCACTGATGAGATTGAACTCTAAAAAATTTGTATGGAAAAATGGTCTAATTCAACTGGGGATACTGCCAAATATACTTTCAACATTTATGCAAGTACCATCAAAAAGAGTCAGCTATTCAAGCACCTCTGGCTTTTGTTTTGTCTGATGCCTAAATAAAAGAGAAGTTACCTTCAATTTTGGTGGAATTATTAACACTTATAATTTGAAGCTCTCTATTGCTTCTCACAGTAGCAATTTTAATTTGATCATTTTTGTATCATATCATTAATTTTATTTACTTTTTATGTTCACAGAAGTTAGATCCAAAGGAATTTTCTTTAATCTGAATTAATAAAATAGAAAAAGAAAGAATATTTAAATGCTACATTCACGTAATTTGTGTTTTCTTTAATATCATGAAGTGTTACTTATTAATTCTAAACAAAATATTTTCTCCTTAATTTTCTTACCAAAGAGTGGCTGGAAAATTAAAAACTGCCCAAATTGCTTATGGTTAATTTACTCCTTCAAATCTTAAATTATAGGATATGAACTCAAGCGTTTTATAGTTTGATTCTCCACCTGTTCTTTATAAAAGCCAACAGTCAGGTTGCTGTTTTAGACAATACAAATGTCTTTATTGAGTTTTTGGCCTAGGGGAAAAAGTGGATTTTAGGTTTGATTTTGGTTTCGGTATGTGTGGAAGTGCAGTTACTTATGTGGGATAGAATAGTGGTTTAACCAAGATATCTGGTTAGGGAAAAAATTAAAGGGATAAAGACTTTGGAGGAACTTTAGTGCTGAATATGGTTTGGTTTTTATTAGTTATGCTCTTTTGATGGAAAATTTTTGCTTTGGAAGGCTTAAAATGTAAAATGAAATACAAAGTAGCATATAAAAAGATGGCTTGAAGTTGTGTAAAAGGTGCTTGGTTAAATCTGTGGACTCGTTTAATCTTCTAAACACTTTGATATAATCAAGTATTGGTATTCTGGAGGCAATAGTTCGGAAGCAAAAGTTTCTTTTCTGCTGCTGCTTCAACCTCTTTCACTATAACTTTTTTAATTTTTTTTTTCTACTATTTTATTTCATGTGTGCATTAGTCAAGTACAGTCTGTTTTTATAAACTTTCTAGTCTTTTTAATAACTGAAAAGAAATTGTCACTATTGATTTACACTAATCTAGCTGTGAGTGACTACTGAAAGTGCGTCTTTCTTACTTTGATTTTCCCTACCATCTGTCCTTGCTATATTTTTCTGTCCCTTTCCTTATGCTGGAACTGGTGCACTTTGTGAAGTTGGCTTATGGAGTAAGGGGGCTTCAAATAGATCTTTAATCTCTGTGAGCATTGTTGAAGAAGAAGAATTTCCTGGAAGAATGGAAAAAAGTCCCTGGTTGCTAGGGTTATGAAAGTGGTTCACGTTTGGATGAGCCTTTTAAGCCTTTTGTAAAGATGTGTTTATTGTCATTTGTCACTAGTTCCCTGTCTCATGAATGAGAAACGTGCTTCAGTTTCTCATTCCTTGTTCCTTCATCTTTCTATCATGTAATAGCACATTTTTTACAGCCTTATCACATTTCTCTTCTTTTTGCCTCCTCCTTATGTATTGGGAATTACTCTTATCTGCTTTACTTGATTTGCTTTAGTTTTGTGCAGTTTGGCTAAGGTGGTATTCAATTCAATGTAATAGCGAATAAACAGAACTCATATAACACAGCTTTACACTGGGTCTAGTCACTTGGCATTCAATGTCCTAATTTCTCTTTCATATCATCTTATTCAATCCCATTTTGTGACAAGGGTGGCAATGGCTGCTGCCAAACAGGATTTATTTATTTACTTACGTTGGAAATAAAGCATCAGAACAGTAAAGAAAAACAGGATATGAACTGTCAAGATAGCAAGATTGTTTTATATAAAAATATTTATTGGGACTAGTTTTTAAATGCTCTGAATTCAAGAGAATGTTTCATGTCTTAAAAGGAGTTTCAGTAAAATGAAACTAGAGACAAGCATTTTTGTGATTGCTATCAAGTGAAATAAAATGAAACAGAATCCTCTCCTTCTCAAATAGCATGCTGCAATTTTAAGAAAATGCTGAAATAATTTATCTATTCATGAGAGATGTTGTGTTATCCAATTTGATGTTGGAAATAAGTGTAGTGTTCCTTATCAATCAGAATGTCATCTCATACTGCTTTCATGTCCATGCCCAATGCACAATGGCCCACTTTCCTATTATGAAATCTATTGCTGCAGAATTTACAGAGGAATCAACGTCTACATAAACTCGAGTTTGCAGAAACAGAAAATCAAGTTTATCCTGGGGGGCGGGGAAAGGTATAGCCTGTGCAGAACAAAGGGGAACTTCATAAATCATAGAGGTACACTTGCAGCTTTCTTTATGAGCATGGGCTGAAATGCTGCTGGAATTCTAAACATTTGAAACATAATGGAAGGATACAGACCATCAATAGAAGCAGTACTTTAACCTTGGGTCAAGTCAGTTTTTCAAGAAAGATAATCTGTCTTTAGATTTTCTGAACATGTATTAATTACGATGCTTTTCATTGTTAAAAGTAGTAACGCTTCCTAAGCTTGTATCTGAAAATTTTTATATAGTGTAGTACATACTAGTGCTCTGGTCCTTCAACAGTATCTAAAAAGGAATGTGGACATTGGCACCTTGGGTTATGAATTATTTGAACTTTCTTGGTAAAAGACAGTAAAAAAATGTTTTATGGGTAAACAATGTTTTGTACTTTCTCTTAAATGCAGTTGCCGTTATTCTTTCCTGTTTTGATCCTTTTGATAGAATGCCAGTTGATACTGATGGAGGAACATTGCAATAAATTAACCTGCAAGGATGTTTAGGAAAGGCAGAAAACAGTATTTTTTTTATTTTCTTTTTTGTTGTTGTTCTGATTGTTATGTGAAAGTAATGATGTAAAATTTTGAGATTTCTTCCTCCCTTAAGATAGTCACATTCAACTCATTTAAGTATCACGGAGAGAAATGAGTATTTCTAAACAAGTTAAAAATAAGTTCAGGTGTGTTTGCATGGTACTAGATTATGCTGAACTTAAATGCTTCAAAAGTGACTCAATTTTCTTTTATTGTAATTAAACCATGATGGATGATGTAGTTTGGTCTCATGTACGTTAACAGACAACTGTATTTTATGTATAAGTTTGTCACAAAAGGTTTTCTTCACAAAAGGTTGTAAGCAATGATGACAATCCTTCGTGTCATCAGGAAAAAAAAATAAATCCAGGTATATGTATGGGGACTCCAAAGTTATGTGGCTGTAGCTGTGCTGCATTTAATGAGAGTTCCTCTCCATCTGCAGCAAATGGAGAGATTAAAAAGTTTTATCACTTTGCCTCCAGAAGTGGATCCCTTTTCTAATAGCTAGCATGAAGAGAAACAGTTATAAAAAGGGGTGCAAGCTATTTACATTCTGATTTGGAAACAGGTTTCTCTTTATGGAATTAGTGTAGCTCCCATTTATGGCTATGGTCCTTGATATTCTTAGTCACTAGACAGGGTGGTCAGACTTGTTATTTCAATTTGGAAAAAAAAAAATAGAAGTATGGTATAGAATTTTTGATTTTAACTTGTTTATTTTTCTTGTATACTATATAGTATATGTAGTACGTATTATTTCTTACATTTTTAGTTTATTTTTCTTGTATACTATATAGTATATGTAGTATGTATTATTTCTTATATTTTTAGTATGGGTTCATGCAAGACATAATCAGTGATCTCTGAATGTGAAGAATTTTACTGCAGATACGACAGATTTTTTCAGTAGAAACTGTCTGTGTAATCTGGATTTAAAGGATCATCTATGCCATGAACTGTCATTTCAAGACTTCCTATAGATTGTTTTGGAGATCAGTTTAACAGCTCAGTAATTAATACTTTTTTTTCTTAGACTATACACAGTTATTCTCGGAATATGGCATGGCTCACTGACATCAACTGGTTCATCAAAACCTGTAAAAAGTTGGCAAAAGAGTATTTGAAAACTTCAATTTGCTTTTTGTTTAAGTAAAAGAATTCCATATAACCTCAGCAAGTCTGTTCTTTGTCATGCATGCATGCTCATGTGTTATCTCTAACATATTTACTGAACTAGAAAACTTTCTGAGTTTGAAATGCTACTTTTTAATCATTCAACTTGAAATTGTTCTCTTTACAGTTTGTGATTAAAACACTTTTTCTAATTCCAGGTGTTTGTTCTACCACGTGTTTCTTCACATAATACTGTTGATATGATCAATTTGGAAAACATGCAGAATGTGCCAAGAATAAACACAGAACTTTTATCCAGTAATATATATTCTCCATACGAACGAATCATCCTCACTTGGTTGAATAAAAATTATGAGAATAATCGAAAAATTGTGTGGAAAGACGCTCAAAAAGGTGATTTTTTTCCCCCACTGTTTTCTCACTTCTCATACTCATTTGTTGACTTTAAAAATAACTATTAATGAAGGTATCGTGATAACTTGCCACAGGAAGAATTTTTGGGGGGACAAATTACTGCCTATTCAAACGTTTTTCCATTTCTCGTGTTTCTGTGTTACATGTTCAATGGCTATCACTGTTCATGAAATATTTCCTCTTGTGTTTGTACAGTTTCTAAGTGGGCATAAAAGGTGAAGTGTGGTCAATCTTCCCAGTTTCTTCTTTCCATTATTGACCAGAAAAAGGAAATGCTGGCAATAATTACTTTCTCTTAGTTTTCCTGTCTATGGTCATATTCAGTTTATATTTGTTCTTATAGCAGTGTGTTTATGCACTAGTTTCATCAGAATTTTTAGAGTAATTTTTGTGTGGACTTAATTCTAATGCCACTTAGACAGGGATGTGATGGAGACCAGATTTTTTCCTGCTTGTGGGATCAATCTGACTCCTTGTGATGATTTAAGTAGGGTTAGACAAAATGACTTTTTCACTTTAAGACTGACCTCAGCCGTTCTAGTAACAAATTTGATAAAACAGATATGCTCACTGTTCATCCTGTAGCAATTATTATTTCTATTTCTTGGTAAGACTGCTTCCTTCTGCTTCTTGAGTTCATGCTGTCTTTCAGCATTAATTTTGAACGGGTAGTTAAAGCTAAGAAGGGAAGTCTGATTATTACTAGGGAAGAACTCCATAAGAAGGGCTCTTAAGCCACGAGCCACAAGAAAAGGTTGTCCAGTGCCTTTTTTTCTTGAGTGATTTCTAACCTATTTGAATTATGGGTAATCTATTTGCATATCATTTCCCTAAGTCTGATTTGGATGTATTCTCTACCTTAACTATATTTTGAATATTCCATTCTGTTTCCCATTTTATCTGTAGAAACAAATTATAGTGAATATTCTCAAATGTGTTGAATAATGCTATAGATAAAATGGAAGATCAGTCTATACTTCATGCATCCAAGAGGAACGGATTTCTACCTGTCAACTAGCAGTTTGGGTTGGATTATATGATTAACTTAAGCAGATTCACTAGCTAGACATACCTTACAGTAAATATATTTACAGTATATTATGTTTATGTCTAGTGCCTGTTCTGATGAAGCTGTCTTAAAAGGCCAGGTAGTCTGCTCCTTTTACTGCAAGTTGCTGTTGTGTTTTATTTGACAGAATAAAACAATCTGTACAGACAACTTGCAGAGAGAATGGCTGATGTTATGGTTTGCCATATATGCTGCATGGGTATTTTGGAATCATAGTGTGTTCCAAGTTGAAAGGCACCCACAAGGATCATTGAGCCCAGCTCCTGGCTCCAGGCAGGGCCACCCAAAAATCAGACCATATGACCAACAGAGTTGTCCAGGTGCTTCTTCAAACTCGGTGCCATGAGTTTGGCTCCCTGGGAAGCCTCTTCCACAGTGCCTGACCACCTCTTGGTGAAGAGCCTTTTTCTGATATGCAACTTGAACTTCCCCTGTTACAGCTTCAGGTGATTGTAGGGAGCAATAAGGTTTCCCCCAAGCCTCCTCTTCTCCAGAGAAAGCAATTCCAGCTGCTCCTAGTAAGACCTGTTCTTCAGACTTCTCTTCAGCTCTGCTGCCTTTTTCTGGACATGCTTCAGGACCTCAGTGTCTCTCTTGTAGTGAGGAGCCCAAAACTGAACATTGGTTGCAGCCAGTGCTTACCAGTGGTGAATACAGAGGGATGACCACTACCCTTACTCCCTCTTTGAATGCTATTTCTGTTACAAGCCAGGATACCATTGGCCTTCTAGGCTAGATGGGCACACTGCTGGCTCATTTTTAGTCAAGCATCAACCAGCATTATCACAAGACCTCCTCAACTCCACTGTCCACTTTCTTGTAGTCTCTAACATTACTTAGATGCGAAGCTTGTTCTTGTCTCTGGGAACTTACTGGGCTGAGTATGAAGATCAAAATGCATTTTATTACATGTTAAACATTTTAATTGAGTTATCTTAAGGTAAGTGTGAATATTAACCTTAAAACACAGATCCACTTGATATTACTGGCTAAAAATCCAACATTTTATTTCAATTGTAATATCTACTGATGATGCATCTGAAAGTTAATGGATTGCTGTTTTGGTTTCCTGAGATGGAACAGAATATTAAAATATGTATATTTGTTTTTAGTGATATCATAAGTTTGTCAGCAACTAGAAAATAGTGGGTTTTTTTTTTTTTTTGTTTTTTTTTTGTTTTTTGTTTTTTGTTTTTACAATTCATTCTGAAAGCTCTCAAAAGGACTCAGAAATATCTTAGCGAATGAACATTAGGAAACTTTTATTGTGCTTCTAATTCCATCTCTCTTGCAAAAAATTACAATAATTAAAAATGAGAAAATTGAGACAAATAATGGAGATCATAATCTTAATCTTATTCCTCTGTATTTTAATAGTGCTTAACTGCATGATCATACACTGTTTTGTTCCACAGATGACCTGCTTCAGTATGTCTTTGCATCCTCTGTTTCAGCCTTCGCTTTCTTCATACCCTTTCTACTTTTACTGCCTTAGTATGAACTGGTGTCGTCTTATGTGCTGTTCTTGCAGCTGAATAGAGCAGATCACTTGATGAAAGATGAATACAGAAAAGATCAAGTTACTCAATGTCTCCTTTATCTTGCTCTTTGCTGGTAAGACTTGTATTCAGAAGTCCCAGACCCTTGAGATGAGTGGGAAAGTCTGGAGCTATGAATAATCACTTTTGTTGAAGGAGGATCAGATGAGGGAGCACTTAAATTGCACAAATACAAATCCATATAACCTGATGGGATATACCATGAAGTGCTGAGGGATCTGGCTGATGTCAAGATCACAATAATCTTGGAAAGTTTATGACAGCCAGGGGAACATCCTGAAGTTTGGCAGAAAGAAACTATCACTCCTTTCTGCAGGAAGAAAGATCTGAGAAGCTACAGGCCAATCAGCCTCACTTTGATTCTTGGAAAGGTGTTAGAACAAATAATATTGGAAACCATTTCCAAACATATGGAGGACAAGAAATTGACTGGGAGTAGTTGACATAGATTTACAAAAAAGAAATAATGCTTGACCAATCTGTTTGCCTTCCACAGTGATTTGGCTAGTTTGGTGGATGACCGGAGAGCAGTAGATGTTTATCTTGAATTTGTCAAAGTATTTTGCAGACAGGAAACTGGCATCAGACTGACCCGTCAGACTTAGTGGGTTATGGTCAGTAGTGCAGAGTGTAGCTGGAGGTCATTAGTTATGCAATGCTCAATACTGTGACCAGTACTGTTTATTGTCTTTGTTAATGATTTTGGTGATAGTGTGGAAGTGCATCCTCAGCAAATTTCATGCATCAGATAGGTACTGCCACTCAGCTGGACCTTGACAAACTGCAGAAATAGGACAAAATGCATGAAGCTGAACAGAAGAGAAATTTCATGTCCCCGCACCTGGAGAGAAATTAACAGCATAAAAGCACAGACTGGGGACCAACTAGCTAAAATACAGGTTTGCAGCGAAAGTTGTGTGTCCTGAAGGTCACTGGTGGTCATGAGCCATCAACGGTTTGGCCAATAAAAGAACAAGAGCATATTGGGCTGCATTATGAAGGGCATCACCAGCTGGTCAAGGGAGATAATTCTTCTCTGTTCTGCCCTGGAGAGTCATATCTGGAGTGCTGAGTTCAGTCGAGGATCAAATGCACGTGAAACATACGGATATGCTAGACTACAGAGAAGGGCTGAAGAATGAAGTAGGGACTGATGAATTTGACAAATGGAAAGAGACTGAGAGAGCTGAGAGTATGCAGCCTGGAGAAGTGGAGGCTCAGGAGTGATCTTATCACTGAGTAATAAATATCCCATTTGGGGAGTAAAGAACGTGGAATATTCTCAGTGATGGTTAGTGAAAACATGAAAAGCAATGGGTACAAATTGGAGTAGAGGAAATTCCATTTAGACACAAGAAAACGTTTTTTAGCAGTGCATCTGCTCTGAAAATCCTGAGGAAGTGATTTTATTGTGAGATAACATTTTAACAGCAAGAGCAAGAAGTGAAGTTCTTTGTTTCTAAATTGATTCTCTGGAGCATTTACTTAGGGCTATTACCAGTATAGTAATTAAAACACATACTTCTTTTCCTCCGTGCATTTTATTTTATTTTGTTTTGTTTTGTTTCATGTTATTTTTTCCCCAGTTCTCACTTCAGAAGGCATGATTTTGGAATCCATTAACTCTTGCTTTTCAATTTGTTGGTTTTAGAGAGAAATGAAAAAAAGGAGCAAAGGTTAGAGAGAAAAATTTTTGGAATTTCAAAAATTGGAATGTACAACTTTGTTCAGTTAAAATCACTCCAAAACAGTTGTGTTTTTTTTTTTTTTCTCAACGAAATAATCTTGTTTTTCAGAGACTTGATGAATTAAAGAAGTGAACATGAATTTAAATAAATACATAAATAAATGAATAAAAAGGGTAAAGTCATATTTCCTCCTCACTTTATGCTTTGTATTATATATATCATTTTAATGTTTCCCTTTGGTCTCTTCTTTCCATAGCTCTAAGTCTGCAGTTTTCCCATGCTAGATAGTTCATACGTAGAAGGAGAACATGTGATTATTCTCCTAATTTGTGCCTTCTGTCTCAGACCCCTTCATTAAAGGGAAGATTCAGAGCATACCTGACACTTTAGTCTACTCTATTGTGTTCAAAATTTGTAGTAGAGCAGCTAGCAAATAACAGGAATCTGCCTCAGAGTTCATAAGTTCAATTTTGGACAATTTAGTTCGTCTTCTCCTCCAACAACACATTTGTCTGATATCTGTTACTGTTTTTGGCCTACAAGACACATTTTTTTACTATGACAGTGGCTGAGAATATGTATCTTAAATATGCACTAGTTTATGCTTTTTTTCCCTCACTTACCAAAAAGGTATTTTTCTGAGCAAGGCTTCTGATTTTAATTGTTTATTCCTACTAAAATTGAGTAATTATGTTTAGTAACACAATTATGTTAGAGGATTAGCTAGCAGGTATTCTGCTAGATCAGTTGTAATTAGGAAAAATAATTTACATTACCTTTTCTAATTTATTCACTATTTTTGAGCTAAGTTGAGCAATATATGAAGGGTTAAACAACAAAAACACTTATAAATATTTAATTAGACAAAATTAGGAAAATATTTCTTTTTTTTTTTTTAAATGCTCTGATTTTCTTACATTATAATGCTGTAGTTTAAGAAATGTTTTTCAAAGAATGTGCTTCCATATGGCCAAGCCATTTTTGTGAGGCATAGTGAACTGGATTGAGGTGATCCAGGTTAAAAAGTAAATAAATGTTTTGCCAGCCAGCTTTGTTCCCATGAGCACTTTGCTGCCGCACAGAGAATTGTAGCAACGTGAAAGAAATGATTAGTAAAGACAGAAAAATCTATATAGGTGCTAGTGACAATTGATATTACTACATTGCTTATTTTTGAAAGAACTGCAAGAAATTTACCAAGAAGTTGAGATGAAATTATTTTTTCTTACATTAGAAATTAGAAAAATTGAGTTTAAGAAGTTAGTTTAAATTAATAATGACTCAATTCAGATGTTAAGCTGCATATTAGCTGCGCTCTATTTCTACTGTAGATTACAGAGAGAGATTATACATTTTGTTAGCTTTCATAATTGGTGTCTTTCCCTTCAGATTTACCAAAGACACTTAAGTCCTGAGTTTTCAGTTTGAGAAAATGGAGTTTCAGTTAAACTGTAGGAAAAAATTAAATCTGACACAGTGAAATCTTTCTTTTTTCTTTATACATTTATAATTGATTATTTTCATTTAGATCTGAAAACTTACTGTAAAATGAAGTTTTCATTCTAAACCGCTTTTAAGGAACTTTTTTTTTTCTTTTTTTTTTTTTTACTGGAAGTAAATTTCATGGATATTTAGAATAGAAATTATATTCAATTTTCTTTCTCTTATTAATGAAATAACTACTATAAAGGAAACTCCATGTAAGTCTAAATTGAATTTAGTTAAACTTCCTTCAGAAAGATAGAGGCTTTGGGTCATCATTTTAAATAACTTTTTCTTCTGTGGAATGTTCTAGAAGAAATCCGATGTGTTTAGGAGAATGAAAGAGAGTAATCATCTTAATTTTTAAGAAAGTTCTTTTATTTAAACAATTAGAGATGAAGTTCTACCAATGAAAGTAAACAAAATAACCCCTTAGGGCTATCTGGAAGGAAAGAGACTGCTTAAGAACTGTGAAATTATAATTAAGGCATTATATAACATATTTTATGTAATTTTTAATTCATAATAATATTTCACAGAATGACAGAATGGCCCGGGTTGGAAGGGACCTCAAGGATCATGAATCTCCAACCCCCTGCCACATGCAGGGCCACCAACCTCCCCATTTAATACCAGACCAGGCTGCCCAGGGCCCCATCCAACCTGGCCTTGAACACCTCCAGGGATGGGGCATCCACCACCTCTCTGGGCAGCCTGTGCCAGCACCTCACCACTCTCATAGTAAAGAACTTCCCCCTGACATCCAACCTAAACCTCCCCTCCCTCAACTTCAAACCATTTCCCCTTGTCCTGCCATTATCTACCCTTGTAAGGAGTTGACTCCTCTTGTGTTTGTAGGCTCCCTTTAGGTACTGGAAGGCTGCAATGAGGTCACCCCACAGCCTTCTTTTCTCCAGGCTGAACAAGCCCAGCTCCCTCAGCCTGTCTTCGTAGGGGAGGTGCTCCAGGAAGAGTATTGCAGGTAGAACTGTGCAGCCACTGGCTTTCAAACTCAGTAACCTCCTGATCTTTTCTTTCTTTGAAATCATATTTGAAGTCACTTTGGAGCATGAATAGGAAAACATAATGCTGCAGAAAGCTCAAACTGAAGTATTCAATGTCACAGAGTTAATTTAATTGAGATGAGTTTGCATACACATATTAGTAAGCCTGTGCAGCCTGTTCTGTACTTTCTCAGCAAAGCTATGTGTGTATGCAAAGTGTCTGCAAACAGTTGTTGTGAAGTGTTAGATGTTTAAGTTTTTCCAAGTGCTGAGGCATCTGTATTCTCTAAATGAGTAAAAGAACTAAGAAATACAACATTTGCTTAGAATTGTGCCAGGAGTTTGTCATAGGTTGAATTAGCTTTTTATATTTGTAAACAGCTAGTAATGATCTAATTACTTTCCTACTGAATGTTCTGATGCATTCTTTTTTTCACTGCTGTAGTGTTTATTTTAGCAGTTAAAAATAATAACTAGCACCCTGTGTTGAAGTATTTTGCAGGAATAACATCACAGCTGTAGTGCTTTGGAAGTTAGACCAAATGTCTTTATTCCCACATTAGTTAATGTGAGCATGAAGCAAAATAAACAACTTTTCCAGTTGACTGCTATTACAAGCAGTGGGTCATAAGATTGTTTTAGATGTATAGTGTTTTCTTGATAGCACAATTTCTCCTTTTTTCCATAAATGGCAGTGTTGCTTTCTGAAGTCAGAGTCTCAGCAGGACCATTATGAGCCAGCACCCCCTACTGCAAAGCATATGGACATCAAAATTTTACTTCTGGATATTCTTGAACTATCTTTTAAAATTCTCTAAGAACTTCAGTCTTCTATGACATACAGAGTCAAAGTCTGATAAAATTCTATTGTGTGCTAGTTAGAATCGAAGAATGGCTTGGGTTGGAAGGGACTTTAAGGGTCATCAAGCTCCAACCTCCTAGCTCATTTTATGAAAGCAAATACTTTAAAAATGGACTTTCCTGGAATTATTTTTTTTGTTTGAGATTGTTATTTGATATCCTTACTTTGCATTAAATTCCATCTGAACACACTAATAATATAATCATCATTAAATCTAATGATTTCTACTATGGTTATTTTGTTTCATCTATTTGACTCTTGGCTAGTTTCATTCTTTAGTTTTGAGCATAATACATACAGCACCTGTAGAACAATTTTATAAACTTACAACTAATCTATCTGCTACAAATAAAGAGTTCCACGGCCACCTGTAGGTAACAATGGGTACTTATTTGCAAATTTGATTTAACCAAACTTCTTGGGATTAAATGTGCTGATAGTGACATATTGTGATCTGACAATATCAGCATCATCTCTAGCTTCTTCCTTGCCACCAGAGGCAGTTTTGCATCTAAAAAAACTAAAACTTAAAACTAAAATATCTAAAACAAAACTAGGTACAGGCAACTGAGGAGATATAAACTCAAAGTGTTAGTATAAGAAAGCCATTCTGAATATTCACAGTGTATTCAGTGCCATGTAAAATGGTTACCACTCTGTCTTATTTTAAGATCTCGATTTTTTTTCTTGTTGGAATGCTAATGGATTTGTGGCCTGGCTTTTGAACAATAACAAACTTGATTACATCAGCATTGCCAACATTTAGAGATATTTAGGAGTGAGTAAAGTTTGCTAAGTTACAAAATTCAGTGACTTTCAAGTTACAGCAGCCTGCTTGCTTTCCTAGTCAGTGTGGTTTTGGTGGTTGCTGCTCATAAAGAATAAAACGTACTCCCAAAATACTGCCTCAAGTTTTAAATCCTTAATAACACTAAGTGAAGCTAATACCTACAGGATAGGATCTCGTAGTCTGTGAGAGCAAAAAATTAAGCATTCTTGATCTCTGAATTGAACCATTGTATTCTAAATACATAGAGATTCTATACTTTAATTCTTTCTTGGACTTTCATTTAGTTTACAGGATTTTTTCTGTAGAGTTTTTTAAAACATGCACAATTTGTACCTCTGCTTTCATAGGCAATGTCTTGTAGAACACAGCTCTTAATAAGGACAGACTTGAAATAAAATTCTGAAATGTGTAACATGATAAAACATTTTATGCTTCTGTTGTTTTACATTATTTCTGTGTCACTGTAGTCTCCAAATTCTTTTTCTAATGAAGATAGTGGACTGTTCTTAACATCTTTCTACTACTGTCATAGTATCTCAGTCTTACCAACTCTTTTTAGTGGTAGCATTTTTGAAAAAAGACATTTCTGTGTATTATAACATTAAGATCTGTGTGTAATACATAACATGTCAGTTCATCCTGGATTCCATAATGTATTGGTAACTATTTTTCAATCTAGGAAGCTTCAAGGTTGATAAATTGTAATTGATACGTTGGCTGAATGTATAGCGAAACTAAAGCTATCTGAATTATCTTGTGTGAGAAGCACGATCCCAGACTATTTGTAAACCTTGCTGGTGACTGAAATCCATAGTGTTCCCTAAATTTGTAAGCTCAGACTTTAAACAGTAGGGAAAACAAAGGAAATTAAAGAATAACTATTTGTGGTGGTAGTTAGAAGAAGGTGCAGATAACTGATTAAAGAAGTTGTGATCAGTTCTTGAATATTTGTTACCAGATTATTAAAAAAAAGTAAAAATTATCTTCTGCTCTGTGTTCATGCTTTAAAAACTACATATTATCTGGAGTGCAAAGTACCAGTAATTGTGTGATTAAAAACATTTAGTTATTAGTAAGTCAGTAGCTTTTTTCAGAGATCATCACAAGTTTCAATCATATTTTTGAAGAGTTTTGTGAAATTGAGAGTTTTGAAATGAACATTTCAAATGACTTCTTCCTGTGGTTTGTTATTGTTAAACAGTGTTGTGCACTGTTTAAATGCTGTAATAAATGTAAGATATAGACTGCTTCAAATAAAAGTACTTATAACTCATTTACTTTCTTTACTTTAATCAATTTTATTTTAAACAAATATATTAGAAATAATTTTTAAAAAATTGTAACCTCATGAAGCATAAGCCCTGAAAACCCAAACATAGAAGTAATGACCTATGCTGAAGGTCAAACTATTAGCTTTGATTGACAGAGTTTTTAAGTGACAAACAACTTAATATGACCTTGAATATGACCTTCTGACTTAAATGTTGCAACTGAAAATGATTCCTGTATATTTTTTGTTAGTTTCAGTAGCTGTGTATGAACCTTATGTCTATAAAAATAGAAATAATTTACATGCTTCTGTACCTACATTTACAGCTAAGTTAAGTTAATGTTATCTACTTTCCCTCCACTTGTAATGAATACTCTAAAATCAGTAGCAGAGTGTGAGAGTAAAATTTAATGGCTCTGGAAATTTATGCCTGGAAACTTCTACATCTGAACATGGCATGAGTCCTTTTTCTGTTATTTCCTCTAATCAGTTGTTTCAGAAAGTCATCTTATTTACCCAGAATAAAATTAGTCATCTCAGAAGAGAGATCAGGAGAGACCTAATTCAACCTACTCTGTCTTTAAACTAGGTAAAGTACCACTGATGAGATGGATAGTAAATTTTGACCGGGATCTTCTAGATGGTCTGGTATTGGCAGCACAGATAGCAGCTTACTGTCCATTCTTGGTAAGAACTCTTCTTAATATCTTGCAAGTTTTATCTAGAGCCCAATATTAATGTAAGTTCGTTTGGAAATGTTGGCTTCTATATAGGGAGTATAGAATCATTATTTCAGTATTTCTTTTTCTCTTCTCTAGGTATATTCTCCATTGATAATTTTAGTTTAAAACTTAGATCTTATGGATTTCTGAAAGACTGAAAATGCAAACATTGTAGTTCTGCTCTGTAGAATATGAAAAGTTTAAATTCTGTCTTCCCTAGATTGCCTCTCACTTTGTAAGGATGTATACTTATCCAAGGACTCCTGCACATTTTCTGCACAACTGTTTGATACTTGTGAATGCTATGCATGCAGTCAGCCTGACTATAGATGTAAAGGTAAATATTTTTGTATGATCAGTACTTATATACTTTTTTATTATTTTTTACATTTATGATAACAATGTGTATGAAATTGAGATGAGATTTTACTGAATTAGTTTTATTTCATGTTATACTATATGATGGAAACCAAAACATTTCTTCATATAAATATATTTAATTACAAGTAATTTCCATAATTTCTTGATTTGTAAAACTGTAAATGTGTAACTAGCTGGATAAAAAAAGATTAAGTCAGTTCGGGCATTGTAAATCACAAAATGACAGAATGAGATGCCTTTATTGTTAACATTCTAAGGCAACATAGAAAAAATATACTGAAGATCTAACATAATGCAGTTGAACATTAAAAAAATGATAAATTCTATAAATGTTTGGTGGCACTTAGGTCTCTCTTTCTAAATCATAATGACTCATAAGAATTCTTTCACAGCTTTTATACACGAGTAAGTCAGTAACTTTGGGCTGCTGGTGTGAGTAACACTAATCCATCAGACTCTGGAGTCCTTGATTAGAATCTCTTTTATATGTTTGGTAGCACCTCACAAATCTCTTTTCTCCCATTGGCCTACAGTCAATATTATGTATATGATGCCCTTCAGATATGTTAGATATCATTTTTGTTGTACATAAAACTAGTTTTGTCCAGCTCCAAATCTGTATTTCTTTAAGTGGCTGACTGCAAGCTCTTTACAGTCATGGCTGCTGCCAGTACTATGCAAATGCAAAAGTAAAACCAATTAGCCAGAGATGTCTCATCTATTAAAGATATTGACATCACAGCTAAACCAAGTGAAAAAAGACTGATCTCGTAAGCTAGTCAAGAAAATTTAGAGGAAGCTTGTCAAACGCTTGTACTGAGGCCTTGTAAATTCAGTACAAAACTTACGGCCTGTAATTAACTGTTGCAAGGCTGTATTAAAAGACTACACTCTTACAGGGACTCACATTTTTATCTTCTATATTCTGGTTGTATGTATTATTTACTGGAGTATTGGCTATTTAAAATGTCTGATTCACTGTCACATTTTCTCTTTTGCTCCCTTATTGATTAAAAATACTATCCTTACCAAAATTAGTAAAAACTAAAAAAGTCTCATCTTTCTCTTGATTTTATGAGTGGAGCATCTTCCATCATGAGTAAACTGAATGTCAGGGACTGTGCTGGGCTGGGGTGAGTGTGAAACATATTGAGCTTGTTAGAATTCCAGAAGACATAATGGAATGCATGTAGCATTTATCTGCACATAAGGAAACTTTCCAAAGGAATAAATAGCATTAGAAGTCAGGGGTAAAGTTGCTGTGTGAACAAAGTTATGAAGGAAGCTCAATTACCACTTTTTTTTTTCCTTCCATTTGATTAGCAGGGCAAAACTAACCCTATTATTTTCCAGTTGCACTAGCTATTTTTTTATTCCCACCTCCTGATACATATATGCTGTTATAAATGGCCTTACTATGCCATATAAATTTCTTTGCTAAACCAAGAAAATTGACTGTTTCACAGACTTATGACTGGCAGGAACCGTAAAAAGATAATCTGTATGCAGTCTTCAAAATAAAGGCATGCTTTGGTTCATCTTTTAATAATAAAAGCAGGCAGAAGCTGATACCTCATAAGAAAAAGATGGAAGATCTCCAGGACATGCACCTTAATGCACTTAGAGAGTGTATTTTCAGATACACTGTAATAATATAATAAGTTCACCACATTTTTCAGGTATTCATGTTCTTATAGATGGGAAAGTTCTTTGTACAGATTAAGAACTTAAACAAGGCTATATAATCAGTCAATAGTAGACATTCAAGGTGTGCATTTTAATTGTAGCTAAGACATGTTCTGCAATCAAAATATTCTGGAATGGAAAAACAGTAGAGAATAGAAGAAATGCTTTGTGCATAGATTTACCAGAATTCATACATGTTTTTCAAAGAGTACTTCAGAAATTTCTTATTCTCCAGCAATAAAAGCAACTAAATACATGCATCTTCCTGCTGAAAGTGTCCTAATTTGGGATTATTTTTGATACTCTTGTTTCTTAGATTTAGCAAATTAAAGTGTTCTAACAGTATTGGCAAAATTTTTGACTATCAAGCAAAGATGCTGACATGTCAAAGGTAACTTAAACTTAACTACTCTCAAAGCCTGGAGGGCACCCCAGTCCTGTCTGCCCTTCAGTTTTCCCCAGGGACAATCCCAGCTGTCCAGGCCCTTGTGTTGCCTTAGGGCAGTTGCAGCACAGCCTGGCTCCAGCTCTCTCAGCTTTGCCCTGCCCCACCATGGGCCTACCCACAGTACTATGGTGCAGCCAGGCCTTGGCCTGGTCCCATCCCCAGGGAGGTGTGCACTGCTAGGACTGGGACTGCTCTTGGCTGGCCTGCTTCTGGTGGAGTGGCGGTATGGAACAGGCTGTCCTCTTCTCTGGAGCTGTTATATTTCCTTTGGCTCCCTGTTGTGGAGAGAACAGCTGCCTCTTGTGCCTTGGCATCTACCTGTGCCTTCATTTATCTCCCTAGTTTGTAAGAATTACAGTTTCATTGATCTTTCTAGATTTGTGTGTTCTTACCGAGATTCTTTCATTCAAGACAACAATCATCTTTTTACAGCATGATATGTCATGACCTGGAGCAGCAAGAGGAAAACTGCTAAGTTCACTCATGATAATTCCTTACTTTTATTTTCACTTCTGTAGTAGATGAAGGGTAACTTCTGACAAATTGGAAAAAAATAAGGAGAAAAAAAAGCTTTTCCTACACTAGGAAAGCGGTGTTAGAAAGACTCCTTACCTTTTTAAACTTAGAAACCAGTTTATTCTGAAATTTTCTGATTTGAAATTCAGAATGGTTTGCACCCATCTGTGACCATGAAAGAGCATCATATTTTCCCACTTCTATGTCAAGTGTAGGTTCATTCTTGTCAGAGAAATTGTGATGGGAATGCTGTTTTGATGACTGTATAGAAATGAAGCAAAACTTGTGAGCTTTAATTATTTTCCTTAGTGTACTCTAGAATCTTTGAAAAACCAAAGAATTGTTTGTTGCATTGGGCAAGAATGCAGTAGGCTGATGGATGTGAATGTTATTTCAAATGCTTGGCATTACTGCACTTATTTGCAATGTATCCATTAAGAAAACTTAGCTTATGCACTTTTTTCCTGCTTCTCTCTCAGGTATACAGAACATAAGTAGAACAGTGTTCTCTTAAGCTGCCTTTACTGTTTTTACACTGATTTTAAGGGAGATTATACATGTGCTTGAAAGAGAAAGTAGACAGAAGTCTTGTGTGGTTCAGCTAGTCTTGTACACAGGATGGGAAAATACTGAAGTCTATGTGTACTTACCTTCTAAGTGCCTGCATTTAACCATCAGTTTGTAGCCACCATTGGAGAAGACGATCTAAGCGGTACTTTTTGGCCTATGTTATGAACACTAGTCTGTACTTAGTTTCTTCATGTAAAACTTTTTCTTTGGATGTTTGCTTTAAACTAATGAGTTCTTTTATATCATGTTGGAAATGGGTGTCTCCATTGGAGTTTGAAATTTTTGCCCAAAATTTCAAATCCTTAATGCATTAATTTCCAGTATCTGAGAAATTATGTCGATGGAAAGACCACTTTATATTTGCCCAATTTCTTATACCTTTCACACTAGTAATTGCTCTGTTGGCAGAGGCAGATTAGGGATGTTCCTAGGGGGTCCGTAAGTGTTCAGATTATGTGGATTCTTCTTCACTGTTGTTACAGCTGCTTTTGTGTTCTGATGCTGAAATATAAAGTTTTTTTTTTTGTTTTGTTTTTGTTTTTGTATACCTATGGGAGGAATTAACCAGAAGAACAAGAGCCTTTCTGCAAAACTTGAAGATAGACCCATTCTTGTTCTGTCCTTTGGAAGAGATATTTACTTTTTCACACAGTCTTTTATTTCTTCTTGAACTTTTAGAGAGTTGAGTTAGCTGGTTCTTAGAAGTGCTGGACTATGTTCTCTAATACAAACTTTCAGTAACTAGGAGGAAATAACAAACCAACAAAAAAGCAACCCTAACTCAGAGAGTTACGGTGATAGTGGAAATTTCTAAATATCTCTCCTACCTTCCAAAAATTGTCCAGAATTGGCAAAAAAGTTTTCTCCATTTTCCAGCCTGTGTGACTAATACAACTAATTTCTTTTCCTAAACTCTTCATTGCTATTTACAATGCAGAGTAGCAGTAGTTATAAAAAAAAATTATGAGAATGAAATATTTAGTTTGATTTCAAGGTTTCTGTTGGGAGTTCACATAGGTATGGTTCTTCCCTTTGAGTTGCTTTATTGAGCTGACTGTTTTAGGCGTATTCTTTACCACTTTTCAGGACATCCTCATTTTCTGTTTGATGTCTTGAGGGTAAGTTTCAGAAATTGCAAAAAATTAACAGTTTGTTTTTATTCTCGATTTGTTATAATCTTCTCCATACTATTACATCTGCTCTCATCTGGCAGATTTCAGTTAGACTTGCCCTTATTCTAGTATGGCTGCTTCATATTCTTTTCAATATTCATAGGTTGATTTTCAACCTACGTTACAAGCCTTCTTTATAAAACTCTGCTTGTGGGAATGCATAGAGCCTTTTTCAAAGTATTACTATATTAAATGAGCCTCAGTTATGTAAGGAATTCAAATAAAACGTCTCAAATGAAAAAGGGCACCTTTTAGAGGGTTTACATGCTAATGCAGTAGTTTGATGTTTGAATCTTCGCTCAAGTGTATGCATTTTTTCCTTAGGACATGATATTTAATTTAGGAGAGAATTTAGACAGAAGTTTATGGGCGACATTATTATAACATTCTAAGGTTCTATGTAAGAAGTTTAAAAATAGTTAATTTAATTAGCTTGATTTAGGAATTTGTTTGAATTGGTGGCTAGGTATTTTCTGCCTGTATTTTTCGTGGGAAGACACTTCCATTTTCTTTATTTGATCAGACTTAATGAAAAGTTCATGTGATAGTGGAAGAGTTACTATTTCTCTCAACAGTGAGACAATAAAGACACTGAAGACTAAGACTTTGACGTGCTCTACATTTGCCCTTTGAATTCATTTTTCTAAATCAAATATTTAAGATTCAGTAATCCTCTATATAGCAATTTGGCATTTGCAGAAATTTGCAGTAATCCTTTGTTAGTTGGATTGTGTTCATACGGAGTTGCAAAACTGTACTTAGCAGTACTTGGGATGGCATTTTACATAGTAAGCTGAAAGATTAAAAAATCTTTTTTAAAAGATAAAAATACATGTTTCAGTTAATGGGTTTTGCTTGCTTTTTTTATTATCCTTCACTAAATAATAAAATAAACATGTTTTTTTTGCTGAAGTGCGAGGAAAAAAGGTAGGTTTAATTTTTAGCATAGGTTTATTAGCAGAGCAGGTCAGTGTCCTTCAAGAAATAGTATTTTTGTACACTGACAAGATTGTTATTCATATGAGCTCTGAGCCTATATCAGTTGCTAATAGGTTGCAAATATTTGTATGGTAAGAATTTATCTTAATTTTTTTGTTCTGCATCTTTTTGTCCTTATAAACTGTCAGGCAAATTTTAACTTAATATGTGGTTGTTATTTATTGTATGTTTTCAATACTAGGCCACTGATATCTGTGATCCAAACCCAATCATGATGCTTATTCTGTGTGTCTACCTATTTGAAAACCTTCCTCACTACTTACCTACGAAGACTATAGGATTTACAGGTGCTCTCCATGCAACTATTGTTAAACAGGTACTGATACTACTGAATTTAGATTTGTAGAAGCATCAAGCTATAACGTGCTGTATATTATTATATTCTGTAAATACCACAACAAAGAAATGAGTTTCATGTCATTTTGCTACTAAATGTAGAAGAGGACAGAATTGTTTCTTTTTCTTTTTTTTTTTTGGATTGATTGGGATCCTGACTTCTTGTTGCTGTTTTAATCCTTTGCTTGCAAGCACAGAAAAAATCTATAAATTTAAGAATTTTTTCTGAGATGAGGATATAAGAGAATCAGAGATTAACAGTTGGCATTGGCATGCAGTGTACAATGCAAAAAAAGTACTCAGAAAAATTGAGGTCTAAAAGTATGTGGGATGTCTGCACTGCTTAGGGAGAAAAGTGATCTGCCTAGTAGTTTGAAGTACTGTCTTATTTTGTGATATCCTTCATTCATATTTTGGAAGGTAGCTCCGGAATTGGTTTTTATGTTTAAAAATTGAATGAAAATATGATGATTTGGCTGTTATTCTTGTGATAGATTCGTCTGAAAAACCCGAGCATTAAAACTTTGGCATACACCGCTACTCTTGTAGGAAGAGATGCTGATGATTTTTCATTGCCTGAAGGAAACACTGTAATCATTACCCCTAAGTAAGTAATGAGTTTTTAGTGCTATAAGAGCCAGATGAATCACAGAATGGGATTTATAGGACCATAGAATCATAGGATTGCTCGCATTGGAAAAGACCTTAAAGATCATTGAGTCCAACCACAACCTAACCATACTACCCTAACTCTAACAACCCTCTGCTAAATCACGTCCCTGAGCACCACATCCAAATGTTTTGTGAACACATCCAGAGATGGTGACTCAACCACCTCCCTGGGGAGCCTATTCCAACAACCCTTCTTAACAACCCTTTCTGTAAAGAAGTTTTTCCTGATATCCAAGCAAAATCTCCCCTGGCTCAACTTGAGGCCATTTCCCCTTGTCCTGTCGCCTGTCACCAGTGAGACCAACACCACTCTTGCTGCATTCACCTTTCAGGTATTTGAAGAGAGCAATAATTGAAGAGAGCATGTCTCCCTTCAACCTCCTTTTCCCCAGACTAAACAGCCCAATTCCTTCAGCCTGTCCTTGTAGGGCATATTCTCCAAGCCCTTCACAAGCCTTGTTGCCCTTCTTTGGACCTGCTCCAGCATCTTCATGTCCTTTCTGTACTGAGATGCCCAAAACTGAACACAGTACTCGAGATGAGGCCTCACCAATGCTGAGTACATTGCAGAGGCAGGATGACTTCCCTAGTCCTGCTCACCACACCACTTCTGACACAAGCCATGATGCCACTCATGAGGTTAAATTTAATTTTGGGAAAACATTAGATTAACATTTTTAGTAGGAGAAATACTCAAAATATGTGTCTGTGTTTTCTTTTTTGTTTACTCCATACATTATGCTTTTCCTGTGCAATAGGGCTTATGACCAGACATAGCAATATCACTACTTGTGTAAGTATTGAAGTTGTAACGGTATAGAAGAGTATATATAGAAGTGACCTTGGCAGCCTGTTGAGAGTTTTTAAGTTTATACTGCAAGTCCATTGAAGATACTGCTTTGCAGGTGAAATGGAATGGAGGCTTTAAAATGGAAAGCAAAGGTCAGCATTTTAATGAAAATAAGCCACGAAGAAGAAAAACTTGTCAGTAGTATTGTCAAATTCAAAATTCAACACAAACACAGTACTCTTAAACGTTGATCAACTTTTCAGTATTAAATAGGTTGACTATTATAAATATATGCAGGAGGAAAAGTGAATAATGTTATGTTATTGGAGAGTTGTGAGGCTGATTTGCGTCATAAAATCATAGAATAGCTTGGGTTGGATGGGACCCCCAGAGTCATCAAGATACAGCCCCCCTGCCACAAGCAAGGCCACTAACCTCCAGGAAAGTTTCATTTTTTCTTAGCATTTTTTTTTCAAATAAGAATTAACAGAAAAATGTGATGTTAAAAAATGTCACGTATTTCTCTGGTCTCTGAATACTGTGGCTGTTTTTCACTTCATCTTGCATGTTGAAGGCTTGGAGATTCTCCTGATATTCCTCAAAATATTTTTAAGATATTACTTTTGTGTTCACCACAATCCAGTTCTCAGATCCCAAGACAGTTTTCAGTAAGAATTTTATTTTCTTCTGTGTTCATCATATGACAGAATTAGACGACCTCCTGGAATGTTTCCTTGATAGCAATAGTAATCTAGGGACAAATTATGTCACTACTGCCATCAAATTATAGCACTTATGCCCTCACAGTAATTGTTCAACTTACTTGAGAGGATTTATGAATTGAGTTCACTTGAAAAAGCAGCTGTTCTTACCACAGTTGTGAAATAAATGTAAATTAACATGATGCCAATAAACACATGGCTTGCTGATCTCTGTTACAAGTCCTTTGCCTCACCACTTACCTGTGATTGTGTACTCACAGTGTGTAATGGGCATATTTCACACACCACCAGTAGTTTGCATGTGCTTTAGAATTCCCAGCTGGCAGAAGACCAATAAATGACACAGATTTTTTCTGCATTTCTGTATTTAAATTCTCTCTTTTTTTTCTTTCTTTTTTCCCCCCTCAGGCTGCTCATATGCTACTAATCATTTAATAGGGAAGGCTGATGTGGGGTGGGGAGAGGTTTTGTTTTGACTTTAATATTTGTTATCTCTTCCAGAAAAACAACAAACAGGTCTGTACATTACAAATACAACTTTTTCCCATATATGTTTTAATTAGTTCCTCTGAAGAATTATTTGAATATTATCAGCTTGTATAATTTACAGAATTGCAGGATTTTTCTTTGTAGGTTATTGACTTTCTATCATCTTTTTCATATTGTTTATTATTTAAATTTTTTTTGAACTATATAGAATATTTCTGACATTACAATGAAAGTTACACCGGTCAACAGACATTTGGCTATGTATTTTGTGGTTTTCTACTAGGAACTTTAAAAATGTGCCTGTTTTTCTGTTTAGAAGAAACTCTCTATACTCTGATCTATTCTCTGATAGAAAGGCAGAATACTTTTATAACTCAGTGTTTTCTTGCTTTTAGAAATGCTAATCTTGGTATTATAGAGTGATTTGGAGTGCTTCAAAGTGTGAGCTTCAGCTACTGCTGTTGGTCTTGCTTAATCGCAGGACTAATGCAAATCATATTATTTTTACCCTTTTCCTATCAGAAACTTGATCCATTGTTTACATGAGATTATTTGGATTTTTTTCCATCTCTTTGCTGTTCAACTGTACTTATTATTTTGAAGGTTCTTTTACTCAATTATTTCAGTCTTGGGGATTTTATTAAAAACTTCTAGATCTGCCTCACAGTACACACAGCAGGATGTCTAGCTGTTTAACATACAAAATTGTATTCAAATAGGGGAGCATAAAGTAAATCAGTTGTTGGCCTAGGGCAATTATATAATATGAGGAAACTTTTTCTGATTGTGTGTGGGAAGAAAAATAAAGTTACATACTGAAGACGTAAAAAGCAGTAAGGACTTATATCGTTCTTTTTTTTTAATCTATATAGTTCTTTTATTAGAATGTTTAAAATGCTTTTAGACAGGAGGTTGAACTACAGCGAAGTGTTTCTGAAGAAACAAGTGCCACCTTCCCTTTCAAAGACTCTAAAATATGCTCCTGAAATGATATTTCAGAATAATTCTTGAATTATAGTTTTATGCCTAATTATTCAAAGAATTATTACTGTTATTTGCCTAGGAGTCAAACAACTATAAATGTGGAATTCACAAGTCGTTTTCTGCATCCTGCTGAAGCAGTGTTGCTACTGATCTCAAAGAGAATGGGTGGAATAGGTGGTGCCACACTTACATTCTCCCTGAAATCTGAAGTCAAGCATATTGAACCTGCTGTAAGTCTCTGTGTAAAATTATTATTGTCACAAAAATTATTATTCCGATGTATGTTGTATCAGTCAAAAGTGACCTGAGGTAAGAATCAAAAGGTGAGTGACCATCAGCATTAACCTTTGATCTATTAATGCTCAAGTTTCCAATTTCAGCTTATGTATATGCAGAGAAATGCCTAGAGGAATATTTGAGATATGTAAAGGTGTAAATCTCACAGAGATCTCAAATAAATTTTAAATTTTTTGCACAGATTGCTCTGAAAATAAATCTGGATCTCTTTCAGCATGTGAATGATTTTGGAAATTTTTTTGAAAAGGTGGTAATATGCTTCTTCATCCTAATGATTTTACTTGTCTGATGTAAACTTGTTTTAGATGTTGGCAAATTAATTTGAACTTTTTTTGTTTTGATAGTCTTTAAATTTAAGATACATCCTAGAAATAGAGCAGGGATAGTCATAGTTTCCAGCATTTGTTATCAAACGTTCTTTTAGCAGATCTGGATAAATCCTTTTCTGAAATAGATGGAGTTTATATGATTCTCCTTTCTTCCATGACACTTTTTATACCATAGCAGTAGACACTGATGTTAGAAAGTATGGTTGGGGCAGGAATAAAGAAAGAGTACATGAGAAAAGCTTGATCATGTTCATGTGCTGTCATTTTGAAGGTGGGGAAATTAAACATGTTTAAAAAGTAATAAGCTTTAACTCTACTGGCAGCAAAGTATTTAAATTGTGTAAATTATATCGTCATCAGTGGTTAAATTCTTCTTAGTAATATTCTCCTGGTAGTATTTCCAGTGTATGTGGTTTTGCAATTTTTCACATTTATATAAATTTTTGTTCTCTTATAGGTTATATTAAAATGCAAATCTCCATGTTATGAGTTGAAGAAAGTTGTCCTAAATGTTACTAATCCCTTCAGAACTGATGGCATATTCAGGTAGACAGTGCTATAAAGACAAGTCTTTAATGTTCATGCTGTTTTATCAACTGTTCCATATTTTTAATATTTTGTTTAAAAATGTAAAACTTTCAGGTTAAATTATAGGGATTTACATTACCAGAATTGTTACAAGTACTGTGAAGTGGAAACTATCATCATAAATAAAGAAGATGAATAAGCCTTAATTGTAATCCATCTCAGTATAGGCAATAAAGTTAGAGATTTAATCAAATGGAGTTCATGAACTTTGCTTGTAATTTTGTTTGGCTGAGATCCAGCAGAATTCTATGGGGAATCAAGCTATATTAATTAATAGTTGGTTGTTTTCCCCCAATGTTCTTTATCCTGCTGTTTAAATTATTAAGCATGCAAAAGAAAGAACATACTTTTGCCTTGAGGCTTGCATCTCTATCAGTTAATCTAATTTTTCATTTGCGTTCATCATAGATGTAACAAATGCAGAATTAAGGTTTTTTTTTTTTTTAATAAGAAAAGGAGTAGAATGCTGTGACTCTTTATAAATCTCTTTATGTGATCTGTATTTCGTCTTTAATCTTTAAACATCAGTTCTTATAATTTGTTTATTTACAAGAACCATTTTCCATAACTTTCAAATTTATTTCATTGATCATCGTTCTCCATAGGCTGCAAATGAAATTTCTCTTCCATCCACAGTGTTGTTATGGTATAGACATCTGGACAGGATTGCTTTCATAGCTCCACTGGTGCTCCAATACTGCAATGTGGCATAAGTCTCCTATGTGTTAATCATATAGAATCAGAATCATTAAGGTTGGAAAAGATCTCCAGATCATCCAGCCCAAGTGCCCCCTATCACCAATATTTCCCCACTAAACCATGTCCCTCAGTACAACATCTAAATGTTTCTTGAACATTTCCAGGAACAATAATTCAACTCCCTCCCAGGGCCGCCAGTGCTTGCCTACTCTTTCAAAGAAGAAAATTTTCCCAGCATCTAATCTGAATCTCTCCTGGTGCAACTTGAGGACATTTCCTCTCATCCTATTGCTAGTTATACAGAAGAGGCTTATCCCCACATCAATACTACCTCCTTTCAGGTGATTGTAAATAGCAATAAGGTCTCCCCTGAGCCTTCCCATCTCCAAAGCGAACAATCTCAGTTCTCTCAGCTGCTCCTCATAAGACCTGTGCTACAGACCCTCTCCAGCTCTGTTGCTTTTCTCTGGACATGCTTCAGGGCCTCAATGTCTTACTTGTAGTGAGGGACCCAAAACTGAACACCGTACTCAAGGTGCGGCCTCACCAGAGCTAAGAAAAGGGAGATGATCATTTCCTTACTTCCACTGCCAACACTTACACTAGCCAGGATGTCATTGACCTTCTTGGCCACCTGGGCAAACTGCTGGCTCATGTTCAGCTGAGTATCAACCATCAGTCCCAGATACATTTCTTCCACACATCTTCCAGCTGCTCTTCCCTGAGCCTGTAGTGTTGCCTGGGGTTGTTGTGGCCAAAGTGCAGGACCAGGTTTGGTCTTGCTGAATTTAATCCCATTGGCCTGCACCCAGTGATCCAGGCTTTCCAGATCCCTCTGAAGGGTCTTCCTACCAGTAACCAGCTGAATTTAACTCCATTCTCCACCCACCTTTCATGAACCCATGCTGGCTGTGCCTGATCCCCTGGTTGTCCCACACAGGCTATGTGATCTCACTCAAGATGGTCTGCTCCATAAACTTTCCTGGCACTGAGTCAGGCTGACAGGCCTGTAGTTCTCCAGATCCTCATTATGATGTTCTTGTAGATGGCAGTCATGCTGGCAAGCCTCCAGTCCTCTGGAAACTCCAGCAGGAATGATGATAGATGGTGGAAAGTGGCTTGGCAATTACCTTTTCCAGCTCCCTCTGTATCCTTGGGTGAAGCCCCATGAGCTTGTGACAGTTCAGTCTCTATTTCCAACTGAACTATGGAGATTTTATTCTGCTCTCCATCCCAGACATCCAGATCAGGGGGTAGAGTACCTTGAGGATAATTGATCTGACTTTTAAAGATAGATGTCAAGAAGGCATAGGAATTTCAGCCTTTTCCTTATTTTTAGTGGTCACATTCCCTGCTGCATTCATTAAAGGATGGAGATAGCCCTCCTCTTACTGTTAATATATTTGTAAAAATGTATTTTGTTCTCTTTTAGTCCAGCATCAAAGTTGAGCTCAAGATGGGTTTTTGCCTTTCTGATATTCTTCTTGCATACCTTAACTACTTCTTTGTACTGTCCCCGAGTTTCCCATCCCTTCTTGCACAGGAGATAGACTCTTTTTCTCCTGGAGCCTGAGGAAAAGTTCCCTGTTCATCCATGCCTGTCATCTTCCCTGTTGACTCTCATCTTTCTGCTCAGAACGTATTTGTTTTGTTTGCCTTTTTTCTCAGTCACTGAGGTGGTTATTGAGACTGTCTGTAATCTGTTCTATGATTTGGATAGCTCTCAGAATAAATTAAAGTGATTAAGTAGTTTAATGTTATACGTATAATTCAACAACTACATGACAACCACTTACAGTAATTATGAATTTGGGCCGCAGTTTAACCAGTAATCTATGATAAAATGTTTCTTTGAATAGTTTTTTCAGTGTTTAGAGACATCTACTGTTCCACAAGGGGTAGTATTGCTTATTTGCAAATAACACTAGGAAATATACTTGTGATATCAAGAAAGTAGCTCTTCTACGAAAAAGAGGGCTAAAAATCTTAAAACTACACGTATGATGTAGTATTATCTAAGAAAAGTGCAAATTAAAATATAAGCCTCTTTGATTTTGTGTCAAATATATAGCAAATATCAGATATTTCCAAAAGCTGTGAATTATGTAGCATAAATTATATTTTAGAATATTATTTCCAACTTAAAATATCAGTATTGCTTGTCTTGAAATGCACATTATTTTTGTTTTTAATGTTTTATTTTAAACAGCTTTTTTGAAAGAAAGTTGGTTTCCTTGTCATAAAATGACATGTCCTGCAAAACGTTCCTATGATAACAGATCAATCTGTAGTATTGATGAAGTAGCAGTTTAAAATAATTTTCAGTAATCTGGAATACGTGTCTCAGGATTTACATGCTTACAAAACCTTTAAAATTTTCATTATTAAATTGTGCAAATTATTTTAAGTTATTAAATCAAGAAGAATTTACCAAACTACTAAATATTTTTAGTAGTATTTTGAAAGTACTACAAGTTGAAAACAGTAGGCTTCTTTATCAAGCATTTAAATATCAGAATAAATTATATTTTGTTCCTCATCTTGCTAGTAAAAAGTAGTATTTACGTGTACTTGCCATATTCCAGGGTCATTTTCCTGGAATCCACAAGTTACTTAAGTCAGCCGGAACAAGTACATCAAGCCAGGCAATTAAAACAGGAGCAAACATTCAGGTAAGTTTTGAATGGCAACTGCGAATTATAATGTAGGACAAGGAGTAATGGCCTAAAACTTGAACATAGGAAGTTCCATACTAACATGAGGAAGAACTTCTTTACGATAGGAGTGGCAGAGCACTGGAACAGATTGCCCAGAGAGCTTGTGGAGTCTCCTTCTATAGAGATATTCAAGACCCTCCTAGATTCCTCCTTGTGCGATCTACTGTGGGGTACCTGCTTTGGCAGAGTGGTTGGCTTCAATGATCTCTTGAGGATCCTTCCAACCCCTGTGATTCTGTAATTCTGTAATATATGGAGTTGTACAGTTTTATTAGTATTACATATATATGTATATTTGTGTGCATAGCAGTTGTAAAGAATTGTAGGCGAGGACACGGAAACCATAGTAGAAAGAAGCAATATTTTAAAAATAATTTTGAGATAATTTACTGAAACGGTTGAGAAAGAAAAATATGCTATAAAAGGTAAACATGAATGTGATATCCTTTCTAGAAAAAGTATTGTTAAAAAAAAAATATCATTTGTAGAAAAAGCAGAATTAAAAGGTGAAATATTGATGCTGGGTGTGGACAACCATGATAACTTAGGTGGCTGATATATTAAAAATGTCAGTAAGATTGACCAGCTTCATGTCACTAGAACCTTAGAAGAAGGAATAGTTCTGAATCCTGGAATGAAGTCTATAGATTTATTTGAAGGTACAACTGCCTATTATATATGGGCAGTCCAGGGAATTCAGACTGTGCTGAAGTGTAAAAATATTGCAGGTTCTGTAGGCCTCTGGAGCTGCAAATGAGAATGAGAGGATGTTAATACAGAATTATTGAAATAAATTAATATAATTTTGTGTCTAGACATTATTCCTTAAACAGACCAAGGGCAGGTTTTCAAGCATAGGGAATCTGGAAGGTGAAGGAGAGTTCAAAATAAGTGTGATAAATGTAATAAAATCACAAAAACTGAAAAGCAGAAAGTAACAGAGAGACAAGGAGATATATATCATAAAGATGGAACAATGTTTAAATAGATTTATAGTCCAAAAGAATTTGTCTTCACTATCTCTAATTGTTAGACTGTGAGATAAGTATCAAGAAGTTCAGATGAACAGCAGGAAATCTTTAGGAGCATTGAAGAAGAGAGATGTAGATCAGAATCATTCATAGTCAAGGTAAAAAGAGAAAGAGGCAATCCAAAGAAGGTTTGGCACTCTTTTCATAACACTCTCTGGAAATGTCCTAGCGTAGATCACAAATATCTAATACAATTTTTGGAACCTGCCAGACATTACAAATTGCACTGTTTTAATAACTGTCAGCTTAATAACTATTTTTCAGCCACAGGCTGAAAGTTTTAATTCTAAGTTATTTAAAATAAAATCATAACCATAGCTTGTGTCTGAGCCAAGGTATAATTTGTGGTTGCTGTCAAAACCTCTTTTTCCACCTTTAGCTGAATGATCTTTGTGAGAAGGGTGGTGGTTTTTCTTTTATCCAATTGACTTTTTTTTCTTTTATGTATATTGTGATAAATGCCATTAGACTTTTTCAAGTTACACATTTTTCTGTACTTTTTGAAGCCCTCGACACCTCAGTAGTTGTCCTTGGCCCACATCTGTGTCCCAGTATGGTCTTCTCCCCATGGGAGAAGAACCAGATGAAGAGATGCTTGCTACATGGCCCAGGAATTCAAATACAAAACGATGCTGAACTAAAACTACGTGCTTAGTCCCACAGTTAGATCAAGGATCCTTTGCCGTCATGTCTAAACAGCATATAGTTTTGGAGCTCATCTTCTTCAACATATTTCATACAGTAGAATTGAATGTTAACGTGAGTAAAATGATTAGTGTGTAAGGCCTGCTAGGACATTACTGTGGGCTTAAAACCATAGCAAAATGTCTATGTAGACTAATTTTATAGCAGCTTAAGCTGTTCTGTCCAACCTTATTTCTCAGTGTATTTAAAGGGAACATATTGAGCAAAACTGAGTACAGGCTTCTTAAACATTTATATTCTTTTAATCTTTCGTATTGCAAGAATTATGTATTTTATTTTAGTGGGACGAGACATAATGTGCATCTCCCAAAAACTTTCTTTCTTTTCCCATTCATTAATCTTCAAATACTTTATTTTAGTGAGAATAAACTTACAGAGACAGACCTTCAAATCAGTGAAACAAGTTTCTCAGTCATTCAACTCCAAAAATGGGATTTATGCAAACCCCAGTGAAGACTTGTTGTATTACGTATGGTCTTAATGTATAATGTCATCATTACATTATTATATTTGTTGTCGGTTTTCATATAGCTTTTAAACAGTTCATGGTTTCTGTAATGATTTTTTTGCTCTAGTCTCTGTCTTTACAATCACACCTTGGCATTCTGATTCAAAGATGAAGCACTGAAATAGGAAATTTGTAATTTTGTACTTTTATGTGAAATGAAATAAATAATTATTTGTTAGTATAGAATATATATTATGTTGAACCCACGTACTTCAGAGATCATTTTCCTTTCTGAAAAATAAAAAAAAAGTATAGATGTTAAACTGAATCTCCAGGGTATCATATTCTGAGAATTTTACAAATCAATTTATTTAAGGTTGTGATTTTTTTTTTTTTTAAGCACAGCAATATTAACACTGTAAGAGGGACCAGTAGCTGGCAAATCTTGTACATTATAATTGTTTACTATAAGCTGGCTCATCAAATTTTACTGCTAGAGGAGAATTACTTTTATGTGTAGATAATATTAAACCCAAGTCTAGAGCTGAAAAATTTACTTGCAGTATTTTTTTTTAAGATACATTACAGTATTTTTTTCATCATCTGTGGGCTCTTGCCTGTACTTACTTTAAATTAAACAGAACTGTCCTTCCATAAATGTAACAGCAGAACTCCTGTCAACAGTGGTACAAATTATTTGTGGAGAAGGACAAAAAAAAAAAATAAAGTAATATCAGGAAAATAAGGTAGTAGTAACATAAGAAAAATAAGAAAGTAAGAAGCACAGTTTGATTTGGAGGGATTGGGAATAAGCAAAGACTGTTGTAAATTTTTTTTTCAGGCATATTTGTTCTTTTCAAGTTCACTTGGAAAACAATAACATCATAAACAGAGTAGGATGCTTAGGTTAAAATTTATCCTCTTCATTCCTTTTCCTCCTTTTTCAGAAAAAACTTTAATTATAGTAGGTTTGCATGTGAGTGATTAATTGCACTATCACTGTATATGGACCATTTCTGTAGTCTTAGTGTAGAAGTGGTTGGGAGAAACAAGCTTAGCTGTTTCCAGGCTTTCTCACTCTACTTCTTCAGGGCTATAGCCTTGTGGAAAAGAACTTTGCAAGTGAACTAAATTAACTGAAGCAAGAAGGTAACGATTTATATCTCCCTAATTTTGCCAAGAAAAATGCAAATGTTCAACTGTCTATATTGCATTTTTTTCTTAAATAATTGTGCCCCGTTTCCTCTAAGAGAAAATAATAGCTTGTAAGTTTTAAATAGTTTGTGTGCTACTGATTCAGTCTGGGAACTGCTGTGAGATCATTTAAGTATCTTTGAGACTATACCAAAATTTGGTGTTTTGAAACAGTATAGTACATCATGAAGAGCACAGATATTTATTTCAAATATTTATTTTAGAAAATTGCATTTAGTGATTAACTTGTGATTAACTCTAATTTTTCCTGTTAAGGTATAGTAGGATGAAGCCATGCTGTTTTGTGCTCTGAATAGAAATTGTAATACATCTTTTAAATCTACTGGCATGTAACATTAAATAAATAGGATTTTTAGATGTATTTCTAGAATAGCTTTTAAGGGGAACACTGAAAAACTGATATGAAATCAACTGAGTTATCAGTGAAATGCAAGGCCTTGGCATTTTGCATTCCAAGACCTCCGGATGTACAAGGTAATAATTATCTATTGTCATAGGATACTGAAATGATAAAGAGAAAAATTGTGTGGAAGATTATTGGACGGCAATGCTTTTGACTAATACATACATATATATTAAAATATATATATAATGTATATATATATTTTGACATGGAGTTTGGTTTATATGAATACTGCAGAGATATTACACAAGTTAACTGAGGAATCTTGTTCTACTTTCATTATAAATATGACTCCCAATGTATGTCAAAGAAATTAAATAACCATTATTGATAAATATCTGGTTCCAAAATTTTTTTGGGTTTTTTTTTTCATTGAAAACATTTGAATTTCCTGTATTTATGTCTACAAAAAGGAAAAAAGCTGTCTATTAACAGAAATACTAATGTCCAGTTTTGGTCTATTGCTTTCCTTTGTTTCCTTTTAGTTATGAAAATAATGTGTTAAACTGTAGAAACAGGACACTGCTTGAAGAGCCAAATGAAGCCAAATACTTTAATTGCTGTAAGTATCTCTATATCACTATAACCTCTTACCTTACTACAGTAGCAATTAAAGCATCTGATTCTGAAATCTTAAAATACACTTGGTAATTATTATTTAGTAGAATGTATTATTTGTTGAATTGACTGAATTTATTTCTAAAGCTGCACTATAGACCTAGTGACTTTAACATAAATAAATTTAAAAGTGCTTATTTCATTCTTTTAAGAGCTGCATGGGAGTTTGCTGTGGAGCTTCTTCAGCTTACCTGGTTTATCTTTGAAAGTATTCATAGACAGTACAAATCTTGCTTTTATTTTCCTGTGAAACAGAAAATGAAAAAGTTCTGTAAAAATGCATGAATCTGAAGCTGTCAAAAGTCCTCTTGAGCAAAATTTGACCTCAGAAAATGAATTCTGTCCTCTTGGAAAATATTGTTTTGTTTTCATGAAGCTATATGAAGAACAGATTTGTAATCTAATTTGAATCACCTTCCCTTCCATTTATATTCATTTCTCATATTGTATTCTGAGATATGATTAACAGCTAACTAATGCAGCATTCATAAAAATTCATAAAAATGTATTTACTTTAACTAATGAGGTAGTTTACAACTATTGTAGTAATTTAAGAATAGCTTTCAAAGCAAGCTTAGCTTCAGATTGTTGCTGCAGAGACATTTATTATAGTGTTTTAGTTTTGTAGGAACCTAAATTTATGCTTTTATTTCTTGTAGAAGTGTAATTCTGCTTTGAGAATAATTTTTCATTCTTCTCTCTGTAACATGGCAAAACCTAAATAAGAGTGTTCTCTGTGTTTTACATCATGAACTGAGGAAACATTGCTGTTAAGGGCAAGGGAAATCCTAAGTGCAAAGCAGGCCTCAAGAAATACATTTTTGTTTTTTTTTTTGGAGCAGCCACAATAAAAGGCTGCTTTTATTAAATCTGAATTATGTACTGAATGTGGCTTCTTTGGTAACTGTTTAATTTTTCACAATCCAGGGAGCAGGTAAGGAGGGAGGGCTCTCACAAGACTCACTGTTCCACAGTCTGAAATACTTTGGACGAGGAACATTTGAACAGGAGACTAAATAGAAAAAAAAAAAAAAATTACCCTTTTGGATGGAAGGGTAAAAATTGACCTTTATGTTTGTTTGTGTTTGTTATTGTTTATATTAGCTTTGGAAACAGCAGATTCATGTGCAACTTAGCTGTTGGTTGAATTGTGTATGTTGGGAAATTCCTTTTGTTTGGAAACTATTCTTTCAATTTGAATTATGGGGAGAAGAAGTATTTGGAGGTGGGAGGTGCGGATGATTAGTTTTCTTTAATGAAGCTCTTGGTGTTTGGGAGGGAGGTAGTGAATCACTTACATTTGATTAGCCAGAGTGTGAAGTAAGGTTCTTATTTAGCCCTGCTTGAGCATGCTGGGTTGGACCAGGTGAACTGCAGGGGACACTTCCAGCCTCATGCATTCTATAGTTCTGTGATCTGTGTTCATTTCAGTTACCTGCACTTCTGCTCTCCAGTCTGTTGACCTTTCTAGAATGTTAGACAGCCAAGGCTGAACACAAGTCGAATTCTAAACTGTTGTACATTACCCAAATTTGTTTAGTAAAGGAAAAGCACTCACTGAGAAAGTTGTCTGAATCTGCCACATTCACCTGTAAGATTCTTAGTGTCTTAGGAAGAATGTAATTTGTCAACACAAGGTTTACTTTAAAGCAGTGCAAAAAAGGTAAGAATGAGCATGTGATCCAAGACAGCCAGCACGGCTTCACCAAAGGAAGGTCATGCCTAACTAATCTTGTGGCCTTCTATGATGGAGTGACGGCATTGGTGGACGAAGGGAAGGCGACCGATGTCATTTACCTGGACCTGAGCAAGGCCTTTGACATGGTCCCCCACCACATCCTCATCTCCAAATTGGAGGGAAGTGGATTTGATGGGTGGACGACCCGATGGATAAGCAATTGGTTGAAAGGCCGCAGACAGAGGGTGGTGGTCAATGGCTCTATGTCCAGGTGGAGGCCGGTAACAAGTGGTGTCCCCCAAGGGTCTGTCTTGGGACCGGTGCTCTTTAACATCTTTATTAATGACATCGATGAGGGAATTGAGTGCACCCTCAGCAAGTTTGCTGACGACACCAAGCTGAGTGGTGCGGTTGATACGGTGGAAGGAAGGGATGCCATTCAGAGGGACCTCGACAGGCTGGAGGGCTGGGCTCGGGTGAACCTGATGAGGTTCAACACGGCAAAGTGCAGGGTTTTGCATTTGGGCCGGAAGAACCCCAGGCACCTGTACAGGCTGGGAGGAGTGGTCCTTGAGAGCAGCTCGGCAGAGAAGGACCTGGGGGTCCTGATGGACGAGAGACTGAATATGAGCCAGCAGTGCGCTCTGGCAGCTCGAAAGGCAAATGGGATCCTGGGCTCCATCAGGAGAGGGGTGGCCAGCAGGGACAGGGAGGTGATTGTCCCTCTCTACTCGGCTCTTGTGAGGCCCCATCTGGAGTACTGTGTCCAGGTGTGGAGCCCTCAGTACAAGAAAGACATTGAGATTTTGGAAAGGGTCCAGAGGAGGGCAACTAAGATGATCAGGGGGCTGGAGCACCTCCCCTATGAGGACAGGCTGAGGGAGGTGGGCTTGTTCAGCCTGGAGAAGAGAAGGCTGCGGGGTGACCTCATTGCAGCCTATCAATACCTGAAGGGAACCTACACCCAGGAGGGGAGTAAACTCTTCAAAAGGGCTGACAACAGCAGGACTAGGGGAAATGGTTTTAAGTTGAAGGAGGGAAGATTTAGGTTGGATGTTAGGGGGAAGTTCTTTACTAGGAGAGTGGTTAGGCCCTGGAACGGGCTGCCCAGGGAGGTTGTGGATGCCCCGTCCTTGGACGTGTTTAAGGCCAGGTTGGACGGGGTCCTGGGCAACCTGATCTGAATGTGTATGTTTGGTGGCCCTGCTAGGCAGGGGGGTTGGAACTACATGATCCTTGGGGTCCCTTCCAACCCGGGTGATTCTGTGATTCTGTGATTCTGTGATTCTGTGATTCTGTGATTCTGTGATTCTGTGATTCTGTGACTGAACTTAGTTATTATTAATTCTGGACAATTTCATATTATAACAACATGTTTCTGCTGCTGAGGTCAAGGCAGTTCATTTAAATAGTATTAAACTAGAGTATTAAAGAGGAGTTATTTAGTTATAGGCTGTACATCTTTAAAGAGTTTTTACTGATAGTGAGAACAGTCTGTTTGCTTTGATTTTGTGTCAGTACACACAATAATCATAGAATCATAGAATCACCAAGATTGGAAAAGACCCACAAGATCACCCGGTCCAACAGCGTGCAGTATTGCAGGAGGTTTACATAAGTGTAACATTGGAGTGCCTTTAACACCAACTGTTACAGCAGGCTGTACACAGTATCCTAGGCAGATGCAATATATTAAGTCTCATTCTGTTCTATTTGAGCAACCATTAAAACTTTTTTAACAGCTGTCCAGTCCAGCCTCCTGCCTGAGTTCTTCAGTCCCCAGGAAAAACTGTTTTTGGCGGGGAGAAGTTCTGCAGCCCTAGAGATTCTCTTTCTTCCATTTAATCTGGAAAAACGTTACTGCACTGTCATTCTGGTTAATGAAATGGTAAGAATGGAAACTAAGTTCTTTAAGTGGTTTTCACATGATATTCTAGTCAATTAAGATCATTTCTGTAAAGCTGTTAGATGTTTGAGGTGATCTATGCCCAGACTTGTGGAAGTGAAAATATTTTCATTTTCTGTTTTTTTGTTTGTTTGTTTGCTTTTGGTTGAAGTACAATATTCATATAATTCTTTCAGGCAAATGTAGCTTAAGAAGATCAGAAGGTTGCAAGTTTTAGCAAAGAAATTTAAACCAGAATTTACCACTCTTTTATATCCAGAAAAGAAATCAAAAGCATTTGCCTTTTGTACATGAATACTGACCTTTTTTCTTGATTCATGTAATCTAAGATTTCCTTTGTTTTTAAATGAAATTGATTTCATCAAGTTACCAAGACCTATTTTTGATCAACTTTCAGAGTTTAAAATTTGCAATACAGCCTTTTTGATGTTCCTGTAATCCTATATCTCAGTGGCAACAACCTTCTTATTTTTCTCTTCTCACCTCTTTAACCTCTTTGCTGTGTTTTGCCATCAGCTATCAATGTTTTTTCAACATCCTGTGGTTTGTCTAATCCTACTTTATGTGTGGTTGATCTCAAGGCTTGCATTCTGTTTCTTACATCCGTAATATAAACTCTGTGTTTCAGGTTTTGCTCTGTGCCATTACATGTATCTGCTATTCTGTGTTTCATTTCTTTATTATTATTTTTTATTTATTTGTAAGAATACATCCAGAACTACATGACTTATTCTTTTTCTCCTTAGAGAAGCTTAGGAAGCTAAGCAGGTTCTTAGCTTCCATGCTTTTCCTCAGTACAGAGCAAGAGATTACTTGTAATCTCTTGATGTTTCTTTGTATTGTTTAACTAGGTTATAGCACCTGGCCATTTTTAATTTTTTCCTTATTTTTAAAGAAAATAAGACCAATACAATGATGTTCAAATGTGTTTATCTGACCCTATTTGATATTTGAAACCACTGGCAATTTTTATTATTATTTTTTAACTTATTATTATTTTTTTTTTTAAGAAAGAAAGCCATGATTGGAAGCTTTAGAGAACATACAGTTGAGTTGTGGTTTAACTCCAGTAGGCCAACAGATTGGTCAGGCACGACCTTCCCTTGGTAAAGCCATGCTGGCTGTCTCAGATCACTCGCTCATCCCTCATGTGCCTTAACATGTCTTCTAGGAGGATCTGCTCCACAGTGATTTCAGGCACTGAACTGAGGCTCACTGGCCTGTAGTTTCCTGGGTCCTCTTTTCTCCCTTTTTTGTAAATGCAAGTGACGTTTCCTTTTTCCCAGTCCCTGGAGACTTTGTCCAACAACCACATATTTTCAAATATGAGGGAGAGCGGCTCAGCAACCACATCAGCCTGCTCCTTTAGGACCCTGGGGTGTATGTCATCTGGCCCCATGGACTTGTGTACATTCAGTCACATGAGGCAGTCTCGGACTTGCTCTGCATTTACAGCAGGGTGGATTTACTCCCCCATTTCCCACCTTGAGGCTCAGAACTGCAAGCTTCAGGGACATCAGAAATATGAAAATCCTGTCTATCAGTGAAGAGGAAAAAACTCATTTAGTACTTCAGCCTTCTCCATATCTCTTGTATCTAATTCTCCTTTTTCATTTACCAAAGGAGGTGCTCTTTCTTTGACATGCCTCTTCTGACCAATATAACTATAGAATCCCTTCTTGTTGTTTTTAACATCCTTTGCCAAATTCAGCTCCATCTGTGCCTTGACCTTCCTAATCCCCTCTTGGCATCCCTGTATTCTCCCCAGGTGACACACCCTTGTTTCCACAGCTGGTACAATCCCTTCTTTTCCCTCAGTTTGACCAGCAGCTCCTTGCCAAGCCATGCTGGTTTCCTGCCTCCCCTGCCTACTTTCTTATTCTGAGGGACAGAGAGCTCTCAGAAGGGCATTCGTAAAGAGTAGCCAGCTTCCTTCCAGTCCCTTGTCTCTAAGGACAACTTCCCAGGAGATCTCAATCAGCAATTCCTTAAACAACCTGAAGTTTACTGTTCCTGAATTCAGGGTCCTGACCCCAGTCTTTGCCAAGCCCCCGTTCCTCAAGATCACAAACAGCAAACAGGATTTACATGTTATGTAGACCAAAAAACAATATATTTTCAAAGCAGGGAGAGAAATGGGGAAATTTGTTCATACATATAAGCATATTGTTGTCAGCAATGACAAGAAAACTAATTGGTAGTAGAACTGGCAACGTAGCAACCAGTACCTTCATGAAATTAGATGTACATGCTGTGAGTTTGTTAATAGTCCTTATGGAGTCAAAATGCTGTATCAAATAGGAATAATTTCCCTTTAAATTGGCTCCCAGGAGTGGCTATTAGTTTATATGTGGGAAACCAATTTTGCTGTAGGATTCTTTAATCCCTGTTAAGGAAGATTTCTCTGAACTCTTGAATCAAGAAAGGAGAGAAAGTGCCATGAAAATTGAATAGGTTTACTTCTGCTGGGTCATAAACATAACTGCAATGTTGCCAGCCTTAGTGTAAATATTTGATGAAGCCTGGATTAAAATAAAAAACAGACTCATCTTCTTTTATTGACCAATATTAGAGAGAAAAAATTGCATATTTTGGCAGATGAACAAAATGATATAAAGATTTTTTGCCCTCGTATCTGGAATGCAGAATAAATGTCTGATATGCATTTTTAAGGCAGGATTTTATGGAATGTTGTTTATGAGAAAGATAAGAGATGACCTTCTGTGGCAAGTTATATGTTTTGTTGCAGCACCATTTGATCCCTTGCATTGCAATCAATCAGTTAAATGATCCAAAAAAAAAAAAAAAAAAAAAATTGCAGTAATTTAAAAATGCAGAAGTTAATAAAGCAATAATATTATATGTACTAAATCTCCTAGTAGGTGTATAAGTACCTAACTTAGGTATTTTTAGTTTTGGGATGTCCTCTTTATAACTTCAAACTGTACTTTAATGAATTTTCTTATTTTTTTAGTAATACTTTTTTTTCTATTTCAATTCACCCTTTTTAATTTTTTTTTTTAATTTCTTCAATGACTGAAAGTGTTATTTCTCTGATCATTAATTTATACTTTCCTCCATGACAAGTTACTGTCTTTCTTTTTTTTCTAGGCCATGTTTATGTTTGCTTTGAAGTTCCTATAAGGCTTTAATTATTTTTGATGAATTAAGTAAGATTTGTTAACTTATTTTCTTCTTAGTGGATAATTTGTACCTGATGCTAGCCTGCTTTGACTTCCGCTCTTGTTTGCTTTCTTGAAAAGTGTTACTGGCTCAAAATTACAATTACAACAGTGGAAAGCAATCAAGGCAACTGGTATATGTGTTTAAATATATCTGGCTATAGCACATAATGCGAATTTACCATTCTATATATGGTTCAAAGTATTCTCATTCAGTTAAAATATATTGAAAAGGATTCATCTCATTGAAATTTTTTCATTTTTCAGATACATTAAAGAAACATGATTATCATACTAGGGTTTGAAACAGTAATTTGCTTTTATTTGAACATAGTTCTAAAATGATGGTTCTTCCAGAATTGCAAATTGATTATGTGTTTCTGTGTTTCAGATTGGAGAATTTGTGTATCTTGTAGAAGGAGCAGGTGACATACCTTTGCCTTCAGAACTGCTTCCAATGGATAGTCCAAATGTTTTGCATGTTAGCAGTACATTAGAAGGTAAAGTAAATGGATGGTGGGAGAGAAACATAGAGCAAATCAATCTACTTCACAAATATTCTTTAGTTCCCAGCGATTTTTGCTAAAATTCATTAATTATATCTGATATAAGCAGTTGTTTGTAGTACAGCGTAACTATGAGATGTTTATTTTAATGTTGTCCAGTACATTCCCTTCAGTGCAGAAGTTAGCTAGTTTTTAGCTATTGTATTCAACTTCTGTGTAAAGTTATTTTCAATATAGTTTATATGAATATCTTCTCATAATTTCTCTTGTTTTCTACTTCAGAATGTAGGTTGTAGTCAGATATACCAGGGCAAGTCATCTTTGACTAGTCTTCCTAGTTTTATAATGTTCTGTATACAGTATTGTCATTTTACAGATATAGTTTTGTCCTCAAGCAGTGATAAATTGCTGTCATTCCTATTTCAGAAAAGCGTGGCAGTTATTTGAAATATATCTACTTTATGTTCTGAGACTAAAGAATGTGATACACGTTAGGAAGTTACGTTACTGTTCTTCCTGTTGCTTGTTAAGAAATGTTGAAATGTCTGATAGCAACTAACCTGGAAATGATCAGTACGTATATGGCCTATTTCACTGATTGTGATTGAGACGTACTTCTCCATGACTGAGTCTTAGATGTGTTTTTGGGTGAGCAAATTTTAATATGTTAGAGATTATGTTTCTTCCAAGAGGTTTTCTGACAGATTTATGGTAAAAATTAAAGATGACACATCCAGGTCAAATAAGACATTTATGTAACTTAAGACAACTTCTATGCCACTTCCTTTGAAGACCCTCTAATATTTTGTATTCAAGCATTTTAACTATTCTTATGAAGAGAGAAGGGAAAAGCCTGGATTGTATAATCAATTATAAATTCATTTTACCTCAAACTAGAATCTTTTCTATGCTTCATATAAAAATATTATAGTGATTATATGCTGACAGTTTTTACAAAATACTCATCCCATTCTGCATCATCGTGAAATAAAAACTGTTATCAGAGGTCAAAACAACTGAACTGTCATAGTATGTTACAGTCTTGGTTTTCAGTAGCCATTTTTTCTTAATTCTGCTTTTGTTGTGTTTTCCGTAGGAAAGTCAGTGTTCTACTAGATATTCATTGATGAGACACAGAAATAGATCTCCATTGTGAATAGCAATGAGATGTAAAATGTGTAATGTGCTCTAGACTTTACTTGGAACTTTCTAGCTACTACAAGCTCTTCCTTGCTTTTAATCCTAGAATTAGTCTGCTCAGGGTCACATTCGTGGGACCTTCTTATCTTTTGATCTTCATATCTCAGCCATTTCAAGCCACTTTGGGCTGAGATTCAAAGAAAGCCGCTGTTGAGAATAGTTGAATTTGTGGATCAGCTAAACATTGTAACAAACATTCACTGAAAAAATAAAAATACAGAGACATACAGCAGTTATGAAAACTTGTCTGCTATGAAACTAAAGCTAAACAAAACAGTGCAAGATGATTTTCATTTATAGCATTTGCATGAAATGGCAGAAATCCATTTTGCTCTTAATGTAATTTGTCTCCAATCCTTTTCTGTAAAGGCTTGCCTAATAAGATAAAACATTCATTTTCTAGGATTGTTTGATACCACTGTGTGCATGAAGGTTCTATCACAGACTTGTTTTCCTTCCAAGATGGTTTCTTACTACTAATATTTTAATTTGGGAAAGTGAAAATGTTTGTTTGATTTAAGTCAAGTGCACATGTGTGAGGGATGAGTAAATATTTGTTGCTATTTAGTTCAGAGAGCTTTGACAAGAACTGTGGATGTCAAAGCAAGGTATTTGGAAAAAAATTGAATTTTACCATCTCTAATTAGAATTATATTGCTAGTATTTCCTGCTTGTAGGGATGCAATATATTCTACTGGGATAAAAGGGTAGTTGTAGTTTTTAGGTAGCAGAAAGACTTTTTTTTTTAAGTTTTGCTACTATTGTAATAGTTTTAAGCCGGTGTAGAATTTTTGAATTTTGTATTTGGATTTTGATTTACGTTGATTTATATTTCCCCAGTAATAATAACAAATAAATTATAAGGAAAATAGGTAAGTAGATAAATAGCATATAAGTGAATATGAAAGGAATTTTGTGTTCAGCCTTTTCTTTGCAGGCTAAGTATTCTAAGTATTCTAATACAGTTACGATATTTGTCTTTTTTTTTTCCCTTTTTTTTTTTTTTAAATGTGCTTTTACTTAAATAGGTCCAAGTGCAGTAGAGCCAATTTTATATTTGAAATGTAGAGTTGGACAGACTCTCAAAGAAAAACTCAGGATTCCACTGGTCAATGAATCGAGAGAAAGAGCTCTGGCTATTGCTGCTCAACAGCAGATGTCAACTATTGAATATAAAAGAAGAAAGATCTCAGGAACTCTGGATAGCAGTAGTGTCAGAGCTGCAACTGCATTGCTAGGGCTGTCCAGAATAGAGGTGAGAAAAATCAGTAATCTGGCCCTGAAATTAATTAGTTGTTCTTGTTTTTAGGAATGAATTTTTAAAATGAATGAATTTTAAAGTTTCAGGAAATAGTGTAATGGAGTTATGTTTTTTTACACATTCTGTAATCTGACAGTTACTAATCTTCATTGCCCTCAGATACTGCAGGAGCTACTTTTTCACTCATGCTATTAAGAAGTGCTTCCTTTAAGAAATCTTTGCTGCTGTTAAACAGAACATTGATATTTTATTTCAGTTATCTTCTGAAAAATATAAATTGATTAAAAAAGATATCATGTTCTATGTAATACAATGTAATTATCTGTATTAGCATTTTTTCTTATGCTCATGAAAGTTCTCAAATGGAATTTTTTGTATTTATTTTTTATAAGAACAAACTTGTTCTTATAAAACAGAATAAATTGATGAACAGGAACATAAATTCATGAACAGGAAATACTTTTTTTGCAATCAATACACAGTAGTTTTGGAAAGCTGCAAATCTGCCTTAAACAATAGCTCCCTATTCCTACACAATTCCTAGCTAGTGATATTTTCCCAAGAAATCAGCATCTAGAAGCAAAAAAATTCTCCCTAGATAGTCCAGTAAATATTCAATTACTATATGTGAATAAATTTTTAATAGCGATAATGCCAAACCAAACTTTTCTCTTACACAGAATTAGAATATACATTTCTATGCATTTTGATAAAACTCTGGGTTTGATTAGTTAATTTCCCATGTGGCAGATCGTTGAGAAGATGTATACGATTCCAGTTTTCCAATTGGACATTTCCTTAAATAGGGTTCCCAGTGCTGCATGATTCCCAGTGCTACAGAAGAAAATTTTCTCTAGTGTCCTTGATACTGCTAAATGTATGTTTGGTTACAGATAAATTTAAAAAGTTATACAGAGGAAATTAAATGAGGAAAATAAAAAGTAGGTTTTATATGTTATATGTTTGTCACAGGACAGGGATTGTAACCATGTAATCTGGCCTCAAATATTTTTCTTTTGGATTATAGCTAGTACACTGCTTATAAACTTTTTAAAATTGAAGTCCTTTAATATTAGAGCGCTGTTGAGTGCAACAGTACTTCAACTGCTGTGAAGCTGTGAATTTATTCAAAACATAACATAAAAGGAATGTTCTTTTTGCCACTAAGTATGCTAAGATCTAATGTGAGTGCTAAAATAAATTAGACTGTAGAACGATGGAGGACTGTAAGTTATGAAATGTGTAATGATGAATACTAACACTGAATCACATAAGAATTGACAATAAGGTGCAAAAAGAGGTATGTTCTCCAGGTACGCAAGTATTTTAATTGTTCATGAGAAATTAAATGAAGTACTTCTGCTATACACTGCTGTAGAAAAGACTTCATTCAAAATTATTTTTCAGTATAGTAATTCACTATGCAGATAAATTTCTGGTAAGTATTCCTATTTATTCTTTTTATCATGAATTATTACTTACTGTCTGTATGAAAGTGACAGTATAGAAGTTCTGGTGAAATTTGCTGAAGGAACTTTTTGTATTTGAAGGGAACTTGTGTTCTGCAACTTAATTTGGAGCTGAACTATGCTTCCATGTTTGTTGTCTAAATAGGCCCTCCCCAATTCCTGAATGAAAAATACCCTCTCCAAAGGCCCTGTGGTTTGATGAATTGTTTAGGCTCATTAAATCCTTTGGGAGATATATGACAGGTTGGAGAGAAATCTGGAATTTCTGCTGAATATCTAGCACTCTCTTTTTCATTTCCTTTACACCTTTATACCCACCTTCCTACAAGTGTAAATTTTTTATGTAATGGATGGAGAGAATGAAAATTGCTCTTACATTTCTACTAGTTGTTGGTCCACTTGTACCTGTAAAATTGCTGTAAATAATTGCATGTTTTCCTTTTTAATTAAACTGCAAGCTTTAGTTATGCTTACTTAAGTCACCTTCTTTTCCTTATTGGAAAAAAAGGAAATCTATTTTGGTTGTCTTTGATTATTAGAGTTACTAGAATTACTAACTTTGTTGAACTTACAATTAATCTTGATCATTGCAAATATAACGTGTTCCACATAACAAATTCAAAATTGCAGTAGTGGCCGAGCTGTGTATTAAATAATGGCATTATTTCTGTAATGCTAACTGTGTCTAACTTAATTTTTGCTATGACATTTAAATGCCTATTTGGAACTTGTTTTTTTGTATTGTGCTAAATTTTACTAATATGTTTCATGCTGTTGATTAGCAGTGCCAACAGGAGGAGATTATTTGTCCATGAATTTAATTTTAAATCTTTGATTCCTCAAACATATTGTCAACATTTAAGTATTAATAACTATATCGTTATATAACTATGTACTAATAACTATATAGTTATTGCTCACAAAATATGTTTTTTCATGTTTTTCATTATTTAGAAACATTATGAAGTAAATGAAGAAGCACATCCACATCCAATACAAAGTAAATTGTTAGTTTAATATTTTTTTTCTTTTTGGTCTTCCTTGAAAAGCTTCCAAGGCTTGCAGAAAGGTTTCTGAGCAGGAGGTGGTTTTACTGTAAATCTCAATGTATATTAGTTTTAAAATTAATGTTTCAGATAAATGATGTCTAAAAAAATATTAATAAGACAGTTTTTATTTAGAAGCGCCTCTCAACCATTTCTATGTAATGGGCCTAGTTACCAATTCAATTACAGAACTGCACTTTTAAGACTGTCTCATTTCACATTTCTTAACCTACAATTATTATGATTTTCATGTATATGTTATTTCTTTACTTCCAGAGGTATGAACTCTTAAAACCACGTGAATTCCCTCCAGAGTTGAAGTACATGGATTATAGTATACAAGTGAGCATGCAAGAATTCTTTGTGGTTCCTGAGATGCTCTCTATTCCCGTGTTGGCATCTAGCAGAGTTAATTTGAAAGATCCTTCAGAAAAAGTGGTTTTGCCTGAGAAAATAGGTAAGAATATTCTTAAATAGGATGGATTTGACTCATTCTCAAAGAAAAGTTAGTTTGCTAGGATTCCCTTAACATATTCAGAAAATGGTCATTGTCTCTATTCTACTACTGCTCAAGTCCTCAGTTGTGTCTTTTTCATTAATATCTAAGTTCCATCTTATCGGCTCAAAACAACAATTTCCACATACCATTGATTTTGTCAATGGCACATAACCACAGCTGACTTGTTCTAAAAGAGGAAATAATTTGGACTGTTTGTCTGTCAGATTCTGAATTTGTGCTTATTTCTCTGTCTTCTGATGGAGGACTGATCTGTGCTTAAATTTTACCAGTTTTACCGCCTGTTTTTCTTATGTCCCTCCTCAGTCAGCCTGAGGGAAGTGTCACTTAATTGTATACTCTTCGCTCCCTGTTCTTCTTCACTAATGAAAGGTTATGGGTCAGTCTTCACAGTGGTCTTGTCAGCTTTGGTTATTTTTGATACACTTTTGATTATTCTTGTATTCTGTGTTTTACACTGAAATCTTTTGGTTTTTGGTTCGCTACTGTTTTGATCTCTTTTTTTTTCTAGTTTTTTAAATGATTTATGTAAGCCTTAAAAGTTGCATTTCATAAAAGAACTAGAACAGTGTGTTCTGTCTTTATATACCTGATCTATGCATGTTTGTGTCACAATTAATGTATTATACCACAGCTATCTGATAACAGCATAGAAAAATATTTTTTTGGTTTTGCTGGTTGAAATTAAGTGGTTATTTAAAGCTGTGGTACATTTATTAAAAGCTTGAAATATGGTCAGCCCCTAATGTGAAAAATCCATAGATTCTTCTTTCTTCTTCTTCTTTTCCTAAGTCTTGATCAGTAGACTCTTTCTGAAAGTTCCTGTAGTTCTCACTGACCTGTGGATTTGTACGTGTACTTTCATGGCCTATGTTTGTTTTCCTACTCATTGTATGCCAGGCGCATTTTTTGTTTGTTTGTTTGCTTCCTGGAGGAAAATTAAAGAATTTCTGTCAGGTCAGAAATTGTTCCATTTAGACTTCAGTGTCTGTGCACTGCCAACAGAGCATACTAAATCAGATTAGAGACTGGTTTTAGAATGCATTTGCTATTGAAATGGTTTGACAGAGAAACACAATTTATTAATTCATGTTAAGTCCTTTCCTAATACTAAAAGGATGAATATGATCTAAAGGTAAATTAGAAGTGTCTGCAGTGAAGATAAATTAGAAGTGTTTGCAGTGAGACGTGGGGAGATGGTCTTGCCTCAGTAAACAGTATTGACAGAAGAATTAGCTCAGAAGTGGAGCTTCCTGTGTCTATCAGAAGTTAACAGAAATTTGGAAAGAATTGTAAAAAGATAAACCGTAAGAATATTCCAGGGCTAGAAAAAAATGCTTAGGACAGGAGCAATTGCTTTGAATTCTGTGCGCTTCCAAAGCAGTTAAAGCATAGTCCCTGTTGTATGTCAGTATTGCATGAGACAAATAGTCTGTGTCTACTGTATGTGGAAGGAGTTCATCTAGTGAAAATAACATCAGCACGTTGCCTGAGGACACAGTCTAATGCTCAGCCCAGCTGCATTTCATACAGAGGTTGTTAGGAAACCTTTGCTGTTCTTGAATTCCAGCTTGAGAACTCATCCTCCTAAAAGTCCTCTTCAAGATGCACAGAATGTAACTTATAATTCTTTGCAAAGTAAAAATTTTGGTTTGTAAGAAGATCATGTGCCACAGTGCTTATTTACCACTGTCTTTGAATATGATCCTAAAAGACTTTAGTAACTTCAGATCATAAACAGTAGCCTAGACAAGAATTTAGTCCTTTTATACAGCAATTTAAAAATTAAAATTAAAAAAGCAATTAAAAGCAATTGACAATAAAAAAATTATGATGCTTATGTCAAAGGATAATGAATTTGAGTATGTAGAAACTCATGTAAGGCATATATAATCTTGAAATAAATTGGTTTTTGTTCTTAGCTGTGGATGTTACTAGAGAATGAAATGAAAAGGCTAAAATGTCATTTGGAGTTCAAATAATGGCTCTAGATTTTAAGCAACGGAGAAGTAGCATCCCAAAATACCTCCATGCTTCACCAAACAGACAATTTGCCAGTTTTTTTGGATGTAGTATGTGCAGAAATGATCTGACTATCTTTCCTTGTCTCTATTTATGTGTTTCCAGAACAAAACAAATGCAAGAAACAAATGGCTCTATCTATTTTCCGTTTTCCCATCCCTTGCCACAATCTCTTATTAATCAGGAAGTCATTCCCTTTTTGCTGGTGATAAAAGGAAGATGTGACCTTGAAGTTATGTGAGAAATAGTGCTATGGCTGATGCTAAGAACACAGAGACAGCAGTACAAAATGAAAGGGCCATAAGTCTTTCTAAAGTAAACTGTACAGTAAAAGTTTCATTCATTATTAGGTAGTTATAAAAATAGGGTAACCTCACACGTCTTTTCTACTCCATTTCCCTTTCTTTCCCAAGAAATAAAAAAATAAAAATCAGAGAAGATTAAGAGTTGTGACAATTTTTCTGCAGCATAACCAGCAAGTTTAATGAAGTTGCTGTCATACCATGCACGGTTCTTTTGTTATAGAACAAATTTTTATGTAACCAAGTTGTTTAAATGACTCATTGCCTATTTTTTTGCCATGAACCCTTATCGTTGTCTATTCAGAAGAGAACAGGCAAAATCTAAATGTGGAAATAGCAAGATGCAGTTGTGTTAGGAGTAGATGTTTGCATGTTTCGTACCTGATGTTTATGTTGGAATGGGGGTTGGACTTGATAACATCTTGAGGCCCTTCCTACCCCTGCTATTCTATGATTCTGTGATTGTAATTAGAAATGTTCTATGCTCATTACTGTATTCGTCAATAAGTGCAGAACAACTAACAACTAAAAATTAAGTTTTAAAGCATTATTTGACATACTTAATTCTGACTGTTTAGCAGGAAATATATTGTTCAAGAATTTCCTTTTTTTTTTTTTTTATGTTTTATGCAGTCATATCAGATAGTAAGTAAAAAATATCTAGACTGAATCATCTATAATATGGATTTTTTCATATGTTAGTAATATTTCCTAAACACTCCATATTCTTGAGAAATAAGTTATTTTAAAATTTGCACTTTTTCATGACTTGTGGTCGACCTTACCTCCTGCTTTCTATGACTTTTAAATGTCTTGTATGCTTTCTGAGCATTGGTTTTAATCAGAAGAAACTTCTTTTTCTTTACCTAAAGCAAATTCCTAAGGCTTTAAATCTATTATTTTATGAAGTGTTGTCAGTAATTCTGTTGTCTCATAGTGTTCAGTGGTCCTCATGCTATTAAATTTTTCAATATCTTAGTAGGTTGGTTTTTTTTTGAAAGCATAAAGTCTTAATTTTTTTAAGCATAATTACCTAGTTACTGTCCGAAACATAGATTGTATTATATCTTCATTATACTGTTTATATTCTGAGCCTTCACTCTGACTCTCACACATTAAGACCTTCAGAGCTCAGTTCTATGATTTAACTGGGAGCATAGTAATAAAAATTTAATTACATTTGGTGGTTTTAATCATCCAGGATAGTGAGCCACAAATGGGATTAAAAGTGTAAAAGGTAACATTTCTTTTGTACTCTCCCTCTATGCAAAGAACTGATTTAAAATATTGTTCTGCTTGAAATTGTGGTTTTGAAAAATGGTGAAATAAGGACTTTATAATTTTCATGGCAGCTGCATTATTGAAAAAATATATGTATTATATTATATATTATATTTGTTTATTATATTATTTTATATATTATATTTGTAGAAAGTTGTTTTGCGCTTTCATAAGAGAGATATAAAATATTAGACTGGATGATATTCTTTTTTGTTTAATACCTGCAGTAGTGAATTCAATGGAGAACACTTGTATTTGTTGGTTTTTTCTTGTACTGTGAAAAACATATGGAAATCCTTTTTCTTGTGCTGGTGAATATGCTTAATGCTGTGGTGAAGAAAGTTATTAGTCCTCACAAAATATATCAGAGTGTCTTCCACCTTGTTCCATCTTCAGAATTTAGTATTGTCCTCCAAAAGATTCAGTGAAACCCAGAATCTGCCTAGGGGAAGAATTTGTGGATAGAAAGGGAAGGCTTCACCCTCACTTGACAGATGAATCCTTTAGGGCTGGGGATGCTGATATATGACTAAGGTTTTTACCACTGAGCTCTAACAAATTCTTACGTGATTGTCAGTGTCAGGGCTTATCTTCGTCTTTGCAGTCACTGTTACTTTTGTGAGACATAGAAAGTGCTAGTACTCTAAAGCCAGTAATAAATCTCATGTTCTGTGCCCATTTCTCATCACCACTAGACCTCAGAGGAGACCATTAGATGATTTAAGAAAGCACATTAGCTTTACTATCTTTCTTAAGTTATATGAAATAAACTTTTTATTTGGATAGATTCCAGTTGCCCATTGGCATAGTTTACTGTGGAGCCTCCTTTTTTCTATACCTTTCACAACTATTCTTGACAAATACTGAGGGGCAATTATTTTATTATAAACTATTACAAATAGTTTATTAAAAAGCTAGTGAACAAACAAACCCAAAACCCAACACAAAATAAACTTTGTTCTACCTCACTGTGGTGTCACTCATCAATTTCTGAATTTGATACGTGAGCATGACTGCTGAGTATTTGTGATAAGATTTTGCAAATGGTAATGACATTTTTAATGTTTAAATCAATTAAGAAAAAAACCCCTGTTTTCTCCTTCTAGCATTATCTTGATTTTCTGATTGATCAAATGTATTTTATTTTTTTATTAGATTTGTAAGGTTATACTGCATTTATGTGGGAAAAAGAATCAATAATCAGTTAGTGGGCTTCTGCAGTATTCTTCTTCCCACGTGTTTAGATAAAGCTGAGAAAATGTTAGCAAATGAGCATACATGATGATAGCAAAAATTTCAGAGCGTGGCAGCGGTCATTAAAATATATAGAAGAGTGACTGCTTTTTCAAGACTACTGGTTAGACTAATGTTCTAAGTCAGATGACCTGATAAATAAACAGAAGTCAAGAGTGTAGCCTCTTCAATGTTCTATATTGGTTGTTCAACCTTACAAGAGTCAATACTTGCAAATTCAGTCTTCAGGTTTATGCAGTCAATTCCTTGTGACATGCACAGTGTCAGAGGCTGAGTTAAGTTCATTGTGAAATTGAGCTTTTAGTTTTAGAACAGATATTGCTGAATGAAAGCTAATAAAGTGTACAGCTGGTTGACTAACTGCTGAAGGCATGCAGATTCCTACCTTCAGAAATTATTCCAACTGATTGTGGTATGAAAGAATAGTATTTCTCTTCTCCTTATTTCCCTCCTCCCACAGTTTATAATTGGATGGAATAGGAATAAATCCAAAAAGCACTTTTATTACTAAACTGTAGCATGTGCTTTTCCTTAATGTCCACAAGAAGTGACATTTTTCTTTGAAAGGTACTGTTCTTTGGCTGACACAGAAGATTAACTGTGAATTCAGGCCAGGCAGACCTAAAATGAGCAGTAACCAGAAGACATGGGTGTTACTGATTCCAGACGGTGATCAGATTGTCTTTTGTATCAAGTAAATGGTACAAGATGCCAGGCAGTTGCCAGAGAACAAGACCATCACCTATGTGCTGTAAATTAGCTTTTCAAGAATGTGTGGTTGTGATACACACCAAATGTTCTACTTTCATAAGCGCTGTTTTGACAGCTGTTTCACATCAAAATTCAGTTCAGATTCAGAATCAGGTAGATGTTTCCCATAGGCATTTGTCTAGCAAAAGTCTATAAAAATAAACTTTTCATGAAGTGTTTTGTTTTTTAAAAAGTCCATTGCATGTAGCTCATTTGACCAATATTCAGATGGTGAATCTTCCCTGCCCTTCTCAGCACAAGAATGTTCAAGCTGCGGTTCTTTCTCTACATTTCCTCATTATCACATGAAAGACAGCTATGGGAAGAGTGCTCTGCTTCAGCAGATAAACAAAGAGAACCTAAGATTGGAGCCTAGACTAAAAATAGAGGCACCATGACTGCAGCAAATTAAGTAGGACACTCAGAAGAGTAGGAGAATCCAAAGTTTATGGTTCAAGAGCTGTTTGCCTATTTCATATGAAATATGTTCCCATAAAATAATAAATATACACTTTTGGGAGGGAAAATGTACCATAGACTCGTATTGTTGGCTTGATTTTTCACTGTCAGAGAAATGCTTCCCTTTCACTGTTAGAGGAGTGGTTGCTTCTATTCAATTCCATGGATACAGGCCCTGCTTCCAGTTACATGGAAATAGGGCAAGTGCTGTTGGCCTTTGCTTATTGTTTCTACATTAGTCTCAGAATTTATTAATCCAATTGTGACCCTGCAAAATTACATAGTTTCTAATTAATTTTAGCAGTGTATTTTACAGGACTGAGTAAGAGGAAAGCATCTTAAGACACATTCTTAGGCCCAGTTTATCTGGTGACATTTAAAATTTGCGTGATTTTTTTTTTCCCCAGGAAAAAACCACCTTCATTTATAAATCACAGACATGTGGTTTCTGTAATCATTTTGATGCAGAGATTGTCTCACTACGGAAACCATGTCTTAAAAAATATTTGCTTTGTTAAATAAAAATGATAAAATGCTTTTCCATTTCATCGGTCATTTCAAAGAATCAAGTAACTTATTATTCAGTGTTATTTTTTATGCACAAGAAACAAATATTTTGATAAAAGAAATGACAAATTAAATATTATTAATGTGGAACAGAATGATTGTTTTTTAATTTTTCTGCAGGAGACATTGCTGATTGAAACTTCAATGAAGGACAAAAATCAGTTCCATAGAGTTAAAGAGACCCCTGATCATTAGTAATACAAATTTCCATTCAGTGCACAAAGGAATTCACAAAGAAGTATTTTGGAGCTTCCAATGCACTGTGTTACCTTTCTTTAAATATGTTTTAATTCTATTTTATCTTGGAATGTGAGTATTTTAAATGGGCATTTAAAATTTGAAGTATGCGTTTTGTTTCAATGTCCTAAAATAATTATTGTAGAAGAAGAAAATTCTTCATGAACTGAAGAATGCACACTTTTATCCTTTGCATAACTGGTAAACTCAGGTCAACTTCACTGGGAGATAGCCAGTGGGGATAATAGTTTGGTGACAAGATAGAATTAAAAGTAATAATTCAAAAATTACCAGGCCATTAATCATGTCTTTAAAAGCGAACAAACTAATTTATTTCATAGAGGGTTAAACCTGTGGTGCAATTTATAATCTTTTTGATAGCCAAGTAATGTGAAAAGATTAATAACATCATTCAGTATGATTCGTCTCTTGAACTTGGGCTATTCTTGTGTAAAAAACTGAAGTACAGAAGACACAAGGCAAGAGTAAAGCTTCAGTTTGCTGTTCATGGCAGGGAGGGAGAACTGAATATATGAGGAGAACCACTCCATGAAAGAGAATGGGCAGCACTGCAAATGAGGATTGATTGCACTTTCAAAATTCAGTGCTTGTCACTGAAGATCATGTACAGCTATCTTACATAACATCAGAAAATAAGCCATAATAAAGGACTAAGGGAAACCACAAGAATTTGTCAGGTGTTCTCCCGCAGGGGGAAATGAATTGTTTTTGGAGTTTTATCTGTGAGGTACTGTTGTGTCATTATATTGTCTCAGACCTTCCTCATTATCTTTTCCAACAAGGGCTTTTGGCATAAGTTTTTTTATCTGGAAAATACTGAAAATAAACGATCTTTGTTAAATATAAAACAGTGAAGTTGTCACAACTACAGTTTTAATTTTTTTGATGTGCCTAGAATCTCTTAGGGAAGGTTGAATGGGAGATCTTATTTTTGTGGCCAGTCAATGATGTTTGTCACATGCCTTTCCTTCTGCTTTGTGAAGTGTTCTACAAGGCCTAGTGGGGGGGGTGAGATGATGTGATGTAGCAGGAGTAGAGGAAAAAGTCTGATTACAAATTTAGACCTGAATATGTTCAAATGAGGACAGAGTTTACATGGCTTTTTCCTTACTCTAGACATTACTATGGTGAGTTTTTCTTACATACAATTGATTGGCAAGCTGGAATTTTCATGATTTTGTACTAACTTGAACACTTCTGTCATTTTTTGGAAACCCAGAATTTCAATTCAGAATTAAGGAAATGTCTAATAGGAAGCTCTCATAAGAACTACTGAACTTAGCAGGATTCCCATTACTGTTGAGGCTGCCAAATAGGGTCTGTTCTCTGCAATACCTCTCCTGCTAATTGTTGACTAAAGTATTCAGTAGTATCTAGTGTACTTTTTTGATATCTACAAAAGTTCTTATACAATAAACTTTTCTACTGAATCTGTTAGGTTTAATAAATCTTTTAAAAAAAATTATGTCTGTGCGTAGCTAAAGAAAATAGAAAATAGTATTTGAATGTTTAAATATACCTTTATTTTAGGAAAATTAAAGTTCTGATAATGGTGATAATATTTCTAAGATTCCATTGTTCATTTCAAATTATTTTATGTACTGCTAGGAGGAAGCTTCTACCATTTGCTGTAACTCTTCCCAAATCCTGTGTGTAAATTCCATGTTTTGCAACACTGCACTGTATTGTTTTGTTTGTTTGTTTTTAGGCAGAACTGATGCAGTTGAGCTTCCTATAAAATTCGTCCCTCCGGGTCCTGGCTGCTACCACTGTCAGATTCTCCTGAAGTCCTCACGGGATATTCGTGTCTATGTGATTAAATGTGTAGTGAATACAGATGATGTTGAAGCAGAGATTGAATTTCTAACTCCAGCTTACCAGGCAGTGATTCAGAATATTCCAATAGTAAGTTCACTTTACTGTGACAAACTAAATTAAGATTCAGGAGTTTAAAAAGTGAACTCTTGATCAATGCAGTTAAAACTTCGTATTGCAAAATCCACAAAAGCATTTAAATACTGACTTGGAGTATAATTAATTGAAGTCCATATTGGACATAGTATAGAGCTTATTGGGAAAATTTGGCAGTTTCTGACAGTTCTTAGAGTAAAGATACCAAGGGAAACTTTGAAGATGCATCAAGGGAGGGTCAGGCTGGGTGTTAAGACAATTTTCTTCAGCAGAGGATTGTCAGGCCTTGTAACACTCTCCCCAGGGCAATGGTGATGTCTTCAAACTGCCACAGTTCAAGCAGTGTTCAAAGACTGATGACCTGCTAGTTTTAGAACTATTCAGGCTCATTTTTGAAAGGATAAAGTTGTTCCTGATGTGGGTAAAATAATGCACGAGAAGAGGAATGATCTGTCATCTTTTTCTCACCTTTATTTTATCTTCACCATGAGGATACTGAGATAAATTACTTTTTTACTTTCATGCTTTTTACCAAAGATGTTGCAATTATTATTATTACAGAATTGGAGATCACAGTAATAGTATTTTGATAAAACAGGGCACTGTATGAATCTCAAATTTCCAAACAGGCGTTTGTGCTCAACTACTATTAAATTTACTTGTTAACAACTAAGTAACTTTACTCTTGTATATTAATCCAAGCCTAGATACATGATATTGCAGATCTCATGCCATGCTAGTAAATTAGCTCTGATGACCATAGTTGGTGGTATTTTTTATTTCTAAGGCTGAGATACCTGAGTTTAAGAGACTTTCAAAGATGAAAGCCAGAATTGGAATGGGTATAGTCTCTATTCTCCAAAATCCAAATCTTACCTCTGGCATTTATCTTCATTCTGTGCCAAAGGATTACTTCATTTTTTTCATTGAATAGACCAATCTTCTCTGTTTTGACAAGGCTGATATTAGCTCTTGAGTTCAGTTTATTTTCTCTTTTCAGATTGATATTTATTTTTTTGCAGACTGGACTCTCGGTTGCCTGAATAGGATTATTGAAATACGAAGTCCACAAACATTTATTACAAGATATCTCACTTCCTGCCATAATCAAGCAGTCCTGTGATATGTCTATATGCAAGACAAAACATGTTTCTAAAACAGTGTTTCATAGTACCTAGCATAACCATTCTTTAAAATAGATCAGTCTCTTGAAAAACCAATTTCTGAGAAAACAGGACTGCAAATACTCCTTTGGGAGACAGCCTTTAATTAGAAAGTGAGGCTGGTCCTGTAGAGCAGTAAGTGGCAAAATGAGGCAATATGTGTTAGTACACCGCATCAACACTTTTAAGAGATTTGCTAGTGTTATCCACAGATGCAAAAGAAATACGATTTTGTCAGGCATTAAGCAGAACCTTAAAGATGCATGTAAATGTTTTAATGTTACTTCTGAATTCCATCTTGACCTTTGGCTATATCATGAATTTTTATCTAACGAGTCTTGTTGACAGTATTGATGCTGATAGTATTGCCAGTTTTCCTGGAATAAGGGATTTAGAAGGTGCTCTGTTCCAGTAGTTTGGGAAAGAAAGAGAACCATGCTCTGGTTTGATTATCACTGAGAGTAAAAGCTGAAATGCATATTAAGAACCTTAAAAGCATAATCTAATTTATGTCTTTACTTTGATTTCAGAGAAACATGTCTAGCCAGGACTGGAAACTTGAAGCAGTTTTGGAAGGACAGGGCTTTTCAGGCCCTCCTTCAATAACTGTGGGTCTAGGTGAAATAGCTCTGTATCCTCTCATGTTCAAGCCAATTGCTGAGTGCTTAGCAACGGTAAGAAGGAAATTAGTTTGAAAGCATTTGAAAAGAAAGCTTTTTTAAATAACATTTATGCCAGACTTCAGCTTATGAAAGTGCTTAATCAACTGCTAGCATTAAGCTTTTGCTTGAGAGATTTTGTGAATTAGTCAGAAATTAAAAGTTTGCTATTAGCTGAAGGAAAAAAAAAAAAAAAAAAACAAAAGGATCCAACTTTACCAAACTTAAAAGTTGGTAGATTTCCCCTTCACTCCTTACTCTTTTTTCCTTTATTTACTCTTCTATCAAACCCTCAGTTTCAATGAATTGACTAGTTATTCCACAGAGATTCTGAGTTCTGACCAGAAATATGTATATTGTGTTAATCTGAATTTAAATACATATTTTAAATTTTATTTCATAAGAATAAAGTAATAGTATTGAGCATTTTTCACTACAACATACATGAAATTTGTTGACAGTGCCCTGCTGTATCATAAAATAATTTATTACAAGTTAAGCTACTTCTTAGAAGTGGCTTTTGCCATCATAGTAATTACTATTCTGAATGCTAAAACTGAAGAGGGGAGACTATACCTTTAAAAAGAAGCAGTACACATATTTTTTACTTATACAATAGCTGAGACTTTGTCTGCAGGATGCAATATAAATTTGTGGATTGCCAGAGACAAAAACAAATTATTCCATGAAAGATTAGTAATCCATCTACATAAATTGCCTATAAAATGTAATGCATTTTGTTAATCCAGTATTATAAAAATATTAAAAGCCAAAAACTCTGAGTCCTTTGATAACTAATAATCGTGAAGAACATTTTAGCTGAAGGACAGATTAGGTGATTGAGAAAAATTATATTTTTTGTGAGGATTGGGAATGGATGAGAATGTATTTTCTTGGGTGTTACATTTGCTTTCCAGGAAGGGGCCAAGAAGTATAAAATCTGGGATTGTGAAGGCTTTATTTTGTTAAAGTTAATGATTTAGAGAAATTAAGAAGAAAAACATTGTTTCCTTAATTTTCTTCTGTTTAACAGAATAATTTACATAAGAGATAGGAAACTTATCTGAAATCTTTCCTGTACGTTTACTTTTGTTGCCTGGATTTGATAATAATAGACTGAAGCAGTTGATTTGACTGCCAAATGAGACTTTTATAGTGCTGAAACTTTTATTCTTTCTTCATCATAGGGAAGGCTTATTCTTCAAAATACTACAGGTGGCATTGAAAGCATCTTTAACCTTAAGGGAATTGGGAAGAAACCTCTGGCACAGGATCATATTGTAATAGATTGCCAAGTGAGACAAGTTACTCAGCAACTACTGTGGGTGCCCAATTATACCAAGAGCAGGTTAACATACAAGGTAAACTTTTGCAATAATGTGACAACTGTTTTTCTATCCATAGGCCTAAAGATTGTGTATTGCAATAGCCAATATTACTGCCATTGCTGATATGCTATTAACATTCATGTATCCATGTATGTATCCAAACACATCTGAAATAACACTCTGTTCATTAACTAGTCATTCCTCCTCCAATGGTTTGAAACCAGTGGCCAATTTCATTGTTAAAGAAATCAGAGAAATGGTTTGAGAATACAGTGTTCCTGAAGTCTTTATGAAGCACTGAAATTTTACAGAAATTAACAAAATTATTATCCATCTGTGGGAAAGTTGGGCAGTATGCACTCATTATAGATCTGTTACTAATAACCTGCTGGCCTGGCCAGTCAGGGCTTGCAGCTCCTGGAAACACTAGGGCAATTAGTGTCTTTTGCCAAGATATTGTTTCAGGGACGCTAGAGGAAGCTGGGAATACTTTGTGCTTTTTCTGTTGGGAAAGAAAATTAGAAGGAAATAAATAATTGGAATTGTTGAAAGATAGTGGGTCATGGAGAAGATGGAATAGGAGGTGCAGAGCTGTTTTTGAGGAGGAACACAACATATAAATACATAGAAAATACAATATTTTTTTTTTAGTTTCCCTGATCAAAAAAGATATTTTTTTTGTATATAACTTATACAAACTCTGTTATATCATTTAAATCTAGAGCAGATATAACCTGTATACTCTGTTTATTTAGTATTTTCATATATAAGTATATGCTTTTGAATTTTTTTAGATGGAGAGAATGGGGAGAATGTAGACTCATAGATAAATCTGACTAGTTAACTAATGTGGACTTGTGAAATGAATGATCTTCTGTTTTCTGTCTTTTTGTTATTATAAAAAACTACTCCCTTACTCCAAATTGCAGTTATCAGTAGAGAGCGTTCTTCACCTTATTTTGTAAACAGAAATTGTGTGTATATGAGTGGCAGTGTTCTATTGACCTGATGGGAATTCATGACACTGTGAAATCCTTCTTCAAACTTTCTCCTGTCTCCAATTTTACACTATTAAAGGAAAAATTTGAATCACAGAGTGGCTTGATTTGGGAGGGACCTTAGAGATCACCTAGTTACTCAGAATCTTCAGACTATGAGGCTGATTAACTTCCGTTATAACTTTCCATTAAATAAAATTTACATACTATAAAATGGAGCTTCAGGGTTCTACATTTGACTCTACTATTTAACCCGCAACACAAAGTAGAAAATATATTTTCGTGCATCACCAGCTTTGACATTTTTCTTTTCAAGAATTCTAGCTTTTTAGATGTGAATGCATTTACATTCCTAATACATTTGTACTTTTTTATCCAAAAGAAGTAAATGTTTTTGAAAGTTGGCAGCACTATTTCCTATGGTTTTCCATTTTGTGTGAACTCAGTGTTTTTTGTGCCAGTGAAAGACACTCAGATATCAAACTTCAAATGAATGCATTAAAATTATTCCCCATGTGTCTTTTTCAGAAAAGCAGCATTAGATTGTTTTATGACAACTGTAGATATTTTAGAGTGAGGTGAGCCTAACTGAATGAAGCTGGACTACTTGTAGAGTGGTCTCCGGGTAGCACATATTAGCTGTTGTTATTTTTGGTTGCTTATTTGTTTCAAGGGGTTTATGTTTGTTTTGGTTATACTTCTCTGAAGTACCACTTGACAGTACAATCATTTCTAATGAGAAGATCCAGGGAAGTTAGCCTGTGTCACATCAATTAAAACTTTTAGGCTCCATCTCAGAGTGTTCTCTTTTAGACAATGGCCTTTTGGGAGAGAAGTATTAAGGTCAGCTACAAAAAAAATCCATGCTTAAACACATTAATGAGGGTGAATAATATATTTTCTGTATGTTTCAGTTTTACTCAGAAATTGCTACAAAACTGCTGTTGAAGGAAAGTAAGCTGGGAAACAGCATGATTAAAAAACAGGTGTTTGGAGTCTGTGTTCTCAAAAAAACAAACAATACTTACACTTCCAGTACTCACTAGTAGTTGTCATGGAGTATCTCTTGCTACTGTTTAGAGTGAAGATCATTTTCTCAATTTTAAATTCAAAAAAGTTGGTCTTTAAATTAGAATATAATCAGTTATTCCAGAACATGATCACCGTTATCTGTTGTTATTAGGTTAAAGGGGAAAGCCTCCTTTAAAAGGCAATGCAAAATAAGGACTATTTATTAATCCAGAAGCATATAACAAAAAGGGCAATGGATAAAAGAGGACTGGATGCATTAAACAATTAACTTAATAAAAGCTCATTTTAGCATTATTATTTCATTATAATATTAATTACTCTCTGTATATGTTGCCTATTTCTCAGTAATTATTGTTTAAATCAAATAACTTGAGCATAAACAACAGCACTATTGCACAAGTGGCTGTTGAAAATGGAAGGTAAGTTTAAGAGAAGGGAGAGGGAAAATTTATTCCTTTTACTCCATTAAGAAGGCCCTCTTCTCTCTGAATACTAGATGCTTTTACTGTATCTGATACATATACACAACTCACTTCTGGAGCAGCAGTAATATATGGGCTGTTCATCTGTGCAACCACTGGTATGTATCAAGAGAGTTGTGAATGGAATAAGTGCCTTTGGAAAGAGCTGGTTTTGTATCTCTGTCAATCTACCTCTAAAATGCTAAGCAAAATATTTTCAGTAGCTGCAATGTTTTCCATTATTAAAAAGACGATTTCCATAGAATCATAGAATGATTTGGGTTGGAAGGGATTATCTAGATTATCTTTAAGATTATCTAGTTCCAACTCCTCTGCTGTCAACAGGAACACCACCGTCTAAACTAGGCTGCTCAAAGTCCCATCCAGCCTGGCCTTGAATGCCTCTAGGGTAGGGGCATCTGCAATCTCTCTGGGCAACCTATGCCAGTGTCTCACTGCCCTCACAGTAATTAATTTCTTCCTAATATATAGTCTAAATCTACCCTTTTCCAGTTTAAAACCATTTCTCCTTGTCCTGTCACTACATGCCATTATAAAATGGCTTTCCTATCGCCCCCCTTCAGGTACTGGTAGGCATAAGGTCCCCACTGTAGCCTTCTCTTCTCTAGGCTGAAGAGCCTCAGCTCTCTCAGCTTGTCCTCACGGGGGAGGTGCTCCAGTCTGCTGATCATCTTTGCGGCCCTCCTCTGTATCTGCTCCAGTAACTGCATGTCCTTGTGCTGGGGGCTACCGAATTGGATGCAGTGCACCAGGTGGGGTCTCATGAGAGCAGAGTAGAGGGGCAGAATCACCTCTCCTGACCTGCTAGTCACACTTCTCTTGAACCTAGAATACGACTGGGCAGCAAGTGCACATTGTTGGCTCATGTTGAATCTTTCACCAATTGATGCTTCCAAGCCTTTCTCCTCAGGGCTGCTCTCAAGCTACTCTCTGCCCAACCTGTATCTGTGCTTGAGATAGCCCTGATCCAGATGCAGAACCTTGTACTTGGCCTTCTTGAACTTCACGGCATGGGCTCACCACTCAAGCCAGTTCAGTTCTCTCTGGATAGCGCATCTCTTCCCTCTAGTGTGTTAATTGCACCACTCAGCTTGGTATCGTCTGCAGTCTTGCTGAGGTTGCTCTTGAGCTCACTGTCCATGCCACCTACAAAGATGTTAAATAACACCTGTCCTAACACTGATCCCTGAGGAATGCCACTTGGCACCGGACCCCATTTGGACACTAAGCCATTGACCACAACTCTCTTAGTGTGACCATCCAGCCAATTCATTATCCAGTGAGTGGTCCATCCATCAAATAATGCAGGACAGTGTCAAATGCTTTGCACAAGTGCAGGTAGATGACGTCAGTTTCTCTTCATTTATCCACTGGTGGTGTAACTCCATCATAAAAGGCCACCAGGTTTCTCAGGCATGTCTTGCCCTTGGTGAAGCTATGTTGATTTACCACCAATCACTTCATCTTCATTTACTGTGTGCTTCAGTAGGGAATTCAGGAAGATCTGCTCCATGATCTTGCCAGGCATAGAGGTGAGACTGGTTGGCCTGTAGTTCCCTGAGTCTTCTTTTTGTCCCTTCTTGAAAATGGGGATTATATTTCCCCTTTTCCAATCACCAAACTGCCATAACCTTTCAAATATGATGGATAGCAGCTTGGCAACTTCATCTGCCAATTCCCTCAGAACCCATGGATGGATCTTGTCGGGTCTTATGGTCTTGTGTACCTTCAGGTTTTTTAGATGGTCTCAAACCTCATCTTCACATACAGCAGGGAGATATACCATCTCCAAGTTTTTACCATTGCTTTTTGCAAGATGTGCCTAGAGCCCTTGCTGGTGAAGACTGAGGCAACAAAGTCATTGAACACCTCAGCCTTCTCCGTATCCCTCATCACCAGGTTTCCAGTTCTTTCTGGAGAGGACCCACATCCTCACTGACTGTATGTTTCCTTGAAAAAATGAGAAAATTTTATGAACTGTTTGCTACAGATTGAAATACTGCCACTGAGCTCTTCATGGCCTGATCAACAGAATATTAAAACAAATAGACTTCCACATTATTAACTTACCAGTGTGTCTGAAAAAGCATAGCAAGAGCACTCATAAAGAATTTTTGCACATAGATTGTTAGCTGGAGAGCATATATTTATCTGATGCTGAATTAATATAAGATTAGTGATTGCATTGTAAGTGGACTTTAATGGCTGTAAAATTAGATTCAAGTCAACCTATAAGTGTAGGAAGCATGAAGTAGTACTATAAAATCTAATCTGGCAGTCTCATGACAAAATTTTTTAAGCCATTTTCTTTTGATTTTTATATAAAACTGTCTACTTGGTATAAATAAGAGAAGGATGTGTTGATGTTGCTTCTAACAACACCTTTGACAGTAACTTTAGTTATAAAGGTGCTTAATTCATTCAAGGCTTGGTCTTGCAGTAAAAAATAACAAACAGCATAACTGTTTTTTCTTAGCACTGTGCAAAATAGATGTCAATAAAGTAAACTCTGTAGAGGAATTCAAGAGTCAGTTAACTAGCCTTTTGGGTAATAGCTTATACAAACTGTTAGTAATATCAAAAAGTATGGTAGAATAGATATATAATCAAAAACTATACAATCTCCTTTACCTCAGTGCTTTTTTTTTCTTCTCTCCTCTATATATCCATTCCAGATCATTCCAGTGTTAATTGAACACTGGAACAATGAAACATTCAGAATGTAACAGATCTATCAATAAAATGAAATAATATACTACTAAACCTTTGGGCTTTGACTTGTTTGGCTCTTTATGTGTGATTCCTAAAGAATACATTCTATGCAAGTCAGGTAACTTCACTGCTGAAGGTCCAATACACTCATCAGATATCTTTTCTTTAAGTACAACAAGGAAATGTGTCTATTCCATAACAATTCTACTTTAATCTGTCCTAATCTCAATCAATTTGTTTTCCACATTGCCTCCCAGCACTTCTGTAACAGATTTCACCTCAGACACAGCATTCTTCATAGCAGTGAGGAATGATACAAAAATATTAATAGCTGTTCATCTGTACAGGCAAGAATTCTTTGAGATATATACTTAGTGAAACAGACAGATATTTTATTTCAGTGTTGCATCATGCTGGTGCAAAATGGAAATTAATGCAAGAATTAAATTCCTAATAATTTAGGAATTTAGAACACGTTTACTAAAAAAGAATGAGGGAAAGTAATGGGAGCATCTTTGGAAACATCTTTTATTCCTGAAACAGTATTGAAAAAAGTCTGTTTTTCAGATAAATCAGTGACTGTTGCAGCCCCAGGTTTACCCTGGTGTCAGGGAGCATTAACTTTTAATATTTAAGCATTTTTAAAAGGATCTTAGAAACAATTATTACAGTGAAACTTGGAACAGACTGCTGTCTAGCACTACGCAATGAGATAGTGGAATTTCAGTATATTTGGTTAAATTCTGTACATCTTTTCACAACTTTGGCTTGAAATGTCTGCTGACATTTTAAAAGTTGTACATGTTCAGTTATTCTGTACTGGAAAATTGTATCTTTACAGCAATTTTGAAGAATAACTTTCTACTCCTATTCATCTTGATTAGTAATATTGCAGCTTTGGAAGATAATATAAAAATCCATGACTAATAAATTAATTTTAGAAATTTTAGCCCTAAAAATCTGCTCAATTTATGCTTTATCTCTGTGTGCAAATAATGACTTGGCATGTAAAATGCTGGAAGATTCTATCCTTTAAAAATAGAATCCTTGGAGATGAGTTGATTTGAGCAAACTTACAGCAGTACCAAAAAAACTGCAGTAATAACTTAGATTTCAGTTTCATAGTGAGATTGTACAATTCTTATTTTCTGTAGTGGTGGTAAAAGAATGGAACATATGTTGTGTGGATTTGAAGAAATTTGTAGTTACTGAAAGCCAGCAGACCTTCACTGAAATAACTGTAGTGATTACATGATAAAAGCATCTTTTTTTTTTCTTTTCTTTTTTAAGTTCTGAAAGTTCTGTTCTGTCTCAGTAATTTCTGTTATTTCTTACTTGATTTTATTTTGTTGAAAGACTGGGCAGTGCTGAAGTATTTTGTTAACAACAGTCTTACATACTTAAACAAGATAAATAATTTCTTTTTTTTGTGTGGTTTCAGTCAAATCTTCTACATTGTTTTTAAGAAGTGAAAGAAATAATTTTTAGCCTTTTAAACTCCTTTTATATTTTGTTTATTTAATTACATTTAGTGATATGGTGGAGCTTGGGATTATACATTTTTCTAAAGGACTTAATAAATATTTTTAAAATTGTTATTTATTATTTGTTACGTTATTTCCTGATTTATGTGACTTATTATTAAATATGGTAATTATTGCAAAGTATCTGTATGTATTTGCAAAAGGGTTTAATTTATACATAAACTCTCTGAAGAAAAAGGGCATTATTTTTTTGAAGATGACAGATCTGATAGAAAGCATGGATAAACATTGAAGAGGTATTTTTTCTTTTCTGGTCTTATCCCTTAGGTCACCTGATGTATTTTCCAATGGTTATGGAAAGGAATGTTAGAAAGATTTACAAGATTAACAGTGAAGATTTAAAAGACAGTGTAGCTAAGATTTTTGACAGTAGAATGCTCACTGATTATTTATGAAAGTCATCAATGTTATCTAGATTGCAGGTTCCTTAAACTGATCTACAGACTTCTTCCTATCTTCCTACTACCTACAAAAACTAAGGAAGTCTGCTTGTGTCCTTCCAGCAGGGGATGGGTAGAACATGGGTAGTGTGCAATCTCGTTTGTTTGCAGCCCCTGTTCTCTTACAAAAATTTCACATGCATTAAAGTATGTCTCATATATGTAGGTTGCTCTGAATGTAATGCTTCCTATTTCTTTCCGTAGAAACTATGACAGATAAAAAGAACACTATAACAATATGTGATAAAGAAAATTCTCAGGTGTAAGACTCAGTTTTTCTGCACAGCCACCAATGTTACCTATACATTTTCACAAGCAATGGACAAGTGCCTGCATATTGCACTTGTAAGAATCTGCACAACCAAAGGTGACCCATTGTTACCAGTTCTGAAATATAACACCAACCTCCTTGCTGTGCTCACATCCACTGTTTGGTCTCCATAAATGTTCAGCAAGTATTAATTAATATCAGTGGGTGCCATTTTTTCTGCATGGAGAAATTCAGTGACACACTTCTGCTTTGTCCGCACTTCCATGTCATGCGCCATTTATCAGACTGTCCCTCTGCTGCCATCTGTTGCACCACAACAAAATGTAATGTAATACAAGTGAGAAGGCTCAGCTTTTACTGCCATACCACCAACATCTGATCCTGGCACTGTGGGCCAACATCATAAAATAGGAGGCATTACTTTCAAAGCATCACTTGTACGTTACTATCTTCACTGTGAGCTGAAATAAGCGTAATCCATAAATGTAGGATGACTCTTGTTGTTTATCTTTAATGAAGTACACACTTCATGCTGAGTGTGTAGTACGCCCTCTTCTTTTTTTTTTCTGTGATTTCTTTTTGTCAGTAGTTAAAGATTTCTTTTTTTAAGTGTTACTTCAACAAAGCTTTGCACCATTCTCTTTCAGGCTCACAGTTTTTGTTGATAGTCTGTTTTCCTGTTCTTTCTTGTTGTTAGACATCTAACATCCATCTTGAATTGTGAATTTGTTGGGAAAGAGAAAGGTTATTGTCTCACAGATTTGTTCAGTTTTTTTCTTTTTGCTTGGAGTAGATGTCCCAAATTCTATTAGCATTTGAACAAAGTCCTTATTTTTATTTTAGTAATTTATTTTCATTCAGATCCTTAAGCTCTCTAGGAAAAACCTCTCTCTTTTCTGGATATTCTTTTGTGCTCTGCATGCTGTCACCAATTTTTGGAATGAGTCTCTAGTTTATTTATTATCAATACTTATACTGATAATATCAGTTTGGTCTCCTGTCTTCCAGTCCTCTTTTGCCTTTTTTTCATCATAACTACCCATGATCACAGAACACTCTCCTGTTCCTCTCAGACTTCAATCCATAAGAAATTATAGTTTCACCTCTTCTCTTCCTGAATTAACTGCATGCCTGATTGCATTCCTTCATCTGCTACTACTTAGTGATTTATTCTGTTTTCTAATGACAGAAATTATTTCATATTTATGTTGTTCTTTGGCAAATTGATCTTTAATTTATAATATTCAATTTCTGCAGCATATTGTCTGAAATAATTCGATTTTAAATATTTAGATAAAAAAATTCCTTCTGATGGCACAGAATGCATGCAGAATTGCCTCACTGAGCATTGTAAAATGTGTCTCATTCATACTAGAATATTAATATTTTGTGTAAGTTCATTTGTCACAAGACTGAAGGATTATTTTAAAAAGAATATAGAATCATAGGATAAGGAAAAGTCCAAATAAAATATCATTCTATAGTTGACAGTTTTTCCATGACTTTCAATACTCTATTCTGATTGTTAGATTTTTCTAGATAATGACTACTTGAAAAATATAGCTTTATTTTCCAACTGTCCTTGTTATGTCATACTTTTCTGAAAAGTATTATATTATATAAATAGCTCAAAGATGGAAAGCCCTTGAGAAGTCAATATAAACTTGGTATTTTTTTTCCTAAAGAAAACATGAGTAGAGAAAATATTTTGACTAAAAAGAAAAAAGGATTAAAAAAAAAAAAGTGGTCCATGCTTTTCATGCTTTTATTGTTGCAATGGAGATCTTTGCAGAATTCAGGTCATCCAATTCAACACTTAACAGTCTGGCTGTTACCATTAATGAAATATAATCTGGCTAAAAAAAACTAAAGTGTTTTTGACTTAAATAGTGATTTTGCTTAAAATTCACCTAAACAGCAGAAGGAGTTCTGTTTTTTAGTGTAATAGGAAATTATAGCATGCTACAGTAATGCTTCATATCCTGAAAATACTTTTTAAAGAATTCCATATCTGGAAAATCCTCACTTGTAGTCAGATGTTCAATGCAGAAATAGCAGTATCAATTTAATACACTGTCACCAAAACCAGGTTTCTCCAGTGGTAACCGAATAGGGAATTTAAGCAGAACCATTCATGCAGTCCATTTGCTGTCTTTCTGAAAAACTACTAAATAGGCCAGATTATCATTAGCTGTGGTTTGTCATGCCTCGTACTTGAATTTCTGATCAATGAGAAGCTGATCATAGAGTCTTTCTGTAGTAAAACAGTAAGGCATAAAGAAATGAGATACAATTAAAAATGCTCTCAGTCCACATTTCTGTAATAATTATAGTTTAAAAAAATCTGAAATTTAGTGTAAGAAAATTGCACCAGTAATTTAATTGTTCAGATAGTTGCTACAAATGACACTGCATAAATGTAATATCACTTAATTGATGCAATTGATGTTAAAACAACACTCAGATTTTGCTTTGCTCCATAAATGTAGATCAGAAGTGTTGAAGTTCACTGTTACACTTCTAAAGAAAATGTATGTAAAATATTTATGTCATTACTAACTGAGTTACTGTACTTGAGTTTACTTGGTATAGTCTCTGTCTGCTATATCACAGAAGCACAGAATCGTAGGGGTTGGAAGGGACCTCCAGAGATCATCGAGTCCAACCCCCCTGCCAAAGCAGGTTCCCTACAGTAGGTCGCACAGGTAGGCATCCAGGCAGGTCTTGAACATCTCCAGAGAAGGAGACTCCACCACCTCCCTGGGCAGCCTGTTCCAGTGCTCCGTCACCTCACTGTAAAGAAGTTCTTGCGCACATTTGTGTGGAACTTCCTATGCTGCAGCTTATGTCCGTTTCCCCTTGTCCTGTCTCCACTCACCACTGAAAAGAGACTGGCCTCACCACTGTGGCCCCCACATCTCAGATATTTATAAATCTGGATTAGATCCCCTCATCATACATGATGATGTATGTGGTGCTGTCTCTTACTATAGGTATTCATTTCATATGTATAAAGACTAGGACTTTCCAATAGCAGATTTTATATCATATGCTACATTTCAAAGCAAGTAAAATGGATAGTTTTGTCTACAGTGTTCATATCATAGTAACTTGCTTTTGGTTGTTCATTCTTTTTGTATATTCTTTTTACCAGGTATCTTCAGATCTTTCAATGGTGAGTGGTGCATCAGTTCTTACTGTGGATCCAGATGACATAGTTCCTTACAGTTTGAGTATATCTCCATGGAGGCGAGGAGTCTTTCAAGGTAAAATGTAGAACTCCAGTATACAAAATCCCTGTGAATTAAAGACCAAGTCTGTTTACATTTAGTGCTTTCTGTTCAATGTGACCTTTTTTTTCCTGAAAGTAACACTGTAATTAGCTGGTGATACTGATTTTTAATCTGGGTCATACTTTTAGTTGTGAAGATATTACTGCTAAAAATGTGGTTGACTACTTCAAAAATGCCAACATTTGTGGAACTTTATGTCTTTAATTGGTCCCATGGAAATTGTCACTATAGGAATTTGTGTGTTTGAATTATCAAGAGGTGCACTTTCCAGAAAATGTTGAATAGCTGTAGCTCTCTAAGCACTACTAGAGCCAATAATTTAAAATTTGATTATTTCCTTTGATTAAAGTTCAATTTGTTGCCTAGAGGGTGCAAGAGTAAATGCACAGAATGTACATTACTAAAATTAACTGCAAATAATTTGCATCAGCCCATGTTTATACTGATACTCCTATGAAACAATATTAAGATTCTTGCAGGCTTTAACTAACATCAGTGTGTCTTATTTAATATTTTGTCTTGAATATATTTTTAAATGGATATCTCTTTAAATCAGACTTAGTCATTTAATCATTTTCAAATGCTAACTAATATTTCTACAATTCTACTTTCTCATTCTTTACATCATAATATAAGAAGCACAATGAGAATGAGGTTGTACAATCATACTTCTAAGAACAGGAATTGTGGCACTTAGCAGCTTTTATAAAGTGTGAGGAAGGAAATTATGAGAACAGAGGAGATCATATTTTCCTTAAAATAACAGAATAATGCTTAGGAAACCTAGATTTAGTCTACTTCTTAAACAAAAGGATTCTAAATATTGGGCAAATATCTCAATCGAGAATGCTCAGTGTATAATCTTGACTTTCTGGTTTACTAATTGCAAATTTCTTCTGATAACTTTTTGAAAAGTTGAGATTAATGACTGCTGGTTTCCCAACATCAAAAAATAATTGTCTTGTCTTTAGGAATGCAAATCTAGTTTATTATTTTGACTATTACAGTCTCTGATATGTAAAACATAGGTTACTGTGGCTATAGGTTAATAGCATCTCAATATGCAGATGATGAAAATTTATAGGTCTCTCTGAAAGTACTGTTTTCTATATATTGCCATGGAAACTACAGCAGATACAAAGAGCACAATAATTCTATTTGATAGAGAAAATTTTCAGATACAAAACACTACTTTTCAACACAGTCACCACCACGAGTCACCACCATTATTTCACCAGCAATGAACTAGAGCCAGCATGCTGCGCTTGTACAAATCTGTACCAGAGGAGGCAACCCTGCTGCTGTTGCCACTGCTGAAATGCAGCACTTATTACAGAATCACAGAATTACAAGGTTGGAAACGACCTGCAAGATCATCTAGTCCAACCACCCTCCCATTCCTATCAGTGCCACAAGCTACTAAACCATCTCTTGTAGCTCCTCATCCAGGCGCCTCTTGAATACTACCAGGGACGGTGACTCCACCACATCCCTGGGCAGCCATTCCAGTGCCTGACCACCCTCTGAGAGAAAAAGTTTCTCCTAATATCCAACCTAAACCTCCTCTGGTACAACTTCTGGCCGTTTCCTCGGGTCCTACTATTTGCCTGGGAGAAGAGGCCAGACCCTTTTGCACCACAACCTCCCTTCAGGAAGTTGTAGAGTGCAAACAGTATTGTCTCACTGTGCTCACATCCATTGTTTGGTCTCCATCAATGTTCAGCAAGTGCTAATGAATGTCAATGGATGCAGTTTTCTCTGAATTCAGTGACAGACTGTTGCTTCATCCACACTTCCATTTCAGACATCACCTGTCACACTGCTGCTATGCTACTATCTGTCACACAACAGCAAAATGTAATGGTATTGGTGGGAAGGTTCAATCTCTATGGCCATACTACCAACATCCACCTCAAGCATTGCCTAACATCATGAAACAGGAGGCGCTACTTTCGTAACAGAGCTTTTAAATACTTGCAACAAAGCTTGGTGTAGTGCCACAGGAAAATTTCTGTACTTCTTCCTTAGACTGTAGCCCTGAGAAAAAATTCAGTTTCTCTGAGTTGGAGCCAGCTTTCAATTGAATTTTTCACCATCAGAATTAGTCACAAGGAAATCCTGAGTGTACATTATACTTTAACAATGCTTTTTCCTTAGGCTTTAAAGATTTAGGGTTATTCTTATGGCTTAGCAAACGTACAGTTCTTTTGTAAGTCCTGAAAGCTTCAGTATAAGAGATTCCAAGTGATCTATCATATAGTAGTTTAACGGCAGCTGTTAAAAGCCATGCCTTCAAAGAGATGGCATACTTGAACCGTCATCTCCTCTGTTCTGTCATTCCTAACTCCTGTCACAATGGTTTCCATTGTACTGGGAAGTATTACATGTTCACTAAGAGAGAAAGTGAACAGTCAGTGTCTCTAACCTGACAGAAAAGTTAATAGCTCCAAAGCTGGGTAGTCATATATGCTCTTTTTATTTTTTTTTCAGGGAACAGTTCATATATTTTATCCTGTAAAATAATGACAGGAGGCTGAAGTGAGTTTATGAAAGAGATAGGGCCCAGTATCTGCCGTTCAACCTCTGGCTCAATGGTTGCTTTAATCACTACCTGAAAAAATCACATTCATTTTTCCCCTGGAGCAGAGGCGGTTTCAGTTACATCATAGAAATTTGTAAATGTATTCAAATCATTCAGCTGTTGTCTGGCAGTGGGGAAGAAAGGCCCCTGTTATGGATTTGAAAGGCAGAAGCTGATTTTGCTCTCCAGTGTTAGGTGCAATATAAACTACCAAATGTCCCATATAAGGTGACACAATCTAGAAACTGCTTACTAGTTTGGGGACTCAAGTACAATGGAAGTCAGTCTGCTTCAAATCGTGCAATTGTGAGAAGTCATATTTGTTCCCCAAAGCAGAATTTTTACTTTCATGGAAACTTGTGTATGGAAATGTTTGAACTGAGAGAAATAAGAATTTTTGGCTCTTGTAGGAATTTTCAGTTGCTGTGAAGTGTGAGGATCACAGATTGAATGTGAGTGATTCAATTGGTAATTAATTAGGATTCAGGAATCTTAGTACTTCCTAGCTGCAAAATACTACAGGTGACATTAAATACTCCAAAATAATGATACTCTTTTTCAGTTTGGTGAATTTGTTTGGAGGGAAATATGTTGAATATTGAGGATATAAACAAGGCTCAAAAGATATCTATATAGTGAAATCTTATCCTGTGAGGAAAAAAGAACAGCTAGTTGAATATTTAGTTGAGGACTTTGTGATAGAACTGTTGAATGTTTTCAAGTTTAGAACTCTCCAAATTGTATGTATAAAACTTTGTAACCTTGGTATTCTTTACTGATGTTTTTGTCATATTAAATTGCAATTTCATAAAGGAACTTTTGCCATAGAAATTGTTGTACTGAGCAAATGGTTTTTCTCTTTCCTTTCTATTCAAAGTCTTTTTCATTACAAAATTATGTAGCAGCACAATTATACTTATTTTGCTTCCCTTTTTGCTTTCTTATGATTGCTAAGTAAAAAATGGGCCTACTTCTTTTTAAAAGTCCATTTGAAGGATTTCAATAGAGAGCTACTATTTTGTGCTACAGCTAGTTTGTAGCTATGTGACAGATTTTTAACATAGAAATAATAACTAATAAACATTTTGTGGAATGTTCTTGCACCAAATAAAATTGTTCAGCAATCTGTTTCCTAGGTAATAAAGCAATTTCTTTTAAGTCTTATAAAGCGTCTTCTACATATTACTTTATCTTTTATTTAAATCTATTTCTTTCTTTCCACAGAATATCCAGAAAAGACCAAAGCTCATAGTACTTTATTGTTTCTTTTGCAAAAAATTCACAACCACGTCTGTGTTCTTTTGTATGTAACAATTAACTAGCCTGTAGAAAGGAGCCTTCTAGTTTTATGAATCACTTTTCCTTTATTTTTGAAGTATGCATCACCTAATTAAAAAAAAAATAAATTCTTTCTATTGGGTGGAATTCTCCATGTTTAGAATTGTGTTCCATACACTAAGTATTCTTTTCATAGTATGCTTTAAAAATCGTCAACTATGATATTTCAACAATTTTCCTTGTGATGTAATACATGTGACAGAGAAATTGGAACTAGAATGAAGCCACTAGAAGGAAGAAAAAACACACCGATGTTTTGCTTTGCAGCATCAGTGTGCCATAAATATACAAGAAATTATTGTATTGAAGAAGTGTAAGCCACAGTAGGCTTTGTAGGATGACAGAGTGCACAGAGGCATAGACTGACAAAAGACTAAGAATTCACAAATCAAATCAAGAAGCTTATGTAATATATGAGCCAAGCTTATGCTGAATTTTTGTGTTTAATCTTTACTATTTTGTTGCAGTGTTTCTGCACATTTCCAGTCTATTTCTTAGTAGTTGATAGATTGCTAAGGATTTTTTTGCTTTGTATAAAGCACTTTTTCCTAGCCTGCGAGCACTTTGTGATTAGAATTTTTGGTAGCCCCTGATTTGAATAAGCTCCTATATTTATGTAGTATCAGCTATTTTAATCTCCTGTGTAATAGTGATCGTTGCATTGCACCACTCATTTCTGAACCAGGAGAGCATTTTCCTTACCACAATATTGTACATCTTTGGAAAACAATCAGTCTTAAAGACTAAAGTTACCCAGAGCATGTTACTGATAAGGATGGTACTTTCTGTACGTGATTTAATATTAATACACTTCCTTGTTATTTGCAGTTTTTTATCAACAGTTGTTTTCTTTTTATTTTTTTCCCTGATAAAAAAACTGAAATAGCTTTGAGCCAGTCATAAATACTTTCACGTCTATGAAAGTGATGGGCAATTTATGAATATTTTAAAGTTAGCAGATAAATGCAGTATGAAAATGCAGGCCATCTACAGTGAATCTGGTTATATTTTATTTAAATACATGGACAGATATAATCGAGAACCCTGCAGAAATCTGAATACTACATCAATCCAGTTACCTTTAGTGATCAAGACTATGCCCTCAATTTTATTAATTCTGTTTGAGATCGGTTTTCTGCAAGGAAAGAATGTTGAATGTTGACAATTACAGCACAATTCTTCACTGATTTATCAATTATGCCATTGCTGGTTTATTTGCACAGTGGTTGACCAGTTTAAGTGGTTTGCAGTTATTATACTTCTACCACTTCTTCAAATATTCTTCAGCATTAACATTTTACAGTTCTGGAATTTCTTAAACATTCCAAGATTTGTCACAGAGAGATACTCAGAATTCTTCAGTCAATGGTTTCAGAGCTTTTGAGTTCACGTTTAGCACAGAGCTAAATAGATTTGTTTGTTTTTCTATACTCCTACTTAGGGATGAAATTAAAACTTCTAAGCCTTGAACACTTGTCTCTCTCTCAAGCACACATATGCACAGTATAATATTCTCAAATACATTCTGAATGGAAGAAAGGACTGTAAGAAAGAAATTGATTATATTTTAAAATGTAGTGAAAAAAAAAATCACTACTGTAAGGAGGTTTTAAGATGTATGAATTTAGTTTATTTCAGCATGTACTCAAATATTTTAATCAAGTTTAAAATTATAGCTTGACTTTTTGCTCATTTCTTTATAGTTAATGGCATCTCAAGTATGTTAATCCTTAGGATCATAATGAAAATTAATGATAAAATTAATATTTTCTCTTGCACTTTTTTCCTTCTTAATACTGTGCTGCATTAGACCAAAATCGTACTAGGTTTATTTATTAAGGTGTGAAATGGATTAGCTTATCAATGTTTTTCATAAGATCCATTAGATATTAGCACCATCAAAATATGTTATCCTACATCAATATTTATATAACTTGAGTAATTTCTGCAGACTTTATTCCTTGGAGCTTTCTGCAATTATTTCTTAAACTGCATTTATACATATACTTTCTCTTTGAAACCTTTTAAAAAATATTCAATAGTTTCTTAAAATAGCAATCACCATCAAACTTTTAAAATACCAATTCTGGCTTCAGTAAAGTGATTGTTTTTCGACATTTAGAGAAAATATATATATTTTTGTGTGTGTGTGTCTTGTTTTGTTTTGTTTTCCCATCGGGTAGCATAGATTTTATTAACAAAGGAATAAAGTCTGGAAATTTAATATTTAATTTAAGATTACATGATTTTTTCCTCTGGATTTAAGTACACACTTTCTTCTCTCTCCTTCTCCTTGTTCTCTTCCTCTTCCCCCACCTCTTTCTTTTCTCTTATTTATGCCTCTTTCCTTTCTCCCCTTTCTTCTGTCTTCACTTCTCTCTTCTCTGTTCCTCCTTCATCCTCATGTACTATTAAAAGAACTCTAACTGAGGCTATTTTGTAAAAAATTGATCTCCTTAAATGCAGTGAAACATGGAAGGATTTTTATGAATGCAGCCTTCTGCAAAAGTGTTTGAATAAGATAAATGTCAAGGACTGTAAATAACCCCGATATAAGCTGTTGTATGTTCAGGAATATTGATCAGTTCCCAATGGTATAGTCGTGGTGGATTTCTGAGCCAGGTATTGTGACTAGTGAGGTGCTATCTCTGTTCCTCACTGCTATCCCCTTCTCAGGTCCTATGTAAACCCTTCTTGGCTTGGTCTGGGGCTTCTCCTCTTCCCTTTGACTTCTTTAACCATCTTCTGAAGCTTAAAATGCATGTCAGCACCTTTCTTTTTATGCACCTGCAGACAGGTAACATAAACTCAGCTACTATTTCTGCTCCTCTAATGTGTCAAATGCCAAATAGTTTTGTAAACATAATCTGCAACTTCTCTGTGCTTAGGTGTCTGGCATTTTATTTTATAAAGCTGGGCCCCAGCTAATATCTGTTATCTATTTGTTTTAGGTGTAATTTCATTTGTTGCTGAAGATGAAGACCAACAGCAGTCACAACATAATAGCTCGTTGGAAAGGACAGATAGCGAACTGGCATTTAAGAAATGGTCAACAAAGACACCACAGACTGTTGGTGCAGCAAATGCAGGTATTATTGTTGTGGATGAGTTAATGCATTTGTGAGAACTTGTATGTTTATTTATTTGTCTATCTATCTGTTTACTTATTTTACACTTATTTTTATAAAACTGTCAAGTCAAATGCTTATTCCTAAAAAGATTTCCCCTTTGTTGAATTTTTCACACATTTTAATGAAATTTTAAGCTGATCTTCTATTTTTTTTTTTTTTAAAGGGGAAATCTTTGTTAAATAATTTCTTTTAAAAGTGTCCAATAATATTAATAGTACTAATGTCAAAGCAAGAAGTTGGTGAAATTCACACCATTCCATTCCATTTGTGGAATAACCTTTCTTTTAAGTTTTAGTTTTAGGTGCTTGTTTGGTCATTTACAGTAATACAGAATATTCTAAAATTTGTGGTTGCTTTCCAGTTGTGATCTCAAAATTTCTTAATACTGTATGAATCACTGATGTTGTAAATCGAAGGTGTTCTTAGACAGAAAACCCAAAGCAAATTCTTTTTTTGTTTGTTTTTGTTTTTCTTATTATTATTGATGTGCCCTTTGCTGAGCTTGGTTTGCCACTAATTGTATGTGATTGGATGAGGCAATTGGAATATATATTTTTAATATATGGTGAATAGTCAGTCTGACAACATGCTGAGGAGGACTAGGTAATCTGTTCCAAATAAGCACCCTTTTTTACTGCACAATAATCTACATGGATAAAGTCAAAAGAAAGCACTGGATCCCATTGGTACTTGGGGTAATCTGCATAGTTTATTCATTTGTGGCTGTATCAAGTTGCTACATCTTTCAATTTTCATCTTTTGTTATCATCATGCTATCATATGTAGTTACATCTTTATCTTACCTGTGTGTTTCTAGTAAATTGTACTACCTCAAGTTTCATGATTTTTAAGAATGTAGGACATCATTGTGCTTACTTTCTAATGTAGACTTAAAGTAGGACATGAAATGACTCTTCCCTGCAAAGGCATTACTTAATGATATAACTTTTTTCTTCAGTACAAGGAATACATCTTTACAATGTCCGCATCCTAGGAACAGCAGATTTCTGTCTCACCATTAAGTCAACTGACTGCTTCTAGTCTTTTCACAAAACATAATTTTCCATCACAGTCATTCATTTCTACTAGATACCTATAACCCTTTTACATGAGGGGAAAACACCTGTTGAAAACAGCTAAATAGAGATGTAAGCTAACAAACTGTCATGTAATGTATATAGTGATAGCAGTCATTTTCTGAATGTTCTTCAAAGAGAAAGTGCCAGTGGCTTGAATCTATCCTAAGCAGTTTTCTTTTCTACCAGTATTGTTACAGCCGTTTTTGTTACCTCCCATCGAAGTAGAATGACCAATAGATATCTTCAAGTTGCAGTTCACTGTTAAACATAGGATTCCTTAAGTGCAAGATGCATGCCAGTAGTAGTACGAAAACAATTTGCAGGCATATGTTGCATTTGAGCAGAGGCATCATATACTGAGGGAAGGCAAGCGAAAGCTGAGAAGCCCCTCACTTCTGTTACTTTTCCAGGATAACAGAAAATAATAGACTTCCCGTGTAGGAAAAATAGCATCCAGACTGGAAAGTGTAGAAGCCAAAACAAGTGTGAGATTGTCTGTAGCTATATATATATATATATATATACATACATACATATATATATATATATATATATATATATATATAAAGCTATAAAACAACTCTAACGATAGCACATGTAAACCAGAAATTTTTGTCTTGCTGTCACTTGGTAAAATATTCCTTATAAACATGCCAGTAAATAATGTTTCCTTATCACGCACACCTAAATATACAATATCATCTTCAGGTACTTACACACGTGCATCACATAAATTAATACATATTTAGCTTTTCCCTTTTTTAAAATTACATTTTAGGTATGACTGTAGAAGAGAAAGATAATTTCTACTATAGTTGTCATATAACTTCTTCATCGTTCGGACCAACATTGCTCATTATACTCTTCCAAAATAACAATACTGAATTTTTTCATTATATTTTTCTCCTTCAGATACAGTTAAAACAAACAAACAAACAAAAACCAAACATTTTGTGCTTGCATTGGAAATCACTGCTGCAAAAATCTTCTTTCTGTTGTTAAAGAACACCATCAACATTTTTGTAGCACAGAGGTAGTGACAGGGGCTTGCCCCTTTGTTCACTGCTAGGTGTTCTCAGTTTTGTTCAAAGTACATTTCTGTCTTTCAAGAGAAGAGCTCCTATTTTTTTTCTTTTCTCTTTTTTTAATTCATGGGATCCAAAACTAAACTGAGGCCAAGTGGTTGCTAAGAGTAAAAGTAAGATGCAGCTTATCTTTTGTGTAAGGCATCTCTTATTTCTGTGTAATAAAGTGATAAAATTATAAAATGCTGGGTTTATTAATTTGTTTCAGAGTCTGATCAAATGCTCAAACAACTCATCACTTGTCAGAATTTCCTCTCAAAGTAGAGGAATTTTTTCTGTTCTGGAAGGTTCTCTTCTATAAAAGGTTCTTAGAGACAACTGGCCTCAGACAATTGTTCCTGCATTATGCTCTCTGCTGTGTTGCATGGGAGCAACAGGGAGGATGCTTGGCTGTTTTTGCTAGAGCTGCTGAGCCATCGCTCATGTTCGATCCAGCAGCTCCCCTGACGAAGAGCTGAGGGTCTTAAGTTACTGCAATAACAAAGATTTGCACTGCAGCTGCAAATCCTTCTTTACCCCCTCCAGAATGTCTCTCTATCTCTCTGGCAGTAAGTCTTGTCACAGCGCTGGTACTTGAGCAACAGCTGTTATTGTCCCTGCCATTGGTGATTCTCTCAGAGATGAGATCTACAGATGCAGTATGTTTGTGTAATTTGATCCTTTTAATATGCTCTTGTCTTTTTTCTGGCTGCCCTTAGCCTCATCTTTACCAGAAGATTGTACTTCATATTGCATTCCTGTTATGAAATGTGTTTACATGTTTGTGCCATTCCAAGTTTTTGAATATCCTTTTAATTGAAGGACGTGCAATCAAAACGATGTACTTGCAAATTTGACTGTGGGTTTTTTGTTTTTGTTTCTATCATGGCTTAGTGGTTAGATCAGACACTAATTTTGGCAAAGTCTGTTTTCATTATCTTCTGAAAGCTCATTTATCTTTCAAACGAGTTTTCAATGACAGATAACATTTTGTAGTCAAAGTCATTGTGTTTACCATTGTCCTCAGAAACTACTGCTTCCAAGCAGGTTCATTGAGAAACCAACACATTGGAAAAGTAATGACATTTACATGTGTGATTCTCCCATCCTTTCAGACTTGAAATTAGCCCCTGAGAACTGACAATCAGTGGCAGTACAGTGAGGGTATTCATATAAGGAAGATAATGAAAAAAATTTTTTGTTCTTCTAAACAATGTTGAAGGTGATTAGAAGAAGAGCTGTCAGTTTGGTGACAATTTAAAATAAGATTTTGTATTGTTTCATGTGAAATTTTTAAAAAGATTGTAAGAACCAAATGCAGTGATAAATGTCAGGAGTTAATCTGCATTAATGGAGTAATGTGTTTCATATACGTTTATGGGTATAATTGATATATCTTGGATGCATACCTTTTCTGGTATTAATGCTGTTCCACTGTAAAAAACAGAAATGTCTTAAAAATCATTGTGATCTCCCTTCCTTAATTTTGGTTGTGTAAGTAAGCTATTTTCAGTCAAGTCTGCATTCTGTAAGTTTGAGGGCTGCTAAAAACTTAATGCCTCCTATTTTATTTTGTCAACCCATGAGATCAGAGATCAGTGTTGGTGGTTGGTTTCCACTAGTATTGTTACATTTTCTTGCTGTGTGACAGACGGCAGCAGAGGGGCAGCCTTACACAGTGGTGTCTGACATGGAAGTGCCTTTGAAACAAAGATGTATCATTGAGTTTCTCCATGTGGAAAAATGGCACTGACATTCATTGATGCTTGCTGAATGTTTATGGAGACAAAACAGTGGATGTGAGCGCAGTGGGGCAATGGGTGCTGCATTTCAGCAATGATGGCATCATAGCAGCTGTGAAATAGTGGGTCACCTCAGCTAGTACTTATTGTTACGAGCACGACATGTATGCTGCTGTTCACGGCTGCTGGAAATGCATAGCTAAAAATGGTGACTATGTTGAAAAGTAGTATCTTGCAGCTGAAAATATTCTCTATTAGATAGTATTAATAATAATACTCTTTGTATCAGTTGTAGTTTCCAAGTAGATAAATGGGGACGTTACTCTTGGAGCAAATTATGCTATTTTTTCTCCACCTTCAGATTAGTTTAAGTCTCTGTCCAAGGAAAAAAAAATCTGGAGAAATATTGAAGGAAAAAATCCCTCTGCAAACCATATGCGTATTTGAAAACGTGAACTACTAACCAGGGTGACTTTAATTTTATTTTTTTTTTCTATTTTTCTAGCATTTGCATTAGTATTTATGCTAGTGCATACCAAATTTTGGAGATGGTTCTGCATATGGAAAACATTAAGGATTAAATAATAATCATTAATAATCATTTTAATCCTTTTTTCCTTTGTCAAAAAAGAATGTTTGGTTATCGTTAGCTTTCTCAGTAGGTGCTTTTTTGCAGTACTGCAGACTGTGAAGTGTTATGCATCTTCCTGTGCCCTTTTGAAACTCAAAACAGCTTGATTCCACTGATAAAGTAGCATGTTGTTTTGAAGCAGTTCTGAAGTAGCATTGCTTCAAGGGCCTATGGCCCACATAGAATTCTGTGGGGCATGGTATGCATGTAATTAAAAATCTGTGCAAACGCTATAGCCTATTGAAAATTAGTAATCAAAGCAGTCTGTAATTGCTCACAGTGCAAGGCTGCTTGTGAATTTTAGGTTGCACCATCCTTCATGTAGCAGATGTTTTAATATTGCCATACTACCGTAACCACATGTCAGTCAGTTCATTTGTAAACCTGAACATATGTATATTTTTGGATATCATAGCAAGCAGGATTGCATTTGCATATGAGCAGATTGAATTTTTTTATCTAATTAAAAGTAGTCCAAAATCGTAATAACAAATTAACTAAAAGGTATATTACTGAAACACATAGTCCTTCTGTCTGGCAGATATCATATGCATGTATAGAGAATTTTGTCTACTAGTAGCCAATTTAATATGAATATTCTGAAACAAAAAAAATCCTTTGCAAAAGGAATGGGTGTAGTTGTCATGGTTACCTGGTTAGATGTGCTCTGGACTTCTCAAGTTCACCTCTGATGTGACAGGCGTGACTTACACCTTGCTGAATTGAAACAGCGCAGCAGCATAACCACACTGGAATTTCTTCTTTTAATCCACTCTTCAACAATAGGGCTAACATGATAGATCTAAGTGTAAACCCTTTCCTTGATTGCTGTGACAGAACACATTGAGTGATATATGAAATAACCTTTTTTGAAACAAAATAGTAAGTAAGCTAGCAATAGAGAAGTAGTTTCTTTGCAACCAGTGTGCTTGCTATTAGGTTTGAGTGCTTGAGATGCTCTTTATCTGCATCATCATTTTGCCTTTCCTGCTTTGTCTTACTTACAAAGAACTAATTTTACCCCTTAACAAGTAATGACTTATAAGTAGACAGGCAGAACACAATCATGAAACAGAGGCACAAGTGTGTGTGGGCAGAAAATAATGAGGTGAGAAGAGGATAAAGGGAAAGTCCCTACTAGTCTCCCCTATTCATGCTGTTTCAATTGTGATGAGCTGTGAAAGTATGCAGTGAGCCAGAAAACAAGAAAAAGTCAAACTTTACATCCTAACACTTGAATCATAAGTTCAGTTTCTAATATGGGACTTATTGAAGTCTTCCACGTTTTTTTCCCTATCTGAATAAATACTTGAATGTATTATATGAATCCAAACATTACAAATGCATTGCAATTACAGAAAAATCAACAAGATTGTCTAAAAGTAATTGCATAACCTATTGCTTAAGGGTGAGAGCATTTTCCTGTAAGTTCAGTCCCTCAGACAGAGGAATAGATTCTTAGGACCCAAGAGGGCAATCCAACAGTTAGGCTGCTCTATAAATAAATCCATATAGTTTTATATATATTTATAGGTGTAGCTATATATATTTCTATTATTATATTTATATACTATAATGCACGATATATTACATATATTTTTATTATTATAATACATACATGTATTATTGTACTATATTATGTTATATTATGTTATGTTGCTGTTGCATGCTTCCGAAAATGAAGCAGTTCAGAAAAGATTAATTAAAATAATAGATTGAGTCAAACTTATGTTCATAAGATAACTGGAATCATATTAATTTCCAGCCAGGGGAAATAAACCATATTTCTCAGTCCAATTTAATTTAGTCTTTTCACTTCCTGATCAGACTCCTCCATACATTATTTTTATAACACTATTACAAGTTGGGCTATACTTTCATATGTGGACAATTTTGTACCATATACTACTGCCATTGCCGGCCTTTGAAGCTGGATAGTTACTAAGGAGTGTATTTGTGATAAGGTAATTCTAGCTGTGTAAGTCATTTCTTACTAGTAAAAAAACTGTAGGTTCATCTCATTGTTTTTTCATAGATTAATTTCAATCATATCTCAGAACTTCTTATCCTTTGCGTAGACTATTCCCAGAATTTGCTATTGACTTTTATTTCTATAGCAAAATAATGGTCCATATGGAATTCTGTCTTTTAATTTATCCCAGCCATTGGATGTTTCTGCAGTCTGTTACGCTCAATTATGATACAGGTTTACCAAAGTAACCAGAAAAGGACAATTCTGACGTTTTTACTGAGTTGGCAGTTGATGTTTCTTGTCCATTAAGTGATTCATTTGTTTTGGTGTCTAGTATCTCTCTTAAAATTTTTACCTTATTTCCTCTGTGGCATAGCAGATCTGTAATTGATCTTAACGTATTTAAGAAACTGTGAATATTAAAGAAGTATTTTTTCCCCTCTGTGACAAAAGACAGATGGCTTTTTACACATTGACAACAGAGAGTGAGAATATGCGTGCATCGAAACCTTGGTTAGATTTGGATGCACTTTCAAGGCATTATATATTTTTGTTTATTATGTTTGGCACTGATTTTGAAATATAACTTTATTTGTGAAGGGTTGTTTTTTTTTATTAAAAAGAAATGGACCAAGCAACTTTGTTCTTTCTTTATGGTTCTTCCCTGTTGATCTTTTTGTAATATAGCTCATGAGGCATTCCTTCAGAAAATTTATGTATTCAAAAGACATTGCTCTCTTCACCATCAAATATACATTTCAGAAATAACAAAAAATGTTTCAGAATGACTATATTACTAATGTGTGTTTACCACAACACAAGGTAATACTCTCACTGATATCTAGAAGGAACGGTTGTCAGAAAATGCTTAACCATTACAATCTTTGGCTTAAGCATATTCAGTCACTGAGTGAGGCTGGTGTTGTCACAGAGTTAAACTGAGCTCTGGAGACATTGTGGCCCCTTTGAGGAGTATCACACCTTAGTCTTTGACGTTTTGCTTGCTGTTCACTGTAGGTTGATTCAGGGTCTTGTTCTCTCAGTGGGAAAAGTTATTCTGTTGAAAGGTCATATGCTACTTATTCATGGTCAAATAAATATTCTACTATAAGAAAATAGCCCATCACTTACATGTTGTTTTGCCACTTAGAATGTATTGCATCTCTCATAAAAGGCCTTTGTATATTCTTTCTGGAGAACTTGCTATATTTAAAGCAACCTGTATCATTTCTGAAAGGCTCCTTCATTTTCTGGTGCTCTTGGATTACATATGCACGCCTTTCCATTATTTTCAGTCAAAATAATCATGCAAGACTGCCGGGCTTTTTGAGCAAAGCAAAACCTGCACATGCTATTTCTTATGGAGGAAAGCTGTAAAAGGCTTGTTAGCTGCACTGAAAGTGAGAAATTTATATTAATTTCCTCTAAAATGTTATAAATATTTGTAAGAAGGCTTCTTAATGTGGTCCACTAAGTGAGGAATACATTTTTATAGCAAATAGGAGGTTTTTGTGTCATTGTTAAGTTATAATTATTCTTGAATATGCATTTTATTCCATTTGTGAAATATTGAAATTATTCTAGATCTTCAAATTTGCTGCGTGTGTTAAATCTGCTTGATATGTGGGAATGGTGAGGGGCTAGGATGTGTTAGATACAAGTGGGCTTTGTGTACTGTTTAGACATTGGACATTGGCATACATATGCATGAGTGAATAAATAATTTTTGGAGGGAGGTACAAAACTTTGTGAAATTGTAGTGGATCTTCATAGAAGCAGTAAAAGACATGCTTCTATAACTGAAGTGACTCTTCTGAAAAATGTTGTACCTTGCTCTAAGTGATGTGCTACAGCTTCTCAGCAAAATATCAAAAAACTATTACTGAAAAAAAAAAAAGAAAAAAAAATGAAAGTCTATTTTCTTAGAGTAGTTGTTATTGAATTCTTTGGCCAGAAAACTGCAGGAAGAGCAGAAAAAGCAACTGGCTCCGACAATTTTGAATTGGAAAGTTAATTCGGAAAAGATGTGAGCAAATGTAAAATAGGAACAAGTAAGCTAAATTAATAAACTTAGACTTTCCCACTTGTGAACTCTTCTAATAAATCTCATTTGTATAGTAAAAACTCCAGTCACCATCTTTTTAGTTTGTGAGTCTTGCCCTTTGTACATCAGAGGAGACAAAAATGCAAACAACATTGCAAAGTGTCAAATTAGTTGAACAGCTTTGGTTCTGGTAATTCATGTTCATGTAATATGCCTTAATGAAATCCTATAAAGGCAAACTTTCAAAAATAATTTGAATGCTGTTAGGGTATTAGAAAAGGATTGCAATGAGGCTATTTTTCCCGTTTCTGCTTCCTTTCTGCTTAAAATAACTATTAAAATGTATTATTGTAAGTGGCTAAGGTTGTTGACATGATTCTGATTAAGTGTTCAAACCATGCAAAATCATACGGTGTGCGTGTGTTAATTTCTATGTTTGTCATTTGTATATATCTGCTGGAGACTATGTAGCAACGATCTGCCAAAAGGTAAATGAATTGTCAGATTCTGGAAAGCGTCCAGCTAGCAGTAACTTTGCTTTTCTGTTAGCTGAGAAAATACTTTCTGGTGTCATTGCTTCTTTCTGTTAAATATCACATTTCAGCTATCATCCAAAATTTGAATCAATTTGCAATGAATATTTCTTTATTTTTTACCTTGGAAGTATCTGTCAGACCTCACTTTAATGTATATTATTTGACAGTCTATAGCAACCTTACAGGACCCCGAATACTCTTCCACTCGACAAACATAGTTACTGCTTTTCCTTACAGGCATGACTATTTTAGATTGATATTTTGAGACCTGAATACTTGCTTGTTTATCTGTATAGAAAGATACTTTTGTATTCCTTTTCTGTTCTACAGCAAGCTATATTAATTTTCTTCCACTGAACTTTTGACCTATGTTTTTCCATGAAGACTGCACACATCTGAGTCTCATACTTGTTTGAATTGATTTGCCTGAGTCTCCTTTCTGCAATTTGCTATCAATAAATTTTCAGGGAGATAAACAATTTTTCCTTTATTACTCCATATAATGTCTTCTATGTTGTGTGGTTTACTAAAAGCCTGATTTGTAAGTGATAAGTTGTGGATTGTCTTTCATATGATCTTTGCTTTTCTATATGCAGTTGAAGAGATAAACAGGTAAAAATGTGAGCAGGTTCTGTTCCTATGCCCTTTATGTTTTGAATCTGTGTTATAAGTTAGATCATTCTGGTCTAATTGTAACAGAATTACCTTTCACAGTCTATTTCTAAATAGCGATCAAAACAAAATGGTTTACAGCCATTCCGGGTTGCAGAGGCATGCTGGAAATAGAAGAATTGCACATTTGAAAATTACAATTATTCCAGGAGAACAAAAATGAATTGAGTGAAGTTGTACATGCTTGGGTACTGTGGAGGCTAGGTCCATGCAACATTTAGAGAAAGTGTATTAATAAATAATTCTTAGAGATCCAAAATGCATTTCCATGCTCAGTTCGGAAAATCACTTTTTTTTTTTTTTTTTTTTAAACCCTTTTCAATCTCCTTTTCCCCCTGTTTTAACTACTTTAAAAACCCCTGTTTTTTGAGGGATTTGCAAAGGGTGTTGTTGTTTGGTGCTTTGTTTGTTTGTTTGTTTACGGCAAATTGGAATGAATTATAAAAATATGGTTGGAATTCCTGCTAATGTGTGTAGCTATGCCTGTGTTATTTAGGAAAATAACATAGGCACTATGTTACTATGGCTTGCATAGTGTTTATACAATTTAGTGTTATAAATATTTATAGGATTGCTTGCACTGAACTCTCAGTGCTTAACAGTTCCTTATTAGTCTACCAATTTATTGAGAAATTAATAAGAGCAGTATTTATCAGTGTTACAATTTATGCTTCCTATTATAAAGAAGATAGGGAGATAAAGCTCAGCGTCTGTAATTATGACAGATAATATCCATGAAATTAATAAAGGATTGGTTTTATTTAGTGTGGAAGCATGGAAACAAAATTATTTGATGGAAAGATTAATGGGATTTGACTTCATTTCTTATTTTATTGTAAACATAAATTGTGTGCAGAAATCTACAATGGTTTTACTGTAGCATAATGAAAATCTGCCTACTTAATTGTCAGGATTCATATGAATCACTTTTTTTTAATGGGTGTATAGAGAATTAAACAGTTTTTCTAAAATGGTTAAGGCTTTTAGATGCTCAAAGGAGACAGGCTGAAGAGGTCAGAAAGTGGTCAGAAAATTGTACTCAGTAATATCTTCTTCAGAGAGCAGACAGTTGTCATCATAGAGTAATCTTCATGTGTTTGTGTTTGCATTGCCTTTCATTTTAACTTAGGAGGCAAGATAAAATGTCTAGTGTGTGGCAGAGCTTGTAAAGGAAGGTGACTCAAATCGCAGTAAATGTGATTATAAGGTTCCTATCAAGATAGACGGCTGATATTAAGTAAGAAAATATATAGATACAGATCTAATATCTTTGCATTTTCCTAGCTGTATATGTAGGAAACACTGCAGAAATACTATATCAGGGTTGATAAAACGCCGTTGCTTAATTTTGTACTTTTGCCATACCACTTGTATTACACAAAAACATATTTTTATTGGTATATGCAGAATTAGAATAATGAATGATGTTCAGAAATATCTACATATCATTAGTAAAGTATGATAGAGAATTTACAGTTGAACCCTGTCAAGAAGGGAGCTCTTTTCTCACTGTAGTCTCTTGTAGTTTTGTATAGTAAAATAAAAGTTAACTCACAGTTAAAGGTTTAATTAGAAGTTCTTATATAGTCCAGGAAATATTGTTAAATTAGTTTACCATATAATGCTCCTATCTATAAATTTTGTATTCAAAATGAGGCTATGTGGTGCTAATCATTTTTGGGGGAGTTAAATTCCCTTCCTTTAACGCTGTAAACTTTTCCTGATGCTTTTGTGTATCCTAATGCCCATCACTTGTTATCCTTTCCATTAGTGCAGATTACTTTTAGAAGCAATTTTTTGTGAACAAGAATATTGTAATTCTTGTCTTTCCTTAGAAATCTTTCTGAAAAATGTATATATTTGGCAATACTTTTTTAATGCATTTTAGAATCGTACTGACTACTAGGATTTTTGTGCTTTCATACGTCTTTTCATAGCTGCACAGTAATTACCTACTTTGTGGACATTTTATTTTTATAAATTGTTTTTTTCCCTCTCAAGTGTCTTGAATTGTTCTTCTCTCTCTCTTACTATGAAAATATATATTTTTCCCATTTAGACTAAATTATCCTAAGTGTCTTTTCTCTTTAGGCTCAGCTTCTTTCTTTGCCAAGTCTTTGAACTCTGGTAATTATAATAATCAAATAACATTCTTAAAGCAAATATAATTTATCTTCACATTAGAAATTAAACAGTGCTTTACAAGCATCTTAGCATTCTAAGCAAGCAAAACACCATATCATTCTTCAATTATATCAAATTTATTCTAATTAGTGAAAGGTTCCAGTTCATCTTGCTTGGTATTCAAACTACTAAAGCCATTACATAGTAATCTTCCCATAAATTCCCCCAAAGTTTCTGTTTGTGATGGTGGTTCTAATTTTGAGTTTCATCTAACCAGTAGAAAAAATTTAATCTTCTGGACTAAAAATTATAGATTCAGACAGTAAATAATGAAATAGTAATGTAAGGCAGTGTTTTGAGAAAGCCACAGGATAGAGATGTCTGATCTGCAGGGTACTCCCAAACAAACAGTCTCTCCTACTTCAGAGCTATTCACATTCCCAGAATCTGCTCAGTTTATTTTCAATGGCTCATACATGGCAGACTCCTAATGTAGAAGATTGCTTCATCTGCTTCATCAGTGAGTGTTCAGTGTTATATAATGCAAGCCTGAGGTTCTTTTCAGTGTGTGGACACAAGCGTCTAATAAGGAAAGCTTCTGTTGGAGAAAGACCAGAAGAGGTCCACAAAGATGATTAGAGGGCTGGAGCACTTGCCCTTCAAATACAGGCTGAGGGAGCTGGGCTTGTTCAGCCTGGAGAAGAGAAGGCTGCGGGGTGACCTCATTGCAGCCTTCCAGTACCTAAAGGGAGCCTACAAACAGGAGGGGAGTCAACTCTTTGAAAGGGCAGATAACTGCAGGACAAGGGAAGTTTAAGTTGAAGGGGGGAAGATTTAAATTGCGTGTCAGGGGGAAGTTTTTTGCTATGAGAGTGGTGAGGTGCTGGAACGGGCTGCCCAGATAGGCTGTGGATAACCTGTCGCTAGAGGTGTTCAAGGCCAAGTTGGATGGGGCCCTGGGCAGCCTGGTCACCTGCCTGTGGCAGGGGGATTGGAACTTGATAATCCTCGAGGTCCCTTCCTACTGAAGCCATTCTATGTTTCTATCATTCTATGAAAGCACGGTCAGGGAAGATTATTGACATTGTGGTCACAGTTTGTAAGGTTTATGATGGTACTTCAAATTTATTCCTCTAAGATATGTCTCTCAAATAAATGACAACTATTAATACAGTGTATTTATTGTTTCGTGAAATCCAGTGCATTTTGATTTGTGATGCTAAAGCATGCAGAATTACTTTTCAGTATTTAGAATCATAGAATCACTCAGGTTGGAACAGACCTTAAAGATCATCGAGTCCAACCAAGACCTAACCATACTACCTGAACTCTAACAAACCCTCTGCCAAATCACGTCCCAGAGCATTAAAGTTGTCTTAAACTTTTGTGCACTTCCTGATCATGTATGTCGCATTGCCTGCAAAGCATAAAAATCTCAGGGAGCCTAATGCCAAATATATTATTTGCATTATCATCTATTTTTGAACTTTGGATTAAATCTATACTTGTGTCACAAGTGGTTGGTATTTAAATGATGTACTAGCATATATTTAATAGAACCGTAGAACATCCGAAGTTGGAAGGGACCTGTAAGGATCATGGAGTCCAACTCCTGGCTCCACAAAGGACCACCCAAAATTCAAACCATGTGTCTGAGAAACTTGTCCAGAAGCTCCTTGAACTCTGACTGTGTGGGGCTATGCACACTGCCCTGAGCAGCCTGTTCCATGCCCACTGCTCTCTTGTGAAGAACGTCCTAACATTCAGCTTGGCTCTCCCCTGACACAGCTCCATGCTGTTCAGTATCCTCTGAGCTTACTCGTCATGCCACAATTTCCTCAGGAAACGCTATGTTATTTGTAGCTGACAGTAAATTTCTGTAGATAGCTCTATGCAAATTACATATACAGTATTTCAAATATTTACTGAATCCTGTAAGAATGCAATTAATGTCTGAGGAATATTAAAATATTATTTCAAGCAACGTTACAAGGAATGCATTAAATGAATATTCATTGGTAGTGTTACTCAAACGTGTTTATTTGCAGAAAATAACATTTTAGAGCAAAGTTTGTCTTGCCATGTAATGCAAAAGCATTTTTAAAAGCCATATGGACTGTTTACTTTTACTGGAAAAGTATAGCCCTAAGGTGAAAAAACTTAAGCTAAAGAATACAAGTGTCAACTTTAAATTATTAGTTACCTTGCAAGAAGAAACTACAGATACTTTGCTTTTCCAAGGATGAGCTATTCCTCACATAGTAAAAATGGATATTAGTATCTGCCTTTTTGCATCATTTTGAGGTTCTAGCATAATAGGATTGCAACATTCTCATAATGTGTTAGTGTTAGCTTTTTCCATAAATTAAGTTCACAGTTTCTTCACATGGAAAATAAATCTGGGGAGAAATGTCTAGAGTCAGTTAAAATAACATTTAATTTATAAGTTGTTTTCAGTGAAGTGATGTGTGTGCTGAAACAGAAAGACTGCATTTCTCAGCTGGAATAATCAGGTTTATCTAGAGAAACATTAGAAGAAATACTCAAAATCTTATGTAAAACATGTTTTCTGTGTGTCTTTGGACATATTTTAACTAGTTAGATAGTTGGCATAGATGTGAGGTTTTTGTTGAATAAGTTGGAAAAAAAACATTGAATTTATGTTAAACGTATTAGCTATAAATATATAATGGTAGAAAAACTTAAGTTGTCAGGAAAAGACTGCAGGAGAAATATTAGGTCATTTCTGTATAATTGTTAGATTGCTCAGGCCAGTCATATTTGAAAAATGCGCAACATAAGTCTTCATCTAGCCTGTTTGAAATAACTTATTTTTTAAAATCTTTATTCTTCATCTAATAAAACAAACTAAATAGACATGACTCATATGTATAGCTGCTGAGTTTTCATGAGCAACAGCTCTTGTCTCTTGGAGATGACTCCAGTGATTGCATATGGGCACAAAGAAGTCAACATTTTGATTTTTCCAATCCTAGCAGTGAAGAGCTCTTTATATGTTGAGAATGATCAGATATTTACATATTATAGAGGAATGAGTAAAATGTCTTTTAAACTTTAATTTTGTGTTCTATAAAGTACAATAACATACAGTAAGAACAACATTTAGGTTATCCACCTAAGGAGAATTTATATAACTAATAGCCTTGAAAACTTTTTGTAAAACCAAGAAATCAAGATGTTTTATTCCCTTGCCTGTTACTGCTAAAAAACACATCCCAGAAGACACATCTAAGAGCATTCTTAATGATATACCTAAAGCTAACCTTGAAATTATTTCTTTCATTCCTATACCAGCTCTGCAAATGTTAGGTAAAAAAGGCAAAAGAACACACACTGTAATTGAAAATATCACTTTAATTCATCCTTTTGCTTAAATAATCATACTTATAATGCCAATACGAGAAGTCTGTAAAATTGGGATAAGGCTTTTGAAATAATTTTATTTATTTAGCATTACAATTTATTTCTTTCATCAATATCTATGCTTTTAAAACACCCGCAAGGCCTAGAATTTTCTGGAGACCAAGGCAAATCTTTCTTTATCATCAGTGATGTGCAATCCAGCTGAATGATAGACAGCTGTATCCTAATCAGGAGAGAAGTATCTTTTCTATTTTTAACCCAGTATATAACTGCTGATGCTTGGCAGCAAATTTAAAGGGTGACACGGCAGATACAGGATGAAAGGTAATTTTAGGGAAAGGACAAGGAAAGGGGAAAAAGAACAGAAATCTCAGTTTGTGGCTGACAAGACAGTAACGTATTCTCATCCATATGAGCAGAGGAGAGCATTTTGCCTGTGAAAGGAAGGGGAATTCACAACTGCTTACTCTTTGGGTGTAAGAGATTATTCTTCTACACCATTGCCTCAAAGCTTGCTGATGCTCAAAACCAGGGTTAAGAAATCCTTTGTCAGCAAGAGAGAGAGGGAGATAAGCTGCAGATTAGTGGCCAGGAAGCAGTCTTTTGTGTGGGTTTATCTCAAGGGAGATAGCCATCTCAGGGGGTGCTGCACAGACAACTATGAAATGAGGTTTACTGACATGAGAAGCCTCACGACCTGCCTCTCTCCCTCCTGAACTTGCTCTGCACCCTACCTGCTTGCTGCCTAAGGCTGGCCATGCAGATGCTGCTCTGCCCCGAAAAGGTTTCTGTCAACAGATTCCTCACGATGTGATGCCTGCATGAGGAAGAGCAAAGGTGTCTGCTGTCAGAAGCCTCACGAGCTGATGCCTGCATGCTGATGGACTCTCCCCTGGGCCTTCTACCAGACACCTGCTGATTCCTCCTGGACTTACTCTGTACCTCCTGGACCTACCCAGTACCTGCACCTTCTTGCTGCCCAAGGCAGGCCACGCTGCTGCTGCTCTCCCCCTGTGCTTTTACCTCAGATCATTGGAATGGCATGCGACAGGGCCGATGCTGGATCCTGGTGGCTGTTCCCGCTTCACGCAATTCTTGCTTCTTTCCTATCTTTTCTAATGCCCGCCTTTCTCCCTCCATCACCCTAATACATAATAGTGTCCGTCCTCTCTTTTTCCATCTCCCTGATTAAAATCTGTGATAAACTGGTCAGACATTTGAAGTCTGACCAGTTTATCATCAAAGTACTTCCTCTCCCTCCTACAAATTGGAGTGAGACATTGGTAAATGATCCAAAGTATAAGATTAATAGTATATGGCTCTAACAAATGCAGGTTTGTTAAGCCAAATTTTATAACAATCTGAAAATTACACAAGGAAAATGAAGAAATCTCTACAGGAGAAATTCGTTTGCATTACTGAAAAGTAGGGCAAAATTCTTGGCTGGCTAGATGTTCAACTATGGAGGAAAAAACAATGATTTTGGCATGTCATGCAAATCAGAATGAGACTTGGAATGCACCTGTGAAAATTTTAACCTGAAAAGTATACTAACAGCTCAAATTTAATTTTCATGTAAATTACAATTTAATAGTTGTCTTTTAAATAAATAATCTTCTATTCTCAGAAGTAATTACTAGAGGTAAATATTAATAAAAAAAATTGCCTTGCTGCTATGAAGGAATAGATACATGAATATGGATTTTTTTCTTCAAATTCTGGGTAACTACATGTAATAGGAATTATACAGCTTCCCAGGCTTCCAGTTCTTTTATATATGAAAAAATAAAGGTAAGTTCTAAAAGATGAAAAAAATAAGCTGTTTTATACTAATATAATTTGAATTTGCAATTTCTGACATGAAGAGTCCTGCTTTGCACTAACCATTAATGGCAGATGCTAGACCATAACTAGCAAGGGCAGAATCCTACTGATGAAGGGAGAGGCTGAGGAAGAAGAACTGTGAACATTAAATTGTTTGCATAATGTTCAGAAATTATTTGTTCACTGCTTTTTAGTGCTGGGGATTTCTCTGTGAAGTACTAACCAAACTTTGTTTTGTTTCTTTTAATGAGATCTGACAAGATCATGACCTGTTGCTTGCATGAGCCAGGCTAAGCATTTTTCTGTTGTTGAAATCTGAATGATGAATACAGGCCTGAAGTCAAGTCAGGTTTATCTCCTATAATGGACATGGATGAAGGCCACAAAGATGATCAGAGGGCTGAAGCACCTCTCCTGTGAAGGAAGACTGAGGGAGCTGGATTTGTTTGATATGGAAAAAAAAAGGGTTCTGGGGAGACCTCATTGTGGCCTCATTGTAGGCGGAAAGGAAAAGTCTTTGAAAAAAAATGGGAGATTTAGGTTAGCTGTTAGGGGGAAATTCTTTCCCCAGAGGGCAGTGAGGCGCTGGCACAGCTGCCCAGAGAAGCTGTGGTGCCCCATCCCTGGAGGCTCAAGGCCAGGTTGGATGGGGCCCTGGGCAGCCGGAGCTGGTGGGGGGCAGCCCTGCCCATGGCAGGGGTTGGGGCTGGGTGACCTTTAGGGTCCATTCCAGCCCAAACCATTCTGCGATTCTACACTCTTGCCCTGAGAAGAGGCTTGAAAAGCATTCAAAATATCAATGCCAGTTTAGAGATGAAGTTGTGTAATAAATGTGCGTGTGTTTATGTTTACAGTAGTATTCCTTGTTTTGGGATGTAAAAGTTGTAAGTACATCACATTCTGAACTGAGACATCTTATGTGAGGGAAAAGACATCATCTTGGAACATTTCTGAGTTAGAATAAAAATTTTCTAAAGCAGACAGAAGAAGTGTCTATTTCTACTGCCTGTTTTTTAACATGAGGAAAACAAAAAACAAGAACAGATTTAATCTTGGTCTGTTATTCCTATTTGACAGTTCTGATGCTTGTAAAACTGTTTAAAAGTTTATACATGAAAAAAGATACACATGTAAAAGCCACAGTGAGAAAACTAAACAAAACCTCCAAACACACACAAAACAACATTTATAGTCAAAATGATATTTCAAAAATAGAGGCTGCATAATGTAGAATAGGGTTCTTTTTAAGAAATCTACATTTTTACCATTCTACCTGCTATTGTATCTAACATACCCATTTTTAAAAGGGTAACATCAAAGTGTATGGGGAGAGCTGGATAGGGGCAGCTAATGAATGCCTACCATAATGCAACTAGGTCACCTCATGGCAATAAATGTTATCCTCCAAAACTTCTGATCAACATTAAATTTCAAAATATTTGACCTAATTTTATCTACCTCGATGTTGATACCAGACTAAGAAAAGAAAAAAAAAGAAAAAAAAAGAATAGCCTCAAAGCCCATAACCTTCTGGTGCATGCATTAGCAGAGGACTTATAGCAGACTTATTTTCAGTCATGCAAGTTCTTTGAATTTGAACCAGAAACAACAACCTACAACTTAGGGAACATTCAAGAGCAATTGTTGTGAGCAAAACCCAAGGTTTTATTTTTTTGACGATGCAAGTGGGTGGTAAAAGCAACCATTCAGAAATACTCTTATTGAGTAAAAGTTGACAGAACATCAGTTTACACAAATTTTTGAGTAATGCTAAACAACACTTGTATGAATATGAGTTTAGTAAATAGTTCACATCAAAAGATCCTCCTTACAAAGAGAACTGCTAGTTGTTTTTTTCCGCCAGATGTTATGAAAACTGTTTAAATAAAACATTTCATTTAGAGAAGTGTTTGAAAATCTGAACACTATTTTCAAATGCGCACAATGTATTTTCTCTCAAACACAATAATGATTTCACAGAAAGGTAATTCTTAGGCTGTGATGTGATGTGCATTTAATGTCTCTGGAAAAGAAAAAAAACAAACCAAACAAACAAAAAAAACCACTTAATTTTCTAAATCTGATTAGAATTGGAAGAGAAATGGATCTAAACATCCAAATGGATGAAAATTCAAATGCAAACAGACGCTTTTGAGTTTCTTACAAAAAGAAAAAAGAATTCTTACTAGCTCAGAATACTTGAACTCAAAACTATAAAGAAAGCTACTAGACCTAAAAGCTATGCTTTTATTGTCAGAGTCAGGAATTAGAGTAGCTTTATGCAACTTGTGTGACCGCAACTAATGAATTTATATGTAAAAACATATAGTGTATATAATATATAAACAAAAAAATCAAGTGAATTATAATGTCTACATTATGGTAATTATGAAGTATACAAAAATGATTTAGGAAAGTTAAGACTGCAACGGAAAAGTCTTCTGTGGCTTTATAAATTATCTCTAGATTTCACAGAGGAATGTGGCAAAAATCCAGGTATGGTACGAAGGCTCAGAGCTTTCTTGTCTGAGCTTATGACCATTCAGTCTTATAAGGTTTGGTGCATTTCAGCTTTTGTACATATTGTCAGAATTTCCCACTGCTCCTTTTTGGACTAGCTAATACAAAGTACTGACTGGAGACTGGAGTCAAATCTTCTGGTTTTCTGAACAGTTTGTCCTGTGACTAAATGTGTGATTATAGAGTTTATAGCATTGTTTTTTTGTTTGTTTGTTTGTTTGTTTGTTTTCTTTTGTTGTTGTTTTTTGACCACAGTCTTACAAGACAATGTTAAGAAAATTTAGAATAAGATATCTAATAATATATTGTTGATGCTCTGTTGTTTTGATGCATGTATTCAGCATCTTTTTCCTTTCTCTTGAGTGCAATCTTGGTTGTTATAAAAATATTTAGAGCTCAGGAAAGACAAGCTGATAGGAAAAAATAAATTACAGTAGAAATCATGTATGAACAGGTTTGAACCTGTATATGAGGATGGATTCCATGTAACTGAAAATTCTGATATGTTTAACAAATAACACAGATTTTGAATCTATTGTGAATTACCTTTTACTTAATTAAATCAATTAGATTTTTAAAATTTTTTTCTTTTTGAAGGAGAACAGTTGTGAATCAATGATATTTAAAATTCTAAAACAATATAACATTCAAGTAAACTCATTTGCCGAAGTGTTATTTCCTTTCAATTTGTGTATATATTGATTTTGTTACTATTTTGAACCCAGACAAGAAAAGATTAGATAGGGCAGTTGACTGACAGCAATTAAATCAATCCATGATTTTCTTTGTCTCAAACGAACAATGACTGGCAGTTCTGATAAAAGCCAGAATTTCTCATTGATTTGAATGCTGCTAGGAGTGATCACCTCGTGAGATGATTTATGGAACCTTTTATTCTTTTGTACGTAGGAGGAAGTTCTTCAAATTGCAAAGTGTGGTTTTCCTTAAAGATTAACAGCATACCTGCAGCACCTGAAAGGAAGATAGATGTGAAATGCAGAGCTCTGGTAAGATTACTCTAAATGTTTAATTTTTTTCTATTGCATTAGGAGAAAACATAATTTTACTATTGTTCTGGCTGCTACCACAGAAGATTTAGTGGTTTTATTAGGTGACCACCTGGTTTTTGCATAATAAAACTCAGTACTTACTGTAGGACCTCACATAAGCTCAGTGATATGAACTCAAATGGATGCTTGAAAAAAAATGGTTACTTTACCCTATTTAAATAATTATATTCTTCTGCTGTAATCTACATTTAGTTTTAGATATTAGATGAATTTGAAATCCATAAATATTTCAAGCAGTTTACATATTGACCACAGTAGGGTAAGTCTCTTTTGGTACCTTCCTCCTTACACATGCAAAATTGTTTTGTCATTTGGATTTCATTAATTGTTGGAATGTACTTAATCATATCTGTATTATACTCGATAAACATATACCTTCACTCTCAATAAAGTAATTAAATTATGTTAGGAATTTCAGAAAAACGACTGCATAATGTTAACATAACATTAAATAAATCATATGTTTTAAAGCACATAGGTGTATAAAGATAAAATCTCTCTTGATTTTCAGAGCTAGTATTTTAATTATATTCTTTAAATGGTTGTTTACTTTATTACCTAGTAGCCCTGCATTCTGCATGAATTGTAGACAGAGAAGAAATACTGACTAGTAGTGATGCAAGTACTAAGGGATTACCTCTTCCAGTGATAGATGCTGGGGAGGGAAAAAAGTCTCCTCACTTGATTTTGTGTGACAAAGTCTGTTTATGTGGAGAAAAATACAAAAGAAAGTAAACACAAAAGCTAGAATGAAATAGTTTGCAATTTGAGACTTTGGAAAAAATGATGTAGATTTTTGTCCTGCGGCACCATGCCTTGTCTTGTATCATTTTCTGCTCTGAAAGTACTGTAAGGAAATGGTAAGAGGAAAAGCTAGATTCAAATTATATAATTGATTGTATTGTATAATATCTTGTCAAGGGACATTTTAACTCTGCCTCATAATTTTGAATATAATTCAGTATGAAAACTTGTAAGTGACTTGTAAAAGTCACTCACAGTAAAATCCAACAAATTTTTACAATGTATGGGGTAATTAAATTATTGATTTGAATGGGGAAAATTCCTTCCTAGTGAAAATGAAGACAAAAAAAGAAGTAGATGTACCCCTTCTTCAGAATTCTGTGGGAAATCTTGTGGAAAAAAAAACCAAAAACCACACTGATGAAGATGGACAGAAAGATTTTTTTGAAGATGACAGAAAGATTCTTGACTTATAGTACACATGGTTACTGTTACAGAATGGTCTGAATTGACTGGTTGTATGCCAGGCAATTTGTTTTGGAATGGGAGTGCATTCTGTCCTTAAAGAGCCTGGGATTATTTTAGTTAATTTACGTAAAGAACTAATACAGTCTATGAGTACTAAAAACTGGTCAAATACAAGCAGATAGCAAATAGTGTTTGTGCTACTATTACTGAAATATTATTTGAACGTCTGGTTTTCGTGTGTTAAGAATTGTACTGAATACTGGAAGGAAATCAAAAGAAACACATCAGAAGCATGGAAAAATAGCTGGAGTATGTGCATATAGTGTTGTAACTTTGTAGCTGTTAAGAGTTTTCTGTTCAGTCTTTCCATTGCATTAATAATGTCCTTTGCCTTGACTTTGAAGGGCTTACTGAGCATTGTGAATGAACCATCAGTTTTATTTTTAGATATGTCTTTTATTTTAATTTGATGCCCCCTGGTTATTGAAATACAGCAGCCAGAGAATAGTTAAACTCTATCCACTCTCTTCATGCTACTCATGATTTTGTAGACTTCTGTAATATTCTTTCTAACTTACCTCTCTTCCAAGATGAAGAGTATGATAAGGTATTAATTTTATTGATATTTCTCACTTCAAACTTCTAGTATTTCTCCAAAAATGTTAAGAAAATTAAACAGATAAAATCAGTAGGGAAAGATAGAAAGCCATTTGGATTTTAGCAGTGCTTGTCCTCTATCTGCATTAGTCAAAGTGAAGATGAGATAATTAAGTGGTGTCTTAAGAAATATAACTTCTTAAAAAATTCACATGGAACATAGAAAAAAACACAGAAGTTTTCCATGAATGAAATTCAAAATGTCAGATGAAAAGTAATAAGAGTTGTTAAATACCATTAACCTTTTAAAATGATTTATAGCACAGCCTCTTATATCAAAAGTCAATCTGTGACAAACTTGCTTGATGGCTATGCCTGACTATAAGAAACCACTGGCAAAACCACTGAAATGAAATCTTAGAAATGCTGTTAGACAGATTCCATTATTCGTCTCAGGAGTCAAGTGAGCTGTCTTATTCATAACCTGCAATCGCTATTGGGAATTGTAACAGTAAATATGGAGTTGTGATGCTGGGATTCTAAAGCACGTACATAAAGTAAGAGATTTTGCTTGTCTTCTTTATCTATTAATAGAAGAATATTTTGCCAAGTGATAGAAAAGCTTCTCCTCTTGAGAAAGCAGAATAACTCTGGGTCTTGGTTCCAGTTCTTCATCTTTTTCTGTTTAGTGTGTACATGGCAAACATCCCTGAAGTAGGAACTAGTGCTGATCTGCACCCCTGGAAACGTAAGAATTATTATAAATATTTTCCAGTACGAAAATGTGAATTTTAGCAGCCAAGACCTACATGTAGCCTCTAGTGAAAGGGCTGGCAGAGTGAAGTAGTCCAGTGTGAGAAGCTTTTAGTTTTCATATTTACAGCTTGCTCCCATTGCTAACTTTATTACCACTGTTGAAGGTGCACAATGAGACTGAGCAGTGAGTGGGATCCTGAACAAATAGGAAGGTCTGGTTTAGCTAAATTTCATTTTGTGAAATAAAGATTCTTTAATTTTCCTACATGTAATCTTTGTCTGTTTTGTGTTCAAATGACCTTGGCTATGCCTTCTAAATAATTAGGAATTCAGCTTTCATTTTCTTTGAGGGTTTTTTTTTTTTTTCTATACTTTTGTATACTTTTTTGTATACTTTATGCTGTATACTTGTAAAAGTCCACAGAAAACCCCAAAATATGAGAAATGATATCAGCTCTCTAATCAAGAATGTAGCTATTTTTTTATGCTCTAATTAAATAGATGGATTAATCAATATTCCTGACTTCAGCCTCATAGGCAGCTGAATACCACACAGTTGCTTGCTCGGTTCCTTGCTCTGGAAAGGGAGAAGCACAAAAGTTAGAAAACCAGGGCATTTAAACTAGTCCTATTCTGGGGCCTGCTCTTCAAATTCTTCTCACCCAAGACTGAATTTGATCTTCCTTTCTAATGGATGTATATTTATCACTTAGAGGTAGCAGCCATCTATTCTGTTTTAATTACATAGATTTTTTACAGAATTGCTGCATAAGGGATTGCACACAAAATGTGTTAATTTTCTCAAGGTAACACCTCTTTCCTAGCTCTTCTATTTCTCATTCATTTGCTTGAAGTGAACCTGCAAGAAGGGAGGCATCTGTGTTAGCCTCTAAGTTCATAGCAATAGCATGCTATTTAGTGTCTCCTGATTATTCCCATTTAGTTTCACTTATATTGCCCAGCAATCCTGGAGTGCATGCACTGAATCTCTTGGGTGAAATTTAGCTGGAAGATGAACTTGTCTAATGTTCTCCAACCACTAGTGGTGCTCTGTTCTTTGGAGTGAAAGGACTGCTTGAAAGTATATAAAAAAAATAGCACAACTTGTACTGGTCTACATGTCTACTCCTTTTGTGCCTCACTGCATGCTAAGATAGCTAAATTTTTTGCACACAGTCTTTTGTAAATTTTCCAGCCAAAAGAAATGCCATCATGTTTTCATGAGTTTAAATGTCCTGGGAACTGTGTTATGTCAGTGGATGAGGATAACGTGGAGAGCTTGTTAAAACCCAACCAGATATAAAGCAGATACAACTTAAAGTTTAAACTATGGTTCATTTTCATTTATTATTTTTCTATTTATTATTTATAGTAAAAAGCATGAATTAAGAATGCATTTTGTAATTTCGTAACTTCTGATACATTTTTAATTGACATTTTTGTTCAGACATTCACTTAAGACTAAAAGCCCATGAATTTTAGATGATTTGATTTATTTAAAAAGAAAAAAAAAAGATATTCTGTATTGTTTCTGAATCAGAGTAAGGAGTGACTGTACTGTGACAGGATGGACATATCTCTGGTATTTATGTAATCATCATCCTTAGTAGAAAGGAGAGGGTCAGTATCTGTTACTGTCTGAACGCTGTTCTTCAGCTTTTTTAAAATGGAAATGTTGTATGATTTAAATTCCCATGAAGGCATGCAAAAATCATCAGAGCCAAATATTAAAAGAGGAGCTCGAGTCATTGAGGCTGTGTTAGTTTCCAGAACTAGGTGCGTAAAAGTGACTTACAGGTCATACTTTTGGTACCCTGTGAAAGTTACTTTTATTGTACAAATTCCAGCTAAAGTTGTTTGTGAGAAAAGTGAGGTACAGATTAGCACCATGCATTTTGTGGAAAGCAGTAGTCATTGTGTACTTAGTAACGGGGTAAATAGAGTACAGCGAGAAGCTTTCAAATGACAAATTACCATTTGTTCATTCACATTCCTAAGTCATAGTTATTAATTAAAAAACATTGCCAGGTATTGTAAGTTGTTTGTACACTTGCAGTTTCTTTATTCCTACATGTAGAGAAAATAATCAAATTCTAAAAATTTTGCCAAATGGACATTAAGTATCTTCAGGTATTAGTAGCATTGCAACAATTAAAAAAATCTATTTTTGATTACTGAATTCTACATTAATGTTTACTATGGATTTCCTTATTGGCAATGATAGTAAAGAGGCTGAATTTAGTCTGATAAATTCAGATTCATGGTCTCTTTGAAAAATGGAGTTTAAACTGAATGGATCAATATTAATAGATTGCCTTGAAAATGGCATCTAATGGATTTATTCAGATTGTGTGTAGAGGTCAACAAGTAATCAGAAACTAAAGCTTTTGCGTAAAATGCCTAAATGGCTGGTAACTGTTGCTTCAACCCCACGTACTCTTCAGTGGCTGTCTAAATCATGTAGAAAAGTCTGTGTATATTGCTGAGTCATTAACTCAAGAGACTTTCCAATGCATACATGTATTTGAAGAATAGTTTTGGCTTTCTTGAAAGGAAATATCCAATACATAAGCTCCAAGTAGTATCTGAACAATAGAATGAAGCCTGAGGGGAAAGTCTGTTTTGAACACTGAGTTCTTAGTTTCTGCTTCAGTAAAACCAAATGCCTGGAAGGGATTGAGCTTGGTTTCTCTGTAAGAGACAATAGCTTGGTCTCTACTCTGCCAAGTCCCTGACTGTTAGGACTTACAAGTTGATATTCCAACTCTGAAACATGCTACCCATCTCCTCTTCCATTAGTGTTCTTGCTGAGTTAAAACTTTCCCCAGTGTTGCCATTTACAATGGCTCCCAAATTTGTGCCGCTCATACACTGTTTTTGCTCTTTTCAGTAATAATTTTAAAGGATCACTGTTCTAGTCTTCAGTTTTAGCAAGATTTTCACGTGCAGATCTAAGAAGAGCAAGCTGCTTACATTACCAGTTCCAACTCTTTCCAACTTTAAAGCCTCCTCATTCTTGACAGTCTCTGGAAAAGAAATGCAATAGTCTGTTCTGTATAATCCATACACAGCAGATGATGACTGTATGATGTATATTAAAAAAAAAGGTGAAATAGAAATTCACTGATATTTTTCTGAAGTTTTAAAACTGAAATCCTGGGAAGATACCTTTTACTCTATAGAAAATGTATGATGAAAGTATGGCTTATATCCAGATGTACGGGTAGGCTAAAATAGGTACATTTGGGGGCACTGTGGTAGTGGTTCTTTCAGGGTCATCTTCTAGGTACTCAAAACTGAGCAAACAGAAATACAGAGAGATCTTTATTTAAAGGGCTTTATATCTTTACTCATGAATACATGGTTCTCTTCCCATACTACCCCTTGAAGAGAGAGAAATTGCATTCTGGCTGATACTAGAACTAGTAAGACTGCATAGAGAGACTGGGAGAATGCAAGAGTGTACCTTGGTTAAGACTGCTGTAATTTTAGGTCCTTCAGAAGTTCTAGTAGCAGATATCAGTCGCTCATATATATGTTGGTGTTAACGTTATTAATAGATATTCTGTGTGATATAGTAAACTTGTATTACTTTCTGAGAGAACTTAATCTGATAATATTATCAGGAATGTGTATATGTATATGTAATCATATGTAATATGTATATGTAATATAAAGGAATGTGTATGACAGATTACTCTGAGAACCTTTAATATATCACATCTGGAAGACAAAATTAATAATGCAGCATTTATTTTTGTATGTGAGACTTTTATCTTTAAGGTTTTCTGATCGTGTATTTCATTATAAAACATAGAACTGGATTGATAATTCTTACAGAGACTATTTCTTCACATTTCTATTTATTTCTGCTTTCAGAAAAGCTATGAATATTTAAGAAATTCTGTCTGAATTATAATCTGGACACCTTTTGACTGCTGAGAGTGCTTATACATGTAAAAAATTGAAGTTGCCTTCAGAAGAAAGCTTCTGAGATTTTGGAGAGATCTACTTTTACTTGGAAAATTCATGAGAATTGTTGTTTTCAGTGAAAACTATTTCATTTTTGTTCTAGAATGTTCTCTATGTGTTTTATACCAGCAATAATTATAGTGTCAGTCTTTTAAATTGCAAAGAAACTTGTTTCCTTAATGATTAGAAATTCTCTCTTTAGACCTATGTAATGAAAGTTACAGTAGACAGAAGATCTAAGGCATCTAAATTAATTATCATTTTACTGCTGCTGATGGAGCAATTTGGTGCTGGTGCTGATACTGAAGCAGAGATGTAAATTGTCTCATTAGTATGATTGTAAAATTTAAAGAAAATTAAATACTGGTTACTAATAGTTGGTTACTTATTAAAAAAAAAAAAAAAAAAAGTACTATTTGTTAGCTCATATTAGCATGGGCACAGAATAGGAGCAGATAAATAGAATATTTGCTTCCACACATGGAACTGTAGTCATTAGTGACAGAATATGCAGTAATCAGTTATTGCTGCTATTCTACCGTAGTTTCATTAGATTCTGGTAAGCAATTGAAAGTTTGTTTTTACTGACTGCTTCTGAAAATCTCAGAAGCACAGCATTATGAGAAATACTGATCACTTCCTTCTCTTGACGAGCCCTGAGCTTGCTCATAGCTCAGCATTTCACTGATGTAATCTTTGTCATGTTTGTAGCTTTGTGCCTGAGAGCTTCCTAACCTCACCACATCAAATTTTCACAGCATAATAGAATTATTTGAATTGGAAGGGATCCTTAAAGGTCATCTGGACAACTCCCCTGCAATGAACAGAGATACCCACAGCTACATCAGGGTGCTCAGATTCCATCCAGCCTGACCTTGAGTGTGTCCAAGGACAGGCCATCCACCACCTCTCTGGGCAACCTGTTCCAGTGTCTCACCACCCCTATCATAAAAGACTTCTTTCTTATATCCAGTCTGTATCTCCCCTGCTTTCATTTCTGAAATGGGAAACCACTTCCCTTTGTCCTATTACAGTCCCTTTCTTTCTTACAGCCCCCATTTAGGTACTGACAGGCTCCTCACAGATCTCACAGGAGTCTTCTCCAGGCTGAACAGCCCCAGCTCTCTCATCCTGTCCGTGTAGCCAAGATTTTCCATCCCTTAGGTCATTTTTGTGGCCCTCCTCTGGATACACTCTAACAGGTCCATATCTCTCCCATATTGAGGACTCACTAGTGCAGAGTAGAGGGGCAGGATCACCTTCCCTTGACCTGCAGACCACGTGGTATTTTTTATCATTCATTAATAATCCACTACCTGAACTCTTTTTTATCTAATTACATTGCAGATGCCTACACGATCATGAATACAACTGTGTAAATCAGAATGATGCATGAAGAAAGAAAAATGCTAAATGCATTAAATGAATCACAGAGACTATCATTAAGCCCAGCCACACATTTGGCAACTAAATTTTCAATTCAGTATAGTAAATGGTAAAATTACAAGTTTCAACCCCCCAAAATCCTAAATGAAATAAAACTACGAATTAAAACTTTCAGTCACTGAACATTGACTACTGTCTCTATACATAAGATTTAGTCTAGCCATGTGAGAAATGAAGTTATTTGAAAACTGGTATTATCCTAAAATTCTGCATCTCCTGAACTTCCCTGAAAGTGTTAGTTACAAATGATGTTCTGAAGACTGATTCTGGGGGCAAATATCTGTGTCATCAAACACTAGAGTATGAATTGAATATTACCTTTACATTAGACATAACAGATGCTCTAGAAATGCAATAGTAATTTATTGGTGTCTTGATTTAATTATCTAAGAGCAGTATATTTCTAACTTAGAAATGCTGCTCTTTCTAGTGCTTTTATTGAGAGATACTGAATTTAAGTAAGCTATAGAAAGTGGAATTTTGATCTGACAATATGGATATGACTTAGTCTGTGAAGTAGATCAGACATTTTGAAGAAAAGAGAAGTGCCTCTTTTTTGAATCAGGAAGCCTGGATTTACTCAAGTGTAAGGCATCCAAAACAGTCCTTTTGTACAAAAACTGTAAAAACATCTCTTGATTTGATTCAAACTGTGCTTTCCACCGTTGACATTCTAATATACATCTTATGTGTTACATGCATTTGCGCAGCAAGGTTACCTATGAGAGTGATGAATAGAAACTTCACAGAAAACTGTCAGTTGCTGAGTCGTAATTCCCAAAAATGGTATTGACAGAATAGATATAAATGATTTTCCTTTAAAATCCTCTGAAGATGAGTTTGGTCCTTTGCTACATTAACACATTAGCAGATGTCTCCTTCTATAATGGGTCTACTAATGGGAAAGATTAACCTAGCGTTATGTTTTCGATACTGCTCTCTAACCTGCTTTAGCTGTGATAATTCAGGTTACTTTATGCAGTGGATAGGCCAACTAAACTGATCACAAAAAATGCCAATCTTCAGTACAGAGGTTGGTAAAAAGTAGCTGTAACTGATAGTTTTTTTCATGTCACACTGGTGAACCTGAAAAAGAAATCTGCTTGTGTTCTCAGAAGGGAGGACAGGTATTCAGAGGTGGCCTTGGATTTGTGGTGAAAACCATGTTGTTAACACAATGATGTTTTAGTTGTTACTAAGAGTGTTCATGCAGAGTCAAGGGCTTTTCTCAGACTGCCTGTTAGTGACTAGGCTGGAGTGCTCAAGAAGCTGGGAGCAGACACAACCAGAACAGCTGTCGAAGGCTAACCAAAGGGGTGTTTCAAACCATATGATGTCATACTCAACAGTAAAACTGAAGGAGTTGGCTAGGGGTTACTACCATTGCTCAGGGACTGACTAGGCATCAGCTGGCTAGTGGAGAGAAATTGCATTGTGTGTCCCTTTTTTTACATTTGATATTGGGTTGCTGTTTTTTTTTCCCTTCATTTTCATTTCCCCTCCTGTCTCCCCCCTTTCCTGTTAATCTGTCTTTATCTCAGCCCCTGAGTTTTGTAACTTTTGCCCTTCCAATTCTTTTCTACCTATCCAGCTCCAGGCAGGGCACATGGACTGTGTGGTACACAGATGCTTACCAGCATTAAACTTCTACAGGGTCGCAGGATAGAACAGTTTTTTGGTCTCCTCCTTTCCTTCAATCTCAGATGTTTTTAGTAGTCATCTACTACAATGCATTTTTTTCCATTTTGTTTGCTTGCAACACTGTCTAGTCTCTATTAAGAGGATAATGGTGTAGAATCTTGTAGTCGATGAGGGTTCACTTATTGCAATAATTTATGAACTAATAGTCTCTGTAATCTGTTTTAATGCATTATCACTTAGACACTTAATGCCCATTTCAGCTATCAGAAATTCAATTTAGTGTGACTTTAACATGTAAATTTATATGCAAATTTATACCTGGAACTCATTACAGAATCACAGAGTCACAGAATTATAGGGACTGGAAGGGAAAACTAGAGATTATCTTGTCCAGCCCCCCTAACAAACCAGGCTCCCTAGACCAGGCTGCACAGGTAGGTGTCCAGGCAGGTCTTGAACGTCTCCAGAGAAGGAGAACCCACAACCTCCTAGGTCCGCCTGTTCCAGTGCTCCGTCACCCTCACTGTGAAGAAGTTCTTACGTATGTTTGTGCAGAACATCCAATGCTTCAGTTTGTGGATGTTTCCTCTTGTTCTACCGCCATGCACCACTGAAAACATTCTGGCTTTGTCCATTTGCCACTTGCACTTTAGATATTTATGGACATTGATCAGATCCCCTCTGAGCCACCTTTTCTCGAGGCTGAACAGACCCAGGTCATTCATCCTTTCCTTGTAATAGAGATGCTCCAGGCCCTTCACCATCTTCGTGGCCCTCCACTGGACTCTTTCCAAGAGATCCCTGTCTTTTTTGTACTGGGGAGCCCAGAACTGGACGCAGTGCTCCAGATGAGGCCTCACCAGGGCAGAGTAGAGGGGGAGGATCACCTCCTTTGACCTGCAGGCCACGCTCTTTTTAATGCACCCCAGGTTGCCATTGACCCTCTTGGCCACAAGGGCACACTGCTGGCTCATGGCCATCCTGTCGTCCACCAGGACACCCAGGTCACTCTCCACAGAGCTCCTCTCCAGCAGCTCATCCCCCAGCCTGTATTGGTGCATGCAGTTATTCCTCCCTAGGTACAAAACTCTGCTCTTGTTCCTGTTAAGCCTCATCTGGTTCCTCTCTGACCAGTAACACCAATTATGGTATTAACTTCTAATGTTAGATGTCTTATGCATAGTTTGTTGTTTTTTTTTCCCTTCTAGTTAATTTCTTGTACTGCAGTTGTGATAAGAATGGATTCAAAACAATACATAATTTACATAAGATGCTTACTTCTGCACTTCAGGTGGTTAAATTTTTTTGTTGTTGTTGATAAACAGTTTGTGCCTTTTTGCAAACTGATATTTCTTAAGGCAAAATGTGCGAAATAAAAAATGAAGACACAGGAGCATGATAATGTTGATGTCTGTCAACATACAAGGAAAAAAGAGGGTTGTCTTGGCAACCAGTTTACATCACAGAGAGGGGAAAAAAATTAATGTAGGCATATGGCAAGTTAGGTGATTCACTTGATGAAGATCCATTCCATTAACCTACAAGTCAGTAGGAAACTGAAGGACTCAGCTCTTCCAGCATAGGAGGCTAAGGTCTTCCATTGGTCTGAATGATCAGTGGGAGAAGTATCAAATGGAGAGTAGAAACGTGGATCTGGATTAGAAGATTTTGTGGAGGGGATGAGCAGTGGAGAGGAGAGGTGTGCACTCGAGGCATATTGTACAAGCAATCCAAGAGCTATTTCTGATTTCTACAACTAATTCAAAAATTTGGGTGAAACTTTTTTCAGTACAGCACAGAAACTCTGACATTAACAGTGCTGAGGTACCTTTTGAGCTTCTTTTATTCCAAGAAAGGGAATCAAGTAGTAATTAAGTGTCAATTTAAGGTTGTAGGAAAAGGGAACTCTATCTTAACTTCCTCGTAGCAAGTTACAGATATGCTGATGATGACATTGATAGCTATTTTTTCATTGTTACTGCCAGCTTTGGAAGTTCAATCTTTGAGTAATCAACATTCCTGCTTGTCATGAGGGACAGCCAAGAGAAAGAATATGCTTGGTTTTTGTCGGTCTAAAAGAGTGAGGATTTGGACAAGTAAAGTTCTTCTGCTTTATCTCCCCAGGCTTGTCAAAATAATATTCTAATCACTTATCTACCAATATTTTCTTCTGTGGCAATAGCCTGGGAAATACTTTCACCTCATGGTTTGCACTTTGGGAACTGCCTATGTTATGGCTACTTCACATTTCTTCTGATATAAGGTCTTTTCATGAAAAAGAATACTGTCAGCCGTTGGATGGATATTTTGTGATTTAACCTACTGGTATGCATCCAGAATAAGGATTTGGAAGAATCAATTAAGCCCTGGAAATATACACTATGTGCATGCTCTGTTGATACATATGTGTGTACTGTTATCACCATCCATACAATATCAGATAATTGAAATATCTACTGGAATTTCAAGCAAATTTCCCAGGAAATTCCAGGAAATCTATTTCTTGGGAATTCATTTGACACTGGCAAGTGAAAGCTGCTTTCCACTAAGACCATTTTAGCAATATAGTATCTCCTTTGACTAAGAAGCTAGAATTCTTAGTATGTTTTAGTTCTATATGTCCTTTCTCGTGGTAAAGTAATTTTTCAACAAGGTACAAGTGTTTTACTATAAAATTGTTATGAACCCTTTAGGAATAAAATGGTAGATACACTTATAATTTTGTTTGCAACGGTAAAAACTGTTAATCTGAGCTTTAAAATATTTTATTAAAAATTTAAATCCCATCATACTTATTCAAGGCACTCGGAGGATTTAAACTGTTAGTCTAATCTTATCATCTGTAGAATATTGAATGTATTTTGTGTGTGTTTCTGCAGTCGTTTTCTATAAATGTAAATATATGGGAATTCACCAAATCATATGCAGGCTTAAAGCTGTGTGAGGGGTTGTAAAGTATTTCATGTTCAATTTTTTTTTTATATTAGTAATTTTACTTGTGCCTTTTTCTCCTTCCATATAGCAGTTCTAATTATTTACTTTTCAATTAGTACATATGGCAAATTTTTGCTGTGAGAATCTAATCATGGCATATTTAAAATACAAAAAAGAACAAAAAACAAAAACTAATCAAACAAACAAAAAAACCCCCACCCTAACAATATAAAATCTACATTTTGAAATAATCTTGATTAGAACAATTAAATAGACCAAAATGGCAATAGAAATAGAGATACATAAAAGTATACACATACATTTAGTTTGGGATTCTGTGTATTTTATACAACATCAGGAACATATCCTGAATTGTGACACTAAACTTCCTTCATTAATATATTTTTTCTTGCTTGCAATATTAAGGTATGTTACTATTTACATACAGTAGGTTTCATAGGATGGATTTACATTGTTACTTTAGAGGAGGGAAGGGAGAAAGGAATCACTGGAAACAATGGAAATATAGCAGTTTCAAAAGCAGTTGGTGGATGTATGTGGACTGAGCTGCTTCTGCCTAATTACTGTCCATCTTAAAGATGCTCTATGTAAAAAATCTGTGTGCGTTTACCTTATCAGGCCATACTGACTCCCATATTTTGTAATAACTGCTTTTGCCTGAATATGAAATAAAAGCTTTTTTACTGTGAGAGTGACTGAGCATTGCTGTGTACTGCCCAGAAAGGTTGTAGTCTCCATCTCTGGAGATATTCAGAAGCTACCTGGACACAGTCCAGGAGATCCTGCTTGAGCAAGGATGTTGATGCGGACTGTGTAGAAAGACTTGAACTTTTCCTTATTTATGTAATTAAAGAGGAAATTGGAAGATTGACTGAATTGTGTCTTACTGTAACTTCTTTTTTTTTGGGTTAGTTCAGACATGTAACAAAAGTGTAGCGTGTTTTTGCATAAGTGCAAATCATGTATATATAAATCATGTGTGTATCCTGTATTTGTTTGAGAGACATCTTTGTGTAATCCCTCAAAATTAATTTTGTGTGGGTCTTAAAATGTTTTTACTTTTTTTTTTTTTTTTTTTTTTTTTAAATTACTTGCTTATTTTTATTTTTCCTTCCTAGGATACTGTTGGAATTCATATTCCTGTCACTAATCCTGCAGATGAAGTTCTTGAGTTGAATGTAGTGCTGGAGAGTCAGTCTCTTTCTGGACAAAAAACTTTCACACTTTTGCCAAAACAATTACATTCTTATCAAGTAGAGTTTTCCCCAGCTGTTGTTGGCACTTCACATGAAAGGTAAGTTATAGAGTTTTGAAACCTGTGGTAGTTGTACCTCTTGTACTAATAAGTGAATTGATATAGATATCATTTGGACCTTTGGTGTAGATATCACTCTAAAAAAAGTTGTAACAAATGAAATTAAAAATGTGTCTAACTTTAAATATTTAGTATACATATAAACAGCCTTCCTCTGGGAGGAAAATCTGAATATGGAATAACTCCTACTTACTCTATTTCAACAGAATTCAGTGAACAATGATTTGAATATTTGCTTAATATTAGAGTTCACCTCTGAGATCTTTAGACAACTTGTTGATTTTTGTAATTTTATAAGCTCAATATGTTGATGAACATGATTTCATTTTACTTATCAGCAGGAACTGAATTGTAACAACACAACTGAAGACAGGTTAAGAACTCTTTTAACAGTTTTTACATAAATCCACTTAGCTTCAAAATTTTCCATTAATTACAAGTGATGTACTTAATGAATATGGAAAGGTTTTAAATTAGAACTGCTTAATTACATTGGAAATCCAGAAGAGGCTGGGTAGTGTGATAATTATGAATACAAAGACAGGTGACAGCTTGGTTTTAGTTTCATCTAAACCAATTCAGCAAGTAGCTGGAGAGCACTCTTTTTTTCTGGAATTTGCTTACTATTTAAAGGGCTGATAGAAAAACAGTCCCATACTTTCCAGTTATATTATTAGCAATTAGCTATTGCTAATATCCAATTAGCAAAAATATAGGCATTGCTGGATGGGAGCAGAGTCTTTGCAAAGGGAGACAGATGACTGATGATTAGAGTCCTAATATCCTGAGAGCCAAAATACATGTGTTTCAAAGTCTTTGTTCAGTTTGAGTCTATTGATTTTTCCAAAGACCAGAATAATGGCAGATATCATTGCACAATACAGTTTTCAAGCAATACCAGTTTATAGAAATGACTACTGTTATCTCTATAGTCTTGTTTTTTCCTTTTTTTTTTCTCCTGAGCAAAGTTGTAGAAATAAAAGTATTCTGAAGGTGCAAATTAGACTAGACACCTGTTTTTCATGCCATGCATTATTTCCAGTATTTTTCAAATTATATATATGGTAGTATTTCCAAATAATACCATAAAAATCTGTTTAAGCTGATGAAACTTTGGGATACAAAAGGATACCAGTTGATTGGTAGGGTGGGACTAATGGAAATATGTGCAAAGATGACATAAAGCACACAGGTACATATTCAATACAATTATGTTATTTTGTACTTGTAATAGCTCCCAAGGAGCTTTTACTTTATGTACAGCCATACTATGATCTTTCTTTTCCATAAATGTGTTCTGTTTCCCTTTCTGTGGTACCATCTGGGAAGAAGAATGTTGCAGAAGTATTTCTGGCCTTTACCTTGTATCTCTGTACCTTTACAACTGGATGATACTTTTCTAAGCTGGTTTATGCTCCCTTTAAAGTCTCTGCTTGGTACAGAGGACAGTCTGGAAATTCACATTTGTGAAACAGACACCATTCTCATTTAGAACAAGTAAACTGGTCCTTAGTGTATTGTGAATTTGCACAGTGTATAGTTTTAATATGCTTACAATGCTTTACTTTAATTTTATTATGGCTCCTACTCCAAAAAGGAAAAAAAAAACAACAAAAAAAACCCCACCCCAATAAAAACAGTATGCAGTAGGTAAGGAGTGCATTAGAATGATTGTCACACAAACATTCTGCTATATATATCTCACCTACAACTCTTCGTCATCACCGCATGTGATTGTATTCAAAAACAATATGTTGAATATTCCTTAGAAGCATCTCTCTTTTCTGTGTTCATGTAAATGCATCTGTATCTATTTCTCAGTTTTCATCACTAGATGAAAAATTAAAATGAATGAAAACTGTTTCTATTTTTTTTTTTTTTTAATTCAAAATGGCAAAAAGAAAACACTCTAGCATTAAGAGGGAATCAAAGCTTGCTTTTGTAAGTTAGAAGTTCAAATTTTT